>NC_136069.1:421997222-423197222 GCF_964261635.1 Lissotriton helveticus | reverse complement strand
GATCCTAAATGAAATACGCGCGACACGAGAAGCGCTGGAATCGCGCATGGACACCATGGCGACTGGACTATCTCTACTGAAGGCTGACCATAACAAGTTGGCGGATCGAGTAGCGGAGCAAAAAATAGCGCTAGATGACCTGATCCCACAGCAGACGGAACACTCCGCGAAATTGGAAAACGTGGAGAAGCAGCTGAATCGACTGTGGGATCGAGTGGACGATGCGGAAGGACGTGCCCGCCGCAACAACGTCCGCATACTGGGCATTCCGGAGAAAAGCGAAGGGCGGGACCCCACGCGGTTCGTGGAGGATTGGCTACGGAAACTGGTGGGACAGAGAGACCTCACCGCCCTCTACAGTGTGGAAAGGGCCCACAGGATGCCGGCGAAACCCCCGCCACCAGGGGCACCCCCTCGCCCCCTGATCGCTCGTCTCCTTCACTTCAGAGACCGAGACACTGTCCTGCGAGCGGCCAGGGAGGAAGCACCGATACGCTTCGAGGATAAGAACATATCGGTCTACCCTGACTTCACTCCCACTGTGCAGCGGGCCAGATCCAATTTCCTTGGGGTGAAACGCAATTTGCGGGACAGGAACATGAAATATGCACTTTTGTTCCCTGCTCGGCTCAAAATCCTACACAACAACAAGTCCCATTTCTTCGACTCACCTGAAGAGGCCGCGGAGTGGATGGAGGTCACTCTAACCCCGCCGGCATCACAGGACCCTTTTGCAGACCACCGCGGTGACACCCGCAGGAACTCGCCAGGCCGACGAGACAGCGCTCACAGCCCCGGTCACCATTCCTCCCAAGACACATCGGCGGTGACACATCCCCATGACCACCAAGCGGTGGACCTCTCGTCAACATCCCCGCAACATCGTCTTACTGAGGAGGCACTGGCCGCCCATGACGCAGGTGCACCCGGAGACGGACTCACCGACACCACCGACACCCGCACTGAGGTATCGGGTTCAGTTGACAGCTTGCAGCTCTTCCCGAAGATCACGGCCCAGATGGCTGCGGAGTTTTGAGCCACGACACGCTTGATCCCCTCCGGGTGGTAACGTATGGCTGATCCCCTCCTTCGCAATTGGTGGGTTATATGTGTGGGGGCCCATGGTATTGTGGGCTATCAAACCCATGCAGTCCGTTCAGTGACGCTTGACGGAGGCTTACCACCCCCGGTATGCGCACGAACTTGACTGTCTTGTGCCCACGTTGGGCACCATGGTTTGGCTCCTGGGTACGTTGGCTCAGGGACCTTTTTGTTCAGGGGTTACATGTTTGCGAGACACTCTCATTTACAAGCACAGCAGGATATGTGGGGTCGCCCAGTAGTTTCACTTTACCGCACCGCACAGATGGTAGTGGGACACCTTAATGATTACCAATTGTGCACCTGGAACGTGCGTGGCATGGGATCAGTGCATAAACGACACCGTATCCTTGCACAACTAAACCGCAGGGGAACACAGATTGCTTGTTTACAAGAGACACATTTGAACGCTGCTGAAGCGGTGAAACTGCGCAAGAAATGGAGAGGGCAGCTTTTTTCTACCTCATATTCTGCATTTTCAAGGGGGGCGGCGATTTGGCTACGTAGCTCTCTTCCCTTCCAGATGCTGGAGCAACGGATTGACCGGGAGGGTCGCTATGTATTTGTGAGGGGACTGTTGGATGGGGAGGCGGTTGTCATTGGATGTGTGTACTCACCCAACGTGAATCAGTCGGCATTTCTGTTAACTGTTAATGAGGTACTTGCGGGTTGGGCTGATCTTCGCTGGATCATTGGGGGCGATTTCAATGCTGTACTTGATGTTAGTCTAGATAGGTCACACCCCCCCCTTACAGGCTACTGAGAGCAGGAAACAGGCAGAGGCGCTTGCGAGTTGGGCTGAGGGATGGGAGTTGGCAGATGTGTGGCGCAGCATACACCCTCTGGAAAGGGAATACACATTCTTCTCCCCCCCCCATCAGCTACATACCAGAATTGACCATGTTTTCTGCTCCCGCTCCCTTACGGCGCTGATTGTCCAGGCCCAGCATATGGGAAAAACTCTATCGGACCACAACCCTGTGGAGATTACATGGCAGTGGGGTAGGAGGCTGGCTCCCATCCCGACTTGGCGACTCTCTCCTGACCTCCTTGAGGATTCGGTCTTCCGGTCCTCCCTGTCCGACACTATTGACACCTACTTTTCCATGAACGAAAACACAGCTCCCGGCAGATAGAGTGGGACACTTTCAAGGTCTGTATTAGAGGGGCTGCTATGGCCACTAGGGTGGGGAGGAAACGGGAAGTGATCGGCCAGCTGAAGGAGGTGGAGGGCTCACTCGCGTCCCTAGAGAATGAAGCAGCGGGCACCAATGTTCCCTTTACACCACTGCAAGAGGCACATATTAGACACGCGGAACTACTGGAAGACCTGAGGCTTATTGACTATAGGGAATACACGAATAGGCAACATACACAGGCGGACCGGGCCGGCACGCTACTAGCCCGCCTGCTGCGGGACTCCCCGATCAGCCAACCCATTCTGAGGGTCCTGGACCAATCAGGTCATACGGCTACCACCCAAGTAGGGATTAACACGGCATTCATGGGTTATTACTCTACGCTGTATGGTCCCCCACAGCCCATATCAGAACCGGCACTTGCAGCCTTCATGGAGGGTCTGGATCTCCCGCAACTAACTGCCAGCCAGAACACAGACTTGAAGCGTACTATTTCGGTGGCGGAAATTAGACAGGCGATACGAGCCCTCCCGAAGGGAAAGACCCCCGGCACGGATGGCCTACCAGCCGAATTCTACGCGACGTTTATAGACGTCCTGGCACCGCGGTTACACACTGTCTATTTGGAGGCCCTACGTACATCCACTCTACCACAATCATCCATGCAAGCATTGATCACGTCCCTCCTGAAACCGGCCAAGGATGGACTGCAGATGGCAGATTACAGACCACTGTCCCTTCTCAATACGGATTCTAAAATATTGAGCAAGGTGCTAGCGTCGAGGCTCGTTCAGTATGTACCGAAGCTGGTCCATTCAGATCAGTGTGGTTTTGTACTGGGCCGTAATACAGCCATGAACCTCAGGCGCTTGACCCAGCTTATGCACGGAGATAATGTGGGCGCAGACTCCGAAGGCTGCATATCTCTGGACTTAAAACAAGCGTTCGACTCACTGAGGTGGGACTATATGTTCTCCACCCTATCAAACTTTGGGATACCGCCTGAATTCCTGGCTTGGGTCAGATTGCTGTATACCATCCCCACAGCCAGAGTGCGCACTTCCCAACAAATTTCAGGCCCCATAACCATAGCAAGGGGCACCAGGCAGGGTTGCCCACTTTCCCCTCTCCTCTTCGTCCTTGCCCTAGAACCGTTGCTCTGTAGACTTAGGTCGCTGGCCCCCCACTATGGCATACGGCGAAATGGTGCGGAACACATTGTGTCCGCGTATGCGGATGATATTATATTATATCTCCGTGACGTACGAGGCGACTTGAGCCCGGTTTAAAAAAATTTTGAGGACTTCAGGGAGATCTCTGGCCTCACCATCAGCGAATCTAAGTCCTATGGGTTCACCTTCACAGCAACGGACGGGTCCGCCCCTCTGCTTTTTACCCCTCATACCTTCAAGATGGCGGAAAGCACCTTCCGATACCTTGGGATACAGATATATAGAGAAGCGGGCATGATGGTGGACGGCAATCTGGGGAGGGCCGTCAGAGCGCTGAAGTCACAAATTCAGTTCTGGCTAACACTGCCGCTCTCAATACCCGGCAGGGTGGCAATATCCAAAATGGTGATGCTCCCCCGTCTCATCTACTACTTCACCAATCTGCCCTTTAAGATCCCGGCGGTGATTTTTAAGACCCTAGATTCCCTTCTCACCGAACTTGTTTGGGGCCCTGGCCGCAGACGCATAGGCCTGGCCAAGTTGCAGCTCCCCTCCGACCCCGGAGGCATGGGCTTACCGGACTTCAGAGCGTATAATTATGCGTGTCAGTTACAATGGCTAGCTTACTGGGTGGCGGGCCGTAATCTTCATGAGATTAATGTTTCAATGGACGACCATGCTAAAGGGAGAGTGCACGTCTTTCTCCTGCCTGGCTCGGATCTACCTAGAAACGCCCCACCGCTTCTCAAGCTGGCGGTAACGTACTGGCGGAAGGCATTAAAATACACGTCCCCCGGGACACCTTATGCCCCCACAATCCCACTGTTGGGCATACCTCTGGGCTCGGGCACGCTCACGGCGACCCTACTGGAGCCCTGGCATGATGCAGGCGTCACGCATGTGGGTGACCTGTTTACAGAGGGGCACCTGTTATCCTTTGAGGACTTCAGGACCAGACAGGGCATCCCCGATGGCTCCTTTCTGTTACACGCCGGTCTCCGCCATTATATTACACGCATATGGTCGCCTGAAGGGCATGAGCCTGTTACGAACTCTCTCGTCGCCATGCTCTACCTCATGGGAGCGGGTGGCCATCTGACCAGGTGGCTCACGGCTGCCATAAAATCGGGGAAGGCACTTACACTGGCACCTCTGCGGGCGTCTTGGGAAGCAGATGTGGGAAGGCCACTGAGAGACGCGGAGTGGAGGCGCATGCTCCAGTTCCCTAAAAGAGTAGCTAGGAACCCCAAATACAAGTTCATTCAACTGATGGTACTACATAGAGCCTACTTGACACCGCACCGCCTCCATGTGATGTTCCCTGCAACCAAAAGTAACTGCCCCCGATGTGATGCAGAAGACGCATCGCTGGTACATATGCTGTGGCAATGCCCTAAACTGGGATGTTTCTGGGCCACTGTCCACGACTCCCTTGAACAGGCTGGTACTCTGCATGGACCCCCTACTTTGGAACATACAATACTTGGACTAGGGCCTACAACACGCACCAGGACCGTGGCGTCGCGCTTCTCAGATCTGGCCTTGTTGCTAGCGAAGCGCGCTATCACGATCAGATGGAAATCGTCTACTCCACCTAACCCTGACCTGTGGCGGGCTGAAGTAGTGCGGTGGGGTAAGGCAGAGGGTGAAGCACTACAGAGGGAGGAACGGCGGGGTCTCCGGAAAAATCCGATCTCGCTGGATTGGTTTGCCATGCTGGGGGCATTTGAGGCTAGCAATGAAGAGGATGAAGGAGGTTCAAATGAATAGCCCCTAACTGTATCACTAGGCCCTGCTTCACTCCCCCCAAACACGGACACGGACTACGGTGCACTACGATGGAGCACGGGGGACCCCGGCCCATCGGTCATGCTACTCCATCCTACCTGTGCGTTTAACTTACCTTACACTTTGTATTCACATATTGGGAACGACCCCCCCCCTTATTTCCGACATTTCAATTATGTGCTTATTGAGAGAGTGACGGGTGGGATTCTATGTGGGTGGAGGGTGGAAGAGGGTGTGAACGGGTTTGTTGGTTTGGTACGAAATGAAAAGTCGATTTCGCTATGTTTCTTTAACTGCTATGAGCTGACGCATGCATGTACCACCTGCATTAATGATGGGCTTATACATATATACATGTATGTTTGCTGATGCTCTGACTACTTTACTAATAAAAAGATTTAAAAAAAAAAAAAATTGCAATGCTCTTAAGGCTACCAGATGTGGATTCTGCCTTTGCCGTTAAGGCGCATTATTGTACCTGATGTGCAGCGTTCTGATACCCTTGGGTCCAGCTAGCGCTATACAAAAGTTCTAATAAATAAATATATATAAATAAATAAAGGGATTGATTGAGAGGCTCCGAATACCACTACCCCTTCCACAGGCCTCAGTAATGCTTAATTCAGTCTCACAATTTCAGAATTGAAAATTTTTCAATATTATTTATTTACAACAAAATCATTATTATTTGCCTTAAATAACTAACAACCATTGACAAAGACAATAGTCCAGGCTGGTTTTAGGTTTATGTCAGTTGTTCTGTTATTTTCTGTCTGCAGTAACGGAGAGCTCAGGGAGGAACCAGAATACCGGTTGGGTGGCACACTATGGAAATAACAGACATTTAGTTTGTGTTTAGTCCCCGTCCTTAATTACATAGGCCAAGGCCTTTTTAGAGGCACCTCCAACACCCTTTTTTCATACCACTTAAGGCCCTGGATCGCCACCATCCAATCCATTGTCAGTACAAAAATGTGCTAGAAATACTCATCATGGCTTTTTTCCTTTCAAAAAGGCATCCAATTTTAAAATGATATGTTTTGTTATACTCTCTCTGCTACTCGCTCTTTATGAATCCCTGCTATGAACACACCATTGATGTGCTTCCTTCCTGCAAAATCATTTTCTAACGAGTCCGTGACTAGCACTGCATTAATTTAAAAACCTTTTAAACAAACCCCTCCCAGGCCTGCTAGTTCACTCCCCCTTCTCCTTCTTGGTCTAACCATGCACCATCCTTCTCCCCTCACATCATTCAGAGGACAATAGTTTATGATGCATAAAGGCCTCAGTTTATTATTTCAAAACATGGATCATACATTTCGCAGCTTATTGGTTGGTCATTCCAAAACCCATTGTAGTGTAGCTCCTATTTTCCCAATAGGCTCTGCGCATTGGAATAGTACCTACAGCAGTAAAGGCCTAGACCAGACGTTAACTAGGTCTACTACTGTCGATACTAGACTTAATTTTTGGGTTTGCCAGCTAAGCTCAGAGTTCGCTAGAAACTTTCTCGAATGTTCAAGGAAGGATTAACTCCCCTGATTAGACAAGAAGGGATTTAGTTTCTGACAACCATAGAACATGACAACTTTGCTCTCCCCTAATCAAGAGTCAATCTCAAGAGTCGTGTGAGCACAAGGCAATTATTTTACTCAGTCAGTACGTGCATTCTTAGTCTCATCAGAATGTAGAGAAAAGGAAGAGACGGGCGTGTTCAATAAAAGGTGTTATTTATTGATCAGTCTCTTTTCTCGTACAAGAGAAATGGATCGATATTATTGCAATACTTATTGTTAAGTAAAGTGCATACATTAGAAGCAATAGTATAAAATAATACTGTAAAAACATTGATATGGTTTCTGAGCCATATGATGTTTAAAATGATTAAAATATATTTACATACACATATACATTTGACTAAACGTACTCAACTGGTGTTTCTAAATACGCCTACCCCGTGTACCTGACCTAAGTCTAATGCGTGGGCGGGAATAGAAAGTTACAGTTTAAGTTAAGTTTGTTTTTGCCAAGTGAATAACTAAAGAATTCTCTAGGAGGGGTTATTCAGTTCTGTACCTGGAATTTAGGATGAATGAGGAATGGTATCTCTTTCTCTGCTCTCGATATTCCAGGCTGCCTGCGAGGGCTACCCGGAAGCGCCGGCGCTGGGTCTCTCGGCTTGAGATAGCAGCGCGTCTCTCAGCGCGTCAGGAAGGCGGGGCTGTTGCCTGCGGGGTCTGCTTCTGCTCTCGGCTTCGGCAAGTATGGCTGCTCCGTCTTGTCACCACGCGTGTGTTTGCATAGGGCAAGGTCGGCAATATTTATACCTTAAAGGTGCCGGGATTGACGTAAGGATGGACATAGGTACGTCAATAAAGATGTCATACGACTTGCTCGTTAGCACATTCTTTACTAAAGTTCTCTGTGAAATCAAAACAATGGCCGCACGGATTATCCAGGTTGTCATAGGTTTGATTTGTTATGAGAACGTCGTATGCCTTATCAGGGGCTGGAGGAATGTCGCTTGTCTAATTAGATCTCAAGCGTTATGACCTAATCAGATAACACGTTCCTGTGCCGTAGTGTGACTGCGTCAGATAACGGTATCTGCATCATGGGGGATTTCTTGCCTCGTGGGCTGACTGTTAGTTGACTAGCTAGGTAGTTTAACCAGAATAGGGTCAGGAATAGGGGGATCGATTCAGAACCTATAGAAATACACGACACCCACTCCACGCTAACTATGGTCATATCTACTAATCTATGCATAGTATAACATAGTACAACATACTATAGAGTATAGTGTATACCTTACCACCCCAAAATACATAAATGCATTTTGAAATTTTCAAATATACTGAAAAATTGCAGTCATATATTGTATGCACTTAAGCTATGAATTAAATGCAAAAGTAAGCACGCATTTTATGCATTATTGCTTGTTGGTATATGAGAAATACACATGAAATGGCTCTTAATATGGCTATACAGAAAGAAAAGTCGAAACCATTTCATCACATAATATATTTTGTGAACATACCAGCGGGCAGCTAAAGTCTATATAAAGTATCTAAAAATAGAAATCTTAGTTCTCTAGGAATAGTTTCTTACTTTAAGCAGAAGATCAGTGTCCCGGGGAAAAAATATATAGAAAAATATTTTAAGGGCTTGCTGAAAAAGGTTGCTGTCCGTGAACTGGATTGTAATTGTTCATGTGACTTTATTTTTAAAGTTGAAGGCCGAATTCAGGGAACGCCGTGTGCGAGTTTACTCAAAAGTCTCTATTTCTGTTCCGGAGAGAACATCATATCATTCAGGCTTTCGAAAAAACTGTCAACAGCTTCATGGGAAAGTTCCTCTAAGTCGGAAATAGGGGTAACCATGCATTCGTGCGCATGATTGTCTCCATTGACATTCTGATTTGCATTGCTGACAGAAGGTCGTACCTGTTCGATGCTGCTTTCATCTTGAACTTCACTACTCTTCAATCGCAGTGGTGAAGATTCCAGGAATGCCGTCATCAGAATTGGCAGCCTTTGAGGGCAGCACAGTGCGTGAACCTTGGTAGGAACCAACAGTGTATCTGCATCCACCGGCGCATCCGATTGTAGCGTCAGACAGGTGTCTAACACGCATTCTTCTCCGCATAGCAGACACCTTAGTACAGGTAAAACACACCTTTGCCACATTGGTCGAAATGATAGAAACCAAGTCATGTTTAGGTCTCTAAGCCGGGAGAGTCCCAGGATTTTTGATATCCGGTCCCGGTATCCAATGGCTAGGATCGTATCTTCCATTGTCGCGAGAGTTTGATCTGTGACATGGGTTGCCATAACGAAAAATAAGGACTAGGAATAGGATTCCTGCAATTAGTCCCAGGATCAGGGGAAGTCCGCCAAAAATCGAATGGACGAAAATCTGGAAAAATACCCAGTATGGCTTTGAATGGTGTTAATGCCATCGAAAATACTGTCTTAAATACCTTTGAGACCCCAGTGGTATCAGAAATATTTAAGATTTCGCTCAGGATTTCTGCGAAATGTACGGGGGAATTAGTTGATAATAATGTATGTATCTCTGCAGTCGTCCTTGCGACTTGTAGATCATACGTTTCTTTAGATGACGTGAGCCTTGTAGGCGTCTGAAGAAGCACTGTTTTCATTCTGCTTAAAGTATCTATTCGAATAGAAGTAATTTTCAAACCGGGCCATGCCCTTGCCTCCCTGTCTGGAAAGGAGCTGGGGAACAAAGAACGTCCACAGCACTTGACCTTCGCCGTCGTAGTGACGAGATAAGGAGTCCCGGGCATAAGACTACAACATCTGCGGTCTACAATAAGAATGTAACTCCCATTATAGAGTCTTTGAAAGAATGGTTCTATTTCAGTTGCAGGTGCGCCTTGCTGGTGACATGAAAGGTTGTATGAATTCCCTTCACAGGCTCCGTGCAAACTAATACCGTTACACAGAAGCGTGCCGCTTAGTGACATAGCACAATTGTTGCCACTAAGAAACACTTTCTGTCCTTTGTTACTGACACATGCATGTGAATAGGGCAGGTTCCAAGTTGTTTTAAGGTACCCCTTTCCCAATTTCTCGTACATGCCAGCCTGTATATATTTTTGGCAGTATTGAAACCTGAAGGTTGAGATTGGAATATTTATGATTCCGTGGATTATCCATTCACTGACAGGTCGTTCTGACATTGTCATTGGTAATCTTTCTAGTTTTTCAATGCTCAAGATTGTATAATCAGCACCCTTCTGCGCCATACCGATTTGTCTATCAGTAAGGTTAAAGATTTGGAATAGTGACGTTGTGTTGATTAAACGCCAAGGCACGTAGCCTGAACGCAGATTTTGTAACGTCCAGCCAAGCTGTACAATAGAACGCAATTGTGACTGTCCATGTTGTAATAACAGTAAGTCTTGCGATAATATATCGATTGCTGAAGACACAATGCTGTCCAATGAAAAAATTCTGGAGGACAGAGTTATTAACCCATTGTCCACTACAGAAAGTGATTTTTCCAAATTAATACGATCAATTTCACGTATTCTCTCTGCTGTCTCAATTTGAGTAACCTTCCAGGCCTCATTGTATGCTGCATATACAGAGGCTGCTATGAAACGCTTATGACGCTGTTTGCGTGGTCCCAGTATGAAATCACGCAAGTCAGCACCATCAGTAAGTAAAGTTAGGTGTTGCTTAATTTCAGGCAGTGTGGAAGTTTGTAGCCATTGAAGGCATAATTTGCCCACACTGTAGGTTGTTATTATCCCTGGGTGATGTCTTTGAGGATATCTAGGGTCTGGCCTGGTCATTTTGAAACCCTGTGTTTTATTCAGGAATCTATCTTGACAGTTATTTGTATCTGTGGGCCAGATCAACCATCGTTTCCAATCAGGATGTGTTCTGTTTTGGTTAAGTATATGGCTTATGTCTATTTCTTCATCTGTATCAGAGCTATTGCTAAACATTGTTGGCTTTGGAATAGACAGGTTATTTAAATCTTTGATTTTGGCTAAGCCAAGACAGGTGGTTTGTTGAACAGTGTCATTTAAAAATATCATTTGTTCTGGGATCATGCAGGCTCTAAACAAAGCTTCTAAACCCTGTACTTGCCATTCTTTTGTACCCCAAACACTTTTCAAATCAACATTTTTGTCCCAATAATCAAATCCAAAAGTATTCATTTTTTCAAAGAACGAATCAGAATAAATCAATTTTGTGTTGGTTATCATGGTTTTCATCCCTGTCTTGTTTGACAATTTATAAAAAAATGTTTCAGCATTAGTTATGTTAAAACCTGAAAAATATGAATATTTGTCATAAACGGTTCTAGAGCTCCCTTTTGGAGGTGTAGCACAATGTTCCCATTGATTATAATTTAAAACATTTCTAGCTTGTGCAGATTTATGCAAGAAATGGTTACCATAATGGTTATAGCAATACATACTATCATAATTTGTAGAACCCTGCAAATAATCATGTTTTGTAAATTTAGCAGACATTACTAAGTCAGACATCATATTGTTTATACTTTCAAAGTCCCAATCATCAGCAAATGTGTTTGGTTTTGCAAAGTCACTCAAGGAGATCTTGATTTGGTGTGGATATTTCAGGATCTCGACCGGACCATAAATTTCATAGTCAGTGTTGTCCCAGGCTACCCCACCAGGTATTGGAATTGCTGTGAAGTTGGCTGAAGAAAGTTCTGAAGAAAGTTCTCGTTTCTTGACGTGTGAAGATGTGTGTGGTTTGAGGACCAAGTTGATGTTCTGACTTGCTGTGTCCATTTTAGCATATTTTCCCTCAATGAAGCGTCCCAAGGTAAATACCATGATGAGCCAAAGTATGAGGATAAATGCACCAAAACCCACCCAAAATTCAATCCATGGAGAAATCAGATAAGTTTCTTTTAGTTGTTTCAAAAGTTCCTTTGCTTTGTCTTTAAAGGATTTTGATGATGGCTGTGTCTTTTGTTCACTGAAGCCGTCAGAGGAATCATCGAAGTTGATGAAGTAACCAGATGCAGTTCTATCAATTGTTCCAATTGGTTCAGGATTTTTGTTTTTTGCATTTTCACTTGGTACTTCAGTATAGATTGGTGTCTCTCTGCTAAATGTCTTTATTTGGGTTTTCAGAGGTCTTAGTTCTATTGCATTGTTGCATAGTCCTTGTTGTTCTTCTGTAGGCGTTTCGAATGTGATGAGCCTCTTTGATAGGACCTCTGTACTGGTAGCAAACCTTGGTGTTCTGCTACTTATTGGGAGTCCACTTGGCCTACTGTTTGTTATCGGCCACATGTTGTGGTTTTACCAGGTCGATGGATACAACTCGGTTCTCCTTTTTTCCAGCAAGTGGCGGTAGTACAACTGATCTTGTCCCGTTGACAGACAAGACAGGAACTGCTTTTCTGTAAGAAGGCCCAAATTCCTTCTTTACCGCGATCTTCTCCCTGACTAGATCCCCGACTTTTGGAATCCAGACAGGTCTTGCTGGGACAGGTGGTGAATCTTCAGTGGTCGTTGGCTGTTGTTTCAACTGTATGTTGCTCAGGTCTTTTCTTGTTTTGTTTAAGTCCTGCAAAATAGCCAAACGGTCTTTGACATCAAAGGTTTTTTCTATTACCACTGAAGTCTGACTATCAAGGTCAGAGATCAACATCCTAGTTCCGAATAATAATTCGTACGGACTGAATCCCTTCAGAGAATTTCTTGGCAAGTTATTTAGACTACGTTGGACACTTATTAGATGTTTGACCCACCCAGCTCCCGAACCTAATATCCTTTCTATTATAGATTGCTTTCTGCCTTGGTTTTTTCTTTACACCGTCCCATACCCTCAGGAAGGAAGTGAGAAGATTCCCGCTGGGCTGTGCTCATTTGGCCATGTTTCCCCCCCAGGCTGGTTTGCTTGAGTGAAAGAAATGGTCGAACGTAGCATGCTCTTAGCGTATATGCCATTTAGACTCGCAAATCTTGTATAATAGTCCGGACGTCAACCAAGTGCTGGTGATCTACATTATAAGTGGAAACTAGCCTGTATATGTTAATCGCAAGCCATTCTTTTTGCTGGTAATATTATCTGCCTTGATACGACGAGGTATTAAACTGCTTCTCTCCCCACTGCGATCTCTGTTGCAGTTTGGGCAGTTTTTTACAAACATGGTGTAGTGCAGGCTCATGCCTGGCCACCAGTACCGTGATTGTAATTCTTCCAGAGAATCTTTTAATTTAAGGTGTCTGTGACCCTCGCCCATGTGTGCGTCTGCGATTAACAAGTTTCTCCTGTCCATGTTTGGAATCACTCTATCCCCCACTCCAGGGATTCGAGCAAAAGGGACGGAGTTTGCATCGATTATGTATGTATAATTGAGTGGATAATTGATCGGTAACGCTGAGCAGTCGCCTTTTGATGACGTTTTCACCGCCAGCAATGTTTCGCCGTCAATGTATTTTAATGTACGCTTTTTTCGATCTACGGGAGCCGGTTTACTGGCTGCCGCTGCGGCTGTTTCAGCCAATGAATTCCCTACAACGTGAACGCCATCACGCTGGTGACTCAGTGTATGTATCACGTGAGTCTTTGGTAGTTCTTTTTTCAAAAGAGCTACTTGTTCCCAGAGAAGTCTCTGCTTTATTGGTGCATCTGTGTCATCTTTGTAACCGTTCTGAATCCATGTCTGCAAATCCTTGTTATATGCTTTGACGCAGTAATATGAATCTGACACTATAAGTGTCGGGAATTCGCGATCCGCATTATCTAGCGCCATTTTCAAAGCTAATATTTCAGTTTGTTGTTCTGAATTGGTTTCTACTGAGTGTGTCTTTGTTAATAGAGGTCTTAGTTTACCTCCGCGCCACACTTCTTTTGTAATCTCACATGTGGGATTGTATGCATGTTCTCCCCAAACGGAGGGTTGAGCATGTCCGTCTGTATAGATTACACAGGCGTAATGTCGTAGAGGCAGAATGTCGATTGGCAGAGGATACGTCTTTTCATATTTTAGATTTTCCAATTCTTCTAGTTCTGGATCAAAGAAGTAATATACTTTGTCCGTTGTGATTGAATTTACCCATTGTATCCATTCTGGATCCAATGTTGTTGTTGGTAAATTACACGGTGTTGTTAATGCCTCAAAGGCTGATTCAGCTGTTCTGACTGTGATATGTCTACCGTCAGCTATGTCTTTTTCTCTAGCTATTGCGGTTTGAACTGCTTGAACAATTTTTCCTTTGTTGTTGAATCTCTGTTCAGCTTTTGTGTACAAATGTGATTTGAATGCAATTGGTACCTTTTCTCCCTCATTAGAGGTTAGGTATGTGAATCCGCATCTCCCTGGGATGACTCGGATCACAAGGTTGCGTGTATTATCACGGGTTTCTAATTTTGTTTTAATTAGCATGTCTGTTTGTAAGGATCTCAAAATTTCTGTGTGTGCTTGAGTCCAACTGGATCTTTTAAAGTCTGGTTTAATTAGATCATAAAGGGGTTTGACCCTTTCTGCGTAATTTGCAATATATGTTCTTCCGAAATTTAGGAAGCCTAGAATTGACTGTAGGTTTTTTAGTGTTTTAGGAGCTTGGATTACGGCACATTTCTCTAGGAAATTGTCTGCCAGGCTTTTGCCTTCACTTGATAACTCATATCCTAAGAATAGGACCGTCAGATGGGCAATTCTGGACTTTTTGAAGTTGAATTTGTAACCCTCTGCAGCGAAACCAAGTATTATGGTGTTCACTCTTTTCAAGTGAGTCTCCAAGTCATCATCTGTTAAGTAAATGTCATCGACATAAGATAATGCTTCATCATCATATAGTTGTAGTAATTCTGTTACTCTCGCTGAGAATACCCCCGGGCTGTTCTTGTACCCCTGGGCTAACCGACAGAATTGTTTTTGAGTGCCATTTACTGAGAAAGCTGTTAAATATCTGCTCTCTGGTGCTATGTTTTGACAAAAGAATCCATTGGAGATGTCCAAGGTTGTTTTGTATTTTTTGCGCACTATGTTATTCATTAGTGCAGCACTGTGTGAGTTTTGCACTGCAAAGGTTTTGCAACATGTGTTAAGGTGTCGGTAATCCAAAACTAGACGATATGAGTTGTCTGGTTTGGCGACCGGAAACAAAGGATTGTTCATTTGTGAGGTGCAAGTTTCAATCACCCCCTGGTATTCTAGCTGATCTAGTATTTCATTTACTTGTTTTTTAGCTTCTTGCTTAATTGGGTACTGCCTTTGTGCAGTTGGTTGTGATTTTAACTGGACTTTGTGAGGAGGAGAATCCTCATCCCATCCTACATGATTTTTATATAAAGCAGGTGCTAAGGCCACTGCCCACTTTCTAGCAAGTGTATATTTTTTATGAATCGGTATTTGATTCGAGAAGGCAGGCATAATTACTTCTTCGCCATGAGGGCACTCCCTGACAAACTCTGGTGGCCAGTCTTTTTCAGCTAGAAGGATGTCATAGCCCTTGGATAGGTTATCCCAAAATAGTCCCCTTATTTTCCTAGTCTTATCTCCCTCTATACGTAATGTTATCTCGTATATTTTGTGGGGCTTGCTAACTCTGGTATCTGCAGTTTCCACTTGAAGGTATTCATACGTGTCCACTGTCTCCAGATGATTCATAAGGACTTTGCGAGCTATGCTCACCTCTGCTGCGCTGTCTAGCATTGTCTGAGCCCACTCTCCGTTTTTCAGTTGTGTCCTCAGTATTCTCGGCATTTTTAACTACCTTGATACTGGCTACCTTCTTTTTTGGAAATTGTGATTTCTTTTTCAGTTGAGCAGGTTCCTTGTCTTTGGACTTGGCGTGCTCTTCTGATCGTCCTCTTCTTTCCGATTTCTGCGAGGAATTCTGAAAAGATTGAGAGGGACGTGTATCAATGTCTTGATATCTATCAGGTTTTTTAATATTATCCCTATTTCTAAGGTTATATCTATTCCCAGAGGGGTCACTCTGGGGTGACCTTTGTCTCGGGTTTGGAGATTTCTCTCTTCGCCTAGGAGACCTTCCTCTGGACTGGAATTTCTTTTCTTTAGGATTGGATTGTTTATTTCCATCCCAGTTCTTTTTTGGTGAATTATTATTATTATTAAAAAACATTTTTTCTGGACTTGTAGTCAGTTGCGGTTTTACTGGTATTCCACCTAGACTATCTCTGCCTAGTTCTTCATAGGATTTTTCTATGATTCTGGCAATTTCAGCTGGTTGGTCTGCTATATCTGTCTCTTTTAACCTCTGGCGGATCGCCACGTTTGCTGCTTCACCTTTTATGTTGGCTAATAATATAGCCGAGACCTGTTTAAGTTTAAGTTTAAGTTTAAAGGAGTTTATAAAGCGCCTGGTGACGCCTCCCGGCGTGTCCCCGCGCTGTGGAGAGAGTGAGTTATGTGGAAAAAAAAGAACCTATCACGAATTAAAGAGGCAAGTTTTCAATTTCTTCCTAAAAGCGGTCTCATTCACCTCTAACCTGGTGCCCATGGGCAGAAGGTTCCAGTGCTTCGCTGCCACTGTGCGGAAAGATCTTCCACCCATTCTGGCCTTTTTAGGACAGGCAAGTCTAAGCAGACCTGTACCTTTGGATCTAAGGGCTCTGCTGGGTTCATATGGCGAAGCCAGATCCGACATATAGGCAGGTGCCTTGTTATGGAGGATCTTGTGACACCATAGCAGAGCTTTAAAAATGATCCTCTTCTTAATAGGCAGCCAATGGAGAGTTGCCAGAGAGGGTCGTGAGGGGGCTCTGCGGGGCAGTCTTAATACTAGGCGTGCTGCCGAATTTTGTAGGACCTGTAATTTCTTTATATTTTTCTCTGAAGTGCATAAGAGTAAAACATTCCCGTAATCCATCCGGGAAGTTATTAGTGCCTGCGTCATAGTCCGTCTGGAGTTGAGAGGCAGCAAGTCAAGAGTACGGTTGAGAGTCTTCATCACTCCGAAACACTTGCCTACAGTTCTCTTTACATGGCTATCAAAAGATAGCTTATTATCAACCCAGACTCCTAAATTCTTCGCCTCCCGACTGGGAGGGGGCAAAGGACCCAAACAGGTGGGCCACCATTCTTTAGTCCAATTGGTTTCATTGCCTCCAATAATGATGACCTCTGTTTTGGTTCCGTTCAATTTTAGACAGTGCTCTGTCATCCAGGATGCCAGCCTGCTCATACAGTTGTTAAAGTTAGCGGCTTCCATGGATGGGGCTTGCGTCAAAGATATTAAAAGTTGCGTATCGTCGGCGTAAGAGACAAGCTCCACGCCGAACGATTGCACCACCTCAGCCAGGGGAGCCATGTATAGATTAAACAGGGTGGGGCTCAGGGCCGAGCCCTGAGGCACCCCCTGTTCAAGCCGCACACTGACTGAGAGGGAAGTCCCTCTTTGGACTTGGAAGCTCCTATCGATCAGAAAGGCTTTCAGCCATCCCAGTGCCCTGTTGGTTACTCCGGCTTTGTTTAGACACTGTAGCAAGATGGAGTGTGCTACAGTGTCAAACGCGGCACTGAGGTCGAGCATGATGAGGGCCATGGTCTTGCCCTCATCTGCTCCCTTGCGTAGGGTTTCAGTGGCCCTAAGGAGAGCCGTTTCCGTTGAAAAGTTGGATCTGAAGCCCGACTGGGATTTATGGAAAACATCATGTTCTTCAAGATGTTCCATTAGTTGGATGTTGGCAATTTTCTCGGCCAGCTTAGCTAAGTAAGGTAGCAGGGAAATTGGTCGGAGATTGTCCATAATGTCTTGGCTGACATTTGGCTTTTTCTTAATCGGTAGTACAACTGCCTGTTTCCAGTCCGCCGGCAGGCAGGCTGTGGAGAATGAGATCTGAAGTAGATGTCTATAATGAGGTTCTAAAGCAGAGAATGCTTCAGCTAAAATTTTCGGAGGCGCCGGGTCTCGGGGAGAGCCCGATTTGATTTTATTACACAATTTAGACAGGACTTCGTACGGGGGAATTTCAAAAGAATTGAGGCACTTTAGAGTCTTAATAAGACTGTCATTTTCTATGAAGTCAGAAGCCGACTCAACATGATTGGCAAAGCTTGTATATATTTTATTGATTTTACCTGAAAAGTACTGTGCAACTTCATTACATGATTCCACAGACTCCTTTTGAGTGGAGGAATTAGTATCTACTACAGATATTTCTGCTTGAAGTCTTTCAGTAATTTCATACCAAGAGTTAAAGCAGGTTCTGGACCGTATTCATCTTGAATTTGTTTTAGCACATCTGGTATTACCGAAATGGATGGAACACCGTGCGTTTTTGTATAGATGGAAGCAAAGACTGTACCCCAAGTGTCACAGTCCTCAATGTGTGGTGCGATTCCCATTGGGAGACATATAGTCAGAATCCTGTGTTTTTCCAGCGGGGTGGTGTCAGGAAACACCGCCTCTATTTGGGTAATTTTCTGTGCCAACCAGAATGGTATCTGTTCCCGTTTAGCTGGAACTTTACCTAGGCAGGATTGGATGTTCTGTGGTGTAATTTTATTTGTGTTCCCCTGGTGAGGGGTCAGCTGTGGAAGTTTAATCGCTGGCTGAATTGTTGAAGTCCGCATTACATACTGAACTAATTGTCTGTGAATTTTTAGTAGTTGTTTTAGCTGTATTAACAGCTCTGCTGCAGGCATTCTTTCGATGTCTGGATGTGGTGTGTATCCGGCTAAGACCGGCCACGTTGCTCCTGGTCTTCCTAAAGGACCGAGCCTTGTAATGTGATTGTTATGTATTAGGGCGCCATCAAATAAGAGCAAATGCTCTTGAAATTTGAGTGGTACTTCCACCTCCTCGAAAGGAGTGTACGTTTCAGGAGGTTCCTCTACTTTGTAATAGTGGAAGTACTTTGTTACAGCATTTGCTGCTGGAAAATGTATCCATGTATAGTATACCTCTGTCTGCCGATATTCGTGTGCCTCAATTACGAATATGACTGTGCCACCTCTAGGTGTCAGTCCATTTTCTATAAGTTTTAAGGTTATAGATCTCCTTTTAATGACCGGAATGAGTATTATATCCGCGTCTGCTGCTTGCATGGTAGCATCAGCATCTGCTATTTCAGTAGCTAATCTAATTCCCTCTCTTTCTCCATCACTGTCTCCCATTTTACTGACAGGATGGTATTATTTTTGTTTGCAGATCAGGTTTCTTTATGGAAACAGAGATTAGATGCACAATATTCTGGAACTGTTTTATCCTTCAACGTTGACTAGACCAAGAACCATACATAGGAGTTCCCTCCTGCGAGGTTTTGGAGGATATAACCTTTCACCCACTCCAGACGTCTTTGGAGTATTTGGGAAAAGGGGTCTGAGTGAGAAAGCACGACTGAGTTACTCTAAATGTCTTACGTTAGTTTTATCGCCCTTTCCAAACACGTTGGGCGCCATGTAGTGTAGCTCCTATTTTCCCAATAGGCTCTGCGCATTGGAATAGTACCTACAGCAGTAAAGGCCTAGACCAGACGTTAACTAGGTCTACTACTGTCGATACTAGACTTAATTTTTGGGTTTGCCAGCTAAGCTCAGAGTTCGCTAGAAACTTTCTCGAATGTTCAAGGAAGGATTAACTCCCCTGATTAGACAAGAAGGGATTTAGTTTCTGACAACCATAGAACATGACAACTTTGCTCTCCCCTAATCAAGAGTCAATCTCAAGAGTCGTGTGAGCACAAGGCAATTATTTTACTCAGTCAGTACGTGCATTCTTAGTCTCATCAGAATGTAGAGAAAAGGAAGAGACGGGCGTGTTCAATAAAAGGTGTTATTTATTGATCAGTCTCTTTTCTCGTACAAGAGAAATGGATCGATATTATTGCAATACTTATTGTTAAGTAAAGTGCATACATTAGAAGCAATAGTATAAAATAATACTGTAAAAACATTGATATGGTTTCTGAGCCATATGATGTTTAAAATGATTAAAATATATTTACATACACATATACATTTGACTAAACGTACTCAACTGGTGTTTCTAAATACGCCTACCCCGTGTACCTGACCTAAGTCTAATGCGTGGGCGGGAATAGAAAGTTACAGTTTAAGTTACGTTTGTTTTTGCCAAGTGAATAACTAAAGAATTCTCTAGGAGGGGTTATTCAGTTCTGTACCTGGAATTTAGGATGAATGAGGAATGGTATCTCTTTCTCTGCTCTCGATATTCCAGGCTGCCTGCGAGGGCTACCCGGAAGCGCCGGCGCTGGGTCTCTCGGCTTGAGATAGCAGCGCGTCTCTCAGCGCGTCAGGAAGGCGGGGCTGTTGCCTGCGGGGTCTGCTTCTGCTCTCGGCTTCGGCAAGTATGGCTGCTCCGTCTTGTCACCACGCGTGTGTTTGCATAGGGCAAGGTCGGCAATATTTATACCTTAAAGGTGCCGGGATTGACGTAAGGATGGACATAGGTACGTCAATAAAGATGTCATACGACTTGCTCGTTAGCACATTCTTTACTAAAGTTCTCTGTGAAATCAAAACAATGGCCGCACGGATTATCCAGGTTGTCATAGGTTTGATTTGTTATGAGAACGTCGTATGCCTTATCAGGGGCTGGAGGAATGTCGCTTGTCTAATTAGATCTCAAGCGTTATGACCTAATCAGATAACACGTTCCTGTGCCGTAGTGTGACTGCGTCAGATAACGGTATCTGCATCATGGGGGATTTCTTGCCTCATGGGCTGACTGTTAGTTGACTAGCTAGGTAGTTTAACCAGAATAGGGTCAGGAATAGGGGGATCGATTCAGAACCTATAGAAATACACGACACCATGTTTTCTTGTCATACTTCACATTCTCAGTAACATTGTTACCTTTTGTTTTAACCTTGCGTGGTGGCCCCTTCTGCAGGTATCTTAGTGCTTGCGGTTCTAGGCTTCCCTTGCTACCGACCTTGTGGGTGGCCGTCAGACCTGACCCTGGCTGCAAGTGCCGTTCTGCTTGCCCTAGACCCTTGCTGACCACTCGCCTGCTCACCGTGCCCCTGCCGTGTGGTATTCCAATGACACTGTCTGAGGAGCCCTTCTATCTTGGATGTCTTTGTGTGCTGTCATCTGCTCCCCTGTGTCCCTGCCGTGAGGCATCCCAAGGACACTGTTTGAGCAGCTCTTCTGTCTCGGTTACTCTTTTCTGTGGGTACCTTTCTGTGCTGCCTCCGCCATGCTGCCAGGGGTTTCGCAATTGGCGGCAGCTCCCTCCTTATGCTCCAGAAATCTGACTATATTGAGTAAGAACATATCCATGCCCACCCCGGTTAAGTGTACTCCATCCTCTGCATAGTAACCTGTTGACCTAAGATTGATCATCCCATGCCTCACAAAACCCCAACCGTTGGCCCTGCATATTTTTGCCATTATAATATTCAACTTACGCCTGGATTTGTCAACGGCCCCTTGGTCAATAGTCTCTCTCCATACTGGGTGCTCTATTAACTTCGAAAACACGATGTCTGCTGGGTGAACCATCCTGGCTAGTGCCCCAATTCTCCAGTATTGGGGTGTCTTTCATAGATTCACATGCTTGAATATTCCCCGTCGTCGAAGTGGGAGTCCCACTGTACATAACAAAGCAATATAGCAATAACATAACTGTTAGAAGGGGCGATCTCAGAGGGCCAGGTTGTGCTCATCCGACCACCCCAGGACCCACCTCTCCCACAGATCTTGCCGAGTCTTATCGTGAAGTCCTCGCCGGGGAGGACTTCGGGTCTAGGATCGTACACACTGAGCTCACACCACACTACGAACAGACACCACAGCGTTGGATTTCAGTAACAGTTCTTTATAAGCAGCAAAAGGAAGTAGCACTCTTATGTACAAATGATCGAGGGATCACAAAAGTCTTAAAGGATTTGGGAAGGGGGAAGCGGGACAGTCTTTGCCTTTGGGTCAGTACGAGGCGTACCCTTCGCGCAGCTCTCAATCCTCGAGCTGGGGGATACGGAAGGTGATGGTCGTACTGGCTGCTTCACTCACTTCGAGTTGACTCAGGTCATGATGGTAGCGTCGATGGTCCAGCCGGACCAGAGTACTCCTCGAGCCGCGACGAGGTCAGCAGGGCTCAGATAGTTGCAGGTTCAATCTTGAGCCGCGACAGCGTCAGCAGGGCTCTGAGGTGTTGAGAGGTTGAGCCGTGACAGCGTCAGCAGGGCTCTGATGGTTACGAGTTCAGCTCGAGCCGCGACAGCGTCAGCAGGGCTCCGAGGTCTTAGAGAGGACGAGCCGCGACAGCGTCAGCAGGGCTCCGATGGTTACGAGTTCAGCTCGAGCCGCAACAGCGTCAGCAGGGCTCAGGGGGTTCAGTTCCTTGTTGCGAAGTGGGAGCCGCCACAGCGTCAGCAGGGCTCAGGTGGTTCAGTTCCTTGTTGCAAAGAGGGAGCCGCGACAGCGTCAGCAGGGCTCAGCGATGCGAGATTGAGTTCTCCTCAGGGTCAGCCGCGATCAGATCAGCAGGCTTCAGGTCCAAGATACAACTGCCCGCTAGTTGTCGGGCGGGCCCAGATATAGTCCAGTGGCCCTTTGATGTCCGGACCCTCGCAGGCGGAGGTCTCAAGCCCTGGGGGCTGGTCGTTGGCGAGGTCCGGCGGTTGGCTCTTTGATCCTTTGAAAGATGGGTCTGGGAATTCCCAGACACCCAGCGGGTCTGGAGCCAGCACTCGGGGAGGCCAGAGGGGCGATCGAAACTGGCCCCCAGGGGGAGGCCAAAGGTGTGACAGATACCGGTCTCTCAGGGTAGGCCGGAGGTGTCATCGGAACTCCCTGGCTTATCTCACTCGGGGAGCCCTTTACCCCCCAGCCGGGACGGCGCGCCTTTGGAGTCTGGGTTTCGCTGGGGCCGGGGTCACACTAGGCCCATGGAGTCAGGGATCTCGGGAAGGGAAAATGGCTGCCGGGCCTTGTGGGGCATGCAAGGTTAGGCGCTCGGAGCCGGGAGCGGGACGGGGACATGCGGGCCTGGTCGTGGGTTACGGGGGTCTGGGCTTATCGGGGGTGAGACGACCAGGCTTCGGGGTGCAGGCTACACTCACGGGGATGCTGCGCAGGGGGCTCAGGCTGCAGGCCTACGCTCGCAGGGTGTGGGGGGACAGAGGCGAACCACGCCACGAGGCCGGGTCCAACAATAGCCATAGTATAGGTAAGAAAAAAACATAGAGTAGAATTGAACCATAGACCTTAATTAATAGACAGACTTGTCACTTTATTAACATATCCAGGTCATTGTAAATAGTCCAAACTCCAGCCAATAAGGCGTTAGCACCCTCTAGAATGTTCTCCTCAGAGGCTCAGGCCCTCAGATTTTCTACCGCACGTCATGTGAAGGGAGTCTCCATGAGCTCTGCTCAGTTTTGTCTCTATTTTCTTCATAAAGGAGTATTTTTTGCCATGTCTACTAAGAAGTCCCTCTTCCCTGTGGAACATGTGGAAAACAGCGACTTCATTCTGAGGATCCTCATAAAAAGTGCATTTATTGCCTCTATTCTGAGTATCAGGTAAATGATTGTAAATTCTGCAGGACTTTCTCTCAATAGACCTTGAAGGACAGAGAGGGGCGTCTCCTTCTGTGGCTACCGAAGTTGAAGACTATGGATAACCCCCTGTCCGATGTAGAAAGTGTGTCCTCTGTCCAGACTGCTTCATCTTTGAAGATAGCCAGTGAGTCTGAGAAGGTTTCTTCTAAACTTAAGGTGGTGAAGAAACATCATGTTAAGTCCACAGACCTGCCTTCGTCTTCAAAAGGGGTGCTCCTAGCCCCTCAGAGTCTATCTTCACCCTCTACGCCCCCGAGATCTGACTCTCAGGCGTCCAAGACTATCCGAGCAGTTATTACCTAAGAAACTGGCTATCTCATCAACGAGCGCGTCGTCGCTGCCTCCGTCGACTAGGACTTCTGTCGTCGCTTCTACTACGACGACTTCAACTTCTTCGTCTATGATGCCGGCTATGATCCTGTCATCGGCGACATCACCGTTGGCATTGCTGTCAGTGAAGGTGAGGCATCTGTCGTCTACGGTGCCTTTGACTTCGTCGATGGCGTCTACTAAGCAGAAGAAGCATTCGTCGATGTGCACTTTACCGATGACAGGTTCAACTACGTCGGCAGTGGCTTCGCCGACTGTGGCTTTGTAGATGGTGGCTTCGTCGACGGTGGCTCAGCGGCATCATCTCTCGCTGATGGCGACAGCGTCGACAGCTGTATCCATGGATTTAGTTCCATTGAAGTCTACAGGTTCCCTCCTTCAACGCCAACAGTCTTCTTTGGTTAGCAATTTAATCGACTCCTCATCTCCCAGCAGAGCTGTTTTCTTCCGACGCTGGTGAGGGTGATTCGGAGGATGACAGGTTTCGGGCGGTTCGCAGTCCCTCCAAGCTTCTAATTAAATGCCAAGATTTTGATGACGATCAGGACTATGAGGATTATTCAGAGCATGCCGGCCAACCAGCACCAGAACTTCCCATGATGCAAATGCCCATGTCCCTTATTTCCAATCTTCAATTTATGCTGGATGACATTGTGTTCTTCCTGTTTCCGTTAGGGATTTATTGTTAGCTAGCTAGCTTATGAAGGGCACCTTGTGGTGAATGCTACCTGTAAAAACATTAAACAATACTATTGATGACCATCTTTGGAATCAGAGGTTTCTAAATGGATTCATTGTTGCAATGTGTGTCTTTTGTCTGATAAGCATTGTAAAACTCCTCTACATACGGTTCCCTTGCTCAGTGATGCTTGGGTGAAAGTTGCTTTAGTCTTTGCTGGCTCGTTTGAGATGCTACTTACAGAGCAAACGTATATGTTAATGTTATTTGATTAGTAGCAGTAGTAATATAAGTTTATTATATTAATCAAAAGATTGCAATAAAATGTATAGAACATCACGGTCAGTACAAGTATCAGAAGATAGATATTTAGATACTTCTAAAATATTAGTCTTATAAAATCATGGCATAAAAGAGATCAGTTTCTTTGCATGTGAACTCAGAACATACAATTCAGAGTATGGACAGAATATCTGAATCACATAGTTAATAGTGCGCCTAATCTAAAAGTTTCATTGGCATATTATTGCAATACTGTCCTTAAGATAATCACATTAGCAGGCGGGTTAAACGGTCGATCTTGTTTTGCTCTCATGGAGAAAAAGAAAGAGAGGTGCCATTTCTTAAATACAGATTTTCGGAAATATAGTAACGTCCTGAGACATATATTTTGCAATCAATATTTAGCAGCAGTTAGCATGAATCTTGATACAAGCATAGTCAAGCAAAGGTTAGACATTTATATGTTTGCGGAAGAGATACTTAGTAAATCTCGACCAGTAACATTACTAGCCTTATTATTGCACTATTGGTCCACCCTTTTACAGTCTGACGCAGCCTCTTCCATCGATCTTGTTTGAACTACTAACTTTTTCTTTAAAAA
Organism: Lissotriton helveticus; assembly: GCF_964261635.1. Classification (NCBI taxonomy): domain Eukaryota; kingdom Metazoa; phylum Chordata; class Amphibia; order Caudata; family Salamandridae; genus Lissotriton; species Lissotriton helveticus. The sequence goes on along the minus strand of NC_136069.1, from coordinate 423,172,101 downwards.
AACTGATGTGGTGTGAGTGTGCAAAAAGGCATATAGATTAAGACAGGTTGTATAAAAACAGGATAGTTAAACAAAAGAGACAAATCAGTACCTATATAGATAGGGCGTTATAAGCTTAATCTAAAAATGTTGTTAACATTATTATTGCACTGTCTTCCTTAGTGCTAAGACAGTACCTGGCAGCTTCCACAGTTGATCTGAATTTTGCCTGGTTGAACATGGGGCGTAAATGCTTTTTTCTGAAATGCAACAGTTTAGGGAAAATACATATGATGTGTTGTTGAAGGGATTTGGTTGTATGCCCACAAATACGACAAACAGTTTTATCTTTAGAAGCTGGGTTCCATTTCCCTTTGAATACATGAATCGGAATATAAAACAATTTGAACCTTAAAAATTTCTTTTTAACATAGCCAGGCAAATTTGATGCCAAGTATTCTTGACTCTGTAGAGAGTTGGTATCAAACACTAAGTCCATATGGTTGTGTTGTTTGGCCTATGGCGAATCAGAGTCCCTCTGTTTAAGAGTAAAGCTACCACAGAGTACGATTTTCCAGGCTGTTCGCTTATTCTGTGCCAGTGTCTGTGGATCAGGTAAATCATAAGTTTCTAAGCTTGCTGGTAAGGTGTGCAACTTTAAGTCCTTGTATGTAGTTTTGCTAACTTCCTGATAGATTAGGTATTTTAATTATGTTGGATCAGCTTTTGCACAATCACAGAAGTAATTCATGGTGCTCCTGTAGTGGAGTGATATTAGAGATTTTAGACTTAGTTCTAGTCTGATGACACAGTTGGGGGCTGCTGTACGGAGGTGGAGCAGGTTACGTACATGTTGCATAAAAAGTTATCAAGACTAAAAATGGTCTTGTGGTTCAACGCGGGAGATGCATATGACAAATATGGGATTAGTTTAATGTTTAATGCTTTCAATGATGGCCTGATTGCTTTCTCGCCGAACAGATTTGCAAATATTAATACCGATTTGGTGATCATCGTAGACTTAAGCTTTCTAATTGCTAGATGTTTCGACCATGATATCTTGCTTTAAAATATCACTCTGAGATAATCATATTGTCTCACTATTTCAATTGTAGTATCTTCGAGCACCCCCCACCACACAAATTTAGTTTTCTTCCCAAAGGTCATGACTTTCATTTTGGACAGATTGGCAATTAATTCGTTCTCCAAGTTATGCTTATGCAAATGGTTTAACTGATGATGTTAGGCCTTTTGGAGTTTGAGACAGGATAATCAAGTCATCGGCATAGGCCAAATATGTTATTTTTGTACCTGCCAGCTTGGAAGGAATACCCTGATCTGACACCAGTGACTCTGTTAAATTGGCTATATACAAGGAAAAAAATAAAGGGGCCAAAATACATCCTTGTTTGAGGCCGTTCTCGGTACGGAATTTATAAGTGAGGGTATTGTCAATAGATAGCTTTACCTGTATCTATGTATCAGTATGCAATTCGATGATAAAATGCATAAGATAAGGATCAATTTTCCATGTTAAGAACTTGGTCTACAGCCTTTGCCGGTTCACTTTGTCGAAAGTCGTTGAATAGTCCACGAAACAGACATTGATTTCGATGCAAGTGATTTTTTTGCAAATAGAGTAAGAGTTGTTATATTGTTAACAGTTGAACAACCGGTGCGGAATCCTGTTTGTTTTAATGGTATTAATAATTTTTTATCTGCCCAATTCTTTAGTTTGTTTAGTTGCCGGTGCTTAGCAAATAACTTCACTTCAAAATCTAAGAGCGCTATTAATCTGAAGCTGTTTATTGATTACTTCTCAAAGTGAGTGTATTTTGATTTTGATTCTGCTCCCAACACCAATGCTGTACTTACATTTTTTGAAAAATATTTTGTGTTAAAGGCTACCCTAAAGAACTTGTCTCAGACAATGGTACATATTTCACTTCTATGCAAATGAGACAGTTTATTGTGTCATTTCACATCAAACATTTGCATGTTGCTGTATATTATCTTTCTTCCAATGGCCTATTGGAGAGGGCGAATAGGTTTATGAAAGAAGGGTTTCCAGCAGCCATAGCTTTGGGCTGTGATGTTGAGAACTTTATGAGAACAAAAGTGTGGTCATACCTTACAACTTCACATAGTACCACTAGTGTTTCACCATTTAAGCTGTTACAAAAAAGAGCTCCCAGGACCAAAGTTTGTCTTGACTGGGTATAATACTTACAAAATAGTTAGGATAATTTATTTCAAGGTGAGAGGAAAAAACTTGATGGCAAAGTGTCTCGGCAAAAGAACATTTGTAAAGATAATTTTGAGAAAAACAGGACATCCAGTCAGTCTCTTTTGACCATGGAGAGTCAAGGTTTTGTCTCCTGTCCAAATTTCTAAAAGGTCTAAAGGTGTTTTGATTTTGGAAACAGGGGGTTTGAGTAAAAGGAGTTTAGTAAAGTTTTTGAGGGAGCAAGCTAAGAGAAGTTTGTCTTGTAAGACTGTAAATCAAGACTTTGGTTTATATAGCTCGTGGTGGCTCAAATCTGTTGAACCAACTGTTGTGTTTTCCCAGTTGTCCTCCAATGGCCTTTCTCAATCTTTTGCTTCTTCTTCAGCCTATATATTAGTTTCACTTACATCAGTTGATACTTCTTAAGTGCTTTCCAAGTTTGTTTCTCTTCATTGTTTAGTTTTCACAGACTGTACAATAAGTCATATTGAAACTACACAAGAAAAAATTACTTCCTCAATATATTTAAAAATTGTCAACAATTTAACACCATATTTTGATTCGGCCTTCGTGGCAAATCCCACATGGTTTCAACTCCATAACAATTCCTAATCTGCCTCTACAAGGTGAACAACTACAGTACAATATGATGTTCGTTAAAGGGCCCAGAGCTTGTTAATACCAGGGTCTAGCAAGGATGAGAATAGTAGCATACACTTGATTCCTCTGAGAACAGGCGAATCGGAACCTCAATTAGCACCTCTACAATCCCTGCTTTTGGACAAGGCGCTTTCTCATAAGTGGCATTTAGACCAAGCTTTATCATGTAGATAATTACCTTTTATTCTTCTTAGGGTTCCAGATGAATTTTTTCAAAACGATTCCCACTCTTACCTTGAGGGATACTATTTTGAGAACAGTAACCTGAAGATATGAATCAGATGTAGTACCTATGATATCACTACATCTATAGAATGTTGTCCATTAGTGAATGAAAATAACCTTGGACAAGCTTTGAACTCCACTTAGATCAGTGTTAATCAGGAAGGTTGCTATATCGCTTTTGTGTGTCATACACATAAGCCTAATCATATACACGCACACCCTGAGACACATAAGCTTTCCAATGCAAAGTTCAGTATGCTCATGATTTTTAAGCAAAAGATTTACATTGAATCTTCAGTAGACTGACAATTCCAATACCCTTAAAGTTAACGTATAGAAGAAATGTTCATATTTCCTGCTACGCCACTACTTTTATTCTGGTATTATATATTGCTTTTGACATAGAAGCATTATTTACCAACATATGGATTCACAGTTCTGTACAATGGTCTGCTTTAATACCAACATTATATTATATCACAATTTTGATTTGAAAAACACTTCCTTGAAAGGTTTTGCCTGCACATTGCTTGCACTGCGCTTGTGAAATCTCTTGTATTTACTATACCCTAAAAGGGCCTCTTAACTGTTCCCGGAACAGAATTACTGTGTTCATTCCCTCTTGTGTGAAACTCTTTTTTTTGTTAACTTCCCCTGGCTGCATGCATTTACCATACTTCTACTAAAGCTGTTCACACAGTTTAAGCCACTGTTTAAGATAATATCTCTTCCCACGGGAAAGGTAGATCGCTTCTAACAGTAGGGTGGAATGCTTGCTTTTTCTTACTTAGTTGTGTAAAGTAGATGCTTTAGCCTTATAGTGTTTGTGGTATTTCCTATTCATGCCTCAGTACCTTTCTTTGCACTTTGTAGGCATTATAAAATTGATCTTTTTCAACTTAATCTATTTGGTCATTATGAGTAAATTAAAACATGTTGTAATAAACATTGTACGTTAAAAATAAAGTTAATATGCAAAAGCTATGCTATATTTTACTACTAAACAGGCAGCAATAATTGCAGTTACCTTGCAGTCAACAGGGTCACTATCTGAATGGTGCAGCAGGTGCAGTAGCACTGAGCCCAAAAGTTGTCAACACTCCACTAAACACATAAAATTGCTATATTTTACTTCTAAACATGCAGTCACAATTGCAGTTACATTGCAGTTAAAAGGAACTTGATTTGAATGGTGCAGCATGTGCAGTGGCACTGGGGCCTAAAGCTCTAGGGACCCCACTATTCCCAGATTATTGCTACGTTTTACTGCTAAACAAGACAGTCACAAGTGCATTACCTAGCAGACAATAGGGTCTGATTTGAATGGTGCAGCATGTTGCAATAGCACGAGGCCCAAAAGCTCTAGGCACTCCACTAAACCCCTAATATTACTATATTTTACTACTAAACAGGCAACCACAAGAGCAGCTACCTTGCAAACAACAGGGTCATCATTTGAATGAGGTAGCAGGTGCAGCAGCACCTGGCCCAAACTTTGTCATAACTCGTCTAAGCACATACTATTGATATATTTTACTACTATTCAAGCAGAAACAATTGCAGTTATCTTGTCGTTGAAAGGGGTTTGATTTGAATGGTGCCACAGGTGCAGTGGCACCGGGGCCAAAAGCTCTAGGGACCCAACTAAACTGGACCAAAAGTTGTCACAACTCCTCTAAACACAAAATATTGCTGTATTTTACAACTAAAAAGGCAGTCACAAATGCAGTTATCTTGCAGTCACTAGTGGCATGATTTGAATGGTGCAGCAAGTGCAGTGGCACCGGACCCAAAAGTTGTCAGAACTCCTCTAAACACAGAATATTGCTATTACATCAATTAATTCTATTATTTTCTTCTTTGGTTGAATTTTTCTAAATGTTGCTATTGCTTACCCACACAATACCACTAGTAACAGCACAATATATTGCCTTTTTGTACATAAACCAGTCATAACACTTTAACAGACTTTCTTTAACTTATAGTGTACAACTACTCAGCAAGCTGCAGTTTACAACAAAAACTACCTTATTATATATCACGTAGGCGAAACTTAATGCATTTACCAATGCTTGTCTTTCCAGAGTAACACAGCTGTTGTCCTTTGCCACAACACTCTGCTCTCAGGAATCGTCCACCATTGGCCTTCCAGACTTTCCCTCAGATAATCTGCCAGCAGCCATTCAGATTCTGGTACGTATAATAATGTTCATACAGATCAAAAATGAGAAATAGCATGAAGAAATAAGGTTACCTCACATTGTTCTGCGCTCGGTGCAGGTTGTTACCCTTTTCAACAGTTTTACCATGTGGTCCTTCCGCATGATTCTAAATCATTGTTAGAGTCCAAAATGTTTGATAATCAGGTAACCTCCAATTTTTCCTGAAGTTGTAACCAGCCAGTCAGAGTCTTTTGGCTTCACAGAGCCGCTTTGGATTTGCAAACCCAAAATGCTCCCTTCACCAAATTACAGTCCAAACTGTATAATGCAGTAGATTAAACTATCTGCTAGACCTGTTCCAGCATACCTTCTTTTGTCTTGTAAGTTGAGCCTAAGAATCATGAAAGTTAAAGTATGACATGTTTTGATTCAATAGAAGAACTTGTTTTATGTGTATCAAAAAATCGCTTCATGTTTCAAACATACAGATTCTTTTGGTAGTGCACAATGGATGCACTACCAGATTTCCCATAGATACTGATTATGTACACTGTAAGACACTTTCACTTAGTTTTACAATAACTTTCAATAAAAATCTTTATTTATGCTTTTACATAACATTATGAATGCACAACATGAATACTGTGACAATTAAATTCCAATTTTGCCAGAATATTAGAATTGGTAAAGCAACCCAGCCCTCCTGTATATGTCCCTTTGGTATTGTATAATTTTCCCTCCAACACCCTAGACTACTGTGCATTCCGTATCATATTCTTTCATTGTTCCTTGGAAGTACCTTGTAATCCCATCTGTGTTTCTACAGACCATATTGCTTCAGCCGGAAGCATCCTAAGGTGAAAGGGGAAACCCCTGATGCGTCAGATACTGGCCATCGACCCCCTTCTTATCTTCCCAGACCTCGAAGTCTTCGATTACCTTTTTATCTCTACGAGATCGCCTATTATGTGTCTTCGCTGCTAGTGACCATTCAATAATATCCTTCACCTAACTTGCTACCATGGGCCCCGGAGTGCCCAACCAACCAATAGCGATCCTCCGCTTCATCTGGAGTGCCAGCTGGAGGAATTTATAATGCATTTTTACTTGCATTGAATGTCCAACGATACCCAGTAAGCACTGCTTAAGGATAGGCTCCAGTGACAACTTTGTCACTCCACAGATCCGTTTCACTACTTCCAGCCAATATGCCTGTACTTCATTGCTGTGCAGTGTGTAAGAAAGTATCTCCCCAATCCACAGAGAGGACCGACAGTCAAGCAGCCTGCACATGTTCTGTTGAGTTTGAGTGGCATAAGATATGTGCTGGTAATGTAATTATCCCAGAGACCCTTTTCACCAGTGAGCAAGACTTCTTGCATTCATTGTCTGTGAGTTGTTCCCCCAGTTGCTCTCCCCAGGCAATTCTAGCTACTAGCTATCTTCCGGACCTGTCCGATCTAAGGGCTTAATACATCCAGGACGCCAGGTGTCTCCCCTCCCCTTACTCAGAAGTAGCTATAGGAGCTCAGACCATGGGGCTGCCTCCAGGAAGTTCCTCCAAATCTCCCTCGCTGTTTATGCCATTTTGGCGTATTGTAGGTGTTGGACCCAGCCCAAGGTGAAAGCCTCTTGAGCCTCCTGATAGTTGAGGAATCATTCCCCCGGATACAAATCTTAGTAGTCAACAGCCTCCCTCTTGCCATCGAGTGATGAACATGATGGACCCTATGTCTATGAATGGTTTCAGCGACCAAATCTCCAGATTCCTGGAGATGGAGAAAGACAGCCGTCTAAGAACTCTGGACTTTATCTATTTCCACACCTGAGCAGTGTGTCGCACCAGGTAAGGAAACTCCTCCCCCAGCCTTGTGCCCCTCATCAGTAGTTCCATCAGGGATCTACCCATATGCGTTCTTTGCAGGAACCGCTTCTCGCTGTTGTTTGTGTCAGGCATTCATTTAGCTGGGTACTGGATGTGTGGAGCATAGTAATATAACTCCATGTCCGCTAATCATAACCCCCTTCCTCCCGGTCCAGTTTTAAAGTTTACAGAGCCACACAAGTTCTCTTGCCGGCCCAAACCAGCGATACCATTAGGCTGTTTGAGCGCTTGAATGTATCTCGGGATGCGGGGGACAGGGAGTTCTGTAGCACATAGAGACATCTGGGCACAAAGACTATTTAGCAATAGCCACCCTACCCTTAATATACAAGGTAATCCAGTCCAGAACTGAATAGATTTATGTAGTCCCTCCGACAACCTCTCAATATTGTAAGTTTAATGTTTAAAGGACGTCTTTGCTAACACCATTATGCCGAGGTGTCTAAATTTGTCCTTGTCCGATCGTATACCCAGATCTGGCAGGCAGTCCATGGGGTGCTGGGCTAGTACTCCCAGGGGTAACATAATACTCTTGCTTCTATTTGGTCTCAGTCCTCCGACACAACCAAACTCCTCTAGGTGGGCCATTAATGTAGGAACAGATTCCCCCGGCCTCTTCAAGTAAAATATTGCGTCATCTACTTATGGTGAAAGCACGGGTGGTGTCTCCTAACCGGACCCCGCAGCCCCTCCATCGCCTTCCTCAGCCTAACGGCCAGTGGCTCCAACGCCAGTGCAAACAGATGCGGCGAGAACAGACATCCCTGCCCGATGCCCGCTGTATACTAAAAGCCCCCAATACCACTCTGCCGTTTCGCACTCAAGCACGGAGGTTCGTATACAGCAATTCAACTCGGCGCAGAAGTGCCTTCCGATTCCCATCCGTTTCAAAACCTCCATCAAATAGGTCCTTTGTTTTACAATAACTTAATTCCCCTTGTAATTCTCTAACTACTTTGTGATGAATGGACTACCACTGAAGATGCAATGTATGTCATATCTGCTTTTTATGATGAAGATGCACATGGCTGTGGATACTCTCAACCACCAGTCATAGAGAACACTTATTTACCTTTTTGCAGTCCCACCTGGCCGTTCTTTCTGTAATAAAAAAAGAGAAATAATTATGTCACCTCAGTTCTACAAAAACTTGAATTCTGACGGTTCACCTGAGTTCTGTTTACCACAGGGTCCACCTCACCATCTGCAGTACCTGTTCTGAAACATCAGGTTTGGTTTCAGGAACCTGGGACCTCCCTGGAGATAAACATGAGAGAGACCCTGGTGAACTTTAAAATGATGAGCTACCAAGTTGCTGCCTGTAAAACTGCTGCTTTTGGGTCACTGTCATCAGCCTGCAGCTCATCACCTCTACTCTTATTTTCCTCAGACTCTTTCCTCAACTCACTAACATTCTTCCTCATCTCAACATCAGTCCCAACATTTCAGCAACGCGTCTTAGGAGGCTCAACTTTGAATGTCACTGGAAGATTCTGCATAATATCACACATACACAGACCTGTGAGACAGAAGAACAGCCAGTGAATATTGTTAAAAAACACAACTCGCACACTGTAAACAAAGAAATATCCCTTTGAATTCTGCTCATCCTAAATGACATTGATAACACTGAACACTGTACCTGCATCAGCCCTGCTAAACAGTTATTCATAGGCAAGTACTTGCATTGTCTTCCTCATGGGTGCTAGATGCAGATTCCTTTACGGTTAGTGTATGGGTCTCCCAACAACACATGGATCTTATTGGAGATCCCTTCTTTTGCCCAGACTGACTTCGTTATACAGTGAGTGGCAAATCTAAGCATACCCTGAGACAGCAAATCTAAAAATGCGTGGAGAATTTCTAAGCGATGCTTAGCAAATATGAGTATGTACATAGATTTAGTAAACTGAGGATTATCAAGAATAGTTTACAAATTTTAGCAAGGCCTTATCATCATCATCATCCATATATTTATAAAGTGCACAAATGTCCAAATGGGCATCCTGGCACTGAAAGCCCATTTTTGTGAAAATAAGCTGAAAGAAGATTAGTCTAAGAACAAAAAATGTATCAGAGGTTAGCTGAATGATCTTCGGTCAAAAGCAGTGGTACAGAAAGATAGTTCTAGATATTGGTTGTGGCCTATGCCAAAGTCTGACCACGAGCCCTACCTTCGTGCACCTTGGGCACAACAAGCAGAACAGCAGGATAAACAGAATGTGTTGTTTTGGAAGAATTCACTAAATTGCAAATAAAGTCAAATAAACAGAGGACTTTGGCCATATATAGATTAATGGCTGATGCAGAGACTCCTCAGATACAACCTGCTTTTCAATAGGGAGCCAGTGAAGGTCTTTAAGTCGGTGGGAAGTGGGGGCAAGGAAGACCCATCAGTAGTCTAGTTGCAATATTTTGTACAAGTTGCAACTAATACTTAGGAAGCATCAAATAAGTGCATTACAATAATCCAGTTGAGAACCCACAATAGCATGGAGAACTTAGAAGCGTGTGTTTGGAGGCAAGAGAGGTATTACAGATTGCTTGCATCTCTTTTGGGCAGTGCAGTGCAATTTGTCATTAAAAATAAAGCCCACTTTAGTACTGTGGACACTGGGGTAGGACAGGAACCCAGTGTGGCGGGCCACCATTCATTAGACCAAGTCATTGACAAGTTTCCTATAATCAGGATCTCAGTCGTACCTGAGTGCAGTTTAATGAACGATCTGGGTGTTGACAGCAATTATCACCTCTATGTCGAAAGATCAGGTTAGCTTGGCTCAAGGGCTACATAAATGTTCAGCAATAGAGGGCTCAGAGAAGGGTCCTCAGAAACTTCCCAGTTAAACACATGAAATTCGCAAGTGAATTTAGGGATCAGGACCGGCTTTGCCTCACCTTGTAAAAAACAAGACATCCAGCAGAGGAGCATGCTTCTGACACCAATCTCATGAAGACAGACCAGCATAGTAGTGTGGAGCACAGTATCAAAAGCTGCAGAAAGATCCAACAAGGTTAAAGCTGCAACACCTCCCGCAACATGGCTCATCGCAGTCGCCCATGACTTCCAGAAAATAGAACTAGGTGTCATGGCTGATATGAAAATCTTCATCCCTGATGATTCTTAAGTGATGGGTGTCAGATATCTCATCAGTTATTGAAGCCTGTTGAGTGATACTGTATTTTGCTATTTTAAGATGTACACTGTGCAATATGAAACCGTAAAAGTGAGGCTCAGGAATGAGATTAGAGCTAGTTTTCACAGAGAAAGGCATGCAATGATATAGTCTATGTACTGAAGTGGAAGACTAATAAAAGTAATTTATTATAAAACATTCTGTTATAATGAAACATTGGAATAATATTGAAAACGCATAGGTGAAGTTTGAGTGGGCAGGAAACGAGCAGGCCAGATGAGATTGGTTGTATTTAAATTCAATAAAGTGTCCACTTCAAGTCACCTTGAAACTCTCTCCATGTTAAGCAGAGTGAGGAGAACTAAATGTGATATCTGGCTTCAGACTCCTGGACTGTGAATATCTCACCCTCTAACATTCACGAAAGCAACTAACTTATGTTTTTTAGGAAAATCTAAAGGCCTGTGGCTACTTTTCATCTAAATAGAGCCCTTCCATTTCCTTCAACAGTTTTGGGCCCTATAGCATCAAGAAACCTTCTGCCGAGGGCAAATTCAGCGCGAAGTAAATGCTCACATAAAAACAGCAGAGAAAGTAAAGGCAATTCTTGAGACCATCTGTGGCCCGCTTACAATGATCAGGAAGAAAATGTTCAGGCTGTAGGAGAAATGTATCCTATATTTGCTCTCATTGTCTATAGTTCAATGAGAACTGTGTCACTTCTGCCGGCCCTTACTAAGTATAAATTGCTTTTTGTCTGGTCTAATGAGATGTAGACAGCCCATCCTTGAACAGTAGTGGGGAGGACTGGAAGGGCGGTGCATAGATTGTATTGGTCACTGCTACATGCTTAGCATTTTAATGAATACATCTACATACAGGCTGTTAGTGTGAGAAGTATGGTTATTGTTGGATTTATATTCTTTTTTTGGATAACCTGTTTCTCTGAGTACTTCTCACTCCCACACCTGTTAAAAGTACTTAAACATGTTGAAGTAGACTAACTTTTTAAACAGTGTGTTATAAAAATGTTACTCTCTGTTACTTTCTTATCATTATGTTGATTTTTCAGGATTCCTTCCCCACGATGTCGGTTAAGCACCTGGTCCAGCGATTGTACCCATACAATATTTTGCTTGGAAAGGAGGGCAGGGGAGCTGTTGAAGATGCGCTGAAGGTGGGTACATATTTATCAGCTTCACTTCCTTACCATTATTTTCTTAATACTTACATATTATTTTGAGTAGAAAAGTTGTGTATATTATGCTTGCCTTTAATGTTTCTGTATTGCAGACAATAAATTATTTTGTATTTGTATTGTCATTTATTATTTTTATGTTTTTTTTCAAATACAAGACTGACTTTGTTTTTACTATCTGCTGCCGCGGGCACTTGAATGGCGTTATTGAAACCCTGGAGGGGTGGTAGGTCGAGAAGATGGCGGCCGCATAGCAGCCTCGTGAGCTGCTCCCTCCCAACTCTTTATGGCAAGTGAAAGGAGAGCGGTTATTGTTTTCACGGCATTCAGGACTACCTTGGCTTAGTCCAGGGACTTCAACGACAGACCTGCCGTTTGATTGAGATTTGGGTGCTAGTGTTGGTGGTATCAGCGGTGTCTGTTGCCAGAGTCTTCTTGGGCCCGAGTGTGCATCGGGCTCCAGTTACAGGCATGCCGCCGAAGAGTGCAAGGATGGCTTGGGGCCGGGTCGAGATCGCGGCACCAGGAGCTTTCCAGCGGGGCAGTCCTGCTCTAAAACAGACCTCAGCAGCATTGGAGTTGGGGTGAAAAAACTGGAGCCCAGAATCAACAAAGGCCGTCTACGAAGAGAAAGTCTCCAGTCAGGAGTGCCAACAACGCGGATTACGGGAGTCAGTGCCATTGCCACAGCCCTCGATCGCGGAATTTTTTTGGCCATGGCTCCAGTCCCGTATTTTGTGGAATCGTCGAGAAATATTGCAAAGGGGCTGGGGGCTGATTTCACTAAATTGGGCAAGTCTACAGGTAAACAGAGTGCTGGAATGGCCCTTGAAGGAGATTTAGTTTTGTGTCCTCCGGTTGGTGAATAAAGTGGATTACAGTTTTCCGAGGTGTCTCAGAACCCCTGCAGCCGAAAGGTCTTGGATACTTTACAGGTCAGTGATGGGCATACTGTGTCGGGTCAAACTCCCAGGACATTAGGGATATGGGCATGGGGGAATGTCATGATTGTATAACACTACCGTAGATTGGGGGTCAGAAGGGAAAGTTTAAAGACCTGCGGGTGTACATTCCCTCATACACGCTAAAAACCAAAGTGTACACCTGTAGTCTCAATCATGTGTATGTATGCGAAATCTGTAAAGTTGCCCTATCTCTCTCAAAAACTAGCAATAAGTGATAATCACTGGGGAAGGCATCCCTTAAGGATAAGAACCCTCACTCACCCGAAGGTGACATGATTCATGATGTTTTGTTTGGTAAGGGCAGGATATAGATCCCATATGTGAGATGATGGGTGTAGTGAGGTTGGCAGCGCTGTGTGAAAGAATTAGAAATGTGAATTAAGACTGCCTAGATAGAATCACTGACTGACTTTATTGATGTGTTCTACCTGACAGGATTAAAATGAAACAGCACAGTGGTATGGATATCGAACCACTGTCACTTAATGGTCAACATGTTTCAGCCTATTAATCACTTCTCATGTATCATCGCCTTCCCCAGTGATTATCACTTATTGCTAGTTTTTGAGAGAGATAGGGCAACTTTACAGATTTGTCTCCTTTGGAAAGAAAACAGCTGACCCCTGCGGAAGAAACCGAAGAGCTTACACTGAGGCTGATATACATATCTATTAAACAACATCAGGAAGAGACTTCCAGTGATTGTCGTAAGGCCTGGCTTGCCATGAAAAAGCTGCTGGGGCGATAAGGAAAGTTTATAAAGGATGTGTTGTGATTGGAGAGAGGATTTCCTCAGTGCAAGAACGTGCTGCATTACTGGAAACAGATCTGGGAGCACTCAGATGCTAGGCTGAAGCTCCTGAGTCTCAGATATTTTACATACTATGAAAAATTGAGGTCAGTGAGAATCGACAGAGGTGGAAAAAACCTGTGGTTCCTGGCCTTGCGGAAGATGTGGAAGGTAGCAACATCAGGGCTTTCAAGTTGAACCTCCTCAAGGGGCCTTTCCTAAATTGACCTCAGGGAACTGGGACTTGAAGGTACAGAGAGTGCAGCACTTTCCACGGATACTTTAAAAACAAGGTCAGGTATTTTTGGTATGCCCATTTGTTTAATATGTTGATTGCAGAAAACTCTAATTAAAATATTTTTAAAAAGTAACAACGTCAGATACAAGAAGAATGTGCCAACAGACCCAGTGCCATCATAGTGTACTTTGGGAACTATTTGCTCAGGCAAGCAATTTACAAGAAGGCCCCTCCTGGCTCCAGACGCAGCTTCAACCGTCAGACTTTTTTTGTGCTGCCAGACTTCGTCATGTCACGGTCAAGAGGACATGAAGGCTGAGGCAGCTTACCAAACCATTTCAGGCTCTTGGGGGAGAAGCCTTTTTAATTAATCCTGCTCGCCTAAAGATTAGCTTTGAGGGCAAGACTTGTACATTTACATCTGAGGTCAAAGCCAAAGAATGTTTCAATTAACCCTCAACCGGGAGTTGAGTGGCCTATTTACCATGCCTCTATCTGCTGATTATTGACTATTGAGGCAGCCTCTGATTAATTTAGTATCTGTAACAGGTGGGAGGTGGCTGTTCTCTTCTAGCTGTCTGTGGTTCTGTGTTTTTTAAATACTTGACCTGGAGCACACCTAGACTATGTTATCATCTTATGATAATAACTTTTTTCTTTTGTTTCTTCTATTTTCCACAAAATGTAGCTGTGTAGAGTTAGGATGGAGGATGCAGAGGGTGAGCATGGGAATTATCGTTCAGGCCTTGGGTGTTCTGATTGCTTCAAGGTTGTGATTGGGGGGAAGGGAGTTGTGTGTGATGGGAGGTAGAGGGGAGGGGTAAGGATAAGACGCGGTTTGGGAGAGGTAGGGGCTTTCAGGGGCTCACTTTAGTTGCTTTTGAGGGGGATGCACACCACAAGAAGAGAATTTAATTAATTTGACAGAGTGGGTTTGTTTCAGTATAACATTGGAAAGGCCGGTGTTGAAGTTGGACAAGGCAATCTGGGTGTTTATATGGCTAAACCTTTACTATGACCCATATTATTCAGCTTCGTACTGTGACTGTGAATATCTGTGGCCTAAATGATAATGTTTAAAAGACGAAAGGTGGCCAAAGATTTAAAAGCACTGCAGGCCGATATCCTCTGACTGCAGGAGACGCATATTGAGGGGTAAAGGAAAAACTTGTTGGAATCCCTCGGTTTCTCATTGGTAACATGTACTACGCAAGGTACTCGGACCCGAGGGGTTGCAATATTGCTGCGTAAAAATGTATGAGGCTTCCAACGCGGTTCTGCTTATAAATATGGTAGCTGGGTGATTACTGAGTGTCATTATATCATAGGTGTTTTAACACTATGTTCTGTGTATGTATCAGTTTTATACAACCCTGCAACTTTCCGTTTTTTGGACCTCGAGTTGGCACTATGGCCATAACCAATTATAATTTGTGGGAATTTGAATATCAGTGTGGCTGGAGGGCTTTCTAATGCCAAGGCTAATATTCATTCTGGCCGTAAGCCCGAAGTATATAGAGCTCGGTGCCATTTGAAGAGGCATCATGGGTTAGTTGACATGTGGCACAAGATCAAAGTACTGGATCCCGGCTACACTTTATTTTGCCCCCTTATAGGACACACACTGGGCTGAATTACTTTTTTTTATATCCCTTAGTTTGCTCCAAGACTGTCAAATTGAAAAATTTCCCTGAGTCATGTCCAATCATAATCCGCTTGTTATTGAAATCCCTCTTGTTGGCCAAGGTCGAACTGCACAGAATTGGTCCTTTGAGTCATTGGAGAGAGGCCTGCTAAATGATAATAACTATATTGTGCATTTACTTTAAAACATTAGATACAAAATTGGTAGAGCTGTTGTGGGGATCCAAATGCAAGAGAGGGAGCTTAAAGACACTGCAAAGAACAGGTCAAGATGGGGGATTAGAGGTTCCTAACATTGAATTATATTACATGGCCGCACAGCTTTAACATGCAATTTACTGGCTAGATGAGAAGGATAATTGGGAAAAGACACTGCTAGCTGGAACGTACGAGGGAGACTCATTCGCCGGACACTTAATGAGAGGGGCAGGGGTATCACGCGCCTGCCCATACATAATCCAACACGTGGCACGTGTATGGGACCAAGTAGTCAAGAAAGTGGTAGGGCCCCCTATGCGCCAGATATGCCGCTGTGTGTGATACAACCCTATGCAAAAATAGCAGACAACATGTCCATCCATAAATGGAAAGAAGGGGACTGCCTCACAATGGGAGACATTTATTTAAATAAACAATTCATCTCCCGTGAGGAGACGGAGGAGGCATATGAACTAGGACATGGGCAATTTCTGCAATATATGAAGATATCACATGTGACTAGTGAGTTATGGGCGTCATTCCCAGAGGAACCACCAGTTACCAAAGTGCTCCAGACAATGCTCTGTATGGCACAAGGTGGCCGCCTTATCTCACATTTGTATCGAGCACTTAGGGAGGAAATGAAAGCGATGACCCTACCAGTTCAGGCACGCTGGGAGGAGGCCCTGGGAGAACAATTATCAGAACGAGAATGGATCAAGGTGCATGAGGGAGTTAAGAAAGTGAACACCAATCCGAGGTTTAAGTTAGTTCAATATAATTATAATCACCAAACATATCTCTCCTTCAAAACACTAAGTAAAATGTTTCCAGCTCGGACACCTGAATGCCCTAGATGTAAGACAGGAGAGGGAGATTTTCTGCATGTGGTTTGGCAATGCCTGGTTATAACCTCCTACTGGACGGTAGTCACAGATATATTAGAAGAGGTCACAGGTTGGACAGTCTCTAAAGGAATTAAAACAGTATTGCTCGGACTACCACCAGCCCCAAAAAATAGAAAGTTGAGTCGGAGATTCGTAATGTTGGGGCTTGTTCTAGCGAAAAGACGAATTGCAATATCTTGGAAAAGCCCAAACCCACCCCGCATAAAAATGTGGCTAGGAGACCTATGTGAATGGATGACAGCAGAAGCAGTAACGATTAAAAAGGTTAGACGAGACGAGAAACTGGAAGATAACTTAAGTGCATGGACGGTAATGGTGGCAAACATTAAGAGTAAGCAACTCCCCATAATGATAACATTGCACAGATGTGGAGGGAAAATAATAAACAAAATAGGATAGGAATAGATAGGCACACTGGAGGTAATATGAAGATTCTCACAAGACATTACCAACAACAGGAGGAGAGATCTAAGGAGCTGAGCCGGGTAGGGGGAGGGGGAGTAAGGGGACTATTGAGTTAGGGAATTGGAAAAGTTGGTAATGAATAATAATTGAAGTATAAGCTCACCCGCGAAAGAAGGGGCAAACTGTTGGAAAGTAACACACTTTGATGTATAGATGTGTATAGAATGACAATGTAACATAAAACAATATGTGAATCAAACCATGATTAATCTGATTGTACAAAACAAAGAATATATATATATATATAAAAATATATATATGTATTGTGCGTATGACTAACTGGACTCCTAAATTCTTGCAACGCAACCGAGGGAGGCTTTGACTGGAGTAGTGTGGGGTGCTTTTAAGGCTGGCGTCGGGTGAAACACTTTATTTTTAGCCTGCATTGTCAGAAAAGATAAATTCCGCTTATGAGGGAGTTATACAGTGAACTTGGCGAAGCTGAGGCACTTATTATGGCTGTTTCAGAAGGCTCAGATCTGGAGAGAGGTCAGTTTAAATTGTACATTAGCTAAAGCTACTATTAATGACATCTCGGCGAAAAGAAAAGCAGAAAAGGATCTGGCTCGGAGGCGGGAGTGTTATGGATACAGTGAGCAGGTTGGGCATGTCCTGGCAGTACGCACTAGGCAAAAAGTGGCCCAGGGGGAGATTGTTGGAGTCCGGGATTACTGGGTCGATTCTGCTACTGATCCAGAGGAAATCCAGGAGGTTCTTCGAGTGTATTATTAGGGCCTCTATGGGGCTGAGGGTGTACCAGAGGAGGAAAGCATTTTGGATTATGTGGATTCAATCTTAGTAGGCAGGATAAGCTCTGAAGATCTGGATTTTTTTTAGAAGCCCCAACTACTGGAGAGGAAATCCAGGCGGCTTTTAAAGATCTGTAGTCTAGGGAAAGCTGGTGGTGTCGAGAAGATCCCGGTAGAATTTTTAGAAAGTTTTTTTTCACCACTTTTGATTCTGATTTGCTCGAGACATATTTACAAGTGTAAAAGGGGCAAAAGGCACCAGACTCTTGGTCCTTGGCTAATATAGGGGCGTTTTTGAAAAAGGGAAAGCCCCTGCAAGACCCTGGGTCTTTAAGACCAATTACTTTAATCAACAGTGACACTAAGGTATATTCTAAAGTTTTGGCCACACTGCTAAGTCAGATTATATGCAAAGTTGTCCCTCCCAGAGAGCATGGCTTTATTCCGGGGAGGGGGACTAAAGAACATACTCGTCGAGTTATAGCGCTCTTTGACGCAGCTGCTGTCTCTAGTGATCGAATCGCATTAGCCCTTTTAGATGAAGAAAAAACATTTGACAAGGTATCCTGTGGATACGTATGGACAATGTTACGCTGGTATGGAATTGAAACTAGCTACATTAAGGCTGTTCATGCAGTTTATCGCAATCCTACTGCCAGGCTTCAGATTATGGGGAGGCAGTCTGGTCAAATACAAATTGAGAGAGGCACAAGGCAGGGGTGTACCTGCTCCCCTCTGCTATTTGCTTTATATATAGACTCTTTGATTCGGAAACTTGAATCCAACATACTAATCATACCTCTGCAATTCCATGGTTGGAATACTAAGGTTCTTGCTTACTCTGACGATATTGTAGTAGTGACACTGGTGAGGCACTGTAGGAGATAGAAAACGAGGCCTTGGTTTTTAGGTAATTCTCTGGCTATTCCCTGAATCTGAACAAAACCAAGTTGGTGGTCAATAGACAAATACAGCTAACCGATACATGTATTGTTGAAAAACCAGTGTATTTCGATGTTAACATAGTAGCAGAAGTGGATGAGATAGTGGAATAACTTCATTTGAGGAATCCCGGGCTGATTTCAGTATCAATCAGAAGGATTTTTTTTAAATACTTACAGATTTGCAATTCCCTTTTTCAGAAAGGAGGGGGTCCAAGAGTTTTGCTAAAGCTGCTCTTATGGAATTGCTAAGGAGTAGTTTGGATTGCACAATCAGCTAAATCTCTTGTGTTTTGAGCTCCTTTCTACAGGGTGATCTCGAGAAGCATAGGGATAATTGGCAGAAGAAGCTGGGCTCTTCAGGTTCTTGTTTTTATGAATCTCTTAAGCTAGGCTGAACCCTGCTGTGCTTGGCTGCCTTGCAGGGGCAACACTATGAAATGATCTTTGACCTGTAATATACACTGGCCAGAATCATCAAATGGGGTGCTCTGTAGACATCTGCTGCCCTCTGTCAGGGCATGAACATATGAAATGTAAAGGGGTAACCCTGTGTCCCTCAGAACCTGGGCGTTTATGAAATGAACCACAAATGGTTCTGTCTGGAAAACCAATTCCTTAGCGTTCCATAGAGAATATGTATCAGGAAACACACCAAGATAATTATTATTTGATTTACAAGAATAGTGTCTTATTCTTTTTTCTATATGCAAGGCTGTCACATAGGCATATCTTTCATTTAAAATACAAATGCATGACTTAATGGTGAATACGTGATCAAGAAGTGACAAAGTGAAAAAGTGAATACCATATATACAGTGTATAGATTATAAAACAATATGTACAATGTATGAATCAGTTAACATCCGTCCCTAAATAAAATAATCTCAAATCCACTAAACAGAGTCCTTTCCCTACATTAGGGCGAGGAGAGCGTAGGGCATAGATTGTTATGAGGCGTTAACGTTTCGACCCAGGAACGTGCATTAATCGACTAATGTTACATCGGGTCTTATTCAGAACAGAGGAGTAGGACAGCCAAATATGGTGGTGTTGAATTAAACGTGATGAGCATGATAGCAATAGATAAGACCCACTGTCAGTTTGAATTATTTTGCTTGAGTGGAACTGGTGTATAGGGGAGTATTCGCAATATACCAGCAACAGCGCATTTAGAAGGGAACCGTATTCCGTAGGCCAAAGTGTATTCTTCAGCTAGCCCAGGGTATGTTGATGCCGGAAGTCTTCATTCATTTTGCATGAGGTCTGTGACCGCATGAGTCGGTAAATGGTTACATGGCGCGCGTGCGGGTAGAGTAAAGGAACTAGGTATCAACACGCAGTTCCTTCAAGTTCCTTTACTCTACCCGCACGCGCGCCGCGTAACCATTTACCGACTCATGTGGTCACATACCTTATGCATAATTAATGGAGACTTGAATTCTTCATCAATTTAATAACACTCTCCAGACCACAGAAATGCGAACAGGCGTTTCGCACCTGTGGTTTTTGCCATTTCTTGCAAAATATTCCAAATTAATCTTATAAAAATAAGAGTCTTTAAAACAAATAAACACAAAAATGGCACTTGTTGTGGTAAATAGTTAATCGTATGTTGATCTACATTATCAAATGAAATAAAATATGAATTAGTTCATAGTTACATACTTGTTTATACTTAATACCATAGCACCAATTTTTATAGTATTGTTTTTCTGTTGTGTCTGGACTCTAGAAATGCTCTATCTGTTTCAATTTTTATCTTATGCAACATCTCACTCTTAATCCCATTATTAGGGTTTAAGTTCTCATTGTAATTTGATTCTCCTACTTTCTTGTGTCACAATAAATCAGTTCTGTTTGGTTGCATTGTTATTTTTCTAGTATTTGTTTAATCACATTTTCCACCACATTCATAACGTATTTTTATAGAGGTAACAAGAAAGGTAAACTAACATTTCATTAAAGCACTATGATTGGTAGATATATAATTCACCTGGGCCTGCTTTTTTTTTTTTACAAAGCTGTAAATTCAGACCTCTCGAGTCAATACGTTCTATTTCTGATGGATACATCTAACCTATGGCATACTATGAGATTACCAAGGCGCAATCTTTAGTGACTGTGGAAGACCCATACCATCCGGGTTGCAGCCACTCATTGACACAGACATGAGTTTTAACTCTATATATTAATTTGAATCTAAGGCCAACAGTGATCAATGATCTAATCACAAATCATCAAAGAGACGATATGATTATACATTTGACAAATTCATAGATATCTGTCCTACACATTATTTGCCTTTTATGTATACAATCTGATTGTCGGGAATGAATAGTGTGCAACAAGAGTGAATGATGATACAGTTGTGGTGTGCCTGTGGATTGTTTCATATTTGATTTGTACATATATTTATTATCTATTTTTCATTAAAAATAAATGTTGTACATAGCAATAGACACAGTTTGTTTCTGTCCCTCCTCATGTCAGAGAAAGATTATAGTTAGGTTGTATATTATGTTTGAGTTGCCCTAGGAATTTGCATTGCGCCAGACTCCTAGCCTTGTTTCCCAACGCCAGTATTACTACGCGCTGGAGCCCCTTTTCACAATCGACTCTGATATGATCCAGGGCATACAAAATGCTTCCCGGTACTTTGATGATGATGAGGAGGCAGACAATGTACTCCACCCTCACTACACAGAAAAGGATTTTACTTGGACATGCTGAATGCCAGTGGGTTAAACCGCTTCAGAAACTGAGCTTAAATTTCCACCTAGTCCACCAAAGGAAGAAAGTGTCTCTTTTCCAAAGGTAGTGCATAGAGCAGCATAATAATGCTCAGAGCAACAGATGGTTTAGATCTTCAACTACTTACTATTGAAATCAGATCTAGTTTACTAAGGGAGATATCCCAACCAGAACGGTTGTCCTTAGAGGCGCTGTTTGTCTTTTAATGAGGTACTCTCACAAATGTCATGATGGTCACTCAGTCACAACTCTGCTCATCCGGGAAGTTGACCTGTGGCCAGGCGTCACTGACCAACCGCTGGCAACCAGGAGTTCCTAACAAAGCACCCAAACCTGAAAGCCTTGCAGTACCGATATCAAGTAGTAACGTGAACCCAAATGGTTTTCTTTCAAGTGCACGGGACAGAAAATGTAAGCACCTTGGCGCTTTTGGTACATTTTTCTTCAGCCACCTTGGCCCTATGTTATTTGAACACAATGAATGTGCCTTTTGGGCAAGTACACCCATATATTGTGTGATCTGGTCAGTGATATCTTGTTGGAGGCCGTTCTGGAGGCCCTCAGGATGTAACTTGCCCAAACAATCCAGGACGTGCTGGGTGAGAGCTGCCGTGACGTGCAGGATGAGAGCTGCTGTGACACCACCCTGCATAGGTCGGACTTTCCTGAGTGGTATAGTGCTTAGATGGCAAGCTTGGATGCTAGTGACCAGATTTTTAGGGCCCCATTGTTGGCTCTAGACAAATTGGATTCAAGGCTGATTGTGTGGTGGAACTATTTAAAGATAGTCACGTCATAACATAATCCCTTGCATGACTGTCACCAGCTCCTCAATTTTACAATTAATGTAGAAAGTTTAGGGACTCCACTGGAGGATGGCATACTGGCAACATCAACCTTCTCAGCCAGAGCAGCATCCAAATCACACCTTTTGCTACAGAGGAAATGGTGGCAGTTAAAATTGTTCACACCAGCAGGCAAGATTGAAGCAAATAGGAAATGTGATTTGAAATCAAAAAGAGCAATATAGAAAAGGGTACCTTCACTCAACTCCCTCATTAGCAGTGAGTATGTATTGCAGTTTTCCTGTGTATTAGGGCAAATCTGATCGAAGTGAACTATGTGTCCTTTTTGAACGCAATACATACGAAGTCCCTGCACTCTTCTTCTCTTATTTTCCTCTCCAGTAAAAAGATCTTGTACAGAGACTCGTTGCATAAGTACTTCTGTTGACTCATAAGAATCTTCAGGTCTTTAAGGAAACAAAGATACTTTGCAATGGCGGCCGTAAGCCTTCTCCTATTACCTTTTCCTCTTTTGTCTCTAGCAAACCATGCTCAATTTGTAGCGCAATATCCATAAGTTGTAGTTAAGTATCGGTCCTTGAGACTGACTTATGTTAACTCTTCCTATATTTCTTCTCCTAAACGCCAACGAAATAAAGACTATTCTATTTTTTTTTTCTGGCCAACCCGTTTTTTTAGTACCATTTGCTTAAAGTGATTGCATAAGTAAGTGTCTAGGGAGCCTTCGATGAAAATCAAGGATAGCTTCTTCTGTGGTATAAACGGTGTCAGAACGATCTAAAATAGTCCTAAAGCTCTGTATGTAGATTCATAATTATCCAGGATGAGGCCACCTCATTTTACAACTGGAGTGGCCTAAATAAAAGCATTCCTAGCAGGATTGCTAATTATAAATTCCATGTTATATCCATGCATGCTAAATTGGTGTACTTGAAATGTGAACTGAATGGTAGAAGCATTCAGAAATTATTTCAGATGCGGAGGGCATCTATGATATTTAACTCCTCCTAAACCCACTTAAGGACAGTCTAAGGTCATGAGAGCCCAGCAGGCTACTGCTTGTTGCAAAGCGCCATTTTCCTAAGGCAAAGCTTGATCTTGTTGATTTAGTGATTATGCAGCAGCTACTAAATCCTCCATTTGTTCCATTTCAGTATTAATTTTACAAGGTACTAACAATCTTCAAAATCTTTTAATAGTAGGTCTCCCCTCTCTTACCTTATCTTTGCGAAGGGTTGATGAGTGATCTTGCAACTTATCTCGCTGCTGTCCTCCAGAACGTCTGGAAGGACAGGAAAGAGACACTAGGCAAGGCACCAAAGAAACACTAGCAGAAGGAGCCAAAAGAAATTTAAGATGTAACCTAAAGATATAAAAAGCACAAAACATAAAAAACTCTTAAAACTGTAAACAACAAAATGAACAAGAGGAAGTAAACATTAAGTTAAAAAATGCAAGCAAGCACAACAAAATCCAGTGAACTCTGGACAGAAGAAACAAGCGACTGAAATGCAGGGGATTTTGAGCACATCAAAGATGAATCCTTGAAGTGTTGATACCCTCTTTTGAAGTAGCTGCTTCTAACAATCCTAAGCAAAACCAGGAGGAATATTGCCACCATATCTTTTGGCATCACCAGTATTTAATATGTAAAAGAATGAGTGTCAGTACCCAAAGCCCTGCACAGAAGCCTGCGGCTGCTGCAATTAAATGTCAGCATACCCAATGCCAAGACTGTAAATGCCATTTTCGTCCACTACCAGGCACTCCCTGCCTCTTTATCCTACTCTTTTAGGTTCCTGCTTTCTCCCTTTGTGACATTTTTCCGTCTTTCTCTTCCTTGTCTTTCTGCTTTGTTTTTGTTTTTTTCTGCTCTTGCTCTTGGTAAGATTCTAAAGCAGAAAAATAAGTGTTGGTCCCCAAAAATGAGTGCCAGTGGCTCCCACCTTCTCCATTTGCCAAAGCTCAAATGGTAGACCCTGTAAGGACTCAGTTTCCCAAGAGCCAAGCAGTAACTGCTAAGCGCCCCTTCTTGTTATTTAAGCTGCATGTTGAACTGTCTTTTAGAAAGGATTTAATTCCCTGGACTGAACCTAGGCTGCTCAGATGCAACCCAACTTGGCTTCCGATGTCTCGGGTGAGATCAAGATTGCACCCTCCTAGGGGAACGAGGCCTGCCACAAGGCTTATAATGTGGAGCCCGCAACACCTTGAGATACTATCTGTGTCGCAATCCGCTGCAGCTTTCACTAGCGTGCCTCCTGTTAGGCTCATTGGTGTGAGTATGGAGTATGGTGATAGTGTTTGGATAATGGTATTAGAAATGCTACAGCATATTCTCATGCATATTCTTGGACTGTACCTTTACCAGCAAATATATCTTTGTCTGGCAATGGTCTTATTTCTTTGATAGATAATACATAACAGGTATACTTGGTTGTTCTATTCATATATATCTATAATTGCCATCATTTTGAGTCACACACTTTGCCACTTCTCCAGTGTATTATATAGTTCTGATCGAACTACTTTAAGAACATTCTTATGTATTTCTTAGAACATTTATGATCTCTTAGTTGATGTAATGTTTGCTTTCATTATTCTCAAAGTTAATTTCGACTACACTGCCCTCTTTAACTGTCTTTCCTATTATTAGTCATTTGCCTTTGCAGGGTTTTTAGTATTTATGTTTTCACACTGTTTAAAGTTGAATATCGTTAAGTATATATTTGTAAAACACATATGTAACATCCAGATTTGGATGTTTTAGCACAAATACTGATTTAAATTTTAATCCACTATCAAGTGATTGCTTGTAACTGTATCTAGATATCTTGTTGTTCTTCTAAGTTACTATCATGATATGTCTGTAGTGGTTTTCTCTAATTGTTCACCTGTTGATTCACTTGTGTTTGCAGCTGAGAAACAGAAGTACATCCTTAAATCTCTTTGAACTATTTCCAAATATTGTTTTAAAGGTGGCTTCAACGCATTTGGCAGATTCTTTTATAATCATTTTTTTAAAAAGGTTTTAAGAATACATTCTTAACTCCTAGGTTTAATTGTATGCCATGCCTTAAATTGCTAGGTGAGTAACTCCTAACATGATGTTCTATCTTATAGTTCAATGTCATTGACAGCCATTATAAACTGTTCATCATTTAAGTCTGCTAACTGAATGCTACTAAAGCAAAGCATGCTTGCTCATATTAGTTGGTTCTGCATCAAACTGAAGCCATTGTGAAAATTGAAGTATGTTTTCGTATTATTAATTAAATATTATAATAAACAGTAAGCCCTGGGCTACCCAAAGCTTCTTCGGAGTTTTGTTTCACCTTGCTTGCGTCCACCCGAAACACATTTTTGAATGACTAAAACTATTTCTCCCCAAAAGTGGAATGATTGACTATGGGTTTAGTTTTTACATTCTCTGTGTATTGATGTTCTGATGTAAGGATACGTCTCTTTTACGCCACAGACCTGCCACCTGTCATTGCCATTGATTCTGAGGGCCATGTGCTTGGCTGATTAGAGTGGCCTGAACTGTCTAAATATTGCTGTTCAAAGCCACATGGGCCCTTGTTTGTCCAGGGCACGATGAGGTCAATACAGAACCTTGAATTCCACTCTACGCTTTACCTGCAGCCGGTGCAATAGGCTATGGAACACTTAGGATATGTGATCCTAAGTGTTCAGTTACAAAATGGACTATGGCTGCCTTCCTGGGATCATGGTTAGCTTACTATTGACTGTCCTGCTCATGGAGGCACATCAGCCATCTTCCATCCTTTGAGCTATTCTGAGGAGATTGTTATCATGCTCCATGTGGTTTAATGGCTAGACACTATTTACATCCAGATCATTAGGGGTAACAGGTTGAGGGGCAAAAGAAAAGGTTCCAAAATCTAATGAATGTGTGTGTACATGTTTTCATAATCAGATAGTAATTTGTGTAAGTGTTCGGAAATGGTTGATAAGGCTGCAAATGTTCATTAGAACTTGCATCAGGCACCTCAGGCAACATGGTATTGTACCAGGTTTCAAGTTGTAAGGCCAAAAAAGCAACATTTAAGAAAGAGTTAAAGGATAGGCAAAATATTTACCCAGTGAAGGTGAATCTCTTTTGAAATTTTGTAAAGACACTTGCTTTTCCCCTGAGTTTAAGCTAGAGTGGCAATTTTCTTTTTGTATCACTTTTGGTTACCTTGTGTCTTTCTGTGGAATGATTATAAAGAACTATAAACATCCAATCAGTATAACCGGAGATATTCCATTTTGACGTTTTAGGTAGCTATAGCACCTAAAAGCAGAAACTGCCACTCATGCTCATCTGCTCAATCTAGACTGGGAGAAAGTCACAAGGTTAGACCAACCATGATGGGGCAGGGGCTGGATACAGGGACCAGGTTAGTTCCCACTAAAAAAAGTTACTTGCTCAAACTCTGGCACAAAGAGTTCTGTTTGCTGTGGAGAAGGCCGTGAGGAGTAGAGAGAGGGCTGTGGATGATCGTCACTGTAGCGCGAAGAGCAGGCTTGGCGATCTGGATGGTCATCACTGTAGTACGAAGATCTGGTTGGGTATCGCAGATGGTCATTGCTGGAGATTTGTGTTGCGGGCAATGCGTGCTGTCATTGCTTAGTATGAAGTACAGATCGTGCACTGCCTGTTGTTGGTAGCTGTTCCTGTGAAAAGTCTTGTTCACCGGAGCTTCGCGTTGGCGATTGTCGAGGGCGACAGAGTCCTGGCACGAACTGGCCTGTTCACCATCGTGAAGAGCCTAAAACTTCAAGATTTCACATTGTCTTGTAGAGGAGGGCACTCTTATGCCAGCCAAGGGTCCAGGGCACATTTTGAGGATCAGGGTACTCACTCTATTAGAGGCCAGCAGGGCTCAGACAAGTCAAGGTAGGTTCTGTTGCAGCAGGTCAGCTACGCAGTTGCAAGGAGGCCTCTAGAGCTTGTTGTGTCTTGGAAGCCTAGAACAGGAGGTCAGCCAACTGACCGTTGGAGTTACTGAGGTTAGCCTGGGATGAAGGGAGCAGGTTCAGCCTTCCTTCTCGGAGAGCAGAACAAGCATCACTCAGCAGAGTAATCCTCTTGGGAGTAAGGCAGGCAGCAAGGCAGTCCTCTGGTAGCAGAAGGACAGACCTGTGGGGAAAGAAGTCAGTCTTTCTGTAAAGTCTACAGGTCCAGGAGAGTACTGAAGAGTGTCTCTGGAAGTTCAGTAGTTATACCTGGTTCCAGGCTTTGAATTGGGGTTATTCTCTATACTACCTCCACATCTGGTTCTAGAACGTTCTTTCCTTCTCCTGCCAAGACTCCAAGGAATCTGAGGTGACAAAAGAATAGTGTCAGGTTCTTTTTTGTTTGCTGGAAGCAAACCCTTTGAAGCTTAAGTGGGGCAGTGAACTGCTCCAACCGAGCTATTCAGGCAGGATGGCCCATCCTGCTTACACCAGTCCCTTTTGTCTCAATGTCTGGCAGGAATACACAAGCCATAGCAGCAGAGTGATCCACAGCCTCTTGCAGAGTAACAAACGTGATTAGGGTACGTCTACCTGCTCTCAATCAAAAGTTAGCATTATTAAACATAAATAGATAGCCCAATATTATCCAATAGGAGACGTAGGCCTTACAGTAGTGAAAAGCAGATTTAGGAGCTTTTCAGTACTAGGACTTGTAACATTTAAACCCAATGTACCTTGCCCTATGTGCCTTTAGTGCCTTCCTTTAGCGCAAGCACTTTAGCACTAGTTAGCAGTGGTAAAATGCACAGAGGCCAAATGCCAACAAAAACCAATTCAGAAAACAGGAGGGTTGGAGGCAAAACGTTTGGGGCAAGACCACACCAACGATGCCTGGTCTAACACCCAGGGTAACAAAATAAAAATGAGTAACCCTTTGTAGGTGATTAGTTGACACTAATTAATTAATTAAATTTGTTTTGTCCATGGCACGGGTTTGGAATTAAGGCATAGGTGCACATCTTGAGGTATTCTGCAGGAATAATTCCGAACTGGAGGGTGATTGGCATCCAGCGTAATGGATTGTGAAATGGACTGAGGAAAATGTGAAACAGCCTTATTGGATACTTTGTTATTCAGTGTACTCTATCCTTGTAGATAAAGTGTGGGTTTGTAATGCTAACATCCCCAAAGGACTAACATACTGCTGTTTGTTGTATTCTTTTTTAGAGATTTGAGCTTCAGGATACTAGCACTTCTCCTGTTCCACACAAGATTTTGCAAGTCGAAAGATTACCTGATAGTGGGATCCTGCAGGCTGTTGTAAAAGTCCAAATTGCTGACAAAGCAAATTCCATCCAGGTAATAATAAGAAACATTTGTGTACTGTGGTATCTCTGTGTTACATTTTAAGAGACCAGTGATGGACTATTGTATTGAAGAATTTATATAGTAAATATTAACCCTATGTGGTTCTTCGCCACATGGATCTCAATCTACACTATGTGGGTGTGAGGTGGGAAGTGCATTGTCTTTGCTTTT
The DNA here is from genome assembly GCF_964261635.1 of Lissotriton helveticus. Taxonomy (NCBI): domain Eukaryota; kingdom Metazoa; phylum Chordata; class Amphibia; order Caudata; family Salamandridae; genus Lissotriton; species Lissotriton helveticus. The sequence goes on along the minus strand of NC_136069.1, from coordinate 423,143,663 downwards.
AAACTATGTTGAAAGTCTTCCCATGTCACGCGTGCGGACCACTAAGGTGCGGTTATCATATTTTGTGATGTGGAGCTTGGTGGTGTGATGGATGAGGAAATGTGAGAGATAGGCCTGCATCAGTATAATGTGTGGTATGCTGGCAGCAGTGATTAGCAATGCTGGTCCCTTTATTGCGTTAGTAATTTTTCTTTAGGTTCTCCATTCCATTTGGTATGCTGGTTGTCGCTTCACGCCCTGATCTTATGGGTTATGGGGAGGTAACAGGTGTGGAGAAGAAGAGTGTGGGAAGTAGACAGCTGGCTAGTCAGATGCCATAGTTCTCCTTTATTTGATTGCCATAATAAGATGTTATTTTTTAGATTTACCAAGATACCCTGTGTTGCAAATATTCTTTAGTGATAACAGCATACTTTTGTCCACGGTATGTGATTATTAGTGAGCTGCACGGGGGCTATGTTTTAGTCCTCTAGTACAACATTACCTTGGGGTAAAATAGGGTCAGGTAATGGGGTATTCCTGCTAAACAAATACTTTAACACATAAATACTCCTGGTCAAAGTGTGCTGGAGCAGTTTTCTTGTTTTTTTTGGGACAATGGCTGGCCCCACCTACAGTGAGATGGAATGCCTCATTATCAGGTCCTCCTCACGCTAGGTAGGATGCCTAAATTGGCCACAACCCTCCTCAGAGGGAAGCTCCTAAGAGGATGTAATAGAATGGTATCCCCTATGAAAGTGGATTGTATGAGGTGTAAAAGAAAAGTGCTGAGGGGAGAAAGGAAGTGATGTTAAAGTTGCTTCTTGTCAGTCTAAAGTTTAATTGTTGACCTCACAGAGCACGGTTAAAAGGCAGAGAGTGATCGACATGTTTCTGCCTGAATGGTGCTCTCGGGAAGGTCCTCTGTTAACGAGTAATTTGTGGCAGACCTTTCGAGCCTTTGCAGACCCCTTTGGTTAGTAGTGAGTGGTTAGTTTGGTGGGCTGATCCTGCCTGCATCTGTGGCCTCCAGTTGCCAGCTAGGTTCCCCAGGCCCTTTCGTACATTATGCACCTGCCCTGTTGAAGATGAGGGATGAGGTGGCGAATTGGTAAATAGTACCATACAGAAGTCTTCTATCCTTTTTTATTTGTTAGTTTCAGGTGTTGTCATTTCTTTAGAACTAGTCCTCTAAACAAATAGCCTTCTCATATAAACAATAGGGTATTATTTAATTACTGAGAAGGCACCTGTGCTGGAACATTTTCCTATTAGACCGGTAACTGACCAACACCTTAATTGTAAGGGTTCATTTCAGTTTTGCTGAAAACTCTCTTCCACAGTGTACCCTTTGCAAATCATATGACTATAACCATTATCTCCAGCAAAGGTTGAAAATACTTCAACTTTGTCTAGCTCTTTATTATTTCTCAAGTGCTGTTTCGGCAACACTATAAGGACTCTTTACATGAAAAGTTTAGAGAAAATATTTTGATTTTATATTTTGGCCTGATGTAGCACCCGCAATATGGGCCCTTACTGGTGCAACTGTTGGATGTCTCGTTCTTTTTATCCCCGACCCAGCAACGGCTTGCATTAGGCACCGTTAAAGGTTATTTTTCCCCCCTGACGGCTTCTTGACATTTGCCTGACCATCTTTCCTTGTTCAAAACAGGGTTTCACAAAGATTTGCAACGTATGTTTAGCCCCTTAACCCTTTATGATTCCACAGTGGGATCTCATTTTGGGCCTCACCTTCCTCCCACTCTTGAACCAATGCACAACTGTCCATTTTGTCTCCTTACTCTGAAGACTGTGTTCCTTGTTGTGGTAACTTTGGCTCATCCCATCAGTGACCTGCAAGCTATCTCGGTATAGCCATCTTACACCACCTTGTTTTTGGATAAAGTGGTTTTGAGGACCAGGGTGCCCTTTTTAGGACTCGCCCTGCGATTGCAGGCCAAAGGCCTGCTGTCGCAGAGCGAGTCTTTTGTAATCATTTCAGGCTTTTGACTTTCAAGGAGTAGGCAGAGCGGACAAGAGGCTGTTACGCGCACGCAGCCGGCCGCAATGGGATCAGGTCGCGCGCTCACCCTCTCCTGTCTCTTCTTTCTCTCCTTGGAAGCCTCGTACATACACACACACAGCCACAGCCCCTGCTTTTCGCACAAGCACACACACAGAGACACACACACGGGCACACGAGCGCACATACACACACACATGCACACATACAGACACCCCCCCCCCGCCTCCACCCCCCCAAGGGTGAGATGTCCCCCCCCTCTTTCCTCGCACTCACCTGAGAGGTCGGCGCGGGCCCTGTCGAGCAGCAGGAGGCAGGCGGTGAGCAGCAGCGGCGGCTCCATGGCGCTCGGTCCGTCCGTCTGTCTGACTGCCGGCGCGTGCCCCCTTTCGGCCTCCTATACAGATGCGTAAGAGAATAAGGATCAGTGCGTCCCTCCTACGCACTGAGCGAGCGCGTGCCCGCCCGCCACAGAAAGAGAGCACGGACAAGGACCCGGGTCTAATATCAGCTGCGCACGACCCGAGGACAGGGGGCAGACCAGGGCCATGGAAGTATAAGAAGGACAAGGACAAGGGCCGAGGGCCCGCCTGCGCTCGTGTATCGCTTTGTGTGAGCACAGAGGCAGTCTACGCTGCCAGGTAACAGTGAGTATTCCCAATATTCGGCGTTGCTTTGGGGGTGCCCAGACACTCGTCTCCCAAGCTCGGGTGTCTTTTCGCCGAAGCTCAGGGCACTGCTTACACTTTTATTTTCAGTGCGCACTTTGATTTTCAGCAGACCTACATCCCTGTGCTATGGCAGTAGCAGCCGCATACACCGTGACATGTGCAGAGACGGCGCCAAGTCCACACAGTTATTTATTTAATGCGTTTTTATATAGCGCGGACTTTACCCGAAGGCGTCAGAATGCTTCACAATAGGAACAGAACTGATACTTGTTTAATTTACACAGAGAACAGTTAAACCTTTACTTTTCGGATTACACAATATGTTTGTACAGTGTATTCAGGTGCTCGTTATTTCTCTTTTCTTCACTGAGTTTTGCACTTTCTTTGCTTCTGACAGATTCCCCGAACGCCCTGTTTTATACTTTGGTGCAGGCATGTTTGAATGCCCTGCTCTGCTTCCCACAATGCCCCTGCTCTCCTGGTGTGCCTCTTTGGGAAAAAACCTGAACCTTCACAGATGTTACATACTCATGCCTGTTCACAAGCCTTGCTTCCTTTACCATGCTACGTTAATATTGAGATGCACTCACACACACACACAACAAAAAGGCTGCTGTTTACCTTTTTTTTTATATTCATAAGTTAATAATATTTAAATAAACTAGTCACCAAGTGACTAATAGAGCAAATCTAACGAGTCATCTCCCACTGTAAAGACAGGGGCACCTTGCAAGAAATGTTTTGTGCAATTGGTTCAAGCATTTTGCACCACAGTCTACCATATATGAGAAGTAAAAAGAACTAACCTTTTAGAGTGCATTCCGCTGCAGAACCATGATAATGGCATATGTTCCATTCACAATCAAGCTGTAATTGCCAATAAAAATCATTTTTGGATAGTTGGAAACAGATTCTAAACTAGTAGACATGCATGTCCCTGGTACAAACCATAGATGAATGTGATGAGGGAAACCTTGCTTTAGTGACTTCCATGGGTACATTCTTCAAGAGGGCGTCTTTCTTTGCAGATCGAGCATTGCCTAAAGCTGCTGTGGTTTTCCGGAATTGTCACATATGCTCCTCCCAGCACGTGCATACTTAAGGAGGAAGGCATGGGTCCTAAAACTACACCACAAGAGGTGTTTCTCCTATGGTGCTGCTTCTTCAGCTTCATGGCAGTCACTAAGGGGCTTATTTACAAGCCCCTTTCGCTACTTTTGCGACACTTTTAACATGGGAAAAGTGACACAAAAGTGGCCCAAGCAGCTTGTAAATATGCCCCTAAGTTTGTAAGCTAATTGGATACAGAGGCAAAGCCACAGTTTTGCGGGTAGAATTTGGGATTTTTCTTTTAGCCCTTAACCATTATCCATTAAATGGATGCTGTTTTTGGCTTCCCATACTTTAAAGATTCTGTTGCAGAACCTCTGTTGAAACAATTGCCACATAGGACTCTCCAGCTTTCATTTCACTTTGCATATTTCTCTATTTTATTACCTGCTCACTCTCTTTATTCTTTGATACTGGGAAAGATTTTTTTAAGAACTTCAGCCAATTGGTCAAAGATGTAAGCTACCTTAACCATGATTCTGATGTTTTAGGGGTTAGTCGGATAAACATAAAGGACTTTGGGAGAAGCTCTTTATTCAGGTTTAAATGAATGCATTTCCATCTAAAGAAGGCCAGACTTAATGACTTTGTCAATGCTTGTTTTAGGTCAAGCCTAGTAAAATCATGCGCTGCTCTGTGAGGCATGCTGTATTGAGGTAGGGACTTGATGCTACGCCCACTCTCCGCCCACATTTTTAATTGGCTTGTCTCATTGTCCTCTGTAAAATATGGCTATTCATTGGTCAAAAGGCTTAGTAGTCCCTCCTTACTACTGCCATGTCTCATTTTGTAGCCTTCCATGGCAATATACCCAGTTAAGTGTGTTGTTGCCGGGTAGGCTTTTACTACATCCTCCGAGCACTATTTTCTCAAATAGATTTGTCCTGCCGGCTGTTGCAGGCAGGACACGCTGTCTCCTGAGGCTTTTTAATTTTTTTTATAGTAAGCATTTGCAATGCAATAGGTCTCACATTTGCGAGAGTTTAGGAGCGGTTTGGAGAACCCTGGTTTAAGCTATTAGCATTAAAAATAACAATGCCTTTTATTTATCTGTTTTAAAAGCAACACATAAAAAAAGGCATTGGCATTTACAATGACAATAGCTCAAACTCTCATAAATGCGAGGCCTATTGCATTGAAAATGCTTGTTGCCAAAAGTTGTGACTTCTCTTCATGTTGTATACAAAACAGTGATAGATGGAATGCTTAAATTAATCTTAGCTACTGGGGCCGAATATATACTTTTACTTCGCATGCGTTACATCGCATGCCCTTACGACAATCGTTACAACGGCCGCGTTGTTACAATGCGAACTATTACATCGCAAGTCATTTCAAGGACCTGCTGTAGAGGACGCGCTGGACTTAAGAACAGTAGAATTTACTATTCCTACTCCAGTTTGTGCAACAGCAGGGAAGTTGTTGGATTCTAAATCCAACACCAGTGCACCCCCTACAGCAAGGTGTTGAAACGACTTGCGTTGTAATGGTTCACGTTGTAACAACCGTGTGCCACATTCTTTGCTCCACCTCACCTTTCTAAAGAAGAGGTGAGACTCCACCATCTGGAGCAAAAAGAGCGTTGTCGTTCTACATTGATCGAACCAAAGAGTTCTGGGTGGATGACCAACTGTTTGTTGAGTACTTCGAGGCAAAGAAAGGAAAGGCTGTGCAGAAATGCACCATCTCAAAATAAATAGTGCTCTGCATGAAGATCTTCTACACATTTTCCAAAAAGCAAACCCCTGAGGGTTTGCGTACTCATTCCACCAGAGCAAAGGCTGCAACCACTGCATTAGCTCATGGAGTCCCTGTCCCAGACATCTGTCAGGCAGCAATGTAGACATCCTTACACATGTCACCAAGCACTAGTGCCTGGACTGTCAGGTCCGTAATGACGGGTACTTTGCCCATTCAGTCCTACAGGACTTGTTGGTCTAATCTGTTTACAAACCCACCTCTGGAGAGGTATTGCTTGGGTAGCTATTCTAAGGTAAGGAATCTGCTTATCTTACAGAACCTCCCATCATTCCCACTCTGAGGACTGATTTCTGCATAGAGTCACGCTCTTGATGCCCATTGTGATGCACATAAGTCCATCCGCATTCTTCGCAGCTCCTCGCTTCTAGTGTGGAAAAGTCATGAAAATAAACTGATGTCAGCCCTCTGGGGTGGCGGCTATATAGGCATCGCGCATGTCACTTCAAGAGGGGACTTCGTCGACATGTAGCTGACCAGTGCCACCTACTGGTATGCAGGGGCACTGCTCAAGCATGACCGTATCCAGTCTAACGCCTGGGTATAATTCTAAGATAAGGAATCTTCGACTAGATAGTCTCTAAACAGGAAAAGTATTAGCAAAGGTGAGTAACTTGTTCTTTAGTTAATTTTGCTCTCCTCTACAGCTAAACCACTGAAAGGATTTAAACCAACCTGTGCACGAAACAGAACTTTCAGAAAGTGTTTGTCATTTGATTTAATGTAAGATGTTACAGTTTGAAAAAGGTGTCGGTGGGCTTCAAAGCGTTAATTTGATATAAATACATACTGTTAAACTCATGAGCATGAAACTCAGGTTGTGCCTAACACATTTACAGTTTTCAAGATAAAATTGACAGATGGAGGTCTTCAATATTTTTGGGTAGCTAATAAGTTAATTTTAAGTTTCAACCCATAAAACGACATTCAGATATAATAAAACAATGTATCAAATGATATCAGATACATACCATGATTTTCAAAACATATGATAAAAGCAAGACCTAATTATGCAGGCAGCCATTGTTTAATGTGATAATGAAAATTCCACAGATCTTGAAGAGTTAGTTTTACTAAGCCCAGTGCCGACTTCGAGTTCAAAATACCCAAATTCCTCTGCAAATCCCAGAGCAATGTGGTCCCAGGGATGCGATATAGGCCAGAACAGAAATTGCATCTTTATTTCCACCCAGTTGGGATACTTGTAATAATGTTTTACCTGGCCAGCCGACATACCCTAGTTATAGGCAGGGCCACTGGAAATATGTGATTTTGCTCCAGCTGCATTTTCCGCATGATTTTGGGTTTGCCACATTTGTCACATATTCTATCATCTGCAGATTTTGGAAAACATTATTGTTTCTAGCTCACGTGGTATTAAATATTACCAAAAGAAGTGATGACACGTTGCTATGCAAGTGGCAGGCCCTTCGCAAACGTTGACTGGTCAGCTTTCTGTGTTTGATTGTAAAAGTGGTCAAATAAGGTGGAACCTTTGCTCAGATAGTATTAACATGTATAAAAATGTCAAAAGAATGAATTAATACTGTTACAAAAGGTGCCATATTTAGGTGCATAATTCGCTTTTTCTTGCTGCATAATATAGGAACCTTGACATATAATTTGGTCTTCCCGCATAATTTCAGTGACCCTGATTATAGGTTAAACATTTCAAATGCATTTCGCCTACCCAACGTTTAACATTTCACCATAAACTTGATTTCGATCACCAAGATCTTAAGAGTACATCACAAATAAATATTTCACGTAAACATACATAAAACATGATAGAAGTGGGTTACAGGAACATATGTCCAGCACACATAGGGAGCTCGCAGGCAAACCCCACGAGATACAAATCAAATCGCATTACTAACAGAAGAAAATATGACGAAAATTCTCCATCATGGGCCTATTCCATAAATTAATCCGGCACGAGTTCAAAACACCCACCTTTCAATCAAAATATGTATTAGTTGTATGGAAAGCCGTGGCCGCATACATTAATTTGTCTGAGTATAAAGTGTCATGTACCCTAATTGCTTGTATCAATCAATAACACAGGCCTTTCAGACATTGGCAACATCCATTAGACAATGTCAATATAAAGCGGCCGTTCAATTACAGTTTGAGTTGATCAATAACATTTGGCTTAGAAACAAACTGTATTTAAGATCTGTGAGAGGCCATAGCAGCATACATTAAATCGACTCAATATAAAGTGACCCTGCAGTTACAGCTTGTTTGAGTCAATGAGCTGGGAAGGAGACCAAATTGTTTTGCAATCCCCTGGTCATCTTCCCATTACGTTTCCGACACTAACAGGCTATAAAAAAGTAGATAAAATGATCTCAGTATAAAGTGCCCGTGCAGTTGCATCATAAATGCGTCATAGACCACAGGAGGAGATATAATATAATAGCTCCGGCTCAGAGCGAATATTTCCATCTCTCCAAAACATTAGTTAAGCCGACACTTGCCTTGCAAAGAGAGTTCATGACATCCAAAGAGAACAGGAGCAGCATACATTCAATTGTCTCCTTGTGAGATACCCGATGTAATTACAACATAAATCGGTTAATGAGCTGGGGAGGCAAATTAACGATTTTGCAATCCCCAGGCTATTATCCAACTCAATTTCGTTGACTAACGCACATGCACTGCAGGGACATAGCCATTAAGTGTGAACATCCATCGATAACTTTCTTTTGGTACACTTTGGCTTGTCGCCTGGTCACCCCACGCTTTCATTCCACTCTCAAAGGGGGCAGAGCTGTTTCCACCTTGATACCACAGCTCTGGAACAACTTACCCGAACACTTGCGCAGGGAACCAGTCCTCCTTCCTTTTAGGAAAAAACTCGACTATCTTGTTCTTGGAGGCATTCACCATGAAATAATTCTTCCACACCAGCTCATACGCACTGTTTGTCGTAAACTCCCCCCTCGAAGCGCGAAGAGACCTGATGGTGAACCAGCGCTATATAAAAGCTACTTAACATAACATAACTTAGATCGCCTAATCCAAAAGGCCATCAGGAATTTGACCATAGCAAAGACCTCTAACTCTACTTGTGTCAGTGCTAAGTATCCTAAAGGCTTCCAAGTGCTGCATAGTACCCATATTCCTGCATAGGGGAGCTAACCACTTGTCTGTAGGTTATTATTATTAATTAGCATTTATTAAGCGCATGGCTACCCTGAGGCATCCCAGCGCTGGCGGTAAATCAAGTTAAAAGAGGAGGCTAGCAATTGCTGTTCTGGAATAGCCATGTTTTAAGAACCTTCGGAAGGAGAGGTGGGACGTTTCAAGCCGCAGATTGAGAGGAAGGGTGTTCCACAGTCCGGCTATGTTATATGAAATGGAGCGGCATCCGCTACGCAACCTATTGATTTTAGGAATGCAGGCTAAATTTAAATTTGCCGAGCAAAGAGATTTCTTACGAAGATAGGCAGTGATCAGAGATTAATGCGGGGGCCTGTGCCCCTAAGAGTCTTGTGAGCAGTGCATAAGGCTATAAAGGAGATCCTCTGCTTTACCGGCAGCCAGTGAAGGGCTTTCAAACTGGATCTAGCAGACTGCGTACTGCCACAACCAGTCAAAAGTCGTGCAGCGCAATTCTGTGCCATCTGAAGCTTCCTTAGGGTAGATTTTAGGGCTCCCAAGTACAGTGAGTTACAGTAGACCAGGCGTGAGAGAATCAGAGCCTGGACCACAATTTTCTTAGCTTCAGTAGGCAGTAGGAGGAGGACCTTCCGTAGCATTCTAAGGATGCCGTGGCAAGCCCACGTCACTGCCACTGCCTGGACAAAAAAATACATAATATGGATCATTGTTTCGGGCACCCTTAGGCATATGGGGCAGATGCCATCAGTTGCTTCATTCACTTGCCAATTGCTACAAAACATTTTAGTAAAAAGTGTTCAATAACTGAATTGGAGATACACATACAAGACTGCTGCCAACGCAGGACTTAACGTTCTTCTAATAGGGTTCAAATTTGTGTACGTATTTGCGAGTTGAAAAGCTTTGGCCAGGTACCCATGGAGGATATTTGCAGACAGTTTCTCTTAAAACCAAAATTCATACATGAACTTGAGCTCAGATGTTGTGCCCATGGTAATATACTCAGAGAAGACTATAAAGAGGTACATTTATCTGCCCCGGAAAGGCACGAACATACCTGAACCAGTGGAGGGGCCTGCGGAGTGTGAATGTAATACAGGGCTTCCCCATAGAGGCTTGGTCAGGCATCCCTCATACTCTGACCGAGTACAGGACCTATCTTAGTCTAGCTAGTCACAGGATCCTTAATGCCAGAGTTAAAAAACTATGGAGCTAGGTATAGGGATTCTAAGTGGTAATCCCAAACGATGATGGCGTTACATTGGTTTGACCCCAGATTTCTGCTCCATAGAGTGAAGTGTTCTAAAACTACTTCTTCTGCACCTCGAATGCAGGGGATATCATTCATCTACACTACTCCATCGAAAAGCGTACAGGTTACACCATGCTTTGTGCAGGTTCTTTGACATCAATATGCGTTTTCCCCATTTTTCGTGCCCCAATAACGTGAGGTCATGCCCCGGTTCAAGATGTGAGCTGTCCAACTTAGAATTACTCTTAATGCCCTTGTGTGGTCTAAAAGCTATCTAGTTATTAGTTTAGTAGTGTTGTTGACTAGTCCTTTTGAGCCACAGAACTCTTCACATTTGTTCAATAGGTTCCGTTGGTCACATGGCATCTTTAAGACCAATAGAGCGTTTTCTGCACATAAGAGTTGCAATCTTAAACCCTCCCAGCACTGGGGTATCATTGCTGCAGGAGCTCACCTCCTCTTCCACTTGGGTGATATACAAAGAAAAGACGAGCAGATTCAAACACGCCTCTGTTCGCAGGAAAAGGCTTTGTGGTTTCCCCAGCAGCTCTCCAGCATACTATGGGAAATTTGTTAATGCAACCATACCAAAATATTCAGGGTGCCAGATGGAATGCCTGAAGGATGTAATAACCTCTAAAGCAGTTGACTCGGTATATTGTGGAAGGCGGCCTGAAGAGCCACAGACATCCCATACACCAGCTATTTCTTGAAAAATGCCCACAGCAAATGGAACCTAAACACCTGGTCTATGGCGCTTTTTCTTTCTAAAACCTGCCTGATCATGTGATAAGATGTTGTTAGCAACCTACGTTTTCAGTCTGATTGTTAATGCAATTGTAAACATTTTTGGGTATTATAATTTTTTTACACGTTTTCATATTTTACATTTTTTCCTGTTTTTACTTTCTGTCCTAACATTTGCGAATTCTTCAAAAGTCGTGAGTTTTGTGTCTTTAAAGTCTTTAAAAAAGATTCACAAAGAAAAAGGTGATACTGAGTGACCAGTTCTGGGGAAAAAATTGGAGTAGGCAGTACCCAGAGGTGTGGAAAAAATGCACAAAAAGGAGAAAATGCATTTGGTGGACAATAATTTCCCAAAATTTGAACTCATGCGAATGCCATTTTGCATTTGGAAACCAGCTCTGTTTTCCCAAGCTCGCAAGTTTTGGTGAATTTGTGAGGCTCACAAAGAGAAAATAAAAATGTAATACACGTTAGCTATTGTAAGCATGGTTAAAGGACAGATTGGGGGTAGATGAAGAAAGTTATAGGTCAATCACGGAGAAAAAAAAATGGAACCTCTTGCAAAATGAGTGAGTGAATAAATGAAAAATTGGAAGCCAGGACTGGCAATTGGCGAATTTGAAAAAGAAGGGTTAATTCACATGCCTCCATAGATAGTGCTATAAGTTAAAAATGATATCTACTGGCTAGAAAATGGAGAAACTCACTTCTGCGTAAAGTATTTGAATACAGTTAGAAAAGTCCCTGCTCTTAGTCCGATTTATTTATTCATGTTTGGCTCCATTGAGTGGAAAACCATTACTTACGGGAGCCAGTCTTGTGACATGGACAGGTCTACTTTTAGAATCAGTTTAGTTAACGATGGGTAAAATGCCTATGTGTAGCTATTACAAACACTTTTGTGCTAATGGACACCCCATGTATACCCAGAGATTTTTTTTTTTTGAAATATATTTTTATTGCAGAAACAAAAATCACCCCGTTCAATAGGCCAACCTATAAACTGATGGCCCCCAGCACGCAGTATAACAGCAAATCAATACACAGCCGATTAGCCCACATCCCGGAGGCTGGGCGGCGCAGCAATTAACCAGTTCGCTGTAGGTACCTCAGTGCCTGCCCTGTCCGGGCCATAGGTCAGTTATAACATATCATATCCGCTTTTACCCCATAACAACCAACCCAACCTTTCCCATCTAGCCCTAGGCCATTCCATTGTCACTTCTCACCCATCGCCGTGTCAACCTCCCAGGGCTACCCAGTTCCGGGAGGCTGCCGGCGAGCGGCAGCCACCCCCTCTCTCGGTGTCTTCCTTAACCCCCCCCCCACCAACTGCTGCTAATGCGGGTTCCAATATTCCTTTCCTGCTCTAATGATGGACATCTACCAGGAGAAACAGACAAACAAGTAGTCCCCATGGAATCCCTTCCTATACCTGGTCAGGCTCCTCGCCTTCAATCATGCAGTCCCTTAACGCCTGTACTACCAGCTCCCAGGACCGCGCTAGATCTAAACTTTTCTCGTTGCCAGTTCTAGCCGCTTGACGCATCCTGAGCACACTCTCACAGCCCGACCACTTCAACAATTCATTCCTCCATCTCCGCACAGACGGCCCCTCTTTAGACTTCCAATGCCAAGTGATTTCGCGCTGTGCCAGAATCAAGCCCATCCCAATGAACTTGCTCGTCACTTTGGTCTTCTTAGTATGCGGGAACCAAAGAAGTAGACAGGCAGCCATGTCAAAGTCCACCTCCCTATCTGTGACAGCGTTCAGGAGTTCCCCTACCTCCGGCCAGTATTCCCCTAGTTTCGGGCATCCCCACAGCATGTGGTCCAGATCTACCTCAGGTTCTAGACATCTCGGGCACATGGCGTCAAGCACCTGGAAGTGTCGACGTAATCTCTCCGGGGTCAAATACGCCCTATGGAGAACGAAAAAATGCACCTGCTGGAACCTCGCATTCCTCGTCTCCTTCCAGGTCCTGTGTAACACCTGGCTCCACACGGTATCCGGGATTTGTTTGCCTATACTGGCCTCCCATCGAGACTTCAACTCAACCAAAGGCACTAGTCCTTCATTTAACATTCTGCTGTGGAGGCACGTTACCGCCTTGACGGTGCCCGCTGCCATTACCACATATTGGCACACCATCGTCACCTCCGGTTCCACCAGTCCACCCCCCCAATGCCGCTGCATCGCCGATACGACCGCCGCATGCAACAGGAAGGTGCCACCCGGCAGGCCGAATTGTTCCTGTAAAGTCTGGAAGGGGGCCAGCGTCCCATCCACATAGAGGTCTCCCACCATCTGCAAACCCAGTTCTTCCCACGTTAATAAAGGGGACCAGTCTCCCCCGTGCGGCAAGGCGGTCAGCATTCCCAGCGGAATCTCCGGCGCATACGGCCGGCGCTTCCCAGCCTTCCTCAGGTTCCTATTCCAACACAATCTCAGTGTCCGTTCCTCCATCGTGAGATCACTTCCCGCCAGTCTCTGTTGCATCACGATAGAGGATAGGACATGCCTCTGAATGCCTACCCCTCGGGCATTATCAGGCCCCCTAAATTCTCTGGCCACGTTCTGTGTCAGGACCTGTAACTGCGCCGCTAGATAATATAATTCAAAGTCGGGGACTGCCATCCCTCCCTCGCACTTGGGTCTTATCAAGGTGGCTAAAGCCACCCTCCGGCGACCCTGGCCCCAGAGAAAGCCAGTCACCAATGTCCTCAGCTCCCTAAAGATTCCCTGCGGGATCCACACCGGTAGCGTTCTAAAATAATAAAGTAGCCTCGGGAGTGCCACCATTTTCAACAGTGCTACTCGACCGAGCACGGACAGTGGGAGAGAGGCCCAGAAGTCCGTACTGCCCCTCAGCGCTCGGATGCAGCGCCCCACGTTCCCCTCAAGGAGGTCCGCTGCGTCGTGGTAGATGCGCACACCTAGGTAAACAAAACAAGAGGTTTCCCACACTACCGGTCTCGTGAGTTGCGGGCAGAGCGTAGACTTTCGCAACGGAAACACACATGTCTTGGACCAGTTCACCCTGAGGCCTGACAACCTGCCGAACCTGCCCAACATGTCCACCGCGCCTTCCAGTGCCCTCCCAGAATCCGCTAGGTATAACAACAGGTCGTCGGCATACAACGATATATAGTGCGGGTCGGGTCCCTGTGCAATCCCGTCGTAGACGATTCCCGACCTTGCCTGCGCCGCTAGCGGCTCCATCGCTAAGGCAAATAGCAGAGGGGACAATGAACAGCCCTGCCTCGTGCCTCTGCAAACTGGATAGGCCGGAGAGATCATGGTCCCCAGCCGCACCCGCGCCGTAGCCGAGGAATAAAGCACTCTCGTCCAGCCTCGGAACTCTTCCCCAACTCCGAATTTCTGCAGCACGCTGTCTAGATAACTCCACTCTAAACTGTCAAATGCCTTTTCGATATCGACCGTTAGCACTACCGGGTCCTGTTCCGCCGCAGCAGCATCATCAATGACCCCGATCAACCGACGGATATTCATCGATGTGCTCCTAGAGGGGATGAATCCCGCCTGATCCCCATGCACCAGGGAGATCATCAGTGGCAGGAGCCTGGTAGCTAGAATACGACTCAAGATCTTGCAGTCTACGGTTAGCATAGACAATGGGCGGTAAGAAGAGACATCTAACACATCCCTGCCCGGCTTCAGCAGCGGCACTACCAGCGCTTCCCTCATAGAGTCAGGCAACCGCCCCACCCGGCTCGCTTCCGCGTAGACAATCTGCAGCCTGGGCGCTAACTCTTCCGCAAATTTAGCGTAGAACTCTATCGGTAGTCCATCTACCCCTGGGGTCTTATTCCGTGCCATATGACTAATTGCCCATTTTATTTCCGCTAGGGTGATGGGGCCTCCCAGGTCCCGAGCATCCTCCGCATCTAGTAACGGCAAAGGGATCAGATCCAAGTATTCCTCTATCTCCGTAGCAGCTGCCTCGAGGTGGCTGGCATACAGTCCCGTATAGTAGGACTGAAAGCGCCCCAGGACCGCCGACTGCGAGTAGACCACTTCCCCGTCCTCTCGTCGCACACTCATGATCGGGCATCCTCTAGGGCTCGGATCAGCCAGCTTCGCAAGGAGCGTGCCCACTTTGTCCCGCTCCTCATGTACTTTGACAGCATACAGTTTATAATCAAAACACCTCAATCTCTCCGTCTCAGTCGCCACTCCCTCCTTAGCTTGCAACAATCGTTCCTGCAACTCCGGCCTTTCGGGTCTCAGTCGTTCCACCCCTCTCAGCACTTCCTCCGCCTTCTCAAGATCATTCAGCACTGTTCCTCTCACGGTCAGAAACCGCCCCATACACACCCCTCTCACCACCACTTTCATCGCATCCCATTCAATCGCTCTGGACGCCGTCGACCCAACATTTTCCGTAAAATAGCTGTCTATTCCCTGGCGGACCGCGTCGCAGAACACCGGATCCTCCAGTGTCTCCGGACGAAGTCGCCACGTGGGGACCGCAGACCTCTCCAGCTGCCACTGCATAGAGAGCAACAGGGGGTTATGGTCAGAGATGGTCCTGGACAGATATTCTGAGTGGGTCACCGCACTCGCCAGTGAGGCGCTGCACAGCACTGAGTCCAGTCTAACATGCAGATCGTGCAGCGCGGAGAAGTATGAATAATCTCTAGTTTCGGGGTGTTGCGCCCTCCACACATCTACCAGGCCCCACTTTTCCTGCCAATCCCGCCTATGGGTCGCAAGGCGGCGCACCGGGGAGTCCACTAGGGGCGGGTGCGACCTGTCTAACAGCACATCAGTAATGGAGTTAAAATCCCCCGCCAGCAATACAGGGCCTGCCAAATAGTGCGCCAATGAGCGCGATAAACCCTCGAAGAAACGCGCTTGATCAGCGTTGGGGGCGTAGATGTTACACAGCACCACCTCCCTACCATATAGCCGCCCCTCCACTACTACATATCGGCCCTCTGAATCGATGCTCTGATTCGTAACTTGGAATGGCGTGCCCGCCCTAATCCATATCAGCACCCCTCTGGCGAATGCCGAGTACGTCGTTCCAAACACCTGTCCCCGCCACCTCTTCTGTAGGGCCCTGCACTCCTGCTGCGTCAGGTGAGTTTCCTGAAGCATCGCTATTTGGACGCCCCGCCTCACTAAGTATGCATGTACCCTGTAGCGCTTTACCATAGTTCGAATGCCTCGGACATTCCATGTGACACATTTCAGATTAGGTAACGTCCCCATAAAGCATCAATCCCAACAGCGGTGCACGCCAACAAATGTGACCCGCATTGCAGCAATTGCGTAACCCCTTCAAAACATCCCCCTGAACTCCCACCAACCCCCTCCCCAGGACAGGGCCTAATAACCCAGCTTCAGCCCCGTTCCAAACTGTAAACACCCAACACACCATGCTAACCTGTGGTCGTCACCACAGAAGACCTTAAGGGTCTGAAGAGGGCTGTGGAGCCCCAAACCAGGACGACAGAGCCGCCACCCCGCGCCCATAGCCCCACACTGCAAATGCAGCCCCATACCTGGCAGTCCAATAAAAGTTAGTAGTGTCCGCACCTCCAGGTCTCCCACAAATGTTCAGTTGCCAGCAGCCTCATCCATTAAATATACCATCTGATGTCTGTGGGGTGACCTCTGGCCCCTGCGCACCTCCCACCTCCGAGTCATCATCACCGGTCTTCTCCCCGTCCTCTTCCGAAGCCGAGCCTCTGGAAGCGTCCTCCCGCTGCGACCCCGTGATGCTCGCCGTGGCTTCCAATGCGCTCTGTCTGTCGGCCAGCATTGGCGCCTCTCGCTCGGCCCGTTGGCGCCTATTCCGGGAGCGGATGCGCTGCGATTTCCTGATCTTGACCGGCGGTTGCCGATCCCTGGTGGGCCTATGCGCACGATCCGTCCCCGCACGGTACAGTTCCAGCCAGGACCAAGCTTCATCGGACGTTAGGAAGAAGTGAGTCCTGTCATCCACGATGACCCGCAGCTTGGCCGGGAAAAGCAAGGAGTATTGGATCCCCTCTTCTCGCAGCTCTTTCTTCACCGACAGGAAAGAAGCTCTACTCCGCTGCACCTCCTGCGTGTAGTCCGGAAAAATTGTCACCTTACTGTTATCCACCTGGAAGGGCCCTTCGGATCTCGCCCTTTGGATCAGCAGATCCCGATCCTTATAGTGCAGCAGTTTGACCACCATCGGTCGGGGCGGACGGCCCTCCAGGGGCGGCCTGGCGGGCACCCGGTGCGCCCTTTCCAGAGAGAAGAAGGGGGACAGGCCCTCCGGCACCACCACTGTTCTGAACCAGTCCTCCATGTAGGCCACCGCGTCATCCTTCTCGATCTTCTCCGGCAGACCCACCACCCGCACGTTGTTCCGCCGGTTGCGGCCTTCCACGTCCTCCGCTCGCCGCTCCAGTATCGCCAGTCGGTGAATAACGTCCTCAAGCTTGCGTTCCGTGGTGACCACCGCCGGTTTCAGCTCCTGGAGCAGTTGTTCGTTAGACTTCACTTTGTCAGAGAGCTTGGCGTGGTCAGCTCTCAGCAGGCCAAGCCCCGTCGCCACCTGCGCAATGTCCTGGTGCAGCTCATCCTTCGTAGCCGTGATCGCGGCCAAGATTGCATCCAGGCGGAGGTTCAGCCTCTGTTCTGTGTGGAGGGCTCCGTCGGGAGACCGCCATCCATGTCCTCCGGCCCCCGGCCACCCTGCTCAGGCGGCGTGCCGTCGCCATTTCCCTGCGCGGCCATCTTGAATGCAGGAAATCAGCCATTCGAGCAGCCCCCTCTGACGATGGCCCGGTCCACCAGGAATCGCCCAGCGGAATGACTCAAAGAGTGCGGCTTCCAATCCCCAGGTCAAGCGGGGACACGCGGTGCCAACCGTTCCCCCTCCACGGCCAGCCGTCAACCTCCAGTCCAGTAGTGCGCTCCGTGCTGCCCCACCGTCACACTCAGATCGCCTGCAAAGCTCGCCAGGGCCAGGGGGGGAAAACTCTAATGAAAGGCGGTCAGTGAAGCGTTCGGGTCCCTGGGTAATCTGAGCTCACTGTCCCCTGCAGCACTGGCCCTCGCGGAGCACCGCGCACGTCGGGGTGCTAGCACTGTGTAATCGGCCCGGCGTAACACTGTCCTCCACCGGGTGGGCCCACCTCCATGGACCGATCTGTCGGCCGCCGCCTCGTCTTCCCGTGTCCCGGGGTGCACAAGTGCCGCGGGCGGCCGTCCCCCCAGTGCCTCGGCAACTCGCTGCCCTCCTCTGTGGGTAATCAGGCCCTGCCGCGATACAGCCAGCGGTCGGGCGGCCTCACAGTCCAGCAGCGCCTTCACCAGCGCAACACAGGTCCAGGCCCAGCCCTCCAGCCGGCCGAGTGATCAGGTGGGGGAGGGGCGCCGCTCTCACCGGTAATCCCCCGCCGACCTCCTCCGCTGCTCAGGGCTTGCTCCCACAGTCTACCGCTCTGCACACTGCCTCACGAGGGTCCTCCGGGCGCCCGCAGCAGGTCCCGCACCCCTCGCCGCTCCGTCCACGGAGCTCTCACAGAGGCGGCGCCTCCATCTTTCCTTTGTTTGCTCGCCAGGTCGAGCCGGTCGCCAGGTCCTCCCGCATTCGGCACCCAGGGTTCCGACTGGGGTCAGATGTTCCCCAATGGGTCAGCGGCCCCTCCGGACCACGATTGTAGCCGCCAGGCGACACGGGGCGAAGGTTGTCAGGAGGAAAGACGGGACTCGGCGCGGAGCAACTCGCTCACGCAGCCATCCCGGTCGGCGCTGAAACCACGCCCCCATGTATACCCAGAGATGTACATTTGGCCGGATTGTGATTTGTTTAAGAGCAGAATGGGATCACATGTAGGAGTATTCTAGTAAAATTAACCCCTTGGCTGCGGGCACATTCCCCTGCTCTGCTGGGGGGAGGGAGGGCGCGCACAGCGCCCGGTGCTCATGACGAGCTCAGCTCGTCATGAGCCACGGTTCTCGTGTGCTCATGACGAGCTGAGCTCGTCACGACCACGCCCATTCAATGGAACACTCAGCACAGCAGAGGAATTAGCCCCGCGTGTGAGCGTTCCAACGGTCATGACACACGGGAACCGTGGCTCATGACGAGCTGAGCTCATCATGAGCATGGGAGGGGTTAAAGTATTCATTATAAATCCTTGCTGGTCAACTGGTTGGAGTTTGTGGAACTGATTGTTTCTTTTTCTGGTGTTTTTGAGGTCCCAGTTGGAACTAAGCCACTACGACCAAATTCAGGCTCATCAACTTTCATCAAGACCGTCAGTCATGAACAGCTGCTAGCTGAGATGGTGCAGTCCCATATGGTTAAGGATATATGTTTGATTGGTGGAAAGGTAAGAAGGATACATTAGCAGTTAGCTATATTTTCCTCTCTTATCTGCATTCCTTGAATGTAATTCTCTTTTTTACAGGGTTGTGGAAAATCTGTCATTGCCAAGGAGTTTGCCGAGATGCTACAATACGAAATAGAACCCATTATGCTGTATCAGGTATACATTTTATGTACTAAGCTGTTGGGTGATTGTGAAAGGATGGCACTCTTGGAAATTATGCAATGATCCAGTCTCACTTCTAAATAATGATGAAATAGAAGGCGCAGTCACAGATTTAAGTCACACATTGTTAGAACCCATGTGGGGCTTTGCTAATGCAACCTTTGCTAGATACCAGACGCCTGTACCATAAGGGGTTTAACACAACCATATTCCCAGTTACACATTTCTGTCTTTGTAACTAGAGTAGAAAAAATATGCAGTATTATCTGTTGATGGCTAGTATGCACTCATTTGTGGTGGCCCTGAGGTTTTATTTAAGGAGGCTTAGGGTGTTAGGATTTTCCTAGCCAAATCCGCCTGCCATTATTATTAAACTGGCTCTGAGGAACATGCTTGGGCACATGCAGGACGCTTCCGCTCTGTCTTGAATTTTTTCCTTGAACGCGCACCAACTGCAGTGTGTGCGTGGAGCACATTTCTGAGTTGTACTGACTCTTTGTATTACTTCTTGCAAAGAAGGGTCACTCATCTGCATCATAAAGGTGACTGCTTCTCAATGCTTTATTTGTTGCTGTTACTTTGTAACATTTTAGTTTGCGGGACTTGGTTAATCTTCACTAGGCCAAAATATTTTAATTTACCATATTAATGCACTGTTGGTGTTTCAGTGGGATATCCTCTCATTAAAAGAAATAGCATGGTACCTTTTTTGTAATTACCGGTGGCCGCTGATGGTAGTAGATTTGACCATAAAACACTTTGTACTTCATTCACTGGTTGTCTTAGGTCCTGGTATCTTGCATGTTTTCTAAGAATGGCAAAACTGTGAGGTTTAGGTGCAAGTTAAATATTAAAGATACTGCTGACCGAACACAGGGCTCTTCATGGCTGGACAAACAATATTATTCAACCACCCAAAGCTAGCTGAGTTTTTTTCACATGTTTTTGGAACCATATTAATTTCTATGGCAGCAGAGAAGGCTCTGGCATTATCATGTGATTTTGGCGTATGTTAAAATCCAAGTGGGGGTTCACTGTCACCAGAAAGAATTTAACATTTGTTGCTTTTTATTAAGAAAACCATCACAGAAAGCAAGTTTGGATATTGCCACAGGTGTGGGAGATCATTGGTGTCTGTCTTATAGTTGGGTCAGTTATTTACAATTGTAATGCTGTGTCGAAGGACCTGGGTCACAATAGTATGACTACAATTCCGAAAGTTAGAGGTTGCGATCTAATGCTTTCTGAAAGTTACCTTTGTTTCCATTGTGGATCAAAAATGTCCTCTGCCAACAGCCAAACTCATCTTGTGTTAGCTGTGACAGAGTTGGTCATTTTACTAAAGCATGCTTCAACAGTAATGCGAGAATTAACAGCTCAGAGAGCATTTATATTGTTCATTAATCTGTTATAACTAAGTTGGTATGGCACATTGCAAACTATGAAGTGACGGTAGACGGGGGATCTAGCAAATCTCCTTTGTGTTGCATCCTGATTGAAAGTGGAACACATGAATCCTTGGCCTTTTCTGGTTCACCATTCATGCTTATTTCAGAAATCTTGTTTGGGAAAACATAGATGCCACAAGTGCATTTGCATGTGCAACGGGCATTAATCCACGCTGTGATGGGGTGGCTGTATTGATATGTGGAGTAGTGTGGCTCACTGGTTAGAGGCGGCAGGCCTGAGAGCAGAAATCAGCCCGGGACCAGGGTTCAATTCCCGACGTGGCAGGGTCGTGGACCTTGGTCAGCGGACTCGATAATTCTCGCTTCGGTGCTTACTCTAATCAGGGGTTCCACTCGGCAACTCTGGGCATTAGCTTGCCTAATCTCCACAACGGCCCCACCAATTCCAGGGATGCCTGGCTCCACCTTGGGGACTCCCAGCAAGGGACCATCCCACAGGGAAAGCCAGGACGGGTTCCCCAGAGTTATACAGCGCCGGGACGCCCTGTTGCTGGGGCAGCTGTGCGCTTTACAAGTATACTACATTTACATTTACATTTACATATGCTTGGTTATTTTGTAGCTCACATAAAAGTCAACATGTCCTGACCATGCACGTAAGAGCAAATTTCTCTACTAACCAGAGAAGGTATTCAGAGTATTTTGAAAAAGAATAAGGTGTTTTCCAGTGTGAAAAAGGATGCATAGATGTCGAATATGTCTGCATCTACAGAGTGCAACATGTCTGATGAGGTGAGGCCTCACAGTGTACCAGTATGGTGCTTACAACTATAATTTTCCTGAAGAAACATTGTAATAGTTCTCATAGAACTTTATATGGCTCCTTAAAATGTTGTTTTCAAGTATAAGGTACAGGATAGTACTAGTTAATTATTTTTTATAATGGTTAAACCACTATTGGGCAATTTCTTTTTAATGGATCAATTTTTGTATTTTTTGTATTTGGTGTAAGTAGGACAAATACCTGCCTCCAACCAGCCGCCGGCAGAGAAAATAATCAGGGAAACAAAATAAAGGAGAAACCAAACATTTCCCCTCCCTCGTCCTCTCCTTTCCCTTGCCCGACCCAGAACAAATTCGGTTCGGAATTACAATAATATTTGTATTCATGCACTTCATATGTCCTGCCCGTTAATTATTGCCCTTCCTCGACCACCACTCTTTCGTACCTTTGTGCCAGTTCTTCTGCAATTCATTATTAGATCTGGATTGGCTGGGCAGCTGTCCACTGGTGTAATGTAGCTGATTCTTTAAAATATACATAAAGGGGTCTTTAGCTCCAGCTAGAGAAGTACTACTGTGTCACCTCATGCTGTTAGGTATTTGGCGTATCAATTCACCTTCTAGGAAGTGCTTCAATTGGAAAGGATGAAGGGCTATTTTGTATCTGAAAAGCACATTTGGTCATCACGCTGTTTGTCATATTCAATTATTTATCTCTTGCATGCTGTATAGAATGCAGTCCTTATTTGCTACTTTTTCCTAGCACCGGCAAGTCCAATAGGGCAGGGTTTATTGTGATAAACAGCATTTGTTAATGCAACAGGTATAAACAGCATTTGTGAATGCCTGTGTTTACATGTGCTGGCACGTTGAAGCCAGGTTCATTGGCTTTTTCAATGCTTGTTTACAAGATATTTTCCTTGTGAGGGCTTACCTTATTTGATTACAACAGATTGAGGTATGCACTTTGTTTCACAGTGTATGGTGGTTGCTTTATATCACTCACTTGGCAGTGGGCTGGAGGAGCTCATAAGTAGTGGAAATGAGTACCCGCCTCTGTTGCTATCTGGTTGGAGGCTGTGTTTTCTTGAGAGAAACCTTTTGATCTTGTACAGTACAGCATGTTTCCCTCCTTTGAGATGTTGCAAACGGTTACCGTTATCACATCCTGCTGGCTTCCTTTTGATTGAACAATAAATAGATCTTTTCAACTTCTACCTTTCTGATCTCTGCATCAGTACATACACAATGCTTTTGTTTGATGTTAGGAAGGAGCACGATTGCTTGGTTGGTTTTGTAAGTTTGTCTGTAGCTGTTGGCCGGTTTACCAGATAATGGATTGATGGATACAAGGGAAACATTGCATGGAAGATTTTCGCTATGAATAAAACACTGAGGCCTTTATTCTGAGAATAGCTGAGTGATATCCACTGGGGGAATATTGTTCCCTCATGTTGTGAGTTCTCTGATGTTTGCGGTCCTAGGATTACTAAGTCTGAAAACTCTAAAGCCAGTGGGATCTTACCCCGGTAAAACTACAGTCCAGGAGACAGAGGATATATACACTGACCCCTACAGCATCATCCAGGAAGCAGACGGTTCTTCCCAGTGAGGCCACAACCTGAGGCTGGTGTGTGTAATGGCATACATACGTCCCATCATTGACAAAGGGGAGGAAAGGATGATAATTGCACATTAAGACACCTAAACCCTGGTGATGTGTTTCTCCTTGTATTATGCAAGTGTGGGTGAGAGATAGTGGTCCATAACCTACTTCTTAACTAAGGACAAGGTTGCTTGTTTGACCCTTATCCCAAACTCATTGCCTAGTACAGGGATAATCGCCAATTCCCTCCACCTTGCCCAAGGGCGACGAATGTCCTTTTGCCCCCTAGAGCCCTTGCCTTGCCCAAGGGCTCAATGAAGCCTACCCTCATTTGTCCACGACTAGGAGTGCTTGTTTTTACCCTACTCCTCACCTGCTTTGACTAAGTGCAGAGGGAAATTGCTCCAACAGCCCCCGCCTTGCCAAAGTGCTTCTTAGATTCATTGCAGCCTGCGTTGCCGTGAGGAAACCATCTACAACCCTGTCTTGCCCAAGGGAGGGTGTGCAACTTCCCCACCCCTTCTCCTCTCCCCCACACAGGCCCCACCTTGTCAAGGGAAAATTGGGGCTCCACTACTTTTCCAAAGGTCAGGGTATATATTTGTGCCACGCATCGCTCAAGGGTAAGGGAGCTAAATTTAGGGACTTGCTGCAAGTAACAGCTGCCAAGATGCCTTGTACTCATTTGCTATGCCTTGGGTGAGCTGTGAGCTTTCACAGTCCTGCATCACTCTCAGAAATGTTAGGGTGATTAAGGGCTGAGCCTGTAGTATGCTGCATGGCTGCCCTGCTGGCAAATTGCAAGCATTGCAGCGGCAAAGCAGTCATAAGTCTTGGCCATCCTTCACCCTCAGAAAATGAGGACGAATGACACTCCTCTGTTTTGAGCAATGTTGGGAAAACAAACCCACAAGGACCTGGACAATGAAGGGGCGAGTGCTAAGGAGCCAACCCTATCCTTGGAGTACTTGTAGCGTGTTGGAGCAGTTCCCCGTGCCCTTGTCCTGTACCGGGTCAGCGCTCTGCTCTCAGAATTTCGGTCGAGGCTTTGGGGCTGAAATGCTATCCAGTTTCTAAATGTGCACAGAGCAGGGGTGCAGCCATTACCTGCTCTGGGCGGTTACTTTCAGCGACGACTCACCCCTGAGCAAGGCGGGGTGTAGAAGCTTCTTCCCCCCTCCCCTTCCCTGCTCTTGGCAATTTGGTGGAATGGGTTTGTTGAAGTAATTCACTCCCCCCTTCCAAAATGAAGTTCATGCAGCCGTGTTCACAACATCTGTAAAAAGCTAAAATTAGAGGCCAATTAAGTTTGACTGGGTCTGATAGTGCCTACGGCAGAAAACCTCAAATAACATTCATAAGTTAAAGTAGTATCTTAACCCTAGCTGACACCTCCGTTTTTAACTTACATCTGCGCCTTCTACCTTTTTTAACATCAAACATGTAGGAGGACAAATTCATTAACAAAATTACATAATATACAACTATACAAATTCCAGTAAGTGTGTTGTTGAGAAGTTTGGTCCTCATTCCTTTGGTCGTCATAGTGTACAATATGTAGTGTATTTTTGAAAACATGTTTGATGTTGGGAAGAGTATAGACGGGGTGAGAATGAAGATTAAGCGAGTGTGACAGAGCTTCAAGCTAAGGTTAAGGTAATACCTTAACTTTGTTGATTCACGTCTTTTTAGACTTTGTGGTGTATCCACTATTAAACCCAGCCGCGGTCTGTGCAGGTAACATTGGTGCGGCCGCCGTGGCGGCGGGGATTTCGAGGGATGATGCTGAGGGATTATTATTTATTTATTTAATTTTCCCTCTGCATCGTCCCTCGAAACTCCCCCTATCCTTTCCCCACCCGGCCACACCGCTGTTACCTGCACGAACCGCGGCTGATTAAACCCTTGTCCGCCATAGGCAATTGCACCGATTGCCTAGCGGACGGTGCAGGGCCCCTGAAATGGTGGCAGTGCCTAGCTGGCACCATCCTCCAGATCAGGATGTGGATTTAGGAAGGCCTTTCCATGGCGGCGATGCCGCCATGGAAAGGCTGTGTATAGAAGGGGGGGTTTTACCCAATTGTAGTCACTGGGACCTGGGTTCAATAGGTACTATGAGGAAGGGATCCCAGTGTATAAGGGAGTAGATAAATACAATTCAAATGAATTAATCAAAAAACAATAATTGTAGATCCACAAGGTTTTTATTCACAATGGGATCCCATTGTGAATAAAAACCTTGTGGATCTACATTTATTGTTTTTTGATTAATTCATTTGAATTGTATTTATCTACTCCCTTATACACTGGGATCCCTTCCTCATAGTAGCCATGGAAAGGCTGGCGTGAGTTGGGTTTAGAGGCGTGTTGCGGGCCCCCTTTGTGTTGGGGGGGGGGGTCGCTGTACTGAGGGTATCCATGGTGACCCCCCTCATTTCCATGCTCCAAGGGGCAGGCACCGGGGTGCCTGCCACATAGTGCAGGGAAATCCTGTGCACGCACTTTTCACATTGCGGGCGATGCAGCTGGCTGCAGCACGGCACGCAATGTGAAAAGCCCAGGATGCGCCTGCCAGTATGGCGGGCACATCCTAATCTCATTGGTGAGACCACAGCAAGCCTGGCGGGCGGTCCCAAACACTGCTACGATGGCCCACCCGCCATAGCAATCGGCCCCTAAGTGCCTAATTTGGAGTTTGTCAGACGGGTTACGGTGACAAAACCTGACTGATACCCATGATTATCTTATTGCAAGTGGCATAAGATATAATGTTCCAGAAATAAAGCATTGCGCAATCAAATGATGGCCATAATGCTGAATAAATCATACATTCACCCCCCATTCAAGAGATCTGGGTTAAATTCAGCGTTCTTTTGCTCACCATGCCACCCCAGTTTAGACCCAGCCATATGCAAATCAGTCTTGACCCTGTGCCTCATGGGAACAGTCCAGTCTGAACTGCCAAGCCAGGTTCTACCTGGTCCGGAAACAAGCATCCTGGGACTGGTTTCTGGGTATTACCCCTCATCAGCCAGGCTAGATGGAAACCAGTGGCACAATGAGCAAGGGACCCATGTCTGGGCATACCCATCCCACTTAGGGCAACAAGTGATACGCAAACAAATGATGGACGGAATGCTTAATAAAGTATACATTCACCCCAGTCAAGCGCCTCTTATTCTTATACTAGGTATTGAATAACCTTATAAAAGGCAAACTTCGCACTCATGCTCGATTCTACTGGCCCCCTGCAAGCATTTATTTATTGTCCAAAACCTTTGCAGTAAGGAGAGTATTGAAGGGAAATACTTGCAAGACCTAAGGAATAGAGTTCATCAGTAATTCTGATACTCATTGTTTTGGACTCTTTCAGTGCAGTGCTCCTTATATGTGAATGATGTAGAAGTTCAAGTAGGTGTCATTGGTAAATTGTAGTTAGTGGTGTTACTTCTGCAATGTTTATCTGCTATACTGCCTTGTGTTGTTTACAGCTGAGGCACCATACCTCTTACCCCTCACGCTCCTGGCACTCCGGTAGGTATTCCGTTTGGAGCTAATCAGTAGATCCCTTTGAATGTGAAACACACACTGCCTCTGATTTTCGGAAAGGTGATTGCATTCCATTGAAAGTGAGAAGATTGGTCATTCATTTGCAAGTCAATTTTTCCTAAGCCATCAAGTGACTAGTAGACTAGTGACTAGAAGCCATTATCTTCATTAAGCCCACCCATAGATATTTTCAACAATTTGTCGAGTGAAAAACAAAGCAATAGTTGGTCACGCATTAGTGAATTCCCAACTCAGTAATCCAACCACTGGAAGCACTGGACTCCATGTCTTTCTGACCTCCATGTAAAGAGTCTGCTTGATGTGGTCATTTTCGGTCTGATTTTTTATTCGTCTTGTGACTCGGGTATTTCAATGGCAGTTTTACTCTGTCCCTCACATCTAGGGACATTTCACTGATAAACTTCTTCTTTTCATCCCTCTACCCTTATTATTGCTAATAATGAGGAGCATTTTTTCTGTTGATGTCATTAACGTATAGTTCTTCTCCTTATCTCTGAAATATGTCACACGCACTTTTCTGTTCACTGTTAAATCTCCAGGACAGGCAGTCAGTAACTAGTGAAGATTTCCTTAGGGTTGAGCTCTGAAAGTGCGACACTCACTGAGAACTTAGATAAAGTCATATTTCACATAAAAGCGGTGTAAACAGGACCATCCTATCTTCAGCTTGCTTATAACTTGTGCGCCAAGAAATAATTCTTATTGAAAAACACATCTATTGTGCGTACATGTAACGAGTCGCCATGGGGATCTATATTCACACTTTCTGTGACTATGTGGTAGATATACTAAATGTCTTCGAAGAATAATGTTGGCAAGTTCTTTAAAATGTCAAAACTTCTGTTTCTTCTTAGATTTCTAATTAAAACATCCATAATGATTGTACATGTTTTTGCCCTCTATGGTAGGGAGTAGCAGCGGAGCTGTCAGAAATCTCAGTTTAAGCAGCAGATGCTAGTAATGATGAAAACGACTTCTTCCTTCCCACATCCTGCAGAGAGCACAGCTGCTCTCACTTGGCTAGTTTGTATTTAGATTTTTGTGTTTTTTGTGTGCCACAGCATCTCAAAGTGTTTATATGGCATACAAGCTACCAGCATCTTACCCTAAGGGATGCAGTGTCTTGAGACAGAATCCATGGAGGCGATGTAGCAGGGTGGGTACCATGCTTTTCTCAACCCAAGCATCATGTGTCTAAATGTTCTCCAGATTGCCCAGCCTCAGTACAGCAGTATCTTTCCTTTTCTATCAGAAATGTTAAACTCGAATTTACTCACGTCCACTTGATAATTGATACTTTCTATTTATCTTCTCGATTGAGTATGTTCTCATGGCACAGGATTTGATAGGGTAAGTATGATTTCCTGAATGATACTCATCCCTCACCTGCTTCCATATGTCCTCTAGAGAGCATTAGGAGGGAGCATAGATCCTTATTCCTTTGTTTCAGATTACTTGGTCTTATTCACACCACATTCTAGACGTATAGCCCGCTGTAGGTCGCGCTCGTTTGACTTGCTCTTGTGCGTCCATGACGCGCTTAGATTATGCGGCAGATACAGCTTTTAGGGTTTCCTTGGTTTGCGCATGCGCGGCCCCGAGACATTGTGCAGCTGGGGTAGCGGCGCGTTAGGCGGTAATGATTTATGCTTCCACGCATGCGCGCCATTACTTGCTTCACAGACGCGCATGCGCAGGGTAGTGTCTCTGTAACGCACAGGCGCGTCTACAGCGGGACGCGGTCCAGCTGCCATGCATCATACCGTTTAGCGCTAGTATATATACTGGCCCTGAACAGTCCGTCGGTGCCTCCCCTTCGGCTCGTGAACCCGCCGTGAGGTACCGACGGACAGGTTAGTTGTGTGTGATTGCATGTGACTTAAAGGGTATTTCTAGCACACTCCTCTGAGTTTGGCCACCTATGCTTTTGTATGTCTTGACCTTAGATATACTGAAAGGGATGAGGAGCTGTTTCGCTTATTTTTCCCTTGTTGTCGTTTTTTTACAACCAAAACGATTTATGTATTCATAGAGGTTGCACATCCCTCAGTGGAGGTATACCTGGTTGTTATCGCTATAATTACAGCTAAACCATATTTATATTCACAGAGTTTAGACACTCTTTAAGTGGATGTGTTAAACTAAGTATTTTGTCTGTAGTTATTAGATATGTGGCTTGATGCATTGGGACTCTATTATAAATGACTCATCTTAATGTGGCC
This sequence comes from Lissotriton helveticus, assembly GCF_964261635.1. Taxonomy (NCBI): domain Eukaryota; kingdom Metazoa; phylum Chordata; class Amphibia; order Caudata; family Salamandridae; genus Lissotriton; species Lissotriton helveticus. The sequence goes on along the minus strand of NC_136069.1, from coordinate 423,114,896 downwards.
ATCTCTTTCTCTCGCATGGCGGGATCCCATTTGTGGACAATTCGGAAAATTATTGGGTTAAGTAGACAGTACAGAGTACTACAACATTGACAGTGATCTGACCTAGGAACTGTCTTTATTTATACGTCTAGAGCGGGGCCTTGTCTTTCCGAGCAGTTGCCGGGTGAGGTGAGGCTTACTTCCCACAGATTGATGGGTAAGTGCTAAATAATTTTTTCAATTATCATGTAATTCTACACTGTAGTTGCTTGTGGTGACGGTGTCCACGCGCCACTAGAATGATCATCATAAGTTGATGCTTGATCTGTCGGAGGTTGCTGGAATGATTGCTGGTTATGCACAGGAATAATACGTGGTACTTTGGGCCTATGTGATTAACCTAGAGTGCCTGTGATTTTATAGGCACCACGTGTTTATACAATTGACGTTTGATTTTCTTTTACTTCTTCATTATAGGGAAGACCATTCGCATCCACTGCCAAAATTTAGAAGATGCGGTAGGATGGTCGTGTCCGACCACTCTTAGTTCATTTATATTTATGGTTATTTGACTTTATTTCTTTTCCACACATTAGGTAGTGTGATCTGCAGTAGCATTTGAGAGCTTGGCCCTGACGAATGCCGGTGTACTTACACAGTACGGCAGAAACATGTTGGCCTTATTTTTGTTTTCCACCAAGCGAGCAGGACAGTGATTATTTTACGCTGTCATTACACTATTTTTAATCTGACGTCCAGGCAGGCACTAATAAAGGTCTTTGTTTGCCTCGACAGCCATTTTAGCCACTGCACTATACTTATGAATTTTTTGTTTGCACTGCACCTATCAGTACCATTTCTATATTAACTTTTGCGGTGTCCAGACCATGACTCAGTCATACATCGCCAATTTACACCTGGGCATTTGTAGACTGACCATGGCCTGAGTGTCCTACATGATGAGGCCCCGCCTTGTTTGGTTGGTCTGATAGGACTTCAATCAGCAAATGTTGATGGTCAATGCATTCTTTGATTTATCTGGTTGTTGTATTTTTTCTACTGTGCATTCCTTTCCTCCAGCGCGATTTCTAAGCACCTCGGCGTTATCCGACTGACAGGTACTTTTGTTCTTTTGGTTGTTGCACTAGGGGTAATTACCTGTGAGGTCGCTAAACTTTCCCTCGGACCCTCCTTTACCTTTTTGTTGTATTGTACTGAGCAGCTACGGCTGCGGGTCCTTGTTTTCTAATTGTAGCATCACACAGCAAGTGTAGTGGTGCCCTTTAGCTCACCCAATATATTTATTTAGTTTTGTTATTCACAACGTTTTTTTACCATGGAGGAGTTTGGTGGTCTAGCTTTTGATGAAGAGGATCTCAATACCATCCTCAATGACAACCCGAGCATTTTAGATGATCTACCCTCTACTTCAAACCCCACTACTGAAGATGACTGGGTTAAATTATTAAACCTCAAGAAAAATCACTCACGCATCTCTCTACATGGGGTTATTATGAATGAGTATCTGCATGGCAAATGTGCACCGTCGGGTTTGATTGTGACCACGGCGCCACGTTTATTCCTCACTGATAAAGAGTTCGTGAAGAATTGGGCGCTAATTGCTTGGCGGTGCACCCGTGATTGGTTGATTTTAATAATTAAAACAGCTAAAAAAACGGCCGATGCACTCCTGATCGAGATCCAGGTTTTGGAGGGCCAAATCAACGCAGCAATTAGACCTGTGATCTACAAAAAGAACTTGGACGAGGCCAATAAGACTAACAAGGACTACCGTGATAACATCCTACTGAATAAAGTAGAGAAGTTTAAAAAAGATTTGGCACGTTTTTCAATGGAGTCGGCCTATCCCTATTTGAGTGACACTTATGTAGCTCCATCCACCACCTCTAAAGGGAGGAGATACGGGTCAAACTACTCGTCCTCTGGTTCTGATTCTGGCTCCAGCGATCAAGGAAATCCGAATGCAGGCCCCAATTTTGGCACCCGTGGCAGAGGTTTCCAACGTAGAGCCAACAGAGGCCGAGGGGCTCCACAATACCCTAATCAAGGACAATGGTGGCCACCAGGCCCATGGAATTACCATCAAGGACCTATGGGCCCCCCACCAATGGGCCATCCCATGCCCATGTACCCTCCTAATCCGTCATTCTATTATGACCAGCCTTTTTTATGGCAGGGCCAGGGCAGAAATCGGGGCAAAAGAAGAGGCCAACAAAACGTCAACTGGGCTCCACAGACCAGCAACACGACCGGACCGACATCAGGAGCTGCGACCTCGTAGTAAACCTGAGCTCCAGGGCAATCACTCCGACTGAGAATGCTGTACTGAACAAAGGGCTTAGCTTTGTCCCCACTTACACTGGTGATCGTTTCAACACAAGGTGTGAACTGGAATGTTTCTTCAAAAAGATCCGGCTGCACTTCTTTTTCAAAAAATCGGATCCTTCTTTGGTAGCGGGCGATTCATCCGAACCGGGTGAACAGAACACTGGCCTTAAACCTAAGTCGACCTTCACACCGTTGAACCAGCAAGTGCCAGCCAATGTCTTAGCATTTGAGCAAGCAGTAACACATGACGTCATGAACTATACCCAGCAACGGAAGAACTTTGTCAATTTGCCTTCCATCGAGAAACAAGCACTATCTGCGCTTGCTAATGATATGTCCCTTACCATCAAACCTGCGGATAAGGGAGGTGCGATCGTGCTACAAGACACCACCACCTATCAGGCAGAATGCGAAAGACAACTGAGTGACACCAGGGCGTATCGGCGCCTTCAACTAGACCCGACGCAGAGAGTCTCGAATGACATCAAGAGTCTTGTAGAAGAAGGAGTATCTGAGGGTTGGATCACTCCCCAGGAGGCGAGATACCTAGTAACAGCACATCCGGTCACTCCTTACTTTTATTGTCTACCCAAGATACACAAGACCCAGAGACCACCGCCTGGACGACCCATCATCTCGGGGATAGGCTCACTACTCGAGCCATTATCTACCTTTGTAGATGTCTTTCTGAAGCCGATAGTGAAGGAGACGCCTACCTATCTACAGGACACTGGGGACGTCCTGAGACTACTTACAGCTGTAGAGTTCGACGCAGAGACCGACCTAATGGTCAGCTTCGACGTCGAGTCGCTGTATACGTCGATTCCCCAACAGGAAACTCTTGACTGCATCAGAACCATCCTGGATGCAAAACAACTGGACACGATAACACCTGTTTCCTTCATCATGGAGTGTGCCAGGATCGCCATGATGGAGAACTTCTTCCAGTACCAGAACGATCTCTACCTCCAGGTGTCAGGTACGTCAATGGGGAGTGTCTTCGCACCGAGCCTGGCCAATCTATATATGCACCAATTCGAGCAGGACCATGTGCTGAACCACAGTAACCCCTTCTTCCACCAGGTAGGACTGTGGAAACGCTATATTGACGACATTCTCGTCATTTGGAAGGGGTCTGCTGCCGAGTTGGTATCTTTTCACGCCTGGTTAAACACAAGGAATCAGTTCCTTAATTTCACCATGGAGAGCAGTAAAGACAGATTGGCTTACCTGGACCTCCATATCTTTCCAGCAGAGGGAGGTCTACGAAGTGAACTCTTTAAAAAACCCATGGCACGGAACTCGCTACTGTCATTTCAGAGCTTCCATCCGCAATCATTGCGCGAGAACTTGCCTGTTGGCCAATTCCTTAGGGTCAGAAGGAATTGTTCTTCGAACCCTCTATATGAACACCATGCGGCGGAACTAGCATCCAATCTAAGAGATCGGCACTACCCGAATCATCTAGTACGCAGAGCTCACAAGAGAGCTTTTAACAACAACCGTGAGGCTCTACTTCAACACAGGAGGTCTGAGGGTACCAGAGACCGTATGACCATGGTACAGACCTTTACTACATCCTCCAATGCAGTCAAAAAAAACATACTCAGACACTGGAAGATTTTGAACACAGGGTGTGGCACCATACCCCGACCCCTGTTTGCATTCAAGAGAGGACCATCAATCCGAGATAGTTTGGTCCATACCAGACCACGGAGGGAACTCCAACAAAGTACCAACACCCTGTGGAATACCATCCCTGTACAAGGCCATTATCCATGTGGCAACTGTGCGGCGTGTCCACAGACACGCAAGACCCTAACAGTGGACATCGGGACCACGAGACCGTGGAGGCTCACAAAACATACGAATTGCAATTCGGACAAACTCATCTATTTAATCTCATGTCCATGTAAGAAACAGTATGTGGGCCACACAACAAGACCGATCAAGGCTCGAATCAGCGAGCATAAAAGCACGATCCGCTGTAAGAAACAGTCTACGGGCCTCACCAACCATTTCCTAGAGGCAAAACACAAGGCCGAGGAGTTGTTTTGGGTAGTTCTCGAACAGCCGTATATTCCACCACATATCGCTGATGTCTCGCACTTTCTATTCGTTAAAGAGCAGCGTTGGATCTTCAAATTGAAAACGGACGTGAGTGGTTTGAATGACAATATCCCGTGGATCTCCATCTGATAGCACTCACCTATGTACCCACGACCTGTGTGTGCACCATTTGCCATTGCGATACTCCTCTATTACCCTTCTGGGAACTGAGCGGGTACCTTCTAACACTGGGACCTAAGCGTCTATGGTAGACCTGCTAATTGGTAACTGTCCCCGCTAGCACTGTGCACTCATGCAGGAGTTGTTAGCACCTATGGGGTTGTATAGTTAATTGTACATCTCTAGGGACATATAGACACATATAGACTTCTCTTCTGGGGCACACAAACCCCCCCCCCCTTTTTGATGAGTTTGGCCATCAGCTTTTTCCCAGGTAGGCTCCTTTGACTAGTCTGCTACTCTTTGATTCTACTGGGGAGGAGGTTTGCCTGGTGGAACTTTGCTTATCATAGGTCCCCGCTACACTTACCCACGGGTGGGTTTTTCAGTAATGATGAGGTATATTGATCTATACACTGGTAGATTGTGTATACTTAGTTACTCACTCGAGTAAGGGCCTACAATATATTGAGCAGTCACACTGGAGCACCTAATAATCAAAGGCGACTGACTCAGGACACATTATTTGCTTCCTCACTGTTCGATGCCCCTTGATCCAGGAATGACCAAGTTGGTCTTCTGAGGTTAGGAGGCTACACCGGGGGCGAGTTATAACTCTTACTACATAATTGTTACATAAAGGTCGCACTCGTTTGACTTGCTCTTGTGCGTCCATGACGCGCTTAGATTATGCTGCAGATACAGCTTTTAGGGTTTCCTTGGTTTGCGCATGCGCGGCCCCGAGACATTGTGCAGCTGGGGTAGCGGCGCGTTAGGCGGTAATGATTTATGCTTCCACGCATGCGCGCCATTACTTGCTTCACAGACGCGCATGCGCAGGGTAGTGTCTCTGTAACGCACAGGCGCGTCTACAGCGGGACGCGGTCAAGCTGCCATGCATCATACCGTTTAGCGCTAGTATATATACTGGCCCTGAACAGTCCGTCGGTGCCTCCCCTTCGGCTCGTGAACCCGCCGTGAGGTACCGACGGACAGGTTAGTTGTGTGTGATTGCATGTGACTTAAAGGGTATTTCTAGCACACTCCTCTGAGTTTGGCCACCTATGCTTTTGTATGTCTTGACCTTAGATATACTGAAAGGGATGAGGAGCTGTTTCGCTTATTTTTCCCTTGTTGTTGTTTTTTTACAACCAAAACGATTTATGTATTCATAGAGGTTGCACATCCCTCAGTGGAGGTATACCTGGTTGTTATCGCTATAATTACAGCTAAACCATATTTATATTCACAGAGTTTAGACACTCTTTAAGTGGATGTGTTAAACTAAGTATTTTGTCTGTAGTTATTAGATATGTGGCTTGATGCATTGGGACTCTATTATAAATGACTCATCTTAATGTGGCCATCTCTTTCTCTCGCATGGCGGGATCCCATTTGTGGACAATTCGGAAAATTATTGGGTTAAGTAGACAGTACAGAGTACTACAACATTGACAGTGATCTGACCTAGGAACTGTCTTTATTTATACGTCTAGAGCGGGGCCTTGTCTTTCCGAGCAGTTGCCGGGTGAGGTGAGGCTTACTTCCCACAGATTGATGGGTAAGTGCTAAATAATTTTTTCAATTATCATGTAATTCTACACTGTAGTTGCTTGTGGTGACGGTGTCCACGCGCCACTAGAATGATCATCATAAGTTGATGCTTGATCTGTCGGAGGTTGCTGGAATGATTGCTGGTTATGCACAGGAATAATACGTGGTACTTTGGGCCTATGTGATTAACCTAGAGTGCCTGTGATTTTATAGGCACCACGTGTTTATACAATTGACGTTTGATTTTCTTTTACTTCTTCATTATAGGGAAGACCATTCGCATCCACTGCCAAAATTTAGAAGGTGCCGTAGGATGGTCGTGTCCGACCACTCTTAGTTCATTTATATTTATGGTTATTTGACTTTATTTCTTTTCCACACATTAGGTAGTGTGATCTGCAGTAGCATTTGAGAGCTTGGCCCTGACGAATGCCGGTGTACTTACACAGTACGGCAGAAACATGTTGGCCTTATTTTTGTTTTCCACCAAGCGAGCAGGACAGTGATTATTTTACGCTGTCATTACACTATTTTTAATCTGACGTCCAGGCAGGCACTAATAAAGGTCTTTGTTTGCCTCGACAGCCATTTTAGCCACTGCACTATACTTATGAATTTTTTGTTTGCACTGCACCTATCAGTACCATTTCTATATTAACTTTTGCGGTGTCCAGACCATGACTCAGTCATACATCGCCAATTTACACCTGGGCATTTGTAGACTGACCATGGCCTGAGTGTCCTACATGATGAGGCCCCGCCTTGTTTGGTTGGTCTGATAGGACTTCAATCAGCAAATGTTGATGGTCAATGCATTCTTTGATTTATCTGGTTGTTGTATTTTTTCTACTGTGCATTCCTTTCCTCCAGCGCGATTTCTAAGCACCACGGCGTTATCCGACTGACAGGTACTTTTGTTCTTTTGGTTTTTTATTAAAGGCCTGCTGCAGCGTTAAAGGCCTGAGCCGAAGGCGAGGGACTTTAACAAAGCGGCAGGACTTTAATAGCTGGTATAGCACTGCTACGAAGGGCTATAAGGCTATTAGAACATTCTGCCACTAGAGGGCAGACTGTTCTAACAAATAAAACAAGGCCTTCAGGGAGCGTGAGGAAATTGAAATCCCCTCAGGCTCCCTGAAGTATTTGTTCACAGCCAGAGCTGTGAACAAAGAAACATTGGAATGTTGGAGCTCTGGGCTTATACCAGCCATTATAAGCCCGGAGCACTCCATTGTTTTCAATGGAGCTACCAACATTCCAATGAGGTTTATTTCTACCTTTTTTAATCTATTCTTAAATATCCCGCAATGAAAAACACCCCAAAAGCGACATCTACTTGACTCTAAAATAGCAACTTACTTTAGACACTTCAAGGGAGTTAAAGAAAAATGGTAGTCAGGTCAGGTATTATAACTCTGGAGACACACTGTGCTGCTCTTGATGAAAAGTGCCTGCTCCCATCACATCCAGATCCTACTAAGGATTTTAAAAAAAAAAATGTATTTGTCAATTCACATATGTCACACGGAGCTCTGCACCCCAGAGTCATCTGCCAAATCAAACCAAGTAGAATCATGACAGTAATCGACTTTTACAGGCGCAACCATAAATTACATATGATCATTGAACAATAGTACATCCGTTCCCCAACTCCCACCCTACCCCCCCCCTAAAGTTTGCTCTAAACCCACACTGTCTCATCCGCAACTTATAGAAAAGATCCAAATGTCCAAATCCAAGCACCCACACCCACCCAGCTCCCTCCCTCACCCTCCTTGCATCGGCCCAAGCGCATCATTCTATTAACAGAGATTCCTCAGTCGCCGGGGGCTTCAGCCAGAGGCCCCGATTCTCCGCCCATCGCAGCCATATTTTGTAGTGTTTGCGCGGGAACCCCCTGGCCACAAATATAGGTTGCTCCAGACTCATTCAAAAGTCTAGACCATTTTTCCAGGCAGCTACTGAAGGGGCCCTCGTCGCCTTCCATGCCTTAGCAATATCCCGTTTAACCAACGTGAGGCCCAGACACAGTAGATGTCGCTTATAGATATTGCCACCCACACCTGCCATGACATGGAGCAGCGCAAGCTGCGGCGTGCGTGTAAGCTCCCAGCCCAGGACCTCAGACAGACATGCAAAAACCCCCCTCCAGAAACGGTCCAGGGACATGCAGTGGCATACCGTGTGGATAAACGTACCCTCTGCCTGCCCACAGCGGAGACACTCCGGGGACGCAATCATCCACACGCGCCACAGACGAGCCCTAGTATAGTAGACCCTGTGGAGGTATTTAAACTGGACTAGACGGAGCCGTGCTGCTATGACCGCCCCCCACGGAGCTGCAAGGGCCTCCGTCCAATCCTCCTCCTCTAGCCCACCCACATCTGCCTCCCAGTCCCCCTGGAGCTTCTGAAGTGTGGGGGAACAGTGTGTTACCAAGGATCTATAAATGTGAGAAATCTTCTTGTCTGGCAGATCCCCATAAAGACTTCTGCTTTGATGGGGCTAAATTTGGGTACCGACTCCAGGCCCCGCAGACTTGGGCACAGTGCACGACGCAGCTGTAAGTAGCGATAGAATTGTGTCCGGGGCATATGAAACTCCTCCTGCAGATCACGGAATGACTTAAGTGTTGTGTCCCTCAATACGTCCCCCAGAGTGGAGATGCCTATGGCGTCCCATCCCTGAAACGCTGGCAGGGTCGTCAATTGGGGCAGTCGCCCATTGTTCCATAGTGGGGTCTCTCGGGTCAAGACATTCCACCAGCCCATGCGCCGCAGCGCCTGCCTCCATACCATGAACACTACCCGTGTAGCGGATAGGAGTGTGCTACAGAGCAGCGCTGAGTACAGCAGTATGTGCAGTGTGCGGTTTCCCATTAGGTAGCGTTACAATGCGTACGCCGGATCCCCCCTGTCGCCGTACCACTACTCATTGAGGACCAGCAGGTTCGAGGCCTAGTAATAAGTAAGAAGGTCCGGAGAGGCCAGACCTCCACAATAGGTGGATAAGAAGCCTTTGCGAATGGCCACATGCACCTTTCCCCCTTCCCATAAAAACTGCTTCAGCACAGACTTCACTAGCCGGAACCATTTAGGCTGGATCGGGTGGTTCTGCAGCTGGTATAGAAGTCGGGGGAGTGCCACCATTTTGAAAATGGCCGATCTACCATACAGTGTCAGGGGCATACGTGACCAGGACTTAATGTCTGTGCGAACTCTCTCCCATACCGGTGTGAGATTACGTTCCCAAGCTATGGTCGGTACCTCTGAAAGCACCACACCCAGATATTTCAATCCGCCCGCGGCTAACTGGACCGCGGATGCCCATGTGTCCACTCTCGTCTGACCTCCCAAAACCCACAGCGTGGACTTGCGGGGATTCATATACAGACCCGATGTCTCCCCGAAGATTTTCACAATTCGCAGGAGCCGCAGACCTGTCCTGTCAATCGCCGTCAGGAAGAAAAGAACGACGTCTGCATACAGTGCAATTCTATCGGAGAGGCCTGCAGCCCACTCAAATCCCTGTATCTGGGCGTTTATGCGCACCCAGGCCGCCAAGGGCTCCATAGCCAAGGCAAAGAGGTAGGGAGATAACGGACACGCCCGCCCCTCTGAATAGGAAAAGTGGAGGAGATCGCGCCGGCTACCCGCACCGACGTCGTAAGCCCCGTGTATAGGAGTTTCACATATGAGAGGAAGCGCGGGCCCAGGTTAAGTCTATGGAGCAGGGCGAACAGATAGACCCAGTTCAGGGAGTCGAAGGCCCTGTCCATGTCTGCCAATAGGAGTGCCGCCGGTTCCTGAAGCTGTTGGATCGCCGCGACTGCCACCTGAGCCCTTTTAATGTTGTGCCGGGTTACACGCTGGAGCATAAACCCCTCCTGATCTGGGTGTACGAGCATTGTGATATGGGGCAGTAAGCGATTGGCCAGCGCCTTCGCCAGGATTTTGGCCTCCACATTGAGGAGGGAGATAGGACGGTAGGAGGCATGCTGTTCCGGGGGACGCCCGGGCTTGTGAAACACCACCACCTCCGCATGTCTCCAGTACGGGGAAAGCACGCCCTCCTCCCGGGCCTCTTCCACCACTGCCCGATAATGCTGGGCCAGCTGCACCCTTTACTGGCAAAATCACTCACTTGGAAACCCATTGGGTCCGGGTTCTTTCCCAGGGTTAAGTTCCCCCTGGGCTGACCCCAGCTCCTCGTCCGTTAAGGGGGCCTCCAGCTGGTCCCTCACCTCGTCTGGCAGGGCCTTGGGTGGCAAATCAATGATGAATTTATCTATTGTTGCAGCTGACAAACACTCCCGTGGCATACAGATCCGCATAATAGGTAGCGAAGCTCTCCGCAATGGCAGGGGGATCCGTGATCAGGGTCCCCGTCTGGTCCAAGATTCCCGACAGGGCCTGCGAGTGAAACGTGCCTTGACTTAGGCGATGTAGAATTTTACTAGACTTGTCCCTGCATTGATGCACTCTACTGCGCATCGCCAATCAAACTTGACGAACCTCGTCCATTAGAAGTGATGGACACTCCTGTTGGGCCAACAACAATTTCCGTACCCCTAGATCACTCCCTGTCTCATGGTTCTGTCGCTCGAGCATCTCCACTTTCGCCTCATTACGAGTCAGTTCCTCCCTACGCTTCCTACGGGCCGCAGCACACCAGGAGATATCCACTCCTCGCAGAGTGGGCTTCAGTGCCTCATACAAGATGGCCGCACAAGAGACGGAACCCACATTTGCAGACATTACTGGGCAATGGTTACCCCCATATGCGCTGTGTATTCCGCATTCTACTAAGGATTTTAATGGACTCTCTGAACTCTGTATGCATTGAAACCTACAATAGGTGTTTAATGAAAGTTCGATGTGACTACACATCCCAGCATGCTGTATGAAGTAATCAAGTACTTAATTGAACGCATGAGGGTTTCAACTAATCAGCATGCAGCATAAAGAGCGATCCAATGCGTACAGGAGAAATGCCTCTGATGAAATGGTACATTGGCCACAGAAACGCATTGGGCAATACAACGAACTTGGATGGCTGGGGTGGGCTGAACCGTGATGCCGGATGGCAGATGCACTGTCGAGTGCATCTTGAGAAGCTTCGGCCTTTGTTGGACAATATATATATATATATATCGCCTTCCTGTAAAGTGTCGGGGGATCCGTCAAGTGGGGCTTAGAAACAAGGGGGGTATAATAATTAAAACCCCCATGCATGTTCTGTAGGCTTCTTTGAGACAGTTTATAGCAAAAACTGCTGAACGCAATTACACCACATGATTCAGGAATCTATATCTTGGTCCACAGATTGTGATTTTTGTGGTTTGCTGTAAATCCTCTCAGCAGCTTCTGAGATATTAAGGGTAAAAAAGAATTGTATATTTTGGCATTTGGGCTCGAGAGAGTCACTGAGACTCTCGCAGGAGCGCCAATTTAAAAATAGAGCATTCTGGTTGCCTCAGGGAAGTTTCCCTTGGGCCGTCTCCATTCTGTGGGAGTCAGCCTCCTGCTTGAGTGGTCTCTCTGATTGGCTGCCAGCAACATCAGAAAAAGGCTGCTGGTGGTGTGGCTCACTGGTTAGAGGCGGCAGACCCGTAAGCAGAGAACGGCCCGGGACCAGGGTTCAATTCCCGACGCGATAGGGTTGTGGACCATAGTCAAAACGGACTCGATAATTCTCGCCTCGGTGCCTACTCTAACCAGGGAACACACTCGGCAACTCTGGGCATTAAGCTTGCCTCATCTCTACAACGGCCCCCCACAGACGCCGGGGATGCCTGGTTTCACCTTGGAGATACCCAGAAAGGGACCATCTCACAGGGAAAACCAGGACGGGTTCCGCCGCGGTCTTCAGCGCCAGGATACTCCATGGAGTCGCAGTGCGCTTTACAAGTACACCCACATTTACATTTACATTACAGGACTCTGGGACTTAGTCCCCTGCCCTGAAATAAGTTTAAAAAGGAATTCAAAAAATATATGGGGCAGGGTAGGGGCACCATGAACTTTTAGGCTCTATGGAGGGGACCCAGCAGCCCCCCACCTCCCCTGCCCATTAGGGCCAAAAGGTGAAGAAAAAAAAACTTGCAACCCTGCGAGACTCTTGTGGGTTTGGAAAAGAAAAAACGGCGGCTGGGACGCATTTATTCATTATAAGCCCCAGGGAGCCTACCCCTGGAGCTCAGTGCTTAACTTGAGCCAGTGGTCTCCTGTGCTTGGCACCGGCACGTAATTGTCAACACCACTACTTATGAAAGTCTGCCACATGGGGGCGCTGTTTGTTGAGCACAACAGTTGTTTTTTAAAATTCAATATGTCTTAAAACAACCAATACCGGCAATTCTTATAGCTTTGGGGGCCTGGAATAGTTTCAATAGTACACTTAGAGCAGTGTGATGCTTAGTAGTTGTGTTGGTACTGTCATTGGCAGTGCAAGCAGGGGCAAAGGGTGGAGTAAGCTGCAGTGGTTTCCTGACAAGGGCCCTGGCATTTATTTTTCACAAATTAAGCACTGCTGGAGCTGTGTTTATGAAGGGGGGGGGGGGCTGTGAGGCCCCCCACCTTGAGGCCCCAGAGAGCCCCACTGGGCCAAAGACAACTTTTATGAGGTGGGGCTGCAGCCCCCTTTCCTGGTCCTCAAGAGGCCCCAGGAAGCATACCCCAAGGCCGATATCCATTTTTATGGCAAGGAAGGCCGCATGGCCTCCCTTCCCGAGACTGAAAAGGCCCCGGGGAGCCCACCCTGGGTTTGTTCTCACCTGGTGGTAGCATTTTATATCTCCTGCCAAGCGGGAGCAAACACCAAGTCAGCTCCCAGCTGGCGGGAGCTTCCAAAATGCTCCCGCCCGCTGGGAGCAAACTTTAGATCTGTTTCCCTGCCCAGAGTGATGCGGGCAGGGAAACCGATCTAGATGTTGCTCTTGTCCGCAGGGAGCAGCATTATTATAACAGTCTGGTGGATGCCCTGTGTGGGCAATATGGTCTCCTTCCCCTTTCTTTAAAGAAGTGGCCCAGGGAGTGGGATCTCCGGGCCGATAAGAGCTTGGGGCGGGGGGCCGCGTGACCCCTTCTCACATTGAAAATAGATCCCCGGGGCCTGATGAAGCTTGTACGGGAGTCTAGGCAGCCCCCTCCCCTATAAACAAATAACGCCCCTGGTGGATGGGGTCTCCAGGGCCTAATAAGGCTCACGGGGGCAGCGCAGCCCCTCCTTCCCTTTTATTTATATTTTGACCCCGAGGGATGGGGTCCATGTGTCCTACTAAGGCTTAGGGAGGGGGCTGAGTGTCCCCCCCTCTCTTTCTCTCTTTTTTTTAAATCATATTTGGCCCCGGGTGATGGGTTCCCTGGGGTCAAAGAAGGTCAGGGAGGAGGGCTGTAGGCCATGTGGCAAATGCTCAACCCTTTGCTTTCGCTGGCCACGGCATGAGGTTGTCTGCCTGCGGGGGGTTGGCCCTGTGGCCAACTGTCTACCAAACATGGCTGAAGGCCCTGCGTTGTCTGCCTTTGGGGGTCATTGACCTGTGGCCATCCCTGCAGTGCACGGCCAATGTTCATGCACTTAATGGGGTTGGCTGCATGCGGGGGGGGGGTTGGCTATTGCAAACTCCCCTCCATTCACAACCGAAGGCCCTGCACGGCGACGGGTTGGCTGCCTTTGGTGGGTGTTGGTCACTGGGCCTGGCTGCAAGCCTACTCCCTCCTCCTCACGGCCAAAGCCATGCACAGTAGGGGTTTCAATTTACGTATGGTAATAAAATATTACTGTACATTAAAAACCATCTTTGAAATTCACTGAAAAAAATAAAGGTTAAAGTTAGGTGAAATGTTCTGTAACAATGTAACGTTTAAACTCTAAAAAACACAGAAACCCACCAGTTTTAGTTACAGTTAACTCAAGTAACTATAACTCTAGACTCCTGTCCTAAGGTATATTACCTAATGGCCATAGCCAGTAGGTAGTTATAGTTAAGACCAACTTTTTCTATAGACAAAGTGTTTTTTGTTTTGCTAATAACTTTGGCACCGTGTGACAAACCTTCACGAAACTTTTCTTCAAAAATGTGGCTTACTTTGCATAGTTGTGCATGGAAAGTGCAGTGATCGTCAAGTGGGGAGCCGAGAAAAGGGGGGTAAAAAAAACACTTGTTCCCCATGCAATGTCTAAATGGATTTTGCAGGTTTCATATTCAGCTACAGCCCAAACCATGAACAGAATTACACCAAAGCTAGATGTTGGTCTTGAAAGAGCCCTTTTTGTAATTTGATGTAAATCTGTTCAGCACTTTTAGAGTTATTAAAGAAAGATATTTAGAGCTATCTAGGAACACTGATCCTCTCTGGGTACCCGTGAATACCTGTGAATCAGATGCCCAACTGGAAGAAGAAAACCTCACCCACTGATTCACCATACCCCAGACTTGCACAGCATGTGGTTGGATGCATGTGGGGGTGTTGGCTGCAGGCCCTTATGTTAGTGCTCTGAGCTGGTTGTGTTAATTATACATTACTTTATGTTTAAAAAAACTGAGAAATTCACTGAAAAAAACAAAGGTTACAGTGACGTTTTAGTTAGGTTCATGTTTTATCCACACAAAAGCATAAAAATCTGTCGGTTCTAGTTATACTTGTAGTTACGTCAGATCACGAGTTTTAGTTTCTTAACACACCCACACACACACACACATATATAAGTAAGGCGTATATATATATATATATATATATATATATATATATATATATATATATATTGATATATATATATATCCGACGAACGCCGCAGCCATTAACCACAGCAACCACGGACACGTTAGCGGACTTTTCAAACAGCAGGATTTATTAACATAAAGACATGCAGGGTGTCAGGAACAGTCATATATATATATATACGATGGCCGAAACGCGTCATGACTAGCTGTTGGGGCGAATAAATTATATGCTACACAAGAAGTGGTCCATGCCTTGTTTTTCACCTGAGTGGTGGAGCTGGCGGTCGCCAATAGGTAGTTGTAGTTAGGACCTACTTTCCATAGGACATCCGCAACATTCTATTTCCAATAACTTTGGCGTCGATTGACAAATCTTCGAGAAATGTGTATATGTATATATATATATATTCAATAACAGTAGGAGAGCAACTGAGCAAACAAGATAGGCTTGGTAAAAAAGCAGAGTTTACAGTGGTCTTTGTGTTATTTGCTAAACCCAGTCACAGAGGTTAATCTTGCCATTTGCTGGTGCAAACACACAATCAAGCAAGAAGCTATTTTAAAGCTGTGGCAAATAGCACGCAGTCTCTCAGAGGATAACTGTGAAGCCTTGTGTATGGAATTCACATCATATTGTTTTTTATGGATTTAACCCCATGTGGTATCAAAGCTCTCTTAACATCTACACAGCACCTCCCTGAGCTCTTGTATTCCTTAACTCTTAGATAAATATACCATGTAGGCTGGTTTTTGCTTGAGTGAAAAGGTAATGGTTGGATAGTTCTGAACTTCAGTGTGTAATCATAGGAGAGGAACCTATTGAGCCACGGAACAGTCATTTGAGATCCAATTCCACAAATGCAAAATCCTAAGAGACCTTACTAATTGTCCCAAAATGTCTTTTCAGAACTATATAAGCAAGGTATTTAAGGAAAATGTGCCTTTTCATCTTACAGTCCGTTTTATTACATATATGACACAACTTAGAACACACGAAAACATAAAACGCACTTGTGGAGGTGCATGAAATAAATCTGAGCTTTTCAAAGTATTGCATTTTATGTAGATTATCACCTACAGGGAGCTGGTGTGGAAGAGCTCAAATGTGCATCTGGTGTAATGGGAGCCTTGAATCCACATACTGCCCCAACGTGCGTGCTTCCTCAAACCATACTGGATGAGATGGGATCTCATGCATACCAGATTGCCAATTGACCAGACTTGCTCACACACTGGATACCTCTGGAGCAAGTGGAACACAGCGGGCAAGTGGAACACAGCGGGCAGGTCGAAACACTCAGCTGCTCTGTCTCTGTCACAGCATCTGTGAGGAAAAGATTGTTTCTGGTTAAAGACCCTTTCATCGGGTTAAATTGTGACAGCAGAAAACGTATTATTAGGGGCCAGATGAACAACCGTTTTTAGCAGTTGCAAATGTGAATTCTACCTGTTTGTGACTGCAAAAAAGGGTTGTAGCATGTGCGAAACCTATTTTGTGAGTCGGTAATTTGTTACCGACTTGCAGAATAGGTTTTCCAAGTCGCTCTTTGAAAGGGGCGTGCCAAGAGCATCCCTTCCTGATAACGAGTCGCAGGGCGATGTAAGATTGTTTAGCGACCGCAAATGCGGTCGCACAACAATTGCGTTTACCTCTAATTTCAAATTGGTGGTAAATCATTCACAAACAAGAATGGGTCCCCAGGGGCTCCCCTCCCCTTTGTGATTGGCAACTATTATGTTTTTATAGCAGACGGAGGTCCCTGGACCACTGCCTGCTCTTAAGAAATGAAACCAAAATGTTTAATTTTTATGTTTTCAAAGCATACCACTTTCCTTTAAGGAAAACAGGTTGCATTTTTTTTAAAAACTGCTTTATTGAAAAAGCAATAAACAGACAGTGGTTCTGCCATGTAGAACACATTTCTATAGAAGAATCTATAACTGATTCCTCTCAAAGGTAGGAACATCAATTAATGATACACAACACTCTGACCATAAACATCGACATCAACTCAAAAATGACTAACACTAAATTCAAATAGAAAAACCTTGTGTTCGATATATTGTAATTCATATACCGTATGTGTTTAAAGACTGTTAATGATATTAGGCAGGGCAATCTACATTAGACATTAAACAACAGTGAGAATACAAATATCAAACACAAAATTAAATCAGGTATATATGCGCAAATGGGACAAAAAAGAAACAAATTATTATACATAAATAAAACCAAATATACTTCTAGCAGCATCCTAATCTTTTTATAATAGCTCTAAATAGACATGTGATTACTATTTCACATGCAGCTTTGTCTATTTGGGCAGTGAACGCTTACATAATCAACGTTAATGTTTCTACTTATGTCAGAGTGTGAATAAACCCCATCAATCCAAAGTGTTTGCCACTGAGAGGCAATCTTGTCAGCCCCTATTGTTGGCTTGAAATGGACACAATTATACCAGGAGCAACTAGTGCTTCCTTGGTCTCTCCGGCATGTTGGTCGACAGCGCGTCCCAGGTTTCTTCGCTACTGAATCCATGCTCCGAGAAAACAAGGAAGCACGGGTTTCTCCTTGTTCCAACATGCGTATTTCAAGCCACTGTAAGAGGTAAAAAGCATTGCCCTTCGGTGTTAAAGATATTGGATTGACTCCTTTCCATACATTCCAGGCTCTAAGGTTTGGATTAATACTATTGGACGAGTGTGTGATTCACCCATTATACCATCTTTGATTTTACTGAGATTTTTCCCAGATAGGTCATATACACTCTTGGTTTATAGTCCTGATGAAGACCCCACGGTGATGTTATTATTCATACTTAGAAATAAGGGGTCGAAACATCGACGTTGATTATAGAAGCGTTCACTGCCCAAATAGACAAAGCTGCATATGAAATAGTAATCACATGTCTATTTAGTGCTATTATAAAAAGATTAGGACGCTGCTACAATTATATTTGGTGTTATTTATGTATAATAATGTTTCTTTTTTTCCCATTTGCACATATGTACCGGATGTAATTTTTTGTTTGATATTTGTATTCACAGTTGTGTAATATCTAATGTATATTGTCCTGTTTGATATAATTAACAGTATGTCTTTAAACACATACGGTATATGAATTACAATATATCGTACATGACGTTTTTCTATTTGAAGTGAGTGTTAGTCATATTTGAGTTAATGTCTATGTTTATGGTCAGTGTGGTGTGTATCATTAATTGATGTCTACCTTTGAGAGGAATCAGTTATAGATTCTTCTGAAGATTTTTTTTTTACATGGCAGAACCAGTCTGTTTATTGTCAATATTCCCCAGGTTCTGCATGTCACTGGGTTTACCCTATTATTATTATTATTGATTTATTGAAAAAGCAGTCACAGACATGGTGGCCTGCTGACCCCAACATGCCACCATCCCTGTGAGTGCCGGCCACTCCCAAAGGGTTGTAAAATGCAACCTGCCCCATGAACATTAATGAGGCAGGTCCTTTGTGACCCATTTCAGAATCGCAGACCGTGTCTCAGACACTGTTGTAAACCAGTGTTTGCGAATCGCAATTTGCGAGTCGCAAACAAATGCAAATTGGGAGTCGCTAACACTGAGGGTCGTTCATCCTTCCCTAGATCGGCTACTAGGAGATCATACTATCATCAAACATGTGACTCAGTAGGGTACAGTACTTCATGGATATGTTTTTACAAGTTCTGTTGTAAATAAGGCGTACATGGACTTTCACAGCTTCTTGGCAAGCACAGGAATGAACCAGCTTACCAGCAGCACGTGCAGAAAAAACAGACAGCTGTGACCCTCCCATGTCCCACGACTTACCTATAAGTCATGTTTATTGGATAGCAATCATTCCTGTCTGGTTTACGTATATTAATTAGTGAATTCTATAGGGGCTTTTCTTAAAAGATGGACACACACAAGGAATCCAATCTACATATTTTAATTTAAGCCCTGTTCCAAAACGTTTCTATATGTTCATCATAGAAAGCCCTATTCCTGTTAAAGTATAGGCGAATCATATTACTTACTGAGGCTATCACTCAACTCCACCTCTCTTTCTTAACAATATACATATTTATTTGTTTTAGTCTTATAAATATGTTGTAAAAGTATTTGTAGCACACAGCGAATGTGGTGCAGAACTGATGCAGATGTTTACTCAGTATGCCTCAAGCTCTAAAGATACCTTGAGCTTCTGAGCATGTCCAGATAAAGGCTATGTAGCACTTAGTCTGACATGGTAATTTAGCATTGGGACATTCTCCAAGACGTCAGAGAAGAGACCCCCAATAAGATTGACGTCGTTTATGGGGTACTCGGAGTAAGTTACCCATTAGAAGGGAACGTGGTTAAGTTTCTAGGTAGGATACACAACTAATACTCTGATTTTAGAATGTGATTGTTCACCCACGTCCAGACACAGTTTATATTTCTATGAATTGTGTGCTGGTTGCAATGTTATATGCAAGTGCAGTGGTTAATTCGTAATAGAATGAGTGTGAGTGTTCAGTTCTTTCTTGGAAGCGCACGGCCAGTGCAGGTAAATGTTGGCCATCCCAATACCAATGCTGGTAGCCTTAAATCCACTTAAATCCTCCTTAATTCACTCCCAAACACTCCCTGCCCCTTTATCTCACTTCAGCAGGCTCCTGCGTTCTCCCCTTAAGACGTGTTTTTCAGGATTCTCTTCCTCTCTTTCTTTCCGCTTTGCTTGTTTGTTTCCGCTCTTTCTCGGTGAGTGTCTGATGCAAAAAAATAAGTGTCGGTGCCCAATAAATGAGTGCTGGTGGCCCTCACCGGCTCCATTTAAGCACTGTGCAAGGGTACAATCACTAGATCTAGTGATATAACTTATAAATGTAATGGGTGAGAAACCTGTGATTCTAAGCTCTATTTTTGTCTATGTTGAATAAGACCAATAAAATATGATTTAAAAAAATCTGCCATAGTAATTCAGTATTGTATTATGTTACCATATGGGCATTTGTATAGCGCACAACCTGCTATGGTTTCTAAACTTCTGTTAAGGAAGATAATAGTAATAATTCGCACATTAATAGAAGATGAAGTTCCAACATAGTAATTCACTTTTCACCAAATTTCTCTTAGTGGGAGCCCGATGAAATTGAGTTAGAAGAAGAATAAACACAAAGCATCCATTTTGGCTGCCACGTTGTTCTGTCAAAGCTATATTAATTTCCTTTCCGATTTCATCCAGTTAGGTGGCCTGGATGTCTCAGGGCATGTAAAGTTTGCTACTGACGTCTTATAAACTTTAGGTTACCAGCTGGAATCGCGGTAAGGCCCGCCCTGCCATCAATTCTTCAGAGGTCGGTAAATTGAGTGCTGTTAAATTGGGTAATAATATCACCTGTCTTTTACAGCTTGTGCGCGCCTTTTGAAGCGCCCCGATAAAACTTGTAACATTACCATACAAAGGCCATCAGTAGAGTGCCCCGGAGGGGTAGGTGCTGCCTACAGTACACGACAGAGGACCATTCCCAGGATGGGGAATTTATCTTGGACGCTGTTAATAAGATTTAGGGAAACAACATGCTTACCGCATCAAAATCACCGTGTTATTTTAAACTCGGCTTCTTTTTTACTCTGTCAAATGTAACCTGCCGAAATGTATTGAAGTGTGCAAACTTTAGGGGCCTGGTAACTGGAGAGTGTGTTTTTCTCTATTCACTTGTAATCGGGGCAAAAGTATGAATAGACGCGCGTTTATTGTTAATTAGTAGACTGCGCTTATTTTTAAGACAAATACCCAAACGTGCACATGAAGCATAACCATTAATTTTAACGTGATGCATTTTTTCTTATGGAAAAAAAATCAAAATATACTGGCCTGAGTGCGATGGAAATAATGCCAGACTGTGTGTGCTAAGGGGCACGTGTGATCTGAGCCCTGGAGGTATACATCACAAGGGCAGCGAAGCATGGAAGGGGCACCCCGTTGTTTGACTGATTGTCCCTTTTCATGTTAATGTTGTGTAGGTAAAGTACAGCACTCGATTTTATGAAGTGCTCATTTTTGTAAAAACAGGAAACACACAGGGAAAATGGGTTGAACGTGGGGCCCGAAGTGTCCCAGCAGGGTGCTTGGCAGGTAGTGTAAGCGACTGTTTACAAAAAGGCCTGCTTTGCCACTTCATAAAACTGCTTATTTTCATTTCGAAAGCTGCCTGTTTCATCTGGCATACGGCACTGTTTGTGAAATTATGCCAGTTTTGATAACTTCCACCCACACAACAGTATGCTGATTTTTAATTTGAATGCGTCTCATTAATTCTATTTTGATGCATACTCTCGCCCCATTACTTGGGCTTAGATGTGCCATCTGATTGCTTGCAAAAGCTGTTTGGTATGATCTGCCACACGAAGTGTTATTATTTTCAGCTTTTCCTTGGGAGCTAAACATCATAATAATATTAAAATTGCAACAGCAATGTACTGGCAGTATCTGTTGAGATCGGAGTCAATTTTGAATGTGGACTTTTTTCAGACGTAACAGAAAAGAAAGAAAAATAATAATGGTCACATTTAAGAGCTGCTTTTTAAATGAATTGCAATTGCTTTGTTCCAGTGCAGAACTGGCCAGCACTAGTGCAATATATGTAAACCGACCCTCAAACTGTTTTTGCAAATCTGTTTTTGCCAAACGATTGATCGAGTGTTCTGTTTACCATCTGATTTATTTGTTATCCAGTAGTTCCCCGGCTCTGATGGGCGAGTTGACTTATTTACTAAAGGTGTTCAGGGTTTGTGGATTTCCCTGGAAGTAACCAAAGATATAATAAAATGTTGTTTTTTTAAAAAAAAAGGAAAAAACATGGTATGCAAGAAAGCATATGTTTTTTGTCCCCCTTAAAATGGTCTCAACAAAATATTTGCTATCCTAAGATTACCCTCTCCCTAGGTTTCAAAAACAAGCCGAGTTGTAAAATAATGTTTTTTACCTCCGTTTTTGAATTTTTTTCAGGTGATTGTCACCAAAGAACAAAACTATTTATTAGAAGATTATTTCAAATCATTGCATTTAAAAACTGAATTATTATTACCCAGAGCTTCCAATACACTGTTCATATTTTTACATCCTTAAAAGTAACAGTAGAGTCTATTTCTTATTATTTTAAAAACCGTGTTCATATACTTCAAAAATCATGCAGTCAAGTGTGGATCAGTTCAGTTTTAACAAGTTATAATTGCTTTTTGGCAGTATCTTGTCTTAAAAATCTTATTCTAAAAAGTTTTTTAAATAAAAATCGGCCTTTGCAAATATCTGCTTAATGAAGTTAATTTTGTACATGTATGCATTAGGGTCTACTTGGTCACGGCACTCAGATGGCATGTGAGATCTGGATAAACTTTTATCCTGCCGCAGCAGTAACCTCTCAGGCGAAAAAGGCATAACCTTGCTCATATTAATTTTATCTTTTCACTTCTGGTCAATGGATGCACCAGATATGTTTGTTTTAATTTCGCATCATATTATTTAATGACCACTCATGAATGCCTCCTTTTTCCAGATCTGCTTTCTCTTCATGGAAAGATATCAGTTTCACTTGCTGCCTTGCTAATTTCGTTTCTTGTAGGGGTAAAAGTAACTTATTCCAGATTTCCTGGAAGTGAAAAGGTTGTAATGCTGTTACCAGGTAAACACCAGAGACTCACCTGAGGAATCGCCATCGGGCGGAGCCGTGAGGGGAACGGCGGTAGCAGGTGGACGCTAACCGCGACCAGGGACCACACTTCCCAGCGGCCCCTGAGGCAGGCAGCACGCTCGTGACGCGCCGAGAGCGCCCGGAGGCGCCAGTAAAAGGCTGACCCCCCGGGAGCCAGCGGGGGAACACCAGAGACTCACCTGAGGAATCGCCATTGGGCGGAGCCGTGAGGGGAACTGCGGTAGCAGGTGGACGCTAACCGCGACCAGGGACCACACTTCCCAGCGGCCCCTGAGGCAGGCAGCGCGCTCGTGACGCGCCGAGAGCGCCCGGAGGCGCCAGTAAAAGGCTGACCCCCCGGGAACCAGCGGGGGAACACCAGAGACTCACCTGAGGAATCGCCATCGGGCGGAGCCGTGAGGGGAACGGCGGTAGCAGGTGGACGCTAACCGCGACCAGGGACCACACTTCCCAGCGGCCCCTGAGGCAGGCAGCGCGCTCGTGACGCGCCGAGAGCGCCCGGAGGCGCCAGTAAAAGGGTGACCCCCCGGGAGCCAGCGGGGGAACACCAGAGACTCACCTGAGGAATCGCCATCGGGCGGAGCCGTGAGGGGAACGGCGGTAGCAGGTGGACGCTAACCGCGACCAGGGACCACACTTCCCAGCGGCCCCTGAGGCAGGCAGCGCGCTTGTGACGCGCCGAGAGCGCCCGGAGGCGCCAGTAAAAGGCTGACCCCCCGGGAGCCAGCGGGGGAACACCAGAGACTCACCTGAGGAATCGCCATCGGGCGGAGCCGTGAGGGGAACGGCGGTAGCAGGTGGACGCTAACCGCGACCAGGGACCACACTTCCCAGCGGCCCCTGAGGCAGGCAGCGCGCTCGTGATGCGCCGAGAGCGCCCGGAGGCGCCAGTAAAAGGCTGACACCCCCTCTTGCCCCGCGAGTCGCGCGCGGGAGCGCCCAGGGCTAAGCCCGGGCCCTCTTTGGCCCTCAGGGGACTGAAGGAGACTGGACTGGGCCTGGACCCTTATATTTCCCCTTTTGGACCATTTTCGCGCCTGGAGCGTGTAAGATATCTGAGTAATTTTTAATATTGTGTTGTATAGGTTGTTTTAATATAGAGTGCTTAGATTGAAGGGTACCTGTCTGCAAGTATTGGTTCCATTTATATTTACAATGTCAAAACCCAAAAATGATAAGGCACCGGTGGGCCCTGCTACTCTTGATAATTTCCTGGTTAGGAAAGTAAGCCAGATAAATAATAACAGACGTGCATCATTGGGGAAAAGCACTGTGGTAGGGGAAACGTCATTTGAAAACTCCCCTATCAGTTTGTTACAAGGATGTGCAATTAACTCGACTGATGTCATTTCTATTGACCCTCCAGTGCCCATCTTAGTTAACGTGGAGGCTCATTCTGACCCTCAGGTGCTGTCATGTCCTGATACTAGTGTGTTACATGAGCCCCAACCAGAAACCAGGGCCATAAGAACTTGTAGAACACTGTCTCAAAGGGTAAATGGGAAGCAAGATAAGTCTAAAAAAAAGGATGGTAAGGCAATTATCAGCCCTGCAATACCAACCCCTTTTGTTTTTACGGGCACTAACAATGATGGTAATGGAAATGGTGTAAGCATAACTCCTGATTTTCTAGCTTCGCTTATAAAAAATCTAGAAGCTTCTTTGACAACTAAAATGGAGGAGCTTATTAAACCATTAACGAGTAAGATAGATAACCTAGCAAAGGAAGTGACAAGGCTGGGTGGTCTGTTATCAGCAAAGAATAGTGTCACATTTAGTGGAAGTGTACACTCTGGGAGGAAAGGTAGAGAACTTGCCGATATCAACGACATATGTAATAAGGCAAGGGGGAATGCTGCTGTTGCAGTGGCCACTGGTTCTGAAACCCCTATTCGTCCAGACATCCCTGTGGCAGCGGCTCCGCCGATACCATCTACAAAGCAAATAAACAGCAGAGCGCCCAGACCCCCGAGGTACAATCGCTATCTTAATTTACCACCAGATTGTGCTCCGTTTGTGGCTGTACTAACTAATGTGCCCCCCTGCGGGACTCATCCCGCATCTCCTTTTGATGAATCCCAATCCTCTTTGAAAAATAAAACTGTGTCTTGGCTCAACAAAAACTGTGGGTTCCCTGTCTCATACTCGGACCAAATTATGACAGTAAGACGTGTAAATTGGGTAGGGCCGTCTAAAAAGACTGGGACAGGGGACTGTATAGTCGTAAAGCACCCCCAGCACGTGGCAACTATCCTTCTGAGAGCTTCTGCATTGGTATATAACATGAATAGTATTTGTGTACGCCCCTTGGGTTATTTTTATGCGCATCTGTGTAAACCTACACCACAACAGAATTTAACCAGGCGGGGGCTTGAACCTTATACTCCTGTGCAGGAGTCTCAGTTTCTCTATAATGTTACTAACCCTTGTGGGTCAGGTGGGCCCATTAGAATTCATAATAGGAGTCCAAGTGACGGCCATTATCAATATGGGTCGAATCTAAATATACAGAATAGATTCGAAATGTTATCCGGTCTTGAGCAGTGTGACTGACTGGGGGCACCTGCGGCTCAGATTACTAGGGCTTCAGGTGAAACTACAAATTCTTTGAACCCGGTGGGTAAAACTTCAGGAAACCTTGTTGTCTCCTGGAATATTGCTGGTCTTGCGGCCAAAATGTCTGATGTAAACTGGGTTACCTACATCAAGCAGTTTTCTATCATTTGTCTCCAAGAGACCTGGGAGCTGGGCTGTAATCTGTTTTTAGAAGGGTATAAGGCCTTCTTTGTGCCGGCCTTGCCTTCATTGCGGGGAAGGCCCAAGGGGGGTCTTGTAGTCTTTGTTTCCATATTGATACCATGCGAAGTACGGAGACTGGAAGCTCAGCACACAGGGGTCATGGGACTAATTCTATCTGGTGGAAATGTTCTTGTGGGACTGGTGAATTTTTACAATGCTGCTTTTGATAGTGCAGGTTTGAATCATATCCATGTTCTTAATTCCTTTGTCTCTAATTTTATGAAAAAGTGGGCCATAACCTCATGATTTTGGGGGATTTTAATCTGCACCCATGTGTAGATCCATTGCACAAGTGTTTATCAGAAATGATCTGTGCTCGTGCGGATTGTCTGCATATGGAGCACACCTTAGAGGGGGAAATGTGTAATGACTTAATGAATGACCTTGACCTCTCTTTGGCTATGTCTTTAAAGGACCCTTCATACTGTTTTGACATCCCTACTTTTAAGGGACATGGCAGGGGTACCTTCATTGACCATATACTTGTCTCGAGGACTATGCAAACTTTTTTAGATTCTTTCTGTATCCTTCCTAGTGAATTTAGTGACCATAATCCTGTCACAATCTGTTTGAACTGTCCATGGGGGAAAAATTGTCCTAAAAGTACTGTGCAAGGAAGATTGGGCACAACAGATGGGAGGAGGCGGTTAAAATGGTCAATTGACTCCGCGGATGCACTCTATAAAGACATCTCTGAAGGGTGTGCAGAGGACATTGACGTTTGTATCAACGGGGGAGGTGAACCTAAATTGGTTCTAGAGGCTTATCAAAATATAGCGGAGAAGGTGTCAGCGTTCCTATCTGTTCCTAATAAAACCCAGGCAAAAGTAGGACCGTGATGGTTTAGCCATGATTGCACTGTAGCTGCTCGCAAATTGAGGCTTGCTTTGTCAGCTTCCCCGAGGGATCGGGAGGTTGTAAAACTCTGTAGAAAGGAATATAAGGCTATTACTATCTCCCGTAAGGAGTTACTGAAGAAAGAGGCGTGGGAGGAATTGCTTGACCCCTCTACCCTGAATAGCAGCACCAAATTCTGGGCTTTGGTTAAGAAACCTTTCTTGACCGAGGACCCTGGTGACGGAATTGTTTGCTGTATAACCAAAGAGGAATGGGAAGGCCACTTTAAAAGTTTATATTATTCTGAAAATTATGGATCTATGGTTGTTGCCCCCTATGACAGGGTTAGCCCTATTATTTTTTACAAAAGTGAGGTCTTGGCAGCCATAATGGGCCTCACTGCTAATAAAGCGCCAGGGCCTGACGGAAAACCCCCCGATCTTTACAAGTCTGATCCAGCTTTTTGGGCCCCCATTCTGGTCGCCGTATTTAATGCGGCGGCCACAGTGGGTTGTCCAGAATCTTGGGGACTATCAACTATAGTCCCAGTATTCAAGAAGGGAGATAGGGGAAGTGCACTTTGCTATCGACCCATATCCCTAATTGATTCAATGGTTAAGATCATGGGGAGAGTTATACTTCAACGCCTAATAAGTTGGTCGAATGAAAACCACATCTTGTCAATCTCTCAATATGGCTTTTGTGAGGGGCGCTCAACCATAACTCAGTGTCTCAACCTGTTCCTTATTCTGAATAAATATACTGTCGTTCAGAAGGGAGCAATTCATCTTGCCTTCATGGATCTGTCCTCAGCCTTTGACTGCGTCAACAGGGGGAGGCTGTGGAGGACCATGAAGGACAAGGGAATAGATGGGGGTATTGTGGAGTTCCTTGCGGATCTGCACAATGAAACAAGAGCCAACGTGAGGTATTCTTCGACTGGGGAAACCACGGGTTGTTTTCCAATTAATAAAGGTGTACGTCAGGGGTGCATTATGGCCCCTTACCTTTTTAATTTTTATATAAATGACCTGGAGGCTGAATTACAGGAGATAAAATCTGATTGTCCTAGGGCGGGTGCGAGGGGTATTCCTCTGCTTTTATATGCCGATGATGCGGTCTTAATTTCACGAACTGAATTAGGTCTTCAGGCACTTTTGAATGGATTTAATAAATTTATGTCTGATAGGGAGCTTACGGTCAACAAGTCAAAATCCTTCATAATGCATGTCGGCCGTCAACCTAAGAAGAAGTTCAATTTTAAACTGAATGATACCCATCACCCAGACGTTTTCCTACCTGGGTGTTTTATTTGATACGAAGATGTGTTGGGCCCCACATTTGGCCAAGAAGAAGGGGGAAATGTCCAGGGTAAATGCTTCTATCTTCAATTTTGCCTCTAAATTGGGGAAAAAGCCAAACGGGGCTATGATGAAACTATATAACGCTAAATCCATAGCCACTGCAGTATACGGAAGCGAGATATGGGGCTACACAAACGGTGATCAACTTCAAATAGTTGAAAATAAATTTTTAAAGCGTCTGTTGTGTGTCCCTGGGAGCACACCGAATTTAGCTGCTCATGAAGAACTTGGTTGTTTGCATTTATCGGACATTGTTGGACTGAAACCGTTGTTGTGCTGGGTAAAACTATGGTTAAGTGATGCAATCCCTCTGACCCACTTGATAGTGGAGGATCTCTTATCGCTTGACCACTCAATGCGTGTACCCTGGCTTAAATATTTGAAGTCGCAATTTGTGAAGCTTGGCCGCCTGAACCTGTTTGATAACCCGGGGGATATAGTTAAGGGTGATGTTGCTGCATTTAAGAGAGCTTTTTTCCTGAACCGTAATGCTGTAAGAGATGAAGTAGAGCTCCTGAAACCTAATGTTAGAATGTATATCATGTTGAGAACTTGTAATTCAATGGAATTGTATCTAACATGCTCCTTCACCACCCATGAGAAATTTTTGCTGACCCGCTTCAGGTTTAACATCTTTCATCAGCTTTTAATTAGACCCAAGTCGGACATTTTTAAGAAACCAGCAGCTCCCTGTGGCTGCGACGGGAAGTCTCCACAGGACATGCTGCATTTTATATTTTTATGTACATTTTATGAATATCCCCGAAAGCGGTATCTGGTTACTCTTTTAAAGAAATTAAATTTTAACCAAATCAGACCCGCCCTTATGTACTTACAGTTGCTGCATTCGGACAGTGTCCTCCAGGTGTTAGAATTTTAAAAAATGACTATGAGACTAAGAAATTGTTTGGATGAGTAAATGTGCATTAACTGTAGTTTATGGCACTATTGCACTTTATTTCGTATATTCTGTATATGGACCTTACTTGCATTTTTTATTCTGATTCTGTCAATGCACTCCTTTTTTATGATACATTTGAGTTGTATGTAATTTAAGATTGACTTTGTGATTATTGTGATGTTTTTATTATGAATTGTCTATTGTGTGTACTTTTATGGATTGCAATATATCCGAAATAAAGTCAATTTGATTTGATTTGAAGCATCCCATGGTTTCCCCTCTTCATAATTGCCAGCCATACAAGAGATTTCAAAAACGCAAAAGGTGATGGGAGAAATGCTTGCATTAGGTTTAACCACTGGCAATTTGCTCAGGTTAGCATTCCATCCCATTGTTCTTTTGCCCACCATGCCACCTCCGATTAGATCCAGCCAGCCACATGCAAATAGGTCTTGGTCCTGCTCCAATAGGAACAGTTCAGCCAAGAACAGTCTAACCCCACCTGCCAAGCCAGACCCTTGCTGAACCAGAACAGAACCCAAGACAACTTTCGGCCTGATTGAGCGTCTTCATTTAGTTGCAACTTGGTTTCAGTGGCCCAGTGAGCAAGGGGCCCATATCTGGGCATACCTTTGGCCATTTAGATGGTTACATCAAATACACAAAAGGTGATGAGAGGAATGCTTGCAATAAGTCTAACCACTGCCAATAGCTAGTGGTTGCATTGCAGTACTAGATATTTCACCGTCTTGGTGGAAGCCTTTCTTAGCTTTGCGCAATGAGCCACAAATGCTTTTTGTAACATGAGAGATTGATTTGTCAAGTTAAATTCTAAGCGCACTTTAGCTTGCCCGGTGGTTTCAGGTAGATGGAACACTTGCTTGTATGTTCTGCATTGTGTAGTATTTCTTTATCTGGCAAATTTTCCATGGAAGATCAGAATTCCATAAGCGAGAGTAGGCACTAGCTTACTTGCAACCACACAGAGCATATGCGCTATTTACACATCTGTCAATTTAAAGAGCAAATGAGTGTGAGTTCTTAAAAGCTAATGCTGTAGATTTTAAAATTGCCAGCTGCATTGAAGAACCACCTTGTTCTTCCAGCTGTACTCCAAAATATCGCCTCATTCATGCCAACTACCAGTCTTGACCTCTCTGGATGATCTTACAGCCAAAGATTACAATTTTCGTTTTGTCGTTGTTAATCTTTAACCACATCGACGCTGACGACGAGCTCAGCTCGTCATGAGGTACACCTCTCGTACGCTCATGACGAGCTGAGCTCGTCATGAACCGCGGGATTTTCAAATCTTCAGCGCACAGCGGGAAAATGCGCCGCACCGATGCGGTTAAGTCCCTTTTCAAACAGTAACTATTCAGCGCCTAAGCCCACTGGGGACCCATCCAAAACCACTGTATTATCTTCATACTGCAAATACTCAATTTTTGTCCAAACAATTTAGAGGGGGAAAAGGGAGCTTGGGTGCCAGGCACACATATCGGACAGTTACAAGTTAAATAGTAATGGTGCTAAAGTACAACCCTGCTTCAACTCTTTATTTATCAAATTTTTCTTGAGTGCAGGCAAACCAGCAATCAGCCAGATTTTTACTCATGTGTGTGTATCAGCTCATGCTTGCTCTCAATCGATAAAAGGGGAATGCCCCAGTTCTTAAATGTATCCTATAATTTATCTCTGTTGATGCAATCAAAGACTGAGGCAGCTTTGATATAAAGGATGTATGTATTAAAAGAGCTGGTAGATTATCCTCAATGTTGCACCTCTATGAAATCCTGTCTAGCAGCAGGGACTATCTTGTTGCTGATGGTCCATTCATCAACTTATTTATGAAAAAGTATAGCATAGCTACGCCAAGCAATACAATTCATCAATAATTTGCAGTTGAGGATAACTGTCGCTTTTTGTGCATTGGACTAGTAATGAACCTCGCCAACTACCAGACCCCAAACTGGCATCCATTATAATGGAAATAGAATCTGGGTCCATACAGACATACTGGCCTTTGACACTGCTGCTGATGTTCCTTTTAGATCTCCATCACCATGGCTGGATTTCAATACTTAATTCACCTCTTCTGGTGTACTAACTATTGTTTTCTTGCTAGGGGGATTAATCTCATACACCCACCTCACTCATACTCTGGTGGAGTATCTGTCACATACACGTTTTATGTAGTTCGGCTATTCTGGAGGAGGAATGCAGTTTCCCCGCCTTTTTTCTCGTAAGATGGTGCTAAAAATATTAAATATCTTTTGCATATACTAATTTATTTCTGATCCCCTTTACTACTTTCTAAGGCAAAGATCCTTATATTTCTCAAATACAGGCATATGTATCAATAGCTGTGTCTATAGGCTACTTATTTTATGCAACTGTCCAATATTATTTTCCAGCATCTAGAATTCAAGCAATCAGTTAAAAGTGCTTAATTTCTTTATTTCCCCTTCACCTTTCTGAGAGGTACTAAATCCATTAGACCTCCTACCGGGGTCAATGGCTCATTCCTTAAATGGTTGTTGTTAAGTGAAATACGTTGAGGGACATGACCACTGCTTAGTTTAGAGGCTATTTTAAATTATTTCACTAAATTGAAGAATTCCACTGGGGGTCAAAGAATAATCAGTATAGCTAGCCTTTGTGGTGAAAAGTGGTGATGTCTAGGAGGTTTATCGTCTAAAAAGTGTCCATTTAGCAATTGAATGCCTATTCCTTGACATAATCTGATGAACAGCTTCCACTGTTACACTAATCGTGTTTATTATCTTCTACTAATAAGTTTACATTAAAGTACCCAGTTTGAAACTACATACTATCTCTGTGTTCTGCCCTCAAGCTGGAGAGAACGCTGTAGGAAGCTGACTCTGTATATACTATACCAAAGTGAGGTATAATGTGCACAGAGTCCAGTGGAACCCCGAAGGTAGGCAGAGGTAAAAGTAGATAGCACCTTACTCTATATTTGTGTTAGTGTGGGCGAGAAGTAAGGCTTTATCAGCGGGTAGTGTTAAGAATTTGTTGTACACACTCAGTCAGCAAATGATGTCACCCACTCAAAGACTGAGCTCAGACCAATTTGCTTTGTATAAAAATATTATTTAGTTATATTTATTTCTTAGAACCAAACAAGCCTGGCACAGGCTTTGGAGTAACAGTACAGTTTGAATTGCAGTTGTATATATACTTTGGTTTGGTTACAGTAGAATTACTGGAAATGCAATACCTTAAAATATTGTACATATACTTTGTAATGACTTTTCAATGGCAGATCATGTACATTACTTTGCAGATTACTTTTCATACAGTGTTGTATACCTGGATACTACAGTGGGACATTTCCTGTAAACAGGTTATTTGTACATAGTTGTATAGACTTTTATAGATTTTCCAATTCACACTTAGAAACTTTTTCATAGAAAACAATCAATGTTATCCTATGGGAGGTAATATTGTTATCGGTTAACAGGTAAGTACTTTGTTGTGGAAGTTGGTTTTCTGGGGTTAGACTTGGGGGTCTCCCAGGATCGAGGATGCACCCCCAAAGCTCTCTCAGCAGCACTAGGGCGGCTGAGTGCTGAGGTCCAATGTTATCCAATGGGGGAGAGGGGGCCTCCAGTTGGTAGCTGCTCACGAGCAAGCTACAAGGTTGTGGGAGCAAAGTTCCTGGAATTAAGCTCAGGGCAAATGAGGGTTCAAGTTAGCACCAAAGGTACACTCATATTCGCACTAGGGTGGCCGGGTGCAGGGTTTTGTTTTGGCGTCGGGTGCCCTGTTACTTTCAATGGGTATTCTCTGGTTTGCAAATACGCTGCAGGTGCGGGGACGAAGGTCTCCTGGGAGCGACCACCACTTGGAGGGGTTAGTTAGGATGCTGGGGGTAGGCTGGACACCATCGGTTGGGCGACCCAAGGCTGTGGGGCGTCGGGTGCAGGGGTGTCGTTTAGGGTCGGATCTTCTTACTAGCTCCTGTTTGCGGTTGGGGGGACCCTCCGGATTGAGGCTGCAGGTGTCGGCTGGAGGCTTGAGGCAGGTCAGTTATCACTGGATGTTGGGTCAGGATCACCGGGGAGGAGTCCTCGTGGCATTGGGGCACTCGAACTCGGGCCTCGTCGACGGGTGCAGAGTGGTGTAGACTTGTGGATTTGGCCGGAGCCAGAGTCTGTGGGTGAACACATTCGGCGGTCACGGAAGACAAAGTCTTTTCTTTGGAAGGCAGGGCAGGTCCTTGAGGTTGTTGTCTGCAGGATACCCCAGAGTTTCACTTCTGCAGGTTTGAGGTGGGGTCAGGCCGGTAGGGCTGGGGCCAAGTCAGTGGGTGTCCTCCTCTTCTTAGCTTTGGCACAGCTGTTTGGTCCTTCTTTTTTGGTCATTTCTTGTCTGACTTCTTGGTTCAGGGCTGCCCCCCAAATAGTGTATTTAGGGGACGTTTTAGGGGACTCAAGGTCAGTAGCCAATGGCCTACTGACCTTAGGGCGACTACACCCTTGGTGTGCTCACCCCACGTGGGGGCGTGAGCACAATCCCTAATCCTGATTGGGGAGAGCCTGCCATCTGCAAGATGGCGGGCACTGAAGAGTGGGCTTACCTCACCTCCTCCACCGCAGGGGTGGGCTTGGCTGAGGTGGGCACACCTTCTGGGCTGGCTAATTTTTCCCGCCTGTCTTCCCGCCGAAAAGGGTGGGGGAGACAGGAAGGGGGCCTGCTCCTGATAGCAGGAGAGGCTGGGGGTCGCATTACAAAGGCTGCAAGGCCTTTGAAGTCTCCTGCCACAGATGGCTTTTCCTGGCATGGGGGAGGTGTGAACAACTCTGCCCAGGAAAAGCTTTGTTTCTGGGCTCGGGGAGCGAAGGCTCCCACCCCAGGGATCCAGAAACATGTCTTGTGTTGGCAGGCGGGTGTGTACCAGTCAGGGAACCCACCAGAGGCTGGCCATTTTTCAGGGGGCATCTCTAAGATGCCCTCAGAGTGCATTTTTCATTAAATCCCACAGTGCCATCAGTGTAGGTTTAATGTGCTGAGAAGTTTGATGCCAAACTTCCCAGTTTTCAGTAAAGCCATTATGGTGCTGTGGAGTTTGTAATGACAAACTCCCAGCACGATATACTCTTAATGGAATTACTGCACTTACAATGTCTAAGAATTGGCTCAGACACTGTAGGAGTACAAGCCACATGCACCTGTACCCTCACCACTGGTATAGTGCACCCAGCTAGAGGGGTGGCTGACCTTTGCCAGGGCAGTGGGGTGGGGTGTACACAGGGATGTGTGCCATGTCGGCTCTTCACTTTGTTCTGCTCCAAAACATGCAGCCCGCAATTGTAGTGTGTGTGTGTGTAATGGTACAGGGCCCCTAAGGGTGGCACAATAAGTGCAGCAGCCCTTAGAGGCCTTCCCGGGCCACAGTGCCCTTGGTACTCCTGGTACCTTTTACAAGGGACTGACGTGGCCAGAGAGGTGTCAGTTGGGGGCACAAGGTACCGTTTTTGGGGAAAGAACACAGGAACTGGGAACCTGATTGGCAGGGACCCAGGGCACATCAAGTCAAAGTGCATCAGTAGTCTGGTTAAAAGTGGGGGGGTTGCTGCAAAAGAAACCCAGCTTCCTACAAACGTTAGGTAACGTTTTAACAGTTTCAGTATTTGCTATGGGTTTGACAGAGTTCCTGTAGCACAGTTTCTTCACCAAAGTTGTGTGGCTGATGTGAAACTTCACAATAGTGTTGCAGTGGAGAGGATGATGATGGCAATGTCTCTTTCAGATAAATTGTATCTTGAGCATCAATATGCTTCAGCACCTCAGGGTTGAAATCAATTGTGTGAATTTCTCTAATGTTCCTAGAACACATTGTTAATGGTTGGCTATTCAAATCACCACCAATGAAACCTCACCAGCAACTGCGCACCAATGAGACACCACCTCAGCACAGAATCACTGCAGCATCAGCTTAGCACCACCTCAGCACCATTGCAACAACAGCTCAGCACCTCCTGAGCACCAGCACAGCTCCACCTCAGCAGCAATTCAGCACCAATGCAGCACCACCTCAGCATCAGTGCTGGAGCACTTGAGCATCAGCTCAAATACAGCACCACCTCAGCATCACTCAGCACCACCTGAGTACCAGCTCCGTGCCACCTGAGCACCAGCGCAGCGCCACCTGAGCACCAGCGCAGCACCACCAACTCAGCATGACTCCGAACCACTTCGGCATCACTCAGCACCACCTATGCACCGCCACAGCTCCACATCACTATCAGCTGACAAGGCCAGGGACTGGCTAATCTCCTATTTGGACTGCCGTCAGCAACGGGTCTCGTTACCCCCCTTCAGTTCTGAGGAGCGGAGAGTGGGACAAGGAGTACCTCAGGGCTCGGCCATCAGCCCCATACTCTTTAATGTCTACCTCCGCCCCCTAGTCCAGCTCATTAAAACCTTCGGTATCTCCGCATTTAATTATGCGGATGATACCCAGCTGGTCTTTTCTCTGGAGGGACAGGATGCAGTCTCATTGGAGACCTTTCATCGATGCATGCAGGCGACAGCGGAATGGCTTCGGTTGAACTCGCTACAGTTCAACGGAACGAAGACGGAGGTCTTACATTGCTCCGCGGATCGGGTCCCTCGTGATCTTCCAGTGGACTTCTGGCCTCCGTCCTTCTCAGAGACAGTGTTTGCGGCACAATCAGCGCGCAATTTGGGTGTCACTTTTGGGCCCAACCTGCAGCTGGATCTACATGTGAATAAGATCTCCTCAACATGTATGTTGCTGATCCGCATGCTGCGTAAGGTCCTTCCTCTCCTCCCTGCGCAAGCCAGACCAGAAGTAGTGCGTTGTACCATCCTAAGTCGACTTGACTATTGTAACGCACTACTTCTGGAGGCCCCGGTAACACTCCTGGGCAAGTTGCAAAGGGTGCAAAATATTGCTGCTAAACTCGCCCTTTCGCGCCCCTACCACAGCTCTTCTACGGCAGCACTGCGAGAACTTCATTGGCTGCCAGTTCATCTACGAGTGCGCTACAAAGCAGCATGTATTGTATTTAGGGCTGTTCATGATCTGGGCCCCATTCCTTTGCGGCGAATGTTTGCCTGGTATTGTCCAGCTAGAGCTTTACGCTCCTCGTCATCCAGGCTACTGGTTGTCCCGCGATTCCAGAGAGTGAGGATGGGGGGCCGCTCCTTTAGAGTAGCGGCATCCAAACTCTGGAACTCTCTGCCTATATCCTTGAGAAGCCTTGGAGATCTTTTATCTTTCAGAAAGGCTCTAAAAACTCATCTTTTTCCCAGGATAGGCTGAGCTACTGTCTTTCACTGAGTACGGGTCAAAGCGCCAGGATGCCCTTTGTGGTGACAGGTTGCGCTATACAAGTATGCCACAATACAATACAATACAAGCACAGCACCATCTGAGCATAAG
Organism: Lissotriton helveticus; assembly: GCF_964261635.1. Classification (NCBI taxonomy): domain Eukaryota; kingdom Metazoa; phylum Chordata; class Amphibia; order Caudata; family Salamandridae; genus Lissotriton; species Lissotriton helveticus. The sequence goes on along the minus strand of NC_136069.1, from coordinate 423,079,018 downwards.
CACAGCACCACCTCCTCATCAGTGCACCTCCACCAGTGCAGCACCCACTCAGCATCAGCGCAGAACCACCTCAGCACCAGCGCCTCACCTCAGCCCCAGTACAGCACCACCACATCAGCACAGCACCATCTCAGCATCAGCACAGCACCACCTCCTCATCAGTGCACTGCCACAAGCGTATCCCCACCTCAGGACCAACTTGGCACCAACGCAGCACCACTTCAGCATGAGCACAGCATCACCTCAGTACAGCACCAACACAGCATCCCTCAGCTCCACCACAGCATCACTCTGCACCACCTCAGCACTACCACTTTCTCTTAAGTTCCCACTAGTGTAGCACCAACTCCGCACCAGCGCAGTACCTCCTCAGTGCCAGCACAGCACCACCTCAGTATCAGGACACCGTCACCTCTGCATCAGTGCACCACCACCAGCGCAGCCCCATCTCACCACCAGTGCAGCACCACTACAGCAACTGAGCATCAATGAAGCACCGTATCAGCGCAGCACCACCTCAGCATCTGTGCAGTATCTCAGCACAGCACCAACTTCATCACTCAGCTCTAACACAGCATCACTCAGCAGCACCTCAGCACCAGTGCAGCATCTCCTCAGCATCACTCAACACCACCTCAGCATCAGCACAACACCACTTATGTATCAGTGCACCACCACCAGTGCAGCCCCACCTCACCAGTGCAACTCTACCTCAGCAGCAATTCAGCACCAACGCGACACGACATCAGCGCAGCATCAGCTTAGCACTGCACCAACTCTGCATCACTCAGCAACACCTCACCATCACTCGGCACCACCTCTGCACCACTGAAGCACCAGCATCACTCAGCACTAGCACAGCATCACTCTGCTCCACCGCAGCATCTTACCAGCACCACCTCAGCACTAGCGCAGCATCTCCTCATCATCACTCAATACTATCACAGCACCACCTCTGCATTAGTGCACCACCACCAGCGTAACACCAGCGCAACTCCACTCCAGCAGCAGTAACTCAGCACCACCTCAGTAGCAACTCGGCACCAAGGCAGCACCACTTCAGCATTAGCACAGCACCACTTCAGTACCAGTACAGCACCACCTCAGCGCAGCATCATCACAGCACCACCTCAGCATCAGCGCATCATCACAGCACCCCCTGAGTACCACTAAAGCACCACCTCAGCATCAGCAGAGCACCATCTCATCACAGCACTACCTCCTCATCAGTGCACTACTATCAGTGCAGCACCACCTCCGCAGCAGCACAGCACCACCACAGCACCATCTCAGCATCAGCACAGCACCACCAGCGCATCCCCATCTGAGCACAGCACAACCCTACCTGAGCAGCAATTCAGCACCACCTCAGCATGACTCAGCACCACCTCAGCATGACTCAGCACCACCTAATCATGACTCAGCACCACCTCCGTTTCACTCAGTACCAACTCAGTATCAATCAGCATCACCTGAGCAACACCAGCACCACCTCAGCACAGCACAGCACCACCTCAGCACAGCACCATCTCAGCGTCCGCACAGCAGCACCTCATCAGTGCACCACCACCTCCGAACCAACGCAGCACCACCTCACCACCAGCATAGTACCACATGAACATTAGCACAGCACCACCTCAATATCCGCACATCACCATCTCTCGGCATCAGCAGGCACCACCTCCGCATTATTGCACCAGCGCAGCCCCACCTCAGCAACAATTGAGCCCCAACGCAGCACCCGCTCAGCATCAGCACACTGTCACCTCAGCACAGCACCAAAGGCATCGCTCAGAACCACCTGACCACCAGTGCAGCACAACCACCTGAGCATGACTCAGCACCACAAAATTACTCAGCATCGCTTAGCATCACCTTAGTATCTCTCAGCATCACCTGAGCATCACCTCCACACCATCACACCACCACCTCAGCATCATATCTGCACCACCTCTGCATCACCTCAGCATCACTCAGCATCACTCAGCACCACTCAGTCTGCCCTCTGAATCTGGCGTCTGTTGATTCTTCCCTAGTGTTTGTCCGCTGCTTGTGTTGTAATTCGGGTACTATTTCCCAACCTCCACTATTCTGTTGTTCATGCCCCCCTCCTCCCTCAATAACAAACAAAAAGCTATAAGAAACAAGGATTAGAACAGACAGGAAGAAGTTACCAGCATAAAATAAACAGAAGACATTTGTAATGCTATTTCTTTATTTAATTGGGATGTTCAGTTGTACATAATGTCGTCTTGGTTATATATAAGGTAACAAAAATGGTTATGTTAAACAACGAGAGGTACAAAGTTCCCCAAGGGAGATAGGAAGGGTAAGGGATACCTAGCGGGAGAATAGAGGGGAGGAGAAAGGGTAATTCCCCTTTTCAGAACTAAAACCCTCACACACCCAGCAAGCTAGGTGTCGTGCTTCATCATATGGGTTTTGCTCCTCGTCAGACTGGCTCTGCAATGTCTGACGACCTGACTCCATGTGGGTAGGTGTTGCAGGCTGAGTCTGCACATTGGACAGGGTACCCACATCAAGGTGCCTTTACATGGGAGCAGACCGTTGAGGCACCCGTGCAACTATATTAGGGTCGAACCATAGAGGGCAGGACCGAATGGCCTGCGCACGTACTTACTTCCAGCGGAAGGTTGAATAGCTCCACCCTCTGTGTGTAGTACAGTTTTTCACTTTTTAGGTCCTGACGAATTGCAACGAATGCATGAAACATGTCGACCTCCGGGTAGCAGATACACTACTGGACCATAGGACCAGTGTGTATTTCTCCCTCACTAATTTTTAACAAGGTAGTTAACCACATCATTAAAGTACTCAGTGGATTACCTTACCTTTTTTAATTGTTCACACACTTCTCACGACTACACCACCATTTTTTAATAAAACCCTCATACCCACATGCAAAAACTGGCAGGAACAAAAGATCTCCGATAAAGAGCCCCTTCGTGGGTGCCCGTCAGACATTGCAGCGCATGTCTGACGAGGAGCAAAACCCATATGATGAAGCATGACACCTAGCTTGCTGGGTGTGTGAGGGTTTTAGTTCCCAAAAGGGGAATTCCCCTTTCTCCTCCCCCTCTATTCTCACGCTAGGTATCCCTTACCCTTCCTATCTCCCTTGGGGAACTTTGTACCTCTCGCTGTTTAACGTTCTGTCAGGGCTTGTACACTGGACCCCGTTAAAAATAGCCCCATTGGGTTCCACAATTTGTTGATATAACAAAAATGGTTATAACACTTTTTCATTATAACTTTTCAACATGCCGCACAACAGCCACAATGTTCAACAACATAGCTTTAAGAAATTGGCAAGGCAAATAGCTCTGGCTAAACACGTATAAGGTCCTAAAGGCAAGACCTTTTATCAATCTGACTGTTTAAAAAAAAATAAAGTTAAGTGTGCTGTGTGCTACTTTTAGTAGCTAGGCGATTGTGCCTACTGACAATCATTGCTTACTAACCTGCTTGTGTTATGGTTTCGTAGGGTCCAAGGGTATGGGATGTCACTTCCACTACCTTTTGAGGGGTGGGGGTGGTCGTTATTAATGCATATTTACAGCAGGTCAGGAATATACTTTGTACTGCTGCACGCCTGGTAAATGATACTTTCAGTACAATCATCATGACACTGTTGCCTTGGAGCGTTTATCCACTGCTGGTAGAGCTGAAAGGGAGAAAGTCAACTGCAGCCATACACCTGTAGAACTGATGCAATTAGCCTGCTTTTGTGTATGCTGGACTGCAGCCATATTTAAATTCCCAAAAATACGGCACTACATGACTTAGGGGGAGCACTCCTTTGGTTTTGATGTAACAGCTGGAGACACTGTTGTTGTTACTTTTCTTTGTACCAATTACTATGCAGTAATCTCACTCTTGTACATGCATCATGCATAACGTACATACAGGCATACATACATCTCTGGCAACTTAAAGGATGGCTTGCCACATAACAGATGATTAGTAGGTCAGATACGCAGGTTGATAGGTGGCACTGGAAATCTGAGTCGGGACACTTATTGGGGAGGTGTGGGAAAAATAAGATCGGGTTTCAGGAATTACACTTTGCTGAATTATGACGTTTCTATGACCTATTTTTTCTCTGTAAAAAGATGGAATGTATGTGATTAAAACTGAACGTGCTGTTTAAAGAGAGGAAACAGTGCAGAGTGTGTACTCACCAAGGGTGAGTATTCGGTTTTAGAATATCCCGATGCAGAGTATTTAAGAATCTTTAGCAAGAAATCGTTAGATATCTTAAGAGTGTATTAATTTCCTCTTGAGGCAAGCACTCTTCAACTGTAGAACAAGCAACTGGTCACATCCGAGTATTAAAAGTAGTAAAATATTAAAGAATTTATGTGAAGGTTTTCACTTTGGTTTGGCCAAATCTTTCAGTGAGTAAAACCATGTCTGGATAATGCGAGTACCACACTTTGCGGTATTACCCCTGGGTACTTTAACTGGGAGATTCCACGTTTTGCACACCGGAATAGGAGACTGATCTGTAAAATGCATGCCTTTTTCCTTTCTGACATGTTTTCTCCAAGCATATTCAACCAATTCATACCTGGAGGCATTTTTACATGGCAAACACTGTGTACAACGTGCAGTTTGCAGGACTCAAAATGAACCCTGTAATATGATAGATGATCAACCACCTACCAGACCTGAAAGAAGCATGTTATGTCCAACATTAACTGAAATGGGATAGTTACAGACAAACTTTAGGAGGGAAAAATAAACATATCCTGGGACCATTCAATTGACTACTGAATTTCATTAGAAATTGAGCAGAGTTCATGCCATAAGCTGTGGTATGTGTGGTTTGTTCAATGTCATAAGCTGTGGTGTGCGTGGTTTGTTCAATATCTAAGCTGTGGTGTGTGTGGTTTGTTCAATGTCATCTAAGCTGTGGTGTGTGTGGTTTGTTCAATGCCTTCAGCTGTGGTGTGTGTGGTTTGTTCAATGCCATCAGCTGTGGTGTGTGTGGTTTGTTCAATGCCATAAGCTGTGGTGTGTGTGGTTTGTTCAATGCCATCAGCTGTGGTGTGTGTGGTTTATTCAATGCCATAAGCTGTGTTGTGTGTGGTTTGTTCAATGTCATCTAAGCTGTGGCGTGTGTGGTTTGTTCAATGTCATCTAAGCTGTGGTGTGTGTGGTTTGTTCAATGTCATAAGCTGTGGTGTGTGTGTTGTGGTTTGATCAATGCCATAAGCTGTGGTGTGTGTGGTTTGTTCAATGCCATAAGCTGTGGTGTGTGTGGTTTGTTCAATACCATCAGCTGTGGTGTGTGTGATTTGTTCAATGCCATCAGCTGTGGTGTGTGTGGTTTGTTCAATGTCATCTAAGCTGTGGTGTGTGTGGTTTGTTCAATGCCATCAGCTGTGGTGTGTGTGGTTTGTTCAATGTCATCTAAGCTTTGATGTGTGTGGTTTATTCAATGTCATCTAAGCTGTCGTGTGTGTGGTTTGTTCAATGCCATCAGCTGTGGTGTGTGTGGTTTGTTCAATGCCATCAGCTGTGGTGTGTGTGGTTTGTTCAATGCCATAAGCTGTGGTGTGTGTGGTTTGTTCAATGCCATACGCTGTGGTGTGCGTGGTTTGTTCAATGTCATATAAGCTGTGGTGTGTCTGGTTTGTTCAATGTCATATAAGCCGTGGTGTGTCTGGTTTGTTCAATGCCATAAGCTGTGGTGTGTGTGGTGTGGTTTGATCAATGCCATAAGCTGTGGTGTGTGTGGTTTGTTCAATGCCATAAGCTGTGGTGTGTGTGGTTTGTTCAATGCCATCAGCTGTGGTGTGTGTGATTTGTTCAATGCCATCAGCTGTAGTGTGTGTGGTTTATTCAAAGCCATAAGCTGTGGTGTGTGTGATTTGTTCAATGCCATCAGCTGTGGTGTGTGTGGTTTTTTCAATGCCATCAGCTGTGGTGTGTGTGGGTTGTTCAATGTCATCTAAGCTGTGGTGTGTGTGGTTTGTTCAATGCCATCAGCTGTGGTGTGTGTGGTTTTTTCAATGCCATAAGCTGTGGTGTGTGTGATTTGTTCAATGCCATCAGCTGTGGTGTGTGTGGTTTGTTCAATGTCATCTAAGCTGTGGTGTGTGTGGTTTGTTCAATGCCATCAGCTGTAGTGTGTGTGGTTTGTTCAATGCCATAAGCTGTGGTGTGTGTGATTTGTTCAATGCCATCAGCTGAGGTGTGTGTGGTTTGTTCAATGCCATCTAAGCTGTGGTGTGTGTGGTTTGTTCAATGCCATCAGCTGTGGTGTGTGTGGTTTGTTCAATGTCATCTAAGCTGTGGTGTGTGTGGTTTATTCAATGTCATCTAAGCTGTGGTGTGTGTGGTTTGTTCAATGCCATCAGCTGTGGTGTGTGTGGTTTGTTCAATGCCATCAGCTGTGGTGTGTGTGGTTTGTTCAATGCCATAAGCTGTGGTGTGTGTGGTTTGTTCAATGCCATAAGCTGTGTTGTGCGTGGTTTGTTCAATGTCATATAAGCCGTGGTGTGTCTGGTTTGTTCAATGTCATATAAGCCGTGGTGTGTCTGGTTTGTTCAATGCCATAAGCTGTGGTGTGTGTGGTGTGGTTTGATCAATGCCATAAGCTGTGGTGTGTGTGGTTTGTTCAATGCCATAAGCTGTGGTGTGTGTGGTTTGTTCAATGCCATCAGCTGTGGTGTGTGTGATTTGTTCAATGACATCAGCTGTAGTGTGTGTGGTTTATTCAAAGCCATAAGCTGTGGTGTGTGTGGTTTGTTTAATGCCGTAAGCTTTGGTGTGTGGTTTGTTCAATGCCATAAGCTGTGGTATGTGTGGTGTGTTCAATGCCATCAGCTGTGGTGTGTGTGGTTTGTTCAATGCCATAAGCTGTGGTGTGTGTGTGGTTTGTTCAAAGCCATAAGCTGTGGTGTGTGTGGTTTATTCAATGCCATAAGCTGTGGTGTGTGTGGTTTGTTCAAAGCCATAAGCAGTGGTATGTGTGGTTTGTTTAATGCCATAAGCTGTGGTGTGTGTGGTTTGTTCAATGCCATAAGCTGTGGTGTGTGTGGTTTGTTCAATGCAATCAGCTGTGGTGTGTGTGGTTTGTTCAATGCCTTCAGCTGTGGTGTGTGTGGTGTGTTCAATGCCATACGCTGTGGTGTGTGTGGTTTGTTTAATGCCATACGCTGTGGTGTGTATGGTTTGTTCAATGCCATAAGCTGTGGTGTGTGTGGTTTGTTCAATGCCTTCAGCCGTGGTGTGTGTGGGTTGTTCATTGTCAGAATATCGTCTGACGTGAATATTGTGTCCTAAGTATCGTTTCCAAAAATATCATCACCCCGTTGAAGTTAGTAATAGAAAATCTAAGCCCAATCAGACGAAAGAAACGATATGTATGATACAATATTTAAGTCAGATGATATTTCTGGACGCAGCTCTGCACCTGCCAACAAAGGTGCCTTTTAGTACTGCAGCTTGAGAGATGTGAACTGCAGCAGGCAAGAATATTAAATGTTGGTCACCACATTACTGACAATAGATCACAATTTAAGTAAGTCTACTTAACCTTTTGCATAACTGTCACTTGGCATCCCTGATCGATTGTTCTCAATTCCACTCTCTTCATAGGATATGACAGCCAGAGACCTTCTGCAGCAGCGGTACACTCTTCCTAACGGGGATACAGCTTGGAGGCCATCTCCACTTGTCACCGCTGCAATGGAAGGAAAGCTGGTTCTTCTTGATGGTATTCACCGTGTTAATCCTGGGACTCTATCCATTCTACACCGGTCAGTAAAACCTGTTTCTGAAGGAGAAACTGCAATTGTATTGATATTAATACATTTGTTTCAGGATCTGTGGTAAACTGGGCTGCTTACAGATGCCCCTCCACTTTTTTTTGCCTCATTTGAATTGCTAGATGCTGTGGTAATTGATCTGAAAGAATGAGTGCTTGGTCCTGCTAACCAGGCCGAGCACCAGTGCTCTTTCCCTTAAACTGCAAATGTGAATGGGTACACTCAGTTGGCAAGTAATTTTACACACCTGTAAGCCCCTAGAATATGGTACCACTGGTGCGCAGGGCAGGGTTGTAAAAGGGGTACCAGGACTGCAGCACTTATTGTGCCATCCTGAGTGACCTGAGTAAAACCGAAGTCTGCAGGTCGGCCTTGTCAGCCCTGCACAAGCAGCTTGCCTGCTCGAGTTCAACCCTGCACACACCATGTGTGACAGGGTCACCTCACTGAAACTAATATATGTCAGTCACCCCTAAGACGGGCATTCTATAGCATTATATTATATATGTAGGAATATATGTGCAAGCATATATTGCCTTGTGGTAGCATTCTAAACTTAATTCTACCGCAAGTGACGGTCAGTCCATCGAATAACATGGGCTGACTTATGGGCATTACCTATATGTCCAGCTCCATAATGGCCTGACTGATTTCTTTCATGTTTGGTGTCAAACACTGCTTTTTATCCCCTGATACAATTGTGGTGTAGAGGTTTAACCAGCATGTACCTAGGTGGCACAGTGTCTACCAAGTTAACCCAGACTTCTCGTGCCTTGGCGGGCTTTTTCAAAGGTGTGCCACCAAGAAAGAATTCTGATCTCATGTTGGGGATTGTGCTCCGCTCTCAGAGGTTAGAGACAAGGACCTGTGTAATTAGGAGGTGACACCTCCGCCTACACAAGATGGCTAGTGATTAGATTGGTACTGCTGTGAGCCTCAAAGGCTTCTCTGGACAAAGGAACTTGTCTCCCAGTCGAGAACAAAGCCTTCCCCTGGCACTGTTTTTTGTGGACAGGTGGGAAATTAGCTATGCAGGAGGCGTCCACCTCCACAAGGCTGACCATTCCTCTAGGGTGTTGCAGCTGAGGTGTACAGTCAAGGATGGTTTTGGCCATCTTGAATTTCGGCTAGAAATCAGGTTCTAACTAGTTTTAGTGACATACAGTCACAGGATGTCTTCACTGCTGGGGCGGATTAGCCATAGGACTAGATGGCTATTGGGTACTAGTTCTTACACCCGCTAACACCCCCTAAATCCAGGAATTAAGGGGCACTCCAGACTCCAGAACCTTATATCTGATGTGAAACAAACTTGAAGTCCTGTTCCCTGAGACGTCTGGAGTGCCACTCAAAGTCACTGGGAAGGTGGCTCCTGGAAACTGTAGTCCCGACCCTCAGCGAGGCTCAGCTTTCTACAACGTGCTCTAGGTCCTCTGAATAAAGATTTCCTTAACTGGAGTGCTTGCAGGTAACAAGGCTTCTTGGTGGTCAGTCTGACTATAACCTGCTTTACTCGACGCTTCAAGGGAAGAGATTCACCTGCACGAACGACCAGCCACCCCTGTGGTCTCCATCGTAAAGTTCTTGCATTTGTTTTCAACCTCTCTTGGCACACCTGCCAGCTCCTCTAACCGCAGATCCTGTTCAGCACCACGGATAAGCGAGAGCATCTCTACACCCGAGTCCCCCGAGCCAGGTAGATACGATCTGCTTGGAGACTCCTGGTCCAAGGCCAGCTCCTTGCTTAAGTTCCAAAGGGTTTTGCTCAACTCACCATGCAAGTACCTTTATGCAAAGGTAACTATTTCCAACACTGCAAGCCTGATTGCCAACTCCGTTTGACAGCTAAAGTGCACCTCTGCACCCCGCTCCCTTGAGACAGGTAAAATTGTGCTAGCTGTTGTGAACTGGTCTAGGGACTCAAAAGACCTTAACTCCAAGTGGATTCCGTTGAACTCACTCTCTAAGTAACCAGTTGCATACATGTGTTCTTCTCATCGACTGCAATGTTAATGTTTTCACATTGCAAAGTACTGATTTATGTAATGCATTAAAATTGATAACTCTGGTTACACTGTATGTATCGATTTTGTTTTGGTGGCTAAAAATATATAAAAATCGGAGCTATTTTTATAAATTGGTGTCGGATTTCTCTGGAGGCGTGCCAGTTACTTATCATCCATGTTGGTAATGTGAAATGCTTAACACATGTTACTCTAAGTAGCCTGTCTGCTCTTTGCCACACTGCCAGGACTAAGAGAAGGTGTACTGAGAGAGTACCCAGAATTCTTTCTTGGTGGCACACCTTTGAAAAAGCCCGCCAAGGCACGAGAAGTCTGGGTTAACTTGGTAGACACTGTGCCACCTAGGTACATTTAGGGGCTGTTTCCGATTACGGCCGGAAGAGCTCCGACCAGAGGGAGTACGATGGCAGCTTTTCACTGCCTTTTCGTGCTGGTCTGTCGGGCACGAAAAGGCAGTCGGAAGCTGTCTCTGGGGGCCCCCAGCAGGGCCCCCATGGGTGTGAGGCCGCCGGATGGCGGCCTGGGGGCACCTATGGTGCCCCTCTGTTGATCCCTGCACCCGGTGGGAGGCACCTTGGGGTGCCGGCCACAGGGTGCAGGGATGAACTGCACCCCTGCTTTCAGCAATGCAGGCATGCATTCCGCTCGGAATGCATGCTTGTCTTGCAAAGTATACGAATGCGACCGAACCCTGTTCGGTCGAATCATACTAGCAGGGCTGTAACCGATGACAGCAAGTCGGTCGCTTACAGCTCCTGGCCGATGTCGGAAGGACTCAGGTCCGTCCGACATCGGAATAGGCCCCTAAATATACATTTTTACAAAATATTACAAATAAACTTAAATAAAAATGAACACACAAACATAATACTTTATATATATATATATATATATCGGTCTATGGCACTTCTGCTGCACTTTATGAAGAAAAGAAAATAAAGAGACACTGTTTACGCTACCAAAGGTTGTTGTCCGTTTTTCTCCGTGAGGGTGCTGCATCTGCGGTATCCTTTGGAGCGGTGGTTCATATATATATATATATATTAACTTTAACATAATTAATAAACTATCTCTAATTTATTTAAAAATCTTTAAAATTATATAAAAATAATATATATATATATATATATCCAGCCATAACAGGAACCAACTTGTGAACGGAGACCACAGGAGGTTTAAATTAAAGCGCTCTTTATTAGGAGGCAGCAGCTTGCTAGCGAAACCTTGTCCTAGAAGCACAACCTGGAGTAAAACGCCGGACGCGTTTCAAGAGTCAATCTTTTCTTCAGCGGCGTGAGTTCCAATGGAGAATGACAGGCATAGTTTCACCTGGCGCTCGGTATTCATATATCCCCGCCCAGGTAGGCGTGGCTGCCACGTGCCTTCTGGGATATGTAGTGCCAGGATGTCCATCCCAAGTGGGCCGATGCCGTCTCCAATTCGTAAGGAAATTAAAACCCCTGTGGGCTGGTGTGCAAACCAGTAGGGGAATCCGCTCCGCTCTGTAGCTGCCGCCTCGAGCTGCAAACGGGCACCTCCCTGCAAAAGCGCCGGATCTGCACCTCCTGACAAGTTCGAACACGGTGAGTGTCAGAACGGACCTGCTGTAGCTGATGTTCTCCGTTCGCGACTTAGGCAAGCCGCCACATATCCAGCCATAACAGTAACCAACTTGTGAACGGAGACCACAGGAGGTTTAAATTAAAGCGCTCTTTATTAGGAGGCAGCAGCTTGCTAGCGAAACCTTGTCCTAGAAGCACAACCTGGAGTAAAACGCCGGACGCGTTTCAAGAGTCAATCTTTTCTTCAGCGGCGTGAGTTCCAATGGAGAATGACAGGCATAGTTTCACCTGGCGCTCGGTATTCATATATCCCCGCCCAGGTAGGCGTGGCTGCCACGTGCCTTCTGGGATATGTAGTGCCAGGATGTCCATCCCAAGTGGGCCGATGCCGTCTCCAATTCGTAAGGAAATTAAAACCCCTGTGGGCTGGTGTGCAAACCAGTAGGGGAATCCGCTCCGCTCTGTAGCTGCCGCCTCGAGCTGCAAACGGGCACCTCCCTGCAAAAGCGCCGGATCTGCACCTCCTGACAAGTTCGAACACGGTGAGTGTCAGAACGGACCTGCTGTAGCTGATGTTCTCCGTTCGCGACTTAGGCAAGCCGCCACATATCCAGCCATAACAGGAACCAACTTGTGAACGGAGACCACAGGAGGTTTAAATTAAAGCGCTCTTTATTAGGAGGCAGCAGCTTGCTAGCGAAACCTTGTCCTAGAAGCACAACCTGGAGTAAAACGCCGGACGCGTTTCAAGAGTCAATCTTTTCTTCAGCGGCGTGAGTTCCAATGGAGAATGACAGGCATAGTTTCACCTGGCGCTCGGTATTCATATATCCCCGCCCAGGTAGGCGTGGCTGCCACGTGCCTTCTGGGATATGTAGTGCCAGGATGTCCATCCCAAGTGGGCCGATGCCGTCTCCAATTCGTAAGGAAATTAAAACCCCTGTGGGCTGGTGTGCAAACCAGTAGGGGAATCCGCTCCGCTCTGTAGCTGCCGCCTCGAGCTGCAAACGGGCACCTCCCTGCAAAAGCGCCGGATCTGCACCTCCTGACAAGTTCGAACACGGTGAGTGTCAGAACGGACCTGCTGTAGCTGATGTTCTCCGTTCGCGACTTAGGCAAGCCGCCACATATCCAGCCATAACAGGAACCAACTTGTGAACGGAGACCACAGGAGGTTTAAATTAAAGCGCTCTTTATTAGGAGGCAGCAGCTTGCTAGCGAAACCTTGTCCTAGAAGCACAACCTGGAGTAAAACGCCGGACGCGTTTCAAGAGTCAATCTTTTCTTCAGCGGCGTGAGTTCCAATGGAGAATGACAGGCATAGTTTCACCTGGCGCTCGGTATTCATATATCCCCGCCCAGGTAGGCGTGGCTGCCACGTGCCTTCTGGGATATGTAGTGCCAGGATGTCCATCCCAAGTGGGCCGATGCCGTCTCCAATTCGTAAGGAAATTAAAACCCCTGTGGGCTGGTGTGCAAACCAGTAGGGGAATCCGCTCCGCTCTGTAGCTGCCGCCTCGAGCTGCAAACGGGCACCTCCCTGCAAAAGCGCCGGATCTGCACCTCCTGACAAGTTCGAACACGGTGAGTGTCAGAACGGACCTGCTGTAGCTGATGTTCTCCGTTCGCGACTTAGGCAAGCCGCCACATATCCAGCCATAACAGGAACCAACTTGTGAACGGAGACCACAGGAGGTTTAAATTAAAGCGCTCTTTATTAGGAGGCAGCAGCTTGCTAGCGAAACCTTGTCCTAGAAGCACAACCTGGAGTAAAACGCCGGACGCGTTTCAAGAGTCAATCTTTTCTTCAGCGGCGTGAGTTCCAATGGAGAATGACAGGCATAGTTTCACCTGGCGCTCGGTATTCATATATCCCCGCCCAGGTAGGCGTGGCTGCCACGTGCCTTCTGGGATATGTAGTGCCAGGATGTCCATCCCAAGTGGGCCGATGCCGTCTCCAATTCGTAAGGAAATTAAAACCCCTGTGGGCTGGTGTGCAAACCAGTAGGGGAATCCGCTCCGCTCTGTAGCTGCCGCCTCGAGCTGCAAACGGGCACCTCCCTGCAAAAGCGCCGGATCTGCACCTCCTGACAAGTTCGAACACGGTGAGTGTCAGAACGGACCTGCTGTAGCTGATGTTCTCCGTTCGCGACTTAGGCAAGCCGCCACATATCCAGCCATAACAGGAACCAACTTGTGAACGGAGACCACAGGAGGTTTAAATTAAAGCGCTCTTTATTAGGAGGCAGCAGCTTGCTAGCGAAACCTTGTCCTAGAAGCACAACCTGGAGTAAAACGCCGGACGCGTTTCAAGAGTCAATCTTTTCTTCAGCGGCGTGAGTTCCAATGGAGAATGACAGGCATAGTTTCACCTGGCGCTCGGTATTCATATATCCCCGCCCAGGTAGGCGTGGCTGCCACGTGCCTTCTGGGATATGTAGTGCCAGGATGTCCATCCCAAGTGGGCCGATGCCGTCTCCAATTCGTAAGGAAATTAAAACCCCTGTGGGCTGGTGTGCAAACCAGTAGGGGAATCCGCTCCGCTCTGTAGCTGCCGCCTCGAGCTGCAAACGGGCACCTCCCTGCAAAAGCGCCGGATCTGCACCTCCTGACAAGTTCGAACACGGTGAGTGTCAGAACGGACCTGCTGTAGCTGATGTTCTCCGTTCGCGACTTAGGCAAGCCGCCACATATCCAGCCATAACAGGAACCAACTTGTGAACGGAGACCACAGGAGGTTTAAATTAAAGCGCTCTTTATTAGGAGGCAGCAGCTTGCTAGCGAAACCTTGTCCTAGAAGCACAACCTGGAGTAAAACGCCGGACGCGTTTCAAGAGTCAATCTTTTCTTCAGCGGCGTGAGTTCCAATGGAGAATGACAGGCATAGTTTCACCTGGCGCTCGGTATTCATATATCCCCGCCCAGGTAGGCGTGGCTGCCACGTGCCTTCTGGGATATGTAGTGCCAGGATGTCCATCCCAAGTGGGCCGATGCCGTCTCCAATTCGTAAGGAAATTAAAACCCCTGTGGGCTGGTGTGCAAACCAGTAGGGGAATCCGCTCCGCTCTGTAGCTGCCGCCTCGAGCTGCAAACGGGCACCTCCCTGCAAAAGCGCCGGATCTGCACCTCCTGACAAGTTCGAACACGGTGAGTGTCAGAACGGACCTGCTGTAGCTGATGTTCTCCGTTCGCGACTTAGGCAAGCCGCCACATATCCAGCCATAACAGGAACCAACTTGTGAACGGAGACCACAGGAGGTTTAAATTAAAGCGCTCTTTATTAGGAGGCAGCAGCTTGCTAGCGAAACCTTGTCCTAGAAGCACAACCTGGAGTAAAACGCCGGACGCGTTTCAAGAGTCAATCTTTTCTTCAGCGGCGTGAGTTCCAATGGAGAATGACAGGCATAGTTTCACCTGGCGCTCGGTATTCATATATCCCCGCCCAGGTAGGCGTGGCTGCCACGTGCCTTCTGGGATATGTAGTGCCAGGATGTCCATCCCAAGTGGGCCGATGCCGTCTCCAATTCGTAAGGTAATTAAAACCCCTGTGGGCTGGTGTGCAAACCAGTAGGGGAATCCGCTCCGCTCTGTAGCTGCCGCCTCGAGCTGCAAACGGGCACCTCCCTGCAAAAGCGCCGGATCTGCACCTCCTGACAAGTTCGAACACGGTGAGTGTCAGAACGGACCTGCTGTAGCTGATGTTCTCCGTTCGCGACTTAGGCAAGCCGCCACATATCCAGCCATAACAGGAACCAACTTGTGAACGGAGACCACAGGAGGTTTAAATTAAAGCGCTCTTTACATCAGCTACAGCAGGTCCGTTCTGACACTCACCGTGTTCGAACTTGTCAGGAGGTGCAGATCCGGCGCTTTTGCAGGGAGGTGCCCGTTTGCAGCTCGAGGCGGCAGCTACAGAGCGGAGCGGATTCCCCTACTGGTTTGCACACCAGCCCACAGGGGTTTTAATTTCCTTACGAATTGGAGACGGCATCGGCCCACTTGGGATGGACATCCTGGCACTACATATCCCAGAAGGCACGTGGCAGCCACGCCTACCTGGGCGGGGATATATGAATACCGAGCGCCAGGTGAAACTATGCCTGTCATTCTCCATTGGAACTCACGCCGCTGAAGAAAAGATTGACTCTTGAAACGCGTCCGGCGTTTTACTCCAGGTTGTGCTTCTAGGACAAGGTTTCGCTAGCAAGCTGCTGCCTCCTAATAAAGAGCGCTTTAATTTAAACCTCCTGTGGTCTCCGTTCACAAGTTGGTTCCTGTTATGGCTGGATATGTGGCGGCTTGCCTAAGTCGCGAACGGAGAACATCAGCTACAGCAGGTCCGTTCTGACACTCACCGTGTTCGAACTTGTCAGGAGGTGCAGATCCGGCGCTTTTGCAGGGAGGTGCCCGTTTGCAGATCGAGGCGGCAGCTACAGAGCGGAGCGGATTCCCCTACTGGTTTGCACACCAGCCCACAGGGGTTTTAATTTCCTTACGAATTGGAGACGGCATCGGCCCACTTGGGATGGACATCCTGGCACTACATATCCCAGAAGGCACGTGGCAGCCACGCCTACCTGGGCGGGGATATATGAATACCGAGCGCCAGGTGAAACTATGCCTGTCATTCTCCATTGGAACTCACGCCGCTGAAGAAAAGATTGACTCTTGAAACGCGTCCGGCGTTTTACTCCAGGTTGTGCTTCTAGGACAAGGTTTCGCTAGCAAGCTGCTGCCTCCTAATAAAGAGCGCTTTAATTTAAACCTCCTGTGGTCTCCGTTCACAAGTTGGTTCCTGTTATGGCTGGATATGTGGCGGCTTGCCTAAGTCGCGAACGGAGAACATCAGCTACAGCAGGTCCGTTCTGACACTCACCGTGTTCGAACTTGTCAGGAGGTGCAGATCCGGCGCTTTTGCAGGGAGGTGCCCGTTTGCAGCTCGAGGCGGCAGCTACAGAGCGGAGCGGATTCCCCTACTGGTTTGCACACCAGCCCACAGGGGTTTTAATTTCCTTACGAATTGGAGACGGCATCGGCCCACTTGGGATGGACATCCTGGCACTACATATCCCAGAAGGCACGTGGCAGCCACGCCTACCTGGGCGGGGATATATGAATACCGAGCGCCAGGTGAAACTATGCCTGTCATTCTCCATTGGAACTCACGCCGCTGAAGAAAAGATTGACTCTTGAAACGCGTCCGGCGTTTTACTCCAGGTTGTGCTTCTAGGACAAGGTTTCGCTAGCAAGCTGCTGCCTCCTAATAAAGAGCGCTTTAATTTAAACCTCCTGTGGTCTCCGTTCACAAGTTGGTTCCTGTTATGGCTGGATATATATATATATATATATATAAATAATTAAAAAATATAAAAACATTCTGCAATAAATTAAAACATTAAACTATGAAAAAATATTTAGCTTGGAAATTGCCCAATACAATCAATGCAACAGAGGGAAAAGTGTTGGTTAGCAAAATAATTAAATTTACTATTCCCACTCCAGTGAGTGAAACAGTGGGGAAAATGTTGAATAGCGGAGGGGTAAAAATTACTATTCCCACCCCAGTGGCTACAACAGTAGGAAAGTGTTGGATAGCGGAGATGTACAAATTACTATTCCCACTCCAGTGAGTGCAACAGTAGGGAAATTGTTGGATAGCATAGGGGTAAAATGTACTATTCCCACTCCAGTAAGATCAACAGTAAGGAAAGTGTTGGATAGCGGCGGGGTAAAAGTTACTATTCCCACTCCACTGAGTGGAACAGTAGGATAAGTGTTGGATAGCGGAGAGGTAACAATTACTTTTCCCACTCCAGTGAGTGTAACAGTAGCGATATTGCGGGATAGCGCAGGGGAACTATTCCAACTCCAGTGAGTGCAACAGTAGGAAAAGTGTTGGATAGCCGAGGGGCAAAAATTACTATTCCCACTCCAGAGACTGCAACAGTAGGGGAAGTGTTGGATAGCGGAGATGTAAAATTTACAATTCCAACTCCAATGAATGCAACAGTAGGGAAAGTGCTGGATAGCGGAGGGGTAAAAATTACTATTCCAACTCCAAAGAGTGCATCAGTAGGGAAAGTCTGGATGGGGTAAAAATTACTATTCCCACTCCACTGAATGCAACAGTCTGCAAAGTGTTGGATACCGTAGAAAAATTAATATATATATATATATATATATATATATATATATATATATATAAAAATAAAAACGATAATAGAAATTAATAAATATAAGAAAATAAAAGAAAGTTATTAAACATAAAAAATCACATATTATAATATTAATTACATATAACAAAAACGTACAAATACTATATTTAATAAAATAATAAATGCACAAATAAATATTTCTTTTAAACTAGAACATATTTACCAACAAAACAATTAATTACAAAATAAATGTTTTTATTTTATTTCCTAACGTATAACACCTCACTAATAACAAAACACTTCTTATTTAAATGTATTTACATATTTAACATAATTAATCAATTAAAAAATATTAGTAATAAAAAACTATATACATTAATTTACTACATACACTTTAACACTATAATTTCCACAACACTAACCTAAATTAAACTATAAAATAATAAAACACAATCAAAACTTATTTTAAAATTAAAAACAATTACTATTAACAACTAATAATTAAATAATTAAAATATATTTAATACCCCTTTTAAAAAAAATATAACAATTATTTTAAATCACCCAAAATAACTATCTATTAATTAACATTAATTAACAACTATATATTAATTAATTAAAGACAAATTACTTCCCACCCTTTACAGTATATACACAACACACACTTTAAGTTAATTACACAATTACCAAAATTAATTACAAATTAATTAATTAAAATGAATTAACAACTAATTAATTAATCAATTAAAAATAATTTACCTCCCACCCTTTACACCTATAAGCACCACAAACACACATCGAAAATTAATTACGTATTTACCAATATTAATTAATTAAAATTAGTTAACCAATTATTTAACTCATAAATAATAAATAATTAACAATTAATTACAATTAATTAACAACCAGTTATTAATTAATTAATAATAAATTACTTTACACATTTAACACTATAAAATATCAATTAAAGAAATATTAATAGATAAAAACTAATCAATACATTTAATATAATTAAATTACTTCCCACCCTATTCCCCTATAAATCCACAATCCTCTACGGAACTAAAAGTGCAAAATTAAAATAATTTCTTTTTTATATCTACTAAAAATGTACATACATATAAAAAATATGACAATTCTTATACACCTAAACATACATCACATACATATAAAATATATACTAAAATACATAATCAAAAATGATCTTTTTAATAACTATATTTTTGCAAACGATATTAAACACTTAGATATTTTTGAAATCAATATTACTTACCATAATTCGATATTCTTGAACTCGATAGTCTTGCTGTCGATATTTCTAACCCACTACATTTGTAACTCAATATTTTGTACTCAATATTCTGTCTCTGCACCCACTTACACCACCTGTGCTGCCAGATGAGAAAGGTTGCCGACTAGAGAAGCCACTGGCAGGTTGGTACAACACGCTACTCTCCTGAACAAGTGTGACTAATACAGGTGAATTACCGCTTACAGTCTTAGCAGGAGAGGCGGGAAGGAACGATGGGTGGTTTGGGTGGAGCTACTTACAATACTAAAAGCCCCTCACAATTACCGGGAGAAGCCTGAAGTAAATAGAACCTGAGTATAGAAACGGAACGCTCCGATTAAAAGGACACTTTTTAAACAAACTGAGGAAGGTTTATTTTGGATTTAACATGAGGTGGAGGGTTGTGATGAAGAACTAGCTGTGGTGTCAAAAGACATTGCTAAAGCTTTCGATACAGTTAGATGGCAATATGTCATGAAGGTGTTGGAGACTGTGGGGTTTGGACCCCACTTCTGTTCCTGGGTGCCTCTACTGTATACAAATCCCAGTGCTCTGTGCTCTAGGAGGTGGAGAGGGGCACGCAACAAGTGTGTTCGCTGTCCCCCTCTTCTCTGGCAATGTGTGACCAGATAGGGGATTACCATTAAAGGGATCACCCACTTGGTGTCCTTAAATGCAGACAATACCCTTTTTAACTTATCGTCCCTTCGGCGGCCTCTGCCCATCCTGTTGTCATATTTAACTGCTTTTGAGGAAATATCAGGACTCCACCTTAATTATGGGAAGTCCCTTGTGTTTCCATTAGGGTCTCTGGCTACCTGCAGAGAGGGGGAACTGCCGGTGGTGCCCCTTTGACGGGAGCTGGATTTCTTCTGATATTTGGGGATGGTTATCGCCCATATCTCACAAAGACGCAAAAACTGCAACATAGAAAGGGTAATTGAGGGACTGAGTTCATTGGTGTGATTTTGGACTTCCCTTTGGCCGTGTGGATGTGTCAAAGATGGTGTTTCTGCCCCAGTGCCTCTAAGTTATCTAGTATTCTTTTGATGCACTGTCCCAGGCTGTCTTTTGTAGCCTTGAGTAGCTAGGGTCCGTATGACGCTGCCAATAGAGGAGGGAGGACTGGCGGTACTGGACCTAGAGCTGCCCCAATTCAGCAAGCACTGCATTGGATGGTCGAGGAGGGCACCTTGAACAAAACTCTGCTGGGAGGTTTTGGAGGGAGATCGATCCTACCACATCTGTTGAGGGTGAAGGCAGATATATAGAGAATATCCCCATCTAATCAGACACACAGCTTCACTGTAGGAGTGTACTGTTAAAAGTGTTCTGGGTAGGGCTCAGTTTGCCGTGAATTGGTTTTCTGGTATTTTCCTGCCATTAGAGTGTTGGGGCTATTGTGGACTTGACTGCCTGGAGGGCCTGTGGTTGTGATGTTTTGGGGGGCCTGTTTCCTAAAGAGGAGTTTATCAATTTTTAAGCAGCAGTGGTCATTTAGTGTAGGGCCAGGCCAATTTTTGCAGCATGCAAGTATTGCAGATATATGGCCCACGTTTCCCGGGGCCCTGACCACTACACTTACGTTTTTTGGAACTGGGTGGGAGCCAGCATATCACACCTATGTAAGGTAAGGCATTGATGGTTGACCCCAGACGGGTCCCATTCCCAGCACGCAGAACATGGGTAGGGAACTGGGGGTGCAGATTGTTGATGCCTCATGGCATCGGATGTGTGCACTGGTGAAGACGGTTTTGAGTAATGCACAATTTAAACTCCGGCATTTTTGTTTCCTTCACAATACATATGTCACCCCGGTATTGCTGCATAGAATAGATCCTGGTAGGACCAAGTTGTGTCACAGGTGCTATGCCAAAACGGCTTAGATCTTGCACATGGCTTGCTCCTGCCCGGACGTGTATGACTACTGTGAGAACGTGCTGAATCATGTGAGGACTGTGGTGCGGATCCCTGTGGCCCCTATGGTTTGCTTGTTGGGGGAATGTCCTTCAACTGAGGGGCCAAAAGATGGGCTTTAAGTTCCTGCATTTGATGTTATTTTTGGCCAACAAATGGGTTGCAATTACTCGAATGGCTAAGGCTGGACCGAGTGAACATCGGTTAGTGGCGGATGTGGTTGAATGGTGTACGGCTGCAGAGGTTAGTTTGAGGAGGTGTTGGTGTGGAGAGGGAGCTCAGGGGGACATGGAGGTCTGGGTGGGACAACTGGAAACATTAATACAACCAGAGGGGATACACTCTGCCTCCAAATCGGATGATTGAAGAACACAACATCCTCGACTCCTCCCAATCCGGCTTCAGAAAAAACCACAGTACGGAAACCGCCCTCCTCGCCGCAACAGACGACATCCGCACCCTACTGGACAAAGGAGAAACAGTAGCCCTCATCCTCCTAGACCTATCAGCGGCGTTCGACACAGTCTCCCACCGTACCCTTAAACGCAGACTCTACGACACAGGAATCCAGGACAAGGCCCTCGACTGGATCTGCTCCTTCCTCTCCGGCAGGACGCAACGGGTCAGACTCCCCCCTTTCCTCTCAGACCCCACACCTACCACCTGCGGAGTCCCCCAGGGCTCCTCCTTCAGCCCGACGCTCTTCAACATCTACATGGCTCCACTTGCCTCCATCGTCAGAACCTACGGACTCAACATCGTGTCATACGCAGACGACACCCAGCTCATCCACTCCCTATCCAACGAGCCCAACACCGCCAGACGCAACTTTCGAGAAGGCATGGAAGCCGTTGCCAAATGGATGAAAAACAGCTGCCTACAACTAAACACCAACAAAACAGAAGTACTCATCATGGGCCCAAACCCCGACGCTTGGAGTGACACCTGGTGGCCCACCGCCCTCGGAACCCCGCCAACCCCCACAGACCACGCACGCAAACTGGGAATCATCCTGGACTCCGAGCTCAAAATTGACCGCCAGATCAACTCTGTCTCATCTTCCTGCTTCCACACCCTCCGCCTCCTTCGTAAGACCTTCAAATGGATCCCCCTCGAACACCGAAAGACAGTCACTCACGCCCTGGTCACCAGCAGACTCGACTACGGCAACGCACTCTACGCCGGAATAAACAAAAACCTCATCCGCAAGCTACAGAACATCCAGAACGCCGCCGCAAGACTGGTCCTCAACCTGCCAAAACACTGCCACATCTCCCAGCACCTGCGCACACTCCACTGGTTCCCCGTCGAGGCGAGAATCACCTTTAAGATGCTCACCCACGCACACAAGGCCCTCCACGGCACCGGACCAGCATACCTGAACAGCCGGCTCAAATTCCACGCACCCCAAAGGACCCTACGATCAGCCCAGCTCTCCTACGCCGTGGTCCCCCGCACCAGAAAGACCAGATCGGGAGGCCGCTCCTTCTCCTTCCTCGCTGCCAAAGCATAGAACGCCCTTCCGCTCCACCTCAGACAGACAACATCGCTCCCCATCTTCGCAAGAAACCTCAAAACCTAGCTCTTCGACAGACCCCCTCCTCGATGGAATGGAACCTGCACCCCCCCCACCCCCACCCCTAGTCCTTGAGACCCTTACGGGTGAGTAGTTGCGCTTTAACAAACTCCTGATTGATTGATTGATTGATTGATGATGAAGGAACTGAAGATTCTACTGAGACGTGATCTTTTCCTGGTATGTTTCTTGCGCGGAGTGGGATGCTGGGACTGGGTGAGGATGGAGTGGTATTCTGGAGGGCGTTTGTAGATGCATGCTGGACATATCATTACTGTCATGTTAAATAGATTGTAATGTGAGGTGTTAACCTTTACTATGATGTGATACATGGTGGCGAGAAGTTTACCGCTTGTTGGTGCCGGTTTGTATTTGATGAAGCCAATAAAATATTTCTTTAAAAATAATGGGTGTGATGCCCAAATGTAGCTATTTTGTACATAGTCTCCTCTGTGATAGCTGTCAGTGCTGTGTGCATGCTCTGATATAAACCTCTCCCCTTTGTTTTACCGTCAGGCTCATGCCCAGTTAACTTTCCCACAGCTTTTCGTCCACTGATCACGAGGGTCTTGCTTTTTGGGAAAGTAATGTATTAATGTATGACATATGTATTTTATTATTTTCCAGAGACAGATCACACTCTTCTATTCAATGAAGGGTCTGCAGGCTTGTGGTTTAATGGAGGATCGCAGGTGCCAATATCTGATCTATACTTAACTGAAGAGTTCTGATTCTGGGAGATTATATACCGAGTGTACTTCCAGACAGGTCTTAATTCCTCTATGTGTCATTCTTTTCACCTCTTTCTCTCACCAAAGCTTGAATCCGCTCTTTATGTATGCAGGATCAAAGACTGGATTTCCAAGAATTGGTGTCAGGCAGGATTGAAAAGTAGTGAAATGTTGTCTTAGTTCTAGCCTATTCCAGACTTCTATGGTTGCCATGGTCACCCGCATTAAATATATTCTGCAGCCTCTGTCTTTTTTATGCATCTATGGTACCAGATCTGTGTACATCCCAGTTACAGGTTAGACAATGAAACACCAATATTACTCCGATTTGGGTTGAATCCATTTTACCACACATGCATTTTAATTGGGAGGTGTAATAATATTGTTTAATATCTGGTATCCGTTACCATTTTACTGGAATGTCTTCCCTGCCCACACACAGTTATCTTGGAGTCGCTCTATCTTCTGTGGGGTTGTTCCCTTCACTGGTACATGGAGGACTAAGAGTAAGTAAAGGATTTGTGTGAAAGATGTCATCCTTATTTCACCACCCATCCCATTAAGCAGAGCCCTCACATCTGCCTAACCTGCAGGTCTGCCTGAGGAGTTTTAGCGAAGCCTTCATAATCCTCTCGCACTGTATGTTCAAGAATAGATGCTACTTGCATACCTTAATATATGGGATGGTGTAGACAACCGTTGAAAGGGGAACCGCTTTTTAGCTCTGATTACAGTTCTCGAGGGAGTTTGAGATTTAAAGCTTGGAATTAGAAATTGTTTAGCCAGAGATGAGATACTTTGCCACAAGCTTCCAGTTTAGCCAGTGGAGCAGTGATGTCTTGCTGTGTCGTGGTCACCATAATGTTTTCTGTTTACACGGCTAACTTGTGTTCATCCCTTCCCATGTGACTCCAGTGGATGCACTATCTATACCTGATTTCATTACCGAGCAGTTCCAGTGACAGGTGGTTTAATAGGGGAGAGGGGACAACTTCGCCTTGTGCCCTGGCCAATAGTCAAGCTCTTGGAACTGCAACCATTGACTCCCACTCACGGCGAGCCACTAGCAACCCAACTTCTAAATCGGGAACCCAATCCAAAGGCAAATAGCGTCTCATTTAGGAAGGTCTACAGGACACTGTCAAATGCTTTTCCAGTGTTGAATAAGAGGGGAAAAGCTTTGTCCTGAGTCTTGTGTACCTTGTCAGCAAGGGGCATGATAGCCTTGGTGTTATCTCGTGTTATGTACCAAGGGATAACACCTGCTTGATCCAGCACAATAAGGCCAGGCATATTCTTTCTTAGCCTGCTAGCCAAAATCCCTGTGAAGAGTGAGATTTGGCTATAAGATCCACAAAGAAGCGTGTCCTTTCCTGGTTTGTGGGTGACTGAAGTCAGGGCCTATGACACAGTGTCTTTTATGGCAAGAAGGTGTATTGGAAAGATGGGCCAATAAGGAGGCAAGTTGTCAGGTACATGTGTTGCACAATAGGGATGTAAACCCGCCCAACCCCACTGCCTTGGTCATCTTTTATTTGCTAATGGACAGATAGGCCTGGAGAGCAATATTTCTAGCTTTGAATTCCAGTAATCCCTAACAAAGTAATTCATATTCCTCTTGCCTTGAGTCACTTCTTCGGTCAGAGAGATGATCCCTCCCCCTAAGGTCATTCATCTTCCTGTTGCATTTCTGTGATTTCCTTTCTCAGGTTCTTCTTTAGTGCTGATGAGTCTCCCATGAGGTCTCGAACTAAGTCAGTGAGGGAATTCTTGGTAAGCGGACATCTTCCTCTGTGTCTCCAACATCTACACTCTGCTCTTAGATGCCAGGTGTTGGCTTTGCCACAGATAGTTTTGGAAGTAGAAAGTGTCAGCAGCAGGTCTCTAATGGCTTGAACATTTTTAGCTCTTGCAGTCGACAACGTGGCTAAGTTCTGACTGTTGTGCCACTAAAGAGCAAAGTGGGAGAAATTACATTTGTCTTTTTCTAGAAATAAATCTACCAATAAGTGATGTAGTTCCCACATTGACTTGTGTGTATATAAGCAGGGGTTTTTTACTTTCAGGTCCCAGGGAAGAATGACGTGTGTTTTCTTTTAAGGTGGCCTGAGCATATTAATTCAATTGATTCTACCTTTTTTGCAATTGTAATGCGTATTGCATATGTGTGTGCTACTTAAGTAGGTTATTATTAGGTGATTCATTGTCTTTTCTAAATAGGCAGATATTTAATGTGT
The DNA here is from genome assembly GCF_964261635.1 of Lissotriton helveticus. Classification (NCBI taxonomy): domain Eukaryota; kingdom Metazoa; phylum Chordata; class Amphibia; order Caudata; family Salamandridae; genus Lissotriton; species Lissotriton helveticus. The sequence continues at coordinate 423,053,726 of NC_136069.1, read as the reverse complement.
TTTATATAAATCCAATTAAAAATAAAATGTTCTACACTATTCTAGAACTAGACGTGAAGCTTTGTTTCATTTCGTTCCAAGCTACTTAAACCAATCCCAGTGTTTTTTTTATAATTATGGTTGTAAGAATCATATATTCTTTTTCGAAAATATCTTTTCCTCGTGGCTATTCGAGTTCTCTGCAGCCAGTGTATATGGACTTGGTAGTTATGCCTTTATTACATTTCACTCTGTTGACTTATCTTTTTTAAATAGCCAATTGATTTCCTTTTCACATTTTTGTTTTAGGATGCAACTAAACTCACTTCATCCTCTAGGCTTGTATTGTTTTCTCTTTTACTTTTTTCGGGCAATCGGGCACATGCATCAAGGGTTTTTGGATTCGCAAACGAGGCGAATCGCAAAATTCGGCCGTTGCAAATCCCTTTTTTGGGATGCATTAAGGTTTTTGCTTTTTTCGCAATTTAAGAAATCGCAATTTATTTGCGATTTCTTAAATTGCGATTGCGTTTAAGAAATCGCATTTTTGCGATTTCTTAAATGCAATGCATGATTTTTTTTTAAATTGCGAAATTGCAAATAGGAAGTGGTAAATGACCATGAAGTTAACCTTCATGGTAATTTGCGAAAACTTTCAAAATTGCACAGAAGTGCATTTTTGAAAGTTTCATTTTCCTACCTCGAGATTTCAAGAACAACTACAACAAATTTTACAGAAAGCCCATGAGGAAGGAATCATAACCAGCAAAACCAAAAAATACCTCACATAAGACAACCCCAAAACACCAATTATTTACATGCTTCCCAAGATGCATAAACACCCTACCAATCCGCCCTTTCGACCCATAGTCTCGACTAAAGGGAGCATACACGAGCCAATAGGCACATTTTTGGACACACATCTACAAAGATTTGTAACCAAGATGAACACATACATCAAAGATACGACAGACTTCATTAACAAAATATCAACCATTCATTTACAAGAAGATCAAGAGATTTGGATGTGTACCATTGACGTTAAGTCCCTCTACACTTCGATTCCGCACAACCTAGGCTTAGAAGCAATAGAGGAGATTCCTATGTCTTCGGACCTTGAACAAAATTTTCAAATATTCCTCATGGAATTATTAACATTTACCTCTCTACCAGAGCTATTTCACATGGGAGGACGAGCACTATTTACAACTCACGGGGACATCCATGGGCAATTGTGCCGCCCCAGTATACGCTAATAGCTTTATGAACATCTTTGAAAACAAGTACATCCTGAATCAAGAATCCTGGAAGAAAAATGCACTAGTATTTTTGAGATTTATTGACGACATCTTTGTACTATGGCAAGGTACATTTCAAGATCTACAAACAGCACTTAACCAACTTAACTCAATAAATGACCGGATTCAATTCACTTACACCACTGACAACATGTCAATTGCGTATCTGGATGTTTTACTAATGCGAAAAAGGTAACACGATAGAAACCACCTTATACAAAAAACCTACAGATCGGAACAATTTACTTCACTACAGGAGTTTCCACCAAACACCACTCAAAAATAACCTTCCTACATCTCAACTATACAGAGTAAAAAGAATAGTATCTGAGGAAGAAGAATTAAAAATACAACTGAAAAATATGATATCAAGGTTCGAAGAAAGAGGATATCCCAAACCAGTTCTGGATAAAGCCTTACAAAAATGTACATCAAAAACCAGAACAGCTCTCCTGAAACCAACAGAAAAGAGCAAATCAGTAAAAACTGTGATTGTATCCAAATTTTCTACTCTAAGCAACCAGTATAAGAAAATCATCACAAACCATTGGCCACTTCTCACGAACGAACCAGATTTCCACACTATTATAGCTCAACAACCCACATTTGGTTATACTCGCAGTAAAAACATTCAGGACATTTTGAAGTACACTCGAGACACAGGGACAGAAAATTACAAAGGGACAATACCATGTTATAACTGCAGTTGCTGCAACAACATAATAAAAGGTAACACCATGACACACCCAATGAGAGGTACAACCATCAAATTAAAAACCACAGCCACCTGTGATTCTCAAAATGTGATATATTACCTCAAATGTCCTTGTGGACTGATATATGTGGGTAAAACCATCAGGAAAATCAAGATTCGGATATCTGAGCATAAGAGTAATACCAGAACTAACAATATTCTATCTACTGTTGCCACACATTTTAATGAAAGACACCACAATATCAGCCAATTGAAATTTGCTATACTAGAAACCATCATGAAAATTCCTGGCAGAGACCTAAACAGGACCCTACTACAGAGAGAAAATCATTGGATATACTTTCTCAATTCCATGAAACCGAACGGACTCAATGACAGAGTGGAATTCGCGTGCTATCTTTAATATATCATCACTAATAACATTGTTCTGATGTGATACTCTAAATATACCTGATGAATACTATTTCATTGCATATCATGTTATGTGGTTGCTCATCATCGTCTTTTCATTCAAACTCTTCATTTATTACTTTATTCAGTTTCTTATAGCAATGTTATTTGTTCAAATAATTCTTATTATCAAAGAACACATTTACCCTTAGAGCTCATTTAATTGTATATGTTCTTTTTTTCACTTTTTTCACCACCGTTCGTTTCACCATTCCAAGATGGCGTCCAGACTAACCCTCGGGTAAACCATAGTCCTATTTTGACCTCCAAACATTTTTAGCGGAGGAAAAGCCGGCTCGTCTTCGATCCCGGCGTGACCGCAGAGGAAAACTTTATGCGAATTAGAACTTTAGTATGACGGCAGGTAAGACGCACTTCGCGCTCACATTCAGACTAACCATAGAACTACCGTGTTAGTAGGTGCCTTTCCTCAATAATTTGCACTCTCTGTTTTTCAATATAACCACTAATTCACAACGCATGATTCACGTCTTCTAGAATAATAGTCACCTCGGTTAGCGCTCACGATTATTTACTCACCACCCAGAGAACCCATCCCGATCTTTATATATTTTTTTAAACATCCAACCACTAGAGCATCAACTATCACGTTATTCGTACTAACATCGTAACACAATAACAAACTAATTTCACCATTTTCACTGATTATTATTTCTAGTCCGCCTATTAAGTTATGTTCTAACTATGTATATCTACATGCATGTAGGATGTTATCCTCACAATGAGTCCATTGATTTTTCTGTTTAGATTTCCCCTGATGAAGTGCACTCTGTGCACGAAATGCATTGGGAACGCTTTGCAAATACTTCTTGAAAAATGAAAGTCAAAACAATGTAAAATTCAACTATATGAAGTTATTCTTGAAGCTAATGAATACAATTATCTTCGAAATAAACGTATATCTAAAGCAAGATTCTCCATTGGATTACTTTACTTAAAACTTAAACGCTACACAGCGGACTGAGAGCTGTGCCCAGAGGGTCATCCCCTAATCAGAGGATGCTTTAATCATTTTACACACGCACATGCCTTTGGGGCATGTGTGTGTGAAAAATGTACTTTAAGGTACATTTCAGGGGTGCAGGGGGGGGGGGGTCCTTTGGACCCCCCCCCTGCACCCTTGAAATTGCATTCTCATTTTGCGATTCCTTAATTGCGAATCGCAAAATGAGAATACCTTCACATTCATTCCTATGGGCCTCTAGGCCCATAGGAATCAATGGAAAGGGATTCCTTAATTGCGATTCGCAAATTGTGAATCACAATTAAGGAAAATTAAGAAATCGCAAAAAAAATTGCGATTTCTTGATGCATAGCCGTTTGCGAATTCTTAATTGCGATTCCTTAATTTTCGCAATTAAGAATTCGCAAACGGGAACATTGATGCATGTGGCCGTATGGGTAGTTGTCAGTGAGTTAATGTACAAAGGTGTGCACTTATGTAATTTCTTTTTAATTATGTATGGCCTATGGCTTTCATGTGATTCACACTACAAACTCAACAGATTTCACGCTGTCATAAACCTCACACTGTCATACTGTTAAAAACCTGAGATCATTATTTACTTAGCCTAGAAACATTAAAATCCTATCTGTAGCTGCCACACTGAAACAGTACTTATGTAAGACATCTAAAGATTACCTCTCTAGTGGTCATCCTTTACCTTAATAAGATCATTTAAATCTTAAAACAATTTTCATGAAAGATTAATGTTGCCTGTTTTAAGAGGACATTTCATTTGAGTGATGGTGTTTGCAGTAGCCATGAACCTCTGATTTATAGTATGTGAGTTGAAGCAATCTTGTTTTATTTTCCCAACAGACTAATTCATGACCGAGAGCTGACTCTGTATGAAGGCACAAGACTGATAAGAGAGGACAGATATCAACAGTTAAAACAAGATCTGCAGTTGTCAGACGAAGAGCTTCAAAAGAGGTAATATGTTCTGTGCTGTAATGCTCTGTAAGAGTAGAATCATCCACAGTTGTTTACTTATAACTGCAGTAAGATTTTGTTGTGTTGAACGTAAGAACATCAGTAGAGAGAGCCTTTATTCTTGTACATGAACATATACAATTCATCAAATTGAAACGCATCAGGTAGCAAACCACCACCCCTTGCCTAAGCCGTGCATCCTGATGAGCGTCCTCTTCTTCTTCACCATTCTCTTATCAAAGGTTCTTAAAAATATGGAATGGTTGATCGTGTCAAACGCCGCAGAGAGAGATCAAGTAGCGTAGCAAAGCTGGAGTGCCCTTTATAAAGGATGAGGAGTGCATCGTCTACAATTCAGTCCTGCAGCCTACCTGAAACCGGATTGGAAGTCCACAACAAGGTTATTTTCATTAATGAGTAGTTGAAGATGATTCTCAACGCAGCTTTACTTCACTTAAGCAAGAAAGGGTAGGTTTGACACAAGAAAATAGTTGCTCATATCTTTGGGGACTGGTCCTATTTGTTCCAAAAGTGGAGTGACCTGGACTACTCTTGGATTATATGAGGAAGAAACCTGAGAAAGAGGTGCATTACTCGGATGAAGTACCAATTTCTTTGTTGGTAGATGGCAGAATGGGATCAGTGCAGTAGGTAGAGAGTTTGGATTACAAAGATTCGTGAAATTCTGATCAAGTTCCAACCAAGTCACTTGGATTTCAGTAATGGTTCCACAGTTAAAAGGATAATATTGGTCTGGGAAAGGAGATTTCATTCTTGACCATTTTCTTTTTAAACAGGAGGGAGACATTTTCGCAAATTACATAGGGTTTATTAATAAGTATGGCATCAGGTCTGTCCCACAGCTCTGAGGGCCTTTGTAAACCAGTTCATTGTTTTAAAGTCATTTCATGTTTTTGTGGGATACACTCATCCATGATCGTAGTTATGTTCTCTATGTATTGATCGATCATTTTAGAGGCCCATTGAGTAATTGGTATATCTTGAAAATGTGAGGAAACTTTAGTTGATAGAGAACTACATTGATGTCTTTATATTCTCTCACCCCATACTTGTGCTATTTTAGTAGTCTAGAAGAGGTGAGGGGGAAAAGGTGCCAGGAGATGTTCCTACCAATCATCAGGGGTTTGAGGATCAGTCTTAATTAACACGTCATTTTAAAGTATTGATGACGGCTTTGTTTGTGTTGTTGCATACATATCCTTGGATGTATTCCGCATGCCCTATTAGAAAGTTGATCGGGCATTTGTTGAGCTTAAGTGTGAAAACAGATGGTGGCACAGATTGTAAAACTGTTGCACAGCCCATATGTAGTGTGATATATTGATATTTTTATTCATAGCATGCATTTACCTGTAATCTCAATGTATCAGGATGATGCCCTTTGGATATACGAGTGTTCCAATAAATACTTCCTACTCAGTGTAACCGAGAGCAAAATGATTGATCTTTCCCTACAGGGACTATTGCACAATAGGTGCTCCTTTTTCCCTCTAAATCCTCATCCTGCTCTCACCAACCTTGAGAAGAACACTCTGCCTCTCTGTATTCCATATACCACCTTTAAACATCTTTAAAGTAAGGCTCTAGCCCTTAGAGATCTGTCTGGGACCGATCTTAGCAGCAAAATGCATTTTGCTCTCGGTCACATCGAGTAGGATCTATTTATTGGAACACTCATATACCCCAACATAGGGCTTCATCCTGTAACATTGAGATGAAAGAGAAAAACTGCACCAAGATAGAGGGAAATAGATGATCGCCCATACATTCCTCATTGAGGAGCTTGTGAGGAGCAGAGAACTATAACTGATTGATGATAAGATCACCAGTTGATATCATATGATGTGATAGAATATTGGGGAAGTGATATTTAACTTGTGGTTGTGGTTGTCAGTCGTATTGACCACCGAAACGCGTTGACGAAGTATTGAAGACGCAATTTGCGATGCACTGGGGACTCGTATATGTTTAATGAAATAACCAAAAACCTGGTGACATAATCAGTAGATGTGTCTATTTGTAAAGACTAATTATACTGCCTGGGATGATTTCCCTGTATGATACACATATGCTGTATTTTTAATTATACAGATCAAGGGGAGAGTGGACCACTTGTCCTGTGTCACCAGGGTCACAAATTGCGTTGTTGATCTTCGTTATAAAAGAACCCTCAGATACGGACACAGAGGCTGAGCGGTATATGTTGGTTCTCCGCCTTTGTGTACTGTAACAGCATGATCATTGGGTCTTTTCTTTGTAAGTTATGCTGTCCTCCACATGGAGGAAGACCCGCTGGTTTGACAGTAGTGGTCAGAGATAAAAAGGGGGTTGCACAGATTATTAGCAAGGGATATGCCTTGCCTTTCTCTCCTTTCCGCCGCATCTTCCAGCGCCCCTTCAATGACTGACAGAGGACAATCTCTCCATTTTGTGTCAGGAAGTGTAAACCCTTTTGCCCAGAAGTAAGGTGTGATTGTTATTCTACTTTGTGGTGCACAAGAAGGACTGAGGTCTTTGGCCTACTCTAGACTTGCGACTTCTCAACGTCTTCCTCACGAAGGAAAACTTCAGAATGCTCACCCTGGCCCAGGTCTTTTCTCCCCTTGACCCTGGAGATTGGGTCCTAGTCTTGGACCTGCAGGATGCCTATTTCCATGTTTCCTTCAGGCTGGCCCACTGGCATTATCTGCTTTTTGTGGTGGGAAAGGAGCATTTTTGGTTTGGTGTGCTCCCTGTAGGTCTCACCAGCACCACTTGGGTGTTCACAAAATTGACGGTGGTGGTGGCAGCATACATTTGGACATGCTTCAGTTTCATGCCGTTCCCCCGGAAAAGAGGGTCCAGTACATTCAGGCTATAATCCAGATCATTCAGTCTTAGCCCTGGATTTCATTGAGGGCAACTCTTAAGGCTGCTGGTCCACTGGCATACTGCTGGTAGAGCACGCACGGTAGTATATGTAGGCTCAGTAATGGGATCTGAAGTCCCCTAAGGAGACTGCAAAACCTCTTCAGTGGTGGGTAATGGACCATGATTGGGTCAGTGGCAGACCCCTCTCCCTTCTCCACCGTGAACTGGCAGTGGCAACCGATGCATCGCTTCTGGCAGCCGCCTGGGAGAGGGGGCAATCAGAGGCTTCTGCTCTCCGGCAGAGTCTCAGCTCCACATCCATCTCCTGGAGCTGAGGGCCATCTACTTGGTGTTGGATGCCTGTATTCCATCCATCAACGGGAGGCTGGTCATTCATAGACAACACTGCTGCAATGTGGTATTGCAACAAACATGGTGAGGTGGAGTCACAGACCCTGTGCCAGGAGGCCTTGTGCGTCTAGAAGTAAGTAATTTTCCTGGTGGTAAACCTCCTGGCAGAATCTTTGAATGCTAGGGCAGATTTTCTTAGATGTTGATGCCCAGAAGATCATCAATGGCAACTACACCCGGAGGTGGCGCAAGGTTTCTTCCTCGAATGACGAGATCCTTGGCTCAATCTGTTCACCACTGCTGAGAAAACTCAATGTCAGCAGTTCTGCGCATTGGAGTTTCCAAGGCATCTCTCGCTCAGAGACACGTTATGCCTTAAGTGTAACTTGAGACTCATCTATGCCTTTCTGCCTATAGCAATCCTGCCATGATTTCTCCAGAAAATCAGGGCAGAAGAGAACCCTCTCCAAGTGGACTGTGCTCTGCATTAAGATCTGCTATGCTTTGGCAAAGAAGTAGCCTCCTGAAGGACTGCATGCTCATTCTACCAGAGCCAAAGCTCCTACCACTGCATTGGCGCGTGGAGTCCCTGCCCATGAATGCCTGGATGGTCAGTTTCGCCGTGAGAGTCATTTTGCTTACTTCGTCCTGCAAGACTTTCTGGTTTCAGTCCATCCACAGACCCACCTCCAAATACGTATTGCTTTTATATTTATTCAAAAGATGAGGAATCAGTGACTCGAAGTGTCTTTTAGAAAAACAAGTTGCTTATCTTTAGTTACGTGCTTTTTGGTGCAGACTCTATATAGCTGCAGATTTCTCGCCAGCCCTCCCATCATCCCAGTTATGTGGTTGTACTCTCAAAATATCAATAGCGGGAGCGCCGTATTAAAAAAATAATTTTCATAGGTTCAACTTCGTTGATTCCAAATCTTCTTTTATTGAAGTTTTGATCATATAATGATGGGGACACTTATTTCATCAATGTCCAATTCTCCACATCATATCCAATCGTTATATACCCAAACCATTAAACAGCCGACGCGTTTCGTCCGGGAACGGACATCATCAGGGCTGGCAAAACAAATTCAAATAAACACACAGTTAATATCAATTATTTGTCATAACAACATGAAATTACTAGTTTAACAAACTGTTGCTACAATAATAGTTAAAAACGCCTGCTTATTTAACATACTAATCATATTCACATGACATTATTATCAGTGCAAAGAAAAATTAAACCCAATGTATATTACAAATCTCATTCCCTACCCGCTCACGTTACGTGGTTGTACTCTGTTAATAAGTCTAGAAATATGCACTCTGTCTACCAATGTACTTTTGGGACACAGCGTCTGGGGGTGTGGATGGCCTTGACTGCAACTGACGTCAGCGCACTAGAGTGGTGCCTATACAGGAGGCTGCACACATCATTTTCAAGCATCATCGGGGCAGTCCCAATGGATACAGGAATGTTTTTGGCACTCTGTAAAGTCCTGATATGGAGCTTCGGGTAGTGATGGCTATAATTCTGTGAAGGGTATTGATGCAATTTTGACACATATTCAGACTTCTGAGAACGTGTCTGCGTGCTCTTTCAGGAAGTGTCCCCCAAATTTCTTTTTCCTCCTCTATGCCCAGTGTAGGCCATCAATTTACTACAAGACTAGAAACTCATTGTACTGTTTATTTTGTTGATCCTTTAAAAATATTTACAATAAAACATAAACAAATTGAACATACAAGTGTGGCTTAAATTACCATTGTCAATCTTCATGGCTCACAGAGGCAAACAGTGCTTAGGACCTGTACCGATGGTGGGGTCACATAAATTGCACCCACTCATAAAAGAGTAATCCCATTTCTTAGATTCTATGGTCAGAGTTGAGATCTCCCTGTTGCACAATATAGGTATAATTGGAAAAGCCCATAAAACTTCATAATAAATTTCAAAATCTATTTTTTATGTTAAATATGAATGTAAATGAATTTATAAAATAACACAAGGCTATAGCACTATTAACTTAAGTTTGAATTAAATCTTTAAACAATTTAACAATACTATAATAAAAAATATATTTACCTAAAGTTTAAATTAAAAAATAAATTCCCACTTAAAATAAAAACAAATTATGCAAAGTGATTTATATAATTAATCAACAGTAATTTGATCATATTTTAATAAATATTAGTATTACATTAATGAATTAATTAAAACATGTTGTTAAATGCGCTCTGGCGAAAATACAGAGGGGTGAACATGGGAAGCTGAATCTCATTGGTGGTTTTCTATGCCTTATATCCGCACGTGAATGTATTATTATTGTAGTACTGTGTCCGCCTCACTGTGTACCATTGAAAATGCCTATTGTAATTGATGTTCTCTTGAGCAATGTTAATAAAAAAGATTTTTTTTTAAATGTTAAATATTTTATAATTGAATAGAAAATATGGTTTGTTTTTAGATCTTTTTCATATTAAATGATATTTATTAATATTTCTAACTATGTAAAATTATTTAATTGAATGTAACATTACTTCCTATTTGGTTTTGTTTTATGTCCCTACCTCCATTATTTTCTGTAAGATGGTAGTTTAATGTCAGTGGTTGTCCATGTGTGATGCTGGGCTTACTACTGTTTCTTTTTGGCAGTAGTAAATTACACTGGTAAATTTGACTCTGACCCCTGTTTCAAGTGATGGAGACATGTTAGTCTTCACTTTTGAGTAACTCCACACGCAGTTTGTGAAAGTAGTAGTAAAGGTACGTAAAAGTGTAAGAGCAAACTTATATGTATAACATGCTCACAGGTGAATAGCCTGAATGTTTTTGTTTGGTTTATTTTGCTTCCCATTGAAACGGAAAAAAAGACTGCAATGAAATGTATTTATCATCCTGGATATAGGCATTTAATTATAAAATTATCAATCGTCTGTGTAACTTGATAGTGTGTCGAATATTGCAATGTGGTGCAATACGTCATAGCGAGGTGCTTATGTGTGAGTGGATATTATCAGCAAATAACAAGTACTTGTATTCCTCCAAATCGACTTCAATACATTTGATTTAGCCATCAGTTCTGCACATTTATTATGTTAGGTAATCGTATGGGCTGTATTTCAAATTTAGCAAGAATTTTCCCTGTGTAAGGAAATCCCGTTACCGGGAAATATTATTTGCCGATGGAGAGCTGTGTTGTAAGCATTACAGTGCATCATTTACTAAAGGGATACTGTTATTTTTTGACAAATGTCTTTTATCCTGTGTCTTCTTCACTTAGGCCCATGATTACAGGTAGTGCTGAATGGAGTTCCAGTGTGGCATTCGACTCCCCACAACTAAATGTTGTTTTGTGTTCCTCCACCCAGATGTTTCGGGTGTGGTAACACCACACTCTGTTATACAAGCCAAATATTCCAGCCACTAAAATCGCTTTGCGGTACGGTTGCATTGTAGGCCAGATCGTTGTCCTTTCCCTGCTTGATCCTCAGCCAAGGCACAGGAAGGTATGTCATGCTCCCCCTGCCATATCACATCTTCCGTTCACTCCCTTGGGCTCCTCAATCCCCTCCCTCTTGCCCTTACCACACACATGGGCCCTTGTAGACATTTACCACCTGCTCAGAGCAGGTGGTAAATGTCTGCTTTAAAACTAATTGGGAATTCGGTGTGGGATACTGGCCAGCAAAACAGGCCTGCACAGATATTTCCCATTCTGTGGGGTTTACCTTGTGTGTAGTTTCCTACTCATATGTGTAATTCTGGCTGCCTGGAATGTCCACATGGAATTCTGCTTTGCTTGTCATCGGGACTTAGTTCACGTTTGGTAAGAAGACCTTTAGCACATATTCAGTACCAAATTCAAGCCAGAACAGGGGATTAAGGCTACTTTGCCCGCACTGGTGACAAAATCCCTATGGTGTGCGTGTGTATAGGTGCAGGAGGTCTGGGACACAATCCCCTAGATCCCAATAATAGAACACAAGAAACTTGTTTTACAAATCAAATTGCACAAAGTGACCCCGCACACTTCAACAGTGAATAATACAGTATCAGTAACGTTGTACATATAGTTCCATTGACTTTCCAATCGTTCTCCCAAGAATTCTAAAGTCCGATTTCTTCAGTAAACAGATTCTTTATTCACAAATGATACTTAAAACAAATAGCCAACGCGTTTCGTCCGTAACCGGACTTCTTCAGGGCTATATTAAAAAATACAAAACATAAAAATATTAACATATGAATAGTGTTGATCTATTACATATTACATATTCAGTACCAAACAGATAAAAATAATAATTATGTAGACCATAATGACTTCCTTCTGAGACCTACAGTCCGGGCAGAATCATCTCTTTCAATTTTAAATAAGTTCCTACCTGGCTGGTCCAGATGTAGATTGTCTGTTCTTATAAATTTAGCTTTTTAATAAAGCAGCATCACAAAATACACAATCACAAGCATCCTGTTTACAGAGGTGAGACATTCTCCTGAAGAAGAACCTTATTTTTAGTGCAACAATATCTTTGTGTGCGAACCTATTCTCTGTGGTATGAGACTATGCCTTGAGTTTGTATAGAGACTGGGTCTCATGTTTGAGGCTTTATGCAGTGTTCCTCCAGGCCCGTCAGGGCTGCCACAGCTTGTGTGCCCAGGAAATTGAGAGAAGCATTGTATCCTGTTTATCAAAAAGGATTGGGCCAAATTTGGATGAAAAGCAGTGCCTGCAGGTGCACAATCAGATGAGATCCTGCATGGGAATGTGAGAAAGGTGAGAGCATTCAGATTTTTTCGTCTTACGACTGCAGGCATGCTGCCAGATGGAAATCCCTGTGACGCTCCCGCCTTCCTTTACCTAGCGTGTAGGGGCAAGGAAATAAGACTTTCTTTGCTTAGGCTTATTCATGAACAGAATCTACAAGTACGACAGATAAGGCCCTAAGAGACCTAAGGGTTGGACGTTGTAGACTAGGGTAGATCCTAACCACTGGTGCAGAAAAAAGAAATCATGGGCCATCTGGTCCCCAGACCATCTTCACAAGCAGTGATAGGCAGAGATTAAAGAGGAGTTGGAATGGTACACAGGCCTGATTATGTCCATGGTGTAGGATGTAGCAGTTAAGTTGCAAGTTACCACTTGTTGGGGCCACCAAAACAATGGTGAGTTAAGTAAAGTTGAGACCCCACTCCATGTTCATGAGGTGGAACCTGTAAAGGTAAAATGCTATGCATAGGTGTCACCAAGTCAGGTACTCTAGATACATCTTATTTTTGTTGGATCCTTAAAGGGACACCAGAGCGGAAGACCTTCACACTCGTTCACATGTGTCCAATTCTCCCAGAGCTTCTTATTCGCTACCCGAAGTAACTCGGAGACACTCATGGGTAGGCAGCAGGTTGGGTACATGTTGTCCAGTCCCAAAGTACGAAGCAACGACATTAGTAAAATACCTTAGTGTGTGAGAGAGCCATAAGACCAAGCATGTGCGAGTTCATGTATGCTTTCTACCTGTGAGTGTGATGTGTCTTATTACTTACCTGTCTTTCTAGAGGTGTGTATGTCAGCTTAGGTGAGCATCCTCCTGTGATGATTTAAGCCCCTTTGAATCAGGGCACACTCAATCTCAGAATAAGAAGTGTTGTGCCCAGACAGAAGAATGTGAGCCTTTATTGTATAATGTGTACAGTGGTTGTATTCCTGGACTCCGGTAACTTAAAGTAAATTAATTAAAGAATTCAAAATTCAAACACTGACTTTGGTAATATTGCCCATTCCAATGATCCATGCCATCTATACATTGAGCATATCGTATATGTTGGAGGATCGATTTGTTGCATGTACTAATAGGATCAATAGTTGCCTACCACACTACAACTTGTTCATGAGATACACATCTGATTCATTATGTATACCACCTAAGGGAGCCAATATAACTTGTGATTTGTTGCACGACAGTCTACATATATGAAATGGCAAGCGGCTTCCCTCCTATTGTGTGGAATTCTTCATTGAAATGAGCAGTATACAGAATTGTTTGTCATTTATCTGTACTCCATTTCATCTTGTTTATAGGATTTTACCATGCGATTGAAGTGAAATATGTCTTTTAGTCTTCTAGAACACATTTAAGCAAAACGTGACATATCCTTTCATTTGTAACTGAGGCATAGCCAGACATTTAATTGTTCTTTAACGCCTTCCGCGCTGATGACAAAGCCAGCTCGTCATGGGCGTTACCTGCGCTACGCGGATGACGAGCTGGCTTCGTCACAAACCGCGCGTTTTTCAAAAATCAGCGCACAGCGGGAAAGCGCGGTACCGGTTTAACCTAGTTCATTCCCTTCCATAAACCCAGTTAGTCAAAATTGGGTTCACAGTTTATTGATGTCTGCTCACCAGCAGATGGCTCCAAACGTCATTTCCATCCTTTCCAGAGATGTAATTAACATTTTATGTTAACTTCATTGTTCTCTGCAATTCCAAGTGCAGCCGACCACATCACAGGATGCAAGAGGACGCTAAATGCTAGATCTCCAAGTTGACGTGGCACATGCAGAGTTTTCTTGAAAAAGCACTGGCACTGATGTACAGAAAAAAACATTTTGGACTTTGCACTTAAACCAGCCTGGTTGCAGTTCTTGCACTCAGGCTTCTTCCCGCTGGATTTGGGAAGTTGTTCCCAAAATTACGTACTACATCCAGCATGTCACGTCACATTTGGCGGAGTTGTGGACTATGTTTTGAAAATGTATGGAAATTTGCTGTTAAAAACACTGTCCTATAACTCGTGCAAGAGCCTTTTACCTCTATGCTGCTGAAGCAAGTGAACGAATTGCTTGACGTTCATGGCTTCATAGGGTCTTTAGAACATCAGATATTTTAATTTCAAGTGGCGACGTCTCCATTGTTGGAGGACATCCGCTGGGTACCAGTTTGTGTTGAATTTATAGTGGTTCTCATGAGCTCTCTGTAGCTTGTGATCCATCTGCGCTGTCTGCTTGTCTTGCAGGTCCATCTTCCCCATTCACCCTTCATTCAGGATCATTGCTCTAGCAGAGCCCCCTGTGATTGGCGGTAGCGCCCAGCAGTGGCTGGGCCCAGAGCTTCTGACCATGTTCCTGTTCCATACTGTTAAACCCCTAACAATGAAGGAAGAGATGGAAATTATTCAAGGAATGGTAAGACTCATTGACAGTGGTTTTTTCTTCAATTTTTGTTTCTATTAGTATGGTACCCCACGTTAAAAATCTTTGTGTGTATTTTTCCTTGATGTGTGTAAGGCATTTGTGGATATCAATAGGAGTACGCAGTGTGCACATATAGTCCAAGTGATGTGTTTCACTCAAAATCATGACCTATAACCAGGGCCACTGGAATTATGCAGCATTGGAGGGCCAAATTATGTGGCAGGGTTGAGTAAGTTATGGGTCAAGAAAATGCAAATTATGTTCCATTATACAGATTTTTTGATAGTATGACTTCATTATTTTGTCAATTCTAAACTTGTTAACACTGTTTGGGCATTAGTTGCACTTTTTTAGTGCTAGTTTAACACCCTAATATAGCAATAATTAACACCCTAATATAGCAATAAGCAACATAAAGGAAACCAGTCCAACTTTGCAAAGGGTCTCCCACTGCGCAGCAGCACGCGTCACTGCGTTTTTAGTAACTTTTGACACGTTTGAGCTAGAAACAACTTCGTTTTGTTGTTGAAATCTGCCGATTAAGCAACAAATCTATAGTTATGCGAAAGTCGCCACAGCCGCTAAATCAAATAATTCCAGTGACCCTGCCTATAACCAGCAACATTTCTTTACAGATCTGTTTTTGCATTTTACTGGCTAGGTTGTTTCTCAGTCTCCCCCGCATCTTAAGACCAGGAATGAGGGAAATGCATTAAGGAGCGGTGGTTGGTTATACTTAGAAGGCAGAGTTGAAATAAAAAGATGGAAGGGTGTGAATCGGGAAAAAAAAACCTAGTTATAAAAGGGAAACCGGAGAAAGAAACACCTAAAAAATAAGCAGGATAGAAACCAGTGCCCCCCACCCTTCTAGCAGTGCCCAACCCCAGCTGCCTTTGCTTGAAAGGTAGACGCATTGAACAAATTGACTTTTTATCGTGGGTGAATGACTGCCACAAGATCCTCGCCAAGTGTCACACATTTAAATTGAGAATATTGAGAGCGACAATTTATTAGGAGAACTGGAAGGAAGAAAGTTTAACATTGGCAATAAAGGTTTCAGATAAACTCAGCAGCACCCTAGTTTATTAGAACATTGGAATGTTGAACGCACTATTAAAAACAACAGAGTGGTCTGGGCTTCTAATGGCTGGTAGAAGCCTGGAGCATCAACATTCCAAAGTTTAACAAATGCCTCCGAGAGCCCAAGGGGATTTCAACCGACTCGGATGCCGTGAGACATTTGTTTTACAAATTAGAACATTGTGCCCTCTAGTGGCAGAATGTTCTAATAGCCTTAGAGCCCTCCCTAGCGGGCTCTTCTGACCATTAATAGCCTACTCCCTTCTTAAAGGCACTTGCATTCAGCTCAGCCTTAACGCTGGAGCAGGTCTTTAATGGCCGGTATAGCCTGCTACAGAGGGCTCTAAGGCTGTATTCAATAACTGATGAAGATACTACTAGCAGTCAAAAAGGCTACAGAGTACAAATATAGCAAAACCCCAGCTGGAACAGCCCAGTCATAATTGCCGTGCCCAGTCTCCTCTTAGCAGTGAACCAAGTACCCCCAGGTAGGTGCCTTGTTGGGCATTATCAAAGGTGTGCAACTTGACTGCAATGGCCATTTGAACACAGGCATGTCTGCAGCATTCAGGGCTTCTCACTGAGAGAAACAAAATAGGCATCCTTTGAATGCTTAAATTAATGTTGGCTTTTAGTACTTACTCTGGGTCTCATTCCAATCCTTAATTCTTTTGCTCACTGTACTGCAACAGACGGGGACCAGCCCTATGCAAATGACCTTTGGTCCTGCTTGAAATGGCACACTCCTGCCAAAATGCTAGGTCATGCACCCACTTCCTTGGAACAGAAGCACCGTCATACCCTTTTACACTTTATTTGGCCTCTCTAGTCAGCTTAGCTTGAGTCCTATGGCAAAGAGAACCCAACCTTCCTTGAATTCCGCCACAACTGTACTTTTGAGCCACAGCTTTGGGTGATGCAGATGCTATTGTCCAAGAAGAGATAAGACCTATTTAGCTGCATTTCAAAGACGTGTATTCTGAATTACCTGCATTGGAAAGTGTGTTAATGTCTCATCATATATGTAGACGAACGTGTGAGGTATTGTGAGAACTCTTAGAGAACATTCTGGTAAAGGCTCTTTTTCACTAGCCAGTCATACATGTTTGAATAGATGTTCATCTTCAGAAATTAGCTGCTTCGACCCTCGGTAAAAAAAGTACTGGATGGTCTATTAGCCATTGACTAGACTGTGTTCTGGTAATGGTGCTCCTTGGCTGCATGCAAACTTCTAGTATTTTTATGTTTCACCGCATTTAGGATTTAGGATGGGAAAATATGCATCTTGAAGGTCTAGCAAGTATATCTCAATCTTGTGTTACTTACACACACTTTATATGTTTGGTGTGTGTTTGTATACTCACTGTGTAGATGTATCGATCGATTGGTGTATAGATACATACATATACACATACTTAACTACTTACATCCATCCAACGTTAACTTTTCACATCCAAGTTGGCAAGCTTGAGGAATCGGGAGAAGGTATCTAAAGTTACACAAACATGATTTTTTTTGGCCAAAGCACGCCATAGTTTAGGCAGATGCAGTTACTTAAAAATTTATTATTGAGAACATTTTTAGTTAGGTGTACATTCTCAAGACACATTTGACAATAAAAACGGAGGTATTGGTTGCATTGCATTGACGGGTTAGGAATGTAGAGAACATGTGCCTACCTACCGACCATTTGCGTCTTGTGATTAAGGCTCAATATTTTGGTCCGAGACAATGTCTTCTGATTTATCAACAGATCCCAAATGTACCCAAGAATGCAGTGGAACAGTTATTGACATTAACACACAAACTTCGGGAAACAAAGGACCCCACTGTGAGTATTTATGTATTTACTTACTTATTTATATTTATTTATTTATATGTGTTTCTTTATTTAAGTTCAATGCTGCTGAGTAGATGGTACACACAGGGTTACTGGTGCCTGCACTCTTTTACTACCTTGCTTGCTGAGGTTGCCTCAACTTCAACAAAGCGAAATAAATAATTAAAATTCTACTAATCAAGTCGTCAAGTCAGGTTTATTGTTTTTAGTTAATTAAAACCATAACAATGTATATAAAAGACGGTATGTTACTATATGTTTACTAGAATGGTTTTAATTAATACATACTTCTGTATTACATGTAAAGTTCTTGTGAATGTTTCATTGGCTGGAAGTAAATCATAATGCTTTTGGGTATAAAACCATTATCAGCTTTAAAACACTAGTGCATGATTGAATATTTGTGCAATCATCCATCCATAGGTTTCTTTTTGACATAATATTTTAGTATTGTCCTACATTGTCACCGACTTGATTTTATGGACTATTTCCAGCTTCAATGAACACTGTGTGTTTCTATGCATTTGCTATAGTGACTCTTACGTTCAGTATTACAGGTAAAAATATTGTGCTAATTTTATCCAATAAAAGTAAAACATAATGCTTTTAGATGGAAAACTAATATCAAAGATTGAAACCCCTCTGCATAAAAATATTTGTACAATCCTTAAATGGTTCCATATTTCACCAGTCTTTTAGCAGTGTCCTAAGAATTCACAGAGTATTACAGATAAAAATAAATCTAGGGCTGATTTCATCAAGTGAAGATTAATCATAATGCTCTTGGATTAAAAAAACGGTATGATTTAAAATCCTCCTGCAAAATATTTGTACAATCATGAATAGTTCAATTTTTGCCAGTGTTTTAGCAGTATTATAAGTCATCACTGAGATGATTATATATTCTATATCATGCTTCCGTCAACTGGTCAGCAGTGTTTTTCGGATACTCTCAATATGCTATATCTAAAAATTCACAAATTTACAGTTTAGCTCGGGATCCCCAGGGTTAAAGCAGGCTATACAGCTTCCCTGCAGGTGTGTATGCGCTTTAGATATTGTTGTCTGATTATTTGGAGTCCCGGACAGGTGCAGATCAGATGATTTAGGTCTACTCTCTTATGATTACAGTGGCTGCATACTATCGGGTCATTATATTTTCATGCTGGCATAGCTGCTAATGCTGGTATGTTTCCCAGGCATGAAAAAAGTAATCTGTATTTTATATGTACAGAAAAAGGAATGGAAATGTATATGGCCACCGAAGAGTTGGTGTAGGGTTTTATTACCATCCATAAGTCTGACAGGGTGCTAAAGTTGTTTTTGTCTGCCAGCTTAGAGATCATTTTTGTGGATTTGTTAGTTATTCTTCTTAAGGTGTCATGGGTGACACCAAACAAATTCCCATAAATTTGTGAGATCTAATTGTTTGATAGAGTCTTGGAGGTATTTATGGTGTTCCGATGACTGATTGTTTTGTAATTCTGACCATAAGGCTTTATTTAAGGAGATGGATGAGCGGCTGATTTAATGGCAATTTTTTACTGCTCTCGCTCTTCTGGATACATCTTGGTTAACAAGATGAAACTCCAGGTGGATCTGTGCCAGGGAAGAATTCTTCTGTATGTTAAATACTCACCTAAATGCTTTTATCTGTATCCTGTCCAACAGTGCGGCGTCTTGGCCTTTCATTGCATGCTTGTGTATGTGATTGTTGGGAGTAGTTTGGAGGCTCTTACTTTTAGAAGCGGTTGATAAGATGAACCATTACATTTCCGTGCCAACATGATGAGAGCATGAATCAGGACTGATCCCTTCTGGCTGATGTGTTGCTTTTGTCGAGTAAAACTTCCTCTAGAGTCTAAGTATAGACCAAGATATTTGTAGTCTGTTATTGATTCTAGGCGTGAATCATTCAAAAGAAATTCTAAACACGGCTCCGAGGGATGTTAAGTGGTATTGTTTTCGATTCTCATCTAGGTCGTTGTTTCTTGGATAGGTGGCAAGTGCATTCAATAAGTTTTGCAAGCCCGCTCTAGTTTGACTAAATAAAATGATGATAGGTGGGTTAATCGAACTACGCCCAGACGAGGAGGTTGGGAATTATTCTGATCTAGCACTGGTGTAAGATCTGACATAAAAAGGTTGAAACGGTGCAGCGCTAAGACGCACCCTTGCTTCAGACCTTGATGGGTGGGTAGGCTAAGAGCAGCCCTCCATTGCTGCATTTCCATAATGCCTACTTTCTTACTCAGTCTCCTGGCCCTTAAAGTGGAAGGAGCTGCAATGAAAAAATTAAATAGCCATTCTGAAAATGGCAATGGGGAAGCATGTAGTTGTCATCTGTGCATGAAGCTGTCCTCTGGTACTCCCAAGTGCTGATAGCCTACATTCACAAAGTGAAAGCGAATCAGACCCCCCCCCACCCCCTCTTAGAGGGCACTGGTCCCAGTTGTGGCCGAACCCCGTTAAAGCCTTAGGTAAGCCGCCCACTGACACAATACCGACGCCTGAACCCCTAATCTCTTCACCAGACTTACACCACCATAACGGAACCATTAACTCCCTATTACTACCCCTCTCTTCACCGAAAACACTATAGCTCTCAGCCCATAATCGCCCCCATCCACTACCTCGACCCCTCCCCCATCCTAGACACCTAGCGACCCCCTCCCGATTGACCACGACCCCCTCAAATAACGCATAACCACTAAGTCACCCCGGCCACATGCTCCGAGTTCCCAGAACCACCCCCTTCTTCAAGCTGACTCATTCCCCCCTTTCCCCCACCCACCTCTCCCACCGCTAACACACACAGCCCATAGCCGACTAAAGATTTTGCCCAGCTCCACAAGGATCACTCACCTGAACTCCCCAGCCCCACCGCTTTCCACAGTGACTATCGACTCCAACCCCCTGTCCTCTCCCCTCAT
This sequence comes from Lissotriton helveticus, assembly GCF_964261635.1. NCBI lineage: Eukaryota > Metazoa > Chordata > Amphibia > Caudata > Salamandridae > Lissotriton > Lissotriton helveticus. The sequence continues at coordinate 423,033,057 of NC_136069.1, read as the reverse complement.
AAAACGTCACGGACCTAACTCCATCTCCATCACCCCTCCACCCAGCCTCACACCTAATGCAAAAAAATCCCTTAAACACAAACTAATCAGGAAATTCCCCGAATCCCTCTTCGCAGATGTCTACCACTGCCCCTCAAAAGGTCAAATAAAAATGGACCTCATCTTCCACACAGCTAGACCAGGCTATTGGATCTCTAACCTGAGAGAAAAATGCCTAATCACCAAAACAACTAAGACGATCCATAGCTGCAAGCTCTCTTTCTACACCCCGAATCACCTGCCCAACTACGGGATCACCTCAGTGACCATTTACTCCAATGGCACAGTCCTGATCCAAGCCAACAACGCCAATCTGGAGGATTTTGACCTCCTATTCCGCTCTCTAATTGCAAACTCTGTCACACCTGACGCCTACCAAGGCCACCAGCCCCATACGCTGATCAACCCCCCAACACCACCCCCCAGGAACACAGTCACCCCTATGCAACCCGTAACCCTCTCCAAGCCCCACGAAAACAAGATCACGGCCCGACCACCACCACAGCCCATACTCCAGAAGCACCCTGATGCGGAACAACCCCCTAGCAGCTCCAGTGGACTGTAAGACCAGCCTCAAGTCCCCCCATACCCAATCCCTACTCTCCCTCAAGAATAACCGCCCTGCGCACCCCAAGCACCACACCCCTCCACCCCAGCCCACGACCCAAGCAGACGTCTCAACCCAATCTGATCCTAACTGACCCCAAAACCCAATACAACCACAGCATCTCCCAGAAGCTCCCCCCCCCCCCCCAGGAGGGGCCTCACTGCCGCCTCACCGCTATTGAAAACCAAATCGACACTATAATTCAAGGCCTGAACCAAATCCTCACCAACCTCTCGACACTCCACAACCCCCACCCAAAGTCCCTCCCCACCCCCCTATACTCACGCCCCCCCAGACCAACTAACTCTCCACTTCACACCAACACACCCCCCCCTCCTCGACCCATGCCCGGAGACCCAACAGAGCGGCAAAAGCCATGACCTGGGAAGAAGCGCGTGAACTGTCCGCCTCTTACACAATCCCCACCACCCACCCCCCTCAGTCCTCTATAAAGGTAATCACCGGTCTTAGAAACGACCATCCCCTCCGCAAACCCACTAGACCCCCGATCTCCCTCATCACCATCCCTACCGAACCTATAAAAAAAGACTCTCCCCGGACCAACTGCATGCTAAAAAATTGCAGATCTGCCACCAAACACCCTACAGAGCTAGCAGAGACCATCCTCAACCATAACATAGACATAGCATTCATCACGGAGACCTGGCTAAACGACTCCTCCCCACCTATCCTAGATATGCTTGTCCCCCCAGGCTATTCCATCATCAATAAAGATAGGATGGACCAAAAAGAAAAGGCGGGGGCATGGCAATTATCCACAACAACCTCTCAGTGGTTGAAACCGACACCTTTAACTACAACTCCTTTGAATGCCTTACGACCAACATCAAAACCACCGACAACCATCTACTGCAATGCCACCTACTATATCATTCCCAGGTAACAACGCCACGTTCACGGAACAACTTTCAAACCTAATCGCCAACTGCCCCCTCAAAGAGTCCAACACCCTCAATTTAGGGGATCTTAATCTACACTGGAATAATGAGAACAATGCCACAATAAAATCCCTAAACAAACTTCTTCACTCCAACAACCTATCCCAACACTGCTCAAAAGAGATCCACAACAAAGGGGCAATCCTGGATGCCATCATCGCCCGGCATGATGCAATCTCTATTGAACAGATCCTCCCAGTAGATTGGTCAGACAACCACCTAATCCTATTCCACCTCACGCAACAGATCCAGTCTCATCCCCCCATCGCAGCCCCCCCACATGGTCCAGGAACCGAGCACAAATCAACACAACCGAACTAGAAGAAAGAATAGCCTCCTCCCTGACAATCCCCGCACAAGGCCTCTCAGCTACGGAACTCATCTCACACTATAACACTACCACGTCCGCCATCCTAGACCAATTGGCACCCCTAAAACAAAAAAAACCTAGGACCATCCCATCGAGAACCTGGTTTAACAAGGACATCAACGAGGAAAGGAGACTTCTCAGAGCCACAGAACGCCATTGGAGAAAGAACCCCTCCTCTAGCCGTCACGAGGAACTCAAAGCAATTAGAAGAAGGTACAAGAATCATATCAACAGCGAAAAAACAAACTTCTTCTGAAATGCGCTAGACAAGGCAAAAAACAGGCCAAGAGAACTCTTTGACATCATCAAAAAACAAACATCCAAACCGTCCACTGTCCATGCCCAACTCTCCAAAACCCTATGTGATAACTTCGTCACCTTCTTCAATGAAAAAATAGCCAAGATCGAACTATCTCTAGACATCAGCCCTCCCCCGATTGCCAACATCGACCTAACAACAACAGAACCCACCTCTAGAGACCCCACCTCTATCGCCTGGTCCTCCTTCGACCTCGTCCATGAAACCGAGATCCTCAATCTAATCTCATCATCCAAACCCTCATCCCACAACCTTGATCCCAACCCCTCACAAATGGCCAAAGACCTCAAACTCACCCCTGCTCCACTCTGGTGTGAAATCATCAACAGCTCCTTAAAAACTGGCATCATTCCGGACTGCCTCAAAGTCGGCCAGGTTACTCCCCTCCTGAAGAAACCAGGCCTAGACCCCAACGACCTAAACAACTTCAGACCAGTCTCAAGCCTGCCCTTCCTAGCTAAAATCCTAGAAAAATGTGTATTACGCCAACTCAACAGTCAGCTCGACAACATCAATCTTCTTGACCACAACCAATCAGGTTTCAGAAAAGGCTATAGCACCGAAACTGCAATCCTGAGCATAGTAGATGACATCCGCAACTCCCTTGATTCGGATCAGTGCTGCCTACTCATCATCCTAGACCTGTCAGCGGCTTTTGACACGGTTGACCACAAGCTCCTCATCAAGGCCCTCAAAGAACGAGTAGGTGCGGACGACATGGTCCTGCAATGGTTCGACTCCTTCTTTCAGAACCGCTTCCAAAGAGTCAAAATAAAATCCTTCACATCCGACCCTCTCCCTGTGACCAGAGGGGTCCCCCAAGGATCTGTTCTTTCCCCTCAACTATTCAACATATATATGGTACCCCTCACCATCATACTGAAGAAAGCCAACATCCCCTTCCATCTCTACGCAGACGACACACAGATCTACATAGAATTCCACCTCCTTTAACGACATTCTAAGGCCCAACAACACTCTCAAAGAAATCCAAGACTGGCTAGGGGCAAACCACCTCAAACTCAATCAAGGAAAAACCGAGATCCTCCTCCTCTCCAACAAGGACGATAACCCTCAAATTACTGAATGGGTGAAAGCTATTGACGCTCTCAAAGGAAATCTCACCCTGACTAACTCGGTAAAATCACTTGGAATCACCCTTGATCACAAACTAGCAATGACGAGCCACAGCAAGAACTCCACGAAGAGCGCCTTTCTCAATCTGAAGCTCCTCAACAAAATCAAACCACACATCCCGCAGAAGGATCTCCAACAAGCCACCCAAGCACTGGTGCTGTCCAGACTGGACTATGGAATCGCTACACTATCCCGCACAGCCCTATCCCACCTAGCGCCACTGAAAACCACCCTTAATGCAGCAGGCAGAATGGTCTCAGGCGTAAAGAAATTCGACCACATATCCCTCGCACTCAAAGATTTAAAATGGCTCCCAGTGGAAAAGCGCGCCAGCTTTAGAACGGCCTGTCTTACACACAAAGCCTTGCACACAGGGAAACCGGAATACTTAGCCTCTAAACTCAAGAAAGCGGGTCAATCCAGAAATCTCAGAAGTTCAAACTCCCTACTACTCATCCCCCTGAATACCCGGAAACAAAAAAACGCAAGCCGCTCTTTTGCTGGCAACGCCCCAAAAATTTGGAACTGCATCCCAGTGGACATCAGAACTACCCCTTCCTTTCCAGAATTCAAGAGCCGTCTAAAAATCCTCTACCTCAACCGTGCATTCCCGAACTCTACCTCAACAGCTCACCCTGTAACTCTGACTACCTCAAAGTCACTACCTCAAAGCCGCCCCTCAGGCGCCAGACAACTCTGTTAATCTTTGAACTTGTATGAATCTTTGTTGCTGTATTGTTCCTCACCTGTTTCCTCCAGATCGACTGTAACGCGCTCCGATACCCTCGGGTCTGGCCAGCGCTATAGAAAACTTCAAAAATAAAAATAAAATAAAATAAATGGATACCACAACCTTTTGGGGATCGGTATCCAATCATCTGGTTGTAACGAGTTGCGTGCGCAAACCATTGATACTTAGATACATTGCATTGTGATGTGGATTGGAAAGTCGCTTTCTCTGCTGATAGTCATTTGGCTTTTTGGAGACACAAAGCTCAAGATTTTGCAAGTCCCATGTTTTTGGCTGCAAAAAATCTAAGACCATTAGGTGCGTTACTTCTTAACTACCCCGGCACCACCCCAGCAGGTCCTCCTCATTCACCGTGCTGTCCTGCTAGCTGGATGCTACTCACAACCATGCCCTCTGTTGTGTCTCCTGCTCAGAGGTTCATCAGTACCTGAAAGCATCATTAAAGGGCAACGTGGACTCTGGGATATTCCAGCCTCTTATCTTTTGGACGATATACTAAAAAGAACACATGTATAGAGTAGAGGATAATACAAATTAAAGTATGTCTCAAAGTCCAGAAGAGTGTCCTTAAAAAGAGCTTGTTAAGAGGAGAGCAGCAGGTCGGAGAAAATGGGGACTAGCCGGAGTAGTTTTCGAATAATCCATTTCTGTGTTTTTCTTGTATCGATTATTGTCATAATCGCTGAGTGATGTCATACTATTGTTTGAGTTGAATAGCTTTAATTACCGCTTTTCATGAAGGCGTGAAGACCATAGCAACATGTGCTAAAAGAGATGTATTAATTGGTTTCGCTGCTGTAACGCCTGTGATTTGCAAAATTACCTTTTTCAGACTACAAAACCACAAGCCGGTGAGTTGGAAAAGTGTTTTCAACTGTTGTTTGGAAGGAGTGGGGCGTAAAACAAGATGTTACCCTCCTCCTTCGAAATTGCACTGCAGGTTTCCAGTGGTTAACAGCTGCAATTGTCGTCGCAAACCACTTACTGTAGTTCAACATCTGCTAAGGGGATGACATCCATTGATAGAAGTGCAATCTTTTCAGCGCAGAAGGAAGTTTGCGCCAGAAAGCAGTCATTGTACTAAAGAGCCAACTGCTTCAAGGCGCCACCTTTATACATCAGGCCCTTAGGATGGGATTCTTCTGAGCCTTTTTGGAGCTGAAAAACAAATACTAAGGCACTGATGATAATGATAAAATTTAAATGGTTTCTAAGACGTTTGTCTAAAAAAAAAATTCATTCGGCTTCCGATTAACACAAGTAGGATAAAGGGTTTTGAATGATTATGTATCCCTGGGCTGCTGGTCCTTCAGTAGAGGGACACAAATTAGCTACATTACATCAATTAAAGAGCTTTAGTTGCCAAGTCAAGTTGGTGACAAGTTTTTCTTTACCAACCACACTATGATTCTAGATTGTGTTGGTGACTTCCAGGACTGGTGGCTAGGCTTTCTTCAAGGCAAGTGCAGGCGTAGTTTCTGTTTACGTACTGGTCTTGCAAAAAATGAAATTACAGTTCTAAACTGCTTCTGCACATGCACTACATATGTTCAAGTATGGTATTGACTGTTGTTGTGATCAGAGTTTAGTTTAGGAAGCAAAGCTTAAGATCTTCTTCATTACCTGTGCCAGTGAGTTTGTGATGACAGCTGATACCAAGGGTTCTGGTCTTTCCAGGAGTGTGGAATACCAGGGATTATACATTGAATCCGTTGTTGAGAAATAAGGAATTACTATTGAAACCAGTACTTCGATGTCCGATTCTCACAGCAATTCCTTATTTTTCCCCTCTTAGTTTTGCTCATAGATTTCGATTATTTTCATCCCCTGGAGTCCGTGGGTGAACCCTAGAAGAATTGCGGCCTATCCACACACCTTGAAATTCCTACGAGGGCCGGAACTGTGATTACCAGTCCCCTCATGGGATTAAGGGCAATTTGTAATCTGAATGTGCCAAAACATTTTGTGAATTCGATATTACATAATCATTTATTGTCTTAAATCATGCATAGTGCACATGTGCGCTTTTGACATGTTGGCCTTTGAAAGTAAAGGCCAATGGTTCACCATGAACTTTTCACTTTCCTTATGACTATTTTATATGTTCACAGGCCCAGTCATTGGCGTCATCATTATCTACACGACAACTGTTGCGAATCTGCCGTCGACTCTCCCAGTACCCTAACGAAAGTCTGCACCATGCTGTGAATAAAGCTTGCCTTTCTAGGTATGAATTCTAGTTTTCATGTTTAGTTCTAAGATGCCCCGTTAATTGTGTGTTTTGCTCTATCATTATAGGTATTTGGTTTGCCCATTTTCTGCCTTCTGTATCATGGGCGGATAAAATATGTGATGATTGTTAGTATTTCCTTAAGCAGTCTGCCTCTAGCATCTTTATCACACTGAGTTCGGTGGCGTCAACGGTTCACATGTTATGAACATTTGTAAGTCACCAGTTGCCATTGTATGCTGTGGGCTCTATTTTGCAGGTAGTCTTACATAATCGAGGTGAAGCGTCCAAACGGTGAGCCAGGCACAATGTTATCCTCAAGAATAGATGAGGAAGTATGTTCCTAAAGATAAGATTCAAAATGGCATCTCAAAAACAGTCAATAAATAAGGCTGACTCAAAAAGGCACAATATAGTATATAAAAGGTTTATTAAGAAAATATTTAAGTGAAAATGTAGAAGCCAAAAATATAGTTAGTCTCAATGAATCAGTCTTGGGGCTCAGAAATCAATTGCTATGAAGGCTCTTAGCATTTAAAGTAGATGCCACATGATCAAAGTTTGAAAAACTGAGCTAAGTCCAGAGTGTGTAGCAAATCAATTGGAAAATGATCAGCATCCCTAGTAGAGGCCCAAGGATGCTTTGCAGACTCCCAAATGGAAATCGCACAGTCAACACAGGGCTACTAAATGTACCAATACAAGTCAAGTCACAGTACAGTATTATTAAATGTCACATAATGCCACCATCCTAGCACTACCTCCTCCTAGGGGAATGTTAATGATTCTCTGCTGCCTGCATGTCATCGGAGGCGTTGGAACAAATCTGGTTATATAAGCAATGGAACGTCTCATGTATGAATAACGAAGAGGAAGTGCCTTGAAAAGTAACTAAAGGCTACAGCATGTCATTCGAAAGCGTCAGTGCACAGTTTGCTTCATGCTGTGTCAGTGAAAACTATAAACACAATAAGTAATAAGGATGCTCCAGGAGAAAAGATGAGGTCTAACCATAATTGAGGCCTACTTTGGCATAGGCAAGGTAAACATAGGTCTGTACATCACAGCATTATCAATTGCAAAAGGTTCATGTTAATAAGCAAATATAGTTCTAATCAGAAAATATCTGTAACAAAACTATAAGGATTTTGTAGTCTTTCAGATGCTCACCAAAACAAGCCAAGACATGCAGCCTAAATTTCATAAGCTGCTAAGACACACAATTAGATTTGGAAGCTGTTTATGTCACTCAATCTCTGTTTGTAAAAAGTCCATGCGGTTATAATTGTCTGTATCCGTCATTACAGTGATAGTTACTTATGTGGTACTTAGACAGGCGTATTACTACCACAAGGTAATCCTGTTAACAGTCTTAAAATTATGATCTTGATCAGTAGTGAGGGTACATTGGTTCACGTGCAATTGTTATTGATACACCCCCCTCCCTCGTCCCCAGGAGATCATGAATCATTCCTCCTGGTCCTCCCCCACGCCATGGGGAGAGATGCTCCGGTGCTATATACTTGTGTTAATGATTCTTGGTTTGTTGCAGGGCCTGTTCTCTTTCTTTTTTGACATTTGTATTGTGTGAATTTACATGCTTTAAATGTTAATGAACATATTCTCAAAAAATAAAAACAATCCTAAAATAATGATTGTTAGAAATGGGTTTTCTGGTTGGCTAGGCATGCACCTAAGCCAGGCAGAATCCACCACTCTACTCAGGATAAAGGGATTACACATCAAAACTAACTGCTGCTCACCCCATTGGTAGCTTGGCATGAGCAGTCAGGCTTGTCTCAGAGGCAATGTGCAAAGCATTTGCATATAACAAACAGTAATAGAGTGAAAACACTACAAAAGGACACCTCGCCAGTTTTAGAACAAAATCCAGTATTTATCTTTGTAAAACAAGGCCTAAACAATTAAAATCCAACATACAGTAATCCACAATATCAATAAAGCAAAATAATTAGACTTTATATACAGTTCCTTGAAGTTGATAGCTCCGTCCGGGGCTATAACAGCAATGTGGGCAAACAAATCCAACGGTTCCAGCTGGTCGCATCATCGCGGTCCAGCTACGGTGTCGGAGAGATCCGTAAAACAGTACCTTTGGAGATGCAGGGCGTCGGACCTTGCGGTGAGATCCGGATGGGCGGCGAAGGCAGGCGTCGGTTCCGGAAGTCAGTGCAGGAGTCGTCGGGCCCTTGAAGTTACTCATGTTGCAGGTCGAATTCTGTGAGCTTGAATTCAGGAGCACAGGCGTCGGGGCTGCGGTGTGAAACGAAGCGGAGCGGTGCGTCGTTCGGTGCCCTCAGGTAGCGGCTCGCTGACAGTTGTCCAGTGTGGTTGGTGAGACCAGAGCCGTGGTGCGAAGCTGGGTGGTGCTTGTTTGGGTGCTGACAGGTCACGGTGCAAGCAGCAGCTCGTTGTTGAAGCACTGTCGTCAGTAGACCCAAGGCTGCAGTGCAAGATGGGGCAATGCAGTGTGCTTGGCCGACAGGTCACGGTTCAGGCAGTAGCATCGGTTGATGATCTGGAGTCGATGGCTCTGGTGTCGGTGGGCCAAGGCTGCAGTGTGCTGCGTCGAGTAACCTAAGGCGGTGCCTCCAAACCACAACGCAGGCAGTGGCGACGATGTCAGCTTGGAGCTTCATCATCGGTGAGACCAGGGCTGCTTGTCAAAGCGGGACGGTTCTTTGATTTCCCTCAGACTTCCAACAGGAGGCAAGCTCTACATCAAGCCCTTGGAGATACTTAGAATGCAGAAAGAACAGTCCAGTCCTTTCTCTGCCCAAAACCGAAGCAGTGACTGCAGGCCAACCCTGCAAAGCACACAGCAAAGTGGTAGTTTCTCCTCACAGCTCTTCCAACTCTTCTTCCTGGTAGGTTCCTTAGTCCAGCAGTAATCTAAAATTCTGGGGTCAGGGCCCAAATATTTATAGCACATTTTCCTTCAAAGTTGGTACTAACAAAGTTCCTCTGGCACACATAAACCAGTTCAGCCTGGCTCATACCAGGTTTTCCACAGGAGGCGGAGACAGCTTTGCGAGAGGCCACCACAGTCCATTCAGGTGCAAGCGCCAACTCCTCCCAATCCTCTGAACCCAGCCAGAGCTATTCAGCCTGGCTATGAGTCACTCAGGAAAGGCAGGACACACCTCAAAACGTCCTCCCCTCCTTGTGTCTGTCTAGTGACTGTATGGATGTGTAAGTCATTCAGGACCTTATCCATTTGTGTGACTGCTTAAACAAATGCACCACCGTAAACATTGCCATATAGAAGGCCAGAACTTAATCCTCCTAGCATGAACCTTGTATAGTATTTACTGAACCGTTGCTCAGTGTGGAGGATTTTGTAAGCTGAGACACATTTACAATAAAATAGAGAAGAATCTAATGCATGCAGCTTTTTCTTTTCTAGGTTTTTACCAAACCTTGCACGAGCTGCCTTACAAAAGAACTTGTCAGATTCCAGGATTGAGGCAACGAGTTCTGAACTTGGAAGAATGGAAGAGAATGAGTACATGTGTAAGCTCTCCTTTTTTTCGTCATGCTTTATGTTGTTCCTAATGTTGTGCTTTCAATCAATGATCTTTTCACGTTGTCTACAAAATTGTATAGAAAATAGTCTGAAAACAGTAGTTGACATTCATGTTCCACTGTATCTTGAAAGAAGTAGGCATTACAAAGTATGTTAAGGTAAGGTTTTGGAATTCAGGGGCACTAGAAAACTGCAAAGCAAGATTGATGCTTACTCTCAAGCTCTTACAGCATGGACTGTCCTTTTATATACTGACAGTTCTAGCATTTACCTGGGCTGCCCTGGCATAAATATGAGCATTGGAAGTAGATAAGAGTAGTACAGCACCTTTCCTGAATTAATCCAACATAGGAGCAAGGCTGAATTTGAAAGCAGAGGGTGTTCCAGAGTCCCAGTCCATTTTATTTGAATGCATGTTGGTATGATCATTCTTTTGAGTCTTTTGCATATCCAGCCTAATGGATATCGGAAAGGGGAATGAGGGTTGGAAGGGTTGGTCACACTGTTGATTTGTGCACCACTGAATATGTTGCATTCATTAGCAAAGTTTGATCACATTGTGTGCCATGTAAATCACAAATCATACTTTCAGGTGAATTCTCACATGTAGAAGTAGCCAATATAGTTATTTCAAGGTTTATTGTTGAACTGTATTTGGTTAATGATTATTCAAGCCTAAGCATGAAGAATGACTTAGATGTCAGTGTGGGCTGTGGGAGACCAGACCACTGAACAGAGGTTTGCCTCCATTGATAAGTGACAAGACTAGTGGCTGGATCACGGAGCAGACATTCTCACGCAGGAGAAGAGTTTTGATATTGCACACTAAAGAAAACTGGAACCAGTCCATTGCTGTTACATTTCTTTACTGGTCCATGATGGAAAGAGAGAAGTCAATACCAAAGATTGGGGCTTAGTGGAGGATGTGATACTGGAGAAGAAGGCATTTAATTACGTATTGTTTAGATACTCGAAAAGAGACCCGAGGAATTGTGCGTTAGTGAGGCAAACTCAGGCTGTGCTTGGTTGTGTTGTGATACACTGTTGAAATCCACCATTGTATGACATCCTGACAGGATCTGCATTTAAAGTGATCATGAACCAGAAATTCACCTGTTATCCTTTGTTGTCATCAGGTTATTGTGGATGCCAGTGCCTTGTTGGCCAAGTAGAAATGACAGCTTCTGACATCACAGAATTAATATAGATCCCTTTGGAACCCTACAGGTGACAGGATCTAATTAGAGGATTCCATGTACATAAACTGTGTTTGATTAGAAAGGTATCAGAAGAACCAATTTTGGATGGTCACAGTGAGTTGGATACGCAAATGGAAAGTTACAACCACGGCCTGGTGATCAAATGTATCAAAAGCCCCTGACAGGTAAAGCATCGGGCATGGACACCATTCACAACTGTCAGTGACTGATAAAGCATCCTCAGCTGATAAAGTGTCCTCAACTGTGGCATGATGTAGCTCAAGAGAGGCAAACCCCATATTGGTAGGTTTTGAGGAGAATGTAGAGATATGCATTTGAAGCCGGTTGGCTGATTCCTCTCGAGGATTTTCACAGGAAAAAATAAATGATGGGGAAAGGGATAGAAAGAGGTGGGTAAAAGGACAGGCAGTTGAGTCATCTGGTTTGAGGTTGGGTTTTGTTAGGAGGGGCAGATTTAAGCATTTTAAAGGGGTCGGTGGAGATACATGTGATGATGAAGGTTAGTGAAGGGACTTAGGTGGCAGTGGTTAATAAAAAATTTAAAGAGTTCATCATCGTAGAAGACTCCTTTTCGAGCTTGTACGCTGTTGGTTAAAGAATATTTTGCCATTCATTGAAAGAAATGCCAGTGCAGGATAGATTGGGGAAATTGTTGTATGTTTGTATAGCACGAGTGATGGAGTTTTGGACGTTGAGTCGGAAGTGTTCTTTTCTTTCAACCATTTCACTGCTCTTATGACCTATATTTATGTCATTAAACGTATAGGAATTAATAGAAATTCAGGCAGTGAAAGGATTTTTAGAATCTTCAGTAATGTTGATTGATTTTGTCCAGAATACGGACGGGAAAGGATCATTGATTAGAACAGTGTTTGGTAAGATCTTTTGGTGATAACTATTTATTGTTCGCAATTGACCCAATTGTGAGGATGCGGAGGTCAGTTGGAGATTTGGATTTAAACCGTGTGTTTTCTAGTTTGTGCATAGCCTACAATTCCAGAGTATATCAAGGTGCAGAGAGAATAGGTCTGACCTTTTTTGAGCAAAGATGGGCATGGGTGTATTTACAAAGTTGTGTTAGGTATTGTTCAATGTGAAGAGAAGTATGTTAGGGTCACAAATGCAGTGAGAGTGAGATCAGTGTATGGCTAAGAGTGGCTATGTAAAATTCCTAAATATGCTTTAGGTTATTACACATGGCTTATGTACATCGTGTGAAAGCCTAACAGCAGCAGTAAGAATTGCCAAGTAGTTGAAACAAACAAAAGGCATGGCTGTAACCTTTGAAACGTGTTTTTGACAATTCAGCTTCACCAAGGCAGGGACGGTGAGAAAATTATCTCACGTGCCTTTCACAAGTTGTCCAGTGGGAGTTTGATACCCTCAAGGTGCATGCTGTAATAAGAGACCAACGCTGAGGTGATTAAAACGGAGAAGTTGGCAAAGAAGTGTTTCTTTTATATGGGTTGATGAAAAATTATATGAAATCCGGCTTTGTAGATGGTACAATGGTTAGTGTGACAGCAGGAAGTTCAACTGAGAAGAATGAGGATAAAGAGAGGCTTGCATATCCTCAGCGTGATGGGCAGGCAGACCCAAGTTGTGTGTGTGTGTTTTGGTAGATAATTGTAAAGTTGGAATTCATCAAAGAAAGGGCTGAAGTAAAAGTGAACAGATCTCAATGGTAAAGAGAATGTGGCGGTTGCTATGGGTGATGGAGTCAGCAATGTCAGATTTGTGACCCTATGCTTTCTGCATATTTATGAGCAAAATTGGAAAACAGAGTGAAATGGTTGGTTGGAAAAGTGGTAAGTGTGTCTTGTGTGAGGTGGTGTACATTTGATTTTCTTGAACTGCTAGGTTGGTGGTAGGATATTTGAGTGCAGGTGAAGGGTTTGTGTGATGATCAAAGAATGGGTATAGGAAAGGTGAGGATGGGTGGGTTGGACACCTACTTTGTAAAATGTAAATTGATAAATGTAAATGTAAATTGATACTTGTATAGCGCACTACTCACCCGCAAGGGTCTCAAGGCGCTTGTACGAATACCGCTGTGGAACCCATCCTGGCTTTCCCTGTGAGGTGTCTGCTCCTGGGCACCCCCAAGGTTGTGGCCAGGCATCCTTAGCGTTGTGGGGGCCGTTGTGGAGATTAAGCAAGCTATTGCCCAGAGTTGCAGAGTGGGACTCCATGATTGGAATAGGCACCGAGGCGAGAATTATCAAGTCCGTGGAATTTTTGAGCCCAAGACCCGCCGAGGCGGGGAATTGAACCCTGGTCCCGGGCTAGACCTCTGCATCAGGGTCTGCCGCTCTAACCATTGAGCCACACTTCTCCAGGAAGTCTGGGGAAGAGGAATCTGACCAGGCCTTAACAGGGTCATGGAGGAAATTGATGGAGGAGTTTTCTTTTCATGTTCAATTGTTAACCGAGGTGCTCTTGTTGGACGCCTTGGGAAGAGGCTTGAGGGGATGAGTGAAAAGCACTGCGATCGGATGAGTAAAGCCAGATGCTGCCGGGGTTAATGTGAAAATGACTTCCTTTTAGTCATAAAAGATCACCGAAGAGTTGTTCTTAGAGCCAAGGGGAGCATTGGTGAATGATTCAATCGAGTTTTGGTCGCTTCTTGTTGCAAGACGCGAAGGAGTTGATTCAGCAGGAGTTAAGGAGCTTAGAATGACAACTCAAATGGTCTTATGATCTGATGAACAAGTTTGGGGGGCGGAAGCTACAGAAACTGATGGGAGGACGGCCACCTTGAAGTTAGAAAACATCCCCTTCTACATTTACTACTACTAGAACAACTGTTACATCTATTCTACTACTGTCACTACTATTAATAGAATTATTTCTCTGGTTGCTACTACTGTAATTAGTATTAACAGAAATACTAATGCAAGTTCTACAACTTCTACTCCTGGTCCTATGCTGCTTTCAGGCAACATTTTACTGAAAAAACTGCTGCTACAGGTATTGCTACTCCTACATGTGCATCCTCTTTTGGCAGTACCATACTCGTGATACTACTACTACCACTGCTGTAACTATTAATGCTACCAAAAGTATTAGTTTTATTACTACTACCTTCAAGACTAAAGTTACTCTACTTAGGCCTCGATAACAAGTGTCCCATATGATAAGGTACTCTTTTTTTCAACCCAGATTTAAATCCTATTCCCCTCAAATTCTGAATTTAAGTACAATAAGTAACACCTATTATGAAAAGAGAACAAGCTACAGAGCCTTCTCGGATAGCACCCCGAAGATATGGAACTCTCTGCCACTGGATGTCCACCGAATGTCCTCTAACTCCTCTTTCAAATAAGAAGTGAAAACTCTAAGATGATCACTTTATGCTCTTTAGAAAGCACATTATGTCGTATTGTTTATATACCTGCCTATTATTCCGATACTCTGTATGCCTACTACATTGATGTTCAACTATAGATATCAGTTTTACGATGCTACTCTCCTATATGTGACGTGTGTCTGTTCTTACAACTGTATCCTGCCTACCCTATAATTTAAAGCGCTCTGATCCCCTGTCGGGTCATGTTCACGCTATAAAAAACTTTATAAATAAAAAATAAATAAATGCCTTAAAAAATGAGGCAGAACATTCAGATTTTTTGTACTTTCTTAACCAAAATCCGTATGTCCACCAATTTGCAGAGCCTTTTTTTCCTGTTACAGTATAGGAGGCTTGACTTGCAGAAGTTTATTGGGGGGAAATATCCAAGAGTGTGGTGTTTATCATAACTGGCTGTAACCAGGTTAGATGAACATCATATAACTTGTAATTGCCATCCATGCTCAAACGGGTGTTACTGTATCAGTACTATTGAAAGTAGTTGTCCCAGTAGTATTGCAGAAATCTTTTTTTTTTTTCAGAACAAAATTTTATTTGGTTTTAGTGGTTGACAAAATACACAATATTGAGCACCACTCCCTATGAAGCAGGGAGGCAGTGCACTTAGATCTGCAACATGTAGAAAACAATCAGTCAACTATGCCCCAAAGTCCCACCCTCCACTCACCCTCCCGGTTCCCTCCCTCTACCCTGCACGGTGTCTACAATGTCCAACAAGAGGAACCTAGCAACCATAGGTACTGTGTGTAAACCCATTCACCCGTAGTTAGTAAGGGCGCGATCTTCATCCGTGGCCCGGGGCGCTGGAGGGTCCAGCAGGAGACCCCTGTAGTCCGCCCACCTCTTCCATATTTTGAAATGCTTTGTAGGGCACCCCCTGGCCTCAAAGATCGGACGTTCAAGTCCCATATTGTAGTCCAAGCCCCTTTTCCAAACCTCCAGCAGGGGGGCCCTAGGAGCCTTCCAAGCCCTGGCAATGTCTCGTTTGGCCACTATGAGGCCCAAGAGCAGCAAGTGTCTTTTATATAAATTCCCCCCTACTTGTTCCATCACATGGAGAAGGCCCAGTTTCGGCGAGCGGGGCAGCTCCCAGCCCAGCACCTCCTCCAGGCAGTCCCACACACCAGTCCAGAATCTTTGCAGGCGTACACACTCCCACACCGTATGAAGAAAGGAGCCGATCTCACTGCCACACCTCAGGCACCCCGGGGAGGCAATCAGTCCCGCCCTCCACAGTCGTTCCCTCGTAAAATATGCCCTATGTAGATATTTAATTTGAATAAAGCGCAAGCGCACCGCTATCGCTGCTCCCCTAGGGGCTTCCAGGGCTTCTCTCCAGTCCTCCTCTTCCAAACTCCCCAACTCTCCCTCCCACACCAATCGCAACTTATCGAGGGAAGGGGAACAGTGGGTGACCAACGTCTGATATATGCTAGATATTTTTTTGGTCTCTAGTTCCCCCATGAACAGCTTCGCCTCCAAGGGACTGAACTCCGGCAAAGCAGTCAAGCCTGCTATGGCGGGGGCCAGTGCGTGCCTGAGCTGTAGGTACCGAAAGAATTGGGATTGGGGCATATCATACTCATCCCGGAGAGCCTGAAAAGACTTGAGGACAGAGCCCTTCATAACATGGCCCAGTGCCGAAACACCAATGGCGTCCCAGCCATCGAAGCCTCGCAAGGAAGCCAGAGCCGGCAATCTCCCATTGTGCCACAGCGGGGTCTCCCCCGTCAGCTTATTCCACCATCCCATACGTCGGAGTGCATCACGCCACACCCGGAAAACTGTCTGGGTAACCGCCGGGAGTCTCCTCCGGAGGGCTGCCGAATATAAGAGTGTGTGGACCGTGTGTGGGTCCATCAAGTATCTCTCCAGTGCATACGTCGGGTCGCCACGATCCCCGTACCACCATTCATTAAGGATCAACAGATGCGACGCTTGGTAGTAAGACTGGACATCAGACGATGCCAGCCCCCCACAATAAGTCGATAGGAAGCATGTGCGAAGCGCCACCCTTACCGCCCCCCCAGTCCACAAGAACCGACCTAGGGTCGAGTTCACCTGTCTGAACCATTGCGGGGAAATTGGGTATGGGTGGTTTTGAAGCTGGTAAAGGAGTCGAGGCAGTGCGACCATCTTAAAGATGGCCGAGCGTCCGTAGACGTTCAAGGGCATCCTGGACCATATTTGCATGTCGGACCGCACTCTATCCCACACTGGCAGCACGTTGCGGGCCCAGGAGATACCAGGCACATCCGTCACAAAGACTCCTAGATATTGAAGGCCTCCAACCGCCTCCTGGAGGGCCGAAGCCCACGTATCTAGGGTTTCCCCGCCCCCCAGAACCCAAAGTTTCGACTTCCGTACATTCAGCGTGAGACCGGACACATCACCAAAAATACGCATGATCTCAAGGACCCTAGGACCGGATCTGTTCAAATCCGTGAGGAAGAAAAGAACATCATCTGCATACAGTGCGATCCTATCAGACGGGCCCCCCACCCATTCCACTCCACGCATCTGTGCATCTATCCTCACCCAAGCCGCCAGTGGTTCCATCGCCAGGGCAAACAGGTAAGGCGAAAGAGGACAGCCCTGCCGGGTGCCTCGGCCTATTAAGAACGAGCTGGATACCGCCCCCGCTACCCTAACCGCCGCCGTCAAGTCCGTATAAAGCAAGTGAATATAGGACAGGAAACGCGGGCCCAAATTAAGACGGAGAAGCAGTGCACGAAGATACGGCCAGCTCAGGGAGTCAAATGCCCTATCGATATCCGCCAGCAACAGGGCCCCCTGCATGCCCGCCGCCCGCGCCGCCTCCACCACCAATTGTGCACGATGGATATTATGTCTCGTCGCCCTGTGGGGCATAAATCCGGCCTGGTCCGGGTGGACCAGGTCTGCGACGTGGGGGAGAAGACGTTTAGCCAGGGCCTTCGCCAAGATCTTCGCTTCAAAATTAAGCAAGGAGATCGGGCGGTAGGATTCAGGGCGATCAGGCGGTCTCCCAGGCTTGCAAAAGACCACTACCTCCGCGTGTCGCCAGTCTGCCGGCAGACACCCACATTCCCTGGCCGCCTCCAAAGCCTTCCTATATCGCATCCCCAGTTGGAGATTAAACGTTTTCATGAATTCACATGGGAAGCCGTTAGGCCCGGGGGCCTTGCCAGAATTCAGCTCACCCAGGGCCTCTCCCAACTCCTCAGCCGACAGCGGGAGGTCCAGTTTGGCCCGGCTCTCATCCGAGAGCGCCCGGGGCGGGAGATCCGCCAAAAACCGGTCGATCTCCTCCGCCGAAAGGGTCTCCCGGGGGGCATATTGTGTCGCGTAGTACCGTGCGAAGGTGTCGGCCAGGGCCTCCGGATCTGTGATAGGGCCACCCGCTTCGTCGCACAATCCCGGCAGGGGTTGGGCTTGGAACGTACCCTGGCACAGCCTATGCAGCATCGTGCTGGATTTGTCCCCCCATTGATAAATCCTACTCTGCGTAGCCAACCAAACTTGGCGGGCCTCATCCACTAGGAGAGAGGCATACGTCTGTTGGCTATAGAGTAGTTGCACCACTGCTTCGTCGCTTCCCTCTGACGTACATTCCGTCTCTAGGCTACGAACCTGACTCGCCGCCTCCTCGATGGCCAACCCGCGGGCCCTCCGGTTCGCAGCGCACCACGCTATAGCAGAAATCTTTTAATTAGTAGAAAGACTAAAAGTAGCAGCATTGGTAGTGCCAGGCGTAGCCCTGATTACTACTAATAGTGCCATTATTCATACTATTAGACATAGTACTTGTAGTAGTAGAACTCATTTTAGTACTAGTAACAGAACCTTTCTATTCCTATTAGTGATGTGTTATGACTCAGAGGACTAGCAGGGCTTAATTTGTGCTGGTGTTTGCCGGCACTCGGTACACATTTATTAATCTCCACCTCTTTGTTGTGCTGCCGGAGTATTTTTTAGCACAACTCGTTAATAGAATGTTTAAAGATTCACTATACTTAACAAAATGATAGAATTAGCACTTCTAGGCCTTCCCTCCTGCTGGATGTGACCTTGAATAGTCAAAAATGACACACTTAATTGAGGATGAAGGTTAATAGGTCATGCTGGTACTCACATAAAAAAGAAGTGACAGGACCTGTGGGTGGTGATAGCTGCAGAGGACTCTTGAGAATACCTTGAGCCCTAGGAATGATATTTTTACAAAGTAAGCGCTGCATAGCAATACTGGAAATGTAAAAATATGATGTAGTGGTATTACTAGTAGTATTTATGACTACTAGTAGCACATGTGGTATCCGTGGCAGTAGCAATGGTACCAACAGTAATAGTATTAATACCTTAGTAGCAGTATCAGTAAGAGAAACAGAAGTTGATGAGGTAGTTATTTAATGAGGGTAGGTGAACAGGATTTCCACGTTGCCTAACTGGGTGTCGGGGTGCAATCACCAAAGATATGAAAGTAGATGTATTTAGGGGGAGAGGTGTGGCGCCGCGGCCAGGGCGACTGACGCTGGAATCTGGGGACCACGGTTCGATCCCCAGCACCGGCGGCAGATTAGCCCAGCACCATGTGACTCTGGGCAATAGCTTGCTTAATCTTACCGACGGCCCCCAGCGCCTAGAGACCCTTACGGGTGATTGTTCGCGCTTTACAAATGTGGATTATATTATATTTATCACGTTTATTTTTAAGCACTGCATAACACTGTAAGACTTCCTCACAAAGTGTTTAGGCAATGGGGTATTCAACTAGGTACGCTTCGAAGTTAGTAATGCCTTACTATAATTGGAGGAACCCACTGTAGATCCTACAATCCTCACCAGTAGGTGGGTCTTAGAATGGATGTATGAATGGGTGAAAGGTCATGATTAAAAGAGTGCGTATGACAGCAGTGTCAAGCACAGGCCAACGTGGTAGGTTAGGGACATGACTATCAAGTATTCAAACGTGCTGTTGGAGATTTTATTTGCTGTGTTATACTTTGTTGCTGTAATGGGTTTGCAGGCTCTACGTGCTTCAGCTACTTCAAGCGCTGGGATACTTCACCGAGGTCATTATTGTGCTATATAAGTGCATTTCAGTTCATTTCGATACTTCCTGCCCTTTTCATAAGTCACTCCCTATTTAATAGTTTGAGGGTAGATTGGGGCCAGCCAGGGTAAGAATTTTTTTTAAATTTAAATGAGAAAATAGATTATAGACAAGAAAAAACAAGCATTTGCAACGCAATAGGTCTCGCATTTGTCAGAGTTAGAGCTATTGGTGTTGTACATGATCATGTTTTTATCTGTGTTTTGGTTTGGAGTGTAGTATATGTATGAACAAAGACACAGCTGCAGCACTGCCTAGAGGACTTAGAATGAGGAATTACCGACAAGACCAGAGAAGCAGCTAGCAGCACTGCCTAGACGACTAAGAATAAGGAATTACCACTCTGGCCAGAGACACAGCTGTATCACTGGCTAGAGGATTTAGAATGGGGGAGTTACTGACAGGACCAGAGAAGCACCTAGCAGCACTGTCTGGAAGTCTGGAATGAGGAATAACCAACAGGACCAGAGATGCAGCTAGCACTGTCTGGAAGACTTAAAATGAGGAATTGCAAATGGGACCAGAAAAGCAGCTAGCAGCACTGCCTAGGAATGAGGAATTACCGACTGGACCAGAGAAGCACTGCCTAGTGGATTAGGAATGTGTAATTACTACTGGGAACAGAGAAGCAGCTGCAACACTATGTAGAGGATTAAGAATGAGAAATTACCACTGGGACCAGAAAAGCAGCTAGCAGCACTGGTTAGTGGATTGAGAATGAGGAATTACTGACTGGACCAGAGTAGCTGCTAGTAGCAGCACTGCCTAGAGGGCTTAGAATGAGCAATTACTGATCGGACCAGAGAAGCAGCTAGCAGCGCTGCTTAGAGGACTTAGAATGAGGAACTACCTTTGGAACCAGAGAAGCAACTGCAGCACTGGCTACAGGACTAAGAATGAGGAATTACCACTGGGAACAAAGAAGCAGCTGCAACACTGCCTAGAGGACTAAGAAATGGGAATTCCACTGGGAACAGAGACACAGCTGCCACATGTGTGACCAGATGAAGAACAAGATTTACAGCCCTGTTTACAGAAACGGAGCTCCAAGTGAGTGAAACAAAATTAATGGTTAAACGAAAGACTTGGGTGAAAGGGAGCTATCGAGTAAAGTAAAATTTCTAACATTTTAACTTTGTGACAACTCAACTCGATCTTCAGTGACCCAGACTCTATACATCATAAGTGAAAGCTAAGGTGTGAAATGGAGAATGGAGAAAAAGTGAGTTGGAAGGGAAAGCAGTAACACTGGTCAGCTGCTCGCGTTTGCAACATTTCCAGAACATGAGGCAGGCAATCGGAAAAATAGTGCACAAACCAAACTTAAATGGATAGAAGCAAAATGAGCCCTGTAACAGAGCCAGTCGCTATGGGAGAGAACAACAGACCGAAAGGAGGGACAAATGGACACGATTTACCATTCAAAAGTAAGGAATTTAGAAAGGCACCTGGAACAGCCAATGACAAGCGATGAGCCAGCTTGTAGCCCATGTACTGAATACACCGTGCCTTGCAGATCAGCACATGCTAGCTTCTAGGTTCGACCTAAAAACCCAGCCAAATGTACACATCAATAGTAAGAGACGACACATTTTGTTTTTAAATAAAACATTCTCTTTTAGCACCAGCTTGTTGGGCAGTATAAAAATGAAATGTGTCACCAAAGAGGTTCAGATACATACACTCTTTGCTTCTTGATTTCATTGCTGTAAGAGCCAGTTGACTGTCGGGCCAACCCCGAGCGTTTGGAGACAAGTCAAGTATTTACCAATTGAAAAAAGTTCACTATAGCCGCAAGGTGCATTGTTACATTTGAAGTGTGTAACTGCATTGTGCCTCAGACACTGCACGCTGTTTCCAGGTCAGAGCTGGATTTCAGCCAACTACACTGACCTTTTGCTTGGAGCACAGCTAGTCCTCGCACATCTCCAGCATTGTGAGAAAGGGCTGGTAAGATGACCTTTTCCGATATATTTGTAATCATTCTGGCAGGGCATGCACAATCCAGAATCTTTGAGGCAGTAAAACATTTCAGAGGTAGGTAGGTGAACTCCTGGCCACCAATACTGAGAGTAAACCATCTGCTTTTCAAGTACCACAGTATTCAACTGTGGGTGCATCCGCTGAACATGGTTGTTGTCAGATGTCCCTCCTGGGGGTCCACAGGGCAGAGAGGGGTTGCTGGGCCTCAGCAGTGGTGGTTCAGATTGTTTGCCAATGGTGTCCTGGTGTCCATCCTGCTATGACTCTCCAAATTTGACAGTGAGGGGAACCATCACAGGCTTCTCAGGGAGGTGTGTGGAGGCGCCCGAGCTCAGAAATCAACCAACAGGTGCAATGGCTTCAATGACCAACCCAGCGCTTACCTCTTAAATAAAGGAAAGTCATTTTAATCACACAGTGATAATCAATGCTAAATAGTTCAGTTTAAAATACAAGTTAGTCACTATGGTGACGCCTTCCCTTTGTGGTGCCCCACCTGCTGATTGTCCTTTCTACCCTTAACCCACTAGTGTTACCCCCACAACGACTGGTCCTCCCTAATAGTAATGGCAGAGGCATGAATCAGGCACTGATACAGTCACTAATGTCCTTCACAAATTATATTCACACTCATTCCACTTCCTTTTCAAGCTTCGTACTGCTGATGGTCTAGTGGTTGTGCAGTAGTTCGTGGTACCATCTCTGGAATGTATCCAGCACTTGGAGTTCTTCCAACAGCTTAACCATGGTGATAGCAACAGCAGCTTTGTGAGCCACGCGCCACTGCATTTCTGAGCACACAGCCTCCCGGCCCAGTCCTGGTGGTCCAGTGGCCCAAATGTATGGGCCGTAGATGCAGCGTTGGGTAGCTGATGATGTCATACGGCTTGTGCAGCCGTGCAATGGCCTAATGTCATTGCACGTTGATTGCTGCCAAGCAAGTAGTTGTAACCCTGGCTTTATGTTATGACAGATGCAGCCTGACCAAGCCAATTAGGCAGTTGCATCTCCAGTCAGGCCGATATCATTGTGCAACAGTTGCAGCCCGACAGGGTCAATTAGGCAGTTGCAGCCCTGATTGGACTGTGATCATCACAGACAGTTAGGGGATTATGCTCAGCAGTTCCCAGGCAGCATGTGGGTAAGGGGCCTACGTGGTCCCTACCTATCATGGGTCGGCTCGTAGCTCACTCTCCGTAGCCCACTTCATCTGGACATCCCACAGGTCCAGGAGACACACAAGGCTTCTCTTCCTTGACAGTCTCTGCTGCTTCTAGGACAGGCAGACTCCTTCCCTTTTTAAGCAAACAGGCAGGCCCTCAGCTTCTCCAGAATCAAGGCATACTTCAGGTGTTAGTCCCTCACATCAGGGAGACTTGCTGTCAGGCACCCGCCTGCCTTGGTCACACAGGAGTCCTTCCAGTCGTGGTCCGTGCAGGAAACAGTGGTGAGGCAGTGAGCCGTGTAAGGGGGGATTCTGAGGGATGATGCAGAGGGAAAATTCATTATTTATTTAATTCTCTCTCTGCAGTGTCCCTCGGAATCCCCCCTTACACAGCCCCACCGCTGTTACCTGCAAAGACCATGGCTGAGTCCTTAAAGTACTTAGTAAAGCACTTCTTTCTTAGTCTTGGAGAGCTTGGAACTGGAACCAAGTGGGGTGAATTATGTCCAATTTTGATTCATATTTTCTAGACAAACTGGTGTGGATCCACTGTCTCAATCTTTAGAACTTTTTTGGGATGGTTCCCCTTCCAAGCATGCTTCTCAGCCACTCACCAGACACAACCTTTATGTAGAGTGATGCTTCTCACAGCTGGTAGCACTGATTCTTTAAACTGGTGCTATCATAACACCGGCAGAGTGAAGTATGAGGATTCTGCACCTGGCTGTCATCAACCCAACTGAAGTAGTAATCCGGGATAGATAAAAATAGAAAACCTGACCCAGAAACTTGTTCAACTTACACAACAGAAAATATTGTCCCAGCCCTCATGCCTACCATCAGCCACATGGCAGTGATCAAAAAGAATTAACAAGTCCTTATGGAATTTCTAAAGGTAGCCCTATCGCGACCCCCCTCACTTCTGTTGAGGTTCCGTGGTTTTCGGAACCGGACTCCATTTTGTTTGCGTTGTTCGTAACGCCATTTTTGTGTTGCCCTCACGTAGGCCTATGTGGTAAACGAACGAACAAAGTTGCATGGGCCTCATTGTTCATGTATGCATTAACAGGCCCTTTTCCGACTTGTGAGTGAACTGCAGGACGCTGACCCCGTCACCTGAAACTGACCTCGCAAAGCCAATTTCCCTTGGTTTGATCCTTGTCTAAGATTGCCACTTAATGTTCAGGACCTCGTTAACCTTTAGTTTCCTTGCACATGTTTTATCTTGTCCAGCATCTATTACTGTTTCCTTTATGTTCTGACATTACATGGGTAGTGCTTTTCAATTATAAATTTGTCCGGCTTGCAAAGATTGAATTTGGGACATTCCTAATAATTATCTTTTGGGTTGGGTTACTGTAAATTGTTTTTTTGTTAATGTGATACTCAGTTAGAAAATGTGTCCTATTGGTCAGAATTTTGCGCAGTGGGTGTACATTTGTAATGAGAATATGGTGTATAAAAAGTGATGTCTTGCTCTATGAAAATTGAACAGTTTCTTGCATTGTACACCGTGTTGTATTGCTGAGATTACTGTTACTAGCTGCAGCTAATAAATTTGATCTCTGACGCCACCTAGAAGTATTCCGTGTCTCTGTTTGCCAAGACAGGAGAACCCGAAGACTTTGGGCGTGTCCCTGGCGCCGCTGGGTTATAAGAAAACCCGGTTCTTCAGTTAGCGCCCAACGTGGGGCGACTTCAGCGGTACCGGTCCAAGCCTAAGGATCGTGAGGAGCCATGTGAGGAAATTCTGGAGGAAGGCCGCCACTTCATTGACCCTTGCATATTGACGTGGACCGAAGGTCTTTTCTGCAAGGCTTCCCGCTTTCCAACGGCTACGAAGGACTGCTGGCCTGACTGTCGCCCTGTCTTGGACCCTTGATTGATCCTTTGTAGAGCGAGACGATAGACGGTCTTCTGGTGGCGTGACAGATATTTTGGTTAAGTATAAGTTGGTCGCTCCCACGACTTTGTTTTGGTTCTTGGTTTTGATTTGATTTTTGCAAAAATCGAAGCCGAAGGGCTCGTATATTTACAAGTGTATCGATAGTTGATAACCCCTTGAAGTTTGAAGCTAGATTAGTGAGCTATAAGATGCCTGGTCTTAGCAAACTTAGGAAATGGTTTAGTTGTGGTTGCAACAGGGATTCCCGATTGGAGGATTCGTGTCCGATACCTCCGGTTGGAACTCCGACTTATGAGCTCTATTCAAAACACGAAGTGGGTCCTATTACTTATAATGAAGTATGGGTCCGCTATACAAGGAAAGCTGGTATTTTACGATGGCCCCAATATGGTAGTTTCGAATTAAATATTTTAGATAATCTGGAAGTTGCTCTATTTAAGAAGAAAGCCCGGCCGGCAATGTTTGACTCTTTTCGCCTTTGGCGAAAGGAAGCCAAACAGCGAGAAATTAAGCAAGCAAAGAGAGGTAGGAAAGATAAGAATATGTCAGTACTACAAGCTGCTAGGCAGTTTAGGGAAGATGGAGAAGAGCGTGTGAGTGAAGTTTCAGATAGACAGCGTTGCATGGCCATTGATAAATGTTATCCGGCCTTGCCGCCTTCTCCTCCGAAAATAATTGAAGATTTTGAAAAAGATCCTTTGATCTCTCATTTACTGAGATTGCCACCCCCTTATGTGCAGGGTGCTATTGCGCCTCCATTACCCCCGGTTGTTCCACCCTTTGTTGTTCAACCTCCTGCTGTTGTTCAGCCACCCGGTGCTCCACAGATGGTTTTGCCTTCTACTCCGCAACCCACTCAAGGGTCGCCAGCTTTGCTACCAGCTTTGCCTCAAACTCCTTTGCCTTCTACTTCTGTATCTTCGACTCCTACTGCTCTTGTCCCTACACCTCTTTTGCCTCAAAATACTTATTCTCCTGTTCTTATGTCTGCTTCTTCTCCTTCTGCTCGAAAACGAATGACTGAGACTGTTGCTAATCTGTTGTCGCCATTGTTTGGGTCACTGAGTATGACCCCTGTTTCGGAACGAAAGCAGAGTCGTAGTCAGCTTCCTAGTCCCGAAGAGCGAGCAGATGGATTTTTAATGTTTCTAGGTATAATTTGCCAGCGGTTATGGATGTTTTCTTTCAATGAGAGCCGCCTAAGCAAAGGTATATTTTTGATGTAATGTGTACCTTTTTGCGTCAGGAATGGGAAGATAATGAGTTGGGTCCGATTCCGCAGGAAGTGCTTGATGTTCAGTCAGAAGTTGCCAAAGGGACGATAGTGGAATCTGATGTTACAGATGCTGTGGAGACGATACTTGTTTTCAGGTCTAGATTACCGCCTCAGACCTTGTATGAACCTGATTCCTCTGTTAGGAGGAAAGTAAAGCAGTATCCTATGAGAGAGGTTCCTCCTGTATGGAGAGACGCAGTTCAAGCTGATGCCGCTCATAACATTAATGCTGTACCGGCACATTTTCAGCGAGTATGGGTACATGTTCCTTGGAAGAGAGCAGAGGTCTTAGCTCTTAAGCAGACTTTACCTGACCCCCGTAAGAATCCTGCCGGTTATTACAAGGAGTTGTCTCAGACAGTTGATGCGTGTATTATGAATTTAGCTGACATAGATATGTTAATGAGTAATGTAGTTCCTCAGCCTTTGTGGGCGAAGATTCGTCATGAGAATCATGCGGCAGAATTAGGCGATACATGGGCTAATATTGTTACTGCAGATGGTCGGCAGGTTGGAGGTGCCAAACCTGAGCCCTTAGTTGCAGAATTACCTGATAGAATTATTAATTTAATGAAAACTGTGATGCCTGCTTTGCGAGTGAATTGGGACAAGTTGGCAGCATGCAAACAAAAGAAAGACAAGAGTGTGTCTGATTTCTTCACGAGGTTTGAAGAAACGTTTATCGATCATAGTGGTCAGGATATGAGCACTGAAGGTGGTCAAAGGTTGTTCGTGGACTAATTTGTCTTTAATTTGCTTCCCGAACTTTCTAATAAGTTAAAGGACTCTGAGAGTTCATGGGCTGTTTCTTCGGCGGCCCAGATATTGGCGACTGCACAATATTATGAGAATAGGGATAAAGATGAGAAGGATAAAGCAGAGAAGAAAACTAAAGGTCTAAAGACAAAGGTTTTTTTGGAGCAAGCTTATCCGCCTCGTCAGAATCAGCCTCAGTTTCAGCAACCTCCACAGTTTCAGAGATTGTTACAGAAGCCTGAGCCTTATGCTCCGCGATTCTTTCCTGGTCCTAATCAGTGTGCTTATTGGAGAGAGGAAGGTCATTTCAAGAATAGTTGCCCGGGTTTGTTACAGCGTGCGAATGGTGTATCTGGTCAGAGAGGTCGTGGTGGTTTCCAGCAAGCTCCTTAGGGGTAGGGGACGTGGTGTGTTACCCCAGAATGAGCGTTCCTCTTCCCTTCAGAATTCTGCGAATTATTTTGACAGACAGAATGTTCCGAGTGGTCAGTCTGCACAGTACTATGTTGATGATTATTATGTCGAGAGTGAGAGTGCTGGTTATAATAATAGTTAGGACAGCCATGGGCAAAGAGAGGGAGTAGTGTCAGTTCCAGTAGACCAGAGTGGACCTTATGTTGAAGTGACTACATCAGGTGTGACAGAACCTTTTCTTTTGGATACTGGTGCGACGAAGAGTTCTATTATGCACTCTAAACTTCCTGGCGCACCTTTGTCTGGCTTGACCAATGTTTCAGTAGGATTTTCAGGCGCCCCAGTTTGTAACCCGATTTCTAATCCTTTGTCCCTTTCTATTGCCCCTTGTAAATTGGAAACTCCTCTTATTTTGACGACTGGTTGTTATGAGAATCTGTTGGGTTTGGACTTGCTGAAAAGATTGTATGCAACATTACATTGCTCTCCTTCGGGAGTGCATCTTACCTTGGGTAAGAAAGTGATTTCTCCGATGTATTTGTCTAAAGATTGTCTTCCACTGGAATTGCGTTCGCTTCCTGATACACTTTGGGCTACAGGTCCCAATGATGTTGGTCTCTTGAAGATTCCGCCTTATGTTGTCACCCTCAAATCAAATGCTAGGCTACCTCGTATTCCACAATATAAGATATCTAGTGATGGCGAGAGAGCTCTTTTGGCGATTATTTATGATTTGGTTGAGAAGGGTGTAGTTGAAGAAACGAGAGGTAATGTGTGTAACAGTCCTGTTTTGCCTGTCCTTAAGCGTACTGATGCTTCTCAGGCACCTGTGTATCGGTTTGTGATTGACCTTCGAGAAGTGAATAAGATTGTGGTGCCACAGTTTCCTGTTGTCCCGGATATCACTGCTTTGTTGACTCTGATTCCTGCTTCAGCAGCCTGGTTTTCTGTTATCGACCTAAAGAATGCTTTCTTTAGCATTCCAATTGCTGAGGAGAGTAGAGATATTTTCGGCTTCTCATTAGGAGGTCGAAGCTTCCTGTTTAAGAGAGCTCCCCAAGGTTATTGTGAAAGTCCCTCCATCTATAGTCAGGCGTTGAAAACTCAGCTTGATAGTTTTGTGTTGCCTTCTGGTGCTACTCTTATTCAATACGTTGATGATCTGTTGATTACTGCTGATGACGAAGAGATTTGTAAAGAGGCTACTCTTTCTTTGTTACGACATTTGTCTCATCTTCATCATAAAGTGTCACCTTCCAAGTTACAGTATTGCCGACAGGAAGTAACCTACTTAGGTCATCTCTTGTCGAAGGAGGGAAGAAGGTTGACCCCAGAACGAATTCAAGCAATTGCGCAAATGAGTGTGGCATCCACACAGAGAGAAGTGCGTGCTTTGTTAGGTATCACCTCGTATTGTAGGCAATGGATCCCTAACTTTTCCTTGCTAGCGAAACCTCTGTTGGCACTGACTCTTAAAGATACTCCGTACCTTCTCCCTTGGTCTGATGATTGTCAGAAAAGTTTTTCTGAATTACGTGATGCATTGTATTCGGCTCCGGTATTGGGTACTCCGGACTACAGTAAGCCTTTCACGTTGTATGTTCACGAGAGAGAAGGTTGTGCATTGTCAGTGTTGACTCAACAGTTTGGAGACAAGCAACGCCCATGTGCGTATTTTTCAGCGACGTTAGATCCGGTAGCTAAAGCGTTGCCGAGCTGCCTGAGAGCTACAGCGGCAGCGGCTGTTTCTATCTGACAGTCTGCTGGTTTGGTATTGGATAATACGCTGATTGTGATGGTCCCACATGCAGTGG
The DNA here is from genome assembly GCF_964261635.1 of Lissotriton helveticus. NCBI lineage: Eukaryota > Metazoa > Chordata > Amphibia > Caudata > Salamandridae > Lissotriton > Lissotriton helveticus. Next base: position 423,004,102 of record NC_136069.1, on the reverse strand, counting down.
ATACCTTATTGAATAGGACTAAGACCCATCACCTTACTAGTGCACGTCTGTCAGGTTATGAGCTGACTCTCTTGGCAAGCCATGTTCACATTAAAAGATGTAATGTGTTGAATCCAGCTACGTTGTTTCCGATTTCTGTAGAGTCAGATGTTCAAGAACAGCATGATTGTTTTCTTCGGACAGAGGAAGAAACGAAGGCGAGAGTTGATTTGAAAGATACTCCTCTTGAGAATGTTGATGGTACTCTATGGGTAGATGGTTCGTGTTTCAAGCTTCCGAATGGTGAGACGACTGCAGCATATGCCGTTACAACTTTACATACAGTTGTTGAAACAGCACGTATAGCACAGAATTCTGCACAAGCAGCAGAGTTGATTGCATTAACGAGAGCGTGTGTGTTGTCAGAGGGAAAGCGAGTGAATGTTTATACTGATAGCCAGTATGCGTTTGGTGTTGCCCATAGTTTTGGGCGTTTGTGGAGAGAAAGAGGATTTCTTACTTCCCATGGCACGAAAATTCAGCATGGGCAGTTAGTGAATGAACTTTTTGAATCACTTACTCTCCCAAAGCAGATTGCAATTGTAAAGTGTAAAGTGTAGTGCGCATAAGAAAGTTGTGGATGATGTAGGTCGAGGGAATGCGTTTGCGGATGAAGTTGCGAAGGAAACGGCGAGAGATATGATGAGCCGTATGTATGTTGCGGGCCCTGCAAGATGGGTTATGGCTGGTGGAATGTGTGAAGACACAATAGAAAGTGTGAAGATGATTCAGGCTGAAGCTACGGAAAAAGAAGTGAGTGTGTGGAGAGAAACTACGGGTATGTTGGATCCGACGGGTTGTTGGGTTGAGTTGTCAGAACACCAGCGATGGTTGTTCCCTGATGCGTTTGTGCTCCCAGTGGTTACTATGGCTCATAGAATGGCTCACATTAGTTCGAAAGGAATATGCAAGTTGTTGGCTCCAGTATGGCAGAATGCTGGAATTCCTAAATGTGCTGAGAATTTGGTGAAACATTGTATGATTTGCTTGATGCATAATCCTGGCAAGGGAACCCCAACTCCAGCTGGTCATTTTGCTCCCCCAACTTATCCGTTTGAAGTGATACAGTTAGATTACATACACATGGAGGGATGCAATAATTTGAAGTATGTCCTAGTGGTTGTTTGCGCCTTTTCCAGATGGATAGAGGCCTACCCCCTAAAGGATAATACTGCCTTGTCCACAGCCAAGGTTTTGCTCAAGCTAGGTATGGTTTGCCGAGAATTGTATGGAGCGACAATGGGAGTGAATTTGTGGGCCAGATCATAAAGAAAGTGTGTGCGGGTTTGGGTATCAATCAGAAATTTCATGCTGCGAATCACCCCCAGTCGGCAGGTCTGGTCGAGTGCTATAACGGCACGTTGAAGCTGAAGTTAGCTAAGATACAAGCAAGCAACTGGTATTACATGGCCGGATGCCTTGCCGTTGGCCCTTTTGTCAACAAGGACGACAGTGCATTCTCGTGTGGGACTTAGCCCATACGAAATAGTTTTTGGTTGTCCAGCGAATGTTTGGGGTGTGCCTCGTCCTAAGAAGTACAGCGAAATTGATTACCCTATGTTGGTGGAATACTTACATGACTTGACTGCTAAATTACGTGTTCTCCACCAACAGGTATATGACAGTTTGCCGACAGCTACTGCAGATCCAGGCCATACGATTCAACCTGGCGATTTTGTCTTGAGGAAGAATTTTCAACGTACTAAGAATTTGGAGCCAAGATGGACTGGACCACATTTGGTCCTTTTGGCCACTAGAACTGCTGTTAGAGTAGCTGGTAAAAAAAACTGGGTGCATACCACCCATACTAAAAAAGTTCCTTTCCCCTTACCGTATGATAAGTGGGTGAGGGATGGTATAGCCGACTCTGAATGTGAAAGAATTCCTAGATTTGTACCTTTTAGTGATGCACATTTGACATGGACTCAGTCAGAACGCGAGAATGATGATGGTCTGCAAGCTGCTGTGCCTTTGCCTTTGAAACTTGACACCACAAATCCAGAAACACTTTTAAGGAACAGACTGTGACTGGTAAAGAGCGCTACAGCTTGAGATCGCGAAAGAACAATTAATGGACAAACAAAGTTTGAATTTTTTTTGTTGTTGTTGTGAGTTACACCTTTTCAGACCGAAGACTTTTTTTTTCTTTTTCTTTTTCGAGTCACCATCCGGACTCCGCTGCAGGGTCACGGTATAAGTTCTTAAGGGGTGAGCCGCGAATTGACGAAAGGTCTGTGGTTCATGGTCGTTAGTACGATCTTGACGCACACTTGAGTGAAGAAGGAAAATTGCCGTGAGCAGCACGTTAGAGGAAGAAGTCTTTTGGGTCTGATAAGAGTGTTGAGAAAGTTGATTTTAAAGTGAAAATGTGTACATTGGTCCGTAGCAAATGTTTTTTTATATTGTGTTTCTTGATGCTTTTGAATATTACGTTAGGATGTGTGGGTTGGATTCTTTATGCCACACAACATACACTTGCATCTACCTTCCAACCTACTCTTTCTTTTCCTACTGTTTCTCCACATGAGTTTCATACGTTGCCTGAACATGAACAGACACGAAGATCAGAATTTGTTAACAATTCGTTTATACAGATGTTGCATCAGCATCAGCTAGTTGAAAATACCACGAATTGTTGGGTGTGTGGTCTTATGCCACATATGATTGATAAGGGAATGCCATATTTGGTTTTGCCTTTTTCGCCTAATGGGTCAGTATGGGCACTCCAATCAATGTTTATCTATGCGAATGAAGCATCTCTTGTACGTTCCGTCAAAGATAATGCGAGTAACAATGACTTGATACAGGGAATAGTAGATATGATCAGAGATATTGATGCGTATAATGCTATCCCTAAAGATGAGGTACGAGCATATATTGGTTGGAACAAGACTGGATATAGCATTAGCCTGACAGAGAAGGAGAGATGAAAAAGGTCTCCCCCTATTTGGATTGTACCCCACCAAGGTCATTTTTGTCTGCAAGGTAATGGTCAGAATCCGAGAGCTCAGCTTGGTAAGTGTGTGTGCTCACACCTATGTCTATACTTCCCAGAAATCTCCACCGTTAGTGCCAGCTAAAGGCACGTATTTTGTTTGTTACGACAGAGCATAAACATGGTTGCCTTCTGATTTTTCAGGCACATGTTATGTGGCATTTTTGCTTCCCCCTACATACACAGCTGCTTTCAATTACCATAAGACAAGATATGGTAGAGGTGTTATCTATGCGGAAGATACTGTCGCACAAGAAGTTGGGGACTTCTTTAAGGGTTTTCTGCCCTTTTGGGGTCCTATGGCTAATAGTAGAAATATTCGTCAGCTTACGAGAGTGGTCGAGGCCACTATAAATGAAACTGCTGGTGCCCTTAGCAATATTACAGCTGAGCTTCAAGCGGATCGCCTTATGACATTACAGAACCGCTTTGTTTTAGATATTATACTTGCAGATAGAGGTGGAGTATGTAAATTGATCGGGTCTAGTTGCTGCGTTTTCATTCCAGATAACGCCCCGACAGTGTACCAAGCCATCTTGAGGTTACATAAGTCCGCTGAGTCTATACATGTAGACGAAGGGAACTGGTCACTGGTAGAGTGGTTTTGGGAACTGCTGTCCAAATGGGGATGGAAGATTCTGATGTTTCTTGGTATGGCTTTAGCGATCCTTTTCTCGTGTTGCTTATGCATCCAGTGTGGTCCCGCCATTTGTAGTCTTTGTGCTACAATCTGTGTGAGAAGACCCGTCCCGAGAGAAGCGAAGGATAATAAGATGATGTTACAGCAACACCTTGATGACCTGATGAGAATAGATACAGACCTGGATTCAGATTGACGTGAGTTTTTGTCATTGCCTACGTAATGGCAAAAGGAGGGCCTGAGGTTCCGTGGTTTTCGGAACCGGACTCCATTTTGTTTGCGTTGTTCGTGACGCCATTTTTGTGTTGCCCTCACGTAGGCCTAGGTGGTAAACGAACAAACAAAGTTGCATGGTCCTCATTGTTCATGTATGCATTAACAGGCCCTTTTCTGACTTGTGAGTGAACTGCAGGGCGCTGACCCCGTCACCTGAAACTGACCTCGCAAAGCCAATTTCCCTTGGTTTGATCCTTGTCTAAGATTGCCACTTAATGTTCAGGACCTCGTTAACCTTTAGTTTCCTTGCACATGTTTTATCTTGTCCAGCATCTATTACTGTTTCCTTTATGTTCTGACATTACATGGGTTGTGCTTTTCAATTATAAATTTGTCCGGCTTGCAAAGATTGAATTTAGGACATTCCTAATAATTAATTTTTGGGTTGGGTTACTCTAAATTGGGTTTTTGTTAATGTGATACTCAGTTAGAAAATGTGTCCTATTGGTCAGAATTTTGTGCAGTGGGTGTACATTTATAATGAGAATATGGTGTATAAAAAGTGATGTCTTGCTCTATGAAAATTGAACATTTTCGTGCGTTGTACACCGTGTTGTATTGTTGAGATTACTGTTACTAGCTGCAGCTAATAAATTTGATCTCTGACGCCCCCTAGAAGTATTCCGTGTCTCTGTTTGCCAAGACAGGAGAACCCGAAGACTTTGGGCGTGTCCCTGGCGCCGCTGGGTTCTAAGAAAACCCGGTTCTTCACAGTGTCTGGATCTCCACCCTCCAACCACAGGAGCAAAGTCAATACACTTGCACTGTCTGATGAAGCTGTCTTCAGACTCCATCTTGTTCTGTGCCAGACCACAGATATCCAAAATGGATCCCACTGCCTTCACCACTCAGGCTCTCTCACACATATATAGCAATACCATTGTATTTGCGCTTCATACTCATATTGTCAGCCCAAGGTTCTGGACACACACAAAACAGTGGAAATTTGCACAAGAGGAGCCGGCAGGTCTCACTCTCAGTGACACAGGTAGGAAGAATTGGTCACACTTTTAATCTTCCAAAACCATTGTTTCTGGCATCACGAATGTTGTACTATACCCAGGACAGGGACATTAGTACTCTGCCCACGATGATGGCATGCTTGATGCTCTCCTCCAGGTCACTGAACTGGTCCAGGACCTCACATAGTCAGGTACAGACCAGGGCCTTTGTGCACACTCTTCGATTAGGGTGATAAATGGGCCAAAATAAAAGCCAGTATACCAGATAATGCATGCAGTCGGGCACGGAGCACATAGGTAGACTATACAGGCGACATTCCCGTCCTGACAGTAGTGGTCCCAAAGAATGTTGCGCATTTTGTGAGCTCATGACATGGACCAAAAAAGGATGCTATTCTGCATTTGAATTCTTGGTATGGAACAACGGTATTAGAAACAAAGACCTACAAAAGATCCCGCTCAAAAAGCGTCCTTAATTAAATCCTTAGATGAGTAGCTATGAACAAGAGAACTATGTAATACCATGGCATAGTGTGAAAAGAAATTTACTGTGTGTACACTGGTGCATGGTCTGCTTCTGCTCTGACTTCTGTGGCGTGTGAAGATTGAAAATGTTTTTGTTCCTGAGTCTTTTATGCATTTTTCTGTAACTGAATTAAAGATGAGCTCTCCACAGTACAACACGCTGGGTGGTCACAGTTACAAATGGCATATGATACATATGCACTCCTGCAATAACCTATTTTCTTACAGGGAGAACCAATAGGGGTATTACACACAGGTTCGTGAACAGAGGCTTTGAGGTTTGAATTAATTCACATAAAATGAGGGTAGTACGAAGGTTCTCTCCCACATAGTCTGCATTCTAACTGGATTTTATGACATTTTTACATCAATAAGCTGTATATGCCCTCCTGTTGTTCATAATTAATCCTCTTTTAAAAAACAAAGCTGAGTCTAATAGAGAAGTTAGAGATTTACTACTGCAAAGTTTACTAAACCTTAATGACCAATTTCTGTTAATCTATTCTCATATGTTTAGGTGAATTAAAATCTGGAATTTTGAAGATTGGAAGTGTCTCAGTGCCCGTGTACAATCCACACGAGAAGATGAAAGTGCCTGATGTTCTTTTTTATGACAACACCCAGGTAAGTAAATTGTTCCACGTATGTGATATTAACCACGTTGTTGTATATTGTGTAGACACACACACACCTAAATATTTAGGTTTGACTGCACAGAGCGTGTCCTAGAATGGCAGCCATTCATTTCCTGGATTTATGATGGAGTCGGACGTGTGGAGACAGGGTTTCCTGCAGAAAACATGGGATAATTGGGCACCCATTGATTAAATAAACAAGAGCTATGGGAGTTCCCTACGTCATGTTCACTGGTAATTGGCAGCAGGAAGGGAAGGGATGGGTGACTGCCTGGGATAATGGGTGTTTCTATCCTCTCATATGGTCAAGTATGGTCCGTAATCGACCTGCTCTCATGATGCTGCCCTACACCACAGCAAATATCAGAAGTTTGACTCTGAGGGTGACAATTGGTCAACATTAGAAGCTCAGCCCTCCTCTCTTACGTAAACAGGTTATCACTCCATGCCGGATATACAACTATCAGACATACTAGGAAGAACCTTTCCTATCTTTTCTGTTATAAGGAAGATGCTGTCTTACTCTCTCCACTAGCCAAGGCTAATGTGACCAGAACTGTTTTTCTCAGCCCTCACACAGAAGTGAAATCCTTTTTTATACCTATTCAGCAATCTTATTTTACTGACTCCACCATGCTTGTTTTGAAACATACCTCAGTGCTTCTTCCTGCTATGTGGGTAAAGACATTCTTGCATCATATGTACATTGGACTGCTCATTGTCAATAAATCACCGTCCATTCCTCGCGTGTATGTAAAGCATTCTATTATTTATTTTACATTTGGAAACAGGCAAACTGTATAATGCAACGGACAGAGTCTCTGTTTGAATTGATTCTTTATTCCATCTTTTATCTATTGCTGTTCACCCTCTGTCTGATGTAGCCTTATGTATTTTTCTGAATCATATTCTGAATGTTAATGCGAACAGCTCGATCCGAGCAGGTTTCCAAATAAGCATTCTATCTGAAAAATAAACATAATTTTTAGTGCATTGTAATTGTCCTAACTGTTCAATTCAGAGTGAATATCTCATTCAAGTTTGGTCAATTGTTTTCCCATTGAACTTCAGTGAATAGTGGGATGCTATGGTACTATTTATAGGAACTATTTCTTCATATTAAGGATATGTACTTGTTCTATCCTCATTCTATGACTGGGGTTGTACATTTTGGTTGCTGCCAACCACCTACCACACAATGCAGTGCCCCTTCACCTGCTTTAAGTGCTACCTGACTGTCATCAATCCGCATCAGAAAAGAAAGTAAGACTTATCTAAGTCCTGCATACAGTAGACCCCTAGTGGCTCACCTAGTCACTAGTTTCCTGTTGGGTGGTGGGTGGCTCACTGAAAGACAGTTAATGCATATAGGAAATGCCAGGATATAAGTAAGGGAGTGTTGGAAATGACCCTTTCTGCAGGATCACCCCCAAACTTGTTGTCTTCCTTCTCCCCATTGGAGGACTCTGGGCACTTTACCACTGCTAGCCAGTGCTAAAGTGCATATCCTCTCTGCTTAAAAATGGTAACATTGGTTTATCCACAGTTGGCATGTTTAGTTCTCTTATAAGTCCCTAGTAAGGTGCGCTTCATATACCCAGGGCCTGTAAATTAAGTGCTGCTAGTGGGCCTGCAGCACTGATTGTGCCAACTACTTAAGAAGCCATTTAAACATGTCTCCCGCCTGCCATTGTAGAACCTGTGTGTGCAGTTTTTTATTTTTTTGTCCTGTGTGTGCAGTTTTAAACTGCCATGTCGATCTGGAAAATTAGGTCACCCCTAAGATAGGGCCTCGACAGCCCATCGGCAGGGTGCAGTGTATTGAAAAAGTAGGACATGTACTTTTAAGTTTTTCATATCCTGATAGTGAAATACTTTTAAATATGTTATTTACTACTACGAGGCCTATCTCCTCAATAGGATTACATTGGGATTGTCTTATTACATTTTATAAGTGTAATTTCCATTTGGGAAGAGATGGGACTCCCTAATTTGATGTCTCCGTAATCACAATTTAAAAACACAACTCATGGTGAAGTTGGATTTTGAATCGCTACTTTGAAAATGCCACTTTTAGAAAGTTGCTATTTTCTTACTATAACCATTTGGGGCCTTCTGCCTGTCTCTTAATACACATCTGGGGTAGGTGACAGCTGGATTTGTGCATTTCCTCTATACAACCACACACAAAGAAAGCTTTTGTGTGACTGATGGGCTATCCAGGGGTGAGGGGGCTCTACTTCTGTCTTCAAGGTCACTGACCTGAAGGCTTTAACTAGCATCCGCCCCCTCCCTTTTCAACTGTTCACTTAAATTCCTCACTGTTTGGCTGTCTCACATTTTCTTTCAACGCAGCACCAACTCCAACATCCCACTGATGACATTACAGAAGGCTTTATCTCTGGCTGTTACTAGAACCATTTGAACAACACAACACTTACATACACATCTAGTGCAATTAAACAGATAATAAAGACCCTGATGAGATGTACTCCCATTCAGTAAGTTGTACAAATGTCACTTTGAAATCCTGTTTAGGCTCAATGATACTGAATATACGCTATGCACATCACCAGCCTCACAGTCATTCCGAGGCAAGCTCTGCAATTATTGACATCTTAGGCACAACAGAAGAAACGTGACAGACATGGTAAACCCCCAAAGTCCTTTCTTATATCTGACAATGTGCTTCTTTTATAACATCATGTAAATTAGTGCCTATTTACAATACCTGTACTATGTAAAGGCCTATCTGTTTGCTTCCATCCTAAGGTACTTTTGCCTTCAGGTTTGTGCAACGTATCGGTTTTCTGTTGCATGTATGACTATCCTCTGAAGGCGTGTTCCATATGTCACACTGGATGGCATGCGTGTCTATTCCTAACTTGAAGTCAATAAAGTGATTTCATTTGATGGTAAAGCTAAATGTCTGTTTCATTTCCGCCTGCAGCACATAATGGTGATGGAGGACATGCTGAAAGACTTCCTGCTTGGAGAGCACCTGCTGCTTGTTGGCAACCAAGTGAGTGATGGACATTTACACACATCTTCAACAACAGTCATCTTTTATCGTTCACAACATACATTGGGGCTGTGGGTGTGTGCCACCTTAGGAGAGATTCACATCTGACATAGCCTGCTATGTCTGGTGAGGTTCTTATCCATGGAAGTCTTCGTGGTCCCCAGACCTTCCCTCCTGAGGTGAGTGAGGAGGTATCAGAAAGTTCTTCAACAGTGGGTGCACAAAGCTTGAGGAGCAAATCTACCAATCTATTGGCACCCAAATAAACATTAGAGAATATGTTTTTTTCTGGGACCATTCTCAACTGTCCAGAGCTCAGAAGAGCTCCTCTTAAAGAGGTGCCAATTCTAGCACAAATTCAAAAGAGCTAGTATTTCGTTAATCGATAATTGGATAGAAATTCTAGGATTTCTCACTTTATTGTACTTGTCAGATTTGTCTCCTGTGTATTATGTGTTTTCTTCCTTGTTTTGTGGAAAACAAAACAATGAAGGGTCTTGATAAGAAACAGTGTTTGCCAGTGGTATTGACAGTGCTCCCTAGGGGGTTATCACATTAATATTAACTAACATCAAAATGTAGGCATGCTGGTTGGATGCTTTTAGGATGGAACTGAGAAAAAAAGCAATCTAAGAAGAATGTTATCCAGTGGCCTCAATCACTAGCAGGCACAGGGCAGTTTGTGGTATTGTAGAAACTAAAGGTGTGATGCAAGGGTAGGAAGCATTAAGAATGTGTCATATTCCATCCAGCGTACCTGAACGATGGTAAGTAAGCCGGCAGCGTCATGTGGCACACTCCTCCCAAGGAAAGCTATCATCATCCTTCTGAGCCAATAGAGAGTGGTGCAGGATGCAGGGTGACTGGACAGTGCCGGACACTGGACTGGAATAGAGAAACGGGAGCTAGTCAGAAGAATCGGCACCGCAATAGCTCATCATAATAAAAGTATGTGAGGAAAAAAAGAGCACCACGCTAATGGTGGTCTGTCTTATAAGTTGTGAGTATAACACTTTGCTCCTACAAGTGAACTATAATATATATTTTATTTGCTTTAGGTATTTGATTTAGTGCAACCCTTGATCCAGTGAGTAAAGGATCCCTTTGCAAAACATTTTCATTGTAGCAGAAACATCTCAAACATGAGATGCTGTACAGAGAGGGGGGATGTGTGTGTGTGTGTGTGTCTGTCTGTCTCTCATCTGACGGAATTGCACTCGTCGGCAGGTACATACATAGCGTTGACACATATTTGTAAAACATAAAAGAAAACTCATGGCAGCATGACACTTCCACAGCTGTGGCTGTGAATTTGAGTTTTCAATAAAATATTATTTTAAACTGTAAATGATGTGAAAGAAGGAGAAGTGTAGGCACCAGAAATAATACGTACAAATGTTACTCCACAATAGCAGGTCAAAACAGAAGGGGGATGGGAGCACACTGCCTCACCTCTCAGCACAGTACGCCCCTTAGCGTTGTGGTAAATGCAGTTCACTGTAAATGCTTTCTTGAATATTAGCAGTAGTGTTGCACCAAAGTTGGTGCAGGTTAGTGTTGTGCATCTCTAGACACATGGGTTTCTGGTTATGCTAAAGGGGCGAACTTTGAGCCATTGAGGCTCCCTTGAGCCATCGAGCTGACGAGCTTTTGGTGATTCACCTATGGTGATTCACCTATGCGCAAGTGAGAGGTACTGAGACATGAGAGGATTGTGGCAGCTTTCTCAGCAACCCCTGATGAAATCCCTTTTTTGTCTCTACTAATGAAGGATAATATCCAGAAACACGTGTCAGAGATTTACAGCACCGACCTGCATCAACCCTGGTGAAACACTACAGCTAATATTCAAGTAGGCTTTTACTGTGTACTGCATTTACTACAATGCTAAGGAGCGAACCGCGCTGGAGGAATGGCAGTGTGCTCCAATCTCCCTGCAGGTTGAAATAAAATTAGGTTAAGAAGGTGCTGCAAACCAAAGTCCTCTGTTTTGAAATGCATCTTTAATGGGGATCTTACAATATGGTGCAATATTGGTTGTCATGGTTCAGGAATGGAATTGAGTGTTTTCGCCATGTTTAGCAGACAACATCTGCTGCTTCCTTGATCTGGTGCTGATGGAAACCCCGTTCTGTCTCCCCCCCCCCCCCATTGTTTGCAAGAGAAGCACTTGTAACACACCCTGCTCGTCTCCCATCCGTTCTGTCACCTTACTTTAGATTTATTGACTGAAACCAATTGTCTGCAAGGGGAAATGTAAACCAAAACTGATTAAAGTTGGACACCAGAGCACATTGAAAGAAGTCAAATCAATGTGTGAAGTATGTGCGTTTTCTCCATCTTTATTCACAAACGTAGCGCCTATAAACGAAACCAATTCTGCTTTAACGCTGGACCAAAAATAGTCAACAGTAAACATGTTGTAGCTAGGTTTAGAAACCACACATGGCTTCTCTTTCGATCAGTAGCGACACTTTGCATTGCATTTTCTGTAACCAAATAAGTCTGTCGTCAATGACTTGATGAAGGCAACGGTAGTAGAAATACAGTAAAAAGCGTGGGGTGAGAGTGTTAGTTATATAATGAGGTAACAATCTAAGCGTATATGTTGTAACTTACAAAGGCGAAGGAGGAAGCCCATGATAAGCATGTGTGGAGACTGATGAAGTGCCTGGAGAGGGGGTGTATTTACACAGTCAAGCAACTGAGATTTGTATAGCGCGGCCAATCACCCTCCAGGGTATCCAGGCACTGGGCTCCTACTGGAGAAGGTTGAATCAGTCAAACAGCCAGGTCTTGAGTACCTTTCTGCAAAATCAAGATTTCACATAATCTGCAAAGAGACAACGTTTTAACCTGAGCACAAGGCAGCATTTTTTATGTTTGTCTTGGTGGGTTCAAGACAAATTGCTAGCATAGATAGATCCTGAATGCTTTACTTTGCTTCAGCCAACAAGAGTATTCGGTGTATTAAACGCTCGCCACTGACATCTGCTGTGATGTTCCTTTCACAAGTTCGAATACTTGTATCCTTCTGAAGGGAGTAAAATGAGTTCCATTACATTTGGTAATCGTAGCACCTGTTACAGCACTTAGGGGCCCATGCATCAAGGGATTTTGCGATTGCATACAGTGCGATTCGCAAAAACCAGCCGTTTGCAATCACAAAATGGCCTTTTGCGATGTATGAAAGTATTTGGGATGTGCAATTTCGGTAATCCCATTTTTTTGCGATTTGTCAAATTGCGATTGCATTTAAGGAGTCGCAATTTGCGATTCCTTAAATGCAATGCAATGCAAGAAGCACTTTGAAATAGCAATTTTGCTATTTGGAACCGTAAATTACCGAAAAATTAAACTGGTCGGTAATTTGCAAAAACTTTGAAAAATGCACTAAAGTGCATTTTTCAAAGTTTCATGTTACACACACATGTCCTTGGGGCATGTGTGCGCGCAACATGGGTGCACATCACAATTTCAGGGGTGCAACAGGGTGTCCTTTTGACACCCTTGCACCCTTGTTATTGCATGTGCAATTTACCATTCATTCCTATGGGCCCAGAGGCCCATAGGAATGAATGGGAAGCCATTCCTCAATTGCGACTTGCAATTTGCGAGTCGCATTTAAGGAATGTTTAGGAATCGCTATTTTTAATAGCAATTCCTACATGCGTAGGTTTTTGCGAGCCCTTAATTGCGATTCCTTAATAATCGCAATTAAGGACTCGCAAAAGCATATCTCGATGCATGTGCCCCATAGAGACTGAAAAGCAAGTTTTTCTTAGCATTATATATGAAATTGTTTTTGGTATCTCTGTGCTTTTCCTTTTCTTCTCGGCTTCTGATCTCGGATTGGGCAGAAGGATTTGTGCTTTTCCTTTTCTTTCTTCTCGGCTTCTGATCTCGGATTGGGCAGAAGGCTTACAGGACCACGAAGCATCGGTCCCTTGTGTTCCCTTTGTTCTGTAGCATCAGCTCTCCCACACTGCCTTACTCCGGTCGCTAGTACATCCTTTTTCTCCAGCACCAGCGGTTGTCCTTACACATGTCTCATCTATTTGTCCTGTGAGGTAGACTGTGTCAGAAGGTCCTTTAGGCCTGTTAGTGTTGGATCCTGGTTTCTTCTGTGTCCTTTGAAGTGTCTTCTGTGTGCGCCTGTCGGTGCATCATGGTTCTGCTCTGTCTTTTCATGTCAGAACAACTCTCCTGCAGCGTTCTCTGCTTGGAGCCAGTTAACAGGTCAAGGCTACCGCTGTGCTATTCCTTTCTTTGCCAGCACTGTTGTAGTCAGGAGGGAATTAATGGTCTGTCCTTCTTTCTCTCTCTCCCCACCCCTGAGAGGGCGGCGGTTTAATGGCCTTCCTCTTTCTTGCTCCATCTGTTCGCTCCTTCTTACTTTTTTTATCCTTTCTTTCATTCCTTCTATCTTACCAGCATTAATCCTACTTCCCCTCGTTTATGTATCAGCCCATTCCATCATTATTTCATTTCTTCATCGCTTCCTTTCTGAATCATCTCCTTTCTAAATTGTTTCCTACATCCACCTCTTTCATGCTCTTTTTTTCAATAAATCCCCTTTTGCTCTGTTTCCTCTCTTATCCTATATTCATCTCTTCTTCCTGAATTTCTCTTTATCACTTCCTTTGTGCCATCCATCCTTTCAACCTTCGTCTATACAGTATGCCCTTCACTCCTCACTTCCTTTCTGAAGTCATAATTTACCTTATCCTTTCTTTCATTTATGAGTTATTTTCTTCCTTAACCCTGCCATCTTGTTTCCCATTCCCCTCTATCCCTCTACGTTCTTATCTTCTTTTAATCCACATTTTCGCCTCTTTGTCCTTCCCTACCTTATGCACTTCCTTCATCTTTTTTTCTTTTCACACCTTCCTTTATTCCGGCCTTGCCTCTTATTTATATTTTCCTTACCTTCCTTCCCCAGTCTCTCAGTCAGGGGAGAGCACCACATTTTGCAGAGCTATCAGTATTTGCAGTAGGTTGCAGTATGTGTTTGTTGCTTTCTGGTACAGGTGGGAGAATGGATAATGAGGCTGGGAACTCTCTTTTCCCATCCTTCCTCACTGCTTGTGGGCTTCACCAGTTCCCTGCCTGTATCAAACTGACCGTTCTCTGGCTATTGGCAAGTCTTTCAGAGGTGTTGGTTCAGCAAAATGCTTGATGAGGAGGAAGACACTCTGGCCGCCTGATGACACCACAGGGGGGACTTCTTACTTTACCCATATCTCCTCAAAAGCCTTCTATGTACTCGTGAGGGACTAGCGGAAAGGAAAATCGCGGAAATTATATGCAGTAAGCAGGGCTCCAGGCCCCCTGCCCAAGGCCTTCATGGTCTCTGAAGCCTGGGGTAACATGATCATTGCCAGTAGTACCAAAAAGCACACCTGGGGAGCTGTGTCTATCACTCCCTACTGCTAATTTACGTCCACATTTCCTTTCCCAGATTGATTCAAGAGTCATCACTCCTAGGGAAAAGAGTGCTGCATAGTGCACACAATTTTTAAATGGTTATCACAATTATTTAGCGAAGTGTTTTGCTGGTACTTGTTTTTTTCCAAAGAAGTAATATTAAATAAATATTTTTTTTTTGTCTGCAATTGACAAGCATTGACAAAGCCAGTATTTCTTGCTTTAGTGTGCTGAATCATGCGATTAGCATTTATGCGTGACTGTTTGACTGTATGATCACATTTAAGCCAGAAATGCTGGCTTTGCCAATGCATATTAAACACACATTGGCAAAGTCAATAGGTCTCACCTATGTGAGAACGAGTGGCTTTGCCAATGTTTTTTAGCTATGTTGTAGAGCGTTGCTACAAGTTATTAAAAAAAAAAAAATAACTAGACATGCTTTTTTTTTTACCTACCCGCATTGTAGTGCGTTTTAAATAACTTTTATAGCCATGCTGCTCTACAACATGGGTAAAAAAAAAACAGAAAAGCCATTAACTCTCACATAGGCCACACCGATTGACTTTGCCAATGCTTGTTTGTGAAACCAATTTTAGAGCTCAACACATAGTCCGATCTCATTTAAGAAGTGAAGCATCATGTTTTATCTGCCTTGAGCCAGGGAGAGGCAATACCCGCCTCTTGGAAAGGAGTAGGCATCTCCAGAGAAGCAGGACACAGTCATGTTTCCATACTGCACAAGCAGATCACACAAGCATATAAATGGAAAGAGTTCAGACAACACACATGTATACATCCAGTATATGGGTAACACACAAGTACATGCTACATAGAGTGCAGATCCATATTCATACATCATGCACCTAATAAAGAAGTGAACGGTGTATAGAATGCAGAGAAAACGTGTTTACATACAGTATGCTCCGAACACACACATGTGTATGGTACATAGAATGCCGACAATGCATGTTTACATACACTATGAGTAAAACAATGGGGAAAAGAAAATTAAAAAAGAAGCAGCAGCAGCAACATGATAGGGAGGAAGATAAAAAGTAGAATAGTACCTCCGTCTCAGCGCCAGCAGTGGAAGGACTCTAATCAAGCTTAAACAATCCGTACTTGGTCCATGCTCCAAAGGAAAGAAGAGGAAGTGAAGCTGTCATGCTCTGCCCAGTTAGGATGCAGAAAATAAGAGTGACAATGAAGGCTCCTAGCCCCTTGTTGTATTTAGTATCTCTCACAAGTGAGAGTGCATGTGAGACATAACAATAGTGAGGTTACCTAAAGTGGGATGACCCTTCCTGAAGAGATCTTCATAAACCATCACTTTACCACAGGTGAGGTCCCTGAATTTAAGCTCACTAAGGCGCAGTCCCCAAATCCAGACAAAGTGTGACCCTACATCCCCATCACAGATCCTATTGGTGGCATCCAGAATTCAAAATAACACCCACACAATGGTGCACATGGTTTCCAGACCTGCACATTACAAAATGGGCTGCTCATGTAACCCTACAGTAACCGGCAGCCCCAAGAGATTGGCACAACATACCAGAGGCACACCCCAGAGTTAGACACAGCACTTCACATAACACCTTCACTGCAGTATATCATTCAACAATGCCCCAACCGAAAATAACACTCCAGAGGTGGTTCAGAGCTGTGCGAGCGACGAGATGTACACTGGGCATTTGCAGTCCCCGGTAAACGCTGTGTGGCCATGACAGAACCCATCAGTACGGTATTTAGTATTTTCTGATATAATACACAGCTTTGTCCAATGTGTTTGTGTTTTTTGTTTGACTTCAGCAGTATGCTTTGCTTGGACCGACAAGGGATTGGCACATGGTCATCTATTCAGCCATCTGCCACGCATCCTGGAGACCTTCCAGGGATCTGTTCTAGTTCCATTTTCTGCGAATACACAATGGTTTCACAGGACACTCAAATAAACCATCCTATTCACTTGAATGATTCTAAAGGGTTTTTTAACAGCATATGCACAAACTGCCATGGGCATTTGCCTTGGCAAAGGTTTACAAATTGTAATTGTTCCTGCCTGCTTGTTCTTGCTAAATGCCAGGGGACTCCAATGCCAGGGGTGATGTTTGAGAAAATAACAAATGCATCCTATTTCCGAGCACTTGCACACAATGCCTGCCTTTGTAGAAAGAGTAACACGTAAAATAAACACACAAACTGGAATGCCTCGTAGTTGGTTAAGGATCATACAAATTAGATAATGTGCTGTTTAGAAATGCACTAATTTTAGCTCACAGGCTTTGCTTAGTTTATTTTATTCATTTCTTACTAGACTTGTAATGACGGGAGATTGGTTAAGATAGAGATTGGTTAAACATGGTCATGTGATTGTGAAACCTAACTCTATATGCCCATGTACTTGGTTGGTGATTTCTAGGACAAAGCCAATTTTGCTGCATAATTGCACCACAAGTCTCAACATTTATTTGGTTACATTGCACTTGTTAGTCATGAAGGTAATTATTTGTTTGTATTTATTTATTAATTTAGGAGTTTTTTTATTGTGCAGCTGCGCCAAGTTATATTAGTAAACATTGCATAAAATTACAAAAATACGTAATAATACTTTAAAGACTGTAAACTTCAGGTATGAAATGGTTAATTGAGGTTTGTATCTGAGTGATCAGTCACAGTGGATTACTGAGGTAAGCATTGGTTTTCAGTACCTGTAGGTTTGGAGGACCTTTGTGATTTTTCAGTAATGCAAGTTGTAGAGGAGTGAGTTAGCTGAAGTATTTGTTGAAAGTATGATTTTTTTTATTACTGTCTGAATGATAGGCAGGTGGATTGGATTCTCAGCTGTATGGCTGGTGAGTTTCGGACGATGGGAGTGTCAGGGACTGTCCGGGACTATGTCGGGAACCGGGTCAGGGACTTGGGCAAGGACCAGGAACTGGGTAGAAAACGTACACAGAAAGAGGAGAAGAGAGCTGTCCATGATCACATAGAAAGTCAGAGGAGAAAAGGGGTCCAAAGGGGAAGCCTGTACTAGTAAACAAGCTGGCTAAGACTCAAAGGATGGGCACACAAGAGGCACTTTAGTATTCAGAATAACTACACCCAGGATGGACGTGCAGACATATATACATATATATACACACACAAAACAACAATAAAGGGAATGTGGGGTAAAACACCCGGGAACACCACACGGTAAGACTGAAACTCAGTAAGTTCCTCACCCACAATTGCGGTTACAGATACTGACTGCAAATACCCACATATAGGATATACATGCAAAGGCAGGGTCTGTGGAACTGGTACCTATGGTTATGTTATAGATGTAACTCAAAGACAATATTCACAGTGAAAAAGAATCACCACCTAGGTAGTCAGCTGTGCCCACAGATCCTGGAGATCAAACAGGAACACACAAGTCAGTAACAGTAAGGTGGTAGAACTAAATACAAGCACAATAGACAAGGAGCTAGCAAGGAGGAGTGCTTAACAGGAAAGGAAGGAAATCACATGACACACTTGGGAGAAAGCTAGTAGCAAACATACAAGCTAACAGAATAGAAAGGCAGTAAACCAAGAACTGGAACCAAGGAAATGGGAAGAAAAGCAGGGACTGGAAATGGATAAACAGAAGGGGAGGCTACAAGGGTATACAAGAATAGGGCTGGCACTGGAGTCAAGAAAACAAAGAAGCACTGAAGGCTGTGCTGAAGCACGAACCAGAATTGAGCAAAAGCTCAAGAGTCAATCAAGGTAGCACTGTAGGCAGTGCTAGTTCAGAACCAAGGGAAATTGCTGCAGCTCAGGAACAAGTAATGCTGAAGCTGAGGAGACAAGGTAGCACTGCAGGGAGTGCTAATTAAGGAACAAGGAAAACAGCAGCAGCCCAGAAACAAGGAATAACTAACGTTCAGGAAATACTGGAAACAAAGATATCAAAAGCTCAGGAAACACTGGAACAAGGATATCAAATGCTTAGGAAACACTGGAAACAAGGATCGGTTTCACCGGTACACAGCTACGATAACCAACCCTGGGCTGAAGGGAGCTGGGGCTTAAAAGAGCTCACAGTACTCATGCGCATCAGGTGTGAGGAGGCTAACAGCACCCAGCCAAAGGTGAGTTGAATTTCTTCACTCATCCTTGGCCTGCAGGGGTGGAGACAAAGAAGTGAGCAGGGCAATTATAGGCAATGGAGTTTCCAGCATGAGCAGACTGGCTTCCACAAAACCTGGCATAGATTTAAAATGGATGTCAATTCCTAAATGGTGTCAAAATGCCTTGATGTCAGGATATGCAAACAGGGGATTGTCTGGAAGCATATTAGAACACTGGAAAGCCCCACAATTTGGCCCCCTGGTGGTGGGCACGAGAGCACAGGGAGTGAATCGTGACAGGGTTTTGATCCAGTGAAGAAATGTTTCAGGACTTGGGAAGTCTAGAATTTGGGGAGATCCAGTTGATATTAATCTGTACTCTACAGTCCTCTTGACTACCCGAAATAGACTAAAGTATACAAAAAAGTGATGGATGGAATGCTTGAATTGATCTCAGCCATTGGTAATGACTCAGGCAACATACCAATCCATCATTATTTTGCACACAATGGCTCCTAAGTTTGGACCCAGCCATATGCATATCAGCCTTGGTCCTGCTCCGATGGGAAGAGGCATTGGCTGATATTAATTCAGGTATACAACCTTTACCACGCAACTTTTACAACGACCTACCATTACCACGCATTTTTTACAACGCAGGATCCATTACAACTCATACCATTACCACGCATGTATTTACAACGCATGTACCTTTACAACGCATACCATTACAACGTAAGTATTGGTAAGTATATCATTTTATTAAAAATATTATAAGTTTATGTTTTTGGGTAAAGGGGTATTTTTAGGGTTCAGGGTCAGTTTTGGGTTTTTGGGTAAAGGGGTATTTTTAGAGTTCAGGCTCAGTTTTGGGTTTTTGGGTAAAGGGTATTTTTAGGGTTCAGGGTCAGTTTTTAGTTTTTGGGTAAAGGGGTATTTTTAAGGTTTAGGGTCAGTTTTCAGTTTTTGGGTAAAGGGGTATTTTTAAGGTTTAGGGTCAGTTTTCAGTTTTTGGGTAAAGGGGCATTTTTAGGGTTCAGGGTCAGTTTTCAGTTTTTGGGTAAAGGGGTATTTTTAGGGTTCAGGGTCAGTTTTCAGTTTTTGGGTAAAGGGGTATTTTTAGGGTTTAGGGTCAGTTTTCAGTTTTTGGGTAAAGGGGTATTTTTAGGGTTCAGGGTCAGTTTTCAGTTTTTGGGTAAAGGGGTATTTTTAGGGTTCATGGTCAGTTTTCAGTTTTTGGGTAAGGGGTATTTTTAGGGTTCAGGGTCAGTTTTGGGTTTTTTGGTAAAGGGGTATTTTTAGGGTTCAGGGTCAGTTTTGGGTTTTTGGGTAAAAGGGTATTTTTAGGGTTCAGGGTCAGTTTTGGGTTTTTGGGTAAAGGGGTATTTTTAGGGTTCAGGGTCAGTTTTGGGTATTTGGGTAAAGGGGTATTTTTAGGGTTCAGGGTCAGTTTTCAGTTTTTGGGTAAAGGGGTATTTTTAGGGTTCAGGGTCAGTTTTGGGTTTTTGGGTAAAGGGGTATTTTTAGGGTTCAGGGTCAGTTTTGGGTTTTTGGGTAAAAGGGTACAGGGTAAAAATTAAATATAAATAAATTTAAATTACATTAAATTAAATTGATTAAATTAAATTAAATTAAATTACATTATATTAATTTTTATTAAATTAAATTAAAAAAAATATTATATACTTACCAATACTTACGTTGTAATTGTATGCGTTGTAAAGGTATATGCGTTGTAAATACATGCGTGGTAATGGTACTTCGTTGTAATGGATCCTGCGTTGTAAAAATTGCGTGGTAATGGTAGGCGTGGTAAAAGTATGCGTTGTAACGTCATACATCCATTAATTCAAGCATTCCATCAGTACTTTTTTTAATACTTTAATTTGCCGCCTTAAGTGAGACAGGTATGCCCATATATAGGTCCTGTGCATATTATGTCACTGAAACCAAATATACCTGGCTGATGAGCTCTAACTAGGGCAACACGGGTCCTTGGGTGGTTGTGTTCTGGTTCAGGGAAGACCTGGCTGTTCCCATAGGAGCAGGATCAAGGCTGACTTACATGTGGCTGGGTCCAAACTGAGGTGGCACGGTGTGCAAAATACCAACGGACTGGGATGGGGCCCTGAGTAATTACCAGTGGCTGCAATTAATTCAAGCATTCCATCCACCACTTTATTGTAAACTATAGTTTTTCACATGAGATTGAAAGCAAATGGGCAAATATGGAAGATTATTTAGGTGAATGTCTTTGTCGATTTTTATTGAGTCTTTACTATTAAGGATAGCGAGTGAAGTTCTTTCGAATTCAAAAAGAAATACAGCTTTGAATGATGCTAATGAGGGTAGGGGGTGCCAGTGAGAATAGTGTTTCCAAAGTTGACACAGGTAATGATTAGAGTATGTGATGCTGTTTTTAATTTGCTTGAATACGTTGATACTGATCCAGCGCTCCTAATGAAAATCTGTCTCACCAACGCTACCTATCTCCACAATACTCACCATTAATAATCATGAATCACTTACCAAGGCCCATAAACCAATGAGACAAATTCTGAGCAGCTGAATCATGTGACCTAATTAAACAGATCTATTCACAAAACTATTTACATTTTATATACAAACTGCAGTATAACGTTTCTTACCATGGTTTTTTAAACATTTATCATTTAATTAAGTCACTAAGGCAAATGGATCAACTGATGGTAACTAGACATGAATAAACAAGACCAGCTTGTCGTTTCAAAATCTAATTTTTATTTACTTTATTAATTAAAAATGAGCATTTTCGATTTAGTCTTTATTTTATTAGCAAATAAGCAGCGTTTTATTGAGGAAAAGGCATATTAGACTGGCAATTCAAAAGCACATTCAGAAAACATGAATATTAATTAATAATAGTTTCCATTCCTTAAAGCTATTTTCCCTGACTGCACTCACTCCACCTAGAAAGGAAAATCAATTATATCTGCTATCCTTACGTGAGCAAGAAGTCTGACAGCATGTCACGTCATCCAGAACCCGGAAAGTGAGGAGCACCCTCCTGTCATGAGGCTTGGTTTTTATACCTTTTTAACTAGCTAATCTCCACTAAAAAGTATTCTTTTTCCTGCCGTCCAAAGTTCCAATTGGCTGACAGATGTCAGTCCATGTGAGAGCATCACAATTTTCAATCCAAAATTGAGCTTTTCTAAAACTTCATTGTCCTTTTATTCACGCGACTTTTGGCTTCCTCGGAAATTCAACATTTATTGAGTAACAGTCCGCTGCTTCCTTAGTTTGGCAGATTTGCCGCATCCTGTCCTTGGATAAGTCTCTCTCAGAGCGCGCTTTGCACGAGTTATTTATCTGTATTTCTTTGACAATTTTCGATGTGGTAAAAGTTCCACTTCTGAAAACGTGCAGGGCTCCACTCTGGACAGGATTCTAAACTCCATCTTTAAAACTTTAGACCTTAAGCCTCTCCCTTGGAAACTAGTATTCAAACAAACACAAGACATTAATTAATTAAAGTATTGAAATCCATTCTGTTACCCAACCCCTTTGCTAATTATTAACCCATTAATTAATGTTACCTAGCTGAAGCACACAAAGCAGCGTTTATATTTACTTTCTTCTTTTAGGCCACAGAATCCTCCACGAGCTTTTGCCACAGAAAAGACGTAAAGACATTACATAAGCACACAAAATAAGCACATGCCATTAGTTATTCAGCCGCATTTAATACTGACAAAGACAATAGACAAGGTTAGTTTATTATTTTTCACATACTTGCAGTTGCAACATAGAGCACATAAGTTCAGTCCCATGTGTCGTGTAATGCATTTTAAACTAGGTTGATTAGTTCTTTTCATTCATAAACTTATTAATACGGTTATTTATTATGGAAGTTTAACTTTACGAGTCAGAACAAAATATTATTCTAAACCTCGCTCCATCAATACACTCCTGTATTAAATTGATTAGAGCATGTGGCGCTGTTTTTAATTTGCTTGAATGCGCTGATACACATGTTTTAAAGAGAGGATGGCTGCAGTCTGCAAAAAAGCTGGCATCTGATGAGGTTTTATCTTTTGGTACTTTCTTGCAATGTACCGGAGCGGAGATTCTTGTATCTTAATCATCGAGTATAATCATCAAATAATCCCAGTCAGAGGTGATAAGGAGCTATCATGTACATCAAATACCATGAACAGTGATGTCCAAATGAGGCTTCACAGGAATCGAAAAAGAGTTTTAATGTGAACTGAAAGGGTTTATTAACCAATTAAATCAAAATCAATCATTAATCCAGTAAATATTAAAATATAGCCATCATTATTACAGATTCAAATAAGCTATAAGTTGATGTTTCAATACAAGTCAAAATACCACATTGGTAAGAAATACAAATAGGATAGAGAAAATGCAGAAAGCGTGTTCCATAAAGGAATATCCCTAATCTGAATTAATGAAGTTTTGGACTATAAAGAATGATTATCTTCAATAAGCAAGATTAGGTGTCTGTTTCAGGAATCCAAATGAAGGTCACTGATGAGAGACTAAAATGCATAGCCACGAAGCCTGAGCACACAAACAGTGGAGAGTAGCAGAGGCTTGAAAGGTTATTCTCAGATGAAAGTGGGATTCTCTAAGATCTGCCTCCTAAATTCTGCCGCAAGCTCTCCGAAGGCCTCTGTGGGAGAGGGGGAATCTCGCTAATCTGAGGAACAAGTTAATATAATTAAATCAAAACATTAATGGTAAAAATATTCTGATTACATACTCCCGTGAACCAATCAGACTCGAGCAAACTCTAGGAGCAGGTAAACTCCCTAGTTTCTCAGGTCTTCACAGTAGGCTATGTAACTATGTCCCTGCTTTGTTACTTTGAACAGGTTTGGTGGTTCATTCAGTTCTTCCCACGAGTCGCGCTTTCTGCCATCTCTTCTTTCCCCGATGAGAACCTCACTATCATTTGTCTAATACATAACAAATGCCTATTCACTAGTTAACAGAAGAGTTCTGGAAAATTACAGCATCTGCAGTGGAAAGAGAAAAACGTCTTGTGCAAAACAGCACTTCAAAAACGCGAAAATAGTCCTTTTAACCCTAACGTGTACAGTCAACATTTATAATGACATCGACAGTTTGGCTAACTTAAGTCAATGCAATATGTTAATTTGTGTTTTCTTTTAATTCCTAAATATGATTACCTACTGCAAATTTTCATTTATTATGCTTGTATTATTCAGCATTCATTTTTGCACTTTTGAATTAAATGTATTTAAGTAGCAAAATGAGGACATTCGCTCTATCAGTTCCGCCTGCTGATGGCTAGAATAGCTATCACATTTTAACCCAAGTGTCTCTTCAAGGTGCACCTCCTTCAGTTGCTGAGTCATCTATCTTACCCTTTTAGCTTTGCATCTCCTTCAATTTCTGGTACGTTACCCTTTGTTTCTTCCATTTCTATTTCTTCTCTTCTTTGCATTTTTCTTTCTTTCTTTTTTCCTTTTCACTAAATAACAACAAACTCTCTAAAATAAAGAAAATAAGCTTATTATGCAAATGCCAATAATCAATATAGTCTTTAATATAATACCTAAAAATCCACTACCAATACTTCCAAGTCAGTTACTTATAGCAGAAGCTCCCTTACCTAAGGTTCCTAAAACACTAGTTGTTTCTAGGTTATCTAATTCAGGTTTTAAGTCGGAAATGTTCTTTGTAAATTCTTCTGTAGTCTTACTTTTGTCTGATGTGTACGAACAGCAATCAAATTCTTACAGACACTGCCTTTTTCTGTCAACAATATGTTAAAAGCTATTGATCTTGCAAAACTATTGATCTAATTGCTACTAATTCTGTATTTGCTAGAGGCTAATTAATCCACTATTGGTGAAAGCTTTCTAATTCGCTTGTCATTTAGGACTACTCTTACTGGGGGAATAATTGCACCAAAAATATCTCCCACTAATTGTGTCCCATCGTTAGCACTACGTCTATGAGATGGATTCATTGTCAAAGCTTCTATGATATTCACATGATATATTTTAGAAAGAATAAAGCTAAATATCACGCACCTCCCTTATCAGCAGATAATTGCAAAAATGCATCTTGCCCACATATAACGTATACTCCAGGTATAACTGATTTTTCCCCAATTAATATTTGAACAGGCACTCCAATATGTTCAAATGTATGTTCACAGCTATGTATCTCCATGTGCCTAGTTCTGATGTGATACGTTCTCTTGTAAAAGCACAGTTTGCATTTCTGCATCTGTTTAATTTCAATCTGGGATATACCATTTTCATTTATACTCATCTTCCTTCTCTTTCCACACATTTGTTTTAACACATCTTCATGTTTTGTTACCTTATGAAACATGTGAGCTCCCCTTTCCTATAAAGCTTGGATACATTTCTTCTTCAATGGACTCTTAGAGCATGTCACATTTTTTTCATCTTATGTAGTATATCAAGGACCCCCTGGTTAGGATATGGCTCCTGGGTCAGGGAAAACAATTTTTTGTGCAAAGGTATATACCCAGGCAGACTTGCAAGACAAGATCTGGCTTTTTTTTTAATAAAAACACATTATACAAAAAACACAAACAAAACCATAAAATTAGCGCAATGAACTGTAATGATATCAAAATTAATCTTTAATTTTGCTAAAAAATGAATAAATACATATAGATTAGTATACATGATATACACAATAAAAACTAATAGTTATTGATATAATCCTTTTTTTTAAAGAATCACAAGATTTCATCAACAATTATCAATAAAAAATATATTCCTGATTCAGGCGGACTTGGCTGTATCTGTCAACGCGTTTCGACAATCTATTTTATCTTCCTCAGGACAAGTGTATATTCAGCCACTGTTCTAAACAAAATAAAACATTGCTTTAATTGGCATCAAAATTACAGTGCATTGCATCTTTGCTGCTTTCATTCATAAAGTGGTTCTGTTCAGGTATCATTTGTTCAATAAAGATTCTTATATAGCCAGACTTGTACTGTTTTTTAAAGGGAGGGCTGTTACCGATAGAGAGTTGGAAACATTTATTTCTCATTTTGTCTGTAGTACTCGATTCTTTAGATAATACATGATAATTCTAAGACATTTAGGAACAATCTGAGCGATAAAACACATATCAAATACTGTCATCTAGACAATGGCGTAACATTTATAGCATTCAGAGGTACCTATATCGGTACTTACTTTTTAGTATAATAATACATTTTTCTAAATTTATACCCTATTAAACTTTCTATTACTTTATTTTTCACACTAATTGCAAAGTTATCTATATCTTAAGGTATTCCTATATTGCTAATCCCCTACTTTTTATTGCTCAGATAACAAAAAACCAAGTCTTACCTAAAATTCTTTATGTTCTCGACATACTTAGAAAACTTTATTGAAGGGAGTGAGGCACCTTTCTTTAATTTTTGGAGTATGTATGTGAAATCTGTATGGGGAGATAGTTGTATTTTTCAAGAGAGTTTTCACAATATTTGTTTCCTAATCTTTATAGTTCTCATTTGCGCAATCCCGTATTTTTTACCTGTTCAGACGTAATTCACTGCTCCCATCTCACTTCTACCTTCTACCTTCAAAAATCCTCCTGACAATTTTCTTAAATAACAAATAATTCTGAAATAGGGTTTTAGTCAGGCATTAGCTCAGCAGGTTTATTAACACAATTAGTGACAAAAAATGATGTTTAATTTAACACACCTATTCCTGAGTCCTTTCAGTCTCACGATCTTTGGAAGAAACCTCAGGCGCTTCCCACCGATTCACCACTGCAACACATAGTTGTTTACAGAAAAGGTGACCTGTTTTTACAATATACGATATTTACTCATTTGACAAAGAAGTTCCTCTATTCTAATTATTTTCGGTAATTTTTCCTTCATTTTTACCTTAAAAAAGCAGTCAAATCCCCAACGTGGATAATGAGTAATCTTGTGCAGTTATTATTATGTAGACTGTTTAAGTTCCTCACAAAGACGGACAGATAAAGTTGTTAGGGAGCACACCACCGTACCGTAATGAGAGTAGTCTGTAGATAGCCTGTTTTTATAAAAAAAAAACACAAGAATAGATGGTGTTTTCAGTAACTTGTTTTTTACAACGTATTTATCGACAAATATCAGCATTTCTAGATTGTTTTTTACCTTGACGAATCTTTGAGATTTAAACAAGATGATTACGAATCACTACGTTTTTTTCCCTTTTCTTTGTTCCTCATACTTGGCGGTTAAGACGTTTTATGCTGGGCGGGGTAGATGGTTTGTTTAAGATACGGAACCCGCTAGCTCTAGGAGAAACATAGCGAAACTGCGTTTAGGATTAGGCGCCAAGCAGACACTGCGTTTAAAATTAGGCGTCAAGCAGTCACTAAGTCGCTTTACAATGTTACACCTAGTTGTTGCATATTATCGAGCTCTTACCGTTTTATCGCTTTGGTATTCACACGCGTGTGCTCCCGTCAGTGGTTCGTGCAGAAAAGGAGGATTTCACCAAGTCCCTTTTCTACTACTATTTATATCCGCGGGTTTACTGGTCGTTCCGATTAAGTCCTGCCTCTATTTAAAGTGGTATGGTGATCTGTCTTAGAATTATCATGTATTATCTAAAGAATCGAGCACTACAGACAAAATGAGAAATAAATGTTTCCAACTCTCTATCGGTAACAGCCCTCCCTTTAAAAAACAGTACAAGTCTGGCTATATAAGAATCTTTATTGAACAAATGATACCTGAACAGAACCACTTTATGAATGAAAGCAGCAAAGATGCAATGCACTGTAATTGTGATGCCAATTAAAGCAATGTTTTATTTTGTTTAGAACAGTGGCTGAATATACATTTTTTTCATCTGCCTTAACTGTGTCTATCTTTGTAGGGGACCTATAGAAAAACCAAGCTATTTGCATCTCGTTAACCTGTGGGTGAGGATTAGTTCTTTTGTGAAGAGAGACTTCAGAAACCATAAACTGATCATTGGAAAAATAAAATTGAAAACGATCCTACCTACAAAATAAACTAAGCAATATGCTACATGTAACTGCGTATGAAAGTGGAGCATGCTGGTAGCTCACATCCTTGGTAGCTGAAGCAGATAAGTGTGCACAAACTTAGCAATCCTTAGCATCTAAAGCTCGTGTGTTCTTTTGAATGTACTCTTGAATTAATGTAGAATAAACATTTGATGTGAAACCCCCCTCGGAAGCCTCTATAAATGTTGCCTTTAATTTTCTATTTTCTATTGCATGTGCAATTGATGTAGGTGCAGGAATTAATCTAAGAATTTGTATCTCTAGGGTGATACTAAGACCAAGTAAGAGAACTATAAATATTAGCGCAATAACTGTTAAGGTTATAGCAATGACTATTCTACATCAAGCCTTGGTAAGGAAACACATGTTTGTCTACCGTCAGACTTTCAGTAGAATATAGCAGCATGTGGACTTAATATTCTCCTTTTTTTCTACTTGTGCAGAATGAGCTAAACATTTTGATCATTAGTTTGCAGTTATTTCATTATACCTATATACTGCAATCTTCATGAGGCATCTCTTCTACTGCAGGATTGGTCCTAGGGATTTCTTCTTAATTCTTTTTATTTGTTTTATTTTCTTAACATGTTATGTTAACTTATGTTAGTTGTCACAGTCTTTTCGTCAGTTCATAGTTCAAAGAATCAGTTAATGTTAAATTAAATTGAATCAATCAAATATCAAATGAGTCAAGTTAAATTATGAATTTGTTTCAAGAGTTGTAATCATGTGCTGTGATAAAGTGGCATATCATGGTGTGACAAGTACTTCTGCTCACAGTTCATTCGGCTCATAGGCTGTCGGATTAGGCACACTTGTCCGTATAATAAGTCCTTTTAGGTGCTGAATACCTGCAACAAGGTACTCTTGTTCTCTTAGATCTCCTGGGTGTTAGTTGATCTTCTTCAGTATCACTTATAGCACTAGATTCTGTTTCTTCAACGATGTTTTGTGGTATGAGTTCAACTGACACACTAGATTGTAATTGTCTCATGCTCTTTGGCCATTTCCTTTTCTTTTGAAGTTTCCTACTTCTCGCACTTGTTCCTTCATCAGAATCATTTGGTTGCACCTGTGAGGTTTCTGCAATGTCCCCTCTTTCAGATCTCAGATCTTCGTTGTCAGGGGATGTTTCCACACCACTCTGCGAGATTTCAGAAACCTGGACAGGTGAGGAATCGGATGGATGTCACCCTCTTCTGGTCCTTCAGGACGTATGGACACAGGAGGTTGTGGACTCAGTTCAAATGTTATCACCTCATCAAGCGGGCATCTCACTCTTTGGATATGTAGGCATGAATCCAGTTGAGTGTCCCACCACACTTCACAGTGGCGTTTGTGATCACCTAATGGGGCTCCTTCCCCCTTGACTCCAAACAGGATTTTCGAACGTGCATTTTTATGAGGACCCAATCGCTGGGGCTATGATCATGGCATTGCTCCTGATTTGGGATGGCAGTAGCCCTTCTAACCAGGTGACAGACAGATCGTACCACAACAGCCAATCCCTTGCAGTAGTCAAGAATCATGACATCTGTGATATTTGCAAGCGCATTTGCATGCACAGCAGGCAGTCGCATTGCACGTCCCATGAGTATTTCTGCATGGTGACAATCCTGTTCTTGTGTCAGAAGTGCTTCAGAAACTGATCATCACTAAGGGTAACACATCTGGCTATTTCAGAGAAGTGGATGCGTTTTCTATGGCCAAATGAGATTTCAGTATGTCATTAAGCTGTTCAACTACAATGGTAACAATGTAGCTGGATTAAGACTCTGGCATTGTTTCAAAGTGAAATTTTCTGCAGCAAGAATCAATTGTTCATATTTTGTGAGTCTGCTGTTTGCCATGTGCTGTGTTTTGGTTTGTGTGAGCACACGTCCCACCGAAAGAGGGACCATCACTGGAAGAGGATGTCCCTTGACTATATTCTTAGTTCTCTCAATACTGACACCAACGAGGCAACCGCCTCAAGGCATCTGGGCAGTCCTGCAGCAACAGGGTCAAGTGTAGTTAAAAAATATGTCACAGGTCTTCATGAGCCTCCATACAATTGAGTAAGCACTGAGAGAGCTCAGCCCTGCCTCTCATTGCAAAGCAAAGTGAATGTCTTACTGTAATCAGGAATTCCCAGAGCAAGGGTTCGACAGAGACTTTGTCTCAGCTCTAGGAATGCTATTAAGCAAACGTTGTCCCATGGAAGCTGATCAGGCACATCCTTGTTTGTCAGGTTTAGTAAAGGCGTAGCCACCAGAGAAAAGGTTGGGTTTCTACAGTAGCCCACCATTCTTAAAAACAGTCCAACGTTTCTCTGTGATTTAGGTGGAATCATTTCCACAATTGCAGTAGTTCTCTTACGGCACCGTCTTTGTTTCCTTCTCAATCAGATGGCCTAAGTACAGGACATCTTAATTGACAATATTGCAGCTTACACTTTTTGTCCATTCTCAGCCAAGTGATTTAGCAAGGCAATGGTATCCTGTTTCCAGGCTTCTTGGTACTTGATGCAACAAGTAGGTTGTCAATATACAATACAAGAACCGAATTGCAAGGCATTTGATTGATGGACTTTCTGTGTACCCTTATGAGACTCTGCACCATGCCAAAATTCTGCTTTGAAATTAAAATAAGAACAGAAATTGACTGGCCCCATGCAGTGAGATTGAGATGAAACCCTGTCCACAAAAGTGAACCACTCAGCATCACAGGGAATCTGAAACAATACTGTAGCTGGATTCAGTACCAAGGGAACAACATGGGATGGCTATACTAATATTTTTTCGTAAGACCTGCAAAATGCTATATTTACCTTTGGCTTTTGTAAGCCATAATCGGCGAGTTGCAAGGACTTCTGTCTACTTCTCTCAAAGTTCCTAGCATTAATTCAATCACTGGAGTGATTCCAGCCATGGTCTTGGGTGTGAGATTGTATGGTAGACTTCTCAGAAAATCTGCATGTGATTTAATCATTATTCGGACAGGTACTACATCTTTAATAAGTCTGTTGTCTTTCCCTGAAAAAATCCCATACATAAGGTTTCACAGTGTCTCATAAAGGAGGAGGTAAGTCCTCTACCATTCTCACAGGGAACAATCCAACAACTTTTCCTTGTCTGTCCATTTTAAATTCAACATCTTCATCATGCGTGAAACTCAATGCCTTCTTGTGTACAGTACATTGTGCCATTTCAATTGCATTAAACATCACTTCCTAACAGATTTACAGGACTTGAATAACACACAACAAACTGATGATCCTCTTTAAATTAGCCTATTTTGACAGGAACCTTCTTTGAGACAGGGTTAGTTATTTACTTATTTTTGACGCCTACAACTTGGATGTTCTTTCCCGAGAAAGGTAGGTCAGGGACTTCCGCTGTTCTAACAGTGGAATGGGTAGCTCCAGTTTCAATAAAGAATGACACTTGGTGGCCATTCATCTCACCATCTACAAATGGACCACTCTGGTCTAGCTCTAAGACTTCGCCAAGTACACGATATTCCTCCCGCCACAGGCACAGTCATTGTGAATTGTCAGAGTCAAAGCTCTCATGCTCAAACATTGAGAATTGATTAAATGTATTATGATTCTGAAAAGGATTCAGGTTTGCTCTTGGTGCTTGATTCATAGTAAATCTGGGGTTACCCACATCCTGTCGAGCCATCGGAGCTTGTGGGACCTGCATCACTGGGGCGTGTTCATTCCATGAACTGGCATAGTCTGCATTTGGGTTGCAGTCCCACTTTGCACTTGCCCATCACCACTTAGTCTATTAGGATTTCCCTCTTCCAGTGCCCACGCTTTTTACTGTAATGACAAGGAGTCGATCTCTTCATTGTCACAATTCCTACCCCTGAATTTGGAACAACCGGAACACCTCAACCTCTTCCTTGTGGAACACCAACTTCGACTTGCACCATTTGACCTCCACTCTGGTAACCAACACCTTGTATTCAACCAACATTCCCTACATATGGCTGATTTTGAAACCCTTTCTGAGCCAACTTTGTTTGTGTATGAAGTAACTTTTCTTTAAGCCTTTTCTATTTCATCTCCTGTTCATCCCTACAGTACTTAGCATTCCTCAGGATAGGCTATAAAGGATTAGTCTGCCAGCAAATCACATTCAGTTCTATGTGCATACTGATCTCTTGGTGCAACCTAAGAATGAACTGTGACACAAAGTTTCCCATATCTTCACTTTCAGGATTTTCTCGTCCACTGTGCTGTTTATATACCTGAAACAACTGTTCATAATAGGTATGCACTGATTCCTTAGCTTCCCTAGTCGTCCTATTTATCTTTAACCAATCAATATCCCTTTCTGGAAGATTTCCTTTAAAAAACGTAATAACCTCATCATACTTTGTTCTCAGCATAGATGATGGGGCACGGGTACACAGCTCTGGATGTGGCCACTGTACGGCTGTCTTACATTCAGCTCATAGATCACTCTATACCACAGTGTTGAAAAAGTTATTCAAATCTGTCCACAATACCTTAGAAATTTTCACAAACCTCAGCAACCTTGGTATACGATTTAGCAGAATTCTCTCTCAGGTTAGGGAAGGTGTTTGTGAATGTTGCAAGATCACCTCCATGGCACATGAACATACCCTTCACCTGGCCTCTCCCTAATAGGGAATATAAAAGCATCATCTTCATCTAGGGGTACTGGAGGTAGTTTACCTTTTAGCTCTACACTGTCTGATTGCTTCTTCTTCTATCCCTGCTGTTATGCCCATTTGGTCTCTAAGCTGTCAAAATTCCTCCATTTCTGAATGCATTTAACCAATGCGGCACTGGGTAGCTTCAATCCTGAAGATCGCATAGTGAAAATCGTTTTAATCATCTAATGGTGCCCTGAAACCTTTCTGCAAGGGAATATTTTTAGAGAGATCTATCTCGTATTTCTCTGTCAATTCTGTTAATTTCTCATGTGTAGTAGCTACACTCCTTGTAATTTTCTTACTCAGGTATATCAGTTAATTTCCTGATATTGATTGGCTAAATGTCCCCAAATGATTTCTTCCAGTTCCACCTTCAGTTTTAGTATGTCTAGGGGTCTAGTCCATCCTTGACATGTGGATGGTGTCACTGTATCTCCTATCCCTCTACTCTCAGAAGTTTCCCCAAACCATGGGGGCAAAATCTCATTATTTTTCTCCCTTCTCTTAAATATTAGACATTTAGCGATGGGGTCCAGGCAACAATCTGTAAGATATGGGACATTGGCACTAATCCTGTTGTGGCTATTCCACCTACAGCTCCTGGAGCAGCAGGATGCAGGGCAATGTTTACTGGTGTGGATACAACAGGAATCGCTAAAGTCTGAGATAATATAACTGACATTGGTGCAGGAACTGGCACAATGGAAGCTGAAACACCTAGAGCAAATACAGTAGTGGCTGTTTCACCAGGTGCAACGGCAATCAAAAGAGCTGGGAGTGATCCCCCAATGTGAACTAAATGTGGTCCAAAAGGGGCTGTGACAACTGTACCACTAGATGTGTTATAGCGGCATCTGAATGTGATGATGGAGCTACATACGTTGGTGGACGTGAAGATAACGGAATCCAAGATATCCTCAGAATCACTAGCAGTATCGTTTTTTCCTGCAGTATCATCATTTTCATTTCCCTGCTTCCAATTCTTTTTTGGATTTTCTGTTTTCAATACTGGGTACATTCTAGTCAACTACACTTTTCGTCCATCTAAACTGTTCTTTGTCTGATTTAACATCAGCGCTATTACACTCTGCTCTTTTGGCTCTGTTCTGTTATTTTTCTTTCTCCTTTGCAAGTGCTGCACGTTCCCAAGCATTTAATGCTTCATATTGTGCAGGACTTGGTGTTGGTTTTATATCATATAGTATTCCCCTTACATTTTCAATAGCCTTCAAATCAACTGTGCCATACTGTGGCAATCTTTATGCTCCCTCCTTTTTTGTGATCGTGTGCCATTGACGAAGCCACAAACATTGATGAAGCCCTATGATTGTCACCATATAGTGACCTAGCAAACCTTCCTGTGGAGCTTCCTTGTGCTCGTAGACAAGAACTCGCACATCATGTCTCATTAAATGTCTAAGGGCTCTGAAACATTTCATGATTACAGCAGTGATACAATGAAATTAACAATTTCCATTCAAATACTCTTTTTTGTCCAAGTTACAATTCGGTACATGTCAATTTTTGCACTCAATCTCAGCGCAATCTTTTCCTCTGTGGTCCTATCACAACGCAACACCTGATGTCTCACAAACCAATCCTAGTGCAACATTTTATACTAGTTGACTTATCTTAGCGCAGTACTTTCTGACACAACCCTCACTTCTTGCAGCAATTTACCCCTTTACAATTTTTCATACGCAAAATTCCTCCACTTTTAAGCAAACACAACAAACAAATAACCCTTGTCTGCTCCACTAAAGAATTCAGAGTAGTTAATTCATACACGTTTTGGCCTGAAATAACAATTTCAACTTCCATACACATAGATGAAATCTTGACCAGTGGAAACCACCCTTACTGATGTGGTTTCCCCTTTGTGCCAATAGGTTCTACAATTGTCCCCATGACCAGGCAGTAGTTCATGACAGTCTAACTTCCTTCCTTTCGTGGTTTACTCCCATCTTGAAGGTTTCATAGCCATGCCGCCATCTTTCTTTGAAACAATCCTCCCACTAAAGTCGAAAACCTCTCTCTTCTACTTCCCACCAGTAGATTCCGCACCGTGGCTTCTGTGGGTTGTGATGCTTTTAAACATGTCTGCAGTGACTGGTACATGAGCATATCTGTGGCCTATGAAAAAAGACTGACATCAGGTACAAAGGTTATGTCCTTGAAGGGGTAAATGATTTGAGGTACAATCTAAAGAGAGAAACATGGAAGGATTACTGCTGTACATGAAGAAACTGGTGAACAGAAGGTGTACACAGCCTTAGAATGAGAGTTTGCAGCATATTTAGCATGGGTCACTGATATCAAAATGTGCAGTACATGGCGCAGTGTGCAGTGCACAATGTGCACTATTCAGTGTTATACACCATATGATTTATAGCACAGAATACATAGCAGGCACTATACATCACAGGCTATACAAAGTGATGGTTTCACAAATTACATTTATAAGTGTGGTAAATATCTTTACAAGAGCAATTTTCTACTTCCTCTTACATGCCGTTGTGATAGGCACAAAACATCCAAATCCTCTGTAACTCACTGAGTTACATAAAAACGTAGAGATTCCTTGGATTTCCACCAACAGGCAGAAAATATGCACATTACACTGCAATTTAGTGCCGGTAGTGCGAACAGTGCTGAAAAATCAGTGCGAATGATACCATGTGGTGTGCAAGAGCTTGCGGGCATTCAAATTGATTTTGCTGCTGCTCAAGTAGAACTTCTAGTTGAGAAGTAGCAAATCTACTCAAGCAGCTACCTTCTGACTGCGACCGCCCGTGTTAGAAAATCGTGCCAGCTTTTCTGGAGCCTTGTGGGAAAAGAATTGTGCCATGCGGCGTTTGGCTGAATTTGGGTGCAACTCCACGTTACAGGAATAACGTGGAGTCGCAAATTGTAATTCCAAGAATGTCATCAACCCTATTAAATGTCCCTGTAATCAATCTCATTTATATCGCCCAAATAACTCAGAAACTGAAAGACAGGAGAATGCAACACAGAAATTCGTATCCGGCGACAGATTTTTAATGCTCCCTTAGTGACACATTTCACAAACCTATTTTACTCGGAAACATCTGTTTCATGGCAGATTATTGATCATGTTAAACTTGATCCAAGAGGAGGAGACATACAGTGCTTGCTCAATAGGTGACAATCGAGATGGATAATGAGATGTTCTGTCATTACACTAAGTCTAAGTACTTAAGAGGAATGTAACTCATTTATTTAAGGATTAATAAATGTTATCCCGTGTTTCTAGAAACCAAGATTGTCATTTTATATCACTTGTTAGATTGTATATCTCTTCTTTTCTCTACCAATTGTCTCTTTGGTGGTTCGCCCCCTTTTTGACTGAGACCAAGAATCATTTAATGAATTCCATGTTAATTGCTTCTTCTGATTATGAATCAAGTGTTATTTAATAAACTGTATGTTAATCCATTGATTTTCTTAAAATGATGGCTCCATGATTACATATCTCGGACCATGTTTAGTATTAGAGGACCTTGTCTGGTTCCCTTTTTTAATTTCTGATATGATTGTTACAGCTCACACAATCATTCGGGTCAAGTTTGCACTTTATAAAACTCTGTAAAATAAAATAAATAGGCTTTTACTCCCGGTAAGCCCACTTTGTGACAGTCTTCCAATTATAACATACAGCACTTGCTTCCTAGTCTAGCTGTGAATGGTTATACTTATCACGCCTTTCCTGTAAGTTGGTTGGTCCCTCTATTTGGTATTTAATCTTTTTCTAATGTTAAATATTGCGCCTCGATTGGGTCTGTATATACCATAGGGTCTCATATCCCACCTAACTGACACATGTGTTCCATCCATTTACATAATACTGACTATGTTTGCAACGTTGCTGCATTTAGCAGTTAATGCCCTTGAATGTAATGTTTGGCCCAAATTGCTGGTTTCAAACATTTGACCAATTTTGGTTTGCTTACAATACCAAATCTAGAAATATTGCTTTTTAGGAATATATACCACTTCAAGGTGGCAGCTCTGCATTTAGCACCTGTTTAAAAAATGTGTATAGTACACTTGATATTTAAATGTATCTGCTTTTGCTGTGTTTCTATTTATTAGACCTCAATGGTGCATTTGATTTTATTTATTGTTTATACTGGGCTCATGAACAATTTCCGGTAATCTTATTTTCGCACATGTAAAGCGCTCTGATACCCCGGGTCTACCCAGCGCTATATAAAACCTTTCAAATAAAATAAATAAATAAATACTGTCCGTCCTCGCTGTTACTGACCCCTGGGAGACGCATCTTTATCTTCTTTTCACTTCGCAAACCGAACATTCTTGCTCGGATGTGTTGTCAGTGTGCTTCATCCCCTCGTAGCTCGTCCCGCGATTCATTAAACTGACCGCTCTCTTTGAGTAAGTATCTTGGGGTCAACAAGCCAATCTGGTATCAGAAACAATTTTTACATAAAATATTATTGTACAAAGTTCAGGCTGAGTGATGCCACACTGTGTTCTGACAGGCGTTGTTTTCATGTCATTTTAGGGTGTCGGAAAGAACAAGATAGTTGACAGATTCCTACATTTATTAAACCGACCCAGGGAATATTTGCAGTTACACAGGTAAGCGAACACTGTCTCCCAATTACATTTTTTTCTCTTTTTTTGCTATAAATTGTAAGTTGTGTGAATTTCAGCTCTCTACACTGATTCCCTCCCAAGTGCCTATGCGTTTATTTTCTTCATCCACATTTGTCCACTGGAAGTGATGAGATGGAGTCTGTTGGCTGATCTATCAGAATAATCCACTTTTAAACTTTGGCTTTGGAATCCTGTTAAGGGAGACAAAGAAAAGTAATAAGGTTAGATAAAAGAACAAATTATTTAATTTATTTGAGGTTTCCCTATAGCACAGGCTCAGTCCCCGAGGAACATTAAAACGCTTTATAATTTAATTTAAATTACTTACTATTATTGACATTGTGCCCAATAGAAACCTATCTTAAAGATATGAGAAGTGATGCCTAAATCAGGCAAGTGTGACATGATGATTGTGACAAAGATTGAAAGTGCTGAAAATGGCTTTGGGTCTAGAAGTATAGAACTTGCATTCTATAAAGAATCAAATTTAAAAATAGCGCTAGCTTTAGAGATACCATACATTTATGATAACACCGATATTTCAATGTCATTTCATTTAGGTATGAGTTAGTGTCAGTCTTGAAATAAGATAAATATTTTTTAATCTTTTTTTTTATAAAACATTTTATTTGGGACAAGGTTAAAACACATTATACATCATACAGACATGTGTGTCCGAGGTTTTATGCTGGCATAAACTTTTTTTTATTTTATAAATCTTTTTATTGTTTTAAAGCAAAAATAAACAGACATATCTGGTGCCATATATACATCCAATAATCACAGAGTGAATTGGTACAAAAAAACAGGATAGACGTATAGCAGTACGATTTTTCAAGAGGCCCTCACCATTAAGCACAAAAGAGATTTACATCAGTATAATCGCTAAACAGTTTAGAAGCGGATCCTCAATAACCCTTCCACCCATAAATCAGAGCAGCGGAAGTATCATGGCAACCAGATACTAGAAAGTAGGAACCAAAGTCAGGATATTTCGCCGATATTACGAATAAGGAAAGACTAAGAGAAAATTGAAAAACGGAGAAAAAAACCATATGGGCGATAACAAAAAGAAAACAATAAACCCATCCCCCCACTCTGCACCCCTGAAAACGGCTATCGCCTAATCCCCAGTAGCAGCGTGCCTGTCGCCCCATCTAACTAGGTTCTATAAGAGAAATCTACCAAAGAAGAGAAGAGGAGTGGAGGAGGGCATATTCGTATGGGCTCCCGGTCGCCCCTCCTCCCCGCTAGAACCAAGAATCCCCATATTGAGATCAAGAAATCTATCGGACAGCAAATATATGTCTCTACAAGGGAAACTTCAAACACCGCCCAGCCTACCTAAAACAATTTTTTTAGCAAATCCTGTGTCTATCATACTTAAATCAAACCCAGTCTTTCAATCTCATCCTTGCCCCTTCCGATCCGTCACCTGAGTCCCCTCCGGACAAACCACCTCTTCCACAGGACAGACCGAGTACGAAGAAACTGTAATAGTTCTCAATGCAAGACCAAGCAGAAAAACGAAAGTGCCGTGAACACCATTAAGTCCAGAGACTCTCTTCCCCGTTATGAACTCCCAGCGTAGATTCGTCCGCCATCTTAGTGGCTCCGATGTATAGGGGAGTGACGCAGTTTCATCCCGATAACAGTTCTCATCAAAAGTCTCTGGAGTGGGAACATCAATTAGTCCTTCCATAGTCGGCAACGATCGTAGGCATAACAATCCATTGGTGGCATCGAGTTTTTTCCCATCGTCCAAAACACTGGTCAAAGGCTCTGACACCTCACAGAGTATGGGGTCAACATCCTCCATCAGAGTGGCCATCTTGAGTGTCTCGGTCATCACCGTTTCTTGTAGTGGGGTAGGGTCCGGTCCAATTCATACCATTTCAGACAAGCGCGCCACCATCTTCTGAAAGCGGCCTTCGACGTACACATGAATTGACCCAATGGCTGCCAACACAGTTCGTAGCGACAGGTCGCTCTCGGTCTGCTCCACCACTCTTTGATCAATGACAGTCATGATTGCTTCCCCTAGCGAGCTCAATCTCTCATAGGGGGAAAGGCGAGTAGGGAACGGTCGACTGCGGAGGGTAACTTATCAGTTAGTCCGATGATATCCTAGGTCCGCCACCGCAGGCGGAGATCCCAACCCAGCGAATGCTAGCGGGCCCTTTAACGGGTCACCGGGCAGGACCCCCGTCCACAGCTGCAACCGTTAGGGTGTCACCCTTCCCCTACGACTTTCATCAAGGCAGCCAGACGTCTTCCACATCAATCCGAAAAAACGAAGAAAAATTTCTTCCACTCCGGTAGACCGGACCCAATCACACCACCACAGCCGATGTTGTTGAACTGAAACCCGGAGAGGCCAGTACTCGAGACCCCGGCTTCTGGGCAGATCTAGGCCGCAAACTTCCACTCGACATAGTTTCGTCAGCCGAACAGGTAGAGACCTCGGGATAGCAACATTAATCTCACGGCAGGTTCAGACACACGGTGGCTGGGCGCAAGGACAGGATAAATGACAGGATATTCCGGCGGGAGTCAGAGGTCGGTGGAGCCAGGAGCCTACGCAGCCATCTTGGTTGCTAGCGTGGCTCATCCCCCCGTGCTGGCACAAACTTAACAGTATATCTGAGACCATAGTATTATTACAAACAATTTACATTGGTTCCACTTATAACCGGTCATTCGGATCAGCACCCCGCCTAGTCTGCGGGGGAAAGATAAATATTTTAATTGTTTAAAAATTACAGTTAAGGTCAGGGTAAGTGTTAGTAATAATGACATTTAATGTAATTAAATGATAGTTAAATTATCATTAAATTTAAGTAGATGATTAGTATTTTGTTAAAGTTTAGGGATAACAAGTGAAGTAAAGGTAAAGGTGAAGAAGTAAAGTTACGGGGAAGTTAAACTGAGGAAGTAATGGCATGTAGCAGCAGGTCCACCATGCCATGATGGGATGTTGGTACTTTCATTATTCCCAAAGACAAATTGCCAGAGATGGGGCTGTCCTCAAAAAACATAAAACTAAAATACCCTACACCTACATCTTTCACCTGAGATCATCATAGTTTACATGGCACGACACAACACGAAAATTGTTGATAGGAATTGCATCAGAGTTGCCGTGCTAAAGAAAGTTTTCCTGACAACTTTGCTTGTGGAAAAGCTACCATTCCTTTCACGCAGGCAATGCAAGAGGTGGGCAACCGGAACAGCCGCCAATCTTCGCCAGGTGTGCCATTGCTGCTCACCCACAAATGAGGCCCGGGCATCCCAGTCTCATATTTTAGATGCTGGCCCCCTCAAAACTGGGACAGATTGTTAAGCTCCTGCTCACCTCTCACAATAGATGATAGCAGTGATTGTCGACTGATAAGTTTATATATAAAATCAATTGAGTACCTTCCTCAACCGTCCAAAGAGGTCCTGCTTAGTGTCAAGATTGGCTGATTTCATTCCATGATATTGTCAGAATCTTGACCGTTATGTATGAAGATCGAATGTAGCTTCTAGTGTCTAATGAATATGAGTATCATGTGTAGCCTATTTCTCCCTTCGCATTTGGTAAAGGTTTTTTGATTTACTCACATGGGGCATCATTGCATTTTGTAAGGAATGGCGTAACTGAGGCATTATTAAACTCTCGCCATGAGTTTCTGGGAGAGTGTTCACAGTTTTACGGATGGCAATGAATAGAGGGTCATGCAGTAGCTAATCTGAGGAATATTTAATTCTTTATATTATTGAGCTATTGTATTTCTATATTGTCACATATTGGAAATATACAAATTGGTTTTATGGTCTCTCATTTTCGGATTTGTACCTGCTATCGCTGTGTTAGCTTTTTTGTATCATTCTGTTTATGAACATTCTTTTAAGATGATTGAACATGCTATTTGGATACATTAGGAAGTATGGATAAATCATTATTTCAATATTTGAGAATAATTGTTTTGGTGTTGGTTATCATTCTTCTTATATCTGATAATTACTTTGTAATAAACCTTCTTAGAAACACACCAGAATAACTGGTTTGCCCATTCTCTGCCAATGCCTTTCTAACTCCAAGTGTATTTATTTTATTTCTGTTGCTGTTCATATGTAGTAGCATCAATCAATCAATCAAAGCATCACACTCTGCCGCTGCTAGTTTTTTGTGATGCCCTTTAAAACTTGGATGGTCTCCGCAGATTACCTAGTAAGCCAGCGCTGGTCTTGTACCTCAGACATTGCCCTTACTGAGTTTATCCTATTTCATTTCTACCTCTTCTTTCTAGGAAATGAACAACAATGTTTTCCAGGAATAAACCAAAGGCACTAAAGTAGAGCAAAACAAAAATATATACTCATGGTACTTCACCAAAAAACACGAAAACCCAAAAGTCAAAGTCTTCCTCCTGACTGAACTAAAAGGGTTTTCCTTCAGGGGGAAAGTGACACTCATGAAGCAAAGAAAGCCCAAGATATTGTATTAACTCTCAAATTAAACCCTATTATAAAAGGACCAAGGAGTACAATATCCCTGGGAGTCCTGTTTTTGCCAAAAAATATGTAGCCTCATCCAAGACACACTTTTTAGGTCAAGCATTTGAGACCTCTTGTATATTCTTTAGTATATACTTATATACTTTAGTATATACTTATATGTGTATTTACTTTGTGGGCTCTGGAGATCATCCCAATGACTTGTCTGCTTCCGCTTAGGGACTTTTTTTTCTGTTCATCTGCCTCTATTTAACTGTGTTGCTAGAAAACGACCAGCAGAGGTCAGTAAAATACCAGGATTGCTTTCTGCTGAGGTATTTTTATTTTTTTATTTTTTCTGGAAACTGCCTCTATTTAACTTTCTTGATAGAAAACAACCAGCAGAGGTCAGTAAAATACCAGAATCACTTTAACATTCTCTAGATTCCAGTCCATAGAAATTGTCTTCCAGGAGCACCGGTAGACAATAATATTTTTTTCAAATCTTGTATTTTCAGTGATATGACCACCGAAGTCCCTGATTTCATATTAAAAACAGAGCTTGGACTATACCATTTCCCGCTGAAAGGCAATATTTCTCTCCATGTGTTCCCATACCTGGCGTGTCACGCAGTTTGGTGCTTACTTTCCCTCTATGTTAAAGAACAGTAGATGTTTCAGCACCCATATTAATGTGTTGCATAGCTAAATACATATAAGGTCCCAAAGGCGAGACCGATTGCATTGCAAATGCTTGTTTCAGTTAGCTATTAAATCTGCAGTCAGGTTGTGATGAAAAATAGTTTGTTTCTAGTTCTTTTTGCAACCTCCAAAGCAGTGTTTACTCACACACTGCGAACAATGTGGTTGAATCATTGTTGAGCTATCTGACTCAAGATATGGTGACAGTTATATTGCCTGCATGTTCTCATTCAGTAATTTATGATTTAAATCCCGAAGCGCCTTTCTTTTCACCAACTTAATTTGCTCAGCTGTTGAAACTAGCCCTGAACCGTTAGTATATTTAAATCCTGCTATAGCTATTATGACATCAGTTTATGTTGCTGAAGTGCCTGAAGACCTTTGAAACAGCAGCAATTAGTTGAAATATGTGAAATCTTGTTCCTAAGCAAAACATCCAGACTCTGCATGTATTGAGCAGGTCGCATTTATTCAACTTAA
Source organism: Lissotriton helveticus (assembly GCF_964261635.1). Taxonomy (NCBI): domain Eukaryota; kingdom Metazoa; phylum Chordata; class Amphibia; order Caudata; family Salamandridae; genus Lissotriton; species Lissotriton helveticus. Next base: position 422,961,436 of record NC_136069.1, on the reverse strand, counting down.
ATTGGGTTCTCAGAGAGCTCGTTTGCAAGTGACTTTCTTAAATTCTGAGGATGCTAAAAGAGATGCAGTAAAATCATTTAACTAATCAATTCAATTCAATTCATGAAGCTTTATTCGGCACATAAAAATGACCATAAAAGCACAAAACATATACGATTAAAATATAGCAATATCCAGCACACGTAAAATACAAAACACATAAAGTATAAAATACAGAGTTCCTAAAATAGCATACTTTTACGTGCTTTGATAGAACAATTTAGGAAGGTGGCAGTAAAAAACAGATATCAGCAGACTCCATAATAAATAGCAAATTCATCGCCTCATTGACAGTACATACACCATATTTGATAAACATTTAACTAATCATATATGGACAAATTTGTTGAATTTATTACAAATGGTGCCTTCCTGACATTTTGTGGAATGCTTAAGAACTTAATAAGCACCATTTGGTGAACTCCAATTTTAGTCTCAAGTTATCCCTGCACAGCACGTCTCCAAACAAAAAGAAGCAGGGTGTGTAAAAAAATATGTAAAAGAATATTTGTATTATTTTTAGGTCTCGCATAGGCAGCGCATGCGCTGCCTCTACGAGGCATCAAGTAATTTTTGTGTGTTGGTAAGCAGCCTGTAGTTTCTCCTGCAGCTTGTCATTTGTCGTATGTTGCCATAGCTCCTGTTTGTTGGCTTTTTAGTGGCTGTTGGTGTGAAACTGACTTCCGTGCAGTCTGGAAGCAGCAGCCACTAACTACAGTTTTTGTCCGCTTTTGGCTAGGTGTTCACAGTCTTTCTTTGTCTCGCGCATGTCTGTCTGATGTAAACATGTCATTGCTTCAAGGTGCATGCGCAAGGCTGCAGCAGGAGCCGGTGTGCGCGAGGAGCGGCTGTAAGCGAGTGTCGGCAAACGATACTGAAGAGTGTCGATGGAAGTATGCTGCCTTGAACACGTTTTAGGAGACCGAAATGTGGCCGCTGGTTTCTTAGAGTGACACGCCTTGACACGACCTGCGCCGTGCAATCCAGTCCACTGCGTAGGCAGTACATTGTCCTTCGGCTATTGGTTGTCAGAAGTCGCCCCGCGTCTCTGTCTCTAGTGCTACTATTGCCAGGGGATACCGTTGCTAGGGTAGCGGCGTCTCTGGTTATCAAGATGGCGGAAGGAATCTGGTTGCCCCGTCTGAAAAGTCAGAGGTGACCAGCCCTGCCTTCCCTTAGCGTAAAGAGACACCGGAGCCACAGCTGATTCCAGGGGAGGGCATGGGCAAGCTGTGCAACGACAGTCCATGAGCTAAGTGTTCAGGGTTTGTCCTTCATGTCCTACTTATGCCACTGCCAGGTAGTGAATATCGGGCTCCGCGCAGCTAGATTCCCTGCTCGCAGAGCACCATGCAAGCACAGCACAGAGCCAGTTACTACCCGTATCCTTTACTAGTACTTCATCTAACCCCCCTCACCCGCCCCCACCATCGGCAATTCGCCCGCAACATGCCTCCCCAATACAAAGGAAAATATAGTTGCTTGTGTTTGCAGCCATTTCAATTAACAAGTCGTTAGGATGACTTACTTGACAGTACTGCGTGTTTTTTCTCTCCATTTTGTGCATTTTTTGTTTTTAATCATTTCAAAACATTTTCCTGACTTTGGTTTTTTTATGATTGTGGGTTAAATGTCTGTATGATGTGTTTTTTGTACGTCTTATTAGGCTGGACACAGTCTTCACCGAAAAAAAACAAATATTTGCTCTCTGTCATGTTTTGCATTGTTTGTTAGTTTTTTTCCGTTGCCGACTTCCTCATTTTGTAGTTTATATCTTTTATCACTTAAGTAATTCTTGCATTTTGTTTATTTGAAATGGCCATTTATGGCTTTCCTCCGTGAAATAGAACACGTAGGCGTGCTATCCTGGATCGTATTAAAGCATTATGAAGTCTGCATGCTCATTTCAAATCCGTTAGTTGAAAAAAATAACGTACGTCTTGTTGCCATTATGTTGAAAATAACGCTTTAGAAGAGAAGGCATCCTTCTTACATTTTTCAAGAACGTTTATAGCAGATACAACGTACAGAATTGTTATTTTTTGGAATAAAGTGATGTTTACTGAGATACAGATTGGGAATGGCAGAATGCAGACCAGTGAAAAGAGTTTTGAATACTAACTGAAGCTATTATATCATGAACTATACCTTGCTTTTCTCCACCCCATCAGGGGTATGTACACGAGTGGATGCCATCCGAGTAGATGCAGTGTGTGTGTTTTCGTTCTTACTTCTGGATTTACTATGTAGTCCATGTAGTGTCTTTATATAGAGCTAGCACAGCGAACAGTAGAGTCAAAGCACTCCGAGTGGAAAGTTAAGCGAGGAGATAAAAACACAGGTGGCATTTTCGGCAGCATGTATTCTTATGGAGGAGCATTGTGCAAAGGAACTTTGTCATTCCAGAGGAGACCGTTACTCCAAGGCCATTTTCTGAGAATAGTAGAGTATCACTAACCCTATGTTTATTTTAAACTTAGACATCATCCTAAAATGTACCTAAATAGTTCTACTCCCCACAACTGTAAACCTAACATAATTACAACAAAGTAAACAACTGATCTCAGTGCAAATAAAACATAACGATTTACATGAACGTTCCTACATAATGCCTTTTCATTGCAGAGGATTTCCAGTAATGGTTTTCTCTGTTATGTATTCGTTGTAATTACATAATTCCAGATGCAGCGTTGTGTGGACAGTTAAGGAGAGTTTCAAGTTGATTTTTTCTTTGACTTGGAATAAGTGGACATACATCTGTGCAGTCAACATGTGATCCTTCTTTCTTCTCCCGAAGATGATGTGTGCTGAGTGCAGTAGTTTCACACTCCTTGGAACTTGCACAATGACTTTGACAGAAGCCACCTATTTAAACTCTGTTTTAACATGCACTATCAATAGGATCACTGCAAGTGCAAGGGTAATTTAATGATGTCTATAGGAGATGGAGTATTCACAAATGCATCAAAGGCTTTAAAACTGTTCTTGGGTACATTGTTTGCATCCATAATGTTGGGTAATTTGGATTTCAATATGCATTCCAAGTTTCTAACTTTACTTGAGGGAACTGGAGTAGCACAAATCAACCATTTAATCCTACATGTCTGCACAGTCTGAGAAAGGTTTCTGTATTTACTGTACTGATGCAAAGACAATTTTGTCTTACCCACTAATTTACATGTGAGAGGCTCTCTTTAAAATTGTAGCGATTCTCCAGATCCTTGAATATTTTGATTTGGTTGTCAGCTTACAAGTGTTAACCTAAATTGTAGTTCATCATTTCAGTACGATGATCGTGTGAATCCTGCAGGTCTCCGTACAAGGCCACAGTTCCTTTGTATGAGCAAAAGTAACCTATTTTTATATGTTCTGTACAATTTACTATGAATTACCTAAATGAATGCATAGCTATCGCCTCTATTGATTAGGAGGTCATGAACCAGGGTTCACTGTGTTCAAGGGCGCCGATCGGTTATTGAAGATCTAGACAGAGTCTTGGCACTGGTCCTTGCTGATATTCGTTAGGGTAGTCTTGGCGCTTCTGCTTGGAATGAAGTAAGACTGGAAATGACAGAGAAAGTGTTCTTTTTCTTTGTCGGCAGAGAACTGGACGGCGATCACAGTTTCAACATGCATTTGCAATGCAATAGGTCTCGCATTTACAGAAGTGTAAGCTGTTGGCATTGTAAATGACAATGCCTTATATTTATGTTTCAAAAACAAAAACAAAAATAAAAGGCATTGTCATTTGAAATGTCAATAGCTCAAACTCTCGTCAATGCGAGACCTATTGGATTGCAAAAGCTTGTTTATTCTTAGAAATTTACATAGGCATTGAACAATGTGCACACAGTTATCACACAAGCACCCAGCCATTCCCATATTGAAACTCCCTAGCTTTCCCTCACGCCACCGGCAGGTCAAAGCATAGTTTGTGATCACCAGCGGTGGAGAAGCAACAGATTTCTTCCAGATTGTTGCCTAAAAATCAGTCTCCATCAGGTCGGCCACTCTTTAAGGCTAGATGGTCCAATGAAGAAGTATATACTAGAGGCATCTCACCCAGAGTCATAACAGCAGTTGGTTAGGGGCTTCTTGCATAGCTGGAAGAATGGAAATTTAGTGACACACACAGAGGTAGAGGCACAAATTGAGTACCAAACATTTAATATGCACTATTTAATTCCTGTAATGAGGCAGGCATGGTTAGAAGAATGCAAAAGAATGAATTGAGTTTCTCGAACAATACAACCCCCTCTGTCTACAGGACACTTTGCACACTCAAGATTTTCCTTTTGAAAGTTGTACTTTTTGGGTCTCGCTGGCAATGCATCCGCAAAGATGCATGTGTCCAGCTGGAGACGAATAGCGATCAGTCTGGGGGGAAGGAGGACAAGAGGGTGTACGAGCTTTTGTTACTGGATTCGTGTGCGCGAACGCGCACGTCGCGTCCCGTGCCGTACACATGCGCGCGCAGACAGACACTCGCTCACACACACACCCCCTCCCCCACAGTCACACACACGCACTCCAAGACACATACACACACACGCACGCACGCACACACACATACACAGCCCGCCCCCCCCCCGCACACGTGCGCGCGCGCACACACATGCTCCCCCCCCCCCGCAGCTCAGCAACCCACTCACCGGCTTCCTTCGTGCGGCGGCTTTCCTCAGCTGCAGGGCCCGGCAGCAGGACTCTTCTTCCCTCCTTTGGCACCGGGGCGCAGGGTAGGCTCCTGCCTGCTCCGGTGCTCCAAACAATCGCGGCTCTTCCGTGGGAGGCGGGGTAGGCTCCAGCCCTCCTACTTCCTGTTTCCGGTTGTCGCGCCGGCCTGCCTGACTTCCTGGTCGCAGGCCGGCAGAGTAACGAGGATGTTTGATTTGCGGTATTTATTTATTTATGCATTTTTATATAGCGCGGACTTTACCCGAAGGCGGTATTTATTTATTTATGTATTTATGCATTTTTATATAGCGCGGACTTTACCCGAAGGCGGTATTTATTTATTTATGTATTTATGCATTTTTATATAGCGCGGACTTTACCCGAAGGCGTCAGAGCGCTTCACATTAGGAACAGAAATGAAACATAATGAGAAACATTACAAAAGAACAGGTTGCAAAAACATACGTTACTTACATAAGGTAATAGTGACAATTGTGAGCAAACAAAATACAGGAGGTAGTAAAAACTATGAGCAACCAAAAATACATGAGGTAGTAAAGGTAATAGTGACAATCGTGAGCAAACAAAATACATGAGGTAGTCAAAAGTGCACAAGAGGAAATGAAAGTGACAAGTGTGCAGTTATAAGAGAAAACAGAGTATAATTAGAGGTATAGTCCTGCAATAAGTGCTAGACACTCAGGCTCAGGAACAAGCGTTACATGGGCAAGGGGGCACTTGTGCAAGTATCAAAGGCAAAGACATGTGAGAGGTAGCAGCCGTGTGTTGCAAGGGCAGAGTGGTGTGTGCATGTTACAAAAGGGCACCGAACACCAGTACATGGAAAATACTGCAAAAAGGCAAACCCTCCAATCACAGGCATACACTGGCAAGGCACTTCCATGGTCATGGAAAGTAGAAATTATCAGTAGTGGGAAGTCTTCCTCACAAATAGCAAGAGGACGTGAATTACTTTTGGAGGTGTCTCTGGAGGAGGAGAACTTTGAGGTCCCTTTTGAAGGCCTGGGAGGAGGCGGTGGTCCGGAGCTTTTTTTTGTCCTCTCGCGGTTTGTAAATACAAAACATATTGCATTACAAATGCTATAGGTATCACATTTGCGAAAGTTATAACTATTGGCATTGTAAATGACGAAGCTATTAATTTAGCTATTAAAAAAACAAAAAACATAAATAAAAACTTTGCCATTTACAATACCAATAGCTCAAACTTTCCTAATGCGAGACCTATTGCATTGCAAATGCTTGTTTAAGTTAAGGCATTGAAATCAGCCATGGGAAGACTCAAATGTGGACTCATCAAGTTATGCCAAAAATCTTGTGGCTGTGATGGTAAATTTGTTATAGTAGAATAGTACCTCAATAACATATAACCATTTAGAACCAAATTGCAACTACATCTCTTTAGTAGAGGCAGCGCTCACGGTGTTGTATGTTTAGACTGGCATTGAATTAGATACTGTTGATTTAATTATGAAGGAATAAACCCTTGTTATCTTGGACAAATTTTGGTTGTTGCACTTTAAGTTTATTAGATGTATTGACTACCGTGATCTAACAGTGTGCATGCTCAAGAAGCTGTTTTCAATAACTATTGTAGGTTTGATTCATATCCTTTAAAATAATAGGTCTAGAACCAATGTCTTTTGTACTGCATTTTTGAGGACTGGCACATACTTTTGACCATAAGCAAGAGGGAGAAAAACACACAAAGGACAGCGTATTATAGAAAGGCGGACCGCCGGCTCTTTGAAGCTACTGGTCCGTCATTAACTGGATGTGGCGACCCAGCCTCCATTGGAATGGGGCAGAAATCCTCCTACCATTGAGTGCAGTGAATTACTCTACCTTCCTGAATGAGGATGCCGCGTATGTGTGCCCCTCACAAGGGTTACCCTCACAAGGGTTACCCTCGGGTGGCACATTGACTGTGGCACCTTTGCACCAGCATCTGTAATGCTTTATAAGTGCAAAGCATTTTCTTATTTGCATGCACCGACACACCCATTTCTGTATTACCATTGTGCCCTCTGTGCACAAGAAATCTGCACAAATGCCATCTGTACCTCGGTGTCACTTTATATAATAGAGCTCTTGGTGTTTTAAGTTGTCATCATTTACAGGCATACAAGCAAAACATTCAACTTTATTTAATTAGGCAAATTAGGATTTTCTGCTTAACACAACCTTAAGTGATAGAAAACATAAATGATTCCTGTCCTTCAATAAGTTAATTGCAATGGCAACCCCAGAACAAGGAATTCTTGTTTTGCAGGCTATTGTTTCTTCATCCCTCCCTCTCTTCAAACCACAGCAGGTGGATGTGGAAACAACAAAATTATCTGCAGTTTCACATCCGCAAATGGGGGTGGCATAAGGCATATCACCAAAATCTAGTTGGATAGCACCATAATCCTTGGAATTTACACTTGTGGATAGGAACATGGAAGCAGTAGTGACCTGATAAAAATTAGAGCTACAGCAAGGTTTGGAATTATTCAGAGAGAGTGTCTGATTCAGAGAACGGGAGTGTACAGTTCAGCAGTTGTTTTCATGAATAAAGTCTAAAACCTGTGACTAAGAGCACTGATGGAAAAATGTGGGCTCTTCATTTCCCTAGGAGTAATTCTTCTCTATTGTGTAGTCAGATATCTTTGGGACTTCAAAAGATCCTTGTACGCGGGAATCATTGAATAATTCTGGCACTGACAACTCTGATGTTGAGTAATCAATTGACAGTAAGATTATGAGACAACTTAGCATTTGTTTCCAGAAAACGTGTCGAATAGCTGGAAAGCTCCGGTGACACTGATTTATCAATACTTGTGTCAATTTTCTTTTGTCATTTTATGTGCTAGGTGAAAGAAGCTTGCCCATTGAGGATCTCAGTGCTGAGGAAGGTATGAAATATCAATAGGGAGTATTAGAGGACCTGTTTGATCATCTCCAGGAACAGGCAGTAGACCCCGTTATAAGGAGAAGTTTATAACGGTCAATTAAGAATGTGGCTGTAGTTTATTTGCCCATCACAAAGACTTAGCTAAGTCTTATCAGCCTCGGAGCACCCTAAGTCTGTTTTAGATTGTAAGGAAACAGTGCCGCTCTTTGGAACAAAGGGACTGGATCAGAAGTGAAGTGACACCCAGTAGCAGAAAATTTGACTAAATTACTGACCTCAGAGAAATAACTCTCCCTCAGTTACTTGTAGCCTATGATGAATGTTGAAAGATTCTGCTTACAAGGTCTATGCTTTCCTGCTAAGCAAAACTTTTTTATTAATCTCTTAAAAGTGATTTTAGAGCTCTGCTTGAATTATTCATGCACTGAACTTCGGATGAATGTAAGATTAGCTCATTCCAAGGCAGTAAGAATGCCCCCATGCAGCTCAATGTAGAGGGTCAGTGTTTGATTGTGTACCTTCTTTTGACTGGCAAATCAGGTTTCTTCTCCTCTACCTCATTGCCAATGATTATCATCAGGTTGCCCTCATATACAGCAGATGCATCTCGCACATGCAACTAACATTACTGAATATTTCATTGATCCTTAGCTATTCAAATAGAGTTGTAGATTTGTTTACTGAATTAAAAGTGCCTTGAGACCCTAACAGGTGATTAGCCACGCTCTATAAGAACCCTAATTGGTTGATTGATTGAAATGGCTACTTAACTGTAAAATATTGAAAGAAATAAGGACTGTGCTTTGTCATGTGATGTGCTGCTGGATGTTTGCCATGTCGTTATTTCATAGATAGCTCTCTAAAGTCCTCTAAACATTTGTTTTGCATAATAGTTTGTTTTCGCATTAAGCACATATTTACTTTTAATAAAAACTACAATTAAATCTAGCTAGGCACTTTGCCTTTTAGAGATGGACTTTGTTCTTTTTGGTCAGAGGGAAACATATTTCGTGGAACTGAAAATTAACATACTATATACGGCTATGGTAATGATAAGCAGAGAGTTTGTACAATATTGAACCTGAACATAATTGGTTTAAAACAATGTTTTGCGACCTACACAAAGAACAATGTAGCTCATCCTGGTCTTCTTAACGTACTGCATCATGGTTACCCCACAGATCTGATCTGTAATAAACTCCTTTGTTCCAGTCCTAATGTAATTTCATTTGTAAGGTACGTTGTCCAAATTTGTAGTATCAGCAGCACGAAATTGTAGCAAACATGGTAGTGATAAATTAATGAAACAGGAAAACTAGCTTTGAGGAGCAGATGCCTGTGGATGATTATTGAATACAAGATGGAAGAATTTAGACTAGATGCAAAGAGATTAAAAGGTGCAAGTCCTTTTATTGCTTATGAGCCAGCGGAGGGGGTAGCTATCAAAAGCAAGATTGATCAATATTGGACAAGCGGCAGCAACAAGGCCCTGGAAAAGAAGCTAATGTCACGGTTCAGAATATATATAGAGTCAGGTTTGGAGACATGGGGCGGGGGATAAATAGTGGTTACATTCAAATTCAATAGTAAAGAAAAACAAAAGAGGTGCAAGATTTAAAGAGAGCCATTGTAGAGATGCTAGAGTGATAAGAGTGTAATCTGTGGTAAAGACATTAAAGAGCAGCCGTATAGAGGAGCTAAGGATAGATTGAAGAGTGCAAGATAGTAAGCATGAAGCCTTAGGGCTAGATTTAGAGTTCGGAGGATGGGTAACTCAGTCGCAAATATGATGGATATCCCTTCCGACATGTTACAAGTGCAATTATATCCAAAGACACTTGTAATACGGTGGATGCAATATCCTTCACCTTTGTGATGGAGTAATCCTTCTGCCGAACTCTATATCAGGCCCTAAGGCTCTTATTACAAATGGCCTGTTAAAATTACATGTGTTTCTGGGCCTGTTCCCGTATTTTTCCCCTTAAGTTTGACACAGTGTTTCTGATTGCTTTTAGCAGCCAACATCTCTGAGTGAAAAACAAAAACCTAGAATTCAAATGGGCTTGGTAACTCTCTTTACCACCCCATTACAATTTACAGGCATCTCGTAATAAGAGTCTGTGTACGAGAGAGAAACAGTACCAAACCGTAAAGGATGATAGTAGAGATCAAAATTTTAGTAGTAATGAAAGTAAGATAGTATTGAACTTTACAGAGGTTGTATAGATGGAAATGACAGGTGCAAGCTTTAGTGACAATATGTACAGAATAGGGGAAGGAGTCGAAAATGTCATTAAGAATGCAGGCAGCAGAAGACAAAGAAAGTGTGACAGGTGGAAGGCAACAGATGTCGGACAGAGACCTGAAGATGGAGAGCGAGAAGAAAAGAAAAATATTTCAAAGGGTATAGACACAAGTATTTAAGTGGAATCCATGCTTGGATAGAGGTGAGAGAACCAAAGATTAAGTGGCCGACTACAACTTTGGCGGTTTTACTGCCAGCCCGCCCCGGCGGCTGTTCAGAAAATTCAGGGCTGGCGGTGTGAGAGCAGCGGAGTCATGGCAGCAGTACGCTTCGGCTCGGTTAATGAACCTGAAGCCATTGCAAGCCATGCTACACTGCCTCTAGCCAGTCGGACGCACTTCTTCCTTGCATTACTTTGTTTAAGAGAAAAAGTGTGCGCACCCGACCTGAAGACATTGGAGGTAAAAACATAAGTACCAGTAACATTTTGCAACCCCACATTCATCCTGGAGACCGTTTTTCCCCTCATTACCTGCCTTTCCGTCGTCTCTGGCACTGCGGTGTCTCTGCCAGGAAAAGGTTGGCAGAAAGGCAGGTCATAATTCGAACGGCGGGGAAAATGACTGCACCTCCTCCATAGGCCGCCTCTGCATCTCAAGCCACCATCGCAGGAGCTCTGATATTGGCGGTGGTGTCGGTCTGGAGGCAGTGTTCTAGCTAGCTTCATAATAGGGCGGTCGGACCGCCTACGAAGTGGGCTGTCGAATTGCTGAAAAGTGACTGCGGTGCCCTTACCGCCAAAGTGATAATTAGACCCAAAGTCTTTAGGAGTAGAATATTGGGAATTAACATAGATGAATATTTGAGATTTAATTGTGGAGAAATTGCAGGGATAGTCCAGTAGAACAAATAAGAAAGGGGATACGGTAGAGTAAATCAAGTGATGAAGAGGGCCCCTTATCGTCCCCTGAGATACCACATGGCGGACGAGAAGTGAGAGATTACAAGTGTTGGCCAGCTCAGGAGGCAGTGTTGGAAAGATCAGAGGGATAGAACAAGAACCAAGCAAGTGTTGAACCTATAACTGCAATGGAAGAGAGCAGCAGTCCACTGTGTCAAAAGAAGCAGAAAATTCAAAGACAATATTGACTTCTGATGCACTAGAGAATCACTTTTAAAGACTGGAATATTTAAAACCAATCGTCTTTTTGAGAACTTTCACTAACGTAATACAAGGCCAATTGCTGATCCCTACAAAGACCGTTGTTGCTAGAGGACAATTTGTGATTCTTCAGATTGAATGCCATTTTGGGAGCCACATTCCTATTTGGTCATGTTTTTACACACCTTGAAGGCTTAGCTTTTCTTTGATATATACAAAGATTAAGGACCCAGGGGGCTTGGCCACGGAGCGGATGAGGGAAGACGTGTGAGCTTGGAGCTCCGCGCCGACCCCGATAATAATCCTGAATTGGGACACTGAAACGAGCCCCTAAGCGCCTGGAGAGGCGTCGGCAGGGGGCTGGGGCCCCCCGCAGCATCGACGGGGAAATTTAATGCCCCGCTGGCCAAGGAACTGACGAGGCGGCTCGATCGCTTGAGGAAGGCACAAGATGGCGGCAATGGCGGAGTTTCAGACTTGGCGAAGACACTGAGAGGCGGCCTTGAGACTCTCTGCGGGAGCAGCGGAGATCGACGGGGCCCGTTCGTCGGTGATACCGCTAGCACAGCTGCCACAATAACATTGGGGGGCTCTGAAGGTTTGGGGCCATTTATTGCAGACGCGGCACAGAGGGCTTGCTGTCGACCCGGATCGCAGCAGCTGGCAGATGGGAGAAGATTACGATGCGACCGTAGATTGAGGAGGCAGCCCAGCAGAGACGCGAGAATTGATTTAAAGCACCGGACGGGGTGCTGGGGAGCCCATTGGGAAGATCGATTTCTGTGCGACCTGCATACCGGAGGGGTGGTCCGCCATCTTGAGCGCCTGGTGAGAAGGGGAGCTCACTAGGCGGCAGGCAGCGCTAGACATTACCGCATATGCCTGCATTGAAGGACTGGCAGATTGGATAACGCTGGCAGGGGTGTATTGCGGAGAGGACACAGGAGGGCTCTCTCGGTCGATAACGCATAGGAGCTGAAGGTGTGCACGAGGGCGGGCGACCGCCGGGAGGTGAGGTGGCGCCAGTAATATTCCAGATTAGCAGAAGGTGTCGAAGCAGCGCCTTGAGAGGATACAGGGCTTAAGGTGCATGGGTGGAGCCCTGACACATTGACTGTTTTGTTGAAGCGCCACTAAGGAAGATGGGCAGAGGGCAGACTACCGAGTGGCGATGCGGTCCGCTGTCTTGGGCCCCTGTGTGAATGAAAATGCCAGCACTGTGAAACAGACTGTTTAGTGCAGTTGGGCGCGAACGAGAAGAGATTAACCTTGAGTGGGCTCCTGCACGGTGGCGGACTGCGGGGCGGGCTCCGGGGGCTGTAGGTTACGAAGCCGATTGCGGGGCGCTGTACAGGTGCAGAAGCCGAGAAGAGATGAGCCCACTCATTGTATGTGGAAGCGTGGGGAAGCTATGGGATTTTAGAAGGTGCGGCAGAAGGTCCCTGGAGCACTAAGAAGCGGATGGTGCAGTACCGCCCCTGCTAAGGAGTTTGGTGCCTCGGCCCCCACCCCCCAGTACATAGAGGACCTCCTCGTGCCTCTGTGTGCCGTGCCATAAGAGATTACACACATAAGGAAGCGAGAGGGGGTATACTGACTGAGACTCTGCACGTGGAAGTGAGTGGTGGGCAACTGCATTGAAGAGAAGAGGACGGGGCAGTGGAGTGTGTATAATAGGGGAGATTCTGGAAAGGACTATAACGGCTGCACGAGACCCTGGAACAAGTCCCCAACACCTAAGGGCGAAGCACTGTCACCAGGAGAGGCCCAGGTCCCCAGTGGAGCACTGCTTTATATCTGAACTGCAGCACTGGGTGAAAACTATGTAGAGAGTTGGTGCATTGAGCAGCCTGCAGCTGGAGGTGCTTGAGGGGTGAGCCAGCGGGGTGGAAACGTACAAGGTGAGAGGGGAGTACTGAGTAGGCGAGGACAGCCCCTACTGCTAGAAGCACGAGCCTACTACTGGCGTTGAGCACGCACAACATTGGATATTGAAAGGGGGTTTGCCCGGGTGCTGGAACTTACACCACAATTACTAATGGAGAAACCCAGAGGGAACAGGCGGGTGCGCCCCTGATCTGGAAGAAGATACAGGCACGTCAGACAAGCAGGAAGGGCCCACACAACAACCAGAGGGGATGTTGCAACAACAAGTGGATCAAATACTTAAGGCCATTACCGACACCAGGGAAGCTCTCCAGCTGGACATTGCACATGTGGCACAAGGGCTAGGATTAATCCGAGCTGATCATTCTAACCTTGTTGAAAGGGTGAAGCAGACGGAAGTCGCCCTGGAGACCCTGGAGCCTGCCCAAAAGGCGATGGAAGCTCAGAAGATGGATGTCCAGAACCGATTTAAACCCTGGAGCGGAGGGCAGAAGACGCCGAAGGGAGGAATCGAAGGAATAACGTCCGAGTGGTAGGGCTGCCGGAAGGAGTGGAGAGGACCAACATGGTGGATTACCTGGAGGCTTGGTTGAGAACGGAGGTTGCGTCTGAAGGCCTGTCATCGTTCTATACCCTTGATAAAGCACATAGAGTTCCGGCTCGGCTTCTGGCTCCCGGGAGGCCGCCCAGACCAGTGGTGGCTAGACTGCTTCACTACAAAGACAAGGACCTCCTGTTACACAAGGCCTGCACCACGGGCCCGTACAAGGTGGGCAATGGCAAAGTGACACTGTTCCCGACTACACACTCGAAGTACAGCGCCGCAGAGCTTTATTCTTGGAAGTCAAGAGGGCGCTCCGAGACGAGGGCTTCCAGTATTCCCTGATGTTCCCGGCACGCCTCAAGATAGCCATGGATGGCAAGACGTACTTCCAAGACAGCCCTGCGGAAGCCTGGAATTGGCTGGAGTCGTACAGAGGGGGCACGGGGGGAGCGGGGCGTGACACGAGCACACTGGCGGAGGGGCCACATCCTCGCCGATCACAGCGCATCAGAAGACACCGCCCTGCAGCTCAAAAACCTAAGGAGACACAGACGGTGAAAGAAAGCTCTGCCGCTTTGCAGACCGTTACGGCCATTTCGCAGGAGAACAGAACAGAACAGAATCGCTGGTGGCGCCAGAATCGGAGAAGGGCTTATTAGGACGAGCCACCGAAGAGTCGGAAACAGAAAGTGTTTATTTGCCACTTGCGACGGCTGGGACAGCAGATGAGATAGTAGATGTATAACACCATGGATTGTCTAGTAAGAATGCAAGATGGGGAAGGGGATTGGTTCCAGTCTTTGGGCATCTCCCCTTGATCCAGCTAGTGGTAGGACATTGGTGGTTGGAGGGATTAATACCCTCAGATGAGTACGGACTATTGTGGTCCCGCTCGATAGATGCCTCGGTTGGGGCCGACTAACTTACATGGGGGGGTACGGAGCAAGCTGATGGAGGAATAGGAGGTCGACCCTCTGAGACTCCGGGCCCACTCCCCCAAATTTTGTGTGGGTGTAGTGCCTTGGTTTTTACTAAAGGAGCAGTTAGAATAGTAGCTTGGATGGGTACTAGCGTTTTAGCACCTGTTCTGGGATGGGGGAGTTGGGGACGGTTCTGGGGTTTGTGTGGGGTAGTTAGATTCACCGGTGTGTTCCAATGTGCGGGGCAGATGTTTAGGAGGAATTGGGCTCAGCATGGGAATGCTACTTGATTTGAAATGCATTACCTGCAATGTACGGGGGCTCCACTCCATGCTGCAATGCCATAAGGTGAATGCTTATTTGGTACGACGGGGAACTCATATAGCTTTTCTTCAGGAAACACATATTAATCGATCTGAGGGTCTGGCACTGAAACGTAGATGGAGGGGGCAACTGTTTTATATGACTTGTTCGGCTTTTGCTAGGGGTGCATTGATATGGGTCAGAGCGGGAGTGCCATTCCAACCGACGCAACAATTGGTGGATCCAGAGGGGAAGTTTGTGGTGGTGGCGGGTCGCTTGAATGGTGTAGATGTGACGCTCTGTAGGAAGTATGCCCCTAATGCGGATCAGGTTCCTTTCTTTGGTCACACATCAGGGAGATTAGCACCATACCTGACTAGCTCGATATTGATGGGAGAGGACTTTAACTCAATTGCAGATGTAGAGATGGATAGGTCCCACCCCCCCGCTCCCTGATGCCCCAATACATAGAATCTCCAAGGCTAGATGTGCATGGCAGGATAATTGGGGGCTAGTAGATACATGGCGTGTGCACCATTTAGAGGATCAGGATTACTCTTACTACTCCGGCCTCCATGAGCTGCATGTGAGGCTTGATGCGATATTATGTACCCCTGATATCCATGCCAAAGTAATCCATAGTGAATATTTCACTAGGACAGAGTTGGATCATAACCCGCTACTAGTACACATACAATGGTCTGGGAGAGAGCTGTGATACCGACCTGGCGGCTGCAACCAGAGGCGCTGGAAGATCCAGCCTTCTGCGAAGACCTTGGAAAGGGTATAAGGCAGTACTTTGCTGAAAATGTGGCAGTTGAGTGGGATGCTTTCAAGGTAGTGGTGCGGGGCTTATATATCACCAAGATGGTGGGGGTGAGGAAAAGGCTATTAAATGACATAGAAGCAGCAGAGCACCGGTTGTGTAGGGCTGAGAGAGCCTCCCTGAGGACTTGGTTACTACCTGACCTGGGCTGCTGTTGCCCAGTTTTGGGTGTAGTGTGTTCTCTTTCTTTGTTTCCTGTACGGTCCCCATCCCCCTGAAGTGAAGTAGGTGGTTGTCTCTTCCTTGTGCGCACATTTTTGCTTGCACTGATGTGTGTTGACTCTGCTGGTAGGACACTGTTGGGACACTAGAATCTACGTTCCCCTCATTTTGTTGCTGCTGCCACCTTAGATCCCTTCTAGCTTTCTTTATCCACATCACTGGCTGAACACGATATGTTTCTTAACTTCGGGGCTGCTCTGACCCCTTTACTCTCCAGTTGCCTTGTGAGCATTCTCTCTTGCAGGAGTGTTCTCTTTTGAGTGTTTGGTGCTTTATTTATTTATTTATTTATTTATTTATAAAGTTTTATATAGCTCAGACTAGATCCCGAAGGATATCAGAGCGCTTTACAGTTATAGTGAAAGGTAACAATCAGATCATGAATCAATAAAAGTCAATACTATAGTAAAATTAAAACATGAATTATATGGGGCTTCTTCTAAGCATTGAAACAAGTGGTAAACAACTAATAGAACATTTACAGACCTGGGCGAGCGCTTACCTGTGCCAACTTTGGAAACACTATTCTCGCTGGCACCCCCCTACCCTCATTAGCATCATTCAAAGCGGTATTTCTTTTTCAATTCGAAAGAACTTCACTCGCTATCCTTAATAGTAAGGACTCAATAAAAATCGACAAAGCCATTCACCTAAATAATCTTCCATATTTGCCCATTTGCTTTCAATCTCATGTGAAAAACGAACAAGTTACTTACCTTCGGTAACGCTTTTTCTGGTGGATACAGATGGTGCCCTTGCACTTTCTGCATTTGGTCTTCAAATGCATTTTACCGTCTTTTTCGCATAGGCGCTTACAGGTGTGATGAACTTCTGGGGTCAATCAATCAGGCAGTACTTATATAGCATGGCTGATTACCGGGGAGGGTATCCAGGTGCTGTGCTGTGGGTATCAGTCAAGGAGCCAGGTCTTGAGTCCCTTCCGGAAGTGAGTCAGTGAGGGTGCCGAATGAAGGAGGAGGGGAAGGGTGTCCCAGAACTTGCCAGAGAGGTGGTAGAAGAAGTTTCCCCCAGAGCAGCAGCAGCACATTCGTGGTATCTGAGTGCGGGCGAGGCGAGTTTCATAGAGAAATATAAAAATTGTAAAATCTTTACTGGGGCTGACAATATAATCTTGTCAAATGTAATACAGAAGAATATATACCAGCCTTTCTACACAATAAAGAATTGTAATAGCATATGTTCTGGTTAAATAACATTTTAAAAGAAATGATAGATTTGCTGCCAACAAAGTTTAGTACAAACTGTGTCTATTTTTAGATATCATTTTCCTTCTTCACCGTTGAACATCTGTCTCAAATTTAATTGCAATGCTTTTCCAAATAAGGATATTTTAATTTGCACTTTGACATCTGTTTTGTATGGTATAAGTTAAAAAGTCGTTTAAAATGAAGAAGCTTCCGTAATGCAAGTCACAGAATAAATATTTAATGCAGTTACAATTTTACTACTACTTTGGTAGCCTAATCATAAAACAAAAGGGTCCATTCAGAAAGATCTCCATTTAGAAGTTGTGTAGTACTCCGTATCGACCCCAGCAATATCGTGGCATAGGGATATCGAGGACAGAATATCGAGGGACAAAATATCAAAAGGGTAGTGCATATTGGGAAGATTAGATTTACTATTCCTAACTCCACATGTGAAAGGCTTGAAAATATATGTACCTCATAGGTACATATATGTGGAGTAGGTACAGAAAATCTAGACATACTTACCTGACAATATTTTATTTTCGATATTCTGTCCTTGATAGTCTGTCTCATTGACATTATTTATTCTATATCTAGGGGACACACCATTTAGATGTGTAACATTTGCAATGCAAATTTAGCTTTTACCCATATGCTTAATTTATTGTGTTTTTCTTTGAGATGTGTGTGTAACTTCTGCATATCTTAATTTATTTGCATAGCGACATGGTTAACAGTTGTAGTGTTGTCTTATGTTCGTTTGATAACCCGTAGTCTGCTTAGTTAACAACATACTTGCATTATGCAATGAATAGAGTTAGGAATCATTGGGGTTTGCTTTTCATTTTTATACACTGTTCTCTTTTTGAGAAACATTTATTTTTACCGCAATTGTAACACATTTTTATTCACCTCCTTAAAATCTGGGTCAGTAGGTCCACTTTTCCTCACTTCCCACCTGAATTTTCTCTGCAATCATGTCAATAACCCAAACTGTCGAAATGGAGTTGACAAGAGTATATGAGGCCTGAGCATATGTCAGCATTTTCTGCATCTTACATTTGAGTGGACCCAGTAGGAATTTGTTACTTGTCTATGTGTGGACCGAGGTAATTGAGACCTTAATAAATCTAAGCTACCTCTTCATCTCACATGTCAATGAACTAGACAATAGTGCTCAACTGCTTTTGCATCTTGCATCTGGGTAGAGCTGAGTAATTTTCAGTCCCATTGCTTCTCACATCTGCAGGGACTCTTGCTAAGAGGTTTTGTTATCGCCCAGTTAAAGTGAAGAAGCCCTCCCGGGAACAGCAGTTACCTTCATACACTTCCTAAGTAAGGGCATTATTCCTTTTGAGAAGGTCAAACCCCATAGGTGGTTCATTCCTTGCCCTTTCTGCTGAGACTACCAACAAGGAAAGTACCCTTCTAAATGCACAATGTTACAAAACTAGGCTCCCAACACATCGTCACACACAGTCCAGTATTTTTTTTCACTAGAAAAAGCTACGTGTATTAGAGTTGAGTGTTTTTTAAGTAATCGACCTGACTGACCAAAATATTGAGTCAAGTTTTTAGTTTCAAATCAAACCAGTACATCTTTTAAAGGAAATGGGAAATGTATGTTTTAAGTATGTTTTAAGTGATTGGAGTAATCATGGGATGAATGCACAGTTGCAAAGTTCACAATATGCTTGACATAAACCACTATTTGCCTAGCTAGGTTTTCATGATTCAGCAGTCTCAGGGAGGATTGGGATGGTTTACTTTACCTGTATAGTACTTGAGCAAATTACCTTAACTGTGTGTATCAGGTGATAGCTGTTAGCTGTTTCCACCATGCTAGGAGATTAGATTTTCTTGACATCATGCAAATGGCCTATAACGCATAAAGAACATATTTGGACTTGGAAAATGTAGTAACTAACTCCACGCAGGTTGGTGATGTTCAAGTAGATTTATTGAAGATAGATGGAGATCAGTAGTACATCAGTAGATAGCCCCACCAGGAGTACCCAGCTAGGTACTCAGCCTTACTCCAACTGACAGCTTCATAGAACAACACTCTAAATGACATCACACCAGAGTGTTCTACAGATGGAGTAGTGGGAAATATGCATACACATAATATACAGGATACTACATATCCTCTTTTCTAATAAAAGCGAAAAGAACATAATCAGGTGTATAACCATGTAGACAGAAATAAAGAGAAGAGAAGTGTAGAAACAAAGCTGTAGATAGAATTAAAGAGAAGGCGTGTAGAAACAAAGTTAAAACCTAGAGGATGGAAATTAAGAGAAGAGAGTCAAAGAAACAAAGTAAAGCTAGATAATAAGAAGCAGAAATACAAAACCTGTTTCCCATCCTCCTTTCTGATGAATGCGAAAAGAGATAAGGTGAAGAAACAGAAACCATCAATGAGAACTCTCTGTGCACGAATTGGCCAGGAAAGTACACAAAAGAGTAAACCACATCAGGAGAAAATAAGATAATAGAGAAGAAGAGAAAAACAATCTAGAATTCCTTCTTCTCTATACAATAAAATATTTTAGAATAATTAATACAATAGAAAAGTACTGGGCTACAGCGAAATAAGTAAATAAAAAAGAATGAAGAAAAGCCCAGTCTTAATAGAATGCTCAGTCTTAATAGACCACTGCAGTACAGTGAAGGGTGAAAACCCAAACTAAACATCCAACAGGGTAATATGTGAATGTGCTGAGGAAAAAAATTTAGATAGTTAAAACTTTTGTGCACAGTTGACGTAAAATCATTAACCTACACTAGACACCTTAAGAAAGGTAAAATTGTGCACTGAAGTGAAGGTATACATGTAATGTCATGAGTGAAAAAACATGTATGTGTTAAAAAAAACGTACCTCGACATGAGGTCAAATAATGGATAAGATGATGGGCGGACCCAATAAACACACACCTCCAGAGAGGTCAAAACTGTGTACAGAATAACAGATAGAACGTAGAGTCAACCCGTATGTAAGAGTATACAAAGCTCTACCAAAACTTAAACAACAATAATGTGAATGCAGTAATACACAGGATGATGGGCGGACCCAATAAACACACCTCCAGAGAGGTCAGAAATTTTGTGTATAATTTAACCAAAAATTGTGCATGGAAATAACAGGATCAAAATTTTACACGCGTGAAACCCATATAGGGCAACAACAATATGCACTGTAATAACAAGAGAAACTACAATGTGACACCACGGGTTGAGGTACTGTATGTGCACTGTGAAAAACAGGACAGAAATCTAGAAATCTAGAAATTGTGCACATTGTGAGGGTAATATTATACATCAGATAAGCGAAACTCTATGGACCTTGTGAGGTAAAACAATGTGCACTATTAAATACATAGATTGAAGACACCACATATGAAGGTAATAACCTTGTAAGATAGCCCCACCAGGAGTACCCAGCTAGGTACTCAGCCTTACTCCAACTGACAGCTTCATAGAACAACACTCTAAATGACATCACACCAGAGTGTTCTACAGATGGAGTAGTGGGAAATATGCATACACATAATATACAGGATACTACATAATTCTTGATTGATTCAAAGAAAGATGTCTGATTTGATGATATCATTTCGGTGGCTCACAGAGGCTGAGACAGCACATCCTGAGAGCATGGTTTTCGAGGATGTATGAACACGTGTGCATATGAATGGGATATATTTCTATGGGTGACCGAGAGTCTCTATCATATGTACTTGCAGCATAGGTAATACCTTTCGCACTATGTTGCACCTTTACATGTATAACAAAAACATACAATCATTTTTTTTATGGGAGAAATTTAAAGTGCAGAGAAATGTTCTGCAAAAATGTTCATAATATGGAATTTTTTTCTGCTCTTTAAATTAATTTTAAAAAAATGGCTGTAATTTTCATTTATGCTTATGGCACAGTGTCTCATGGCAGCAAGAGGTCTGCTGTTTGTAAATGTGACCCTGAAATGGGAGAAAATTAAAATGAAGAGTTAACTTAATCATGAAGGTAATTTTCCCTTTTAATTTTGTCCCTTTTAAAAGCATTCAGAAACATCAATCATATTGTTTCCAGCTCCAATACTGCATTGACAGGGACTTTTATTAAAAAAACGAAATACCTCAGTGCTTCAATTGTTCACCTCTGTGCCCCAGTCCAAGCCTGGGTCATAAATCTGACTGAGCACTGCTCATAATCAGGCCCTGATATCTGCAGCCTGCTGATAATAATGTAAAATAAACTCAGCCTTTCCTTAACTGTGAAAGGAAAATATGTCCTGTGCTTATATAAAAATGAACTGAAGGCTGTGAGCTACTCTGAAGGTGCGGGAAGCTACTGGTAGCATGCCATCCACTGGTTGGAGACACCTGCTCTAGACCTCCCCTCGACAGCTCCATACTCTGAAACCCCTTAAAAAAAATGTTAAAATTCCTACCTGTTCTGTCAAACAACCGCACCATACTGCGACCTGGATCCCGGAAAATAAACTGTAAATATCACAAATAGACAACAAAATAGAAGGTAGCGATAACAAAAAAAAATGGGTTTTAAAAATAGGAACATTTTTAAAATGTTGAATAAATGTTCTAAAAATGTAAAACAAACTGTAAAATATAAATTAAATAATAGTAACAAATATATACAATTATTTGATATATAGTGAAAAAAGCATGTTAAAATAATGTTGAAAGGATGTTTTTATAGCAAATTAGGAAATGTAAAAAAATTGTTGAACAATTAAAAAAAAGGTAGAATATGCACAACATTCTATTATAATATGATTATACTATTTAAATATGATTTCCATTTTTATGTAATAAAAATGTATTAAAAATGTATGTATCTTCATGTAAATGTTTATTTTTAAGTTGAAATATATATTTTTACAATTGTACAAATATATATTAGTCTATGAAAACATAAAATGAGAAAAATGTTAAATGTCGTTATTCTATAAAAGTATTTAATTAATCATTTTATTCATTATAAACATACAACTATAATAAAATTATTTTTCTAAACACCAACAATACTAATTAAATAAAACTATTTCTGCTGTACACAAATGCAATATAAATATAGGATTTTACACTAATTTATAAAATTCAATAATCACACTTAACTTAAACCATTTTTAAGAAAGAGTTGGACACAAACGTTTGACATTTACTATTCCAACTTCAATCTAAACCAATTTGGGGAAGGTGTTTGACACTAAATAGGTGACATTTACTATTCCCACTCCAATCTAAACACTAAAAGTGTGACATTTACTATTCCCACTCCAATCTATACCAATTTGGAGAAGGTGTTGAACACTAAAGGAGTTACATTTACTATTCCCACTTCAATCTAACCAAATGTAGGGAAGGTTTTGGATTCTAAAATGGTTACATTTACTATTCCCACTCTAAACTAAACCAATTTGTGGAAATAAAGGGGTGATATTTACTATTCCCACTCCAACCTAACCAAATTTGAGGAAGGTTTTGGATGCTAAAAGGGTTACATGTACTATTCCCACTCTAATCTAAACCAATTTGGGGAAGTAAAGCAGTGACATTTACTATTCCTGCTCCAATCTAAACCAATTTACAGAAGGTGTAGGACACTAAAGGAGTGACATTTGCAGTGGTGGCTGGTGACATTTCAAAGTGGTGGAGCGTAAAAGTTGGGGCTGAGTATTAGGTAGAGAGCGAATTCAGTGATTGTGACTGATATAAGGAGGCTTCGGATGGGTTCTCCACTGAGACAATAAAAAAAAGTGCAAAATGGTGCATTTTAATGACAATTCTATTAAAGAATTTAGTGAGAAAGCAAGAAGGTTTATAAAGCAATTATGAATGTGTAGTCTTGAAATATTTAAACACATGAAAAGCTGTTCTATATCTATGTATGTATTAAAAGAGCTTTACATTTATACCCAAGGGGTTTTGCAAGAAAAGCAAGTCAAAAATAGATTCCTGCTGTGACCTTGAGACTATTTACCAAATCCAATACATTTCAAATAAATCTACTTCTAGTAGTATCTGTGTAGTGAACTTGGGGCACCTGCTACTTCCCAGGGCACCAGCCGCAAGATGAGCAAGGTGGAGACCCTGTGCTCGGCCTTTGGGCTACAGCCAGGCTAAGATTTGGCAGGGCATAGTGGGAGAGACCTGCTCCACCTCAGACAAAATCATCTATCTAAAGGCAGTGCTTGATCGTTTGTGTGAAGCACCTTTTGATTGAACAACTGGAGATGTAGGCAGGGCAGGCACTGATGAAACATGCCTGTTACAGCAGCCCTCACTAGTCATCGGCAGAAATATATTCCACTTAGGATCGCAGAGTGGCAAGAATGGTCTCTAATTGATGTATTGTCAGTTCTGGAATAATGATACTAAATGGTTCCTAAGTCTGGCTTCTACACATTGTCTAGATTGTATGATGTTGGACAAATGTCTTTATTTCCTTCTCCCTTTGCTCCTTGATCTGCCCATGCTGGGAACTTTAGAAACAGGTTGGACATCGGCATTGCCCTCTTTCCCATCTGACATGCCTCAGGCATGTTTTACTTCTAGGAGGACTGTTGTGAGAAAGATTAGGACCAGAATAAATAATAGGTTTGTAAAAGAACAAGGGGAAGGAATCATGGCACCTTAGTTCAATCAATCAATTGATCAATCAGTATTTGTATAGCATGGCTTATCACCCTCGGGGCTATCCAGGCGCCGAGGTAAGGAGAGCCTTAGTCGAAGAGCCAGGTCTTGAGTCCCTTCCTGAAGTTGGCGAATGAAGGGGAGGTTCGGAGGTGGAGTGGGTGGTCGATCAAGGACTGTGCTGCGAGGTAGGAGAAAAAGCTACCTCCACTGTGGCTCTGCTGGATGCGGGGGACGTGTGATAGGGCGAAGGAGGCGTATCAGAGTTTTCTGTTCGACTGCTGGAAGATCAGGCGGTGGTTGATGTAGGAGGGTCTGGTGTTGTGGAGGGCTTTGTATGCATGGTTTAGCAGCTGGAAATGGCATCTCTTCTGGACGGGGAATCAGTGGACGCTTGTGAGGTGGAGGGTGATGCTGGACCATTTGGGGAGGTCGAGGAAGAGTCTGACTGCGGTGTTCTGTACGTGCTGCAGTCGTTTGAGGAGATGGGTGGTGGTTCCGGCGTAGAGTGCGTTTCCGAAATCCAGTTGGCTGGTGACAATGGCCTGAGTCACTCTTTTCCTGGTGCTGATGGGATCCACCTGAAAATCTTACAAAGCATGTGGAAGCAGGAGGAGGCTACTGCATTGACCTGGTGCTTCATGGAGACATAGCTTTCCAGGATTATGTTGAGGTTGCTGGCATGGTTGGAGGGGGTAGGTGAGGGTCGGACTGCCCCATTCCACCTTGTGTCATCCCATGGGGATGTATTCCTTCCGAAGATGATCACTTCTGTGTTTAGCTTCTGGCAGCTGGGTCTCGTCCAGTCGGCAGGGCTGGTCATGGCGTTCTGGAAGTTGAATCTGGTGGTAGCTGTGTCTTCCGTGAGAGAGAGGATGAGTTGGATGTTGTCAGCATATGAGATGATGTTTGAGTCCATGGGCGCAGACGATGCCGGTCAAAGAAGTTATGTAGGCCTTGAAGAGGGTGGGACTGAGGGAGGATCCTGGGATATATTGCATAGATTCAAGGGTGACCGCCTCATTCATTCTGCTGGGTGTTTCCAATGAACCTATAAAGACAGGGACGGGGTGTGGTGGCTAAATTGCAGGCTTTGACATTTGGAATACCAACCACTAAACTTGCCCACATTATGTGATGCTGGGCAAGTCACATTACTGTGATTCGAGTATATTTTAGAACCGATAATGGCTTTGTTGCCATAACTTCATAATTGAGGTGGGAAGGAGCACTGTCTGTGCTACACCTTGGGGGTGACCAAGGTTCATGCACCAAGCTCCCTTCCCTCATGCACTCTCCCTTCCTCTCAAGGCTGGCTGACAGCTGGTACCTGCTGCTGAGCTGCACCAACACGGGTATTAATGTCTTACTACGGACAGTGAGCTCTGTGGAAAGATCTAGTCCTGGCCCGTGGCCTCTGGTAGCTGGCAGCTTGCCTGGCATGGACCTGCACCGAAGGTGAGCCAGAGAGTAGTACCAAACGCTTGAAATGTGAGCACTGTACGACCACTCAAAACAGCGTGCGCACACACATTGACACAACCAATACAACACAGTAACTTCACTTAATTTTTCCAACTTACCCTTTGCCGTGTAGGCATTGGTCTATTTCAGCCATGCACCAGGCTAAGCCTGCAGCTAACTGGTCATGATCATCTTTCTCTCTGGTCCTAGTAACAGTTGTATTGTTCTTTTAAAGCTGCAGAGTGTATGCTTTTGCTGAGCCCAACATTTACAGAGAATTATTTTGCACCTCAAGCCAAGGACAATTGTGTCAGCGCTCACTGCCAAGAACATGCACGCTGCTCTACCTCCGAGGCTGCTGTCTGGTGGGCATGCCATTGTGAACCTAACCAATCCTGCAGTTGGTCTCATGCTGTTTTCAGCATGAATAAAGCATCAGGATTGGATGGAGCAGTCTATCCCATTTCTCCTTTTGTGACAGGGGGCCTGTGTCTGCTATCCCCTGGCTGTTAACACAGCTGCTGTATTATTGCGGGCAAAACTGCACATGTTGAGCTGGCTGTCTTAAGACAGCCAGTCAATATGACATGCGAACTCAGCACTTTTCATGTCATCCCTGCTGCTGCCAATCAGTCAGCAGGAACCACCCCCGATCCCTGCCGGTGGCACACACATCATAAAAATGGTAATGAGACCATTTTATGAATTTATTCGTTGTTGGTTTCTTGCTGCGCTCGCAGCAGGCGGGGCGGCGTTCCTCCACCCTAAAGGAGGAAACACTGCTGGACATTTGATATTCCCACTCCACAGTAAACTGTTTTGAAGAAAGTGTTGAACACAAACGGGGTGACATTTACTATTCCCACTCCATTGTATACCAATTTGGGGAAAGTGTTGGACACTAAAAGGGTGACATTTACTATTCCCACTCCAATATAAATCAATTTGGGTAAGATGATACATTTCTTGGCATTGACAAAGGTTAAATAGTGCAACTCCATGCCTTGCAAAATGCTGCAGCTCTGCTGCTTCTGGACATTTCTAAACACCACCCCAGTTCCAACAGACTTAGGGAGCTCCATTGGCTCCAGGTCCAGAAGTGCATCGAATTCAAAGCTCTTTGCTTTGTGCACAAGGCACTGTCTGGTGGAGGGTCTCTGAGCATACAGCAACTTTTTCTCTGGCATATCCCGCCACTTGAACTCAGATCGGCCAATAAAGGAGTAGTCCAGGTTCGTAAAATCCGTAGAGCCGGGGCGTGGCTTTGCAAGCGGCAATGGCGGTCGCAGCCTTCTGGAGCTCCCGCTAGCCCGCGCAATAATTCTTCTTTTATCCTGTTCCCCGAGCCTACCTACCATACCCAGAGTGCGGTGACAATTGCTGTGAGTGTTGGTGTCCCTCCGGTGTGGTCAGCGGAGCCCTGTACGCCTTGAGCGCTGCGGGGAGACAGCGGAGGAGGAGCGGCCCGGTGCGCGGCTGGGAAGCCGGGGACTTGATTAGGCACACCCGCGGTGATACCGCCGGCGCGGGGTGACCGACCTGTCAGTTATTGGGCACCGGGGCAGCCCTGCGGGTCACCCGATTAATGAGCACGCTGACCCTGGGCGTGAAACGGCACGACTGAATTCCAGAGGAGCGTGAATCCGTCCTGCTGGCCGCTGCGGCCTGGTGACTCCTGAGGAGCCGGGGGTCTCGAGTTTCGCGACGCCCGCCTGGGGCTCGCGCTGGACGGCGGCTGCCTCCGGGGCCGGTCGAGGCCTCGGCGCTGCATTTTTGGGACGACCCCCT
This sequence comes from Lissotriton helveticus, assembly GCF_964261635.1. Taxonomy (NCBI): domain Eukaryota; kingdom Metazoa; phylum Chordata; class Amphibia; order Caudata; family Salamandridae; genus Lissotriton; species Lissotriton helveticus. Next base: position 422,934,574 of record NC_136069.1, on the reverse strand, counting down.
CCCGCTCCTGCACAGAAAACGGCCTGGAGCACGGTGGGACGGCTGTCGGTGGGCCCGGTGGCCGGAAAAGAACCGTGAGTACCCGCGTTGGGGCCCCTGGACGTCCGTGGTGGTGGCCACTGAACTATCTATACCCGAGGGGTGCAGCACAGCCTTGCGGGCTGCTGGCAGCGTGGGAGTAGATCCTGAGGTCTGCTGTCGGCTTACCTGAGCCGTGCCACGAGTTCAGAGCCTCGAGAGATAACACCAGGCGGAGGGAGAAGTCGACGGGGTGAGCCCTGGCTGGGCTGCATAAACGACATAAGAGGCCCATTGCTGTGGAGCCCGTGGATGTGTGAGAGAGACGCTGCCTAGCCTGCGGGGGGACTGGGGGCCTTCGACTGTTGGCAAGTGGAGGGCTGGTTTCGGGGCCTGCCTGGACCTTGCCTCGACACAGAACTTTACCACGAATGAGACTATCCGGGGCCCACTGAAGGAACAGTTGCCCCACGCGGCCCTCCCCTATTACACTTAGTAGAAGGAGACTGGGGTTCCTGAACGGCCATTTCGGTATACGTTGTGGGCGAATCGCAAGGGACTTGCAGCCATGACCAGGGGAGGTGGCGGCCCCACCAAACAAGTGACGATCGACAAGTTCACTGGGCCCGGTGGGGGCCCTGGCCCGTCAGGAGGTGGCCAGCAAGGAGGGGGGCCGGACAATGTGGCACTAATGGCGGCCATCACCCAATCAAGGGATATGCTGGATGCCAAGATAGGGGCGGTGGGCGCAGATGTCACCCTCTTGCGCCAAGACTTGCGGAATGCCGTGGCGCGGATCACGGAGGCTGAATCCAGAGTGTCGGTGGTGGAGGACGATGTGGGCACACTCAAGAAGAAGATGGCGGCAATGGAAACTGCGCAATGAGGTCTGGCGCTTCGAGTGGAGGATGCTGAAGGGCGCGCACGCCGCAATAATCTCCGATTTATTGGCTTTCTGGAACGATGTGAAAAGGGTAATATGGAACAATTCCTCACGCAGTGGCTGAGAACCTGGCTGCCCCCGGAGGCTCTATCTACTTGCTTCGTTATTGAACGCGCACACCGCGCCTTGTCACAGATGCCACCGGAGGGTGAACGGCCTAGGGCTGTAATTGCTAGACTTCTGAATTACCACGACCGGGATGCCATTCTGAGGGAAGCGAGAACCAAGGAGGCCCTCCTTTTTGAAAATCGTAAGATAATGATTTTCCCTGACTACACAAAGCTAGTCCAGCAACAGCGCCAATCCTTCACGGAAGCCAAGGCGAAGCTGCGGGGTCTCAAACTCCAGTACTTCCTGTTGTACCCAGCGCGCCTGAGGGTGATATTCCAATCGCGGTCACTGTTCTTCAATACTCCGGAGGACCTCTTCAAGTGGACCGACGAGACAGTTAGGATCCGGCCGAATTCTCAGCCGGGGCTGAATCCGGGCCATTCGAGGGGGGCATCACAAGAGCAGAGTGGTCAGGCGACCAAGACCAAGAGGAACCGGCGATCTAGGTCACGCAAGCGGTCGGCCTCCTTCAGCGGCGCCCAGGCCGGTAGTAGGACCGAAGAATCTGACCAGTCTGAAATAGATAACGGCCACATCTGAAGATTCTGCGCCCCCTCTATACTCTTGTTGCTACAGGCTGTGGCCAACGTGGTACGGGCTCTTGAGGCCCGACAGACTAGTAGCACCATGGCTGCCTCAGGATGGGTTTGTGGCTGACCGCTGACCAAGGGGGGGGAATGTGGGTGGGGGCTCGGGGACTACACATAAGGGGCTACTGCTCTCCTACGTATGTGGGAGGTTCTGGGGGAGGAGGGATGAAGTTGCTGTTTCCTGGGGAGTTGGGATCCATTGGCATGGCTGGCTCAGGGTCCTCTGTTTTGGACTCTGGGGCACCCATGCCGCGACAGGTACTTCATGGTTTTTTGAGGTATAGGGTGGGGGGAGGTGGGGTGCGAGTGGCCGGGGATAGGGCCACTGAGTTGGGACTGAAACATATTCAAGACTGTAATGACATTCAATTGATGGTTGGCTCGGGGGTTTGGGGTGGGACGAGAGTTGCTCGTCATGTTATCTTGGGGTTCTGGGGCGGGTGGGTGGGACTGCACGTGTGTTTTGCTATAGTATTCATTACAGTGTGCGATGAGCGGCAATGGCGAGGATGCTCTGTTACGTGGGCCCCACTTGATTATGGCTGACAAGACTTCTAGACTTCCCGATGCGTCTCTGCGGGTGATCACGTGGAATGTCAGGGGGATGCTCGACAAAATCAAGCGTGGGGCAGTGCTGAGATGGGGGAAAAGTGAGAGTGCTGACGTTTTCTTGCTCCAGGAAATCCACATGATGGGCTCGAAAGTGCTGGGTCTACAGAGGTTTGGCTATCACCAGGTGTTTCATGCCGGATTTTCCCGGGGATCCAGGGGGGTAGCCATTTTAATACATCGCAGGGTGGCCTATGTCCATGAGAAGCAGTGGGTTGACCCACAGGGTCGCTATATCTTTGTCAAGGGCATGGTGGGTGCTGAATCTGTGGTCTTTGGGAGTGTTTATGCCCCCCCCCTTGCAATGGGCCCTAGCGGAGAAACTGTTCACAGTGTGGGAGGACATCCCCGAATCCCTGGCGGTGGTTGGCGGTGATTGGAATGATGTGATGGATGCGAGTGTGGATCGCCAGCGGCGCCGGGGAGTGACTGTGACTACCCCCCCTCCCCCCGCACACACCCGACTACATGCTATGACTGAGGGATTGGGCTGGTCGGATGCCTGGAGACATATGCACCCTACCACACGCGAGTATACGTATGTCTCTGCTGTGCATGGCTCTTATTCAAGATTGGACTGCGTGTTTGTGCCTGGCGACTGCCTGTGTAGAGTGAAGGGTGCTGACATTTTGCCTAGGGGTTTGTCCGATCACTCCCCGGTGTCGATTAAGGTGGAACCATGTCGACAACGCCAACCGTTTCGCTGGAGGATGTCCTCGTGGCATCTCCAGCAGCCCGCCTATGTGACGCACTTGCGGGAAGCGTTAGACCTGTATTGGCGGGAAAATCTCGTGGGGGGCATTGACGCCGGGGTGGTTTGGGAGGCCATGAAGCCCACTATCCGGGGAGTGGACATAGCGTGGTGTGCCGCGGCCCGGCGCAAGCGGCGAGAAACGATCGTAGAAGCGGCAGCGCAGGTTGAAACCTTGGAGGAGCAGCACCGCAGGGGGGGAGATGAAGCCGAGCTACGACTCTTTCTCCAGGCCCAGCAGACCTACGCATCTGTCCTACTCGATGATGCGAAGCAGGCATGGCTAGCTACACGTAGTAGAATATACCAATGGGGGGACAAGTCATGTACGATGCTTCATAGACTCTGCCAGCGCCACCTCCAGCCGCTTACGCTGCCGGGGCTCGCGTCCATTGACGGTGGGGTCCTTACTGACCCGGTTGAGCTGGCAGCGAGTTTTGCCGCATACTTTGCTACTCAGTACGCCCCATGCGATCGCCTATCGCCTGATGAGGTAACCAAATTTATCGAGGACTTGCCCCCTAAGATGGTGTCGGATGAAACCATAAAGGCGCTTGACGTGCCCCTTACAGCTGAGGAGTTGGGCGATGCCCTGGGACAGCTTAATACCGGAAAGGTTCCTGGCCCAAGTGGCTACCCGAGTGAGTTTTATAAGAAATTTCACGTGCAGTTGGGGTCCCATTATCACCGGGCGCTTGAGACGGCGCGTGAGCGGGGCACTCTGCCCCGAGACTGGCGACATGCCGAAATCGTAGTCTTTCAGAAACCGGGTAGACCTCCGGAGAGACACGACTCATATCGCCCCATCTCGTTACTTAATATTGAGGCTAAAGTCCTGGCTAGGGCTCTAGCGAATCGTCTGTCCCCGTATATAACTGACCTGATACATCCGGACCAGGCCGGGTTCATGCCTCATAGAGCGACGCGGCATAACATCCGACGCGCACAGGCGGCGATTGATGCCATGGGAGCCACAGGGGAGCGGGCGGCCTTGTTGCTAGCTGACATTAACAAAGCCTTTGATTCTGTCAGCTGGACTTACCTTTTTGCTCTTTTGCCCCGTCTCAATCTGGGCCCGGTCTTCCTGTCCTATGTCAAACTACTGTACACAGATAATACGGCCTCGGTGCGGGTGGCGGGAGCGGTGTCGGAGACGTTTCAGATTGGACGAGGGACCCGGCAGGGATGTCCGCTCTCCCCCTATCTGTTCGCTCTACTAATGGAACCGTTGGCTGCATGGGTGCGTATAGATGCGCAAATGCGGGGCTTTGTATGGAACGACAGCTTATCGGATAGGATCGCACTTTACGCGGATGACGTCCTTTTCTTTCTTACCGATCTGCAGCGCTCGGGACCGCGTGTACTGGAAATTATGCGAATTTTTGGGGAAGTATCGGGCCTCTACTTGAACCTGCGTAAATCTACCCTCTGGGTGCTAAATGGAGACACCGGGACAGATCCCTGGACGGTGGGACTACAGGTGGCTACGCATGGCATAAAATATCTGGGGGTGTTTCTGTCGAACTCAACCAGCGTTGCCTGGGAACGTAACATAGTGCCCGTTTGGGACCGAGTTCAGACGGATATCAAGACCTGGTCTTGAATGCCCCTCTCTATCTTTGGCAGATCCGCAATTTTTAAGATGGTTGCACTCCCACGTCTCCTCTATCAATTGCAGAATCATCCCTATCCGGTTGCACCCCAGTGGTTCCGACAGGTCAATTCGATCTTGGGCCGCTTTCTATGGGCTGGGGGGACGGCCAGAGTGGCACTACGTACGTGCTTCTTGTCCACCTATTGCGGAGGCCTGGCCACCTCGGATCTGCTGTCCTATTACCAGGCCGCTCATCTGCTTATCCTGAACGATTGGTGGTACGGCGACAGCGGGGATGCAGCCTATGCCCTGGAACGCACATTGATGGGCGACAATACGCTCCACACAATCCTCTACTCGGCCCGTTTGCGCCGGAGACTGCCGAGGGTCACGAGTCTCGTGTTTGCTGTCTGGCGGCAAGCCTTGCGCCGCATGGGCTGGTGGGGCCGACTGACCGCAGAGACGCCGCTGTGGCATAATGGCCTGCTACCCGAGTTGTCGGCCTTATCTGGTTTTGAGGGCTGGGATGCGATTGGGATTTCGCAGCTAGGACATGTGATGTCCGGAGTGACGCTCAAGTCCTTCCAAGCACTCAGCATCGAATTTAATATGCCCCAGTCTCAATTTTTTCGGTATTTACAACTCCGACACGCACTCATGCCCAGCAATGCCAACATGGTTTCGCTTCCTGACTTTAGTCCCGTTGAGGCAAAAGTCTTTATGGGTGATCTGGGGGATAAGAAAGTCTCTTGCATCTATCAGACATTGGTCACTCATTGTTCCTCCACCCTTCTTCCGTTAAAGACGACTTGGGAAGCGGATGTTGGCCCCCTCGATGAGGATGATTGGAGGGAGGCTCTGGAGTCCCCTCGGGGGGCAGCCATTGCCATACGATTTAGACTAATCCAATTCAAAATTCTCCATAGGGCTTATTTCACCCGTGAACGACTGTGGAAGGCAGGCTTGATTGGATCCCCGGAATGTTTGCGCTGCGGAGCTGCCGTGGGCACTTTGCTCCACACGGTATGGTCGTGCCCTGGGCTGGTGGGCTTCTGGAGGGGTGTGTGGGGCTGCCTGTCTGAGGTACTGCATTGGACTCTTCCTCGCACTCATCGTCTGGGATTACTCCACATCCTAGAGGGGGTTGGTGGAAACATTTATAAACGTCACCTGCTGCTCCTGGGATTGGTGGTGGCCAAAAGGGACCTAGCCCGGGCTTGGAAGGATGTGAGGGCCCCTCCCCTGTGTGCCTGGAGAGCCGGAATGGACTTTTGTATGGGTCTGGAACGACCGATTTTTGAAGCACGTGGCTGCCCCCGCAAGCATTTCAAGATATGGAAGAGATGGGCTGAGTATAGGGGGTTGACACTAGACCCACCAGCTGAACTGGAGGAAGATCTCTAGTCGCAGGTTATTGGCGAATCCTTGCATTACGCCACGAGTATCGCATCATGTTTGGACGTTGAAGCTATCTGTATGCACGTGCACGGGGGTAGGGTGGGACACAGGGGTGGAGGTGGGAGGGTTGGGTAGTTGGGGTTCATAGGGGTAGGGGAGGGCATAGTTGTATTCCTCTTATAATTGCCTTCTCTTGACTATTTAGCCGGACGTTTAGTCCTATGCTGTACCTGTAACACATTGCTTGGTGGTGTTCTCCTGAATGTGGGGAGCCACACGTATTTCTTGCCCGATCCTACAAATAAAATTGTTGTGAAAAAATCCGTAGAGCCAGATGGGGGGGGGGGGGGGGAGAACCCTCTCTTACGAGGCAGCCAGACTCTGGAATACAATGCCGATCTCTATCAGGCTACAACCTAACAGAGATTTGCTTAGGAAGATGATCAAAACCTGGCTGTTTCCAACTATATCTGTCTAATCTCTGCCTACCACATACCAGTCACCACTCCCATTGTTGCTCAGTGCCAAGACGCCTCTGCAATAGTTGCGCTTTACAAATATTTTCATTCATTCATTTATTCTTTGATTCATGTTGGACGCTGAAGAGATGACATTTGCTATTTCCACTCCAATCTTTACTAATTTGTGGAAGGTGTTGGACACTAAAAGGGTGACATTTACTATCCCCACTCCAATCTATGCCAATTTGGAGAAGCTGCTGGGCACTAAAAGAATTGCATTTAGTATCCCCACTCCAATCTAAAACGATTTGGGGAAGGTGTTGAACACTAAAAGGGTGGCATTTACTATTCCCACTCCAACACATACCAATTTGGAGAAGGTGTTGGATACCAAAGGGGTGACATTTACTATTCCCACTCCAATCTAAATGAATTTATGGAAGGTGTTGGACAGTAAAGGGGTAACATTTCCTATTCCCATTCCAACACATACCTATTTGAAGAAGTTGTTGGACACTAAATGGGTGACATTGACTAGTCCCACTCCAAAATAAACTATTTTGAAGTAAGTGTTGATCACTAATGAGGTGACATATACTATTCCCACTCCAATCTACATCAATTCGGGGGCGGGATTGTACATTAAAGGGGTGATATTTACTATTCCCACTCCAATCTAACCCAATTGGGGGGAAGGAGCTGGGCACTAAAAGGGTTGCATTTACTGTCCCCACTCCAAGCTAAGCCAATTTGGAGAAGGTGTTGGGTATTAAAGGGTTGAAACTTACTGTTTCCACTGCAACCTACATCAGATTTTGGAAGGTGCTGCTGGCTAAAAAACATATATACACAATCAATACTCCAAACTCTCACACAATTGTTGATCCATACAATAAACTACAAATTACTGTATATTCATAATTAAACATTGATATAAAAAGTATTTTGTCACTATTAATAATTAATATATTTAAAAAAATATTTACTACCATTTCTAAACTTTAAATCATAAAATAAAATCAAAATCCCAAATTAACACTGATAAAATTGAAGAAAATATAAAATACATTTTTAAAATTATAAACAAATATTTTTACAATGACAGAATTTTCAGCATATACATATTTGAAATATTTCCACTATATTTTGCTTACAAAATTATAAAATGTAATGTTTTATTTTAAAAATGCAAGATTATTTTACTTATATTTATTTTTTATATTTTACATTTTTAAATGTAATTCAAATATGTATATTACAATTTAGAATAAAATATAACAAAATTAATTCAATATAATTAAAATACATTATTTTTTATAAAAATTATTAATGTAACAATATATATTTACGCATATTACAATATTAATTTGCACATTCAATTTACATGAAAATATCCCCTTTTAAAAATCTCCCCACCTTTATTATTCCATAATTTTTTATACATTAATACAACTAAAAAGACACATTTCAACAATTTCATAATTAATAAATTATCTTATTAAAAACACAAATAAAAAAATAAACCTATAGTATCAAACACACTACAAAAAAGTACATACAAAAGAGCACTTACAAACGATGTTGCATAAAGCAATATTTTTTAAATCAATATTTTTACAACAATATTGAAAACGACACTTAAAACAATATTTTCCCTTCGATATTCCTGTTGATTGTATTTTTGACAACCCCATTTTCTTGACACAATATTTGTGTATCACTGTATTTTTTATTCGTTATGTTGTCCAAACATCCCAGTGGTACAATGAGCACAGGACCCAATCCTGGGCATACCCTTGCCACTTAGGGCGTTTGAACGTGAGAATGGAAACCGTGGCGACAACTAATCAATTGCCTACATTACTGCAAGACCACATCAACATGTAACTGTATATTCAGAGCAGCAGGCAGGTTGGAGGGCAGTAGAATAGGTCAGTCCATGGGTATTTGGGTGAGGCTCAGTCCTGTTCTCTGGGAAGGGGTAGCTTGGATTGAGCAAAGAGTTAAGGATACGTCAGACAACTTAAGTTGGGTATCACAACATTTCTTTGCTATTTTGTTTTTGCGAGTGAGTAATTTTGTTCAACTTTTGCCTGCTGACTTTGGGCATTCTACTATGCGTGCCAACTCTGGGTGGTATGCACAATGAAACTGTTGGTTTATCCCTAAAGGTTTTCTTTCCCTGAAATACGTATAATATGAAATACGGGTGCTGGTCATTAGCAAGTCGGAGAGGGACTCCTAAAAGGGGAAGGATGTCTTGCAACAATTTCTTTGTTACAGTAATGGCATCTGCTCGGATGCAAGGCCAATCCTCCATCCAACCGGAGAGTATTCAGAATTTCATTACTACATATGAGTATGGTCCACCTGTCGCTATTTGAATATAATTCATCTGTAAATAGATCAAGGGCCTCCATGAGTGGGCTGGCCAGAGGATGTGGTCCTAATCCCTTTCCAGTATTGTGGGCTTGACAAGTAGCACTGGCATGAAAGTCATTCTGGGCGACAAAGGGGAAGAAAGGTCCAGACCAATGGGCAACAGAAGCCCATATCATACCAACTCTCCTGATATAGACAAAGACATGGTATAGTCTGGAAAGGTTGGGGAGCAAAGACTTCAGGGCTACCACTTTCCTGGTTCTGTAGCTCCACTTTTTGTTCTGGGTCCCTTTTACAATTTAACATATTCCCATTTTGCTTCTCAGTTTCCAGGACGTGTTCTTGTAGCAGGACAAGGCCCTTTGGGTTGGGTAGGAAGAATACATAAGACCTGAAAAGATGCATGGTAGTCTCACAATGAGATGAAAGATCAGCTTTTTTAGCAACCTGATCTATGAGGGCATTCTCTCCGGACGCTTTATCTAGGACTGGCTGATTGGTAGTACATTTTACAACGGCTGCTGTATAACAGAAGGACATTATGTATGTTCTTTAAATGCATCCTATTTTAAATAGGGGTCCATGTTGAGGTCATAGATCCTCACTGCATCCTCATCAACTTGAAATCATGGGCTTTCCCCAAGACATATTTGGAATCTGTGAGTACAGTGACAATCTTTTCTCAACAACAAGGCCTACTCTGGTCAGGGCCACATGTTCAGCTACTTCTGCAGAACGAACAGGAGGTAGACTTCTTATAATCAATATCTTCATACAAGACACACAGTATAATCAATGGTTTCCAGCATGATCTCTCAGACATAAACAAACCATCAACATAATAAAGAAGTTTGCTGTTGGGTATTGGTTTATCAGTTAGATAACTGTAGGTTTTTGTGTCATGATTGGTGACTACGAGGCTACCATGGGGAATCTTTTATCAGGAGCAGAAGTGAGGACTGCTGCAGACAAATATTTTTTGGTGGTAAGTAGTCAAGCAGCAACAAGGTGAGGCATGGCTACAACCAGAGTTGAACCCAGCACAGTGTTGATAAGAGGCTTCCGCACGGTGGGCGGCTGCCGCAGGAGTGGAGGAATAATATGCAACTGGATTTTTCTCATCATCCGGATGGTTTTGCATCAACATTCCTAGAGTGCACCCCCTTTGCCCATGGCAGTACAATGTATGTCGTTTTTACGGCAGGCACAGCAGCTAATGCCTGCTTTACTGGTTTAAAGGTGCTCTTTACCTCCTCTGACCAACTCAAGGGCTCCAAGATGTCTTTGTTTACAAAAGTTTACAATGGGTTCACCAGGCTGCAAAGCTGAGGATTCATTGCTGAGAGTATCCAGGCATTCCCAGAAAGTGCATACTTCGGAGTTGGTCACCGAACCAGGTAACTTAACGATGGCTTCTATTCTATCAGATGACAGGTGATGCTCACCTGCTAGGTATCGCACACAAGAAAGTTGACATTGTACTTTCTTTTTAGAACGCTTATGTCCTTTGTTGACTAATTCAATTAACAAATATAGTGTATCTACCTGGCATTGCTTAAGAGTGAAGGTGGAGATTTGAGGAAAGACCATGCTGTCCACCTCTTCCTTTAAGGTTTGGGAAAAGATGGAAGGAGATTCAATAAACTCCTGAGGAAGTTTTAGCCACGTCAATTGGGATCCACTGAATAAGAATCTGGAGAGGATATGATTCTCTTTGTGTATGGGTATGGGAAAGAGGGCAGTACCAACATCCACTGTCATTAACCTCCATACTGTGGCTGGGATGCAAGAAAGGTTGTTGTCAGGGTTAGAGGTTATAGGAAAGTTGGGAATCATCATGCCATTAATAACGCAAAAATCCTGCACTCAGTAGTGTACATGTTGGTCTAACTGGCCTTTTTTTATAGGGAGAATGAATGTCATATAGCGATCAATAGTGGGCAGAGGAATGCCTTGTTTAATTAGGTCAGTGATCACAGTTAAAATTACAGCTTCAAATTCACAGCGGAAATGGTACTGTGGGATACAAGGTTACCTCAACAAACTTTTCACTTTAATTCTGACAGGTTCAGCTGTTGCACTATATCTATCATCATTTGACTATAACTTTGAGAGAACCTGTTCCAGCAGTTTATTCAGTTCATCAGAGGTATGGGAATTCCATTTAGTAGGAGGTAAATTTGATTAACAAAGAATAGTCAAAACCTCTTCTTCATTATATGATGGAACATTCATGAAAATACCATCATTGGTACAGAAAACAATTCAATGTTCAAAATAAATCCCATCCCTACAGTTTTGCAGAGGATCTGGGGCTCAATAAAAATGGCTCAGGCCATTGAATTATCTAGACATTAGCAAATGTAATAGGAGAAATTGAAGAAACAGCCATTCATGACATGAAACAACTGTAATGGGAGCGCATAAGCATTTTCCTAACAGTTCTTTTATCGTGATCATTTGATGAGCTTCATTGGTACGTGTAGAATGAAACAACTGACATGTATTTCACCCAAAGGACTTCTTTGAGGGCTATCAAATGGTTATGTAGATAGGAATGTAGTATTGATTATGTAGATATGAATGTAGTAGTGTAATGGAACAACTGGAAGTCATGGAGCTTCCTAGATGTAACCAGGAATATTAATAACTGTTGCTGGTAAGTATGGAACCCTCGCAACTCCTGAGGCGGAAAGCCGGGAGACAGGCTAATAATTGTTTTAAAACTGTGTTATATTTTACTGTGTCACTTGAGCAATCCTCTGATTTTAAAGTTGGACTCGCCTGGCCCCACGTACGCCCAAAACAAACGAAGCGCCATTGCCGGCGTGACGATTGGCCACGCCCCCTTGGAGGCCACGCCCCCTCCCTCTCTACAGGTATTTAAGCGCTGACTGCAAGCGCCGCCTGCTAGAACCCTCGCAACTCCTGAGGCGGAAAGCCGGGAGACAGGCTAATAATTGTTTTAAAACTGTGTTATATTTTACTGTGTCACTTGAGCAATCCTCTGATTTTAAAGTTGGACTCACCTGGCCCCACGTACGCCCAAAACAAACGAAGCGCCATTGCCGGCGTGACGATTGGCCACGCCCCCTTGGAGGCCACGCCCCCTCCCTCTCTACAGGTATTTAAGCGCTGACTGCAAGCGCCGCCTGCTAGAACCCTCGCAACTCCTGAGGCGGAAAGCCGGGAGACAGGCTAATAATTGTTTTAAAACTGTGTTATTTTTTACTGTGTCACTTGAGCAATCCTCTGATTTTAAAGTTGGACTCACCTGGCCCCACGTACGCCCAAAACAAACGAAGCGCCATTGCCGGCGTGACGATTGGCCACGCCCCCTTGGAGGCCACGCCCCCTCCCTCTCTACAGGTATTTAAGCGCTGACTGCATGCGCCGCCTGCTAGAACCCTCGCAACTCCTGAGGCGGAAAGCCGGGAGACAGGCTAATAATTGTTTTAAAACTGTGTTATATTTTACTGTGTCACTTGAGCAATCCTCTGATTTTAAAGTTGGACTCACCTGGCCCCACGTACGCCCAAAACAAACGAAGCGCCATTGCCGGCGTGACGATTGGCCACGCCCCCTTGGAGGCCACGCCCCCTCCCTCTCTACAGGTATTTAAGCGCTGACTGCAAGCGCCGCCTGCTAGAACCCTCGCAACTCCTGAGGCGGAAAGCCGGGAGACAGGCTAATAATTGTTTTAAAACTGTGTTATATTTTACTGTGTCACTTGAGCAATCCTCTGATTTTAAAGTTGGACTCACCTGGTCCCACGTACGCCCAAAACAAACGAAGCGCCATTGCCGGCGTGATGATTGGCCACGCCCCCTTGGAGGCCACGCCCCCTCCCTCGGTGTCTTCCCTATAACAGTATGTGTCTACACCGTACGCGCAGCGGACGGGCGCAGCGGGCGCGCCGTCTGCGCGCCGAAGGCGCGCCAAAGGCAAGCCCGTCTGGGCCCGTCCGGGCCCAGCCGGACCCAGGCCCTGGCCCAGTTACTCTGCCCATTTCTGTGACGAAATGCTCGACCTACACCCGGGATAGGCTTATGGCCCTAAACACACAAAAACACCCCCTCTGCAATTACACCCATACGGGCGATAGTCCTTTTACCGGCTGCAGTCTCTGCAATCCTCCTGGCACAGACCTGGCACCTGGTGGACTTCAACTCGGCCTCCTTAACTGCAGGTCGCTCGTCAAACATGCGCATGAAATTAACCTCCTGATCCTAAACCACGCTATGGATATTCTGTTTCTTACCGAAACATGGCTCACTAACAACAACGGCCCTGACATAGTCTTAGCACTCCCCCCTGGCTATCAAATTTGCTCTTTGAATAGACCAGTTGGTAGAGGAGGCGGCCTAGCCGTAATATCCAAGGACGTTTTTACCTGCAGAATCTCTGATGGCAACATTAAAGGTTGTGAAAGCTGCCACTTCTCCATCCAAATCTCCCCAGTAACATCTTTGTCGGGACTACTGGTATATCGCCCCCCTGGCCAACTCGCCGACTTTCCCAGCAATCTCACTGACCACATCACCATTAAATGCACGACTTCCTCCAATTATCTTTTACTGGGGGACCTCAATATTCACTTCCTGGACCCGGCTGACAAGCAGGCTGTAGAACTCCTACACGACATCACCTCTACGGGCCTCGGCCTAAAAAACCCACAGGCTACCCACGATAGAGGACACCTACTTGATCCCATATTTACAAACATCCAAGATCTGAACACTCGCCCTCACGTACCCCTCCCTTTGACCGACCATTTCCGGGTCCCCTTCGAATGGCACATCAACGTCCCTCCACCTCAACCTCCAAAATTCAGAACCCTTATCAGACGCTGGCATAAATTGGTCCCAGAGGAATGGGCAGCTAAACTAAGTAAAGATACCCCTTCCCCCTCTCAAGACACTATTACGGCTGACACGAGATTTAATACATGGATCTCCCAATCTCTAGATGACATCCTCCCGAAATCCAGCACCCTCAAACGTACCAAGAGAGTCAACCCTTCCCCTTGGTACACCCCCGAACTAAATATATTACGTAAGGAATGCAAGAGGAACTAACGCCTATGGAGGAAAGACAAAACGGCAGACAAGAAAGACATATTCCGGGCCTCTCTAAAATCCTATAAAACGGAACTCCTCAATACCAAAAGCGCTTTCTACGAAGATAGAATTAAAAATGCCTCCTGCTCGGCACATGAAACCTTTGCCGTTCTTAAAGAACTCCTCCAGGCCCCAGACCCCCCAGCAAAACCTTTGGATCCCAAAGCAGCGGAAAGCAAATGTATTAAACTCGCCACCTTCTTCGACGAGAAAATTCAAAAAATTCTCGCGGACCTTCCCCCACACGCGGCTGACAACCTGTGCGGGGAGCCTCCTAAATCTCCCCTTCACTGCTCTCACTCCCCTGATAGCACTCCACCCTGTCTTGACACCTTCGGCCCTGTGTCTATGGAAGAGGTAGTCGCGACGTTGGCCACAATTAAAAGTGGCTCTCCTCGCGACCCTGCACCTCTCCGTTTTCTGAAAAAGCTGTCCAGCACCATCATCCCCCCCCTCACGTCCCTCATCAATTCCTCCCTTTCGCAGGGTCTAGTCCCTCCTAGCTGGAAAGCAGCAGTGGTCAAAGGCCTTTTAAAGAAACCCTCTCTAGACCCCCTGGACCTAGCCAACTACAGACCTATCTCCCTCCTCCCAGGAAATAGTAAGATCACGGAGAAGCTAGTGAATAAAAAACTATCACTATTCCTTGAGAGCAACAACTTACTCGGGACCTCTCAGACAGGGTTCCGTCCAGGTCAGGGAACTGACACCGCCCTCCTGGCAGCAGTGGAGAAGGCCAGAAGCATTCTGGACACGGGAGGATCAGTGGCAGTGATCCTCCTGGACCTCAGTGCGGCCTTCGACACTGTGAGCCACCACACCCTAATCCAACGACTGGGAGACATCGGAGTCAGGGGCACGGCCTTGAAGTGGCTAAAATCCTTCCTAGAGGGACGCTCCTTTCAAGTTTGGGAGAACGACAGTCACTCCCCCTCCGTTGTGGAGTACCGCAGGGCTCATCACTTAGCCCAACGTTATTCAACGTGTATATGTCCCCGCTGGAGAAACTGGTCAACCCGTTCGGCGTCTCGATTGTCAACTACGCCGACTATACCCAGCTGGTGGTAACCCTCTCACACCCGCACCAATCTCCCTATGACCTTCGCAGCTGTCTCTCGGAAATCCACAACTGGATGAACTCCTCAGCACTGAAACTGAATGGGTCTAAGACCGAGATTCTGCTGCTCGGACATAAAGGGCCCTCCCTGCCACCCGACATCTGGCCCGTCTGTCTAGGTGACCCCCCTACACCGAAGGAGGAGGTCAAGAGCCTGGGCATATGGCTCGAAAAGGACCTGAGCTTCAGGTCACAGGCCAAAAAAACGGCAGGAATCTGCTTCGGACTCCTCAGGGCCTGCAGAAAGGTCTTCCCCCTGCTTCCCGCCACATCCAAAAAACTGCTGATTCAGGGCTTAATTTTGGCGAGGCTTGACTACTGCAACGCAATCTACCTGGGTGCCCCCGAAGCCACACTCAACACCCTGCAGAAAATTCAAAACGCCGCAGCCCGCCTACTTACCGATACCCCCGCCAGATCCTCGGCAAAGCCAGCCTTGAAGCTCCTGCACTGGCTCCCAGTCAGAGAAAGGGTTGTTTTCAAGGCCCTTTGTCTGGCCCATAAGACTCTTAATGACAAAGGCCCACCCCTCCTCAAGGATCTCATCATCCCCTACAATGCGAGTAGGGCCCTCCGTTCAAGCGGAGAGAATTTCATTACTGTCCCCAGAGTCAAAAAAGCCCGGACCGGAGGACGTCGCTTCTCGGTCCACACGGCCAAACACTGGAACAACCTTCCCCGGAGACTGAGAACTGAACCTAATCTTCTCCAATTCAGGAAGGCGCTGAAGACCTTTCTCTTCCCTTAAACCCCTAACCCCTTCCGACGCTGTCCACTCCTGAGTTATGGTTCTAGCGCTGGGATGCTCTAGGGTTACTACGCGCTCTACAAAACCTTAAAAATAAATAAATAAATAAAATGGGCCACTAATATTAATGTAATTAGTGGTATAGGTATAAAATTGTCAGTATTGCTTTAATTTCCAGGCATATGAGATGAGTTGTGGATTTAGCATCCAGGCTGTGATAAGCTGATAAGCTGCAGAGATGATCAATTCCCCCTGGCATAATATTGGTTTGCATGTGAAAAGGCATTCCAATAAAAGAACAGATAAGAAGATATGTCTATGAAAACTTTACTTAGAAGCACAATCAGCTTGTGTAGGGATTGTTTATGTGCTCCCATTGTCTTTTTTATCAAAATATGCCAAACATCACCAACTCATAAAAGCCTGAAAAAGGAAATTTGTTCATGTTTGTGGTTATCAAGAGTAGATCTGCTTGGCTTCCTTTGGTACTAGGATTGTTTTATTATGTCGAAAGAACTAGTGGCAGGGACTGACCTGACTCCAAAAATTCCTCTTGGGTCACAATATGGTTGTGTCTTTTTCCATTTTGCATTTGTGATATCACTTCTGCTATTACCTGTCTGTTAGCTCTAATTCCAGGGCCAGTGCATCTTCCCCTGGAATTATGGGTATTGCTGCGCATCAGTGAATTTATTAATATCAGTCACATCAGCGCTGAGGTGGGACTTCTTCAGCAAACCATTATACAAAGCAAAGATTTGCGCTGTTACATCTGTTTTGGCCAACCTACCTTCTCAGTCTCTTTGCTCTTGTACCCAGCAGTCCTCACTCTCACGATTACTTTACTTACATCATATATGTGTTGTCATGCAGTTAAATACTGCATTGTAGCCTTACCCCCAATCAAAGCCTGCAACTTCTCCTCTTGTTCTACCTTCGTTGGTTAAGGTCTATCTCCCAAGTTTCAGGAGATTCCTTTTCAAGCCCATTATAGATTCCTCAGATTGCTGTAACTTACGCTGCTTCTCCTTATTTTTACCTATGATAATAGATATGGCATATCCCCACAAAAAAGATGTATATATTTGCCACAATAGCACATTCAAATGTACCAGTCGGGGGCGCTAGAGGGCGCCAAGCAAGATGGCCGCACATATATGAGGCTCCTGCTGCCCGGGAGACCATCCAACAAATATCCTACCTATCTTTTGCTCACCACGCCACCAAAAGGTCCTACCTTACTGCCCTCGCAGTGGACCACTCTGGGAGACCGGCTGGGGTCGCGGAGTTGCTCTGGTCTCAGAATACTCGCAGTACTGTACCTGTCGCTGGAGATCTCAAAATGGCGACTGCGGCGCTCTGGTAGCCGGCTGAGGAGGATCCGGGAGGATTGAGAAGGCGCTGACTATCGCAGACCAACTACGCTGCTGGCCCCACATAGCAGCAGACTTCCTCGGGCTGACGCGCCCCCCGATGGAAAGAAGCTGCCCGCCTCTGCTGCAAGAAAGCCCCGGTGCCCTCTGACGGGACGCTGCAGGGACTGACGTGGCTGTGGCGCTGGAGGCCCCAAAGGACACTTCGTCCGGTTGATGTGGTGAGTGTCTGGCGCTGCCCGCATGCCAATACGGTTGCCGCTGGGATGCTCGCGTCTCCTCGGCGCTGACCCAACACAGCGGTGGAGAGCGACGCCCCTGCATTGCTGGGTGCGGCGGTGGCCTTTGAGCGCTTGTACTGCGCCTGACTGTTTGCCTGCCCGTGCTGAGACTGCTGCGGCGGCCCTCTGGGCCCCTCTGCGCACGGGACCGGTGAGGTGACTCCTACGCAGCGGAGCTGGGGGTGGCTGAACAATGCCACATCTCCTGACATCGCGCTGGGACAGCGGCACCCTACAGAACCTGTTGGGCCTTTTGCAAGTCTTGACCTCCCTCCCCTATTTACTACAGGGAGTGGAATGCTCCCCACATAAAGCTGCGCCTGCGGGAATTCAAGCACAGTTAGCCCAATTGTTGCCATAAATCTAGGACCTGAACCACTGGCTGTCGCGCGCCGGGCCTGGAGGGGGGTGCTCACACACGCCAGGGAGCTGCTGCCTAGAGGAGGCGTTCGACTGCCCGGCTGCTACTCCACACCGGCCTTCAACCCACCGCCTCACCCCAATACCTTCACATTTTTAGCCGACTACTTAGGAACCACGAAGGAGACGCAAACACTACCACCTCCTGGCATAGCGGTGGGAACCCATCAGCCCTTACAGGCGACGTCACCTACCGATCTCCACTGTGGTGGAGTTTGTGTTGCAGGCACCCTGCTCCTCCCGCCCTCGCTCCATTGTGCATCGGGCCTACGACCTCCACCGCAAGCCACTGGGGCGCGTATGTCAGGAGTGCGAGACAGACCCCCCTGGGTGCTGGCTGAGCCGCAGGGAATGGGGAAGCCAGATGGAAAACAGCCGAAGCTCAACTTTGACACACGAAAGACTCCCCGGTCCCAGGCGGAGCCTGAAGAAGATCACATTGACGCTCCCACTACCTCTACCGCAGACCTCAAGGAACTACTGCTGGTAATGCAGTTGAGCCTGACATCCATAGAATCAAAGATGGACTCTATGTCTGCTAGAATGGATGGCCTAACCCACAGACTAGAGAAACATGACGACCGCTTCACTGAGGCGGAGAGGCGAATTTCTGACGTAGAGGACACCTCAAATGCTACCACCAGCCGCATGCTCGAGATGGAAAAGGTCCTCAAAGTGATAGCCGCGAAGAATGAAGACCTGGAATCGTGCTCAAAATAACCTCCGCATCTTAGGTGTGCCAGAGTCGACGGCCACCGGAATAATGGACGAATACATGAAGTGCCTTCTGATAACATTGCTTGGCAGAGAAGAATTTTCATCGGTCCTCGTAATGGAGAGGGCACACCGCTCGCTGACGAGTCGACCTGCCCAAGGGACCCCTCCACGCCCCATCATAGCTAAATTGCTGAATTATAGAGATCGGGACACTGCCCTCCGGCTATCACGTGAAAACGGACAACTTAAATACGAGGGAATGGAGATATCAATCTACTCCGACTTAACTATGGCTGTCTAGGAATAGAGACGTAAATTCCTACAGGTCAAGAAAAAACAGCAACAACTCAATATACCATATGCTATGCTGTTCCCAGCCCGCCTTAAAGTAACACTCCAAGGTAAACAACATTATTTCACCGATCCGCAACATGTTCAGGACTTCCTCAAGACCCTGCCTAAGCAGCCTGGCGGCCACGAATCCCCGGCACACCATCAGGGAAATAATGGCGGTGCATCCGACATCGAGAAGTAACCTCCCAAGGCCGACACCGAAACCGACCGGAGCGACTCCATGCCTCTGCAATAACACCCAGAGTCCCCCAAAGCCTCAATGGACTTAGATCAGAACTATATGGCTCCCACCCAACACACAAGGACCTATCAAGACATAGTGCTCACACCGCACAATCCACTGAGAAGATCTGAACGCTCTGCTTTTTGTAGTTGGCCGAAGCAGAGGGTAACCTGCTCCCTGTTTTTGCATCATGCTTAGTGCCCCGCATCGAAATTTCTCGACTTCGGTGTATGACACTACTCATAGCTCATGTAAAGGGCCTCCACACCAGACCCAGCACCAGATGTCCTGAGGCGGGAGCCAGTGGCCTACACTGTTGCAAAGACTATACCCGTCTCCACCGGAAGAAGCATATTGCATTAAGGACCACACTACACACTGCATCAAGATGGACTTACACCACACTACCCGGGCAACCTCGCCCTCGCGAGGTGAATCTGGCCACCCTTTAGCTGCCATCCACCAGGTGAATCCTAAAACTTTGTATCTTAAAAAATGACTAAACGGCTACCCCACTGTCCCCAGTTGGGAAGGGGGATTGAGGGACTATTGGGGAGGGGGGAAGGACGAGTCACGGCAAGTTGGGGATGCTGCTGTGGGAGGGGGAGAGACTGGGTAATGTTTTTCGCACACCTCTTTGCACTGTACCAATCTTGTCACATAGGCTGATGCCGTTTGATATGGCCAATTGCATCGCATTCTACACAAATACCACTCTCCTCATACACCATGGAGTCCCGACCTAGAACCCTCCAGTACAATTTTCTGACATGGAATGTACGAGGCCTGGGGAACCCCCGCAAACGCCGCAATATCCTAGCCTACCTAGATCGTCACAACATACACTGTGCCATGCTCCAGGAAACATATCTTGCTCCCAATACACCCTCTACTTTTACAACCAGCTGGGCGAATACCAGATGCTTCTCAACATATTCCTCATATGCCCGAGGTACTCTCATTCTGGTGAAGCACACGCTCCACTACACCCCCATCGCCTCTTATGGAGACCCACAGGGCCGAAATAGCATCCTATTGGGATGACTATTCACGCAATGCATAACACTAGTATCTTGCTATCGGCCCAACACTGATGATCCAGAATTTTTCCGGATATTATGGTGAAAAATACTGGACATAGGATCTACGCACTTACTATGGGGAGGTGACTACAATGTCACAATACATCCGACTCTGGATAGGTCGCACCCCCAGCCTCACCACTATACTAATGCACAATTCACTCTCAAAAACATTGTTGAAGACCATGACCTTGTGGACGCTTGGAGAACTCTCCACCCAATGGCACGAGAGGGTTATTGATACTCCTCAGCTCACTCCTCCTGGTTGCATATAGATGCTTGGTTAGTCGACAAAGGATTATCAACCTGGATGACAGATACGTCTCACCTCCCTCGCACATACTCAGACCACTCCCCTGTACTCCTTACTCTCACGCCTCCACATGAAGACCCCCCCCCTTGCTCTCCTGGCGCCTCAACCCACAGACATTATTAAATTCCGTTTTCAAGGATGAACTTGAGCAGGAAATATCTGACTTCTTCCTGTGCAATAATGGCTCAGTTCCGCAATACTCCACGATTTGGGAGGCCTTCAAGGTCACCATACGGGGCGTCTGCATCGCTAAAAGTGGGGGAGTGTTAAAAGATATCCGCAATACACTTCGGAAGCTGGAATTAGACATTAAACAAACTGAGTTGTCTATACAGTCTACACCCTTCTCTACACTGCAGACGCACCTACATGCCCTGCTAACAGAATACCAGGAAACGGCTGAGCGTAAATTTAGGGGAAAATACCACCAGGCCCTTCGATATGGAAGCCGGGGAAGGCGCTGGCCTCCTCCGTCCGACCCCCTCGCTTTGCCAACACTGTCCTCGAGATTGAAGATGAGAACAGACAAATGCATAGAAACACTTCGGCTATATTTTTAAAAGATTCTATAAGAAACTATATGCTACCCACCGAAAAGCTGCGGTGGACTTCATTGCGTTCTTCGAGGACACTGTCATCGTGTGGTTGGGATACGGCCAGAGGGAGTTTCTCCTTGCGCATCACGAGGACGAGGAGATTATCTCTGCTATCATGCAGCTACAATCTGGTAAGGGTCCAGGGCCGGATGGACTCCCGGACAAATTTTATAAAACATTTCGCCATCTGATCATCCCGGTCCTGCGCCACGTCCTTGAGGAGGCCCATGAATCGGGCATCTTACCTCCAACTATGCGTGAAGCGCTCATTATCTCCCTACCCAAACCGACCACACAAGTTGATTCGTACAGGCACCTATCCCTTATAAATGTAGATGCCAAGATCCTAATTAAATTAATCGCAAATCGTATCAGCCCCCTTATGCTGTTGTTGGTTGTCTCTGATCAATCAGGATTTGTCCCAACTAGAAGTACATCCCACAACTTACGTACCCTCTTCACGCTACTTCACGATATTGACCCTGAGGAGAATGCGGCCGCTATTTTCCTTGATGCCACTAAGGCATTTGACTCCCTGGAGTGGGACTATCTGTCCTTTGTATTAGTGAACATGGGCTTCCCTCTCCCATTCTTGGAATGGATACATTTATTGTATTTAGGACTCCGTGCTACGGCTATAAATAATGGCATGCGGTCTACTACCTTCCCAATACACAGAACTATACTTTAGCTGAGTGCAGGCCCACTTTGCCGCATATTGGATGAAACCCCCTCCTTACATGCCCCACCTTGCTATTGAGGATGGCTACATGGCCCCTACCCCTTGCACTGCCTACCTCAGCACCCCTGCAGTCCCGCGGCGCCTCGCTTCCTCCACTGTCCACTGCGTCACAAGCGCTTGGCACAATCTAGCCCACACAATGCACACTGTTGTTCTCCCCTCTTCTTCCCCTACCTGGACAACAAGATATCCCAGTGACACAAGAGGGCGGATGCCGCCGACTCCTCCATAAGCTGTCCATACTAACCTGGGGACAAATTTACACTGGAGGAAAATTCTGCAAATGTGAAGAATTTTTTGGCAATATCATTCCTACCCCTCTAGAGCGTTTTTATTATATTAGACTGCGCTAGGATGTGAAAACCATCACATTGGTCTACCCACAAGAGCCCTCCATCATGCTCCCACTACATGCACTCCTGCAACAACCTGCTCCCGCACACATGCTATCACTATTATATAGCACTGTACAAGCTAACAAAGAGTATGACCCCCTTTGGCCAGACGCAGGTGGGAGGAGGAACTTTGACACCCCCTCACAGATGAACAGTGGACATTCTGCTGTAGGCAAACTGGAGATATATCCGCCAGCAGCAGATTTAGAATCATACAGCATAAATATGTACATCGCCTCGACTATACACCAGCGTGACTGCATCGCTTGAGACTCCGGGATCACTATGGATGTGACAGTTGCGGGGCGAAGTGTGCGGATTTTTAGCACATAGCCTGGGATTGCCCGCCCATCCAGTGCTTCTGGTCAGAGATACTAGAAGCACTGGATCACATGACAGGTCTACACGTTCCCGCAGATCCCCTGACCACATTATTGGGTTATATTGAACCCCTTGCTGCTAAAGTGCGGAGATACACCTCTCTTGCGCTCCTTCTTGCTAAGAGATAGATCGCCTGTAGGTGGGGAAGAGGGAGGACGCCAAAATTTAAGGACTGGCTCCAGGATCTTATTTATTGGCAAGAACAACTACATCTTTATGCGGACCTCCAGCCCGAGGGATATTTGGGCCCCCTTACAGACGTATTTACTAGAGCACTCTGCCGCCACAGATTCCACGACGCCCTAATAGGTACATGACATGATACAAAGGGAACCCCCATCTGAGCCTATACTCGCCCTTTACTGGAGTTCACGGGACACCACCTCACATCCCAAAGGATCGGAATGCGCCAATATTTCAGACTTGCATACCCTGATTATAGTGCAAATAGTGGAAAGGTTGATTTTTTATTTTTCTTCTTTCACAGTTATTGTTCATTGATAGATGACTGGAGATATTCAACTGCCCTTACTGTTCAATGCTCCAACTAATGCGGCCGGCCCGATGTGGTTGTAGGCGGCTTGCTATGTACTTGCCTCGCCTTTTGATTTTGTTTCCTTTATGCTCAAAGCATTGCAATGCCGGCCCCACTGGGGATGTAGGCAGTATGCTGTGGACTCGTTTTTTTTACTTTTGATAAAGGTTTTCAAAATAAAAAACAAATGTACCTGTCCAATATTTCGTTGGAAGAATGTGAATTGCAGCATGTTTGCATGACCAGAGTGATGGTCTTATCTTGTGGTAGGTTACTGTACCTAGGCATGTAATAGAGGGAAGAGAAGTGAGAGATATAACGCAGGCATTATACAATAATTCATTGGTTTGTCTAATAGGAATTATCGCCACAGATTTCATCCGTAAGTGCTTTGAGTAGCCCACAGATTGTGGCGGTTACAGATGGTTGTGATAGCTCCTCTGTATAGAACAGACTCCCCCCTCAAAGTCCCCCGAAGAGACAGTGTAGGCATGCACAGTACATAGCCAGCCTGGTGAAATGATCTGAGTCCACCCAGGAGCAGTGAAGAGTAACCAATGGGCAAGCACAGGAAAAACACAGCCACCATAATGCTGTTTTAGATGTAGTGGTATGGCGCAATCCCCAGGAGTGCCGTCGTTATTGGCAACCAGTATAAATGTTGTTTAGGTCCATCATTTTATTCATGGTAACACTTCCAGTTTAGTAAGCTTCAGTTTTTGAAGAGCAGACTGTAACATTCTTGAAAAATCATATTTAGTTTCCATCTCCTGCATTAGATTTGGGGTTGTGGCACATCTTAACAGCCCTTCCCCCATGGGGAATTGAAGCAAAGCAACCCAGTAGCGTACAATATGAGTATATCCTTCAAATTTTCGCCCATTAATCGCTCTGCTATCGGTTGTGTTCTGTTTACAACTTGGAACGACACTTTCGGTCCCTCTCGGCCGATTGTTGAGATTCACTTGTCTTCAGTAATCACCATATACATTCCAGTGTAGATCTTGATGGGTGGGGCGGGACAGTAGTGGAATGTTGGGGTTGGGAAGTTTTTGTACCGCAAACGTTCAACACACATAAGCATTGTATATTTTATTATACCACTATTTCGGGGTATCTGCGGTCATTGTTATGTTTGATGAAAATAATAAAAATATATTTTTTTCAATTCTTCACATTTTATGGCTGTTAGCCAAATGCGTGCCCTCAATAGAAACAAATTGGTGGAAAGCTAAATAAGCCTTCCTTGGCTAAAAACTCTAAGGCGTTAAGTGTTTATTATTCAAGACTGTAGAGCACAACCACTGGCATCTTAGCTACATACATCCAAGTATTGATGTTATATCGTGGTTACCCACTGCTTTAAAAAAAACTGTAGCAGACCCATTCCAGTATTAGCCGTATTAGCATTAGCCGTCTGGGTGCAAACGTGTGATTAGAAGGAAATATTCCGTGCTAGAGTAGCCCCAAGGTATTGCTACTCCATAACAGATTCAAGCTTGTCCCCATTTAATCACCTATCCCAGATGGTGGCCTTCTCTCCCCTCCAAATATAACTATTATAGTTTTTTTGCACATTCGTTAGCAAGCTTTTTTCCAGAGCATAATATGCCAATGTATGTAACTACTTTTGTAAGACTGCGGGTTTTAAGTCAAGCAAGATTATAGCTTCTGGATGGATAATAGGGGAAAACAGAGTCCACCTCACCCCCACCCTCACTAATTCCGGGAAAATAATTTAGTTCTCCTCCGAAATACAGGCTAAAATGCACCCTTGTTTTAACTCATTATTAGCCGGGATCTTACTTGTGAGCACAGTTTGCTAATTGTACTTTATCCTTACTAAGTTATCAGAATTACTTTCAATAGGTCCTCAGGAATTTCCCATTGTATTAATTTTAACCATGGCATGGCGCGATAAACAGTGTCAAAAGCACTAGTAAAAACAATAAAGGCCGCATAGGCCTTCCATTATTTTTTGTCGGACATATTTCTCTCATTTTAGTCTTAAAGTCAAGACAAAGTCAATCGTGCTGCTACTAAGACGAAATCTACCTGAATGTAGAGAGCTTTCCTGTACCCTGATTCTAAATAATTGTCAAATATTTTCAGATTACTTTAGAAAAAATCTCGCCATATATTTCCAAAAGCGCGATCAGTCGCTAACTAGATGGACCAACTCATAGGCCTTTTTTAGGTCAAAGCCTACTAGACAGCGCAACTATCTAGTTTCCTAACGATATCTTGAGGACATTCGGAAAGCTTGCCTGGGAATGCATTCCACCCAATGCTTACCTTTGGCCTTGTGGTTTGTTACTCACATTTGCTTGCTTTGTATTCGTTGGCTCTATTTGTTTTCGACTGTTCTGCTTTAGTTTGTCTCTTCTGTTACCCAAATCCTATTTATTTTATTCTTCCACCAGTACTGGATTTCTGTAAACAGAATATTTGACAACTTTTGACCTAATAACAGGTATAATCGGTCTTACTGTACATTCTGTATGTGGTGAATACAGGTTTGTTGTTTGATATGCAAATTGTTCAACACTGAACAATGAGAGCAATATGAAGAAGGTAGGATGTTAAAACGCTGAATATAGCTCGCTTCTCCCTCAGTGATTTTTAGGCCATTGGCTAGGTGACTCTTGAAGTTCATTAGAACCCAAATCAAATCATGGGCGCCCTCTAAATTTTTTAAAAGGTTAACAATTTTCATGTCAGAGAACTATATCAATCTCAGTGTATTTATGGACTGAATTACATTAATCAAATAAGAACAACTGAAAGATTACGTTTGTTGTAGGGGTGGATATAGGTCGACGAACATCAGTTTACTAGCAGGACTTGGAGTGCTGAAGACGTATTGATTGATGCAATGGATACTACAGTAATGTTCAATGGTTTATTTAAAACTTATATGCATTACAATGACCCTCTCCATTCAAGACTTCCTAGAGAGATGAATCAACTCCTACTTCCTCTACAGACTAATATAGTGAATGCCTAACTAATGCAAGTCTCCATTCCAAACTGCCTAAAAACTGCTCAAGTTTCTCCAGTTCTCCAAAAACTAAATGCTGACCACACTGACCCTAACAACTTCCAACCGATTTCCAAAATTCCCTTACTAGTGAAGCTCCTGGAGAAATATGTTCATATTGAACTGAGCCAGTATATTAAGCAGGTCAATCTCCTAGATACTTGCCGATTCAGGTTCATGCAAGGTCAAAGTATGGAAACAGCTATAGTCCACAAATCAGATGTGGCCCTACAGACTCTCGACCTTAATGAATCGTACTGCTAATATGTATTTGTATGTATGTATTTATTTATTTGTTAAGCGCGGCTGCCACCCAAAGGGTATCCTGGCGCTGAGACTGCGTCTGTGCTACAGGCAGGACTGCCATTACATTTTTCTTGGGAACAAGAACGTTTTAAGGTCCTTTTTAAAAGAGGGAAAATCTTGTCTGCTCCTCAGCGCCAGCGGGAGTGTGTTCCAAAAAGTAGCAGCCGTGAAACCAAACGCCCGACCGCCCATCCTCACTCTATTGATCCTTGGGACCGTCACTAAAAACGCAGAGGAGGATCTTAAGGATCTAGTGGGGCAATACCAAGAAAAAAGATTTTGAATCGGCGTCGGCCCCTGTCCATGCAGGGCCTTAAAAACAAGACATGCTGCCTTGAACGAAATTCTCTGCTGGACAGGTAGCCAGTGAAGATCAGCCAGTGCTCCAGTGGAGGAGGCAGATCGAGGACGCGCTAGGGCCAGCTTAGCTGCCATATTTTGTATCCTCTGAAGTTTTAGAATTAGAATTTTAGGGGCCCCCAGAAGTAGTGCGTTGCAGTAATCTAAACGACTAAGAATAGAACTGCGCACTACTTCTGTTCTAGCCTCTTCAGGGAGAAGTGGTAGAATCTTGCGTAGGGCACGGAGTAGGCCCATACAAGTTGCTATGGTTCTGTTCACCGAAGCATCAAGCTGCAGGTTGAATTCGAACAGAACTCCCAGATTACGGGCCGACTCAGCGGCCTCTACCGTACCAGGAATAGATACAGGCCAAAAGTCGTCCGGAAGCGGGCGCGGTGTACGGTCTAAGGAACAGCGAACCACTTCCGTTTTTGAGCTGTTAAATTGGAGCGAATTCGCACACAGCCACTCGGCTGTAGCCGACATGCAGCGATGAAATGTGTCTATTGACACTGCCTTGGCGCCCTCGAATGAGAAAATCAACTGGGTGTCATCGGCATAATTGATGACCGATATGCCGAATGACTTTATCAAAGCAACCAAGGGTTGGAGGTACAAATTGAATAAAATCGGGCTATTCGCCGATCCCTGGGGGACGCCTTGTTTCACACGGTGAGTGGCAGATTGATAAGGTGGTAATGCCACTGCCTGCTGTCTGTCACTAAGGTAAGATGTAATCCAGCTCAAAGCCAGGCCAGTTACTCCTGTCGCCTGTAGACGGCTCAGCAATACTACATGGTCCACCGTGTCGAACGCGGCCGACATGTCAAGCAGTACTAAAAATGCTGATATGCCCATGTCGACTCGCGCCCGTAGATCGTCCAACACGGCGACCAATGCAGTTTCCGTGCCGTGAGCCGGCCTAAAGCCGAACTGTGATGTGTCCAGGCAGGAGTTGTTTTCCAGGAAACTGGATAAAGTTCTTGTGACCCACTTCTCTACAACCTTTATTATAAAAGGCAAGAGCGAAATGGGCCTATAATTGGCCAGACTTGAAGGGTCCAGAGAAGCCTTCTTCAGCAATGGTCTAATAATTGCCATTTTCCAGCTTTCTGGAACCCCTGCTGTGCTTAGTGACTGACAACAGATGGTGTGGAGCGTCGGGAACAACTCATTTTGGAAGGCCTTCCAGATCTTATGAGGCATATGATCAAGTGGTGATCCTGAGGACACACCGTTTGCCAGAAGGCAAAATTCTTCCAAGGAGGGGCACGGAAAGCAGGACAGCTGAGCTGCCATGACGGGTGATTCTATCGGGGAGAGCAAGGCAGATGTTAACTGAGCAGAACTCTGAAGTCCGCTCAGGATTTTCCTAATTTTCTCCTCAAACGCATCAGCCACAGAATCACACAGGTCCTGGGAGATGGGGATGGT
Organism: Lissotriton helveticus; assembly: GCF_964261635.1. Lineage (NCBI taxonomy): Eukaryota > Metazoa > Chordata > Amphibia > Caudata > Salamandridae > Lissotriton > Lissotriton helveticus. The sequence continues at coordinate 422,906,198 of NC_136069.1, read as the reverse complement.
CGAGGCAGCACAAGGTGGATGAGCTAGGTTGTTTACCAATTTAAACAATGCCTGCGATTTATTGGCGGCCCTAGTCAGAGTATCCGCCAGAAACTGGGCCTTGGCTTTCTTCAGCTGGATCTTATATTCCTGCAAGGTCGCTTTATATGCAGCCTTGTCTGCTTCCCTATATTCTCTTCTCCAGAGTCGTTCCGCCTGCTTACAGCGAAGTTTTTGCTGGCCCAGATCCTCCGTGAACCAGGCATTGGTTCTTCTAGGTCTGTCCCCTACTTTCCTTAGAGGGATCAGTTTATCCAAGGATGTTACGATCTGCTGACAGAAGACCTGATAACTTTTATCAACATTGTCCTCCGCCACAAAGGGTTTGGACAGCAGGGTAGGTCTAGTTGAAGAATTCAAGAGACGAGACCACTGCCTGCCGGTCCTAACAGCGCCTGGACCACCCGTCTTCCGTATACTAGGCAGGAGGACAGACAGCAGAACCAGTGAATGGTCGGTCAAGCATTGAGCCACGACTTCTCCCACAAAGACTAAATCACTGTTGGCAAATACAAGATCTAGAGTATGTCCTCTAGCATGGGTAGGTGCCTTAACCAGCTGTGCAAGTTGTACATTGCTACATTCTTGGCATAGTTCTCTGTACGCCAGGTCTTGAGGGCCAGAAGGCCAAAGGTTAAAATCACCTAGCACTAATAGTCTAGAGTGGGAGTTTGAGAGGTCGTAGATCAGGTCAATCAGAGGCTGAACATCCGTGGAGGTTGGGGAGGGTGGTCTATAACATAAAAGACCCGTCACCCAGGTACCGCCTTGGGCCATGATGGAAAAGCCCATAAGCTCAAACCCTGATACCTCCTTCACCTCCAACTGTGTAAACGCGATTGAAATATAACCTAATCCACCACCTCTGCCGGTGATTCTAGGCAAATGTTTTATAAGGTACCCCGACGGGCAGGCCCATCCAAGCTCTACTTCACAATTAGAATTAGTCCAGGTCTCTGTTACAAAGAGGACATCAAGATGTAAAGAGTCTATCAACAATGCAATTTCCGCATGGTGTTTAACAAGAGAGCGGACATTGAGTAGGCCACAGGTAAGGGAGGCGGCAGAAGGGCGAGTCATGGTGCGACCTCTGACGGGGTCCCGAGGCTGTACTAAGGGATCCAACTCGCATAATGTGTCCATAGAGGACGCACCAGACGCGCCCGAGACGCGAACGGGCGCAAACGGGCTTACCTCTGGCGCACCTCCGGCGCGCACCCGCTGCGCGTCATCGCTGCGCTCTGACCGTCTGCCCATCTTTTATAGCCCTACACGTGGGAGGAGTGTGAGGGGAGGAAACTATTCCCCTCTCAAAGATGGCGCCCGTAAATCGGCTGCCACAGATGCCCTCTCAAAGATGGCGTCCGCGAGAGTCCCCAGTATCAGTCCCTGGCTGCCCTAATTCCTGCAAATGCAGGGTGAAACACCTTTAAATGCAGGTAAGAGCTAGCGCTATGTTAAGCACAAGGTACACGGCGCAGGGGTAGTGAGCGGCGCAATTAAAATATCGAGTGACAAGTGAGGAAGTTTAAAATTAAACAGCAACCAGCGCGCTACACACAGCAAATCTACCTGTGCGCGATCGTCCTGGCGGTTAAATACACTCCTGCACACCCTTTCCAGACGTGGGAGGAGTGTGAGGGGAGGAAACTATTCCCCTCTCAAAGATGGCGCCCATAAATCGGCTGCCACAGATGCCCTCTCAAAGATGGCGTCCGCGAGAGTCCCCAGTATCAGTCCCTGGCTGCCCTAATTCCTGCAAATGCAGGGTGAAACACCTTTAAATGCAGGGAAGAGCTAGCGCTATGTTAAGCACAAGGTACACGGCGCAGGGGTAGTGAGCGGCGCAATTAAAATATCGAGTGACAAGTGAGGAAGTTTAAAATTAAACAGCAACCAGCGCGCTACACACAGCAAATCTACCTGTGCGCGATCGTCCTGGCGGTTAAATACACTCCTGCACACCCTTTCCAGACGTGGGAGGAGTGTGAGGGGAGGAAACTATTCCCCTCTCAAAGATGGCGCCCGTAAATCGGCTGCCACAGATGCCCTCTCAAAGATGGCGTCCGCGAGAGTCCCCAGTATCAGTCCCTGGCTGCCCTAATTCCTGCAAATGCATCTCTCATCAGATTTGACACGGTGAATCACGACTACCTGCTTGCTCTATTATAAATCAGGTTGAGTCTCTGGAATGGTGTTAAACCTGTTCTACTCTTTTCATCACAAAAGATCGCAAAGATTCAAGGTCAATCAGGACCTGTCCAATCTGACCCTAGTGAGGAAAGGTGTTCCTCAAGGTTCCACTCTTTCTCCCACTCTTCACTCTGTGCATGGAACCATTGTCTGAAATCTTTAAGCTCTCTAACATCTCAAATCACGTGTACAAAGACAACACTCACCTCCACATAAAAATATTCTCTCCAGAAGAAGTCAAAACAATCAGTGACTGACTGACCCTAATTTAACGCTCAACAAACTGAATTTCTCCACATAAGAGCACTCCTCTGCCTGCAGAATGGATCGAATACCTTACTGCGTTAAACTGTTCTCCCTTTGTTTTATACTCTACAAAATCCCTAGGTATCACCTTAGATAAAAATGTAGAAATGTATGCTCACCTAAGCGCTACGACCAAAGGGGCTCTCTTCCAACTGAACTACCTAAAGAAGATGAAACATTTCTTCCCTCCAACCGACTTCAAGATGACAGTTCAAGCCCTTGTAATCTCTAGGCTGAAATATGGGAGCACAACTCTCACAGGTTTAGGCAAAACCAACACCACACTACTTAGGGCTTCACTAAATGCAGCAGCTGGACACATCACAGGATCTAGAAAATTGGACCGCATTACTCTTTCCCTTAACTCTTTAAACTGGCTACCATATGAGGCGCAGATTCAGCTGTATGACACACAAAGCACTTCTCCACATTATCCCAGTTTAACTCGCCCAGAAACTCGAGCTCTTCGGGGGCAGTAAAACTTCCCGAAGCTTCTGCTATGTTACTGAAACAAATTTTCGGAGCAGCACCCCAAATTTGGAACTCTCTACCTCCTGAGATTAGGCTAAACCATTCAACCGTCTCCTTTAATAAAGAAGTGAAAGCCCTTCTGATAAACACATTTGTTCCTGAATCAACAGTACTATGGCAAATTAAATATTGACACTACTATAACAACAGCATGTACACAGCTCCAATTAGGTAATGTATATACTTTTTTGATCCTTTGTTTTATTGCAGTTTTGACCTCAAGATTTCTGTGAGTGATTTGTCCTATATTTGTCTACCTGAATGCTTGTACAGCGCTCTGATACCCCAGGGACAGGTATGCGCTTTTTAAAACTCTTTACTTCATGGTCTGTCCGCTATTCAAATAAGTCAAATGGTAACATCTCCCACTCATAACAAAAGGTCACCTTTTAGATCTATTTTTACTTACATTCCAAATAAGAGAGCGGATGATCCTCTCCCTGTCTAAGGGTCTGACCATTATATTGTTCCTTCCAAAAGCAGGAAAGAATAGCTTACCCAACCATCAGTCTGGATTTAGCTGCTGCTGGTCATCATTAAACTAAGCTAGCTGGGAAACCACATTATTTAATTCCACTCCAGATATGAATGGAGAGATAGTGGATATGAATTTAAACTTTAACAAATGGATAAATACTTCATTGGACAAACTTATCCCTATGAAACTGCACAAAAGTATGCAACCACAAGGCCATGCTCCCTGGTTTTCTGCAAAACTAGTTGAATAAAAAAAAAAAGAATGGAAAAGATTGGAAAGGAAGTGGAGAAAAAGCTATGATGCTCCAAGTAAACTGAATTATAAAAAACGACAAACGAATATCAGTATGCCACAAGAGCGGAACAAATTTCCTATCTTAACTCCAGGATTGAAAATGCTCCTAATTCATTTGAGAAGTTTTATTAGATAGTCAACTCTTTTCCTAAATTGGCCAGTCTGTCTTCAAGTCCACTACCTTTGGAGCCTCGTTATAATATGTTAGCCAACTATTTTCTTGGGAAGGTCAACAGTATTTATTCTACGCTGACAGAGATTCCAGGATCCAACATGGCAGTCGCTAACACCCCACGTGTGGATATGGCAAAAGAGAAATGATCTTCCATTCCGTCTATGTCTAGGGAAGATATTAAAGAACTTATAAAAACAGTAAAATCCGACTCCCTGCTTGATCTGGGTCCTCCTGACATTCTGCCAAAAGGTCAAAATGCAATCTTCCCAGCACTGATGAATATTCTTAGCCACTCACTAGAGAGTGGCTGCGTCCCAGACTCTTGGAAACATTCGATTGTTAGGCATTTACTAAAGAAACCCTCCTTAGACCCCATGTTTTTTTTTTTTTTTTTTTTTTTTTTTTTTTGTAAGACCTTTATTCACAAAGAGCAAGTGACACAGCATGAGCCTACAACCCGGGGGCCGGCCCGCCATTCCATATTGTTTGTTCAAAAACGTGTATGTTCAGTGTTTCTTACACGTATGTTCGTCGTAGGCCTCACAGCACGCTGTCAGTCTGAGTCTTACATTTTACATGTTATAAACAGTAAAGGAACAACATTCCCCAACTTAAGACCTAACTGTATCCACTTGCACACCCTATACAGTGAGTGAGATCGTGTCTCGGTGTCTCTAGTGTAGCCCACGGTCGTCTCCAACTCTCATTCCAGACAGCACTCATTCCAGCACCCTCAGTGTATCCACTAGTCTTCTCCAGTGTCCTGCAAGGAGTTCAGATAGTCTGTTAAGAATCCCCACATGTCCTTGGGTTTCGAGTTAGCTGGTAAGTCCTCTTCGTATGTTTGGAGTCTATCTCGACATATGGACATAGCATGCAGCCATACTTTCGTGGTTGGTACCTTGCGGCTGTGCCAACATTGCGCCACCTGTCTTTTGGCTAACAACAAGGCGACGGCACAGAATTTCTTTTTCAGCGCCCTGAATTGCGGTATAATACCTAGTAGACAGATCTGCGGGGTGCATTTCACCTCATCCCCTAACATGATCGTGAGCGCGGCAGTAACCTCCGTCCAGTAATCAGCCACTCTCGCACACTGCCATGCCAGATGTACAAAATCCGCACCTTCCCCATTACAGCGCTTACATCTGTCTCCCTCTCGTAGCCCAAATTTATGCATTTTCACAGGAGTGTAGTAAGCTTGGTGCAAGAACTTGAAATGAATAATCCGCAGATTCCCATTTGGTGTCAGTATTTGTGTTAGTGCGCATGCGCTGTACCATTCTGCGTCTGACAATGGATTATCCAAAAGCACATCCCATCTAGCCTTAGCCTTGTGTGTGTGTCCTGCTATTTCGGTTTGTGCAGCAGTGTACAGCCGGGACACCAGGTGAGAGAGGTCTGCCGTAGTGATCAGCATTTGCAAAGGTGTTAGGGTGTCAGGTTCTGCTGGAAATGAAGGGTAGTGTTCCCGTAATGCCCTCGTCAGTCTGTAGTATGTGAATCTAAACATGGGAGTCTGATTTTGAATATAAGCTAAGTCGGAAATGTCCAAAAATTTGCCTTCTTGAAACACATCAGACATTTTGTTGATCCCGACTTTGTGCAGTAGAGATATCCCCACTCTTTCATTAGTGACCGACAAAGCCTGATGGTTCCGTAGGGGCATGTCCGGAGCATATAATGGGGTTTTGTGAGCCAATTGCCCCAGTTTGTGCCAGGCTTTGATTGTTGTGTCTACAGTGTTGATGTCTTTCATGTGAAGCGGCGGTCGTTTGTGCGACAATATCTCAGATAGGGGGACAGGATGAGCATCTCCCTCCTCAATGGCCACGTGTGTGATATAGGGGACCTCATGGAACCAATAGGCTGCATACTGTGCCTGAGCACAGAGGTAATATAGTAGAAAATCGGGCACCCCGAATCCGCCCTGTGCAATTGGGAGTGTTAGTGTCTGTAGATCAATCCGAGCTTGTTTACCTGCCCATATCAGTGTTAGAACCAGGGATTTTATGCGACGGAAGATCTCTGGTGGAGGTGTAATAGGTATATTGTTAAAAAGGTACAATAACTTAGGCAGTATGTTCATTTTTACGATCGCTATGCGATCAGCAATGGATAATGGTAAGTGAATCCATCTATGGACCTTGTCTTCAAGTTTGGAGAGGGCCACACCATAATTCGCGCGCAGCACTTCGTCAGGATCCCTGTGAAACATTACCCCTAGGTAGCGGATCGGGTCTTGTTGCCATTCTAGCGGATAGTCCACTTCAAAAGAAACGGTGGCGTCAGTTAGAGGGATGAGCGAGGACTTGGACCAATTAATAGCTAATCCCGAGTGTCCCCCAAATCGGATATATTCCCGAAGCAGCGGGTTCAGATGCACCCCGGGATCCCGTACGTACAGCAGCATATCGTCTGCGTAGAGCGATATATGTAGCGGCCTGGAAACAAATTGTAATGCCGATTCCTTGTAATTTTGACGCACTATGCACGCTAGTGGTTCTAACGCCAAAGCGAAGAGTAGAGGTGACAGGGGGCAGCCCTGCCTCGTACCTCGCCCAATATCGAAAGGGGCTGAAACATAGCCATTGATGCGGACCCTCGCACTCGGTGCAGTATACAATAAGGTGATCCACTGGACAAATCTTTTAGGGAAACCCATCCTGTTGAGGACAAGCAACATATAACGCCATTCAATGGAATCGAACGCTTTTGCAGCGTCGAGTAGTACAGCCGCCGCCTTAACCGAGGGCTGTAGGTAATGTGCTAGCGCAAACAGGGATCTAGTATTGTGTGAGGTAGATCTGGTGGGAACGAATCCCGCTTGGTCCGGCAGCACTAGACGTGTCATCAGAGGGGTTAACCTAACGGCTAGCAATTTCGCGAGAATTTTCGAGTCCACGTTTATGAGGGATAGGGGTCTGTAGGAGTCGCAGTTCTCAGGATCCTTGGAAGGTTTGAGGAGTGCTATTATCATCGCCTCTCGCAGTGTTGGAGGGAGCATGCCACTATCAAAGGAAGCACCATACATAGCCACTAAGTGTGGGGCAAGGATGTCAACAAATTTTTTATAGAATTCGGATGTATACCCGTCGGGACCCGGCGCCTTACCGTTGGGGAGTGAGGCGATTACCTCAGTGACTTCCTCTACTGTGATTGGCCGAGCCAGATATTCCCTGTGGGCATCCGACAGCCAGCCAATTGCCACATCATGTAAATACTCGTATGTTTCATCTGTCGTAGCTATGGGTTGAGACTGGTATAGCGCACTGTAGGAGTCCACAAAACATTGCACTATATCCGTGGGTTGTGTACGGAGCATGCCATCCCCGGAGTTGATACGGAGTATAGCCGATTGCCCCCGCCCCTCACAAATTTTACGCGCGAGCACCCTACCTGGTCTACCCCCTTCGCCAAAAGCCCTGGCCGTGTGTTTGCGATCTAGGTAATTGAGTTCCGATGTCAGGAAGTCAGCATGTTCGGAGTGTAGTTCGCGCAATTTGGGTAATATTAATACGTCCTGTGTTTGTTCGTACCGCAGTTCTAAATCCCTCATTTGGTTTTCGCAGCGGCGAATTTGGCCTCTGATGTCTTTAAGTATACCTATGGTGGTGCTGATGCAGACGCCTCTCAAAGTGGCCTTAAAGGCCTCCCATAGGAGACATGGGTCATCAGTAGACTGTGTATTATCAGCAAAATAGTCTTTGATTGCCGTAGTCACTGCGGTAACATATATAGGGTCTGTGAGGGCCTGGGAGTTGAAACGCCATTGATAGGGGGGGGGTGTGTAATGAGGGATATCCAGCTGCAATAGTACCGGGTTGTGGTCTGATAGTGTGCGCGGAAGTACCTGCACCTTTCTCGCCCACAGAGCAACGTCCTTAGACCCCAACCAATAGTCTAGTCTGGACCAGCTATTGTGTAATGCTGTGATGTGCGTAGCGCCTGGGTCGTTCGTGTGGTGCAGTCTCCAGATATCCGCTAGCGCCAAGTCCTCTAATATGTGACCCACCATCTGTCTTGACTGTTTGTGGTGTTCTACAGATTGTAAAGAGCGGTCCAGACCGTCCTGTAGTGTCACATTCCAGTCTCCCCCGCATAGTATGTGCGTGCTCGCATGTGTCCGTAAGTGGCCCCAAACTTCACGATAGAACTCCGGTGCATCATTATTTGGTCCGTATACATTAAGGAGAGTTATGTGTTGGCCCCTCAGTGTACCCGTCACCAGCACGTACCTGCCAGTGGGGTCCTGTAGTACGTGCTTCTCCTCAAAAGCGATCCCTTTCTTGAGCAATATTATCACCCCCCTTGAATAAGATGAGTATGAGGCTCTATAGGAGGAACCCGCCCATCTCGACCCCAATGTAGCGTGAGTGTTTGGCGCTAGATGTGACTCTTGCAGGAAAGCTATATCTATATTCCATCTAGTGAGGCTGGCAAATACCTGTCTAATTTTCTGAGGGCGCGAGAGACCCCGCACATTCCAAGTAAGAACGTTTAAACCGTTTCTGCCTGTGTTACTAGTACCTGTGTTCCTCAAATGATATAACGCCACTCATACCTGTACTCACCAAGAACACACCCGGAGCTCGACCCCATTCATCAAAATCATCGTAAGTTACATTCACCACATCTGTCAGTGTATGTCCAAATAACGTGTACATTTGTGATACTATCGGTCTTTCTAAACAGTCAAAAACCCCCCCATCCCTCAACCCGCCCACTCCAGCATACCCAACCTGCCGAAGCCATATCCCTTCAGAGCACATTCCCTTCAACCAATTAAACAACAACTTGGTGCTCATAGCAAAACACATGTCGGGTATCACCCTCATGGAGGACCGCCAGAGGCACAACTTTCACCCGGTGTACAGGTGCGGGCGATACTAGTAAGAATCGGGATAGTCGCAGTGTGTGTGTCCATTAACCCTTTAGCTCTCCGACCCTTCCGCATCCCTCTTCCAGACGCAGGCAGTGGAGCAGTCATACAGGAGATATAGCCATACGTAGCGATGAGCATGTACCCATGGATGGGATGCGACCTAGGAATGCTACAGTAATACACCCCCCACACATCTCCACTGTCCGGCTATATAGAGTACGATAATCAGCAACATTACAAACGCATTGCATTTTCATTCGTCCATGCCCTGCAATGTGAGATGTTTCTCAACGTTCTAAGGATTATCACCACCCACGATGTGCCATCTGTCCAGAGGTGAAAGCGAGGCAACGAGGCCCGGCCATGGGTAGCAGTTATTGTTCAGGGTAGGGGTGTAGTCCAGTCCTCGACAACCCCGCCCCACCCCCTCCTGACCGATTTCCAGTGGCAAATGGCAACGCATACACCTCACCTCTGGTGGATTCGTAACCGGCCGCCTCTCGCAGTTCAGTAGTAGTCCTCAGTGGCCATCCGATTAGATGCACTCGTCGCCGTATTTCGATGCATTCCTCACGCCGTATCAATCCGAGTCTCTATTCTGATCGTTTGGGGAAGCCGACCTCGCCTCACGCTGTGCTGTCTTAACAAAGTCAAGGGCCGCTTTGGGTGTCGCCAGTACAACCGCCCGTTCCTTCCACACTACTCGAAGGCGGGCAGGGTATAACATAGAGTACGCAATATTCAACTCTCTCAGCTTCGCCTTTACTGTCGCGTATTCCTTACGTGCTTGTTGAACAGCAACTGTGTGGTCGGGGTAGAACTCCAGAGTGTTGCCTTGGTGGGTGATTCTGCCCTTTTCCCTTGCAAGCCGGAGGATCGTGTCCCTGTCTCGATAATTGAGGATGCGCGCCACAATTGGCCTGGGTGTCGCACCGGGCGGTGGTTTGGGGCCTAGCGACCTGTGGGCTCTTTCCACAATGAAGATCTGCGACAGGGCTTCCGTCCCAAAGATATCCTTGCACAATCCCTCTACGTAGTGTTCCATACGGCCTGTGTTGGTCGATTCCGGCAGGCCCGCGATTCGCACGTTGTTACGTCTGGAGCGCGCTTCCAAATCTTCCTCCTTCGCTCTTATCACCTGTAGAATCCGTTCCATTCCGGTGCATTTCGTGGTGGACGTTCGTGCCTCATCCTCTACAGCCGATATCCTTGTTTCGGCCTCATCTAGTCGTTCACCATGTTTTTCTTGTCGAGCCGCCATGCCATCCATCCTGCAAGTCAAATTGTCCAATTTGCCATTAATATCCTGAAGATTTGATTGGATGGCCAAAAGAATCTTCTCCATGTTAGTGGTTTGCGGCGATTCTGAAGACCCTCCGGGTTCTGCCAAATCATCTGCAGGTTTCGACGCTCTCCTGTTGTCGAAAGTGAGCTTCTGTTGCTGCTTGTCCGGCTTCCCCATGATAGTGGCCGGTGACTGTACTTTCTTCCGTGCGGGTCCAGACGCCCTCGTGATTCTGACCGTTGTCGCCGTGGTTCTCTGCCAGTGAGAGCCCGCCGCAGCAAATGGGGACCGGTCCGCGTCCGTTCTGGGCACCACCCGTCGATTCTGCGCCCGCACGGGACGATGGTGTAGTGCGTGCGGTCAGCGGCAGTCCAAGAGCAGCCTAACGTTGTCCGGATAGCGTTGGTCACATTAGTGGGGCGCTCTGCCTCGCCACCAGCCCCACAAATCACCTGCCAGCGCCCAGCGCAAAGGGAATCTACTTCTCAGGATGTGAGTGCGGGTGGGAACAGGACGCTAGCGTGAAGTCATTCCCAGACTCAAAAGCTACATGCTGGGGTGCCCTTTAGTCTTCCACTGAGCATCGCAGGTCCGGCAGCGCGAAGAGCCCGGCAACAGCCCGCCAGCTTCATTACAAAGAGCCCGCCATTTCTTCAAGAGGCGCCGCCATCTTGTCAGGCATTTGGCCGGGGATAAGCTCTGCTCCGCCGGCGTTTTCAGTGACAGCGGCAACTTAGGGCAACAACGCTGAGTTGGGCAGTGCTCGCTCACCTCCGGCTGTGGATTTCGGGCTATTCCGACATTCAGCCGCGAGCCCCGCGCTGTGGTCTCAGACGATGTCGGTTGCTGGCGGCCATCTTGTCAGGCAGTCCCGTTCCTTTGCGATGTAAACGGAATAATCCTTCACTTCGGGAGCGGACACCGCAGCGGTTCGGGTCAGTTTGCGCTCCCTACCTTCCCATTTATTTTGATAGTCGCGTTGTGAGGGATGGTGGGTTTTTAGCGGCAATGGATCACATTGCTTGTGATCGCCCGGCGGAGCTGCATGTCAGGCAGCCATTCCGCTGTGCGCCCCCTAGCGCCTCACTCCTTAGACCCCATGTTGGCAGAAAATCATATGCCAATCTCCTTACTCCAGGTATTAGTAACTTGTTGGAGAAATGTGTTAACAAACACATTTGTCCATTCCTGGAGTTTCATGGAATCCTACATCCCACCCAAACGGGTTACTTTCTAAGCAGCAGCATGGAAACGCCACTACTTGTGGTCACCACAGAATTGGAAAAATTCTTGACCACAGCAGTTCAGCAGCACTTATTTTGATAGATTTAAGTGCAGCCTTTGATACAGTCTTCCATACAATTGTCATTCGAAGATTACAATAGACCAGGATTGCCACATCAGCCCTAAAATGGTGTACATTCTTCTTGGATAATAGAAGTGTGTGGGGACCTTTTTTCTGGCTCTCATCCCCTAAAACAGAGGGGGCTCACAGGGCTCATCTTCAAGCCCCACTGTCTAATCTTTACGTCCGCCCGCTCTCAGAGATCATATGCTCCCATGGGTTTTCTATGGTGTCATAGGCTGATAACACGCAGATCTGAAAGAGACACGTTAGTGATAGATTCCTTACCTTAGAATATCCCCAGGCGTCAGACTGGATCCGGAAATTTTTGCGTAGCAATACCACTGCGCTTCGGTAGGCGTCGTCCGCGGCTCCGCGTCCGTCGTCGGCGTCGTTAGCGCCGGAATGACGTCGTCGGAGTACTTAGACGCCGACAATGCGCGCTGACGTCAGTTCTTCTTTTTTTCCGCGCCAGCTAGCGCAGATCCGGAGAAGCTCTACCCCTAGTCATTTTTTGACTAAACTTTTTGATCTTTTTGATCCTTTCTTTCTTGAGTCTTCGACTCTATCGGTGCCGGTAGGGATGCCCGGGTACAAGCCCTGTTCGAAATGCGACCGACTTATGTCGGTCACGGACCCCCACCGCCGGTGCCTGAAGTGCTTAGGCCTCGACCACGACGACCGCACCTGCCCCGACTGCCGGGCCCTGACGTCGAAGGCATATGAGCTTGGGGAGGCCAGTGGTATTGACTCCTCGCCAGACACTGGATTTGTCTCCCCTCCCACCGTGGCTACGGAGGAGGGGGCTGCTTACAGCGTAGTGTTGATGAGGGCAGCCAAGGCCTTGGGCCTTGAGCTCCCCGTCGCGGCCGTGAGGACTAACCTCCTCACTGAGGTTCTTAAACCGCAGGCAAGCTCCAGTGAGCCTCTGCTGCCGTTTAATGAAGCCTTATGTGACGTTCTGGTGGGCACTTGGTCCAAGCCCGCCACAGGTCTGCCTGTGGATAGGAACGTGGCCAGATGCTACCGCCTGGCTCCGGGCGACCCTTGCATTTTGTCCACCCATCCCACCCCGAGAGCCTGGTTATCCAGGCCTCCACTTCCCAGACCGCATGCCCGACGGCCCCGCCCGATCGGGATTCCAAGAGATATGAACAGTTCGGAAAGAAGGTGTTCTCGTCCCTGAGTTTGGGTCTGCGGTCTGTCAATACCGCGTGTCTCTTGGGCCGCTACACCCACACCCTGTGGGACACGGTTGCGGACGTGCTGCCGCAATGCCCGGAGGAGGTCCGGGCTAAACTCGCCCAAGCCCTTGTGGAGGGTCGAGATGAGGCACGATACTCTATCCGGTGTGGGCTGGATACCACAGACTCACTGGGCAGGGCGATGGCAACGACGGTGGCGGTTCAACGCCACGCCTGGTTGAGGTCCGCCAATTTTTGGCCGATGTCCAGGCCACTCTTCTGGACATGCCGTTCGATGGCCGTCGCCTTTTTGGCGACAAGGCAGACCATGCGCTGGAGCGCTTTAAGGACTCCAGGGCTACGGCCAAGTCCTTAGGCCTCTCGGCCACGCGCCAGCAATCGGGTGCCTTTCGCTCCTTTCGGGGCCACGGAAGAGGTGTCCCCACACGTGCGGCCAGCCACGCACCGCAGAATGTCCAGCAGCGCGGTGGTGGCCGTGGAAACCGCCGTGGCGGCGGCGGTCGGGGTCAGCGGCGAGGCCAGTCCACACCTCCCTCCGCAGCACCTGCCTCAAAACCTTCCTAGTCTGAGTTTTCAGGCCCATGTGACGCCTGTGGGAGGCAGGGTTCGCCATCACCACTCCCACTGGCGCACTGTCACTTCGGACAGGTGGGTGCTGCAAATCGTCCGAAGGGGCTACTCCCTCCCCTTCGAGGCGACCCCTCCAGCCATGCCACCGCGATTCCACCGCGTGTCGGGGGATCACTTGCAACTTCTGCAAGGGGAAGTCACGGCCCTCTTGGCCAAGGGGGCCATCGAGCGCGTTCCTGGGCCCGAAGTAGGGTGTGGATGTTACTCCCACTACTTTCTGGTGCCCAAGAAGGGCAAAGGGGGCCTGCGCCCTATCTTGGACCTGCGGAACGTCAACGGCTTCCTCCGACAAGAGAAGTTCAAGATGCTGACTTTGGCTCAGGTCTTAGCTGCCCTGGACCCCGGAGACTGGATGGTAGCGTTGGACTTGCAGGACGCTTATTTTCACATCCCCGTCCTTCCGGCCCACCGGCGTTACCTGCGGTTCACGGTAGGCCATGAGCACTTTCAGTTTACCGTGCTCCCCTTCGGCCTTACCAGCGCCCCACGGGTGTTCACGAAAGTGATGGCGGTGGTCGCAGCTCATCTGCGCAGGTTAGGGGTGTCAGTCTTCCCCTACCTCGACGACTGGTTGTTGAAGGCGGGCTCGCCCCAGACAGTCGTCAGCCACCTCCAGACTACGGCCGACCTCCTGCACTTGCTGGGGTTCTCCATCAATGTGCCGAAGTCGCACCTGTGTCCCTCTCAGAAGCTCCTCTTCATCGGAGCGATTCTAGACTCAGCGCAGTTTCGGGTTTACCCTCCCGAACAGCGGGTTCGGGATATTAAGGCTCTGATTCCAATCTTCCAGCCTTTATCCCGAGTCTCGGTCAGGTTGACGCTGCAGCTTCTGGGACTGATGGCCTCCTGCATCCTTCTGGTGCATCATGCCAGGTGGCGGATGCGGGCTCTGCAGTGGGACCTGAAATTTCAGTGGGCCCAGCATCAGGGCAACTTGTCCGATCACGTCTTGATCTCGGAGGGCACTGCGAGACAGTTGCAGTGGTGGCTCACGGACCGCGATTGGGTCAGTGGCAGATCCCTCTCCCTACCCCACCCGGAGCACGTAGTTGTGACGGACGCGTCCCTTCAGGGCTGGGGTGGCCACATGGGAGAGGCGGAGATCAGAGGACTCTGGTCTCCGGCGGAGGCCCGGCTCCACATCAACCTGTTGGAGTTACGGGCGATTCGTCTAGCACTGAAGGCATTCCTCCCCTCTGTCCGGGGGAGTGTAGTGCAGGTGTTCACGGACAACACCACCGCCATGTGGTACTGCAACAAACAGGGCGGGGTGGGGTCGTGGACCCTATGGCAGGAGGCTTTGCGCCTCTGGCAGTGGCTGGAACGTCAGGGCGTGACCCTGGTGGTTCAACACCTGGCAGGTTCTCTGAATGCCAGGGCGGACGAACTCAGCCGTCGGTGCATGATGGATCACGAATGGCGTCTGAGCTCGGACGTGGCGCAAGGCCTCTTTCAGCAGTGGGGAGAGCCTTGGTTAGATCTATTCGCCACCGAAGAGAACGCGCAATGTCATCAGTTCTGCGCGTTGGAATTTCCAAGGCGGCACTCGCTCGGAGACGCTTTTCGTTGCGAGTGGAGTTGCGGTCTGTTGTACGCCTTTCCGCCTATACCACTTCTGCCCAGAGTGCTGAAGAAGATCAGGCGCGACCGGGCCCAGGTTATCCTTGTGGCTCCGGACTGGGCACGAAGATTCTGGTATCCCGAGCTACTCAGCATGTCAGTCGATCCCCCGATTCGTCTGCCTCTTTGGGAGGACCTTCTGTCGCATCAGCAGGGAACGGTCCTCCACCCGAACCTGTCCAGTCTCCACCTACAAGCTTGGAGATTGAGCGGCGGCAGTTGAGGCCTTTTGACTTGCCTCCCGAAGTCTGTAATGTCATTCTGGCAGCCAGGCGTCCCTCCACAAAGTCGGTATACGCCTGCAGGTGGAACAGATTTGTGGCATGGTGCACAGCAAAGGCTGTGGACCCACCCTCTGCCCCCCTTTCTGAGGTTCTCCTCTTTCTTCTTTCTCTTGCCCAGCAGGGCTCTGCTCTGGGAACTGTCAAGGGCTACCTTTCTGCCCTTTCTGCCTTCTTAAGGCTACCTGATCAGCCTTCTCTGTTCAAGTCCCCTATTGTAAATAGCTTTCTTAAGGGCATCACACACATGTTCCCTCCTGTTCCCTTCGTGATGCCCCAGTGGGACTTGAACCTTGCTCTTACTTTCCTGATGTGCGCTCCCTTTGAGCCACTTCACAACTGTCCTCTTCGCCTTCTAACGCTGAAGACTGCTTTCCTGGTTGCCATCACCTCTGCCAGGAGAGTGAGTGAGCTCCAGGCCCTTTCTTGTACTCCACCTTTCCTTTCTGTCCATCCGGACAAGGTTGTGTTGCGTACTAAGCCATCTTTCCTGCCCAAGGTTGTCTCAGCCTTCCACATCGGGCAGTCCATTACATTCCCTACCTTCTTTCCACCTCCGCATCCCTCTAAAGAGGAAGAGCGGCTCCACCGTCTGGACCCAAAACGTGCGCTCTCATTCTACTTGGATCGCACACGCCAGTTCCGGGTGGATGACCAACTCTTTGTTGGTTACGTGGGCGCTAAGAAGGGGAAAGCGGTGCACAAGCGGACCATCTCCCGGTGGATCATCTTGCGTATCCAGGCATGTTACTCCATGGCTAAGAAGGAGTCCCCTGTTGGATTGAGGGCTCATTCCACTCGGGCCACGGCGACTACTACTGCCCTGGGCCGGGGAGTGCCCTTGCAGGACATTTGCCAGGCAGCTACGGGGGCCTCGCTGCACACGTTCGCAAGACACTACTGCCTGGACAGTCAAGTCCGGAGTGATGGCTTCTTTGGCCGTTCCGTCCTCCAGGACTTTCTGGTGTGATTATTGGTTCGCAGACCCACCACCGGGGTTGGTATTGCTGGGGTATCTATTCTAAGGTAAGGAATCTATCACTAACGTGTCTCTTTCAGATGCACAAGTTACTACTTGTGTAACGATATATCTGTAAGAGACATTAGTTAGTGATAGATTCCTTACCGACCCACACATCCTCCCCGTTCTGCGAACCGATATCTAGGGTTAAGGTCATCCCCTTTCAGGGCCCTAGTTTCTTGGCACCAGTGTTGGTTCTATCATGGCTCTGCGTATCTGGCGCGGAAAAGCTGTGTATCAGAACTGACGTCAGCGTGCATGGGCGGCGTCTAAGTACTCTGACGACGTCATTCCGGCGCTAACGACGCAGACGACGGACGCGGAGCCGCGGACGACCCCTACCGACGCGCAAAAATTTCCGGATCCAGTCTGACGCCTGGGGATATTCTAAGGTAAGGAATCTATCACTAACTAATGTCTCTTACATATATATCGTTACACAAGTAGTAACTTGTGCTTCATCACCTCACTGACGCCAGGCATAGGACCAACATCTTGTCAACTTAATTCATGCTTAAGGCAAGTTACTGATTGGATGTCTGCTAGGAGTCTAAAACTAAACGGTGACAAAACTGAGATATTAGTTGTAGGCAATAACCCTTGCATTTGGAAGGAAATTTGATAGCCAAATTCCTTGGGGGAACATCTGTCTCCTAAATCGGAAGTGAAAAGTCTGGATGTTCTAATGGATAATAACCTTACTATGGAAGCCCAGGCCAGAAAACTAGTTACTAGTTCCTTCGGTCTGCTGAGAACCCTCAAGAAAGCACTGGTTACCATCTTCTACAAAAAGAGTGGTTCTAAAACCTCTGATTTTGTCATGCCTAGACTATGAGAATTCTCAATGTCTGGGAAGCCCCCACTGGGAGATAAAAACTCCAGATGATAAAAAAATGCAGTGCTCCCTACTCTTCTGGGCCTTCCCAAGTATCATCCAGTCTCTACCCCTCTAGCGGCTTTACATTGGTTACCAGTACGCGAAAGAATACAGTTTAAGGCACTATGTTTAGCACATCAGGCGATGAACAGGAAGGGACCACAACTCTTGCAGCAAGTTATACATCCCTATTGTCCTAGCCGACTCCTACGTTCTTCTATTCAAGAATGACTTACTATTCCCAAGATGAACAAAGCCAGGTGTGGAGGATGCTCATTTTCTGGTCTCTAAATTATGGAACACCTGACCAGAAGCGCTCAGGAAGAACAAGGATGAACTGAGTTTCAGGAAACACCCTAAGACATTTCTGTTTCTCTAACATGTACAGTAATGAGCCTGACAAGACCCAGAGCGCTGGGAGGCCAGTTGGGTATCCATGCGCTATTGAAGTGCCTAGAATAGAATAGAATAAATAAAATAAATGTACTGCAGACTAGTTCAAATGCATGTATTGTCACTCAGGAGGGTTTGAAGAGATGGTTCGGTGTTTTTTGAAATGTAGGTAAGCTTTGTCTTTTAAGAATGGGATTACTTATATATTTTTGTTTGGGAATGCTTTACGCTTTTTGTGGTGTGCATCATGTGTTTATGTAGGGTTCGCATTGTAAGAAATGTATGTGCAATATGAGGACATAAGTAAAGTGTGTGTTCTTTTAGAAATGGGTATTTTTTTGTTGGAGCCTACATTATGGTTCAGCTTTTGACCGAGAATTGTATGCTTGCACCCCTAGTATACCTGCAAATGATGAAAATAATTGCATGAACAAGAGTTGTGTGTGAATGAAGTTCCCATGATTAAGTTTGCCTGTAACTTTCTGCATAGCGATACGTGTTGTGTTAATGAACTTTGCATGGTAATGTGCACATGCAACTGCATATATTGTTGTTTGCTTAGTGAGACTTTTTGTGCAGATGAACGTTGCACGCTCAAGTGTACATGTAACTGATTGTATTGTAGTTTGCACTGTGAAAAGATTTCTGAAAATGTGATGTTCACATGCAACTGGTGTTATTGTTTTCAGAGTGAGAAGTTTTGTGTAAATGAAGTTTACAAGGTGGCGTGTGCATGTAACTGCTTGTATTGTAGTTTGTACATCATTGTATCCTACTGAAAACTTTTCTATAGAAGTAGTTTGCATGCTGACGTGCGCAGGCAGCTAGTAGCGGTGTAGTTTGCACGATTCAGATGTTTTGTGCAACTCACGTTTGCATGTTGAAGTGTACGTGAAACTGATAGGATTATAATGTGCACAATGATACATTTTGGATAACTCAAGTTTAAAGGTTCAAGGGTACATGCAATTGGTGGAATTATAGTATGAACATTCAGAGGTTATGTGTACATCAAGTTCGCATGATGAAGTGTACGTGCAACTGTTGACGTTGCATTTTGCACAGGACCATTTTGTGTAAATGAAGTCCGAATTGTGAGTATACAATCAGAGGTGCACACGTAGGTTTTTTTCTCCCTGCTTTTCTTAGATTTCAATATTATTACCTGTAGCATGTTGGTACTGTTTTCAGAACTTTACACTGAAAAGTGTGAAAAATGAATGTACTGAAGTCAGAACGCAGATTTTGAGTAAACAATAAAATAACTATGTTCAGGTGTTTAGAGACAGTGGTGATGTCATTTCAGTGATACTGATTTTATCACCTATTGCCTCTGAGTTGGGACGATGCAATTAATTCTAGATGCTTAATTTAGTCGTAATTATCTATATTTTCCTGATAAACTTCGTGTTCCTAAAACAAAGAAAGTGCTCCTTTGCATCCTTTGCAGATTGTCTGCAATACACTAACACCAAGATATTGACAACAAGTCCCACAGCCTTTCAAGAAATTAATTTGGAGAGAAGTGCCACTGAGAACGTAGACAGGGCCTGGCAGTGTAAATGAATCTGCGCCTAAACAAAGCACATGAAGGCTTTGATTCTTCCCCGCGCCCTATGAGAATGTTTGTGTGTGTGAAACGCCATCTGTTAGCTCAAGGTTTTGAACATAGATAAAGCCAAGATGTTCCAAATAAAAATATCTTCTGTTTATCAGAAGGGAGGTGTTTGAGAGCTCCCACAAGAGTACATGGTGTGCATGGTGCTCTATTGGGAGCAAGGGGTTGTGGCTGGACGAGAGCGTTCATGACAATTGTATATATTAGTAATGGAAAATGGCAGCCCCTTGCATCGTATGGTTCAGCTCTCTGCTCTTTGAAAGGCTCCCATTAGCGGTACCCAGTAACTCTCTTGGAGTCTGGAACTAATACTTGCATCTGAAGGCTTTCCTACTCGTGCACACCACCCAGATGTAGTGGTACAAAATATAACAATATGACACAGGCAGGATGACAAAAGCTGTAGCTCTAGACACAAGGACCTACATAGGAGCCATTTCTTATCTAGCTCGGGGTTCTCCAAAGTCGGTGCTGGAGGGCTAGAACCATGTCAGATTTTTAGAATATACCCATTTAGATAAATGTAATTATATGTTAAGATAACTACATTTATCTAAATGGGGATATGCTAAAAATCTTATCTGGATCCGGCCCTCCAGCATCAACTTTGGAGAACCCTGATCTAGTTGAGCACCTATCAAAACTTTTTATGGCTCATTTGGAGTTGGATTGGTAATGAATATCCATTGGATGTCCCTTTTGCCAAACCCTCAGGTAGCCACTCATTTAGATGTAAGAGACGTGCCCTGGTTCTGACGGTGGAACCTCTGATGGCCCACTGGAGATACAGATGCATAGTGTTGGAAGGGCTGTCCTGTTTTTCATGTCTTTGAATATTCACTGAGAGAAAATTCCCAGCCTGTCAAGGACATCTTTGTAGTCTTCTCAAAGTTCAGTCGAATGACGGGATATTGAATCAATTGCCAATGAATGGTTAAGTCCCTTACTGATACAATTTTCTAGACCTAAAGATTCTTTCGGGAGTTCTTTTTCCTTTAGGAGTTTTCAGGAAACAGGCTGATTCCTAAAGAGAAGGAGAAAGTGGAGATATCAGCACACTAGTTGGAATTCCTGCATTCCGCCTCCTCCATCCACTCCTATTAGACCCACTGAGTGGTTAGTCAGTTTCCCTATCCCACTTGCCACATGGCAGGAGCCTTCTTTGTCCACCTGTTTGTTTTTGTCGAATCTGCTCCTGATATTAAATGTTAAATGTTAAATGTTGTATACTTGTAAAGCGCACAGCTGCCCCAGCAAAGGGGCGTCCCGGCGCTGTATACCGCTGGGGAACCCATCCTGGCTTTCCCTGTGAGATGGTCCCTCCTGGGCATCTCCAAGGTGAAGACAAGCATCCATTGCAGCAGTCACACTTCAGCTCTAACAAACATGACTTGGCAGGTGAAAAGTCTAAATGCAATTGTCTGGAGGTGCCCTAGTCGTTAGGTGGACAACTCCTACGGACTAATAGAGAGACGTTGGGCTGATTATGAAGGCGGACGCCGTTTCGGGCAGGTGTCGGACCGACTATTTGTTGGTGGCTCCACCTGCCCGATTACAATGCGACATCTGTGTAGACGGTCGTAAAAATGCCTTTAACCATTTCAGCTTGTGCTGCGGCCCAGAAATGGGCCACAGTACAAGCTGTATTGATAAAAAGCATTTTGCAAACCACCGTGCACCTCGTGCAAGGCACCATGTGGTGCTTGGCACACAGTGCATGGATGTTTGGGGGCACCACATGTGCCCCACCCCCGGGCTCATAATGGAGGCCAACAGGGGACCGGGGCCATGCTAGGGGCCCCCTAAGTCCCATTCTGACTGCCTTTTCATGATGGTCGGACCACCATGAAAAGGTAGTCGTAATGGGCCGTGGTAATCTCTATGGTGGTCCCTTCTCAGGCACGGACCCTATTGTATGGTTTTCGATCCATCAGACAGACCGACGGGCTCCTTGAGCCTTTCAGAAGCGTTGGTTGGTCCCTCCGACTGATGCGGTCCAACCGACCACATCATAATGCGGCAGTCGGACCTCTCTGCTGAACGTCAGTCAGACCTCCATCCTATTCAGCCCCTAAATCTCATGATATATGTAGATTTTATCACAACTCCTAACCCTCTTTGTTTGTTGTGGTACCTGTTATTCTTTTGTTTTTTTTGCTCTTGCTGTGCCTCCAATTGACCACTGAGATAGGACATTAGTCATCTATATTTATTACATCTTACATAGTCTGTATGTGTGTGTATGGTATTTATATAGTGCAAACCCTAAACAAAAGGCAGAAGAGAGCTGTACACGGTTAAAGACAAGCATACATTCAATAACTGGAGACGAAGCTGGGTTGTGGACAGTTAATACATGGTGATGTAGTGTTCTTTAAAGAGGTGAGTCTTCAACTCTTTACCAAACTCAAGCAGTGCCGTGGCAGTCCGGATGGATACGGTAATGCTGTTCCAGATCTGAGGCAATAGATGAAAAAGGCCTACTGCCTTGGTATATCTTTATTACACTTCTTAATCGTCAGTCTCCTGCTTTTCTGTCTGCGGGTGTGCCAAGAACCACCACTAAGTGTGGGCTTATCTACAGATTAAGTGGGGCTGCTTGACGTGATGTCTTTGTAAATGATGCATTTGGATTTCAAGAACGTGTGGCCGGCATGGGGAGCCAATGGAGTTCCAACTGGATGGGAGTGATGTGATCATATTTCTTCAGACCTTGGATGACATAAGCTCCAGCTTGAAGGATGCCTCTCAGTGGTGCCAACATGAAGTCTGGAATGGCTATGGAGTAGGACATTCCCAATATTGAAATGTGAGAGCACCTGAGCCACTCTGCCTTCTACTCCTCCTTGCCTGTGATGTCTCTGCCCATAGTCATCAGCGTTCCTCTTTGAATAAATATATGTCATAACTATGGCATAATGTTATAGTAGTGTAGTCGGACTAGCTTTAACCTTTATTGGAATAATGGAGGGTTTAGTTTGCATGACATAGAAAATATATGTTGTTGCCTCTCTTCCCATAGATAAGAACAACATATTTGTAGCTGATGGATGCATATAGTGGCTAGACTGAATTGCAGTCTGAATAGCTACACGAGAATTCATTGGTATCTTTAAATTAGAGTGAAACAGGAATTGCCACCTGTTTTGTTTCAGAGGGGAAGAGAGTTCCACAGAAATGTATCTGTTGGAGGTAAAAGAAGGTTCGGCGAGACAGCTCCTGGTGAACCACTTCTCTTCAATCACAATAATTTCTCAAGTTTTGTAGAATGGCAGCCTATCTTAGGTCAGTGATTTTGGTGGCAAAGGATTGAGCCAGGAGAACTTGGTAGGTAACTGACCCTTTTAGAAATCAGCATCCCCCTTCCATCGGAATGTGTGTGTAGGTAGGATTTTCTTTTTTTAGAAAGAGGTGGGAGTTCTGATCTTTAGTCTGAAAAGCTTGTAGCCGTACGGCTGCAGACAATATATGAATGAATGTATTTATTTGTGTAGCATACAGAGTGAACCAAATTACCTCCTACAGCAAAAACCTGTTAAAAAACAACACTTACACTGCTGCACCTTAATGAACATACCTATCTTCTCAGTGGCCTGGGCTGGAATGCTATCCATTACTGCTAAATGTGTGAGTTAATTCCCAAGCTCTTGATGAAATCCATGTCTGAGGGAAAAAGAGGCATTTGTTACACCACCATTTCTTAAAGAACTTTGGGGTTGTAGCAGCAGGTCAATAATAGGATATTTGCTTTGTGGTTATTTAATCCATGCAAGATGTTCATTCAGGTATGCTGTGATTTTTAGTATTACTTGACTGAAGAAGAATTGGGCTGGAGTGCGGTTTAGCCTGTTTTTAACTTTAGAAGTGTTTTATGTTTTCAATGAGACAACTGATTTTAAGCTTTGGTGTTTACATTTTGTCTGGTCTGTATATGTGTGAATGTTATATGTTTTCATTCAGAGAGCATTCTAGGGCTAGGCAGAAAAGCATGAGATTCTCTGATATTTAGGTTGGTGCTGACTCAACGATGTATGTGTCCAGGTTGAGATTTAGCAGAAGATTGAGAAGGAGCTATTAACCAGGTATCCTGAAGAGCCTTGATTCAAAGTGATCTGTGGTTACAGATTTGCTCTTAAAAACCCAGCTTGCAGTCCTGTCATGTTAAAACAAAGGAGGGGTTCCTTGATTCTAATGTATTTGCTCAGAATTCTGTTTTAGCAAATCCTTATGTTAAACTGATGCTTTAAGTGAGAAGTGGAACATGTGATATCAGTGTCAAAGGGGAACCTCCACAATCCCGAGCTATGCAACATTCATAGGTTTTTCCTGATCACACAGCATGATGGGGCAGCTGGTAGAACTGAATAAATGGACAGAGAGGGTGATGGTGTATATTTTTCCTCAAATAGCTGTGATCACAGGTCCACATAGTCTTTTAAAATTCGGGAAGTGGGTAACCCTGCCCCTGTAGTTATCATTTGCAGTGTTAGATATACCTATACTCATAAGGAAAGAGGGGAAAGCCTCTCCCTTGCTAGTGTGTGCTATTCAATACTAGGAAAATTATCTCAATGCAATTTGCAGACTACATCAGAAATGGAGACTGAACTTGCAGACCGCATGACCATGCTACACCGAGATGAAAGCAGTATGTTAAGAGAATTTTCACAACTTATGAGTAGTATGGCTTTGAGAAATCTTTGGAACTAGATGGGCCAGGGGAGGAGAAACGTATGTTGGCTACTGCTAGAACTGGGGGTCTCTAGTTGGTAGAGGTAGGTACCACTGTCCAAATAGGGACCCTTGCTTCTAGTCAGGGTAAGGAGGATACACTCTTTAGATAACCCCTGCTCACCCCCTGGTAGCTTGGCACGAGCAGTCAACCTTATCAAAGGCAATGTGTACAGTATTTGTACCAACACTCACAGTAACACAGTGAAAACACCACAAACTGACTCCACAACAGTTTAGAAAAATAAAGGTCTTTAATCTAAACTACACAAGACCAAAACGACAAAAATCCAACATACACAGTTCAAGAATATGGTTTCAAAAGTGTTCTCAAAGTTGAATTATAATAATCCACGGTTGCGTCACGTTTTAGCCAGCCGTTTTAGATGCGGCAAAAGTTCCAAGTGAAAGCTGCAGCGTTAAAATGCAAGCGATGCATCACTCCTGAGACCCTTGGGAGGCGATACGACAACCCCGCTGGACGCAGCGGGTGTGTTGCGATGACTTCGGTCTGTATGGGGAGGGATGCAATACCTTGCTTGTATCCCGGTGCACAGGTTTTGGTGGAAGCGGCTCGCAAAAGGTACGATACGACGATCTTCGGGGCGGCGACGATCTCCGGTGCGGCGACGATGCGCAGCTCAGCAGCGATCTTCTCCTCTCGCGGCCCCTCGATGCGATGGTTCTGCGACAACTCTCGCAGCGACGTGATGCGGTCCGCAAGCAAGCGGTGCGGCGATCTCACCCAGTGACGACAGGCTCTGCGACGATACCAGCAGCGATGGTGATCTTCCCGCACCGGACTGATGTGTCCCGCAAGCGAAGGATGCGACGACTCTGGCAGCGGCAACAGGCGCTGCGACAATCTCGACCTTCGCGGTGGCGGGAATTTCCTCGCACTGACGGGGATGCGCTCCGCAAGCGAGCGATACGTGAAAACTTGCAGTACGTCTTTAAAATCTTGGTTTCCAGCTTCCCAACACCGGTACAACTTCCAGAGGCACCACAACTGGCCCAAGCACTCTAGGAAGGACTCTCTCAGTAGAGTTCAGGGAAGCTGGGGGTGAAGTCCTTTTGTTCCTGGGACTTCTTAACAGGGAGCCAGCTCTTCTTCAGGCCCTTGGAGATTCCTTCAAGCAAGGGGACACAGCACAAAGCAAAGTCCTTCCCCTCGGCAGCAAAACCCTGCAGGACAGTCTTCCTTCTTCAGTCTTCCACCTTTCTCCTTGGCAGGGATTCCTTCTTGATTCCAGGATGATCTAATTTTCTGTAGTCAGGGGTCCTGTACTTATACCCCTAAAAGTCTTTGTTTCCTTTGTGCAGGAGGGCTCTGAGCCCGGTCTGAACCAGTTCTGGGTGTTCCTTGAGCACTTTGTTTTCCTGGTTTCTCCTTTCCTTTCAGAGTGAGGGGCAGGGTTGTCAGCCGCCCCGCAGGAGGTGGAGCCAGCATTGTGGAAGGCAGGCACAGCCCTATTCAGGCCCAGGTGCTATCCCCTCCCACCACTCAAGATGCAGATGCAGTCATTCAGCATAGGGCTGACTCATCCAGCCTCCTGGGGGCTCCCCAGCCCCTGTCACTCTCAAACCAGACAGTCAATTCACAAACAGGCCAAGGCACACAGAAAGGTCAGACAAGAGAACAGCCACTTTCTAAAAGTGCTGTTCTCAAACACAGGATTTAAAAAACACCTTTCCTAAAAGATGTGTTATTAAATTCGGAGTTCAGGGATACCCGACTTTTATGTCCTATCTTGCTCCTATGGGAAGATATGCTGGTAGCCACTGTAGCCAGCATTCCCCATGATAGCCTATGGGCAAGATAGCCTTACAGTAGTGAAAAACGAAAATGGCTGTCATTCACTACCAGAGCATGTCACCTGCACTAGTACATGCTCTACCTGTCACATACACTGCACCCGGCCCAACGGGGTACCTTGGGCCTTCTATAGGGGTGACCAATGTGCACAGAAAGGCAAGGGTTAGGCCTGGTCAGTGGGGACACTGACCAGGAGGACATGGCAGTTCACAAACTGCACACAGTCACTGCGGTGGCAGGCCTGAGACACAATTTAGGGCTACTCATGTGGGTGGCACAATCAGTGCTGCAGGCCCACTAGTAGCATTTGGATCACCAGTCCTGGCACACTCAGAGCACTTTACTAGGGACTTCTTGGTGAGACAAATATGCCAATCATGGATAACCAGTTACAATAACAATTTACACAGGGAGCACTTGCACTTTGACACTGATCAGTAGTGGCAAAGTGCCCAAAGCATCATCGAAACCAGCAAAAACGAAATCCAGCACAGGGTCAAAAATACAGAAGGTAGAGGCAAAAAGACAGGGAAAACCACGCCAAAGATGCCAGGTCTAACAGCTACACTGAAAAATTTGGAAGTACACATATTGAAAATTAAAAAAGTATATTCCAAACTTAACTTTCCTCAGCAACCTGCATAAAAGACACCATCCCTGACAGGGGATACCCTACACAGGATATAAGGTTTCCCCTGTTTCCTGTGTAGCTATTTCTGATGAATACTCATAAGAGCAGATTTCTAGTCTTTACAATATTCCCCAGGTGCCAGACTGGATATGGGAGTTTTCACAGAAGCTATTCAGCAAGCCTCTAGGTGGTTCTGTACGACTCCATGTGGACCTCATTGCGCACCGGATGTGACAAAGCAGAGCCACCCTGTGCTCAACATCAGTTTCCGTCATTCCATGCTTTTGAAAGCAGATCCGGAGCTTTGCTCCCATTTTCGCTGATTGACATATTATTTTAAATTCTTTTCCAGTGTACTAGGGAACAATGTCCCCATCAAGGACTAAAGGGTTCAAACCATGCCATGACTGTTGAAAACAGATTTTGGTGAGAAACCCACATGAGGTGTGCTTCTGGAGTTTAGGGCACGACTCCAAGTCATGTGAAGAATGTGTGCTGATGTACCAGAAGGTAATCCTGTAATGTGAAGCAAAGCTGTACGTCGCTGAACATCGAAAAATGTTATGGGCCCTGTCTAAGTCCAGCACTTAGTCTAGAGTGGCAGACCTGATCTCGAGGCCATTCCTATGTCATGTTTCCTTGTGGTCGAAGTCATCCGGTAGGTCTGGTGCCATGCGTGAATGTGACTCCCTGGCTTTTCTGGAGACATGCAGGCATCCCTTATAGTTATGTCTTTGGATGCGTTATGCTTATTTGGTGAAAAGGATATCTGAAAGAGACACTTCAGTGATAGATTCCTTACCTTAGAATATCCCCAGGTGTCAGACTTGATCCGGAAAGTTTTCGTCAGCAGTACCCCTATGCGTCGGAAGGTGACGCCGTGCAGCTCCGCGTCAGTCACTGGCGTCGTAGGCACCGAGATGACGTCACGGAGACAACTTAGGCGCCACCATGCGCGCTGACGTCTGTTCTTTCTTTTTCCGCGCCAACAAGCGCAGATCTGGTTAGAACACTTACCCTAGTCATTTTGTGACTAAACTTTTGAGACTTTTTGTCTTCCATTTTTGAGTCTTTGACTCCTGGTGCCACTTAGGGATGCCTGGGTTTAAATCCTGCGGGGCCTGTCGCCGTACGATGTCGGTGGCCGACCCCCATGGCGTCTGTCTCTACTGTCTGTGGCTGACCATGGCTGCTGGTCCTGTTCCGACTGTCTGGCCATGGCTCCAAAGGCCTTGCTGGAGGCCTCGCAGACGTCTCCGTGCTGTTTGAGGTCCAGGGGTCGATTGAGGGACCGCTCGCTGAGCCATCACCATCGCTCCTCGGGGTCTTCACACTCGGAATTGGGTAAGAGACTTCATAAGAAGAAGTCGAAGAAGCCTTTCCGCTCTCCAACGTCCCCCCGTCAGTCTCCGGATGCGGACAAGGGGGCCGGTGGTCCTACCCCCCGCTGCTCCTTTGGAGCCTGTGAGTCCCGAGGCTTACCCACCTTATCCGGGTCCGATGGCGACTCCTGCCCAGGTGCAAGGTTTTCTTGCTGCCATGGACCACCTTTTCAGGTCTCGGGCTCCCGCCTGCTCGCCTTCGGGCCCGCGGTCCAAGTTGAGGGCTCTACCTTGCTGCTGGCTCTGCTGCCGGCGGCGGCTCCGGCCCTGTCGCCGCAAGAATCTCCGCCGGCGGCTCCGACCCCGGCGCCGCAAGGTCCCGGGCAATTTTGTTCCTGGTTGGGACCCTAATTGGGACATGGAGCCGTACCGGCGTCAACTGGTGCCCTTCACGTTCAACCATTTATATTCCCCTGTCCCTCCTCCACCGCTGCAGCTTGTTTCACGGGCAGTGGAGGAAGGGGACGACTGGGAGGTGTCTGAGGACCATCTTGCACGGCAGTGCTGGTCTGAACAGGAATGGACAGAAGAGTTGGAGTATGCAGATGGATTTGAACTCTCCTCTGACCCTGGTTTTCTTTCTCCTCCTGCTGTGGCTAAGGAGGAAGCGCATTCCGTACCGCTCCGCCGGATAAGGAATCCAAGAAGCTGGAACAGTTCGGCAAGAAACTGTTTTCATCAACCAGCTTAGGGCTGCGGTCAGTGAACACCGCATGCCTCTTGGGCCGCTACTCCCACGCTATGTGGGACACGGTTGCGCTGGTGCTGCCTCAGTGTCCGGAGTAGGTTCGGGCAGTGCTTTCCCAAGCTGTTGCAGAGGGAAAAGATGCAGCAATCCGGTGTGGACTGGACACAGCGGACTCGCTGGGTAGGGCGATTTCCACAATAGTCGCCCTCCATCGCCACACCTGGTTGTGGTCCACTGGGTTTTCAGGGGATGTTTAAAGTTCTCTTATGGACATGCCCTTTGATGGTACTCGCCTGCTTGGCGATAAGGCAGATAGTGCGCTGGAGCGCTTTAAGTACTCCCGGGCTACCGCCTAGTCCATGGGTCTTTCCACCATATGCCCTGCCTCGTCTGCTTTTCGTTCCTTTCGTGGCCACAAAAGGGGCGCCCGACACATCGGTTCAGGCAGAAGCCTGCACAGAGCCAACCTCGGCGCAGCCACGGACGTGGTTCCTGCCGCAGCAGGACAGGTGACGAGCGCGCGGGTCAGTGCACCTTCGCTCCCACAGCATCTGCCTCAAAGCCTTCCTAGTCCAAGCTTAGGGGCACACCCCACGCCGGTGGGCGGCAGGATTCACCACACCTCCCCTACTGACGTTCCGTTACCTCGGACAGGTGTGTGCTGCAAATCATCCGAAGGGGCTACTCCCTCCCCTTCGAGGCTGCCCCTCCAGCCAAACCACCTCAGTTCCACCGCATGTCGGGGGACCATTTTGCGCTTATCCAGCAGGAAGTCACGGCCCTTTTGGCCAAAGCGGCCATCGAGCGCGTTCCTGGGCCAGAAGTAGGGCGTGGTTGTTATTCCTACTACTTTCTTTTCCCCAAGAAGGAGAAAGGGGGCCTGCACCCTATCTTGGACATCAGGAACGTCAACCGCTTCCTCCGGAAGGAGAAGTTCAAGATGCTGACTCTGGCTCAGGTCTTGGCTGCCCTCGATCCTGGAGACTAGATGGTAGGGTTGGACTTGCAGGACGCATATTTTCCTATCCCCGTCCTGCCGGCCCACCGGCGTTACCTGCGGTTCACGGTAGGCCAAGAGCATTTTCAGTTTGCCATGCTCTCCTTTGGCCTTACAAGTGCCCTTCGGGTGTTCATGAAAGTGATGACGTTGGTCGCAGCTCATCTGCGCAGATCAGGCGTTCCAGTTTTCCCCTATCTCGACGACTGGTTGTTTAAGGCGGGCTCGCCCCAGGCACTCGTCTGCCACCTCCAGACTACAGCAGACCTCCTGCATTTGCTGGGATTCTCCATCAACATGCCAAAGTGGCACCTGAGTCCCTCTCAGAAGCTCCCCTTCATTGGAGCGGTTCTGGATTCAACGCAGTTACGGGCTTATCCTCCCGAGCAGCGAGTCCGGATATTCAGGCTAGGATTCCGATCTTTCAGCCTCTATCCCGGGTTTCAGTCATGATGACCCTCCGGCTCCTGGGCCTCATGACCTCCTGTATCCTGCTACTGCAGAATGCAAGATGGCATATGCGGGCTCTGCAGTGGGACCTGAAGTTCCAGTGGGCACAGCATCAGGGCTACCTGTCCAATCAAGTCCAGATCTCTGGGACACTGCACAACAATTCCAGTGGTGGCTCACGAATCGCGATTGTGTCAATGGCAGATCCCTCTCCCTTTCCCAACCGGAGCACACAGTGGTGACGGATGCGTCCCTCCTGGGATTGGGCAGCCACTTGGGAGAGGCAGAGATCAGAGTCCTCTGGTCTCCGGCGAAGTCCCGGCTCCATATCAACCTTTTGGAGCTTCGGGCGATCCGACTTGCACTGAAAGCATTCCTTCCCTCTGTCCAGGGAAGTGTAGTGCAGGTGTTCATGGACAACACCACCGCCATGTGGTATTGCAACAAACAGGATGGGTGGGGTCGTGGACCCTATGTCAGGAGGCTCTGCGCCTCTGGACATGGCTGGAACATCAAGGCATTACCTTGGTAGTTCAACACCTGGCCGGTTCTCTGAACGCCAGGGCGGACGAACTCAGCCGCCGGTGTATGATGGATCACGAGTGGCGTCCGAACTTGGACGTGGCGCAAGGTCTCTTTCTGCAGTGGGGAGAGCCTTGGTTAAATCTATTCGCCACTGCAGAGAACGCGCAATGTTATCAGTTCTGCACGTTGGAATGTCCAAGACGAGAGCTGCGCTCTGTTGTATGCCTTTCCGCCTATGTCTCTTCTGCCCAGAGTGCTGAAGAAGATTCGGCGTGACTGGGCCCAAGTCATCCTTGTGGCTAAGGATTGGGCACGAAGATACTGGTATCCTGAGCTACTCAGCATGACAATCGATACCCCGATCTGACTGCCTCCTCAGGAGGACCTTCTGTCGCAGCAGCAGGGGACAGTCCTTCACCCGAACCTGTCCAGCCTCCACCTCTATGCGTGGAGATTGAGCAGCGACAGATGACAGCTTTCGAACTTCCTCCCGAAGTCTGTGATGTCATTCTGGCAGCCAGGCGTCCCCCCACTAAAACGGTATACGCCTGCAGGTGGAACACGTTTGTGGCATGGTGCATGAATCCCCTTTCTGCCCTTGTATCCAAGGTCCTTCTGTTCCTTCTCTCTTGGGCCCAGCAGGGCTCTGCTCTGGGCACTATCAAAGGTGATCTTTCGGCCATCTCTGCCTTTCTTCGGCTTCCAAATCAGCCTTCTCTTTTTAAGTCCCTGGTTGTTAATCGCTTCCTCAGAGGCATAACACACAAGTTTCCTCTTGAGCCATTAATAATGCCTCAATGGGACGTAACTCTTGTCTTGATCTATCTGATGTGCGCTCCATTTGAGCACCTTCATAACTGCCCCTTATGTCTTCTCACTCTCAAGACGGCTTTCCTGGTAGCTATCACCTCTGCCAGAAGAGTGAGTGAGCAGCAGGCTCTTTCTGCTAAACCTCCTTTTCTATCTGTTCATCCGGACAAGGTGGTTTTTAAGGACTCGACCTTCTTTCTTGCCAAAGCTTGTCACGCCCTTCATTCACCTTGCCCACCTTCTTTCCGCCTCCGCATCCTTCAAAAGAAGAAGAGAGGCTCCACCGTCTAGACACAAAACATGTGCTCTCGTTCTATCTGAAGCGCACACAACAGTTCCGGGTAGATGACCAACTTTTTGTTGGCTACGTGGGTGCCAAAAAATGTCGGGCCATGCACAAACGAACCATCTCTCGGTGGGTCGTTCTGTGCATCAAAGCATGTTACTTGTTGGCTAAGAAGGAGCCTCCTGTGGGGCTGCGTGCCCATTTTACCTGGGCAACGGCAGTCACTACTGCCTTGGGACGCGGCGTTCCCTTGCAGGACATTTGTTAGGCAGCTGCGTGGGCCTGGCTGCACATGTTTACCAGGCCTTATTGCCTTGACAGTCAAGTCAGGAGAGACGGCTTCTTTGGCCGTTCTGTTCTCCGTGACTTTCTGGTGTAATCTTGTTCGCAGACCCTTCACCGGGGTTGGTATTGCTGGGGTATCTTTTCTAAGGTAAGGAATCTATCAGGTGCCTCATTCAAATGCACAAGTTATTACTTGTGTAACGATATATCTGTAAGAGACATTAGTTAGTGATAGATTCCTTACTGCCCCACACATCCTCCATCCCCGTTCTGCGAACTGATTTGTAGGGTTAAGGTCATCCCTTTCAGGACCCTAGTTTCATGGCACCAGTGGTTAGTTTCTTGCATGGCTCTGCATTCCTGGTGCGGAAAGTCATGTACAGAACTGACGTCAGCGCACATGGGTGTCGCCTAAGTAGTCTCTGTGACGTCATCTCGGCGCCTACGTTGCCAGCGACGGAGGTGGAGCCGCACAACGCCACCTTCCGACGTGCAGGGGTACTGCTGACATAAACTTTCCGGATCCAGTCTGACGCCTGGGGATATTCTAAGGTAAGGATTCTATCACTAACTAATGTCTCTTACAGATATATCGTTACAGAATTAGTAACTTGTGCAATTCACCCTTCGAAAGCTGAGCCACGCAATGTTCCCTGGGACTCTCTACTTATGCTTGACAAATTCCTCAGTTTCAACCTTTCTGAGGCTACTCTAAAGGGTTGATGTATAGACAATGCCAAGCCCTGTCACCACCCCAACAGCCATTCAATGATTTTGTTTCTGGGGACAGATATGAAGCAGACATTGCACAGATCACTGGGAATAACTTTTTTGTTAGTCCCCCTGTACTGTGACGTCTGCCCCCAAACCACTTCAGTTTGTCTTTAGAGGTACACAACCACCCTCTGGAATGTAGGATCAGACATTTTCTCACAGGTTGGGATTCTTATCATATCCGACAGATGGGTCCTCCAGATCACGCAGCAGGGTTATGCCCTCTCATCTCTCTTTGACCCACAACTGCTTCCTCCCACCACAGAGCCGCTTTCACAAGAGGCATTTTGCTGCAAGAGAAGCAGGCTCTACTGAGTCTATTTCATGTGCCATTCCTGCAGTTGCACAAACATTACCTGTGGTTCAAGGTCGGCCAGAACCATTTTGAGTTTGCAGTGCTCCCCTTTGGCCTTCCCAGCACCCAATGAGTGTTAACGAAAGGGATGGGGGTGGTCTTCACCCATCTTCGAATGTTGAGGATACCAGTTTTCTTCTACCTCGATGACTGGCTGTTAAAGGCGGGCTCACCATAGTCAGTCGCAGACACCTCTAAAAAACAGCAAACCTCCTGACTTTGGAGTTCTCAATCAGTGAGCTAATGTTGCACCTTATTCTTTTGCAGAGTCTTCTTTTTATAGGAGCTGTTCTGAAGACAGTGCAGTCCAGTGCCTTTTCTCCACCCTGACGAGTCCAGGACTTTCAGGCTACAATCCTGATGTTTCAGCCTTGTTCCTGTATCTCGATGAGAGCAGCTTGTAGGCTTCTTGGCCTACTGGACCTCATGCATCCTGCCTGTCCACTTCACCAGGTGTGGTATGCAGGCTCTGCAGTGAGGTTTGAAGTCTCAGGGGGCCCTGCCCCAAAGAAACATGTTGGATGTCATCCACGTTTTGGAGGAGACTGCTTCGGGATCTGCAGTAACCTAACCAGCTGCTGACACCTCTACCTTCCCCACCCAGAGCTGAAGGTGGTGGTGAATGTGTCCCTGCTGTACTAGGAAGGTAATCTGGGAGAGGTGAAGATCAGAGAATTGTGATCTCCTGCGGAAACCCAGCTCTGCATAAAACTGTTTGAGATGTGGGCCATCCGCCTGGAATTGAAGGCCTTCCTGACATCCAGCAAGAGAAGGGTCAAGCTTGCAGATTCACACAGACACACCACCACCAAGTGGTACTGCAACAATCTGGGTGTAGGGGGTTCTGTGCCAAGAAACCCTACGCCTCTGGAGTTGTCAGGAGCGTCAGGGTATCTCCCTGAGCATGAACATCTGGTGGGTTCTTTAAACGTCAGGTTGGACAAGCTCAGCTGGCAATGTCGGGCTGATCATGAATGGTGGTTGCATCCTGAGGTAGTGCAGGACATCTAACAGTGTTGGAAGCTCTGGTTGGATCTTTTTGTGAGCGTCAAGAATGCACAGTGTAAAAAAACGCTGCGTTTTGGAGTTCACAAGTAAGTTTTCTCTTGGCGATGCATTCAGACTAGAGTTGTACATGGGACTCCTGTATACGTTTCCATCCCTGCTTCTCCTATCCCGAAGAAGATCAGGATAGACAGGGCCCAGGTCATCCTTGTGGCTCTGGATTGGGTGAGGAGTTTGTGATACCTGGAAATTCTGGCCATGAGCATCTTTCCTCTACCACTTCGGGAGCATCTTCTGTCACAGCAGCAGGGCCGGGTTCTGCACCCAAACAGATGCAATCTACACCTTCACACGTAGAGATTGCGCAGTGGAAGTTGACGGTGTTCAATCTGCCGCTGGAATATGTGGTTACAGGTGTTGCTCTCCAATGTCTATTTACGCCAACCACCGGTACAAATATTGGCCTGTGTGGAGTCCGCAATACAGACCCTTTCTAAGCCAAAGTGTTGGATGTTGTTTGTTTTGTCTTTGGTCTAGCAGCTCTTGCAGTGGTTAGGTTCTAGCACTTTTGCCATTTTTGCATCTGTCAGACCAACCATCCTTGTTTAAGTCACCTTTTGTGAAGGGTT
Source organism: Lissotriton helveticus (assembly GCF_964261635.1). Classification (NCBI taxonomy): domain Eukaryota; kingdom Metazoa; phylum Chordata; class Amphibia; order Caudata; family Salamandridae; genus Lissotriton; species Lissotriton helveticus. The sequence goes on along the minus strand of NC_136069.1, from coordinate 422,871,658 downwards.
ATTAAAGGTTGTATACACTTGCTCCCTCCCAAACTATTGCAATGCTTGAGTGGGATATTATTATGGTCCTGATGTTCCTCGTGGGCACCTCTTTCAAGCCAATGCACAGCTGTTCCTTGTGTTTTCTGACTCATAGCTGTCTTCCTTATTGCCATCACTTCAGCTCATTCCATGAGTGAGTTCCAGACTCTCTCTTTTCAGCAGCCCTACACCACCTGGTATCCAGACAAACTGGTTTTAAGGACTAGGGTGGCCTTCCTGCCTAATGCCATGACTCCTTTTCACATTAGGCAGTCCATCCTTCACCCAGCATTCTTTGCTCTGCCTCACCCCTCAATAGAAGAACCTCCAATCGAGACAAGTCACTTCTTTCACTTAGGAGCAAATTACAAGTGGTGGGACTGGAACCATCTCTCAATCCTGCCTGGTATTCATGGCATAGCAATATACATTACTGTTGTCGAGGGTGGTTCGCCCCTGATGATAAGGTAACAGGGAAAAGCAGACAGGAATCAGTGTTTCTGTACTTATTCCTTCATATATTTCTCCATTTCCGTTTGAATGTTTACCGTCTGGACAGGGGAAATGTCATGGTGAACAACTCTGGGCTCACGGTGTTCCCGACACCTTGTGATTCTCCAATGGGGCAGCGCTTTTGGAAATTACTGGCCACGTGCAGCGAGGCTATTCAACTTAACAGTGCCACATCCAGCTTTTTCTTGGCGGTGGGCAGAGATTTCTTCAGTCTCCCAAATCTATGGAAAACCTTGTGAAGTTGCAAGGTTTTTCACTTTTCCACATCTGCTGTTAAATTATTAGTTTTGAGACAAATAAGGTTGCTTTTATCCGTATTTAATGGTAACAAAATGAGTATACAGAAAACAGGCAGTGTTCTGGCATTGCCATTGTACATAGAAAAGCTTTACCTTTTCCCTCTTTGCTGGCACTTACTGGATATTATCTATCTACATGGGGAGAAATGTGCATGGGCAAAATTGAACCTAGCAAAGATTTGCAGACAAACACTTTTTTGGTACATGATTTCCCAAGGGAAACTAACATATGGGATATCAAGGACCTGAGATATGCGTAAATTACTGAATTCTAATTAGAGAATCACAAAATGGTTTGTACAAAGGAGCCACGTCACCAGCTTGCAATTCCTTATCAATCACATTTGCAAATGTGAGGTTTTCAAAATGCAAATCCCTAGTAGAAAATGTTACATTTTTAAATATCACGATGGAAGCGAAGGATGACATCACAACTAGGAAATCGTTCTGCTGGAATACATTTGCCAGCCTGAAGGGGTGTACGAGAAGGTTTCCAGGAGCTCTGAGAGCAGGTTTAAAAATGGCAGAACAGGAACTCGAGAAAAGGAGAGGACAGAATGCCCTAAACAGAAGTTTCCCAATGCTGAGTTGCAGATGCTGCAAAAAAACATGTGCTGCACAATGACTACTTATTTGGAAGCAATCTTTATCTGTACCAGAATTGACCAAAAAGAACATACAGCTCAGAATAAAAAAGAAAAATGCTATTGAAGTAAACCAGGGAAACTTGGATGAGATCAGAAAGCGGTAGTAATGATCTAATGGGGCAAATAAGGGAAAGGTTGTCACCAGGCTCGAAAAGCCACTGGAACAGGAACTACCATCACAACATAAAGCATGACTTGAATCAGTAAGATTGATGTGTTAAAGGAAAGTCCAAGAGACATATGTCAGGGCTATGACCAGTGCCTTTTTGGTGGTAGGTTACCACCCCAACAGCAGGACCATGTATATTATAAAGACCTACCTCAACCACCCTACCATTCAACATATTTAACCACACAATCTGGCCTAGATGACGTAAGTGAAGTGTATTATGTGAGTTCTAGTATCGCTTAATACATGCAAAATAAAGTTCATTGGCACTTCATGAACAATTGCAAAAACCTTACAGTCCCTCTACTATACCTGTATGCACAACCCCAATTAGAAAATTGTTAGGAGATGATGCTCTGAAATCAGACTGAATACTGTATTTTACCATAGAGGAAGTGGCTCAGCTGGAGGTAAAGGAAAGCCTCTGGGTCAGGAGGGTGAGGGATCTAATATGAGGGAGAACACAACACAGTCAAATCCATGCATGCAAACTTGGAGGGGATTCCACTATCTGCCCACTCAAGAAAAGTAGCGTGTGGTCCCTCTGAAAAACAGGCAGCGCATCACTATCCACCTGCAATACCTCCAACATCAGTAACGTCTGCAGTACATATGGCAGATGACACAGCATAGTGTTATTATCAGACCTAGGGGATATAGGTGGACAGTAGATCAGAACCTTATGTTTAAACCCATGCATTTTCAGGCTTTGGAAGGTACCAGGCTTACGTTTCAGTAAGGAGAAGTGAAAACACTCCAGGTGATGGAAAATTATGAAGAAGGGTCTTACGTCATTGACTGCACGCCAAAAAACATGATTAGACAGATTCAGGAGCTCTCTCAGGCAGTTATTGTCCTACGTTCCTATAGGAAATTGGGTCACCGGTTCAGGAAGTGAAATCCTACTCAAGCAGCACCCACAATTTCTTTTAGAGTGATGTCACAAGCAAACCCCAAATTAACCCATGCCTAACCCTCTGGTAGCTTGCCATAGCAGTCAGGCTTAACTTAAAGTCAATGTCTAAAGTATTTTTGCGATGAAAAAACCACACACTATTGTAGGGCTAGAGGGATGTTTAGAGATCAAGCCTAAGTATTATCCCCCACTGGAACAAACTAATAAACAACAAACTTAGGGGTCTAATTGGAAATCCAGTAGTGATCCTATACTTTTATAGCCATGTCAGTTGTACATGGGGACAACAACAGTGAATCTAACAAAACCATATCACCAAAAGTGAAGCACCGGTAAGCGTAAGTCACCCCTAGTTAAGGATTCCCATCAAAAGTCTTGTATGAATCAATATTCTCATTTGGTAATCCTTATAGGGTATTGTGTCTCTTGATCATTGAGACCAGCATACCCAGATAGTCAGTTCAGGGTAGCAACCCACAATCACTCGGTACTACCACATGATGTTGATACGATGGGAAGTGCAGTGCAAAACAAATGAGTGGTGATTAAAAAAGTATAGGGAACTTAACAAAAAACAGTTTTAATAGACGTTAGCCCCTTCCCCTTTAAAAAAAAGAACAGTATAACATCGTCATCGCAGTCCACACAAATAGCTGCGAGGAGACCAACATGTTTCAGCCACAACGGGATGATTCCCCAGGCTTTCGTCAGGGTCTCTGTTCTAAAAATATGCTACTGCTTGCAAGTGAATAAAGTGTGAAAAAACTATACAAAAAAACACACAAGTGAAAACCAGTAAAGGATATAATGCTCCTTCAACTGTGTCAACTCCTCTCTTCGGCACCTGGTTGACTTAGTACTGTATGTGAGGGACAAACGTACAAGTGAAACACAATCAGCTATCATGGTCCGTTAGAAAAGATACATTGTTTCTCAAAACTATACAACTTCTTTACTCACCCAGGGTATCCGGGGAGTGGACCTCACCTCTTCCTGGACCTGGCTCAGGATATGTGAGACCCCGCTCTACAATAACAGAAACCGACTTCGTAAATACAAAGGACAGAGGGATCGGACGTTGATCTACTCTGGCGCTGTACAAAATACGAAGTCACAAGGTCTTCTATGCATGGAGCTCACTGCCAACTATCAAAAGGTTCCTAGTGCAGCCTACTATCCATTCTCTTGCTAGCTATAGGCTAAGTGAATCTTGGCGCTATATGACTTAAGTCAGAAGTCAAACAACAGATTGGAAAAAACAGATTTGGAAAAAACGCCTGGTACAAAATTAGTAAGACCGGTAGAGCAGTCGTCCTACCTGTCCGTCGTTGTCTCAGGATGTGACTGAGTCAGGGGGAGGCACAGAAACTCCTTCGTTCTGACTACTTCACTATTCTGGTATGAGAGAGCCAACCAATCGGAGCCAGTAAGGGAGGGGCTGTACCGGAAGGCTGAAATTACTATCCTATCATTGTTCAACACCTTAACTCTCAACAACCGCTGATGTCCGGGATAAATTAGTGCCCGGGGAAGGCAGGTTTGTTTGTGTCTAATACTGGTCTAATACTGCCTGCAGGTTGTCGCGTTACTTGCGCCCGTAATCTCGCGAGGCTTACCTAGTATCGAACTACAAAATGATGTCACGCCTCGGTTCGATGTAGTTTTTTGGTACAAATTCCACCTGCTGTGGCGAAAAAAGTGCGCTGGGGATAAAACTGAAACTACCAAATGACGCAATAATGCGTCGATCGGTAGTTCCTAAAGGGGATGCAGTCATAACAATCTTGCCCCGCATACCCACTCAGAGTGTCTAAAAATAGATGCAACACTTCAACAAAGACCAATTATTAGAGAAAAGGTCAATTTGTCAGACCCCACCCAAGAGCGATGGTGCAATCATCTATCAGAACTCCCATAGTATCCACACCCCTTGGATTGAGTGGATCAAATTAATCACTAGAAAACGATAGGGAACATGTAAGCCCGCGCTCAATTTAGTGAGGACATCACGGACTTCATCACTCCACACGCGCTCCCCTACAAAGATTACATCCTTCTGGGAGACCTCAACTTTCACCTTGAAAACAACAACGACCGCAACTCCACCACCCTCTTGGACAACCTCGCCAACCTCGGACTTAAACAACTGGTCACTTCCCCCACCCACATCGCTGGTCACACACTCGACCCTATCTTCACCTCCAGCAATCATGTCTCCTTCAGCCACACCACGGCTCTCCTTTGGACTGACCACAGCTGCGTTCACTTCACCTACAACAAGCCCAAACCCAACATCCACCCCCAACCAACTCTGCAAAGAAACTGGAACAAAATCACCATCGACCAGATCTCCTCATCGCTTCTTCTAAACCCCCCAGCCCACTCCTCAAACCCCGACCAAGCCGCCACCAACCTCACCCTATGGTTATCCAACAGCGCCGACATCCTAGCACCACTGAAAAAACGACAAATAAAACTTGGCAGCAAGAAGGCCTCCTGGTTCAACGATGATCTTAAGAAATCCAAGAAACTCTGCCGCTCCCTTGAGAAGGCCTGGAAAAAAGACCCAACCACCAGCACCAAGGACGCCTTCAAAAACGCCACCCGCATACACCACCAACTGATCCGAAATGCCAAGAAAGCCGCTTTCAAGGACCGACTAGATAACAACGCCCACAACAGCAAGGAACTATTCAACATCGTCAAGGAATTTACCAATCCCTCGGCCAACTCCAACGACATCACCCCCTCTCAAGCCCTCTGCGACTCCCTAGCCTCATTCTTCCACAACAAAATTGCAGACATCCACAACAGCTTCGACAACCAACCCGAAGACCAACCCACCCATCCCCCTGCAGGACCCCCACCTCCCTTGAACACCCTCAATGACTGGAAGCCAATCTCCACTGAGGACACCATCCGTCTGATGAACTCTATCCACTCAGGATCCCCCACAGACCCATGCCCTCACCACATCTTTAACAAAGCAGACTCCATCATAGCACCGCACCTCCGAGACGTCATCAACTGCTCCTTCGACGCCGCAACCTTCCCGGACAGCTGGAAACATGCCGAACTCAGCGCCCTCCTGAAGAAACCCACAGCTGACCCCACCGAAGTCAAAAACTACCGCCCCATCTCGCTCCTTCCATTCCCGGCCAAAGTCATTGAGAAAGCGGTCAACAACCAGCTCGCCGCCTTCCTCGAAACAAACAAATCCCTCGACTCCTCACAATCCGGCTTCCGAGCCAAGCACAGCACTGAAACCGCCCTCATCGCAGCAACAGACGACATCCGAACTCTCCTGGACAATGGAGACACAGTCGCCCTCATCCTCCTTGACCTCTCCGCAGCCTTCGACACAGTCTGCCATAGCACCCTTCTACAGCGCCTCAGAAACATCGGAATACAAGGAAAAGCACTGGAATGGATCACCTCGTTCCTCACCGGAAGAACCCAGAGAGTCCGCCTCCCACCATTCATCTCAGACGCCACTGAAGTCATCTGCGGCGTACCCCAAGGGTCCTCACTCAGTCCCACCCTTTTCAACGTATACATGAGCCCCCTCGCGGCCATCGCACGCCAACACAACCTAAACATCATCTCCTACGCGGATGACACTCAACTGATCCTATCACTCACCAATGACCCTAGCACCGCCAAAACTAACCTACACGAAGGAATGAAAGAAGTAGCCGAATGGATGAATCACAGCCGTCTGAAACTGAACTCAGATAAAACAGAAGTCCTTATCTTAGGTACCTCCCCCTCTGCCTGGGACGACTCTTGGTGGCCAGAAGCCCTTGGAAAAGCACCCATCCCGACGGACCACGCACGGAACCTGGGCGTCATCCTGGATTCCTCACTTTCAATGAACAGAGAAGTCAACGCTGTCTCTTCATCCTGCTTCAACATTCTTCGCATGCTCAAAAAAACATTTCGTTGGATCCCCACCGAAACTAGGAAAACGGTCACCCACGCTCTGGTCACGAGCCGACTGGACTACGGAAACACCCTCTACGCCGGTACTACCGCTAAACTCCAGAAAAAACTCCAACGAATCCAGAACGCTTCAGCCAGGCTCATATTAGACATCCCGCGTAAAGAACATATCTCTGGTCACCTGAAAAACCTCCACTGGCTCCCCGTCAATAAGAGGATCACTTTCCGGCTCCTAACCCACGCACACAAAGCACTCTACGAAATCGGACCCGAATGCCTCAACACACGAATGTCCTTCTACACCCCCTCCCGCCAGCTACGATCATCCAACCAAGCCCTTGCCACTGTACCTCGCATCAACAAAACCACCATGGGAGGTAGATCCTTCTCCTACCTGGCAGCTAAAACCTGGAACTCACTTCCCACTTACCTTCGCCTTACTCAGAACCACCTAGCATTCAGAAAACAACTTAAAACGTGGATATTTGACAAGTAATTCCCCACCCCTCTTCAAGCGCCTTGAGACCCTCTGGGTATGTAGCGCGCTATATAAATTTTTTGACTTGACTTGACTTGACTAAGGCATGGTATGAGTGACTCTCCATGCTGTTAAATCCCTTCTTCCAAACAACTATGTAAGGGATCTCATCGCCACCATTATTTAAACTAGCAATGTGCACATCACATGAAGGTCACAAAACTCTTGCCAATCTTCATGTATATTCAAGACAGATTGAACCAGGGTATGTCATCGTTCAATCCTCGTCTATCTGTCCCCAATTTGAAAACCCACTTTTGTTCACGTAAGAACAGAAATCTAGACACATTACTCACATGTGGTGGAATAAATGGTTTTTCCAGGACATGCCACTTAAAGTCTGTTTCTGCATGATTGTGTGTTATGAAGTGCTTGGTGAGTTTTGAAATGTCTTTTTTGCACCGAAAAGTGCTTTTGTGCTCTTGCATCCTCACGCGCACCTTTCTCGTGGTCATACCCACGTAACGTTCATTGCACGTGCAGGTAATTAGGTAAATCAGGTTGGTACTATTGCAGTTAGAAAACTGCCGCAGTTCCCAAGGCCGATCAGTACCAATGTCCACGCTTGTGATTTTAGTAGTCAGAGGGCAAACAGAGCAACCTCCGCACGGATGGTGACCCACCACAGGAGGTAGGTCCCATAGAGTACCTAACTCTCTCCTAGGTGTAGCTCTAGGGCGAGTGTGTATCAGATGATCCCTTAGGTTTCTGGAGCGTTTAAAGGTAAAGAGCGGAAATTCAATTTTCTCTTTACCACTGTTCAGAATTCTCCAATGTTTCTTAATCACTTTCTGAACATAATTGGACTTAGTGTTAAAGGTACTCACTAGTGTTAAGCGATCCAAAGGTGGTTTCTCTGAGCGTGGTTCAAGTAGGGCAGCACGATGGTTATTTGCTGCTCGTTTGTATGAACGCTGGACTAGTTTTTTTGGGTAGTGTCTTGCAGTCAACTGCTTGGATAGATCACCTGCATGGCGTTTGAAGGTTTCTGGGGTAGAACAGTTCCGACGTACTCGAAGTAACTGTCCAAAGGGCAGATTATCCCTCAGCGACTTAGGGTGTTGACTTTCGTACAAGAGAAGAGAATTCCTTGCCATGGGCTTACGGTATAATTCACTCTCTAAGCCACTCTCGGTACTGTAGATCAAGAGGTCCAGGAAAGGAAGCCTCTCTTTGCTCATTTCAATGGTAAAGCGAAGGTAGTTGTTCTGACTATTAAGCCATTGATGAAACATGAGGGCCGATTCGCTAGTCCCTCTCCAAACCATCAGGATGTCATCGATGTATCTTTTCCACCAAATTATAGATGGAAAAAAAGGACTGGTGGGGTGCAATACTGTGGTCTGTTCAAAATCATGAACGTATAGGTTCGCTAGCGAAGGGGCAAAAATACTGCCCATGCTGGTCCCAGAGACTTGGTGGTATATCTGGTCCTCATACATGAAGAAATTTTCTTTCATGGCTATGGTGGCCAGGGCCATGATGAACGGCACCGGGGTGATGGAGTCCAGTTCCGAATCCTCCAGGATGGACCTGATGGTATCCAGGGTCGCATCCTGGGGAATGGAGGTATACAAGGACTCTACATCGAGAGAGACTAAATAGTCGGTCTCACGATCAAAGACTATGTCGGGGATTACTCTCAGGACATCAGTGGTGTCCTTGAGAAATGTCGGCATTGTGGGGTAATCCAACCCTCTCCTAGGGCATCTTCTACCAGGACTTTGATTTCACTTGTCAATATAGGACTGAGTGCCTCCGCCAGTTGAGCAACAGCAATGCATATCGTCCCTTGACTGTTGATCCCACTCCCAGATTGGCAAGTGAAATCAAAGTCCTGGTAGAAGAGGCCCTAGGAGAGGGTTGGATTACCCCCTTAGAGGCACAATTTCTACAGGCTAAGCATCCCACCATGCCCTATTTTTACACCTTACCAAAGGTGCATAAACCCCAGAGACCGCCACCGGGTAGGCCCATAATTTCTGGCCAGGGTTCACTTCTAGAACCTCTCTCGGCTTTTGCGGATTATTTCCTCAAACCCTTGGTACACACAATGCCGACATTTCTCAAGGGACCAGCATGGACAGTATTTTTGCCCCTTCGCTAGCGAACCTATACGTTCATGATTTTGAACAGACCACAGTATTGCACCCCACCAATCCTTTTTTTCCATCTATAATTTGGTGGAAAAGATACATCGATGACATCCTGATGGTTTGGAGAGGGACTAGCGAATCGGCCCTCATGTTTCATCAATGGCTTAATAGTCAGAACAACTACCTTCGCTTTACCATTGAAATGAGCAAAGAGAGGCTTCCTTTCCTGGACCTCTCGATCTACAGTACCGAGAGTGGCTTAGAGAGTGAATTATACCGTAAGCCCATGGCAAGGAATTCTCTTCTCTTGTACGAAAGTCAACACCCTAAGTCGCTGAGGGATAATCTGCCCTTTGGACAGTTTCTTCGAGTACGTCGGAACTGTTCTACCCCAGAAACCTTCAAACGCCATGCAGGTGATCTATCCAAGCAGTTGACTGCAAGACACTACCCAAAAAAACTAGTCCAGCGTTCATACAAACGAGCAGCAAATAACCATCGTGCTGCCCTACTTGAACCACGCTCAGAGAAACCACCTTTGGATCGCTTAACACTAGTGAGTACCTTTAACACTAAGTCCAATTATGTTCAGAAAGTGATTAAGAAACATTGGAGAATTCTGAACAGTGGTAAAGAGAAAATTGAATTTCCGCTCTTTGCCTTTAAACGCTCCAGAAACCTAAGGGATCATCTGATACACACTCGCCCTAGAGCTACACCTAGGAGAGAGTTAGGTACTCTATGGGACCTACCTCCTGTGGTGGGTCACCATCCGTGCGGAGGTTGCTCTGTTTGCCCTCTGACTACTAAAATCACAAGCGTGGACATTGGTACTGATCGGCCTTGGGAACTGCGGCAGTTTTCTAACTGCAATAGTACCAACCTGATTTACCTAATTACCTGCACGTGCAATGAACGTTACGTGGGTATGACCACGAGAAAGGTGCGCGTGAGGATGCAAGAGCACAAAAGCACTTTTCGGTGCAAAAAAGACATTTCGAAACTCACCAAGCACTTCATAACACACAATCATGCAGAAACAGACTTTAAGTGGCATGTCCTGGAAAAACCATTTATTCCACCACATGTGAGTGATGTGTCTAGATTTCTGTTCTTACGTGAACAAAAGTGGGTTTTCAAATTGGGGACAGATAGACGAGGATTGAACGATGACATACCCTGGTTCAATCTGTCTTGAATATACATGAAGATTGGCAAGAGTTTTGTGACCTTCATGTGATGTGCACATTGCTAGTTTAAATAATGGTGGCGATGAGATCCCTTACATAGTTGTTTGGAAGAAGGGATTTAACAGCATGGAGAGTCACTCATACCATGCCTTACATGTTCCCTATCGTTTTCTAGTGATTAATTTGATCCACTCAATCCAAGGGGTGTGGATACTATGGGAGTTCTGATAGATGATTGCACCATCGCTCTTGGGTGGGGTCTGACAAATTGACCTTTTCTCTAATAATTGGTCTTTGTTGAAGTGGTGCATCTATTTTTAGACACTCTGAGTGGGTATGCGGGGCAAGATTGTTATGACTGCATCCCCTTTAGGAACTACCGATCGACGCATTATTGCGTCATTTGGTAGTTTCAGTTTTTTCCCCAGCGCACTTTTTTCGCCACAGCAGGCGGAATTTGTACCAAAAAACTACATCGAACCGAGGCGTGACATCATTTTGTAGTTCGATACTAGGTAAGCCTCGCGAGATTACGGGCGCAAGTAACGCGACAACCTGCAGGCAGTATTAGACCAGTATTAGACACAAACAAACCTGCCTTCCCCGGGCACTAATTTATCCCGGACATCAGCGGTTGTTGAGAGTTAAGGTGTTGAACAATGATAGTAATTTCAGCCTTCCGGTACAGCCCCTCCCTTACTGGCTCCGATTGGTTGGCTCTCTCATACCAGAATAGTGAGGTAGTCAGAACGAAGGAGTTTCTGTGCCTCCCCCTGACTCAGTCACATCCTGAGACAACGACGGACAGGTAGGACGACTGCTCTACCGGTCTTACTAATTTTGTACCAGGCGTTTTTTCCAAATCTGTTTTTTCCAATCTGTTGTTTGACTTCTGACTTAAGTCATATAGCGCCAAGATTCACTTAGCCTATAGCTAGCAAGAGAATGGATAGTAGGCTGCACTAGGAACCTTTTGATAGTTGGCAGTGAGCTCCATGCATAGAAGACCTTGTGACTTCGTATTTTGTACAGCGCCAGAGTAGATCAACGTCCGATCCCTCTGTCCTTTGTATTTACGAAGTCGGTTTCTGTTATTGTAGAGCGGGGTCTCACATATCCTGAGCCAGGTCCAGGAAGAGGTGAGGTCCACTCCCCGGATACCCTGGGTGAGTAAAGAAGTTGTATAGTTTTGAGAAACAATGTATCTTTTCTAACGGACCATGATAGCTGATTCTGTTTCACTTGTACGTTTGTCCCTCACATACAGTACTAAGTCAACCAGGTGCCGAAGAGAGGAGTTGACACAGTTGAAGGAACATTATATCCTTTACTGGTTTTCACTTGTGTGTTTTTTTGTATAGTTTTTTCACACTTTATTCACTTGCAAGCAGTAGCATATTTATAGAACAGAGACCCTGACGAAAGCCTGGGGAATCATCCCGTTGTGGCTGAAACATGTTGGTCTCCTCGCAGCTATTTGTGTGGACTGCGATGACGATGTTATACTGTTCTTGTTTTTAAAGGGGAAGGGGCTAACGTCTATTAAAACTGGTTTTTGTTAAGTTCCCTATCCTTTTTTAATCACCACTCATTTGTTTTGCACTGCACTTCCCATCGTATCAACATCATGTGGTAGTACCGAGTGATTGTGGGTTGCTACCCCGAACTGACTATCTGGGTATGCTGGTCTCAATGATCAAGAGACACAATACCCTATAAGGATTACCAAATGAGAATATTGATTCATACAAGACTTTTGATGGGAATCCTTAACTAGGGGTGACTTACGCTTACCGGTGCTTCACTTTTGGTGATATGGTTTTGTTAGATTCACTGTTGTTGTCCCCATGTACAACTGACATGGCTATAAAAGTATAGGATCACTACTGGATTTCCAATTAGACCCCTAAGTTTGTTGTTTATTAAAGTATTTTTGCATCAATTCAAACAGTAATAAAGTCAAAATGCAACACAAGAAAAATACCACACCAATTTAGGAAGATAGAACAAAATGTAATTAATTATTTGAGACCAAACAACAGAAATCCTATTAATAGAACAAGAGATATGCAATTTTAAAGATTTAAGTTTAAATAGTGCTTAAAAACACAAAGTGACAACTGTGTCTGACGCTCGTTGAGTCAGACCGGATCAAAGTTACAAGTTCAGGCAGGCCACGATGGAGCACAGGCCCCAAACAGGGACCTAGTTAGGCCTGCTAAACAAAGTACCTTAAATCCTGGTTGCGGAATGTTACGGAATGCTGCGTTTAGGATGTATCGCACATTCATGCTTCCCGAGGAAGCTGCAGGTCTGAGATGCAGAGTCTTGCATCATCTTTGATGATGCCATCGATGAGGAACTTGAGTTGCAATGACTTGTGTTGCGTAGCTGCAGGTCCAAGGAAGCTGCCGGGCTGTGAGGAGTTGCTTCCCCCTACATTAGTTCTGCTCACAGTACCACAGCTGGGCTCGCAGAGCACCTTCAGGCCCACTTTCAAGGGTTCAGAACTGGGGTGGCTCCACTTTTGGGATAGGACTCACAGCAGACTGAGTCCAGGTGCTGAGTTCAAGGTGGTTGGAGCATTTTCTGTCTCTAAGGCTCTGATCACGAAGTCAGCCAACTAGCCCATATAGTCAATCTAGTGATGCTGGGTTCTAGATGCAGGTCCATTCCTTTTCATTCAGGCAAAAGGGCTTCAGAGTAGTAGTCCTTTTTGCAGAGCAGCACAGCAGTCCTTCTGAGTCTTCCACAGGTCCAGAGGTGTACTGAAGAGTTGGGTCTGAGAGTCAAATATTTATACCTGGTGCCAGCTTTGAAGTAGAAGAAGGGGCGTGGAATTTTAAGTAGAAGGAGATGCGTGGAATTTCCTGCCTCCCTGCTTGGCCCCAGCTTGTGTGGGGGCACAAAAGACTAATGTCAATCCTTTTTTGAGTGTGCTCAGGCAGAGCCTTTGTGATGTGCAAGTGTGGATGGTGACAGCTCCTCCCCCTACCAAGTAAGAGATGGCCCATCCTGCCGTTATCTATTTACCCTTGTTTCACTGTTTGGGGGTAGTACACAAAGACCAACTTCTAGCTACAGAACCCAGGATACAGGCTGTAGGTACCAAATGGTTAGGGCAGGAAAATGCTAACTTTCTAAAAGTGGCATTTTCAGAACAGTAACTTTAAATCCAAATTCACCATAAAAAATTGTTTTAAATTAACAATTCTTTAGACACCAATCTCAACATACCTACTTGCTCCCAATTGAAAGTTATCACTTATTAAATTTAATAAGGTAACACAGTCTTATCATGTGGGAGAGATAGGCTTTGCAGTGGTGAAAAGCTAATTTAAGAGTTTTTAAATACCAGGATATTTAAAACTTAAAAGTACATGCCCAATTTTTTAATGCACTGCAACCTGCCCTTGGGGCTGCTTAAATCCTACCCTAGGGATGACTTATATGTATTAAAAAGTAAGGTTTAGGCCTGGCAAAAGATGTATTTTTAAAGGGGTGGCACAATCATTGCTGCAGGCCCACTAGTAACATTTAATTTACAGTCTCTAGTTACATGTAGTACCACTTTGCTATGGATTTACAAGTAAATTAAATGTGCCAATTGGTGTAAGCCAGTTTTACCATGTTAAAAAGAGAGAGCACAAGCACATCAGCAATCATTAGCAGCGGTAAAGTGTGCAGAGTCTTATGGCCAGCAAAAATTAACTCAGCAAAAAAGAGCCACAATATAGGCAGGCAGAGTGAAGAGGAAATATTGGGAGCAATGTTACATGCTATGTTATTGATACCTTAAATATTTTTGTCTATAAAATGGAAACTTTCAGACAAAACATCAGATATCTATGGTAATATTTGAGACCGGGTACCTGTGTTTCTTATGTGTAGACGGTGCTTCAGCAAATTACCTTAGAAGTGGTTCTTAGTTAAGTAATTTTTACGTTCCCTTCCTTCAGCAGCTCTTTAGCATCTGATTTGTGCATGTTTGTCAAAGGGGCTACATGTCTTCATCATCAGAATAGACATTGTCTGGGTTAATGGGGAAAGCCTCTCCATGTTGCTATATGGTACAAGATAGAGCAACATTCAGTGACCTTACAGTAGGTCTCAGTTGCATACTGCAAAGATCCCCAATTTTGTACAGGCACCTAGATCTTTCGTATTCAAACTGTATTCTCCACCACTGAGTGTGATCTCTTGTGAGTGACTTAGTACCTGCTTTCCCCTGGTGTTGAGGGGTGTAGGTTTTGTGTCATGATTCATGGTTTGATGGTGTACGTTATGTCACCTACAAAAATTGCTTTGCCATTAGATATTCGGAGGATATGGTTATACTTTGTGTTCCAAGGGTAATGTTTCAAATCTAATCTAAGAGGAAGGCATCTTAAAGCTCTCCTATTTCTAAATACTCATTTAAGCCACAATTGAGGAACACAAATGAATCATTGGTACTGCCAGGATGTGGTGCAGCGCGGTCTGTGACCAGGCATTCTGCATTCCATGCCAGCTCTATCATCAGCGAATGTTGGCTTTTTGTGTTGTGATACAGGTGGTTTGATGCTGATGGGAGACAGAATAAAACTGCTCCATTGTATCCTCCAACTCCCATTGGGTATTTGGAAAGGAAGCATCCATATGTATCGTACGTAAAAGAGCATCCAGGAATGATCAGAAAACCTCTGAAAGTGTGCTCTCAGATATTCTCGATGTCGTTGCAGAAATGCCTTGGTAACACCCCTATGCTAGCAGGTTTTGGAAAGCTAGACATGGTTAGGAATTTCCTGTCTGTGCTGGGCGTCTCTACTCAAAATTGGTTTCAAGTCATCTATTAGTTCTAATATGACCCACCTGCTGAGTCTATACTTGGGATCTATTTTCTCCTATTGCTCTTACAGCATCACACACTTGCCTTTATGCTCTCTCCTCCTTCGCCTTTGTTGGATTCCCAAAAACACATTTTTCACACAGTTGCATTTTGAGAGGGAGTATTGCATTCTGGTTCTCCGTTAATACTTAGTATGTGGGTACCACCTGCTTCCACTTGATGATAAATTGCATTTGCAAATCACGTGCTCTGTGGATATTTGCAAATTAAAATGTACGATGTGCTATTTATGTTCCAAATGAGTATATATTTGGTTTGCTGTGCTGAATTACGAGAACATGACAACTCGCATATTTTCCGATTGCTGACCATTTTACGACTGGTTACTGATTTGCAAAACGTTTGTATATCAGGCCCATTGACCAATGTGGCAAGCCTGTCAGAGAGAGCAAGGACTTGTATTAAATATAATCTGATGTAAATATTGTGTCTTAAATATCATTATCTGAAAGAGACTGTTAGCTATAGATACCTTACCTTAGAATTACCCCCAGGCGTGAGACTGGATCCCGAGAATATTTTCTCTTAGCCCTACCCTTGCGCATCGGTAGGTGGCTTCCATCGTCGCCGGGATAATGTTGCGGTGCCTATTTAGGCGCAGCCCCTGTGCGCTGATGTCAATTCATTCTTTTTTCCGTCCAGCCTAGCTGAGATCCGTAGAGAGCTTTCTCTTTAATCACTTTTTGACTGTTTTTTTTTTCAACTCTGGTCAACTTCTTTTTCTTTTTCTGAGTCTTCGACTCCTGGTGCGCGAGGGATGTCCCATCGTTGGACTGGTTTCAAGCCCTGCAAGGCCTGTCACAAACTGATATCTATGACGGACCCGCACATTGTGAGCCTCTGGTGCCTGGAGCGCGGCCACGACCCGAAGTCATGCTCCGACTGTCAGGCCATAAATCCCAAGTCTTTGCGGGAGCGGTCCCGAAAGCTTGTGGAGGCCTGGCAGTCGGCTGTGCGTCGTTCTTGAGCCCTGACCTTGGCATGCTTTCTCCTCCCAACCGTGGCGCTGGAGGAGGGAGCGTCCTATGCTGTGGTGGTGAGAAGGGCAGCTGAGGCCTTGGGCCTGCAGCTCCCTTCGGTGGCAGTCAGGACTAATCTCCTGACGGAGGTTCTTCAACCGGCTTCATCTGAGCCCCTCTTGCCGCGTTCAACGAAGCCCTCACTGATGTCCTTTGGGCACCTGATCCAAGCCCAGCACAGGGCCTCCGGTGGAACCGATGATCACCCGCTGCCACCGCCTGGCTCAAGGCAACCCAGTTTTCTTCACCCAACACCCTTCCCCAGTAAGCTTGGTGGTCCAAGCCTCTTCATCAAAGGTCACATACCCTTCTGCTCCCCGGATAGGGAATCCAAGAAGCTGGATCACATTGGGAAGTGAATGTTCTCTTCCTCCAGCTTGAAATTGCGGACCGCGAATATCGCATGCCTCTTAGGCTGATACTCCCATAATCTCTGTAATACGGCTGCGCCGGTGCTGCCTCGGTGCCCGGAGACGGCACGGGCCGTTCTCTCCCAGGCAGTGGCGGATGGGAGAGACTCCGCCAAATTCACGATTCGATGTGGACTGGATACCACAACTCACTGGGCAGAACGAGTGCCAGGTTGGTAGTCCTTTGGCTCTACGTCTGGGGGAAGACATCTGGCTTTTTGGGGGATGTCCAGGCTACCATGCAGGACATGCCCTTTGATGGCCATCACCTTTTTGGTGACAAGGCAGACTTGGCGCTGGGGGGGGGGGGCTTTAGGATTCTCGAGCTACGGCCAGATCCTTGGGCCTCTCAGCGATGACTCGTCCACCAGAGTCTGCTTTTCGGCCCTTTCGTGGCTACGGATGGGGCACCCCAACATGTCTGGCCATAAACCAGCCAACGGTTCAAGCAAGCTACCTAGTCTCAGCGTAGCTGTGGATGTGGGACCCAACGGCGCAGGTCTGGCGGCCAGCGGAAGGGCCAGCCCACCCTTCTCACACCTGCAGCTTCCTCCAATCCTTTCTAGTCCCACCTTCCAGGACCATCAAAAGCCAATGGGCGGCAGGATTCACCATCACCTCCCCCACTGGCACACCATCACGTCGGACAGGGGGGTTTTGCAGATAGTTCGAAGGGGCTACTTCCTCCCTGTCAAGTCTACCCCTCCATCCATGCCACCGTCTTTGGATCGCATGTCGGAGGATCATTTAGCACTTCTGCGCCAGGAAGTTTCGGCTCTCTCAGGTAAGGGAGCAATCGAGAGGGTTCCTACGCCAGTAGTAGGTCGTGGTTGCTATTCCCGCTACTTTCTGGTTCCCAAGAAGGACAAAGGCCTGCGTCCTATTCTAGATCTCTGAGCCCTCAACCACTTCCTCTGGAAGGAGAAGTTCAATATGCTAATCCTGGCTCTGGTCCTGTCGGCCCTCGACCCTGGAGAATGGATGATAGTGCTGGACTTGCAGGACGCCTATTTTCACATCCCCATCCTGCCAGCCCACAGGCGCTACCTGCGGTTCACGGTAGGCCACAAGCATTTTCAGTTCACTGTGCTCCCTTTTGGCCTTACCAGGGCCCCTCGGGTGTTCACGAAAGTGATGACGGTGGTCGCAGCTCATCTGCGCAGATAAGGAGTTCCAGTCTTCCCCTATCTCGATGACTGGCTGTTGAAGGATGGCTTGCCCCAGGCTGCTGTGTCCCACCTCCAGACTACGGCGGACCTCCTGCACTCGCTGGGGTTCACTATCAACATGCCGAAGTCGCATCTAACCCCTTCTGAGATGCTCCCTTTCATCTGAGCTGTTCTGGACACATTGCAGTTTCGGGCCTATCCTCCCGAGCAGCGAGTTCGGGATATTCAGGCTATGATGCCAATGTTTCAGCCTCTATCCCGGATTTCGGTGAGAATGACCCTGAGGCTGCTGGGCCTCATGGCCTCCTGCATCCTGCTGGTGGATCATGAGAGATAGCATATGCCGGCTCTGCAGTGGGACCTGAAGTCCCAGTGGGCGCAGCATCGGGGCAATTTTTCCCGACTTAGTCCAGATCTCAGAAGGGACTGTGCAACAACTGCAGTGGTGGTTAACGAACCAAACTTGGGTCAGAGGCAGATCCCTCTCCCTTCCCCAACCAGACCTCACAGTGGTGACAGATGTGTCGCTCCTGGGACGGGAAGGCCAGCTGGCAGAGATCAGACGAAGGAACCTCCAGTGGGGCTCTGTGCTCATTCTACTAGAGCTACAGCTGCCACCACTGCTCTTGCTCATGGAGTTCCACTCCTTGATATCTGTCAGGGGGCCACGTGGGCATCTTTGCACACATTCACCAGACATTACTGCCTGGACAGCCAAGCCCGGAGGGATGGCTATTTTGCCTGTTCTGTCCTCCAGGACTTTCTGGTGTGAAGTTGGTTCGTAGACAATCCTCCTCCAGGGTTGGTATTGCTGGGGCATCTATTCTATGGTAAGGAATCTATAACTAACAGTCTCTTTCAGATGAACAAGTTACTTATCTTCGGTACCAGTGTAAGAGATATATGTTAGTTATAGATTCCAGACTTCTAGGTACAGGGACTCCCTTTCAGGGCCCTAGTTTAGCGCACCAGTGGTCAGTGTCTTGAATAGTTCTGCGCTTCTTGCCCTGTAAAGATTTGTCAGAACAGACGTCAAACAAGTAGGGGCAGCGTCTAAATAGACACCTTGATGTCATCCCGGGGAACAAGACGCCGGCGGCGGACACTGAGTCGACCGACGCCACCTACTAACACTCAGGGGTACTGCTAAGAGAAAAATGTCTGCGGATCCAGTCTGACGCCTGTGGGTAATTCTAAGGTAAGGATTCTATAACCAACAAATGTCTCGTACAGATACATCGTTACCGAAGGTAAGTAACGTGTTCTAAAAATATATTGCCCTTTCGTTCTTTGGGTGTAGAATTTCATTTATTAACTCCAACAGGTGTATCATTTTGTAGACTATATTTAGGACATAATATGTATGTTATCTGATATTCTGACAACATTATTCGAGTACCACACCATAGATAAGTGCTCAAACTCCCAGAATGGACTATGTATAGCTGTGCTGAGACTCTTTTGGGGGGGTGGGTATTCAAACACTGTGTTCGCTACTGATGCAGCCTGCACATCTAGTGGCAGGATGGCAGTAGTCTACCCTCAGCCCTTAAGGAACATTGTTGTTGAGTTGACATCACCTCTAGGGTTTGCCAATCACCTTTATTTGCACAATCTGTCATTTAATACATAAATCAAGAGACGTACATACTGATCTGTGACTCGTGCGTAACTAAAGATACCTGTCTGTGTTTAATTCAGTTTTTTGTTTTTTTTTAACTACAGAGATACCACTGTTCAAAGCCTTACTCTGCAGCCTTCGGTGAAAGATGGTCTCATTGTGTATGAAGACTCGCCACTGGTTAGTGTTTTATTCATGTTCATATATGTGTGTATTTTGAAGCTGGCTTATTATAAAATCTGCTTTGCACAGTGTTATTCAGTGTACACCTTTCAATTTACTGACAATTTCTAAACTTGATAAACCCAGCTCCCTTGTATGCGTGAAGCATCACTTTTAAAGACCTCAAATATTTCACTCACTTCAAAGTTGATTTGAAAATAAGACTCTTCATACACATTCCTTCATGGTTACAGTCTTCCTTATGGCACTGGAACTCACTAGAAATAAACACTGACAATCAGAAATGATATAATGACTGAACAAGGAGGCCCTTAGGTTATCAGTGAGTACACATAGTAATGATGCTTGTTGTTGTAAACTGGACCACCACCTCACACCCTTGTCTGGTAAGGTGTCATGTATCTTACCTGCTGACAGTGTGGACAAGAGTAAGGTGCTGAATTTATTTCTACGCCTTTTTGCCTCGCTTTGTCCTGCTTTAGGAGGCAAGAAGTGGTTGCATTTTCATTGATTTTGCTACCATACCTTTCAGCCTCCTTGCAATCTCTGATGGAAGATGTGAAACTAGATAGAGAAGATGCCTTGTCCTTGCCCACAATGGAAGATGGAAATGCCAGATGAATTTGGCCAGTAGTTTATAGGTGGCTGCATATATTTCCCATCTATTTGATGTACCCATCATTCTGGCATACCTCCTGCATGATGCGCCCTGCTACCGAATTGGGCACTCCTCATGAATTGTGATACACTGCCCTTTTCACCTATTCCCAGGCATTTACAATTGGTGTTACTCAGAAGACACACTACTTTCTGTGCCCAATTTTCTACAGGTAGTCTGATGACGTGGCTTCTTTTACTATGTCCAGGTTCTTTGTTAGTTGAATAGTGAGGTTTAGGAGTTTGTGTTCACTGTTGACCTATTTATGTGGTCATTTTCATATTTCAGTAGAAATGTTAACATACTTACAGACGTTTTTCGACCGCAGAAGCAGGGCTTAACCACTACTCACTGTCAAAGTGAAATTCTCAATGGCAATGGTCGTAGATATATAGCGTCCAGTAGTCCTGAGGCAAGGGGACCTACATTATCTTCTGGGCTCTTCATACCTCGTGTGCATGTTATTGTACAGTTGAAAACCTAGTAGTGGGAGCGTCCTGGAAATCAAGGTCCTCAGAAGACTAGGTGCCGTGTGTACCATCGGACACTTCTATGGTTCGGATGATATGGTGAAAAGAGTGAGCTTCCATGGATTCGGTTCGTTGGTTCTGGGGCTAACTTTCCTATCCATCTCATTGAGGGCGCCAGAAATCTTTTCAGATGTTATTCTAAATAGCCATCTGCAACCTCCCAAAGAGTCTGCTTTCCGTGCAACATAGGAGTACTCCCCTGAGATAATGCAAGCTTGAATCTTTTCACTGCAATGATATGCACAGAATTACTTTGTTTAGAAAATGGGGCAATGTAGAAGAAAGGTTTGCTGTACTAAAAGCATATCAAGTTGCAGAAGTAAAAGATTTTGAGGCTACTGTTTCCAAGATGAATTTAACAACAGGCCTGGGCTGCAATTACAACTTTCAGGCTCTGGTTATCCTGTAATTAAACAAAGGATTATGGGAAAGTTCAGCTGAGTGGTTTGAATGTTTCATGATCTCAGTACATTTCAAAGCTTGGAGATTAAGTATCTGAAAATCAGACTGGAACTAGGGTTCCTTTGGATGAAATGTATAGGATAATCCACGAATTGTCATGTCAGTGGATTTTGGAAAATATTTCAAAGGTATGAATCATCCTTGTGAATTATGGTTTTTCAAACCACAGATGCAGAGATACACTTGTATTATAGGCCAAAAGACCGGGATGTCTTTTCTTTTTTCAGGTAAAGGCTGTAAAAATGGGGCACATCCTCGTTATTGATGAAGCTGACAAAGCACCAACAAACGTGACTTGTGTTTTGAAAACTCTTGTAGAAAGTGGAGAAATGATTCTGTCCGACGGAAGACGCATTGTTGCCAGTGAGTACTTTTATGGTGATCTTTTAGAGGGTTGACTTACACACATTTTTTTATCTTAACATTTAGAGCAGAAGCCTTACCCAGGGTGCAAACATTCATTGTGTTTTATTTTTAGTAACATAGGCTTGATGTGTGGAAATCCGCTTTACAGAAGTTTAACGAAGAAGTTAAAGTATATTTTGTTTATTACTATACGTTTCGATTGTGCCAAGTGCTTAATGGACTGATATTAACCAGTGATTGTTTATGCAGTTGTTTTTTATTGGAATCCAGTGATTCATAGATAACAAATAACTCTTTTTAAGAGTGAGTTTAAACCGAAACATTCAACGAGCCAAATGTATGGTGTGCAAAAGGGTACCTTGTGAAACTTCCTACTTGAACTTTATTCAACATAATATGAACTGCAGTTAAATGTTTTTTTTTACTTCCTATGTTTGAAATATCAACATTCTCTATAAAGATTGAGACAATTTTGTTGGAATAGACTTCTAGAAAGGAACTGCTAAACTAAGCAGGGTAGAAAGAAAAGTGTGCTCAATTGTGCTGTTAAATCAACAGTGTTCCATTGAAGAGTCAAAGAAAGACAGTTCAGTAGATCGCAAACAGAAAGGAAGGCTGGAAGGAAAGGCTTGGATTGAGAAGGGATCATGACTAAGTAAAAGGTACTGATGGGAGCTGGAGTGCCGGAAAGAATGGGAATTTGAACATGTGCAGCAGTAAGTGACAGATTAGGTTCAGTATCTTGTCACCCATTGCTCCTTCTTCACGAACCATATGTCTGTGTTTATAACAGAATTGTTCTTTTTGTATGCATTTGTCTTTTTTGTACTTTTTATCAATGCCTACTGCACACTAGGTGTCCCTCTGTCAGCCCTGCTGAGACCAAGACTTGGAGGCTGACGGGGAGAGATGTGCTCTGATTTCTGGCACAAGAGAGAACCTAAAACACGGAAGAACAAGGACAAGAAAACTTGAATATTTTGGAGTGCATTGGGATCTAAATAGTGGACATAAACTGGATTATTCTTGTAATAAATTATAGTTCATACGCTTTGCGAAAACTGTCTGTAAAGCGAAAGAGATCACAATAAGGCAAGTAGCAGTCATTCGTGGAGAGTCTTGAGAGACACCCTGCTATTATTATGGAAGACGAGCACTAAGTGAGTCTCGGTGCATGAGGAACAAAGCTTCAGGACTCACTACCACCCTCTGATGATAATAAACAAATTTTTTAACACAGACACAAAAAAGGATATGCAGAGCAAAGCAAGACAGAGAATTCAGAACCGGGCCCCAGGAAAGGCTGGGGAAGATTCTAGCAAAAATGGAATGGGGAAAGCACAACAGTGTACAGAAAAAGCAGACATACTAACCTAACTGGGAAGACAAGACAAATACAAAAAAAACATAGTAAAGTTAAATAAGTAACTGGAGCAAGTAATATGACGAAAGAAAATGTAACTCTTGAATACATCAAGAACACCCGAAATGGGCTGGAAGAAAGCGCCTTGCAGCCCTGGTTGCTTCTCATACTGCAAGAGAGGTGAGCTGATGCTATGACGGAGTTCCACGCTTCCGTGTAGCACCTGGGATCCCTGCTCCTTGCTCCTCCCCCCACTAGGTTGATGGTGGCAGGTAGCTGGCGTTTCTGCTGCCTCCTGCTTCCGCACTAATCCATCGTGTTTTTCGGCGTTTTCTGAGTTCTTTTTGAGCGGTGGTGATATTCTCTGGCGAAGAAAACACCGAAGCGCAGCACAATTTCTCCGAAGTCGAGCTGAGCCCCCTCCTAGCCTAAGCTCCCAGCCTGAAGCCTGAAGCCCGAGCCTGAGTTCCGCGGGCTCGGGGATTTGTGAACTTGCTCCCCACGGACAGACTTTACTCCTTTACTTTAGCCGGATTTTTTTACAGCAGCAGCAGCGGCGGCGGCGGTGGGTGAGTCTTTTCAACTGGTGGCAAGCTCAGGGGATGGACATTGTGAGGTGCACCGATTTACGCCCAAAAGAATAATAGTCAAAGCGCTGTGTGATAAAAACTGAGACTGAGACAACGCATCAAGCTAGTCCTCCCAGCCCTATGCCCCTTGCCCCGCGGACTCGTTCTTGCTCCCTGCTCCCTGGCGATAGATTGATTGTGGCTTTTCGTAAAATTTTTCTACAACAGTGGCGCAGGTGAACTCTTTTCTAGCTGTAAGAGCAAGCTCAGTTGTATTTGCTGGTTAAAGGCTTTAAAGGCTTTGGAGGTTTGGAATTCTCACGTAAGGTGAAAGCTCTTCGCCTGCAAGCTAAAGAAGCAAAGAATGCCGCTAAGCTACTGGATAAAAGCAATAAAGGCGAATGTAAGGAAGATGTTTCCTCAGAGAGCTCAGATGAGCTGGAGGGGTCTCTTACGGAACTGCCTAATCAAACTGACCCGGGAGAAGGGACAGGGCCTGCGAATATCTACTTGGAGGCCTCCCAAATCGCTACAACTGCTCAATCTACTCAAGAAGGTCTAAACGTAGAGAAGAAGGTTAAGACACCGGTTAAGACACCAGGAGCGCTAAAGGGCCCAAAGCAATTTCCTCTGTTTGACAAAAAAACAAGCATGTATTCCATCTGCAGCCCTATTCAATCAGCTGTCTTCTATGCAACAAACCATTCTCCAGACACACTTGCTGTGACTTTGTTTACAGGGAACTCGGGCCCAGCGTTGGGTCCGACGGTCAATACTACTGCCACTATCCCCACACCCGTCGCAACCATATCTCAAAGGAAAAAATCACCGGTATCTTCGGCTCAAAAAGGAGATGATGATGTGGTGAATGCAGTTATGTTACAAGATGACATTCGATCTACGTTCCCTGCTGACCCATTTAGCCCCATCTTAAATTTGAACACTGAGACTGTGGGGGAAAACCAGATGTCAGTAAAAGACATGCTGAATTTAATTCTAGATGAGGTGCGGGAGATGAAGAGGTTTCAAAAATTAGAATTGGCCTCAATCCACCAGCGACTGGAAACATTTGAGGATTTAGTTTCTACCTTCCCAGTTCGCCTGCAAGAAGCTGAGAGCCAAATATCGAACTTGGAGGATCAGATGACAGAGGCTAGAAAAGACGCTAAATTGATCTCCAAGACCACACGGACACTGGAAACGAAACTGGACAACTATAATCGAAGATCGAATCTTCGAATAGTGGGGGTTCCGGAAGGAATAGAGGGGG
Source organism: Lissotriton helveticus (assembly GCF_964261635.1). Classification (NCBI taxonomy): domain Eukaryota; kingdom Metazoa; phylum Chordata; class Amphibia; order Caudata; family Salamandridae; genus Lissotriton; species Lissotriton helveticus. The sequence goes on along the minus strand of NC_136069.1, from coordinate 422,846,819 downwards.
TCTAACATGGTGCAGTGGGTCACTTCTTTTTCAAAACAAAAAGTGATTCCTATGTACGAGGGCGATTTAACAATCACTAGAGCACACCGTGTACCTGCCCAGCCCTTCCCTAATTCCACGCTTCCTCGAACAATTTTGTTAAATTTCGCAGATGTCCGGATAAAAGAGACTATTCTTTCCACGGCTATCCAGCAAAGATAATTTGCAGTCAATGAGACGGTTAAATGCTGAATCTTTTCTGACATGTCCGCTGCTGCCGCACGCAGAAGGCAGGAATTTGTCAAAAGTTTACACTTATTTAAAGCTAAGGATGCCCAAGCTATGATTGCTCAGCAGTCCAAGCTGAAAGTGCTGGTTAAGGGCAGATTCTATATGCTGTCAGATATAGATGAAGCACAGGAACTACTTAAGGAGATTTCACATGGTCATAAGAGTTAGAAATCGCTGGGTCGAATAATTATTTTGATTTGATTATTGCTATTATGTTTAAGTGTTCTTGAAAGTCGGGGGAGGAAGCGGGGTGGTGCGGGGTAAGGGGTCCTGAGGGTCAAGGGGTGTAATAACAGGACACTCCAATGTTAGGGGGTAGGTTCTCGTGGCCAGCGTGGGGAAAGGGAGATGGGCCACTGGATGCTGGGGTGGGTGGGGCTGAGTTCATGAGTGGGGGGGGGGTTAAAAAAGGAATGGAAAAATGAAGTTCTTGGTGTTATTTTGCCTAGCTTGCTTATGGACAAATCTCTGGCCATTTATAATATACAAAAAGAGAGGGTTGGACGGACAGAAAATGTCCAAATGTGGTTTAATTTTGAATGTCTAGTAGGGAGGGTTTGAAAATAATTTCTTTCAATATTAATGGTTTAAATAATAATAAGAAAATGCGGGCAGTAGAAATGTGGATCAAGGCAGAAAACCCTTCTGTAATACTCTTACAGGAGACACATATCTCCTCTTCTAAGATCGAAGACTGTTTAATGCTTAAATCATGTGCTTCGTATCGAGGTTTTTCCTCGTTTACTGAATCCCAGCGAGGGGTTGCGATATTCCTAAATAAGAACATACACGCTGAAATTATTCAAACAGAAGAGGGTGGTTCAGGACGTTGGTGCTGGGCCACATGTAAAATGAAAAACAGACAGAGACCTATTACTTTTGTTAGCTTTTACGCACTGTTAGATGATAATTTCAGAGTGTATGAAGACCTGTTTCAATCTTTACTGATGGTGGCAGAAGATATTGTTATTGGAGGCGACTTTAATGTCCTTATGAATTTCAAGCTGGATTCAACCACTCAATCGAGAAAGCAGCCTAAACCCAAAGCATTGAAAACTATCCTTAACTATAAAATAACACTCGATCTCTGTGACCCCTGGCGTACACAAAATCCATCCAAAAAAGAATATACTTGTTGGTCAGGGAGATTTAAGTCTTCTCGGATTGACTTTTTTCTCGCCTCTAGAAAACTGAGTCTGTGTCACCAGAGGACTGTTTATAATGGGTTTTCTGATCACGCAATGCTAGTCATTGAATTTATTTTAGGGAAAAATGTAAGAACTCCCAAACGTTGGGTGTTTAATAAAACAGATTTGAATGACGAAATATGGGTCCCATCATTAAAAGCCGAGATTGGAGAATTTCTTTCCCGCAATATTGAAACAGCCCCACTTAACATCGTTTGGGATGCTCTAAAGGCTTTTATCCGCGGTATAGTCATAGGGAAAGACGCAGCCGCTCTGACCGCTGCTAAGTCCATTAAAAATTCATTGGACCAATGCATACAGGTTTTAAGTATCTTAAGGCAGCAGAATCCCTCCAGTAGTGTTCTAGAACAATTAAATGAAGCCAAACGGGAATTTAGTGCACATTTATACGCTCAGAGTGAGGAGATTTTTCGTAGTCAATCTCAAAAAATATACGAAGAGAGTAACTTTATGGGGAAGTTTTTAGCCTGGCAGGTTAGAGAACAAGCCGCCACAAATTTGATCCGAGGTTTAAAGTGCCCAGTGACGCATTTGCAAATAGTAGACTCGGCGGGAATAGGGAAGATAATGCTTACTCACTATAATAATATCTATAGTCAGCAGCATAAAATAGATCAGCAAAAGCTAACTGATTTCTTAGGAAAATATGCATTGCCTTCTCTTCTCCAAACTGAACAATTGGTAATGACGAGTCCATTTTCTGTGAAAGAAATGGAGCTGGTAGTGAAAGACCTCCCGAATGGCAAGGCCTGTGGCCCAGATGGGCTACCTGCCGAGTTTTTTAAAGTTGTTTGTAGCGCCTTTTCCGATTATTTTATTTATTTATTTATTTTTTTGCAACTACTCAATTCTATGTTGGAAGGAGGACCAATTCCAGACTCTTTCCGGGAAGGCACGGTGGTTAGCTTTTTGAAGAAGGGGAAAGAAGCTAAAGATCCTAACTCATACCAGCCAATCACCCTATTAAATTCCGATTACAAAATCGCTACAAAATTACTGTCAATTCGGTTTAACCAAATATCAACAGACCTGATACATCCTGATCAAAACGGATTCATTGCAGGTAGACAATTGATAACGAATACGCATTATTTGATTGAAGTCTTAGATTATTTTGAGACACGGGGGACTCTAGCATTAATTTTGTTATTAGATGCCGAAAAAGCTTTTGATTTGGTGGTTTGGGAGACACTTTTTATTATTTTGCAATATTTTGGCATCCTGGATAAAATTATCAATTTAATTCGTAATCTTCATACCTGTGCAAAAGCCAATGTCATTATAAATACGGCAATGGTAGGGTCAGTTTTAGTTAAGAGGGGCACGAGGCAAGGTTGCCCATTATCACCCGTTCTTTTTGCGTTTTTTATTGAGCCCCTAGCAGTTACAATTCGGAATTGCGCCGATATTCTCCCTCCCGTTCCATTAATGGCCAAGATCAAGCTTTATGCTGATGACATTATGCTGTTAATTAAACCCAATTTACAATCTCAAGCATGGGTATTTCAGCTTTTTGAAGAATTTGAGGCTTTGGGGGGATATCGGATCAATAAAAAGAAAACGGAAATTCTGGTCTGTGGAGGCAGAGATCCAGAATTGCATCCTGACATAAGTTGCTGTATTAATGATAAACCGAACAGATATCTAGTTTTATTTTTTTACAGCTTCGGTTACAGATTTGTATAGTCTTAACTTCGATCCTCTTCTTCAAAAGATTCGTCCGTTCTTCCTTTATTTAATTTTCTGTTTTCCATCACCCCTTGTTTTTTGCCAGGAGTATTTTTTTCTAAAGTTGAATCTATGTTCTCAGGCTTTGTTTGGGCGAAAAAAACACCTCGAATTGCAATAAGCACTCTTTATGAGGATTTGGATCAAGGAGGCCTCTCTTTACCGAATTTTAGGGATTATTATAGTGCCTACTTTGCTCAGTATTTGTCAAGATTTAAAAACCAAACTCTACATCAAAACGTATTTATTAATTTCTTGTTTGATCTAATTTGCCTCGAAATTCAGATACCTTCCCCCCTGCAGGTTCCTAAATCTCCCAAACTAGTCCGTTACAAGACACTAGTATGGTTCTTTAAGAAACGTACGGCCATGCTTAAAAGATATTCTCTACCCCCCTTTAATTCAACAACGTTGTTGTCTAATTTATTTTCGTTTATAGGGATTGGGGTAGGGCCAGAGATGGTTGAAAATTGGGTCAGGGCAGGATACATGAAAGTGACCGATTTTCTAAAAAATGGAGTGTGGATATCCCCGTTAGAGATGGCACGTCTAGTCCATGGGAACTATCTGCTGGCCGGGTCTTATAATATGATATATAAAATTCTGGAGCAATTGGATCCCATACAGTTTATTCAGTCATCCCCATTGACTAACGACCTATTTGTCAACGCAGTGTTAAGGAAACCTGGGGATTGGAAGCGCTGCTTAGCACAGAGTAGGGAGGTGGATTTAGGCCTTAAAGCAGTAAAAAAATGGCAGGAACAAGAAAATCATGTATTATCCTTGAACACTTGGAGTACTATTAATAAACTCAAATTTAGTACATTAATGGGTGCCAACTGGCGTAGAATGTTATTTTTTAGCAAATGGTTATTGTACCGTACACCTGCGGCGATTTGTAAAATGTATAGTAGTCATTCATCTGATTGTTTTAGATGCATAAATCATGCTCCTGCCAATTGGTCCCATGTAATGGTCCACTGCACCAAGATTACGGTATTTTGGGATGAAATTTTTGCTTTTTTAAGAACTTATTATCAGATTATGATTTCCTTAAATGTAAAATTGATGCTTTGCGGTTTTGATCCGGATCGTAAGCTCTCTGACCCGCTTGCGAAATTAGTGTATATTGCAATAGCAGTGGCTAGATCTTTGTTACTACAGAACTGGCGGTCAGAACAGATTCCATCCATACAGGAATGGTTACAGAAAATGCGGAGAGTCAGGAAAAGCGAGAAAAGTTATGCTTTGAGGGTTAGGGGGGGGGGTAAGAAAATTTGATATAATTTGGGGCTTTTACTTTGATTAATTTGTATAAAGTACATCGTGGATGAAAGCTAAATTTCAATCGATATCTGTTTTTGATGGCTGGATATGTGATATGATGAATTTTGTTTTTTGTATTATTAATTTGTAATGACACTAAAGGACTTCAATAAAAAATGGGGAAAAAAAGAACACCCGAAGGTTTGGGCTAATGAATTGGGCAGATGTATTTTAAAAAATATATATTTTTGTCATATCGAGGGCACACTGATTCACATATATCTGTCTTCTCCAATTAGGTACATAATAGTATATGGTGCCATTACATACTGACCATCAATATAACCATTTTCTCTTTTCCCTTTTCCTCGTTAACAACCCTCCTCTCCTTGACCACAAAATTACTATTAATGCATTTTTTCCTCAACTTGTGTTAACTAACCCTCTCCCCTCTCCCTCCCGGCACTTCCATGTTATATAGGGCGTTTTACTTGTGAGCAATGTCCATTCATTAAGGGTTCGTGGCGTAATGTCCATTCGTCTTGTCACTTCCTCTGCACAATGGTTCTGTAATACGCTATGTGTTTCACTTCTGCATCCAGCACTTCGTGTACGCAATCTCCTGCGCCTTTGGAGCCACCCGCCTCGCACGGGTCCCCTCATGTACCCTCCACCCTCCAGCACATTCAAAATCAGTACAGGCATTCACTGGATGTGCGTCTCCGCACTCCTTTCAAACTCCAACAACAACGAATTCCAGTCTAAGGAAATCGGTAGTTTGCGTAGACCTCTTCACTCCTCCCTTTGTAACTCCTGGCCTTCCGCCTTACCCCACCTCATCACCTCATTACTCCAAGACTCCACACTCGGCGGTTTCACCGCCTTCCATTTCATGGCTATCATCCTCTTCGCTAGTAACAGTGCTAGTTCTACAAATCTAGTGGCCACACTTCTCTTCTTCTCTTTGCGTCCCAGCCCCAGAATGATGTATAGTACCGAGTCATAAGGTCTTCCTGTGGCAACCTCCTCTAGGATGTGGTGGATTGTGGACCAGTAATATCTCAACTTGGGGCAGTCCCAGAACATGTGTAGCATACCCGCATCCTCATGGTGACATCTGGGACATTGATTGGATGCCTCAGGGAACATCACTTGTATTCTGTGTGGCGTTAGGTATGCTCTATGTATGATCATAAGTTGGATGAATTTGAACTTAGGGTTTCGTGACACCTTCTTGGGGAGCTGTAGTATTCTTGTCCAGTCCCTTTCACTAATGTCTCCGCCTGTATCTCCCTCCCAGCGTGTGCGAAGGGAGTGCAGCGGAATATGTTTGCTTGTTCTACTACCCTTGGTGATCCACTTTGTCAAGTGCTGCCTGACCCCATGAGGTATTGCATAGTGAGCAGGGCCGTTGCTTCCGGTTCCATGCCATCCCTTGCCCAGTGGGTGGAAATGTAGTGCACGACTTGTGCATGTAATAGGAACATCGACCTCGGTGCCTGGTGTAGTTGCATAAAGTCTGCATGTGTTAGAAGTCTACCCTCCGAAAAGAAGTCCCCCACTTGTGCCACCCCAGCCTCGTGCCATGAGCTCAGCTTGCGTTCTGTGAGTGTTCCAGTTCCCAAGGGGATGCCCAGCAGAGGTATCGTGGGTGCATAAGCCTGACGATTGCCAGTGTACCTTAACGCTGCCCTCCACTGCTGTATTGCAAGTTTAAGGGGGGGGGGGGCGACTGTGGTATTTTCGTCTTAGGGAGCAACAACCGGTGTATGTGACCCATGCTTCTATCCGCCTCTGACATGTTCAATTCATGCAGGTTACAACCTGCCAGCCAGTAAGCCAGCCATTGGAGCTGGCAACCGTATCCATATGCCATCATATCAGGCACTCCCAGCCCTCCGCCGTCCGTCGGCAGTTGTAGTTTAGCTAATCTTATTCGTCTCCTGCCCGTGCCCCAAACCAATTCCGTCATCAGTGTGTTCAGTTGCTTAAAGAAGGCCTTGGTCACTAGCACAGGCACATTCGTGAAGTAGTATATCAGTCTGGGTAGGACCACCATTTTCGATATCGCCACTCTGCCTGCGACCGACAATGGTAGTGTGATCCAAAAACGTATTTGTGGTTTTAACGCATTAAGGGCTCTGCCCAGGTTGCCCTCGAACAGATCTTGGGCATCTCTGTAGATTTGTATACCTAAGTATTTGAAAGTTACTGGCGCTATTTGGAATTGGCAGGGGGCGAATTGTATGTGCGTGGCCAACATGGGCCTGCGAAAACTATACCCGTAGAACTTAGATGCGTTAATCGCGAGGCCCGATATCTTTCTGAATCCCTCAAACACTTCCGATATCTGTTCTAGTGGGCCTTCCATATTGCGCAGGAATAACAAGATGTCGTCTGCATATGCTGAAATGATATGGCGGGTGTTAAGTCGGATTATCCCCATGGTATCCGCCATGGTGCGGGCTTTTATCATCAGGGGTTCCAGGGCTATTATAAATAATAAGTACGATAATGGACATCCCTGTCTCGTCCCTTTTGCAATGTCAAGATGGGCTGAGATGCATCTATTAGTCTTAACGCGTGCTGTGGGTAAGTGATATAATAAAGCGATCCATTTCGTGTATGCCTGCGGAACTCCGAATTTGCCCAGTACAGCCAACATGTAATCCCACCTCAGGGAGTCAAAGGCCTGCTTAAGGTCTAGTGATATACATCCTTCATTATTCCCCCCTCCCTCTCCTTCAGCCATGAGTTGGCTCAGTCTCCTTAGGTTCAGTGCAGTGCTCCTACCTGGTACAAATCCGACTGGTCCGGGTGTATTAGATCAGGAATATATTGTGACAGTCGAGTTGCTAAAATCTTGCTCAGTATTTTATAATCCGTGTTTAGGAGCGATAAGGGTCTGTAATTCTCTAAGTACAGCACATCCCTACCTGGCTTCAACAATGATACTATCAGTGCCTGAAGCGTCGATGCAGGTAGTCCACCACTTTCCATCGCCTCTTTGTAGAGCGCAAGAAGGCGGGAGGCCAGGACCTCAATGTAAGTCAAATAGAATTCCGCCGGCATCCCATCCGAGCCCGGTGCTTTGTTCCTCGGCAGTGCTTTTATGGACTTTCTAACTTCCGCCAAGGTGATGGGTTTAGCGAGGGCCTGCGTTTGTGTATCCGTCAGTTGGGGAATGCAAATTTCAGCTAGGAAGGATTCAAGCTCCGGTTCTGAGAGTGGCGCGTGCGGACCGTACAGGTCTGCATAGTATTTCCCGAACGTCTCATTTATATCTAATTGGGTCTGCACTATATTTCCATCCTGGTCATACACCTTGGTTATAGGGACACTGTCCGGAGTATTGCGTGTCATGCGCGCCAGCAACGCCCCAGCCTTGTCGGCCTGCGTATGCACTCTATTTGTGTATTCTCTATAATCTATGAGCCGTTGCTCTTCCAACAGTTCAGCATGTTGGATACGCATCTCCTGCAGCTGCGTGAGGTTACCGTCAGTGCCTGCCGCCTCGCCCTCCAGCACCGCCAAGCTTCCCTCCACTGCTCTTAGGTTCTCCTGTACTAGTCACTTTATTCCTACTTTGGTGCCCATTGCTACTCCGCGCAAAGTTGCCTTGAAGGCGTCCCATTCTATTTGCCTGCTGCTGGCAGTGTTTTCGTCCTCCGTGAAGTATGTCGTGCAGTCGTCTAGCAGCGAGGATTTGAACACTACGTCTTCCAGAAGACCCGGCGATAGGCGCCAAGTTGGAATGGGAGTGGGTATCCTTCCCCATTGTAAAGTCAATTCTACCGGGTTATGGTCAGATAATGTCTTACCCATGTGTGTGACTTGGACAGAAGTATGATAGCAGAAAAAGAGGTGTTCAAATCCAGAGGTTGTCTCAAAAAATGGGATAAAAAATGGAATGAGTGGAATGTGTACCAAGGTGAACTGTGTACATCGCAAAACCAAAGGGGATGATGGACGGTGTGTTGAACATTGCAAGCACTCACCCCCAGTCAAATGATCTAGATTTAATCCATCATCATTCTTTAGCTCACTCTGCCACCCCAGTTCAGACATGGCCATATGCAAATCAGTCTGACCCTGTGCCTCATGGGAACAGTCCAGCCCAAACTGCCAAGCCATGTCTTCCCTGGTCCGGAAACAAGCATCCTGGGACCGGTTTCTGGCTAATCAGGCTTCCGTAATCAGCCAGGCTAGCTTGAATCCAGTGGCAAAGTGAGCAAGGGACCTACGTCTGGGCATACCCTGCCAACTTACGGCGAACAAAGAAAAAACAAAGTGGATGAATGACGGAGTGTTGAACATTGCAAATACTCACCCCCACTGTGTACATCACCTACCAAGGAGATGGAGATAAGGAAAAATATGGGAAATATTATGGGAACGAATGACTGATTTACTGTTAATTCCTATTAAATGTACGAAGGATGCAATTGTATTGAAATGTATACTTTTTTTAAAAGAACACAACTGGAAGTATAGAGACAGAACAAAAACACTGGAATACAGGACAAAGAATCTGCATACAGACAAGAATATTTCTGAGGTTACTGCAGAATCAGAGAACAGAGAGAGGGATAGATGAACTAAAAAAGCAAGACCGGTACTGAAATATCAAGTGACAATAAAAGTACAAAGCATACAGAAACCAGGAACAAGGCAGTAAGTCAGACCAAGTTGACCCACAATCTCACAGTAAGGCGGTTGCAAGCACCGAGCTCAAAGAGATAAAATAATTGTCAGCCCAGGGGTTTAGCACTGGAACAGTGAGAAAAAATCAGAGCTCCACCTTGAGAAGGAAGGCAGCTTTGGGCATTAGAGATGCAAAGGTTTCAATGAGTGGACTTGAGAAATTCACTTCCTAATTGCCAGAGGAAAGAGCTACTGCTCCCAGGTGCCATGGTGCAACACTGCACAGACTAGTGTACGTGTGCAATGTTAATTACCTCCTTAGGAGGTTCCCAGTTATCAGAAAAAAACACAAAGAGTACAAAACCGTGTACACAACAATCTTGTAGCTCTTGATTGTATCTGAAGATAAACATAGAAGTGATCAGCAAGGCATCAAACTCGCACTGATGCCATAGGCAAGAAAAGAGCCAGGTATAATAGCCTGGATTAAAATCCTGCAGAAGTTCAACTGCTAGATGGAAAAAATCAGAAACAAAAATTGTAGTAAAAAGTCCCAAAAATGTGATGAAAAATGAGGGAATGTGATGCATCTTCACCTCGCGATTGCCTTCTGTTCACATGCATCAAACTGGAACTGACATCGCAGGAAAAAGCTTTAGTACGTCTTGGTTTGAGAACCACGGAAAACATCCTACTGACAGACCACCATCTTGGAAAGGCATGTTTATAAGGTTTGTCCAGGTCCCTTTCCTTTCATTTATAGGGGTAACCAAATAAAGAAAGCCAAGTTTGACATCCTTTGCATCCCACTGATTTTTGTAGTCCCTATGCCACCCTTTACAATCCACTTTCCATTCGGATCGTGGAACACGCTTCCATATTACCATAGGGCGGAGACACCAGAACAGTTCAGGTGGCGAACATGCCCAGTCGGGAGCTGTATGCAATGCCTAACAATGCACAGTCAGGCAGCGTATGTAACACTCCTTCCTATGCTGAACTATTAAACTCTTTGGTAAGCTCTTGGTGCTGCACTCGGCTCTGCTTTCGCACCTGATGTAACAAAAGATTAGAAAAACCAGAAGGAATAAAAGTAGGAAAAGGAAAGCCAGGAACGGATATGTGAATCAAAGCTGACATCAAGGAAAGTCCAGAAAGCATATATGTATGTCCATAGGGACCAGGAACCATGATAAATCACAAGGCTCTACCTCCAGGACATGATTTTGGTAAGGTTTGAGGACAAAAAGAAGTACATAGACCATGACGCACAAGAACAGCGATTTGGAAACCAGGACGGGAGCCATATGGGGAGTGACGTGCCAGAGAGGATTCTGTGATAAATCAGTTATAGAGTAGGACACCTTGAGGGCACTCGTTAGAACCACCTTTTGGCAAGATATCAGAATCCTGACGCCCACCCTCTCACCAAAAAATTTCTCTTTTCTGGCTTCAAACATTAGGATGTGTACAGTAGGGCTCACGGTCACACATTTCATATTGTGGAAGAAAGGAGCAAATTTGAGAAGTAGGTATTCCATAATCACGTGAGAGGTGAAGAGAAAACAATAGTGATTGCAACTAAACAGTGTAGCTGGATGAAGGGATGCATATCAAGAGCCAACAGATGGGAGTCAAAAGAGAAGTCATAGGTATAAGCAGCTTGAGCTCAGTTGCTGTAAGGAAATGTCAGAGGTCAGCAAAGGGGAAAATAGTTTGGAGTTGAGAGTCTAATAACCAAGGAGATCAGAAGAAGGAATTTGGAACGATTGCCCCTGAGGTACAAATAAACTGAGAACTGGAAAAGGTAGAAATAGATGTCAACGTTGCTGGACAAGGTGGACGAGAAAGTAGAAGGGGGATGGAGCGCATGCTTGATAGAACACTGTGGTCCTTGGCCTTTAAGTCTCTTCTTGCTCGGATTTTGCCAGGATTCTTACTTTTGATCCAGATGAAGATCAGAAACAAATTGGTAACACTTCAGCCAATCTTGTTCCAAAAACGAAGACCATTTGTATGAAACTCATTGCTCAATTTAACCAATACAAAGAGGTTTACTTTGGAAATAGACATAGAATTGCTGTGGAGTGGATGTTTTGCAGATAAACTAAGTACCATTTAAACAAGTTTTTTATGGTTAACTTATGGTTACTGAATAAGTACCGGCCGGTTTTGGTTCCAAGATCTTAATCAATATTTACCAAGGCCCTTTTTAAGCACTTTTTTTTCTTTTCTTCATGCATACAATACATTTTATATCAATATACAAACATAAGACGCTGGATGTACTGATCACATTGAACATGTGATAACTGTAATAAATCAACTATAGTTCAACTCTTCGTCATACCACAGGATCCATAGGTCAATATTTCCACACAATAGGATGTCTAGCATGTACAAAAGTACTGCGGATTCAGGAACACGTTAACAGATAAAACCTTTTTTTAACTTATTAATGTTAATGGATCCTGTCTTCACCTGTCTTCATGGATCAGGTGTAGCATCGTTGAGCCCTTACATGTGCAACAGTGTGCAAATGCTTGTTCGTGTGGTGCTTGCCATGTCATGCAGTTCTGTTGTGTTGGCTACATGGGACAGCTGGTTGGTGCCCCATGTTCCGGTGTGAAGGGGCGATCCCTATCCCGTATGGCATCCTGACAATCCACCAGTAGGGCGTCCCACGTGGTTTCTATGAGGTATTTTTGCAGCCCCTTATCATCCTCTCTGTGCAGGGTCCTGCTTTCTGTCTGTGCCCATGCGGTCATGGAGAGGGGGAGGATCAGGGCATTTATATTTTTGTGTGATCTGGCGCTTAGCGATTACTGTTGCCAGATCAATGAACCGAGCCGAGCCCCTCTTTCTTGGTGCAACACAGCTGGCCTAGTAGGCAAATTCCCCAGATATTTTGTATTGTGTGTCCAGTGCATCTGGCTAGGTAGTTTGTGACCATGCTCCAGCAGTGGGAGAGGGACGGACACGCCCAGAGCATGTGAAGGAAGTCTGCATCTATTGTGTAGCATCTGTGCATTGAAATTTTCTGTTGATTATTTGTGGAGTGACCTATGCCCTGTGGAGGACGTAAGACTGTATAAGGCAAAAGTGGGCATTACGGAGCACCATCTAATGGTACTCCACTATATGCCGCCACTCCTAATCGGTGTGTGGTCTACCCAGGTCGGCATCTCAACGCTGCCGTAGCGTTGTCAGGTAAGTAGCAGTATGAGTGCTCAGGGAGCTTGCAAGCCTGCAGACCAGATGGCTGCTGTCCCATATTACATGCATGTATTTTATCATTAGGTCCATGTCTGGGTCCTGTTGTATGTCACCCTAGCGTGCTGTCAGGGATCTAGTTATGGAGGTTTAGAGTAGAAACTGTCCCTGGGGTTGACCGGTATCCGCCATGAGCTCTTCCCTGGGTAGAAGAACCCCATCACTGTAGAGATCGCCCAACATATGTATCCCCGCGACATGCCCATACCAAGCCCCCGTCTTAACATCGAACCAGTTACATATGTGACGGGAAATCAGTCCCCTGGCTTCACACTGCAGTTGCTGGAAACTTGAAAAACACTTTAATTCAATCCATAGGAATGCATAAAATGTGAGAACTGGTTTACTTAACTATTTTGTTTACATTAAAAAAATTACAGAAATGAGGAACACGCGATTTGGCATTAAATTAGAAGGCTGCTAGTGTATCTTTTTTTCTGGCCTGTGCGGTTATTTTAATGTAGCTTCAAGGCATTTGCCATAATATTTTTAAACTTGCAGTTTTAGATAATACTTATTTTGGGTCACCCACTATTTCATCTTTGCTACAGTGACGTTATCAGTTAATTGGATATTATGAACAGTGAAATGTAATTGGTTTTGGTTTCATTCTTAACTTTCAGGAAATGATTAAATAACATTCAGGGCCAGATACATGTAGTAGTAACGTTTACTTGTCATGAATTGCACTAGGTCAGTCCGACTATCTCGCAGGGTGTGTGTGGGGTTCCGCCCCAAACACATTTATAAAAAGTTCGGACAAACAGTACATTTTACTGCTATTTGGACATAGACTTGTTGAAAATCAATAGCTTCTGAGCACTTAAGACGTCTTCCCGTACTATTATAGTGTACCAAGCAAGCCATTTACTCACACGGGTTTGCCTCGCTCCAAGACAACTTTGAGAAATTGTGGCAGAATCGTGCATTTTTCAATGTACTTTGACTAAAATATCTAGAAAGCTATAGGTGATGCACAAAATGTAGAAAAAGCAATTTAACGTGCCTAAACCTTTCCTGATACATTAGCGCACTAGCACTCTACTCTTGAAATAAATCCTCTATTGGGTATATATATATATATATATATATATATATATATATATATATATATATATATATATATATATATATATATATATATATATATATATATATATATATATATATATATATATATATATATATATATATATATATATATATATATATATATATATATATATATATATATATATATATATATATATATATATATATATAGATAGATCGAGGCCGTCTCCCGCTTACATCCAACACGAAAGTTTCAAAGTATTGATGGCACTCCACTCAGAAATTGTTTTTCAAGTTATTTTAATAACAACTGAGATTGTTCGAACATAAGCGTTCTTGATCACGGCATAATTTTAGACAGTCAGTCCTTCTTTTCTTTCACATTATATACACATGTATGCAGCTGTGCATTATGGGACTTGTAGTGTAGTTTTTTTCCCATGTGTGCGTTTGAGCAATTTAATTCATTGGTCAATTCGCGCATTATCATTTGTATTATTAATGTACACTTGTTCCTTTAGGATATAGGTTCTTGGGCTTAGTGCCCTTTGTATACTTTTATGTTTACAAGTGTATCTTGGCAGACAAACAATTCTGAGTGCTTCTCCCTTTACCTGTGTGGCCTCACGGTGAAATACTTCCTGCGCGCTGATATCATTACTTCGCGCACTATTGTCTGATGTGCCTTTGTGTGTTTAATCAGGGTTTATATTGGCTTTAAGCATCTGGATGTATAAGCGCATGCAGATGTGGTTGGAAGCATTTAAGGTTCACGGGCTGAGTGCCCTGGTCACCGCAATTACTGGCCGCAGGTATACGGGAGAGATATGCTATATGTTTGTCATAGGGTGCATAAATGTACAGTTTTAGCATGCAGTATTTTTCAGCAGTCATAGTTTGCAATAGTGTCAATATTTACAAATGTACATGTAATTCAGCGTCTCCATTCAGTCCTCGTGGTTGCATAGTTTTAAATCTCATGATGAGTCTCGACTCGAGTCGTCTCAGATTCAGTTTCCTGTCCCCACCACGTTCATTTTGCGGTGCCACCGCGAGGCCAGAGTATGTCATGTGTTGCCATGTTTTTCCAGGGTGGGTAGCCATGTGCTTTGCCATGGCGTACGAAAAGTCTTTGTTTTGGATCGCTCGAGTATGCTCCAGGATTCGCTTTTTCAATGGACACGTGGTACTCCCTATATAGTCCTTACCGCATTTACATTGTAATATGTATACCACAAAGGATGTTTCACATGTTATCACATCTCTTATTTCAAAGTTTTTCCCAGATGGATCACAAATGTTTTTTAGATTTTTGCCAATCTGACATGCTTTGCATACTAAGCATCTGGTAAATCCTCTTTTTTTGATTTCTAACCAGGATGTTTTTTTCCGAATTTCAAAGTGGCTATGTACAAGGTGATCCGATAAATTCGGTGCTCTTTTGTAGCTCACTAGCGGACTCTCTCCTATGTCTCTGCCAATGTCACCATCCTTTCTTAGAACATGCCAGTATTTGGTTAGTATTTTTTGTATTTTGTGACTCTCCTTTGTGTATCTCATTATTAGTCTTGGTTGATCTTCCAGCGTTGTTTCTTCCATTAGGGATGGTTGTTCATCTGTAATTATTGTTTCCGGTTGATTTCCTTTCCTTTTCTTTGGTAATGACCTTTTCATCTTTTTTCCTGATATAAGCATTTCATCCCTATGCATTTCCCTGGCTGCGTTTTCTCCTCTGACAATATCCTTCATTTTGTATCCCCTCTGCATGAAACGAGTTTTTGTCTCCTTAAACTTTTGTTCCATTTCATTTTCTTCGGAACAATTCCTTTTCATGCGGAGCAGCTCTCCATATGGTATGCTCCTTTTTAAGCTCTCAGGGTGGAAACTCTGTCCGTGGAGAATGCTATTCGTGGCAGTTTTCTTACGATGTACAGTTGTCTCCAGTTTATTATTCCTCACATACACTTTCGTGTCCAAGAATTCTATCTCATTGGAGCTTAAGTTGAAGGTGAATTTGAGGCCAACTTTGTTGTTGTTTAAAGCCTCGAAGAATACAAGAAATTCCTGCTTTGTTCCCCTCCATAGCAGGAACAGATCGTCAATGAAACGCAGCCACAACGCTACGTTGGCCATATGTTGGTCGTTTTCTTCTCCCCAAGCCACGCATCTCTCCCACCACCCCATCATGAGATTCGCGTAGCTTGGGGAAAAGGAAACTCCCATGGCTGTCCCGCAGCGCTGCGCGTACACCTTTTTATTAAATAGGAATACGTTATTGTATAGGCATAGTCTTATCATTTCTATTAGCATTTTTGAATGCTCATATTGGCCAATTGGAAGTTGTTGAAGGAAATATTTGATTGCTTGGAGGCCAATTTCATGGTCAATTGAGGTATATAACGAGATTACGTCAATCGTTATGAGTAGATAGTTAGGTTGCCAGTCAGTGTTTGAGATAATTCGCAAGAAATCCCCAGTGTCCTTTATGTACGAAGTGAGTGTGGGAACGATCGGTGCTATGAAGTTGTCCACATAAATTGAGATGTTTTCATACAAGCTCCCACAACTCGATATTATTGGTCTCCCCGGTGGTTTGTTGAGTGTCTTCAACGATCTCAGTTGTTATCATTAAAATAACTTGAAAAACAATTTCTGAGTGGAGTGCCATCAATACTTTGAAACTTTCGTGTTGGATATATATATATATATATATATATATATATATATATATATATATATTTTTTTTTTTTTTTAAGTAAAAAATATTTTATTTACATTGTGGTCACAACACTATAGCCATCTAAGGCATAGGGAAACGCAAACGGAATTCGTTCGTTAAAGTCAATATATACATTCATATTAACATACTAGCAGCCGTCCCGACGTTGTCCGGGTCTTATTATTTGTTTAGGACCCACACCGACGGTCTCCGCCCCCCAGTGTGTTTCAGACGCACCCAGGCTAAGGCACACACTGCATTCGGCCCCAGTATGTGTGAGACAATGAGCAGTCCCCCAAGGGAGTAGAGCGAAGGGTTACTTACCAGGCCTCCATGTGAACGCAGACGCCCATTGAACGCATACGGCCAAGTGCTTGATTGGTATCCTAATTTTAGAATGTGGCGCAATTTCCAGTAACTGTCCCCGCAGACACGCTCATTTGCGTGTGGCCCCGGCGCCTTATTATTTTTTATGTACGACCCACATGGCATGAAGGCGACCCACAAGGCATGACTTGCGGAACGTAACGGCAATTGTGCGCGCCTCACGCTTAACGCATACACCCATTGAAGGCTTTTGTTCCATGTTACGCCCCCAGCACATGCCCCCAGCGTTTGTCAGGCGCATACACCCATTGAAGGCTTTTGCTCCATGTCACGCCCCAGCACACCCCCCCCCCCGGCGTTTGCCACGCCCCCAGCACATGCCCACAGCACAACGCAGACGTTAACAGAACGCTTTGTTTTTTGTCATCAGGCCGCGTCCCGCCCACAAGGGATTATTTTGTTGGCAGGGTTATTTTACCTTTTAAATGTATATGGTGGGCGTCTGCATAGCCTATGTCCTTCTGCTGCAACTGCCCTTTCCAATGCTGTATTGGGTATTGTGATTGGTGCTTTGGTTACTGAGATTACCCGCCTCAAATGTTTGGTCTCTCTCTTTATAATAGTAGTATAGATTCAAAAATCACTTTACATTCTCGTTCCGGTCCGGAAAGATAGCGGGCGGGGCAGACCTGCGAAAGGCCTGCACGCCGCTCTTAACGTAAAGGAGCTAGCGTCTGCAGAAGTTGCATTAATGAAGTTTTTTCAATAATCATTCCCTGCTGGTTTTGTTTGCTGTTTATTTTAATTTCGGTTGCAATTGTTTATATTGGCTGTTGGGAGGCTTTTGAGGTACAGATTTTGTTCCGTTTGTCTCAAATTCACTGTTTTTCATTTTTTACTCCTCTGTCCTGTGGCTGATAGTGAAAGGAGTTATTTAGTGCCGTGCCATCTTAACACATGGGAACGCTGGTGTGTTGCCCGGGGGACCCACGGTCATAGGGGCCCCTTGCAGACCAGAATTTAACACTAGTTTTCCATTACCATTATTATTCCTGTGAGTGGATGTTTAGACAGGGGCAAGTGCACTGCTTTGCCCAGGGGCTATAATGCTGTCCCTGGTTTAGTGGGGCTACCATTTTTCCTGTGCCGACTAGGGGCGACATTTTTAGCTCATGCTCTTCAGTTGCCCAGAGCTCAACAGATGGGATGACACCCAGCTCATCCTCTCCCTGACAAAGGCTGAAACCACCAGACTTAGCTTCCAAGAAGGAATGAAAGACGTTGCAGCTTGGATGATCAGCAGCCGTTTGAAACTCAACTCAGAGAAGATGGAAGTCCTCGTCCTCCTTGGCCTCACCCCCTCAGCTTGGGACAATTCCTGGTGGTCCACCACCCTCGGCAACCCCGCCACCCTCACGGACCACACCCGGAACTTCAGCGTCATACTCGACTCCTCCCTAACCATGACCCGACAGATCAACAAAGCCGCCTCCACTTGCTTCCACACCCTCCACATCCTCTGCACGACCTTCAAGTGGATGCCCCCCGAAGCCAAAAAGACTGTCACCCACGCACTCATTACAAGCAGACTGGACTACGGAAACACCCTCTACGCTGCAATCAACAAATCCCTCCTATGCAAACCCCAGACCATCCAGAACACCGCGGCCAGACTCGTCCTCGGCATCCCACGACATGAGCACATCATCCAACACCTGCGAGACCTCCACTGGCTCCCTGTCAAGAAGAGAGTGACCTTCAAGCTACTCACCCACGCCTACAAATCCCTCCACAACACCGGACCCAAATACTTCAACACAAGAGTCTTCTTCCACGTACCCAAAAGGAACCTCGGCTCCGCCAACCTCGCCCTAGCAGAAACCCTGCGCATACGCAGGACCAGAGCGGGTGGAAGAGCCTTCTCCTACATCGCAGCCAAAGCCTGTAACGAGCTCCCAGTCAACATCAGATGCTCCCCTATACTGCACACCTTCAGGCAGAGCCTCAAGATCTGGCTTTTCGGCTGATTCAGAGCTGCACCCTCACCCGCACCTTGAGACCATCGCGGGTGAGTAGCGCGCTATAAGCCTCCTGATTGATTGATTGACCTCCACCTATTTGAAGAAGGCCATTGTGCAGCGCGCAGCCTAAACAGGGCCTTATACAATAGGGCTTTAGCACTTTACCTTTAAATCAAATCCTTAGAAGGA
The DNA here is from genome assembly GCF_964261635.1 of Lissotriton helveticus. NCBI lineage: Eukaryota > Metazoa > Chordata > Amphibia > Caudata > Salamandridae > Lissotriton > Lissotriton helveticus. The sequence goes on along the minus strand of NC_136069.1, from coordinate 422,828,121 downwards.
TATTTTTATATATGTTCTTTTTTTAACTACTTTTGTTATTGTTTCTTTTGACAGGAGGCTATTGAGGGGCTAATTTTACTGTGGTGGGCTTGAACTCACAGTTTTTCGTTTTTTACTCCCTTGGTCTCGTGGCTGATTGCAGTTTAGTGGGGCTGCCATTTTTCCTTTGTAGTCTTGATGCACCATTATTTAGTGAGTGCACCCTAGTTGCCAGGGGCTCAACAGAGGGGGGATGACCTCCACCAATTTAAAGTTGACCAGTGCGCAAAGCTCAAAAGGTAGCATGACCTCCATCTATTTAAAGCAGGCCAATGTGCGTATGCGCATGCCCGTCGGGGCTGGCACCAGCGTCCAGGAACCTAGGCCAATATGTAATGGATCTGGATTTTAACTCTTGCGTTGACCCAATGTCTTGGAGGGGCTCAACTCTACGGCCTGTCTTCACAACATGTCTCGATGGATTGACTTTAGAACTGTAGGTTCTGTGATTTCTGTTTCACAACATCTTTACTTATTCAGCTGGGAGCAAGCAGTTCCGCAAAAAATAATATGCGCTCTTTATTATGAACTGTCGTTCAATAAGAAAGAACCAACTTGACCTATTTAATTGCCTAGTTTTTAATATAACTGTAGCTGTATTTTTAAGAGACTTGTCTAAATGAGAGTTCCACCCTGGATATTGTCCTGGCAGTATTGAAAGGTTATTGTATCGGTAGATATAATCGTATAGGAAAGAGAGGGAAAGGGCTTTCGATTATATTTAAAGCTACGCTGGTCTGCAATACATTTAATCTCAAGATAGTGGGCCGCAAGCCTACCTACCGTCTTCTTGCTCAAAATGTCCTATACTTTTTCAATCTCCGGCACCTTAATTTATCATCCACCCAGCCTAGAGGGCGGCTTTGCAAAATCAATCACTGATGTAATCACACCATATGCTCTGAAGTTTGCCAATTTCACCATCTTAACCCCTTCCGCGCTGCGTGAATTTTCACACTGTGCGGGGGTTTTATTGAGTGGGCGGGATTCGGGCGGCCCCCGGCCATCGTCAGCACATGCCCACCGTGACGTCGGACGGCCAGGGGCCGTCCGAAGCACCCAAGGGGTTAAGGGACCTGAATTTGAATGTTGATAATCCTCATGATAGCCAGTCCTCTGGCTTGAGAAAAGAAGCACCCAAAGGGGCACCTATTAGATCTGGTGTAATTTAATTTAGCAATCCTAAATGTGGGCTCCCCTCTTCATTGACTCAGTCAGAATATTTTGCAATTTTATGGCACTATAATTGGTAGGACTGAGTCCTCCCTAGCCCACTTCCTCAGTTAACACCCACCGTTGTTTGAAAGCCAATATAGCAGATGCGTGTGTGACCTTAACAAATTCAAATCAAACCTTTTGGCTAGGGTAGAGGCCAATGTTGAAATAAATGTAGTGGGTGCAGTAGTGAGGGACAGGATCAGCTCAGCTTTGGATGAACTTGCGTCTATTGCTTGCCATTTTACCTAAGCCCAAAACTCCAACACCAAGGTTTCAAACTTTTGGGAGTTCTTCAAACTTTCATCCAGGCAATAATCATCTCCCGCCGGACTACGGAAAAGCGTTGCATCTTGGCATGATCTTGTCGCTTTAAGGAATGCTACAGCTCGTCCAGAACAGGGCATCGTGTCTGCTATTACTGATTGCCAGATATGCTTTTGTCTCCTCCCATCTGCACTGGTTTACTGTTGACACAAGAATCAACTTCAAGGCCCTTTAGCTGGTCTTTTGTGCTTTTTTAGGTCTTGCCTAGTGTTGCAGCGCATTCACTGTTCGCTCTGCCAGCTCTATTGTCGTCGAGTCGATTTCGGAAGTGGAGTGGAAGCTCTGCCCATGCTTTCGATTGGCGTGCATCATCCTTTATGGTAAACGCTGGCCTCCGATTGAAAGTGAGGATTTTTGGTGACCGCCCTTTCTCCTTTAGGCCCCGCCCACCCAGACTGGATCCTTTGCTCATGGCTGTCGTGAGGGTATTTGTTATCTCAAGGAGGTGTGTAGTGATGGATCATGTTTCCGAACAAGCAGCTGCCTTTCCGCAATGGCGAGCACTTGTTTTCTTTATCTGATTCCTGGAAGCGACTCCTGGTGGCGAAGAGTGGCCGGGAACCATGCCTCATTAACTTTAATAATGCAGCTGCGCCATTTTCTAATTCCTGGAAGCGAGTCTAGGAGGCGGACAGTGTCCGGGAAACATGTCGCGATAACTTTAATAATGGCAGCCACGCCATTTATATATTGCGGCTGAACCAAATCCTTTTTTTATTTTTTATTTGATGGATGACCCCGTTGTCAGGAGCAACTTCTCCACAAAGGACTACGTCCCATAAGTACCTCACCCACAAAGAAGCCGCCTCGAGCCCTACTAGAATATCGCCAACAAAGCACCGCTCTACACCAGCATCTTCTCCGTAGTGGACCCCAATCCCTTCCACTTCTAACTCAGAGGGGAGCCCCGTGCCGTAGAGACTTCATCACCATTGCCCCGAGAGTTCCTTGCCAACAGAGCATGACCTGGTTTAAAAGTACCTCACACCGAGAACACAAGAGCCAAGCAAGCCCAGATCACCCAAAGGACACCTGCACCTCGAGCACATCATTTGCAGAGCACCTCGATATGAGAACCGTACCACCTTACCCTCATATGCGAACCTTTTATACAGAATGTTTCTGCATGGAGCAGGCAAAGGAACACATATGCAGAAAACACTGAAACAAACCTGCAAGTCCTCAGTCACAGTCAGTCGCATGATGACAAGTATGCACGTACGTACAAAAACATACATACTCACTTTCAAACACCAATGCCCCCAAGCCCAGCCACACGTAGAAGCATATAGTCAGTAGTGTAGAAAAAGATAATTATTCCATACACGTGCACCGACAGCCAAACACACAGCTCACACATTCGCCTAACCTCCAAACAGACATCGCCATATCATGCACGCACACTCAAGCAAGCTCACCCACACCCACCGCACAACCCAGTACTCTGGTACACTCACCGACGCACGCAAAACAAGCTTCCCCACTCGGGTAACTGCGGAAAGTTCTTAGGTGAGGGGAGACACACAGGACATAATAGACACATTTGAAAACCTAGCGTGTGTGGGGGACGCAGGGGGCCTCAAAATAGGTACTTTCCCCTTTAAGACCAGCGCTGCTCCCCCTCGAAGATCGTGTCCTTGATGGGCACCTGCCTGATAGCACTATTTCCCTGATCTATAAGAAGCTGATCAATACTCGGGCGGACTTATTGGCCCGACTTCGGGAGGCTTGGGTCAGCGATGGGTTGGAACTGGACGACGAAGATTGGCAATCGGCACTCTCTTCTCCCAAGGAGGTAGCCATTCCTGCCCGTCTCCGTTTGGTTCAACTTAAGATCCTTCATCGAGTGTATGTCACTGGTCCGCGTCTGGTGACGATGGGCTTTTCCTTGGATGGGTTATGTAAGCGTGGTTGTGGGTCGAGTGCTACCTTTTTACACATTCTTTGGGAGTGCCCGGTTGTGGCGGCTTACTGGACTGCTGTGCTTGAGGTGATGACTGCCGTGACTGGTGTGGCCCTGCGGCCGGAGCCTCGACGATGTCTGTTGAATGTGTGGGAGCCCACTGACTACTCTGTGGCCCAGACCAGATGGGCTACCTTGGGTTACATGATTGCGAAACGGGATGTTGCGCAACTCTGGGGCGCTTCCAGGCCCCCTGAGGTCTCGAAATGGGAGGATAACATGGACTGGTCCATGTTTCGTGAGAAGACTGTTTATGTGGCCAGGGGCAGACCCAGGGCGTGGACGAAGATTTGGGGCCAGTGGAATGAATATCGTGGGGATATCTGTACTCCTCCCCCTGTAGGCACTGCTGAGGTTATCTTATCTCCCTAGGCGAGCGTTCCCGGAACCCTTTCATGCTGTTTTTTGCATTTTCGATTCTCCCCGCTGCTCCCCTTCCCCCCCGACCTTGTTGGAGCCTCAGGGCTCTGGGTATGTTCTCCTGTTCGTGGACCATCCCCTCCGTTCTTTGGGCTGACCTTAATTACCATGCATTCGCCTTTTTAGTGTTTGTTTTGCTTTTTGTATAAAATAAAAATTCAAAATGCTCTGTGACATGTGAGGAGTAATGCTTTGTGCTGGATTTGTACCTGACCACGGGTGTACATTTCTAATTCATGCCTTGTGCCTTATTATTAGCGGCCAGCCCGTGAGGTTGTAGGCCCATTCTTGTATTTTTCTATGCTTGCTCAAATAAAGGTTTTTGAAAAAAAAAAAAAAAAAGACCAGCGCTGCTAAAATACAAGGAATACGGACCTGGAACCCTTGGAAAGCTGCAGTTACTAATAGGAAAGTACAAGCCCCGAGTCTAGGAACTCCACAGCAACCTCCTCCACGCCCCAATACCCACCCCCTGCCCCCACTTCCACACCTATGTAACACCTGAGATGTCGCAAGGCAGTTCGGTAAATCCCACGGCATGTAGATACCGTGGCCGAGTGGACAATGCCACCTTTTCATACCCACATCTGCACATACCACGTTCCCCCAGCAGAGCCAGCGAGGTAACGGAGCCACCGGGGGTTGCGTCCGTGCATCCCCCGCTCCTCCCAGAGACGAGCAGAGCACACTGGTAGAGATAGGTGTAGCGTGTGCCAGCAGCACATCCCTGGGCTACACTGGCTCAGACCCCCCGTGATGCCACTGCCACGACCCACCGCATTCACCGAGCGTGACAGCGGTGCAGAATTCGGGCACCCTACCTCGGATTCCACATATTTGCCACCAGACATGCTGCTCTGGGCGCTGCAGGGAGCTGTGCTGAGCCTCCAGAAGGGCAGGGACAACTAATTTAAGTGATCTGGGAAAGGAAGGTAGAACATTGTGGAAAGCGCAACTACGCTTGCGCTGACCCACAAATTCGATTCGCGGGGGATATCTTTGTGGTGTACTTTTTATGAACATATTTACAGACCGACTCCTTAAATTGTAGTCTTTCTTAACGATTGCCTGTGTATTGGGAGTAGTGGTAGCGCACAACTATTTGAGTAACCATTGCCACCATTAGGATCTGACTGCTGAAAATTGTTTTGAGACTAGCATAATAGATAGTTCATAAATACAACTGCGTGTTTAGAGAACCGCTTTAACAGACAGATCTCTGTCAATACTCCTGTGTCTACTAAGTAACAAACTGCAGTGCTGTAATTTTTGTTGGACTTGCTTTATTTTGTGCCAACAGGGCTTGCTGAAGTACACGCTTTCTGTTGGCTAGTTGAGTGTCATCCAACACAGGACGCTACTGCAAGGCTCTGCAGCACAGTCACTATCCAAGCTGACCACACCAGTGGATAGAGTTACCACTCCTCCCCTGCTAACAACCCCCTGGAACCCATCCAATGACATTATGGTAGCGATTGCAGACCTTAAACAAGCACTTGCAATGCAATGGGTCTCGCATTTATGCAAGTTTGAGCTATTAGCGTAGAAAATGACAATGCCTTTTATTTTTGTTTTAGTTTTAAAAAGATAAATAACAAGCATTGTCATTTACAATACCAATAGCTTAAACTCGTTTAACTGCGAGACCTATTGCATTGCAAATGCTTGTTCTGCATTGGGCCCATTGTTATCAGCAAACTGATTCATCCTACAACCCATCTAGGGCCCTTAGGTCACCCCGTCTGAGACTTGCTTGTGTCCAGAGGGTAGGAAAAGCCCGAACAGGCGGCCAATAATTTCGGGTTCTACCTGCCAAACTCTGTGACTCGCTGCCACTCCAGTTACACCCTGGCTCGACACGCATGAACTTTATAAATGTTTAAACATAAACACAGATTAGCATTTTTTGGTGATTTTTATAATCACTTATATATATTTTTTCCGTTCAGTTTTCCATTCTGCCCCTTGTGATGAGAATGCAATTTGAAACATAATCTCATGGAAAGTGCCAGTTTGGAAAGTAAACAATTACATCAATCTCTCAATCCCAGGACATAGACAGCAGAGCTGGACAGTTGTGGCCGGCTCATACAGAACTGCAATTGCTGATCACACAGAAATTTCGAACTACTATTACATTTATTAATTTTTTTTAAATATGTTTTTCTTAAATGTTCTCTTAACGTGAATACAATAACACTTCAGCATTGCATTGTAATTACATCCATATACTAATATTACATTAATAAGATAAAGTAACGGTCCCATACGTTGTGCTCACTCCCCACAATATATATGCAGCAGTGCTGTCTAAACTGGGTTTCATAATCCTTAATCAACTGTGCACATATACACTGTAGTGATCTGCTCTACACTATTACTGACTATTAGCACCTTTTCACTTAACACAGAGAAGTGAGAGACCAGGGGTGAATCTCTGTAATTCGCACACTCATACAATTAAAATGTCGAGTCTTTTTCTAATTTCTGATTCTTATTTATCCAGGAAACAGAATGTGTTAGATGATTATGAATCATCTCCTTTCCTTTCCTTTCCTTTCCTTTCCTTGTTGTCTTTTGGGTTCCCTGAAAACCTACATGTGCTTAGAATAAACAGTAGACAAGTAAAGCCCTTTATGTCAGCAACAAAATTGTTCCTTTGTTAGTATAATCTAAACTAGCATTTCAGATTTTTTCCTGTACAAAATTGAATGTGTCTAGTTTCATACACTGTGTAGGTTTAACTTGGTCTATTAATTTTACTTATCATAGCATTTTAGTTCTAACCATGGGTGTTAAAGATATGTGCTTAGTTCTCTGTGTGGCAATACACGATAACACGGAGAAATCTTCAAGGCATTCCCATTGTCTTGCACTAAAGCTGTACAATTTTCTAGTTGATAGATTCTAGAGGCGATGTAAGGGTCAGGCACCGACATGTCATTTTACCAAATCTTACAGCATCGACCTTCTCCTAATGTCTCCTAATTTCGTGATCTCTTGTTGGGTTGTAAAACCTGTTTCACAAAATGGCCCTTGTCTAGCAGTGTAGCAACAGAGGAAAGATTGGGCATCACACCATCGTATACTTATCAGTAGAGGTTGCACGACTAACAGTTTTATGTTTGTTACATTTTCCTGGAGTTCCGTTGTCAGCGGTAAACCAATTTTTCTGTCACCGCTAATGGCGGTACTTTTCCTACTAGCTGTGTGCATCTCTAAGTGCTCATTAAAATCATTGTAATTGGGTGGATAGATTTGTGTCTCAATTGAAAGTTTACTTCTCTCTTTCCTTACAAGGACCCAAAGGAAGCTTTTACATCCTTGTCAATGGCTAACGACGACTCAAGATGTTTTAGTTTTAACATTTGTTTTATTGAGTTCAGCAGATAAATAGCAATCACATACCATAATACAGAAACAACATGGGAGGAAAGCGTTCGAGACAGACCTCCAGTCTTCCTACAATGTAAAGCATCGGTAAGGGCCATGAGTTCCGCTATAATCAGAATATGACACATGTGACTGCCAATAAAAACAATAGCGCAAGAATGTAGAACAAGAATTCCCCACCCTTCCCCTCCCGCCAACTCCCAATCCCACCCCTCACCCCATCCAGTGTGTCTCAGCCAAGTAGATAGTTCAATAACGCTCAGTAGTAGGAAAGCACCCGGTGTAAGGGTATCATGAGGGCGTCTGTGTGGAGTCCGTAAGACGCAGTAATCGAAGGTATTTGGGGCAAGTGACTTCATTAAACTCCGATGAGAGAAGTGTTAGCAGTGGCCGCCACACCTTCCTGAAAGTGTCTGCGGATTGAGTGAGTGTGGCCTGTATGCGTTCCATACCAAGTGCGAACCACAGTTTATGGAGCCAGCCAGTGTGCAAGGGTTTGGTGGAGGAACCCCATAGGGAAAGGATATGCTGTGTTGCTGCCTGCATTGCAATGCCCATTTGCCGCCCCCTGATCGATCGCAAGGGGAAGGTGAGAGCGTTGGGGAGGCCCAGGATCGTGTAAGCCGTAAACCTTGGGATTTCGGTTTCAAAAGTGTGATCTATGTCGTCCAGGACCCTCTTTCAGTACTCCGCCAGGTCCGGACAATCCCACAAAAGATGTGTCATGGTGCCCTGAGCCCCGCACCCCCTCCAGCATAGCGCGCTACGCGATGGATTCCCTCTGTGAAGTCTAACCGGGGTTAAGTGCCAGTACAGGGCGAGTTTGAATGCCGCCTCCCTACCTGCAGTATTACGCGTGGTGTGTGATGCCCTGAAATAAATAGACTGCCATTCTTTAGTAGTGAACGTGCGTCCCATTTCGGTTTCCCATCTCCTCTGTCCGGCCGAGCGACCCGGGGTGACGGGAGGGCTAAGCATTTTATAAAGATCAGAGATAAGATGTTTGTCAGAGTCTTTCGTCACCAGCCAACGTTCAAAGGTCGTCATATGCCTGCTCACCAATGGGGCGACGTCCGTCTGAGTGAGCCAGTGTCGGACTTGAAAGTACTGATATAAGTGGGGCGAGGGCACATCATAGTATTCCGATATGTCGGACAGGGGTAGATATCCCGTCGTGTCAAAGAGATGACCCGCTGATCTGCAGCAAGTTCCCCTCCACTGACGGAAGGCATGTGTATCCATGCCTGGCTCAAACTCGGGGTTGTCCAGAAGGGGGGGTCAGTGGGAACGGAAAGGTGGTGAGATCTCGCTTCGTCGCCACAGCATCCCATGCCCTAAGAATAGAGCGAGTGATAGGGGACCGTTGCATATATCGCGGTCGATCCTGTCGACGGAGAAATGGAATTTTCCATAGGGATGTTTGGGCCATGGCACGATCTTGGAATAGCCACCTCTTTTCGGACTCCGGGCGGTACCACTCCACCAAATAGCTTAGCTGGGAGGCCCAACAGTATTGTTGGAGATTAGGGATTCCCAGCCCACCGTCATCCGGCTTACGGTATGCCAATTGCTTGTGCAGGCGTGGTCGTTTCCCACCCCAAATGAAATGGAGGAGGGCAGACTGCAATGACTGTAAGACGCCCGGCGGGGGAGTGACCGGAATAGTTTGGAAAATATATAGGATTCTAGGGAGAACCGACATCTTCACCGCGGCCACTCGGCCCAACAAAGAGAGCGGCTGCTTAGACCAGCGCAGGAGGTCGGCTCTGATCTGAGAAGACAGAGAGTCATAATTAAGGCGAACCGTGTGGTCTGTAGAGGCGGCCAGCGTAATACCCAGGTACGGCAATGTTTGCGCGACTTGCAGGCCGTCAATGTTCGCGGTACCCGCCAGCATGGCGCCATCGTTGCGCCCCAGAGGTAAGATCTGCGATTTCCCTCTGTTAATTTTGAACCCTGAAAGAGCGCCGAAGGCATCAACTTCACTCAGGAAAGCGGGGATGGAGCGGATCGGATCATCAAGAGCAGCAATAATATCGTCGGCGTAGAGGCCGATTACGTGGGCCTCTCCCCCGAAAGAAATCCCACGAATGTCAGGGTTATCGCGAACTTTTTGGGCCAGCGGTTCGACATATAAGGCAAATAAAAGGGGCGATAAGGGACATCCTTGGCGGGTACCCCTTTGGATGCGGAAGGGACTGGACTGGAATCCGCCTATGCGGACACGAGCTGACGGGTGAATATAGCAGCTATCTATCCAGGAACGAAAGCGAGCTCCAAGTTGAAATTTGAGCCAGACTTGCTGCAGAAAGGTCCAGTCGCCGCGATCGAACGCCTTCTCGGCGTCTATGGCGACCAGCGCAGAATCCGCCTGCCGAAAATGTGCTTTATCCACCAAATGAAGGATACGTTTCGTATTGTCGCAGCGTTGGCGCGTCGGGACAAAGCCTGATTGATCCGGCTCCAGGATTCCCGGGAGGTTAGGGCCCAGACGAGCTGCCAGCACCCCGGTGAAGAGTTTTAGGTCCAGGTTAAGGAGAGATATAGGGCGGAACGCTGAGCAAGAGACAGGGTCTTTACCTGGCTTGGGCAGCACTACCACTTCCGCCGCCAGCATATCCGGAGGTATGGAACCCGGCCCATCGAAAGAATTAAAAAGCCTAGTGAGGATCGGCGCTATGAGAGGGCTAAAGGTCTTGTAGAAGCCCGCCGAAAAGCCGTCCGGGCCTGGGGTCTTAAGGGGTCGGAGGCGGGAGATAGCGGCGGTGACCTCACCTAGCCGGATGGGAGCATCAAGGGCATCGGCGATAGCCGGAGAGATTGCAGTAATCTCTGCCGTCTCCAGGTAGTGAGTAGCAGCAGCACCGGAGATGGGATCATTGCTGTATAACGTGGCGTAGAAATCCCTAAAGGTCTCCGCGATCTGTAACTCCCCCTCCACAACATCCCCCTGAGCATCCCGCAAACCGGAGATCTTGGAACGTTGCGACTTGGCCTTCAAGGCGCTAGCTAAAAGGCGGCCAGTTTTATTCCCGCCAACATAGTATGAGTGCCGTAAGCGCAGGGCAGCAAATTCAGCCCTGTCAGTATCCAGACCAGCCAGCTGCGCCCTAACGGCTTTTAACTTCTTCCACACCCGTGGGGCCCCAGTGCGACTATGGACCCTTTCCAGCTCCAGGACTTGGGCAGAGAGATCCGCTCTTTTCCCCGAGCGGGCCTTGTTTTCCGCCGCCGTTGCAGCGATCAGTTCTCCCCGAACCACAGGTTTTAGGGCACCCTAGAGAGCGGAGATCGAAGTGTCAGGGGTGTCGTTGATAACTAAGTAGTCAGTGATGCATTTCGTAATTTGCTTGGTCACTTCCAGGCGCTGCAGCATCGGTTCGCATAGTCGCCACCCTCCGGGGGGACGGCTAGGACGTGGGAGATCTAGAAGGAGCTCCACGGCATCATGGTCCGTGAGGGCGGCAGGAGTTATCGCAATATCTGTAAGAGCGGCAAGCAGGTCAGCAGAGCCCAGAAAGTGGTGCAGCCTGGCATAGGTGTGATGTGCATATGAATAGTAGGTGAACTGGGTGGCGGTAGGATGTTGTGTGCGCCAGAAGTCTAACAGGCCCCGTTCTTGCAACCATGTTTTCCCATCATCAGACAGTGCCCCTGTATCCCCGTATCTGTGTCCAGATCTGTCTATGTGTGTATCCATGACTAGATTAAGGTCTCCCCCGATGAGCAGGAGAGAGGAAGGTGATTGTAGAGTTTCGGAGATAGCCCCCTTCAAAAAGGATTCCTGGCCGGTGTTAGGGGCATAGAGAGAGCCAATGGTAAGATGTTGATCCCCCAGCAGAAAATCATAAGCCAGCAGTCGGCCCTTGACCTCCCCCACCTTAGCTCCCACCCTCCCTCTGAAGCGGTTGGAAATCAGAATAGCCACCCCTGCTTTCTTCGAGGGCAGGGAAGAAAAGAACTGCTGAGGGAAGGCGCGGGAGCGCATCCTATGCCAGTCCTTCGAGAGCAAATGGGTCTCCTGCAACAAGCACACCTCCGCCCCCGAGTTCTCCAGATAAGAAATTACCGCCCGTCTTTTGATTGGGTTATTTAACCCCTTCACATTCAAAGTTAACACTTTTACAGGAGAGCGAGCCATCAAGGATCACAAAAAGGAAAAACTCCAGCAATGATTGCGAATGGCACATTCACGTCACACTGAGCTGCAATGGACACACTGGCTACCCTCCCAACTACCAAACCCCCAAAGTCAATCAACTGCCCACCCTTCTCCCCCCCCCACCCACCGACTCCCGTTTCCCAAATCCCAATCAAACAACCCCATAGAAGAATCATAGTCCCAGGTCAGTCAGTCTGTAGTCCAGACCTGTGGAAGTTCAACGTGAAGGAGTGTAGCAGTGGCAGCCCAAGGCTCCCCCCCACCCCCCCATCTAGGTGCATTACTGTTCGGCGACCCCCAAACCTGCTGTCTTCAACCAGAAGAAGTCATGTCCTTGAGCACCATCTCGACCGCCGCCGATCGTTCCTGTAGCAATGTCTCTGGGTCAGGTTTGAGAACCTTTTTAGGGCCTCGACGTCTGCTAACTCTCTGCCAGCGGCCAGTCTGTGATCGGGATGGTTCTCCATGTTGTCGTTCCGATGATGCCTCGTCATCTGCTCTGTCTTCCGTCATTTCAATACCTAACAGGGCGCAGGCATCCCGCACGGACCTCATTTGGTGGAGAGATCCCTGCCATTTGAAAATAAGTCGGAAGGGGTGACCCCAGGAGTACGGAATCTCCTTGCTGCTAAGGAATGCGGTTATCACTCGAAAGGCCTTCCTCTTTTGGAGCGTGATCGCCGACAGGTCTTGAAATAAGGCCACCGGATGGCCTCGGAAGCTGAGAGGTTGTTTTTGGCGCGCCTCTCTCAAGATACGTTCCTTCAATGGAAAGTCTGGAAGGAAGGCTAAGATGTCTGGCGGGGGAGCCGGGGACCGCCTCGCCAGGCCCACCCTATGTGCTCGGTCAATGCGGATCGGGAAGTCCGCCGGCTCCCCCAGGATCTCCCGGAAGAGGTCTTGTAAGTAGGCCATTACACTGTTCCCCTCGGCCTTTAAAGGAACACCACGGACGCGAATGTTATTTCTCCGGGAGCGGTTTTCAAGATCCTCCGCATGGGCTTGCAGATCCACCTGCTGCTTCCGGAGTGTGATAAGCTCCTGCCGTAGGAATTCAACCTCCTCAGTGCGGGCTTGATCCGCTTGTTCCACTGCCTCCACCCTTTCACCCAGCGCATCCACCTCACGTCTGATCTCACGCTGCTCACCTGCCAAGTCCTGTTTCAGGGCCGTGAAATCCTCGCGCAGCGTGTTAAAGAGCGATTCAAGAAATGCTTTGGTTATAGGGGCAGTGTTGTCATCTTGTGCTGCAGGCGCTGATGAGGTCCCTGGGGAAGGGGGAGTTGGCGCCTTGTCCCCCTTGACGGCGCTCCTACTCAGCATATCCGGTATCGTGCGGCCTCCCCTGCGCCCCGCACCAGCCATGTCTGTGGGGGGGTAGGACTCGGTGAGAGATCTCGCTCAGAGGATTCTGTCCGCTGCTCCCACCGCCAGTGGCGCTCGGTGGTGGCTCCTGGCACCGGAACAGAAATCAGGGCCACGTGGGGGACTAGGCCTCACTCAGCAGCTGAAGACGGCAAGCCCCGTGGCACCAGGCCCAAGGCACACCACGGTGGGCGATCAGCACCTTCCTCCGCAAATGCGTCCCAAATACACCGGGGTCCGGCTGCAAAGATGGGGGCAAAGCCCAGTCAGGGGTTAGTAGGCCCGGGGCCGAGGCTCCAGGCGAGGCTCCGCCGGGGCCCTCTCCCGCCCAGCTGTCCTCCCTCCGCCGGCAGGGCTGCTCCCTCCTGTCGCGTTGTGGCGGCGCCGAGGGTACTCACTGCGGCCGAGCTCTCGTCCGCCTCCGGTTCTCGCAAGCAGCAGTCGGAGAGAAGGACCTCCGTCAGGTAGGCCTCAAGCCGGGGACCTCGCGTAGTGCGGCAATAGCGGCAGCAGAGGGTTCGGCGCCCCAGATTGAAGGGGCGGATATCACCGCAGCTGAGGAGTCGTTGGCACAGCCGGGGCACTAGGGATGTCCCCCTGCGGGCGCGTAGCAGGTCACTCGGTCCTGTGGTCGGCAGCCGACGGGCACGCCGGGCAACGCGCTCTCCAGTCGGCCGCGCGGCTCCTCCTCTCCGGGCTCAGCGTCTGGATCAAGTTACGATATTTAGACAGGTCACCGCGAGCCCAGACTCGCCACGCCGGTCGACTGTGGTCAGCGCCTCAGAAGCTCGTGGTTTGGGGGTCCACCAGCTAGGTAGAAGCAGTGTTCGGGGTTCAGGGCTGGGGAGCCACGAGAAGTCCGTCCGATCAGGCCGCCATCTTAGCCACCGACTCAAGATGTTTTAAACTTTATTTAAGCATTCGCACTGTCAGTGTTACTAAGGCCTTATTAACTAGCTGCAGGTGGGTTGGTATGGTAAGAGGTTTGTTACTTATGAGGGTGGCAACAGACCGATCATTCTTGTTAAATGTGTTTTAAAAAATTGTTGTTTCATTGCATTTTTTTGCCTTTTTCTCCTACCTTAAGGGAGTTAAAAATGGTGGAAATAGGGTGTAAACCTTAAAGTCATTTGAACTTGATCCCGTTGTCCCTTAGCATTTTCCTGTTGCACATTATTTTCAATTATGTCATTAAGGTGTGAACATCTGTAAGTGGTTGGTGGGAACATCTTTTAGCTGACCACAGTGCTCAAGGAAACATTGGTACAATGGGTAGGTTAGAAACCAGTCCCCTGTAGCCTTCTATCAAATTATTCCCTGCAAAATTGATATAAACAGGATAGTTCGGTGAGTATGATGTGTGTTCTCTATCTTCAAACTTTGCCAGGGTATTCTTTGGATTGATTTTTGGGTTGATAGTACTTGTGCAGCCAGTTACTAGAGCCTGGAAGTTCTTCCATTAAATTGTCAGCTACAGAATTCGGAAAAAAGCAGTAAATTAGAGTTTTATGTGTTTTAAATGTCATAGAGTTAGACGACGACCTTGCAGGATGTGCAGATGGATATCATGATCATTAACACTAAACTAGATGTTGGACTCCATATATACTGTAGTTAATTGTTTTTGTACTTTAGTACCTAATGCTCCAGAAGAAAAGACAATACTTCCTGAGCAAAGTGTATATGTGCTTTGCTTGCCGTTGTCCATCTTGTGACAAATCAACATATGAAAGCCAATGAAAAAAATATCAGTGCTGTTCAATGATTTTAAATGTCATTTTGTCTACATTCGATGTAGGATATGCTTCAAAGCCACACTACATTCTTTTCGTTTGCAACAATAATAATTTTGAGAAAATAAAACAGTGTCGCTTTGCAGGGTCTTACTCAATTATCTATACAGGACAAAGCATCAAAAAATTGACTATCAATTATTCATACTTTACTTTGATAGATATAGATAATTGTTTTAAACTGTGACATGGCTTTTTCTTGGCTAGGCTTGTCTATTTTAGGTGCAGGATGGCTCGGTCCATACCACATTTTCTAGAGAACCGATGACTATATAAATGCCCGTTTTCTAGGTTAAATTTATGCAAATGTTTCTTTTCAGCTATCCTGAAAATCTGCCATAGAGCTGCCCATCCTGGATTTACAACTGACGCTGGTTATTTAGAACATCTTTGGGACGATGATTGTCCTTGTCTGCACTGAAACTGTTGGTTACTCTGTAAAGTTGCCTGTTGGCTTTCAACCCATCATTTAATGAACTTTACTTCGAGAAATGAGCGTCCGGGACTCCGTTCAGGAGCATGGCGCCTCCTTCTGTTGGGGCTAGTGAATCGCAGCGCCTTGATTTGTTGGGTTCTCTTAACAGTTGAGGAGAAATGTTATGAAATCATCCTGAAAATAGCATTGTAAACAGTTGATCAATTTCGAACCATTCCTGTAAAGATTTCACCTGACTGACAACACTGTAGAGATCTCACTGTGACCAGCCCATTGAACATACCGCTTGTTGTTTGTTCTATGACTGCTCTGTCGCCGTATGTGGAGGTTCAATTTTTATTCACTTTTTGAAAGAATTAAATATGTGTGTAGCTATTTACGGCACCTAAGGCCGGTTGAGTTCATATCTATTTATCTTTTTTCAGACTCCGCTCAGGTGAATGGAAGGCCCAACGTGATCGCCATCCACCCAGACTTCCGGATGGTGGTGCTGGCGAACAGACCGGGATTTCCTTTCCTGGGGAATGACTTCTTTGGCGCGTTAGGTAAGTAATAAACCTCTTTAAGGGTTTCCAAGGAAAGCTCTAGGCTGACGTTATGGTAAATTGGTATTGACGCTGCTGATCTGTGCACTGCCTTTCTTTCTCCTACTTACAACGTCTGCTCCAATCAGCAGACGAGTTCAATCTTAGGGCAGTCCGTGTCGTGTAAGAGCTAGTCTTCCGCATGACAAGGTTTCTGTTTTCAAAATGTAAATGCAATTCATGAAAATATGCTTGTGGCTACGGGGATAGTCTTGCTTAATTTTAATCAGATTTCTGCTTGCACGCACGCACATTAAAAGGCTTATTCAAAATGCACAAAAAATGTAGTAAAGAATTCTGAACCCCATGCTAAAGGCCAAGGATAACATAAATAAAATACAAACATTGATTTTTGACTACTATAAAACCATGCAATGGAGCAAAACAGCCGACTCTTACTGTATGCAGTGTGGTGCTAAATAGCACATGGATTCACATTAGCACCACCTGGCCAGTTTATGCCCAGGTTAATATTTGTGTTACTGACACCTGCCAGCAGGCCCGGTTCCTGGAATTTTTATCTGAATGGGCCAACGTGTCCCCAGTTTTTGACAATTCTGGAGATAGCCTACAAGCGATAGATTTACATTATCTTTTCTTCCAATCAGTCATACAGAGCATGGGGAGAGTTATTTGAGAGTAAAAGCTGATGTTTATTTATACTCGTGAGATCCGACCTTCATAATTTCCAGCAGGCCAGGCTTCAATAGAAGCACCTGGATATCAAGCAGATTGTAACAGTAGTTCTTCACGTTTGACAAGATCCCTGCAACCCCACCCCACCCCACCCAAGCCTTTGCATCTTTGCACGCGGAATTCTGGCTATTTACTCCTTGCAATTTGTCCAACACCTATTTCTTTGCACACTGCGATCTTTATAAAAAAACATTTTTATATCATGTTTATGTTTTTATTGATAGGGTTTAAAAATAAAATAGCAACAGATTTGGAACAAAAGAAAGCAGTATGCTTGATACCCAAGAGCAGTTTTCATGCCTGGTAAAACTGATAATTGCAGTCAAAGAGGTAACCTTCTAGGGCGTATCACGCTGAAAGCACCGGGGGTAAAACTGCCCTCTTTTTGCGCCCTGGGGCACTATGGTTATACAGATGGGGCCGTTTGAGCAGCTCCTACTGAAAAGCTGATAGTGCTGACACACATATAGAGCCAAAGCTTTCTTCAGAGCGCATTTCCTCATTTTCATGGGAGTATGACTCCAAGCAAATGAGGGAATGACTGCCTCTGCGCGCGACCCATATCATGGGTGCAGGGGCAAATACACCTTCAGGATGCGCACTGACATTATACTACAAAAAGGTGGTACACAGTCTGTGTGCATCCTTAAGCCAGACTTCTGGAGGGTGCCAAGGAGCTACCATGAACCCCCCCAGATATTGCCCAGCAGGCAGGTGCAGTCACTAACTGCACCTGCCTGCAAGTGGCTCTCTCTTTTCTTTTTAAATTGCAGGCAGCATGCATTCTGAAACACATGATTTCTATACTTATAAACAGCTGCTCTGTATTTTATTGAAAGTGCTGCCCCCAGGGCAGCTGCGGGTTTCGGGCTTTCCTGAGGAGAGCGCATTAATTGTGACATGGGGCACTGTCCCTGTTTGCACCCAGCGCGCCTGTTTAAAGGTGCGCAGGTACGCAACCGGAGGCGGTGCTCCCTATCTGTAATACAGGCCCTGTTGTTGTTTGAAGCTCTCTTACAAACTCATCCATGCATGAGGTTGCAGGGAGCGCCATCTCATGCGCTCAAATGGTCAAATTCTGTTTCCACTCATTGTGCGACTGGAAGGTAAGAGGGCAGGATATAGTGTTTAAAAGGTGCTTTTGGAAGCTGCTGTTGCAATTCCTATAATAACTGTGGAAACATACATTTCATGAAGTACTGGAAAAGCTTCAGCATAATTATGCAACATTTTACAAATGGTGGCAACATATGCACAAGTGTAGCTCCTTGAGGCAAGCGAACAGCATGTGTTTTCTGAATGTGTATGTGATGCTGCTTTGGGTCCTGTAGGTCGAAGGATCACATGCTCTGCAGCTTTTGTGCATGAATCTTCAGCTGTGTTACCTCTCGCTATAACAGAGAACCTTAACAAACCTAGTGCAATGCAGTTAAATGTAAAAAGTAAACAAACACTATTTAGGAAATGTGATCAAATAGAATAGAATACATTTTGTCTTAAAATTGTACATAATTGGTTTTAAAATAGCTGTATAAAGTATATGCTACGATGTACAAAGACACTAACCATTTATCTGAAAATTATACTTTGTGGCAAAACTTTAGTGATATCAATTTTAAAATATACCTATGGAATGCATCATTTAGTTCTGAAGTAAGTTTGGCTAATTAGCCATAATGCCATTATGTATATATCATGCCACATTGCATAACTTTTGGTAGCTCTTTATTGAACTGAATTTTGACCAGTACCATTGGTAGTATATGTTAAGAGTAAGTTCACTATTAACAGGACCTTTGAAACTATGCAGAAGGGGAGGACCAAATTATGCAGCAGGTTTGACTAAATTATTCAATTCAGTTCACAGCATTTATAAAGCGCACAGCTGCCTCTTGGGACGCGTCCCTGCGCTGGTAGAAAGTCAATGCAAAATAGGTCTGAAAGCAGACAAGGGCCAATTAGCCTATCAGACAGGACTCAAAAAGCCAAGTCTTGAGACTCTGTCTGAAACAGGGTTCAGAGGGGCAGGAACGCAAACCAGGAGACAGTACATTTCAAAGTTTAAGAGCCGGATAAGATCAGAAACTCCCCCCTCTTCTTGCTTTGTAGATTCGTACAACTTGGAGCAATTTCAACTTGTTCGATCTTAGGGATCTGGTTTGCAAATAAGGCTTCAATCTGGATCTAAGATAGAGAGACCTTTGTGAATAAAGGCTCTAAAAGCAAAGATGAGTGACTTAAATTGAATCCTCTTGATGATTGGGAGCCAATGAAGATGCCGTAGGTGATGAGAGACTGACGAATGCAGGGAGATTTTGAGGATTAAGCGAACAGCAGCATTTTGAATGATTTGAAGCTGTCGAATTTTAAAAAGCAGATAGGCCTAAGTTCAAGCTATTGGCATAGTCCAATTTGGACGTGCCTAAAGCATGAACGATCGTTTTCTGACAGTCTACAGAAATCAGGTGGAGCATCCTCCGGAGGGCCCTCAAGGTGGCCAAGCAGGTAGCGGATAGTATTTTGACTTGAGGCGCAAAAGCGAGAGTGAAAACAAATTCTATCCCCAGGTTCTAAACTAATGGAGCCGGGGAGGGAGAAGCACCTAATTCTGATAGCCACCAAATGTTAGCCTCCAGGAAAGACTTGGTGCCAAAAAAGAGGATCTAATTTTTTTCGGAATTAATTTTCAGGCAGCTTACTTTCATCCATTCCACAGTGGCCTTCAGACAGGATTTAAGAGAACACAAGGTTGCGGGTGCATTTTCATGAAAAGCCAAGAGGTGCTCGGTGTCATCCGCATAGGAGGCCACCTTTACCACCAAGACTCAGGAACTTTAGTCAAAGGCTCAAGGTAGATACTAAAAAGGGTAGGGCTGAGTGCCGAACCCTGAGGTACTCTGCACTCTAGAGGTTTAGATGAAGAGGTGAAAGGAGGCAGGAAGGCTGCCTGAGAGCCATCCTTCAGAAAAGAGTTGAGTCAGAGCAAGGAAAGCCAAATAATGAATCCAGGAAAGCCAAGTAGTGCGGCATAGTAAGGAACATTTTGTGATAGTATTACTTCATTATATTGATTTTTTTTTGGTTTACTCTTGGTATCAATATGTGAGCAAAGGTTGTATCTCAGTAGTACAAGTTTGTCACCCAAGTATAACAATAAGCAACAGAAAAGTGACCAGTCCGCTTTTGTGAAGGGCCTTCAACTGTGCAGCAACATTTCTTGCAGTATTTTTTATACATTTTTGATCCATTTGAGCTAGAAACATTTGTTTAAAAGTCTGCATATTATGCATCAGATAATGGATTATGTGGCAAATGCGTCAAATTTATAATTATGCGGAAAACACAAAAGGCATAAAATTGAATATTTCAAGTGGCCCGACTATATCCTGGAAATGTGGAATGTATCAAGAATATCAGACATAAAAAGCCCAAGTTTGTAACCCTGTCACACTGGTAACAATACATTGAGCTCCGCACAGTTTTTACTTGAGATAAAACCTTTATTCTCTTTTGGCAGGAAACAGGCAGTCGCACATGTTCTAGTAGGCGTTGTAATTCCACATTATGGTTGCTCATCCAATGAGGCATACTGCCACTAACTGAATAGTAAAATGCATGCCCCATTCTGCAGTATATTGCTATACGCTTCCTACACCGATTACATGACGGTCTCAGATCCTTCGAACAGAAACAGTCATAATTGAGGTGCAGAAGGCCGTTTATAGCCTTGGACCCTGGTGCCACTGCACCTGCTGTATCATTGGAAGGTAAACTCCTGTCCCCTCTGCCCCAACACAAACCTCCCCACAGCAGCTTGCCTCAAACAAAGGGTTGCCACCTCATTTTTTTTTTTTACCTGTATGACCAGTATTTTACTGTCTCAGCCAGTACAAAAATAGGGAAAATCATCGAAAGTCGGTATGTTTCTACCTATCAGAATATAATTAAAACGGCTATTGTTTAAACAATGCTCTTGAAAATATATTCTCGAGGTTCCATGATGACTCCTGACTGATAATTAAAGTAAACAAAGTGAAAAAAATCGTTTGGTTGTCGACATGGAGGAGGCACTTAACGGGTGCTTTCTCGTGGCCTATTCTGCTGTGATTGGGAGGGCCAAAGGTAATGTTTGGTTGGGCCTGGTCCACCCAGTTCACCCGATAGAACCGGGCCTGCCTGCCAGGTGGGGCCTAAGCTGAAAGCAGTGCTTTAAGTAAGACGAAACAGGTGGGAGGGTTATGAAAGGGGTGTGGCTTTATAAGTATATGTAAGACGTCTTTACAGAAAGAGTGGCCTGTGTAAGCAAGGGAGCGATAGAATCCCTCGCTTGATAAATTGCTAATGAGAGTCTTATTTTGACAAAGGATAACCAAAACCAGCATGCACTGCGATATTTATTTCACAGCCTGTAATGCACTTTTATCTTTAACCATAAACAATAAAACATTTCATAAGAAGATTTTAAATCTAAGCAGCGATAGCTTTTTCATTCCATTGGAATGAAATAGTATATTAGCTACTGGGACACCGGTGTTAATGATATTTGACAGTACACACCTTGTCACTGTGTCCCGAAGGGAGACGACTGTTACTATGCGGGAGTTTCACCGCGGAAGGTTTACAACACAGGTTTTACAACGCAAGTCGTTTCAACGAGTTGCGCTGGAGGCCACTGCAAGCTAAGAAATAGTACGATTTACTATCCAACACCTTCCCTACTGTTCGTAGACTGGTGTTGGAATAGTAAATTGTACTGTCCCTAAGTCCAGCACCCTCCAGCGCAAGTCGTTGAAACGACTTGCGTTGTAAAACCCACGTTGTAAGATACCGCGATCAACATGATTGTGTAGTATCATCATACATTCTGTCCCGAAGGGGACTTGCACTGATGTTGCATTGCCGCTCCAGGGAATGACAGGCAGGTAAGTACACTTCTCTTTTTTCTTCAGCTGGCAAAGTACAGGAAAAGAGAGCCTTGTAGGGCAATGATAAAAATGTTGGTTTTTTTGCATTTTCCTGGCTCAGTATAGGGTGGTGCTGGCTCACTTACAGCGCTGAGAGAAAGGTGTCATTTAATGAGTCCATTAAATCCCCTTGGGTTTTCCGCTTTTGGATTGCCCAGTTTTGGACGTTTACCTTGTGAATGTCACTACCAGAGTCCCACTCATGGTACATTCTGTGGAAATGTGCTCAGAGAGATAATCACCAGTGCCTGGCTTTTAAGATAAGGGATGCTGCTGCACAGCAAGGAGAGGAGTCTCTGGGCTGGTTACACGTGAACATGTGAGCACACGTGTGTCTGTGTATATTTGCAGGTCGATTGTATAAGACTACCAGAATGCGCAGCCCAGTGTCTGCACAGGTAACCTGTCGTAAAAGAGACTCTTTTGATATTGTTGCTGACCTGCGGGTAGGCCTTATAATGTGAGTGGACATTCGTAGTGTAGGTCTGTAGTGCTTACTGAAAGTCTGTGGTGGTTAATGGAATTACACATTATAGGCGAAATCTGCACTGAAGTACAGTTTCACCCTACTTAGACCTACAGGATCCGTTGAGGTATCCTTTTAAGGCAAACATGCATTTCAAGCCACATTCGTCATAACCTCACTCCTTTTGGCACTTTAAGAGTTGTCCTATTTCCCTTTTGAACTTTTGTTGGGAAGAGGTCAGGCAGCTGTGTCAGTTGGAGCAGAACTGAGGCTCTCAGGGAAGGTCTTTTTATAGACCACCTGAAGATGCCATGGTTAAACATTCCAGAATGCTGTGCGGGCTAAAGGAATTGCACAGCCCTGTGTGCAGGAAGGCTGGGATAGGGTGACAGCTGCAGAATGGTGAGACACTTGACAAGAAAATGGACCTCGGAGCGACAACTGTGGTAAGAAGAGGCCACCTGATGCCATGGTAAGAATAGACTGAAGGACTTTTACTCCAGCTGAACCGCAGGAATAGAATGGGTTTCTTGAAGGCCAGTAGCTCTGGTCCCCTTATGCCCCCTGAGACAGAGTTGGGGGATGAGCCGACTGGGAGACCCTGGATGGTTCCCCTGGGACATCTATAGATTGGTCCTTGACTTCGCTGGCACACACATACTGTTCAAGTAGCCAGGAGGCTGTGGTACCTGGGCAGTGTGGCAGGCAGGGTGTTTTACTTGTTGGCTCTGGAGGGGCTGTTAAAAATGCCCCCCAAGCAGAAGAGAAACTGGGGAGCCCAGCAGAGGACAGGTCTGGTGAAGGGAGCAACTAAATTCAAGATCCCCAACAAAAGTACCCTTTAGGGGCAATGAGGCCTGAAGAGAATACTTCTGGTAGGCAGATACTAATATTGGGGAACTCTGCCCTACAGGGAAGGAGAAAACTGCCTTTAAGGCCTGGTCCTGTGAGGGGTCTAGGAGGGACAACAAGTGCATAGCACTCCATTCAAGTTTTTAAATACTCCCCTGGGGAGGGGGGGCAAGTTCCCTGGTGGATCAGTGCAACTTTCTTATTTCAAATTTTATGGGGAGCGGATGTACATGGGGCCCCATCCACAGAGCCACTTTCAATCCAGGGGCCTCCATCCTCCTGGGGCCGAGGAAAAAGGAGACTGTGCTTCTTCATCCACCAGACACACACACAGAGAACGCGGCAGAACACCACCACCCAGGGAGCATGACAATGCCCCTACTCTGTTCTTGCTGTTCCAGGGAGATGGGATCAATGGAGGGTTAGGTGTAGGATACAAGCTTAATTAATGAGGGAGTAAAGTGTGTGGAACATAGAGAATGGGAGAAAACCCCCGCACTGCACCAGGAGCAATGAGCTCTCTAGAATCTCAGGGGCCGTTATTTAGTCATAAGTGTCTCATCCTAATTGCTCATTCTTCATGCCGGTAACCATCTAGGGTTTGGATCTCCCATTCACTTGCTTTAGTGCAGGTACTTCAATCCTGTGCCAGGACTGGAACAGAGAGCCTGGCTGCTCAAACTGCATTATGGACACGGCCCCAAAAACGCTGTTCTTTTGCTTGCTTCTTTAAAAAAGTTCTCATTTCGAGCTATCCTTTATTTAGAGAGCAACTCTATTCAGCTATGTGAAGATTTGAATATTTTTTTCTTGGAGACAATTAACAAAATATGGCAGCGACTGGATGGGGTTGCTAAACACTCAGCCCATCTCCCATGCCATCCAATCCAAGTGTATCAAGGGTTCTTCTTGCATCCTATTTTGCCCATGGAGGTTTAACTCATTCTGCAGTCTTTACAGCTACAGACTCCTATATTGATCTCTTATCAGCATGTTTTTAAAAGCAGCTCACGCACGTAATCAACTGCCTTGTGAATTTGTCTCCATCGGATGGCTGCAGCTTCTTACCATTAATAAAAAAGGATAAGTCTTCCCATTAGTTTTGAGCAGCTATATATCTTTTACTGATTTGCCATTGTTGACTAAAATATTGACAGTGATCCTAGTTACCCAGATTCAGGAATACCTTGATAATCACAATTTGAATTTAGACTATAATACCCATCAATTAACAGAAAGTACCTGAATAGTTTTTGGGTATGTTTTACCTCTTTGAAGCAATTAGACACATGGGGTGGATTATCTTAGTCTCTTGAATAAGCTACCCATGGTGGCCCAAACAAAAAAATACTTTTTTGAGCCAACCCTGTTCCACTGGTCTGAGAGAGTTTCTTCTGGATGCTAGTTGTCTGATGAGGAATGCCCTCTTTCAGGACCCACAGGGATTGCATCTGTTACCATATTTTTGTACTGTATAATTGATACTCTCATCATACATTCTGTGAAATATCAAAGTAGTTCTGAGGTAGTTGAAGGGAGACCGCTTTAGTAGATCTCAGGATTCAACAGATCCAAGCCACACACTCGCTCATTCTCTGTAAAGGAATCTTCATGGCTGCTGCTGCTGTTGCGGCTGCCATACTGGCTGGGGGAGTGGCTTTACTGGCGGATGCATGCTAGGTGAAGTGTGCGTCATCCTGCCCTACCTCAAACCTGCCCTCCTTTAGCAATTGAGGGTCAGGTGGGACACTGCTGACTCCGACTCTGATGCAGACGGAGGAAAAATGGCCCTTCGCATGATCCCCCTCAGTCAAAAAAAAAAGAGGAGCTCAAATAGGTACTTTCTGCTGGTGGATACAAGAGACCTAGTATGGACACTAAAGGGCATTATGGGCACTAAGGAAAGGAGGTAAAGGGCTCTTCTTGGGCAAATTTTAGTCAAAGTTGGTCTGAATCCTGACAAAGACTTGAATCCTGACAAAGACTCAATAAAGATATGAATGGCGTTCTCTGTTTACCTCCTGTTTCATATGGGGGGATAGAGGAGGAATGTGGGTACCAAAGAGATATTGCTAGTTGGAGAGGGTAAGACTGAAGGGGTACAACTGGAGCTAGATCTGTTTGGCTTGTGAGCCTGTAAGGGCGGATATAGGGACACTATAAGAAGTGGGAGACAGGCGCAATGACGAAGTGATGAACCTTGAGATTGTGCACCTATGGGATTCTACTAAGCCACTGATTGAAAAAATGGTTGGATATCAAGATAACACTTAAGGTTAGCTAATGCCAAAGAATAAAACATTTCCCCCACCCCCAAAAAGGGCCCAGGATTACCACAAAGGAATTGAGCTGGGAAGACATTACCAATCAGAGAGCCTCTGATGAAACGACCAAAGCCATTTCACCTTGAAGGACTGGGGACAATATCAGAGGAGAGGATGAGTAGGGACGCACCAGTGATAGACATGACTAAAGTGCAGCAGCCGGAAATATCCCCGACTTAACTGGAGTCTGCTTCATCATCAGCCCCACCACTTGCTGAGGAGATCTGGCAGGCCTGGGTGAGCAGCTTGACCAGGAGAATGCAGTTGTGCAGGAATATTTGACAGAGGGCACTGATGCTGACCAGACACAAGTCGCTTGCCACGCTGTCAATTTCGGGGAAAGGAACAAAAGGGGGTGGTGCCAGATTGGATCCAGTCTTCAGCAGCAAGATGGTAAGAAGTGATCTGACAAGCCACAATAATGATAATGGAAATAATGCATTGGAACCAATAATGCCCCAGTGGCTAAGGGATTGACGGATCTCAGCTGGAAGGGAGGTATGAATGGAGGTGGGAACCTGGCTGAAAACAGAGGAGCCTCCCCCAGCTCACAGTTGCTAGAATTGCTGTTAAGTAGAAATGTGGGGAGGGATGATAGCCAGTCCAGTCACGATCTCTGCAATGCAAGCAATGTCGATACTGCAGCTCTCCAGCTAGCACCTAGTTCACCTCAAGTACCTGTATTTCACCAACTGTGCCAGGTGTCTCAAGCCTCCGACACAAATCTAGAATCAACTAACAATGTAAAAGATATGGCTAACCCTGCAGAGGCTCTCGCTTATACAGGAGCTAAGCTTCCCAATATTAAAATTGAGCCACTGCTGGCTACTATACTGGTTGTGGGGAGTGGTGGGGCTGGAACTAGGGCACTGAGTGTAGTTAGCACACTTATCTGAAAGAGACACGTTAGTGATAGATTCCTTACCTCAGAATATCCCCAGGCGTCAGACTGGATCCGGAAATTTTTGCGTAGCAGTACCCTTGCGCGTCGGTAGGCGACCTCTGCGGCTCCGTGTCTGTCGTCGGCGTCGTGGGCGCCGTGATGATGTCGTCGGAGTACCTAGACACCGCCTCCGCGTGCTGACGTCAGTTCTTCTTTTTTCCGCGCCAGCAGCGCAGATCCGGAAAAAGTGGTACCTTAGTCTTTTTTGACTAAACTTTTTTGATCTCTTTTGATCACGGTGGCGGTAGGGATGCCAGGTTTTAAGCCCTGTGAGGATTGCGACCGACTGATTTCGGTCACCGACCCTCACCGTCGGTGTCTCCACTGTCTTGGCGTCGACCATGACGACAAGACCTGTTCCGACTGCCGGGCCCTGACTTCGAAAGCTAGGCGGGAGCGGTCCCGCAAGCGACTCGAACTCCGGCAATCGGCCCCGCGCCAGGAACGGTCCCGGTCCGGACGGAGGTCGAGGGACCGTTCGCGCGAGAGGAGCCATCGGAGCTCCGGGAGTCGACCTCACTCCTCAGGGTCGAAGTCGTCAGGTAAGCACAAGAAGTCGAAGAGACGTCATCGTTCTTCCGACGCTCGCGCGACGCGGACGGGGGTTCAGGTGGCACCGCCCTGGGCCGCGCGCGACGCCGGAGGAGATCGAGCGGTTCCTCATGGCCATGAGGTCCCTTACTCCCCCGACGGGCTTCGCGGTGCCTTCGGGCCTAGCGGACCCATCTGGGGGCCCTGGCGGGTCGGGGGCTTCGGCCCTGATGCCGCCGGGTGCTTCGGCCCCAGCGCCGCAGGCCCCCACTGGATCCGGGTCTTCGCCGGTGGACTTGACGACCTCCCCGGCGCCGGTCCATCAGGTGTCACCCCCGGCGCCGTCTTCGGGCGCCGCCGTCCCCGATGCCTCCCTCGATCTGGTTCCGCTTCAGACGCCGTTCGGAGAGTTCACCTTCCATGAACCGGCCCCATCATTTGATCCCCCTGAGTACCAGGAGATGGGTGATGAGGAGAATTGGGAGGGGTCTGAGGACCCTCTGACACGGGAGTGTCAGTCCCAGGAGGACTGGACAGGTGGACTTGGGGATGCCAGTGATCTGGACACTTCGCCAGTCACTGGTTTTGTCTCCCCTCCTACTGTGGCTACGTAGGAGGGGGCTACCTATAGTGTGGTACTGACGCGGGTGGCCAAGGCCTTGGGCCTTGAACTCCCCGTCGCGTCCATGAGGACTAACCTCCTCACTGAGGTCCTTAAACCGCAGTCAAGCTCGGCTGAGCCTCTGCTGCCGTTTAATGAGGCCTTGACTGACGTTCTTGTGGGCACTTGGTCCAGGCCCGCTACAGGTTCGCCTGTAGATAGGAATGTGGCCAGACGCCACCGCTCGGCCCCGGGCGACCCTTGTTTCCTGTCCACCCACCCCACCCCTGAGAGCCTGGTGATCAAGGCCTCCAATTCCCAGACCGCACTCCCGTCGGCTCCGCCTGACAGGGAATCCAAGAGGTATGAGCAATACGGCAAAAAGGTATTCTCCTCCCTGAGTCTGGGACTGCGGTCTTCCAACACCGCATGCCTCTTGGGCCGCTACACCCACTCTCTGTGGAATACGGTCGCAGACATGCTGCCAGAATGCCCGTTGGAGGTACGGGCTAAACTTGGCCAAGCCCTGGTGGAAGGCCGAGATGCGGCACGTTATTCTATCCGGTGTGGCCTGGATACCACCGACTCACTGGGCAGAGCGATGGCAACGACGGTGGTGATTCGCCTGGTTGAGGTCCGCCAACTTCTGGGCTGATGTTCAGAACACACTCATGGACATGCCATTTGATGGCCGTCGCCTTTTTGGCGACAAGGCAGACCATGCGCTTGAGCGCTTTAAGGACTCCAGGGTTATGGCCAAGTCCTTGGGCCTCTCAGCCCCGCGCCAGAAATCGGCTGCCTTTCACTCCTTTCGTGGCCAAGGAAGGGGTGTACCCATACGTGCTGCCAGCGACGCACCGCAGGGTAATACCCAACGCGGTGGCGGCCGTGGAAACTGCTGTGGCGGCGGTCAGGGACAACGGCGAGGTCAGTCCCCACCTTCCCCCGCAGCATCCGCCTCCAAACCCTCCTAGTCTGGGCTTTCAGGCCCATGTGTCGCCAGTGGGGGGCAGGGTTCGCCATCACCTCCTCCACTGGCGCACTGTCACGTTGGACAGGTGGGTGCTGCAAATCGTCCGAAGGGGCTACTCCCTCCCCTTCGAGGCGACTCCTCCAGCCATGCCACCACGAAACCACCGTGTATCGGGGGATCATTTGCGACTTCTGCAGGAGGAAGTTACAGCCCTCTGAGCCAAGGGGGCCACCGAGCGCGTTCCTGGGCCAGAAGTAGGGTGTAGTTGCTACTCCCACTACTTTCTGGTACGCAAGAAGGGCAAAGGGGGCCTACGCCCAATCTTGGACCTCCGGAACGTCAACGGCTTCCTCCGGAAGGAGAAGTTCAAAATGCTGCACTGGCTCAGGTCTTAGCTGCCCTGAACCCCGGAGACTGGATGGTAGTGTTGGACTTGCAGGACACTTATTTCCACATCCCCGTCCTGCCGGCCCACCGGCGCTACCTGCGGTTCACGGTTGGCCACAAGCACTTTCAGTTTAACGTTCTCCCCTTCGGCCTTACCAGCGCCCCACGGGTGTTCACAAAGGTGATGGTGGTGGTCGCAGCTCATCTGCGCCGGTTAGGGATTTCAGTCTTCCCCTACCTCGACGACTGGTTGTTGAAGGCGGGCTCGCCCCAGACAGTCGTCAGCCACCTCCAGACAACGGCAGACCTCCTGCACCAGCTGGGGTTCTCCATCAATGTGCCGAAGTCACACCTGTGCCCCTCTCAGAAGCTCCTCTTCATCGGAGCGGTTCTCGACTCTGCGCAGTTTCGGGTTTATCCACCCGAACAGCGGGTTCGGGATATTCAGGCTCTGATTCCTCTCTTTCAGCCTTTATCACGAATCTCGGTCAGGTTGACGCTGCGCCTTCTGGGGCTGATGGCCTCCTGCATCCTTCTGGTGCATCACGCCCGGTGGCGGATGCGGGCTCTGCAGCGGGACCTGAAGTTTCAGTGGGCCCAGCATCAGGGCAACCTCTCCGACCATGTCCTGATCTCGGAGGG
The DNA here is from genome assembly GCF_964261635.1 of Lissotriton helveticus. NCBI lineage: Eukaryota > Metazoa > Chordata > Amphibia > Caudata > Salamandridae > Lissotriton > Lissotriton helveticus. The sequence goes on along the minus strand of NC_136069.1, from coordinate 422,799,045 downwards.
CACTGCGAGACAGCTGCAGTGGTGGCTCACGGACCGCGATTGGGTCAGCGGCAGATCCCTCTACCTTCCCCAACCGGAGCACGTAGTTGTAACGGACGCGTCCCTCCAGGGCTGGGGAGGCCACATGGGAGAGGCGGAGATCAGAGGCCTCTGGTCTGCGGCGGAGTCCCGGCTCCATATCAACCTTTTGGAGCTGGGGGCGATTCATCTAGCACTGAAGGCATTCCTCCCCTCTGTCCGGGGGAGTGTAGTGCAGGTGTTCACGGACAACACCACCGCCATGTGGTACTGCAACAAACAGGGCGGGGTGGGGTCGTGGACCCTTTGCCAGGAGGCTCTGCGCCTCTGGCAGTGGCTGGAACATCAGGGCGTGACCCTGGTGGTTCAACACCTGGCAGGTTCTCTGAACGCCAGGGCGGACGAACTCAGCCGTCGGTGCATGATGGATCACGAATGGCGTCTGAACTCGGACGTGGCGCAAGGCCTCTTTCAGCAGTGGGGAGAGCCTTGGTTAGATCTATTCGCCACCGAAGAGAACGCGCAATGTCATCAGTTCTGCGCGTTGGAATTTCCAAGGCGGCACTCGCTCGGCGACGCTTTTCGTCGCGAGTGGAGTTGCGGTCTGTTGTATGCCTTTCCACCTATACCACTTCTGCCCAGAGTGCTGAAGAAGATCAAGCGCGACCGGGCACAAGTCATCCTTGTGGCTCCGGACTGGGCACGAAGGTACTGGTATGCCGAGCTACTCAATATGTCAGTCGATCCCCCGGTTCGTCTACCTCTTCAGGAGGACCTTCTGTCGCAGCAGCCGGGAACGGTCCTCCACCCGAACCTGTCCAGTCTCCACCTCCATGCTTGGAGATTGAGCGGCGACAGTTGAGGCCATTTGACTTGCCTCCTGAAGTCTGTAATGTCATTCTGTCAGCCAGGCGTCCCTCCACAAAATCGGTATACGCCTGCAGGTGGAACAAATTTGTGGCATGGTGCACAGCAAAGGCTGTGGATCCCCTTTCTGCCCCTCTTTCAGAGGTTCTCCTCTTCCTTCTTTCTCATGCCCAGCAGGGCTCTGCTCTGGGCACTATCAAGGGCTACCTTTCTGCCCTTTCAGCCTTTCTGAGGCTGCCTGATCAACCTTCTTTGTTCAAGTCCCCAATTGTAAATAGGTTTTTGAAGGGCATCACACACACGTTCCCTCCTGTTCCGTTTGTGATGCCTCAGTGGGACTTGAATCTTGTTCTTACATTTCTGATGTGCGCTCCCTTTGAGCCACTTCACAACTGCCCTCTCCGCCTTCTTACTCTGAAGACTGCCTTCCTGGTTGGCATCACCTCTGCGAGGAGAGTGAGTGAGCTCCAGGCTCTTTCATGTACACCCCCTTTCCTTTCTGTCCATCCGGACAAGGTTGTGTTGCGTACTAAGCCATCTTTCCTGCCCAAGGTTGTCACGGCCTTCCATATCGGGCAGTCTATCACCTTGCCCACCTTCTTTCCGCCACCGCACCCCTCTAAAGAGGAAGAGCGGCTCCACCGTCTGGACCCAAAACGTGCGCTTTCAATCTACTTGGATCGCACACGCCAGTTCCGGGTGGATGACCAACTCTTTGTTGGTTACGTGGGCGCTAAGAAGGGGAAAGCTGTGCACAAGCGGACCATCTCTCGGTGGATCATCTTGTGTATCCAGGCATGTTACTCCTTGGCTAAAAAGGGCTCATTCCACCCGGGCCACGGCGACTACAACTGCCCTGGGCCGGGGAGTGCCCTTGCAGGACATTTGCCAGGCGGCTACGTGGGCCTCGCTGCACACGTTTGCAAGACACTACTGTCTGGACAGTCAAGTCCGGAGGGATGGCTTCTTTGGCCGTTCTGTCCTCCAGGACTTTCTGGTGTGATTATTGGTTCGCAGACCCACCACCGGGGTTGGTATTGCTGGGGTATCTATTCTGAGGTAAGGAATCTATCACTAACGAGTCTCTTTCAGATGCACAAGTTACTACTTGTGTAACGATATATCTGTAAGAGACATTAGTTAGTGATAGATTCCTTACCGACCCACCCATCCTCCCCGTTCTGCGCGAACCGATATCTAGTGTTAAGGTCATCCCCTTTCAGGGCCCTAGTTTCAATGGCACCAGTGTTGGTTTTTAACATGGCTCAGCGCTTCTGGCGCGGAAAAGCTGTGTCTAAGAACTGACGTCATCGCGGCGCCCACGATGCCGACGACGGACGCGGAGCCGCAGATGACGCCTACTGACGCGCAAGGGTACTGCTACGCAAAAGTTTCCGGATCCAGTCTGACGCCTGGGGATATTCTGAGGTAAGGAATCTATCACTAGCTAATGTCTCTTACAGATATATCGTTACACAAGTAGTAACTTGTGCGAAGGGTCAAAGGTGCGCAGGACAAACTTGGTTAAGAAGGCACCTGGGTAGCTAAAAGGGGGAGAGATCATGGAATACTTGTGGGAGGGAGAGGGGATAGGCATCAGCTTGTCATTGGAGCTACTGCCTGGGTTAAAAAAGACAGTTTCTGGAATTTGAATATTACTTTTCAAAAAAAGAGGGTGGGCAGTAGGAAGAACCAGGGTATTGGAGGGGGGCCGGCAGGGCAATATGGTGACATGACTCAAATATTAGAGTTCTACGGACGGGTATAAGCTTAGTATTTTCTCTATGAATGTGAATGACCCCAACATCCGAATGAAATGCATGGCCATTTTTAATTGGCTGAAAAATAGAAACCAACTTTTATGTTTCTACAGGAAATATTTATTATCAAGGAAAAAGAGGGCGAGCCACATGGGGGCCATTTCAGCTTCTGTTGCATTCCGCTGCTTTGGCAGCGCACAGAGGGATTGCAGTTTTACCAAGTAGGAGGTTTAGCAGCGAGATTATTAAATCATTAATGGATGAGAAAGGGAGATGAGCGATTGTAGAGGTGCTAATTGAGCATGTGCCAATTACATTCGTTTCTGTATGCGGCTTAGTTATCGATGAGTGGGAGCCTATGTATGATTTGATTCACCATCTTGCCCAATTTTTGAAAAGTATTGTAATTGGGGGTGATTTTAACTGGGCACACATTCTGTAGTTGGATCAGAGGAACCCCAAGGTTGGAAAAAAGGAAAACGGAGAATGGTGTAAGCCATAAATTGGTTAACGGATAAGATGGGTGTTTGTGACCCCTGGTGTAGATCGAACCCCGGCCTGAAACACTATATGGTCTTCTCTGCATAGTTTCAAATGGTTTCAAGGATAGATTTTTATCTTACCTCTGATTCCTTGATAAATGTAGAGGCCTGTGATGACCCTAACTATTTTTCAGAACATACAGTAGCCAGCCTGGTAGTCCTGATGCCCTATATAACTACCCCTATGTATAGATGGTATTTTAATAAAGCCCTACTCTTGAAGGAGGATTTTTTTGGAAGAGATAGGGAACAGAACTCAACTCTTTTTTTTTGTTTTTTGTTTTTGGGAGAACAGAGGTTCCACATCACCAGAAAACCTTTGGAGCTGTATGAATCAACAATGAGGGGTGAGATTATAGTTTATGAAAATGAGTAAGAAAGAGAATGAGAAAATATTAAGTCTCTCATGCGCGCTCCAAAGTGCAGAAAATCGGGCTGCAGCAGATACTGGACGAGCAGCAATAGTTAGCTACAGAAGCATCCAAGAAGGAACTACAGACTTTCTTGTTGGAAAAGGAGATTATAAGCTCCCAGACCTATGGCCACCCTCTATATGAGGAAAGGGGTTAGTGGTCCTGGCTTGGCACATTCACTCTCAAATGGTAAAAAATAATATCACCCAGAGGCGTAACACAGGACCCCGCAGCCCCGTGGTGCGTGGGCCCCGATCTACCGGGGGCCCCCTCAGCACAGTACACAGGCCTGATAGCTCCAGATTAAATCCGGAGCAGTGGCCCCTCCATGTACATTGCAGGGGGGCCTCCTAAACTTTTGTTATGCCACCGATATCACCAATATAGAAGACCCCAGGGCAGGGAAAATAAAAAAGGGATAAAGAAGGAATAGAGTCTATTTTAAGCGCATACATTCGTAAAATCAATAATCATTTGGATGAAGATATTGTAACAGTTTTTAACTTGCCTTAAATTTCCTTATCGGCAATGGAAGCTGCGGGCAATCTGATTCACACTTTAGAAATAGAGGAGGTGGTAGAGGTGATAAGGGAGCTTAGGTGAGTATGGCTACCCCTCTGAATGGTACTCATTAATGATTAAATGCCTAAAGAATCCGCCTTCAAAGCTGTTCAACCAGTTTTTAAAGGGGGTGGGTATTCCCCCTTCAGTTAAGAAAGGAATCTTAATTTGCTTTCCTAAAATGGAAAAGAACCCGAAGCAGGTGCATTCTTACCACCCATCACTTTACTTCATTCATATTATAATCTTTTAATGAAAATCCTTGCTAAGAGAATATCTGAGGTAATAGCGGATCTGGTGACAGTAGATCAAAATGGGATTGTACCTACATGCCAATTATTCTCTAATGCACATTTCCTAACTGAAGCTATGGATTACTATGTTACTCACCAGGTTCCAACAGTAATCTTGTTCATGGTTGCTGAAAAAGCTTTTGATTTGGTGAACTGGAAGGTTTTATTCAGAATCAGGGAAATAATGACATTTCCTGGTCAACTTATTAAGACGATTGCAAGAATATATCAGGGCTCCAAACCACAACTGGCATTAAATAGAAACATCTCAACCCTTATAGATATCTCTCAGGATACAAGGAAAGGGTATCCATTGTCACCTTTATTGTTTGCCGCTTTTATTGTACATCGTGCATGTTTCCTCCGAGGAAGATGGGAAGTTTTCGAGCTCCAGTACCAGATTCTCCTAGACTCAAGCTGTATGTGGATGGTCTGGTATTATATCGTCAATAAGACCCTCCAGCTATTAAGGAAGTTTTTGAACTTTTAGACAATTTTATAACTGTTGCAGCTTATACCAATAACAATGCAAAGACAGAGATGCTGCTTTTCAACACTTACGTGAAGAACCTGCCTTAAGTTCTTCAGAAGTCCTATAGCAACAGCCCCATTAGGTATCTGGTGATTAAGGTTATTGAGGATCTTGACTATCTTTATAATGTGAATTATATCCCCTCAGTAAGGAAGATCAGGGATAAATTAGACATGCGGCAGAAGCTACCAATTTGGAATGTTGGCAGGGTTGCAATGATTAAGATGCATATTTTGCCCTTATTGAATTTTTAATTTATGACCATTCCAGTTTACATAACTTATGTTTTTTCTCAAAACTTAAAGCAAGGATTTCTTAGTTCATATGGAATACGGCCAATCCATGAATACGCCTATCAAAGTTAGATCTTCGCTGGGAAGAAGTAGGGATGGCACTTCCAGATTGGAAAACGTATTCTTTGGCGTTTTTTGGGGCATGCATACTAGAATGCACAAAATTTCCAAGGCATCACGGGTAGATAATTTTCATATGAAATAAATGTTGAAAGAGGTCCCAGCATACCAAACTTTTTTCAAACCCTATCAGATAAACCCCAATCAGGTTAGATACAAAACAATGTAATGTTTTAAGCTGAAGAAAAAACAGATATGGGAATATCCCACAGATTCATGCAGAGCTCTCCTTCTAATCTTTATGCCCCTTAGAGTTACAGCAAACAGTAAGAACATGGGAAAGAGATAGTTTGGGGAGAGTAGGAGACTGGTTCAATTATAATAATGAAATAATTTCTTGGGAAGAAAGGCAGACAATATCTTCCTCAGCCTAGGTCTTCAATATCCTAGAATATCTTCAAATACAAAGTGTACTGAAGAAATTCCTCCCGCTTCCGATAGAGGAATGATGGGAGAGAACAATGGTAATATAAAATCAGAAAAAAAGGCTTGGACAATGGGCAAGATGGCTTCATATTTGTCACAAAAAAAGCTGATAATATGTTTCTTATTGCTCAAGAAAAGTGGAGGAGGAATATTGAAGGGAATGAAGCTTAGGGGGACTCATCAGAAATGTTGGTCTTTAATATCCAGATGTTTAAGGGGGCTAAATTCAAATGAATTCAGATGTGCTCCTCGTGGTTAGTATACTATACCCCTAAGAAATTGCACGAGTGTAATGTAAATATTCTGAATAGCTGTCCTGGATGTAACCTAGTGGGTACGTGGGAACAAATGATTTGGAGCTGTCGAAAATTATTTAGGTTCTGGGAAGAGGTTTTAACACATTTTCAGAAGGTTTTACAAATTTCTCTTGTACCGAATGCTAAATCTATACTTTTAGGAAGCTCGAAGATTCTGGGTATAAAACATGTGAGTTTGGTGGTATATAGTAATCTTAATAGCTGGAAATCATGGGACCTGGCTGAATTTCAAATATGGTTGAATATGTTGCTTATGTTTTATAACAAAGAATATTTATATGCCAAGAGGGTGGAGAGGGGTAAAAAGTTTTCTAAAGTTTGGAAATATTTTATTCACTATATGGAATGCACATTTGGAGGGAGAACTGAGAGCACTGAAAAGCAGCACTTTTTTAGAATTTGTGTGAAAAATGTGTGGATTGTGTTTTAGATAGATGAATTTAAGATAATGCACTCTTTCCAGGACTTTATGTAGTTTTCCAGTGTACCCTCTAAAATCCAGCCCGGTATGTTTCCTTGCTTGGAGATTATGATCCTACCCACACCATTAGCTGTAATGTCATTCCCACCTCCTCTTTCTGAGAATATTAGGGGAATTTCCTACTTATTGATGTTTGCTCATATAACATTGTTGGCATGTTTGGAGGAGAGCAGAGGCCCCACATGTGTCAAGGATGCTCTCACATAAATGCTTTGTGTTGTATTCTGTTGTTTTAGAGTAGAATTTAAATAGCGCTATGTGGATATTTGTATTGAATGCCAGGAGTTAGTTGCACAAAATATGCTTAATTACATACTGATGCCCGATAGATCCATCATAACAGGAAGGGCAATTTTTGAATAATCAGTTACAATTGTTTCTGTGTTTATTGTAATATTTGCAGGTGACATTTTCAGTTGCCATGCGGTGGATAATCCAGTGCCCCAATCAGAGCTTGCTATGCTCAGGCAGTATGGACCCAATGTCCCTGAGCCCGTCTTGCAGAAATTAGTAGCTGCTTTTGGTGAGCTGAGGAGCATGGCTGACCAAGGCATCATCACATACCCGTACTCCACCAGAGAAGTAGTGAATATCGTGAAGCACTTGCAGGTAATGTTTGTTATGTAAGACAACGCTACAATAGAGCACATGCCATTCTTCGTGTTGAGCTGTGACATCTTTGTGCTTAACAACATTGCCCTTGACAATCTCAATGAGCAACGGTCGAGCATTCAAGACCTCTTGTATATACGTATATATGTATATACTTTGTTGGCTCTGGAGATCAGCCCTAGGATTTGTCTGCTTCCTCTTAGAGACTTTTTTCTGTTCAACTGCCTCCATTGAACTGTATTGATTGAAAATGACCAGTCGAGGTCAGTAAAATACCAGAATTGCTTTCTGATTGTTCAACTACCTGTATTTAACTGTCTTGATAGAAAACGACCAATAGAGTTCAGTAAAATACCAGAATTGCTTTCTGCTGAGGGACTTTTTTTTTCTTTCTTGCAACTGCCTCTATTTGGCTTTCTTGATAGAAAACGACCAGCAGAAGTCAGTAAAATACCAGAATCACTTTAGCATTCTCTAGATTCCAGTCCATAGAAATTGTCTTCCATGAGCCCCTGTAGACAATAATATTTTTCAAATCTTGTATTTTCAGTGATATGACCACCGAAGGTCCTGATTTTATATTAAAAACAGAGCTTTGGACTATACCATTTCCCGCTGAAAGGGAATATTTCTCTCCATGTGTTCCCATACCTGGATTGTCACGCAGTTTGGTGCTTACTTCTCCTCAATGTTAATGAACAGTAGATGTTTCAGCACCCAGGCTAATGTGCTGCATGGCTAAATACATATAAGGTCCCAAAGGCGAGACCGATTGCATTGCAAATGCTTGTTTTTAGATTTGCTTTTAATGCTGTCTGAGGTATTCAGATGCCAGAGCATAATATGGGCTGCAATTTGAGAAGTGGGATTGCATGATGTGAGATTGGTTTAGCTGCCATCTTTAAGCAACAGGATAGAATTTGTGCTTCTGCACCGTGGTTTTCATACAGCATCTGCTGTTTCAATTATTTTATTGCCCTTCATTTTTTTTTTTTTAAACAGATTTTATTCGTCAAAATAACACCTATAAAGCAGATCTCTGAACCCCAGAGACAACTGCCGCATACAAGATACAGATTTTAGACTTTGACAATTTTACATTAGTAAAGACAGGAGACAAGGCAATACAAATTAAATCAAATCTTGCAACCAACCAACTACCCCACCGCCCTCCCCACCCCCCCCCCAGCGCACCGTCTCCTATTTCCCTTAATTTTATGTCATTCCTTATTATTGTATTTAAAATTGTATTTTTAAAGCCCTTACTCAGGGGCTTAGCATGGTCATTAAGATATTGGGTGGGGGTAAGCCTTCGATTTCGCAACAATCACGGTGGTTAAAGTAAATACATATGAAAAGCAAGACAGGAGGAGGTGCTTACCGAGCAGTAGAAAGGGAGAAGAGTGCGGATTATAAGGGGTACCTGCAATTCAATTTTTAGCAAAATACGCATTTTTTAAGCCCTTTAAAACAGAAAAAGAGTGTGTGGGTTTTTGTTTGTGTGTGTGTATCTAAAAATCCCAAGTGAAATCCGTCAAACACCTCACCATACATGACTTAAAGCACCTGTACCCAACTCTTTACTACAGAATACATTAGTTAGGTGGTGTAAAACCCCAAACACCCTCTCGGAAGCTGCGTCCCAGCCCCTACTACTCCTAATGAGGTGGTGAATTGTTTGTGGCTAGTAGAACGCTACTTCGAAATCAAGGTTAGAGGAAATGAAGTAGAAGATTAGTAATATGCACTTCATTTTCCTTGTAGGATTAGTTGTTTTAAGTTTGTGCTCTCAACATCTCCTGTGTTTACTCTAGTGTTTTGAATAGGGCTAGATTATTGAATTGGAGTGGTGAGCAGAACCAGTTATTTAGATAAGTAGGTAGATAGAGAGGAGTTTTGAACAATGTATGGAAGTCCATTGTAGTCTGTATATATATTTAGACATGCACATAAACACATCTATATATATATATGTATATATATATATATATATATATATATATACATATATATATATATATACATATATATATATATACACACACACATATACATGCATACATTTGCACTTCATATAGTAATTTATAAAAGCATAAATCTCTCTATATGTCATATATATATATATATCTATATATATAAAACCGCATATGTTTAATGGAAGTAAGGGCGGAGTTGCAGGAAAGAAGCCCAACAGCAAATTAAAGTCCCCACCTCGACGTGTTGCGTGCTCAAGAGCACGTGCTCTAAGTAATATATATATATATATATATATATATATATATATATATGTTCACAAGAAGAGTACGCCGAACACCCAGAAGTAGTTCATTTAATTTATTCTTTGCAGGAGGCTGAGAGTCTGTTAGTATGCCACTACGCGTTTCCAACTTCCGTTTCATCAGGTGGCAATGATTCTCTGTCTACCTTGGTTCCGCCGTGCCTTGAGTCTGGTGCTAGGCATGTTGGGATTAGTAGTCCCTGTTGCAAGACGTGTGGAGTTACGTTGAGTACAATGTCATTAAAGCTGAGTGCTTATTGATTCCACAAAAGTCTTGTCCATTATTCCGGCTTCATGATGTTTGTTTCTTTCATTTCAGAATACTTCTGCGCCCTTTTGTTGTTTTCATTCCTCGGGCCACATCGGTGTCTTTTTCTCAACGGACATAATCCTCACCTCTTTGACACCAGATGAGGTAGTCCTTCACCTTGAGCTTCGTTCTGTGGGATTGAAGGTGGAACCCTCCGGTTACCTATGTCTTCAAACGCTTGATGCATTCCGCAAGAGATTCGTATCTCCCCGCCTGCTTCATAGGTGTAGAAAAGCTCCGGGCGCTGCCTGTACACATTTAGTTATTCACGAACGGTCATTGAGGCGCGCACGCTGCTGGTTCGGCTTTCAGGGGAACGACCACACCCCTGTAGACATATGTTCACAAGAAGAGTACGCCGAACACCCAGAAGTAGTACATTTAATTTATTCTTTGCAGGAGGCTGAGAGTCTGTTAGTATGCCACTACGCGTTTCCAACTTCCGTTTCATCAGGTGGCAATGATTCTCTGTCTACCTTGGTTCCGCCGTGCCTTGAGTCTGGTGCTAGGCATGTTGGGATTAGTAGTCCCTGTTGCAAGACGTGTGGAGTTACGTTGAGTACAATGTCATTAAAGCTGAGTGCTTATTGATTCCACAAAAGTCTTGTCCATTATTCCGGCTTCATGATGTTTGTTTCTTTCATTTCATTCCCAAAACGTGTTTTTCCCATGCAATTTTCCATAGGGCGGTTGGCCTCACTTTTAGCCCGAACGGCTGAATGGATTTACACCAAACTTGGCAAAATTGTAGGGACTGGTAGCCCGATGTGCCTTTGCTATGTCTCAAGATATAGGCTCCAGTGGTTTTTACGAAAATTAACTTTGAAAAATATATATTGGGCTACATTGGGCTATATATATGTTGGAGCCCAAATGTAGCCCAATGTAGCCCAATGTAGCCCAATGTAGCCCAAAGATGGCCACCAGAGACAAAAAAAAACAAATGTAGCCCAAATATCAGCCAGATGTAGCCCAACTATAGCCCAATGACAGAATGTCCCAGAGTGTTCTAAAGAACAACTAGAGTGCTAACAGTCCTACTTATTACAAAGGTATGGCACACCTGAAGCCATCTTGATTGGAATAAAGTGGTAACTCTTAAAACATTTAATTTAAAAAGGAACAAAATGAGGGGGTTCATTTTGCCATAGAAAGTATGATTAGCGAATATATGACGAAATCCCGCATACCATCAGTCCGCAAAAAAAATCCTGCATGTACTATTAGGCCGCAAATTAAAATAACGAAAACTTTTAGAACGAATATGCCTTTAGCATACACTAAACAACTAAACTACCCTAAACCCTAAAACACTACCCCCAGCATGACCCTACACTACACAAACAATACAACACTACCCTAAACCCTAAAACACTACCCCCAGCATGACCCTACACTACACAAACACTACAACACTACCCTAAACCCTAAAACACTACCCCCAGCATGACCCTACACTATGCAAACACTACAACACTACCCAAAACCCTAAAACACTACACCCCAGCATGACCCTACACTACGCAAACACTACAACACTACCCTAAACCCTAAAACACTACCCCCAGCATGACCCTACACTACACAAACACTACAACACAACCCTAAACCCTAAAACACTACCCCCAGCATGACCCTACACTACACAAACACTACAACACTACCCTAAACCCTAAAACACTACCCCCAGCATGACCCTACACTACACAAACACTACAACACAACCCTAAACCCTAAAACACTACACCCCAGCATGACCCTACACTACGCAAACACTACAACACTACCCTAACCCCTAAAACACTACCCCCAGCATGACCCTACACTACGCAAACACTACAACACTACGCAAAACCCTAAAACACTACACCCCAGCATGACCCTACACTACGCAAACACTACAACACTACCCTAAACCCTAAAACACTACCCCCAGCATGACCCTACACTACGCAAACACTACAACACTACCCTAAACCCTAAAACACTACCCCCAGCATGACCCTACACTACGCAAACACTACAACACTACCCTAAACCCTCAAACACTACCCCCAGCATGACCCTACACTACGCAAACACTACAACACTACCCAAAACCCTAAAACACTACACCCCAGCATGACCCTACACTACGCAAACACTACACTACTACCCTAAACCCTAAAACACTACCTCCAGCATGACCCTACACTACGCAAACATTACAACACTACTCTAAACCCTAAAACACTACCCCCAGCATGACCCTACACTACGCAAACACTACAACACTACCCAAAACCCTAAAACACTACACCCCAGCATGACCCTACACTACGCAAACACTACAACACTACCCTAAACCCTAAAACACTACCCCCAGCATGACCCTACACTACGCAAACACTACAACACTACCCTAAACCCTAAAACACTACCCCCAGCATGACCCTACACTACGCAAACACTACAACACTACCCTAAACCCTAAAACACTACCCCCAGCATGACCCTACACTACGCAAACACTACAACACTACCCAAAACCCTAAAACACTACACCCCAGCATGACCCTACACTACGCAAACACTACAACACTACCCTAAACCCTAAAACACTACCCCCAGCATGACCCTACACTACGCAAACACTACAACACTACCCTAAACCCTAAAACACTACCCCCAGCATGACCCTACACTACGCAAACACTACAACACTACCCTAAACCCTAAAACACAACCCCCAGCATGACCCTACACTACGCAAACACTACAACACTACCCTAAACCCTAAAACACTACCCCCAGCATGACCCTACACTACGCAAACACTACCCTAAACCCTAAAACACTACCCCCAGCATGACCCTACACTACGCAAACACTACAACACTACCCTAAACCCTAAAACACTACACCCCAGCATGACCCTACACTACGCAAACACTACAACACTACCCTAAACCCTAAAACACTACCCCCAGCATGACCCTACACTACGCAAACACTACAACACTACCCTAAACCCTAAAACACTACACCCAGCATGACCCTACACTACGCAAACACTACAACACTACCCTAAACCCTAAAACACTACCCCCCAGCATGACCCTACACTACGCAAACACTACAACACTACCCTAAACCCTAAAACACTACCCCCAGCATGACCCTACACTACGCAAACACTACAACACTACCCAAAACCCTAAAACACTACCCCCAGCATGACCCTACACTACGCAAACACTACAACACTACCCTACACCCTAAAACACTACCCCCAGCATGACCCTACACTACGCAAACACTACAACACTACCCTAAACCCTAAAACACTAGCCCCAGCATGACCCTACACTACGCAAACACTACAACACAACCCTAAACCCTAAAACACTACCCCCAGCATGACCCTACACTAAACAACCACCACAACTCTACACTACACTAACACAACACTACACTACACAACACTACACTACACAATCACTAACCCACGAAAAAATTAACACAAACCCACTTACCTCTCTCGTCATCGTGGTTTTCACAACGCAAATGCATTTACCATACATGCCTTTAAAACGTAATTCTTTGTAAAGGCATGCGCGATAAATGCACATGCGTTTTGAAAAAATGCGGGATAATGGTATGCGAGGTCAATGACCTTGCGGGATAATGGTATGCAGACTGAAAGTCTGCGGGATAAAAAATGCGGGAAAATGGCTGCAAACCATGATTAGCAGCAGACTTCCCTGGTGAGCACTAGCTTTACTACAGTGATCTAATGAGCAACTAGAGTGCTAACATTCAGAATTTATGCCAAATGTGTGACACATCTGAATGCCTTCTTGATAGAACCAAAGTAAACAAGCATTGAAAATGCAATAGATCTCGCCCTCGTTTAAGTTAAAGCCATTCTGTTTGTAATGAGGTGGCTTTTTAGCTTTGCTTTTATTAGTGTTTTTAAAACTTTCATGTAAATAACATGCATATGTATGCATATATGTATATGTATGCATGCATTTATATTTATATAGATATGCAGATTATATATGTTTATATATGTATATTACCTACTGGCGATAGCCAGTGGGTATATATAGTTAGGATTTTTTCTCTATGGGATTTCTGAAAATTCTATGTCTAATAACTTTGGCGTTTGTGGACGGAATTGGCTGAAATTTTCAGGAAAATGGCTCATTTGTTTCTGAGCAGCCCCTGAAAATTTGGGGGGGTTTCGTGAAGGGGGGGCCGAGAAAAAAGGGGGGTCCCAAAACGCGATTTTCACATTCATTTTTCCATAGGGCGGTTGGAGTCACTTTTAGCTCGAACGGCTGAATAGATTTACATGAAACTTGGCAAAATTGTAGATATGGTTTGCCCGACGTGCCTTTGCCATGTCTCAATATATGTGCTCCAGTGGATTTTGAGAAATTAACGTTTAAAAAAATATATATATCTGTGACAGCGCTCCGGTTAGCGCCCCGGTTCGCGTACCTGACGCGTAACGGAACTTCGCGAAGCGAAGCTGATTGGCTCTCCGGTGTCTGTCAACATTCTAAACAGTCCGGAGCGGCCGCCATCTTGTCTCTCGGTGATGTCATTTGAGATGTCATCAGTGATGTCATCAGTGATGTCACTGACCATGTCATGAATGATGTAATATGTGACATCATCAGCAGTGGATTGCGGGTGCGCGATATATAGTTAGTGCAACTAACTATATATGGAATTTCATTGGTTTTATGTCAATAAAATGTCCAGCTAACTATATATGGTCTCTAACCTATGGTTTTTTCAGTGAATTTTCAAGGTTTTGTAAATGCAAATTCCTAACTATATATGGTCTATAACCTATGGTTTTTTCAGTGAATATATATATATATGTATATATATAAATTCCCCTTCGGGATATCAACGGAGTCTCCAATGTATTCATTAACGGCACACCGGTTTCGGCATCACGCCTTCATCTGAAAGAGACACGTTAGTGATAGATTCCTTACATTAGAATATCCCCAGGCGTCATACGGATCCGGAAACCTCTGCCTAGCAATACCCCTGCACATCGGTAGGCGTCGTCCGCGTCCGTCGTCCGCGTGGTTGGCGCCGAAATGACGTCGCCAGAGTACTTAGACGCCGCCCTTGCACGCTGACGTCAGTTCTTCTTTTTTCCGCGCCAGCTAGCGCAGATCCGGAGAAGCTCAACCCTTTAGTCACTTTTTGACTAAACGTTTTTGATCTTTTGATCTTTTTTTTCTTGAGTCGTTCGACTCCTACGATGCCGGTAGGGATGCCCGGGTTCAAACCCTGCTCCAAGTGCAGCCGACTGATGTCGGTTACCGACCCCCATCGCCGGTGCCTTCAGTGTCTAGGCCTCGACCTCGACGACCGAACCTGCTCCGACTGCTGGGCCCTGAGGTCTAAGGCTAGGCGGGAGCGGTCCTGCAAGCGGCTTGAGCTCCGGCAGTCGGCCCTGCGCCGTTCAAGGTCCCGGTCCCACAGGAGGTCGAGGGACCGCTCGTGGGGTCGGAGCCCTCGTAGCTCCGAGAGTCGGCATCGGTCTTCAGGATCCAGGTCCTCAGGTAAGAGGCATGAGAGGTCGGAAAGGCGTCCTCGTTCTTCCGACCCACCCCGACGCTCAAGCGACGCGGCCGGGGGTTCGGGTGACACCACCCATGCGGCTCCGACGGAGTCGCGGGCGTCGCAACATGCCCCACACCTTCCGGTCCCTGGGCACGATGCGACGCCAGAGGAGATCGATCGGTACCTCATGGCCATGAGGTCTCTCCCTTCTCCGCCGGGCTCCGTGGCGCTTTCGGGCCCAGCGGTCCCGGCTGGAGGGCCTAGCGGGTCGGGTGCTTCGGCCCCGGCGCCGCCGGCGACTTCGGTCCCGGCGCCGCAGGCCCTCACTGGATCCGGTTCCATATCCAGGTCGTCGCCGGTCGACCTCACGACCTCACCGACGCCGGCCCCTAGGGTGTTGCCCCCAGGCGGCGCCGTCCCCGGTCCTGCCCTTGATTCGGTTCCGGCGCCGGAGCGGTGCCGCTGGGCGCCGCTCTCGACGTCGTATGGAGATTTATACTTCCACGAACCTGCCCCATCCGTTGAACCTGAATTTCAGGTGATGGGTGACGAGGGATACTGGGAGGGGTCTGTGGACCTTCTGGCACAGGAGTGCCAGTCTCAACAGGACTGAACATATGAGCTTGGGGATGCCAGTGGACTGGACACTTCGCCAGACACTGGTTTTGTCTCCCCTCCAACCGTGGCTACGGAGGAGGGGGCTGCCTACAGTGTAGTGTTGACGCGGGCAACCAAGGCGTTGGCCCTTGAGCTCCTCGTCGCGGCCGTGAGGACTAACCTCCTCACTGAGGTCCTTAAACCGCAGGCAAGCTCGGCTGAGCCTCCGCTGCCATTTAATGAGGCCTTGTGTGATGTTCTTTTGGGCACTTGGTCCAAGCCCGCTACAGGTCAGCCTGTAGATAGGAACGTGGCTAGACGCTACCGCCCGGTTCCGAGCGACCCTTGCTTCTTGTCCAACCACCCCACCCCCGAGAGCCTGGTCATCCAGACCTCTACTTCCCAGACCGCATTCCCAACGGCTCCGCCCGATCGGGATTCCAAGAGGTACGAGCAATTTGGTAAGAAGGTGTTCTCGTCCCTGAGTTTGGGACTACGGTCAGTCAATACCGCATGCCTCTTGGGCCACTACACCCACACTCTGTGGGACACGGTCGTGGACGTGCTGCCACAATGTCCGGAGGAGGCCCGGACTAAACTCGCCCAAGCCCTTGCGGAGGGTCGAGATGCAGCACGCTATTCCATCCGGTGTGGGCTGGATATCACGGACTCACTGGGCAGAGCGATGGCAACGACGGTGGCGGTTCGACGCCTCGCCTGGTTGAGGACCGCCAACTTTTCGGCTGATGTCCAGGCCACCCTCCTGGACATGCCGTTTGATGGCCGTCGCTTTAGCGTTTTAAGGACTCCCGGGTTACCGCCAAGTCCTTGGGCCTCTCGGCCCCACACCAGCAAAGGGTGCCTTTCGCTCCTTTCGTGGCCAAGGAAGGGGCGCTCCCACACGTGCTGCCAGCCACGCACCGCAGGCTACTACACAGCGCGGTGGCGGCCGTGGAAACCGCTGTGGCGGCGGCCGGGGACAACGGCGAGGCCAGTCCACACCTTCCCCTGCAGCACCCGCCTCAAAACCCTCCTAGTCCGTGCTTTCAGGCCCATGTGACGCCAGTGGGGGGGCAGGGTTCGCCATCACCACTTCCACTGGCGCACTGTCACGTCGGACATGTGGGTGCTGCAAATCGTCCGAAGGGGCTACTCCCTCCCCTTCGAGGCGACCCCTCCAGCCATGCCACCGCAATACCACCGTGTGTCGGGGGATCACTTGCAACTTCTGCAAGAGGAAGTTACGGCCCTCTTGGCCAAGGGGGCCATCGAGCGCGTTCCCGGGCCAGAAGTAGGGTGTGGTTGTTACTCCCACTACTTTCTGGTACACAAGAAGGGCAAAGGGGGCCTACGCCCTATCTTGGACCTACGGAACGTCAACGGCTTCCTCCGGAAGGAGAAGTTCAAGATGCTGACTTTGGCTCAGGTCTTAGCTGTCCTGGACCCAGGAAACTGGATGGTAGCGTTGGACTTGCAGGACGCCTATTTCCACATCCCCGTCCTGCCGGCCCACCGGCGTTACCTGCGGTTCACGGTACGCCACGAGCACTTTCAGTTTACCGTGCTCCCCTTCAGCCTTACCAGCGCCCCACGGGTGTTCACGAAGTGATGGCGGTGGTCGCAGCTCATCTGCGCAGGTTAGGGGTTTCAGTCTTCCCCTACCTCGACGACTGGTTGTTGAAGGCGGGCTCGCCCCAGACAGTCGTCAGCCACCTCCAAACTACGGCCGACCTCCTGCACCTGCTGGGGTTCTCCATCAATGTGCCGAAGTCACACCTGTGTCCCTGTCAGAAGCTCCTCTTCATCGGAGCGGTTCTAGACTCGGCGCAGTTTCGGGTTTATCCTCCCGAACAGCGGGTTCGGGATATTCAGGCTCTGATTCCAATCTTACAGCCTTTATCCCGAGTCTCGGTCAGGTTGACACTGTGGCTTCTGGGGCTGATGGCCTCCTGCATCCTTCTGGTGCATCACGCCCGGTGGCGGATGCGGGCTCCGCAGTGGGACCTGAAGTTTCAGTGGGCCCAGCATCAGGGCAACTTGTCCGACCATGTCTTGATCTCGGAGGGCACTACAAGACAGTTGCAGTGGTGGCTCACGGACCGCGATTGGGTCAGCGGCCGATCCCTCTCCCTACCCCAACCGGAGCACGTAGTTGTGACGGACGCGTCCCTCCAGGGCTGGGGGGGTCACATGGGAGAGGCGGAGATCAGAGGCCTCTGGTCTCCGGCAGAGTCCCAGCTCCACATCAACCTTCTGGAGCTGCAGTCGATCCGGCTTGCACTGAAGGCATTCCTCCCCTCTGTCCGGGGGAGTGTTGGGAAGGTGTTTACGAACAACACCACCGCCATGTGGTACTGCAACAAACAGGGCGGGGTGGGGTCATGGACCCTCTGCCAGGAGGCTCTGCACCTCTGGCAGTGGCTGGAACATCAGGGCATGACCCTGGTGGCTCAACACCTGGCAGGTTCTCTGAACGCCAGGGCGGACAAACTCAGCCGTCGGTGCATGATGGATCACAAATGGCGTCTGAACTCGGACATGGCGCAAGGCCTCTTTTAGCAGTGGAGAGAGCCTTGGTTAGATCTATTTGCCACAGAAGAGATGCGCAATGTCATCAGTTCTGCGCGGTGGAATTTCCAAGGCGGCACTCGCTCGGAGGCGCTTTTCGTCGCCAGTGGAGTTGCGGTCTATTGTACGCCTTTCCACCTATACCACTTCTGCCCAGAGTGCTGAAGAAGATCAGGCGCGACCGGGCCCAGGTTATCCTTGTGGCTCCGGACTGGGCACGAAGGTTTTGGTATCCAGAGCTACTCAGCATGTCTGTCGATCCCCCGATTCGTCTGCCTCTTCAGGAGGATCTTCTGTCACAGCAGCAGAGGACGGTCCTCCACCCGAACCTGTCCAGTCTCCACCTCCAAGCTTGGAGATTGAGCGGCGACAGTTTAGGCCATTTGACTTGCCTCCTGAAGTCTGTAATGTCATTCTGGCAGCCAGGCGTCCCTCCACAAAGTCGGTATACGCCTGCAGGTGGAACAGATTTGTGGCATGGTGCACAGCAAAGGCTGTGGATCCGCTCTCTGCCCCCCTTTCTGAGGTTCTCCTCTTCCTTCTTTCTCTGGCCCAGCAGGGCTCTGCTCTGGGCACTATCAAGGGCTACCTTTCTGCCCTCTCCGCCTTCTTAAGGCTACCTGATCAGCCATCTTTGTTCAAGTCCCCTATTGTAAATAGGTTTTTGAAGGGCATCACACACATGTTCCCTCCTGTTCCTTTCGTGATGCCTCAGTGGGACTTGAACCTTGTACTTACTTATCTGATGTGCGCTCCCTTTGAGCCGCTTCATGACTGTCCTCTCCGCCTTCTTACTCTGAAGACTGCTTTCCTGGTTGCCATCTCCTCTGCCAGGAGAGTGAGTGAGCTCCAGGCTCTTTCTTCCAAACCTCCTTTCCTTTCTGTCCATCCGGACAAGGTTGTGTTGCGGACAAGGCCCTCTTTCCTGCCCAAGGTAGTCACAGCCTTCCACATCGGGCAGTCCATCACCTTGCCCACCCTCTTTCCGCCTCCGCATCCCTCGAGAGAGGAAGAGAGGCTCCACCGTCTGGACCCAAAACGTGCGCTCTCTTACTATCTGGATCGCACACGCCAGTTCCGGGTGGATGACCAACTCTTTGTTGGTTACGTGGGCGGGCGGTGCACAATCGGACCATCTCTCGGTGGATCTTATTGTGCATCCAGGCGTGTTACTCCTTGGCTAAAAAGGAACCTCCTGTTGGGCTGAGGGCCCACTCCACTCGGGCCATGGCAACTACTACTGTCCTGGCTGAGGAGTCCCCTTGCAGGATATTTGTCAGGCAGCTACGTGGGCCTCGCTGCACACGTTCGCGAGACACTACTGCCTGGACAGTCAAGTCCGGAGGGATGGCTTCTTTGGCCGTTCCGTCCTCCAGGACTTTCTGGTGTGATTATTGGTTAAGGAAATCAAAAGGGGGGAGTGAAGAGGTGGTGCCGGTGGGCACCGAGGTGGGCACGTCCTCCTCTTATCAGGGTTTTAGGTTAATCAGAAAGGGCCACCTCACATTGGGTGGATGTGTATCCAGATGTCATTGGAATACAACATCTTTGTTAAAATACCCCTCACACACCAAAAGGGCCCTTGGTGTCATGCTTCATCATCGGGGTCTTCCCGTCCCGCTGCGGGGCGGGGCAGTGCTGCGACAAGCGGATACGCTGGAGCACCTTTAGATGGAGGTGCTATGTGTTAGGAGTGAGTGTCAGTGGGGTCAGGGGTGATATAAGGTGTGAGTTAAAAAATACCTGGCCTAGTGGAAAAAAATAATTTTATTAAACACTGGCTGGTATTATTAAAAGTAAAAAGTGAAACGGCGAGATGGAGCTGGTTAATGGGCTCTCTCTCCTAAGTGGGTCAACATGTTTCGAGGCGCGGGCCTCTTCGTCAGGACCTAGGGGAGATCCCCCTGCCACTCACTAATGTTTCTCCACATAGGTAGAAAAAGGTGTATGTACAAAAAGTGAACAAAAAAAAGACTATGTGAGTAACTACAATTTAATAATTACAACACATATATGCTACCACACTAATAATGTAGTTTGCTTATCAATGGGGGGGTCAATGCCTCATGAGCCAGCATAAGACTGAAGGGTATGATGGGGTCTCAATGTGCCCCTAGCACGTTTGTGCTTCCTCCTTCGTCCGCGGCTTCCGTGGATGTCGCGGACGAAGGAGGAAGCACAAACGTGCTAGGGGCACATTGAGACCCCATCATACCCTTCAGTCTTATGCTGGCTCATGAGGCATTGACCCCCCCATTGATAAGCAAACTACATTATTAGTGTGATTATTGGTTCGCAGACCCACCTATGGGG
Source organism: Lissotriton helveticus (assembly GCF_964261635.1). Lineage (NCBI taxonomy): Eukaryota > Metazoa > Chordata > Amphibia > Caudata > Salamandridae > Lissotriton > Lissotriton helveticus. The sequence continues at coordinate 422,778,167 of NC_136069.1, read as the reverse complement.
TTGGTATTGCTGGGGTATCTATTCTAAGGTAAGGATTCTATCACTAACGTGTGTCTTTCAGATGCACAAGTTACTACTTGTGTAACAATATATCTGTAAGAGACATTAGTTAGTGATAAATTCCTTACCGACCTACCCATCCTCCCCGTTCTGCGAACCGATATCTAGGGTTAAGGTCATCCCCTTTTAGGGCCCTAGTTTCATGGCACCAGTGTTGGTTCTATCATGGCTCTGCGTATCTGCGCGGAAAAGCTGTGTATTAGAACTGACGTCAGCGCGTGAGGGCGGCGTCTAAGTACTCTGGCGACGTCATTCCGGCGCTAACGACGCCGACGACTGACGCGGAGCCGCGGACGACGCCTACCGACGCGCAGGGGTATTGCTACGCAGAGGTTTCCGGATCCAGTCTGACGCCTGGAGATATTCTAAGGTAAGGAATCTATCACTAACTAATGTCTCTTACAGATATATTGTTACACAAGTAGTAACTTGTGCTTCAATGCCTTGTATACATTGCAGTGTATCTTGCCCCTGTTAAATTACATCTTAGCACCTCCCCATTAGCCTCGGGATGTGCCGTGAGTGATGACTGACTCACAACACCAGTCTGGAGTCCGCCATGTCATCGTGGCAAATTATTTTCTCTTAGTGAGTGTCTTGTATTTCTGTTTTTCTCTGTGCAATACAGTTTGTATAACCTTAGTAGGAACGAAATACAGAGCGTAATTGCTCATGATGAAATCACGCTCACCTTGGGGGCGAAATTCGAAAGGTAGTTCCTCGCCCTGCCTCTCCCACCAACTTCGAGGCACTTCCAATGGGAACTATTTTGTAACAGTTCTCCTTCTTTTATAGTAAATGATGACTCTGTGTCAATGTGAGTTGCATCTTGGTTAGTGGCGGCGGTTCAGGCAAATTCATAACGATTCTTCACCAAACTCTTATCACGTCCTTATTAAAGCCAGGGAAGCCGGCAAGTAGTTGCGACTCATATAGGCCCCTGTCGCTGTTAAATTGTGACGTGAAGATACTGGCCAAACTCATTGCTACCCGTATCAACCTGCTTCTCCCTAATTTGATTTTAACCGACCAATCAGGGTTTGTCCCGGGTAGGGCAACATCTCATAACTTACGTACCTTCTTTACGATTATGAATAACGTTCACGAGAACTTGACCATGGCCGCTATATTCTTAGATGCCACCAAAGCCTTCGATTCCCTGGAGTGGGACTATGTGTTCAAGGTAATGGAACGCATGGGGTTCCCGATCCTCTTCTTGTCCTGGATTAAACTGCTGTACACCTCACCAGTGGCTAAAGTAATTTGTTAATGGGAGACTTTCCACAGAGTTTCCCATCACACGAGGCACGAGACAAGGCTGCCCCTTGTCGCCCTTGCTCTTTGCAATTGCCACTGAGCCCCTAGCTGCAAAGTTGCGACAACATCATAAAGATAAAGCGTTGCAATGTAACCAGCTACAGATTTGATATCTATGTATGCAGACGATATCACATTATATATTCGAGATCCCAGCCATAACCTGAACCCCATACTCAGAGAATTTGTCAGGTTTGGGAGGATCTCTGTCATACAGATTAACTGGAGAAAGTCGTGTCTATTTCCCCTGACAACATCCACGTTGCAATTTGCTTTGGATTACCCCATTGCCTGGTGTGAGGAGGATTTTAGATACCTGGGTATCCGCGTAACAAAAGACAGAGATGAATTACTTCGGCTAAATTATGGCACAACCATGTCCCGTATATCCGATAATATCACAAGGTGGATCGCGCTGCCGCTGTCGATGGCTGGCAGAGCATTTTTATTAAAAATTGTGCTTTTACCACAATTGCTCTATCTTTACCTGAATATACCGTTCTACCCTGGACGGTACTTCTTCCACCAGCTTCGGTCAGAACTCACTCGGTTGGTGTGGGGAGGGAAGACGGCTCGCTTAAAATGGGATACCCTTGTTCGGCCATATAATCAAGGTGGATTTGGTATTCCTGATTTCGAAATGTATTATTACTCTGCTCAAGCACACTATGCCTATTTCTGGATATACCTCGGTATATGCCACAAGTGGCGGCAGAACACTGGCTTGCTCATCCAATCCCAATAGAAGGAGCATTATACACCCCCTCCCAAGGGAGAGACCGGACGCCATCAACGGTTATGAGCACTGTCAATGCATGGGCTCGCTTAGGAGTCATGCTAAACGCGTCTATGATATATTCACCGTTATTGCCGCTCACCTATCACCCGGACATGCCCCTGCTACAGGAGACTATCTTTCACAAACTCATTAAACGCTTCCACATCACAACCTGGGGGGATCTATATCATGCAGGGTCATTCCGTGCGTTAGACCATCTATGTGCTGGCGAACGCCCGTCTCCCCTCGACACCTTCCTTTATATTCGACTGCGTCAGGGACTGAAATCGATTACACCGGACTTTCCTAATGAACCCGAAGTCTTTGCACCACTACACCGCATACTTCAGGATGAAACTCCTAAAAAACTAGTCTCGACAATTTACCGAACGGTACACATGTTGAAAGATAGTCAGCCACTTCCGGCTAAGGCTAAATGGGAACACGAACTAGGTACTGAGCTCACGGATAAGCAATGGGAATTCTGCCTACAGCACACTGAACGCGTCTTGTCAAGCAGCAAATTTAGGATAATACACTACAAGTTTATACATAGGCTATACTACACTCCGGCTCGCATGCACAGGTTTCACCTACGTGACAATGACACCTGCGATAGATGTCACGCGCCCGGGGCGACTTCTTGCACTTGGCGTGGGAGTGCGAGGGTGTGCAGACCTATTGGCGCCAGGTGTTTGAGGCGATATCCAAGATGATACATTCAGTAGTGGAACCCTCCCCAATCCTTGCCCTGTTGGGATACGTAGAACCGATACAGGCAGCACATCGTAAATTCATTGCATTGGCATTCCTTGTGGCTAAAAGACGAGTGGCATGTAGGTGGGGGAGAGGCAGAGCCCCCAAATTTAAGGCTTGGCTACAAGATCTTACATATTGTGAGGAACAGATTGCTACCTATGCTGAGCTATTGCCGATATCCTCAAGGCCGGCTGATATTTGGGCTCCACTGCAGTGTTATCTACTAGAGAGCAGCGACCCTGACTGTCAGGTAGCGCCCGCTCTTCGGGATCCGGGTGATGCTCAAAGGGTCCACCTCCAAACTTCCCCAAGCTTGGTTCCGATCTGTACCCAAAGCTTAGAGGTGGTCTGGCAAGGGAAAAATGTATAAGGCCGGGATGGTGCGGCCCGAAGGGGATCAACCTGAAAAACAAAGGAAGAGCCTGTTACCACCACTCTATGGCACCTCACTACATAAATGTCTCAATGAGGCCGTAAGCGTGCCTTGTTAGGATTACCGGTGGGGAACAACCAACGCGGTCACCTGACGCTCTTCTCGTGTGTAACTCCCTGAGTTATACCTACAACGACACAAGCACAGGTTAATTCCTTCCTGCTCTCCGCTATATGTCCCTATCCTTTCCGCCTCCCTTTTGTGTACGTACCAGAGCCTCACACCCCGATGACACTAATGAGCATTACAGGCCTCGCCCTTCACCGGTATTGTCAGCAATGATACCAATGGTTGACCAATTCCCTACTTCTGTTCCGTCACAGAAGCAAATGCGGGACTTTCACAGTTGCACCAGAGCCCAAATCAAATGGAGAAATAGAAAACAATAAATAAAGGAAGGAATAATAAGCAAGGAGGGTCTAATGGCCAGATAGCCTCAAATCCTACCGCCAACCTCCAATGGAGTCTACAGAATCACTGGGCTCCCACGTTGACAGTAGCAGGCGTCTCTTCCTTCCCTCGGAGCGTTGCTCGCAAAAGGCTTCCCACTCCAAACCTGCAAAGGGAGAGCAATGTCCAGCGTCCGTGTCTTCGTGCTCAAAACAGCGAAGCACCACAGCGCCGCAAAGTGTGTCAGCCGACACACCTCCTCCGTCCAGGGAACACCGGTTCCAAAGGTGGTTGTGTCTTCGCGCAGCTCCTTCTGTGCGAAGCACCACAACCACTTCAACAAGGAGACCACGTCTCCGATGCTTCCCCCCCGAGATTGCAAAGTTCCCGACCCAGCCGGGTCGAACACACTGGAGTCCGTGTCTTCGCGCCTGAACCAGCGAAGCACCACGGAGAACAAGCAACTAACGGGCAGCCGCACCATTAGTCCAAACACCGCTAAACGAATCCGATACAACCCGACTTCCGGGTTCAGTTCCAATATGTAGGTTCCGCCCCCCCCCCATATCACTGGGACTCCTGGGACTTGTAGTTTCCCAACTCTAGGTAGGCGCCATGGTCCTGGTCTCAAACCCTGACACTGACACCGCGGAAGCACCTCACGAAGCACGATCATAATGCCTCCATATAGCAGCTCACTACACATACTCGTACGAGACACACTACAGCACAGTTAGGAACTGGGTGCAGGATTGGGGAGTGGCCGCTTGTTAGCCTACTACAAGATGTGATGATTGGCCTGCAGGACTCGGACTGCAGGGGTTGCTCGCTTATTACCTGGGGCCTCTTTAGGCATGTGTGAATACTCACTCTTATAATGAACTGCATTGAACACTTGTGGTAATGCTTAGATTTGCTGAATTGCTGCATTTATGTAACTGTACGGCCTGCAAACTAAGGGGGGAGGCCTTTTGTGCTAATTGTGGGATTATATTGCTATGTCTTTCTTGCCATGATGATGTGCCCGGCTACATGTACGAATTAATGGCTATGAGATGTGTTGTGTCTATATGAATGCACCTTACCCGTTTATCTCATTGACAGAACCTGAAAATAAAGTTTTAAAAAACCCCAAAACATTGTAATCCGAGTCATCCCAGGAAGATGCGGATTCACGTACCTGACCTCTAATGAGGGAGAAATGGTACCAATAGCTTATAAATCACACTTGTACACACAAGCTGAAATGAAATTCAGTTCTACTGAAAAAATTCTGACTGCGGTTCAAACTGCTGTAGCAAAAGAAAGAGCCCTCGCACAAGGTAAACGTATAATAATCATTACACCGGTACCTGCCCTAGAAGCGGTAACAAGAGCAAGCATTCCGAATGCTAAAGCTTTACATCCGAGATGGATACGATGGGTTTATTCTCTTGCTGCATCAGACGTAGTATACGAATTCGATCCTAACTTAAAAACACAGGAATTCCTCCAATACGAATATGAATGTCCTCTGCCGACCGAAATCCTGCCTCTCGAACATTACGGCTGTATAATATATACAGACGGTTCAGCACAACCCGCAGTTGGGGGTAAACAAGCATATAGTGCTGCGTGCGCGATCGTTAAAGGTCGGTGGCACGAAGGAAAATTTAGACCCTTGGTCACTAAAACTCAATCACTCGAAGATTGTACAGCTCAGCGAGCTGAACTACAGGCTTTCAAGATGGCGCTTGAAAATACCGATCGCGAATTCCCCACACTGATAGTGAGCGGTTCGTATTATTGCGTCCAGTCTTACAATGAATACTTGCAGAACTGGGTTCAAAACGGTTTCAAAGATGCAAAAGGTGGCACAATCAAGCATAAAATGCTTTGGGAACAAGTAGTTCTTTTACAGAAAGAACTACAAAAGACTCACGTGATACATACACTGAGTCATCAATGTGATGGCGTTCACTTTGCAGGGAATTCATTGGCTGATGAGGCCGCAAAGACAGCTGTGCAAACGGCTTCCGTAGCTGCCATCACCAGGTCAAAAACAAAAATAGACAGCGAGATAATGCTAGCTGTCAGTGCTTCAGTAAAAGACAGTGGTAAGACACTCCCGAAAGGCTTTCCAGTAAAGTACTCAGGCACGATGGACCAGGTCTTTCGCTTTTTTGCCATCTATTGGAAGTCTGTGGCCATCAATAAGGGTAGTCTCTACCTGGCTTTCATAGATCTCAAGACGGCATTTGACCTGGTCCCCTGAGCAAGGCTGTGGGACACGCTAGAGAAGATGGGCTTTCCCGGACCTCTTTTGGGTTTTATTGTAAGGCTCCACGAGGGGAATTACGCGAGGATTAGATGGGGCACCCAGGGGCAACTGACATACAGGGTGCCCGTGAGGAGTGGAGTCCGCCAGGGTTGCGTCATGGCGCCGACCCTCTTCTCTCTCTTTGTGAACGGAGTGGTGGACCATCTGAGAGAGGAGGAGGCAGACGCGCCAACCCTGGTGGGGGAAAAAACGCCCACTCTACTCTTCGCGGATGATACCATACTGATCTCTAAAACCCCTGTGGGCCTCCAAAAGCTCTTGCTCCGTTTTAGCACCTTTTGTACTGATAGAGGACTTACCATTAACACCTCCAAAACTAAGCTTATGGCCCTCTCACCCTCCAAAAGATTCAGGAATAATTTCACGCTCAACGGGGCACCTCTGGAGCTGGTAGATTCCTTCGACTATCTGGGGGTTCGGGTAAATAGTCGGATGAATTGGAAGGATCTCCTGGCCAAAATGTTACTCAGCCACAAAAGTGTCAGGGGTGACCTTGAGAGAACATCGGGAGTCGGTGAGTAAACCTGTGGCACCGGCTCTGGCAATCTATGAGGGACAGATTCTACCGGCCGCCCAATATGGCTCCGATCTGTGGGGGTTCGAGAATGTCTCGGAGTTAGTCTTAGCCGAAAATAAGTTTTTGAGGGATCTGGTGGCTCTCCCAGTCTCTACCCCGCTAATCCCCTTACGGCTAGATTTGGGCAGACGCTCCTTTAAAGACTTAGTGCGGCTGCGCCCATTACTATTTTGGGTCCGGCTGAGAAGGACTAGTGAGATCACTAACTATGCTGCTGTCTTAGACAAACTTATTTTGCTCAATACCAGTAATAAGATCAGGTGGTTGAGCAACTTGAGGCAGTTGGTTGTGCAACTGGGACTGAGTGATGCATGGGCGAGCCAAATGCCACCCCCTAAACTAGTGATCAAGAAATTGTACTGGGATTGGGTTCAGGCAGAGGCAATACGTAGTGGCGTAGGGGGCCTCCTTACGGAGCGGTTCTTAGAGTTTAAATGGTCAAGAAAATTGGAACCTTTCCTTGACCTTATATCAAAGCCTCTGGATAGAGCACTTTATTTAAAACTCAGGTTTGGGACCCTCCCGGTGGATTATTTCACCTCGGGGTGGACCAACGCTAGTGGTCCACCGAACCCCTGCCCCGGCTGCGCTGCCCCGAATGAGTCTGTGGCGCACTTCCTCTTTTCTTGCCCCGCATATAAAGTTGCCAGGAAGGTTTGGTTAAAACCATTATGTATGGGGCTGGGTCTTAGATGCCATAAAATGGCCCTACAAGTTCTTTGTACTGACACGTCCTCCACTGCTATGGTATGCGGGGTAGCTAAATATTTGGGTAGTGCATGGCTGACACGTATGAGGAGGATGAAGCCCCGCCCCACCCCGCCTGACAGCCAGCCGGTTCTCGGGTAGGATGTTCTGATGGGCTTTGGTATTGGTTTTAAATTGTATTCTATCATATATAATAGTGCAGTCATGTGAGGTTACATGCATATACGGTTGTTGGGCCTTAGCCTTTTTATGTGTACAGTATATAATGCACACTTTTATGATGAAATTTTATTGAACCATGGTATTTACTTAATGTATCTCCAATTTTAAATGGTATTGTATAACTTGTATACTTTTATGGTGAAATTTTTACCGAATAAAGTTATTTCATTCATTAATATATCAAGCATATATAAAAAAAAGTACTCATACAAAACTGATGCGAATAATGTTCCTTTTACTCGAATCCCTGGAGTGGGGGATAGGGCAATTCCAAACATGGAACACAGGTTAGGACTAATTTTAGCTACACATGAAGGACTCGCTTCTGCACATGCTGGTGTTTCCGCCACAGTATCATTATTAAAACAGAGATACTGGTGGCCACGCATGAGAAAACAAACTAAAAACTATGTTTTAGAATACGAAATATGCCAAAAAATGAAGGTATCAACAGTGAAACGACCAGCACAGACGCCCCTTCTAATCTCAGATAAACCATTAGCATGTGTTTACCTGGACCACTGTGGTCCCTTACAAAGGGACGGCAACTATAAATATAAATATATCATGGTCGCCTTGGATTCCTGCACGAGATTCATTTGGATGTGGCCCCAGCGCTCGGCTGACGCCAAAACTGCTATAAAAGATTTGCGAGTCTTTATCGGCACATACGCAATTGGCATGCTACATTCTGACCAGGGTCCTGCGTTTATCTCTCGAGCTTACAAGGAGGCCATGACCAGCATGGGCATTGCATTGCAGTATTCTAGTCCATTCCATCCCGAGGGAAATGCGGTAGTGGAGAGAAAGAACCGTGACATAAAGCAATCTATAACAGCGAGGGTATTAGGTTCGGGTGACGGGTGGGTCAAACATCTAACAAGTGTCCAACGTAGTCTTAATAATCTGCCAAGAAATTCTCTAAGAGGTATCACTCCCTACGAACTTTTGTTTGGTACCAGAATGATCATCAGTGACCTTGATCATCAGACTTCAGTGGTGAAACAAAAAACCTTTGATATCAAAGATCGTTTGGCTGTTTTACAGGACTTGAATGAAACAAGAAGAAGTCTAAGTAACGTAAAGCTAAAGCCAACGGCCACTGAAGAAAAACCAGCAAGACCTGTCTGGATTCCAAAGATTGGGGATCTGGTCAGAGAAAAGATCGCGGTGAAGAAGGAATTTAGGCCTTCTTACAGAAAAGCAGTACCTGTCTTAGCTGTCAGCGGAACAAGATCAGTAGTACTACCGCCCCTTGCTGGTAAAAAGGAGAAAAGAGTTGTATCAATAGACCTGGTAAAACCACAATCATGTGGCCAATAATAAGTAGTAGGCCCAGTGGAATCCCAAGAAGTAGCCGAAGATCAAGCCTTGCTACAATTCAAGAGGTTCAAACTGAGAGACTAATCACATTTGATAAACCTGCAGTGAATAAAAAAGGACTATGCAACAAAGCCATGGAACTAGTGCCTCTTGAAACCCAAATTGCAACAGTTCGTCAAGAAACACCAATCTACAATGATGTAGCCTCTGAACATACAGAATCAAAGATTAATAACAATCCGAAAGCAATTCCAACAATTGACAGAACTGCATCTGGCTACTTCATCAATTTCAGTGACTTTTCTGATGATCCAAGTGAATATGAAGAAACGCCAGCAACTAAAACTTTCAAAGAAAAATTGACTGAACTCTTTCATCAACTCAAAGAAACATATCTGATTTCACCATGGATTGTGTTATGTGTACTTTTCCTCCTACTCTGGCTCATTTTGGTTTTAAGCTTGGGAAAATTAATTGATGGAAAATATAGTACAATGGACACAGCAAGTCAGAACATCAACTTGGTCCTAAAGCCTCACAGATCTTCTCACATTGAAAAAAAGAGAACTATCATCAGTGAACATCACAGCCATTCCTATACCTGGTGGTGTAGCATGGGACGCTACTGATTACGAAATCTATGGCCCGGTTTAACTCTTGAAATATCCACATCAGTTCAATGGTTCCTTAAGTGACTTTGTGACACCAAGTACTTTCTCTGATAATTGGGACTTTGAAAATATTAATAATATGATGTCAGATTTAGAAATGTCAGCAAAATTCACAGAGCATGATTATTTAGAAGGCTCATCAAATTATGAAGAAATGTATTGCTATCATCATTATGGTCATCACTATTTGCATAAATCTGCTAATCCCATAAATGTTTTTCCTTTTAATCAATGGGAACATTGTCCAACACTGCCAAAAGGCAGCTCGAAAACATTTTATGAGAAATTCCCATACTTCTCAGGGTTCAACAACACAGATCCAAAAACGTTTTATTTTAAAATGTTAAATAAGACAGGAATGAAAAACATGTTGACAAATACTAAATTGATTTATTCTGAAAAATTTTATGAAAAAATGTCTACATTTGGTTTTGAATTTTGGAAAAACAACATAGAAACAAAAACCATTTGGGGTACAAAAGATTGGCAGGTACAAGGTCTAGAATCATTATTTAGAGCCTGCATGATCCCAGAACAAATAATGTTCCTGAATGACACCATTCAACAAACAACCTGTCTTGGCCTAGCCAAGATAAAAGACTTAAATAAACCGTCTATTCCAAAACCCATACCTGATAGTAATAGCACTACAGATGTGGAGATAGACGTATCCCATATTTTACACCAAAACAGAACAAATCCTGATTGGAAAAAATGGTTGATCTGGCCCACAGACACTAATAACTGTCAAGATAGATTCCTGAACAAAACACAGGGGTTAAAACAGACCAGGCCAGACCCAAGATATTCCCAGAGAGACAACATCCAGGGATAATTACAACATACAGTGTAGGGAAACTATGCCTTGAATGGCTACAGAGATCCACACTGCCTGAGATTAAGCAACACTTAACTTTACTTAAAGAAGGTGCTGACTTGCGAGATTTCATAATAGGACCTCGCAAACAGCGTCAAAAACGTTTCATATACGCCGGTATATACGCTGCTTACAACGAAGCTTGGAAAGTAATGCAAATTGAAACTGCTGAAAAAATACGAGAAAATTGATCGTATTAATTTGGGAAAATCACTGTCTGTAGTGGACAATGGGTTAACGACTCTGTCCTCCAGAATATATTCACTGGACAGCATTGTATCATCTGCTATTGATATAATAGAACAGGATATGCTAATGTTACAACATGGCCATTCCCAATTACGTTCTATTGTACAGCTAGGCTGGACGTTACAAAATCTGCGTTCAGGCTACGTGCCATGGCGTCTAATCAACAAAACGTCATTATTTTCTATCTTTAACCTTACAGATAAACAAATCTCTTTGGCACAAAAAGGAGCAGACTATACGATACTGAGCATTGAAAAACTCGAAAAATTACCATTGACAATGTCAGAACTACCTGTCATTGAATGGATAATACATGGTACAATCACAATTCCGATAACGACTTTTTAGTTTCAGTATTGCCAAAAGTATATACCAGCAGGCCTGTATGAAAGGTTGGGTAAAGGATACATCAAGTCGACCTGGAATTTACCTTACACACATAAATGTTATAGTGAAGGGAAAAAAGAAGTATTTCTTAGTGGTAACGAGTGTAAAAATTCACTAAGCGGAACACTTCTGTGTCAAGGTATTAACTTGCATGGAGCCTGCGAAGGTTCATCAAATAACCTTTCATGTCATCTGCACGGCACCCCTGCAACACAGATAGAGCCTTTTTTCAGACAGCTTTCCAACGGCAGCTGCGTTCTAATAAGTGACCACAGCTGTTGTGGCATGGTGCCAGGAATAGCCTATCTCGTGAGCGTTATTTCCAGGGTCGTTTGCTGTATGCAAGTATTGTATCCAAACAGCAAACCAGACAAGGAGGCAGCAATATGGCCTTCTCTGAATATCTCTTCTATTCAAATTGATACTTTAAGCAGAATGAAGTCTATTCTTTTACAGACAACTGTGCCTTTAACCTCGTCCAAAGAGACGTATGATATGCAAGTTGCAAGGACAGCGGCAGAGATACATACACTATTATCGACAAATTGCCCCGTACATTTCGTAGAAATGTTAGGTCAAATTTTAAACTTGTCTGATACCAGTGGCATCGCACATGTATTTAAGACATTTATTTCAGGACTATTAGCACCCTTTGAAGCAGTCCTGAACATCTTCCCGAATTTCGTGCACTCTGTGTTCGGTGGCCTGCCTCTTCTTTTGGGACTCGTAGCAGGAATTTTATTTTTGTTCCTTCTGTCCGATATGGCAAGTCCAGTCACAGACAAAACTCAGGCTACAATGGAAGAAACGATCCTAGCGATGAGATACCGAGAAAGGATTACTAAGGTCCTCGGCTTGGAAAGCTAAGAGATCTGAATACCACATGGTTTCTTTCATTCAGACCAATCTGGCAAGATTGCATCTTACCTGTTCTACGATGCCTGCTATGCGGAGAAGAATGTGTGTTGGATGTCTGTCTTAAACTACCATCAGCAGTATCTAAGGATGTCGATACTTTGCTTGGTTCGGTAACGGCTCATGCAACGTGTTGTCCCCAGCGGCTACCTATTCTGATAACGGCATTCGTTGAGACCTCACCATTACGATTAGGTGGCGGTGAGGTACGAGATGAAAGCGGCACACAGGTACAACTTTCAGTGAGCATTGCTGATCCAGACATCGATGATGGCAATGAGTCTCACATATGCACTATTTCTACTTTTTCTGACCTGGTCCAACTTTCACCTACTGTTGTAGACTAATTCTTTGCCAGCCTATCTGAGTTAATGTTCTCTCCTAGCAACGAGAATAACTTTTGAATAACTTTTGAAAACATGAGCACACAGCGTTCCCTTAACTTTGAATTCGGCCTTCAGATTTGATAAACAGAACTCCTAAAAAACTATTGGAACTATTTTTTGCCCTGAAAGCGAAATTCTTTTCCCGTTCCCAAAATATTTACTTTTTTTGGCACATGGTACTCTGCATAAAGTAGAACTATTCTTAGAGAACAAGACTTCTATTTTAAAACTCTAGAGACAATATTTTGATTCAGCCTCTAGCACATGTACAGTCTTGTATAAATATGTGATGAAATGGTCTCGACCTTCTCTTCTGTATTAAGAGCCATTTCATAAATGTAATTTTCGCAATTCATTCAGCCAATTTATGTATGCATTATCTGAATGATACCACTGCTTGAAAAACATACAGTACAAATACTCATTTTTCGTGTATACACCATATACCATTTCAAATGCAAATTATGTATTTTGGGGTGGGTTGGAAAACACATGCATCGTTATATGTTTAGTATTGCTTAGTATTTTAATAATGATGGACATTATACGTGGAATGGGTGTTGTGAACGTATCTAGGCCCGATTTATGCCCTTATGTGGTTATAACAAATTATATCCTTATAAAGGCATAAGAATCATATCCATATTTAGTCATAGCCAATGCAGTCCAAATACGGCAAGGCTACTCCCATAGACTCCTAGAAAGTACAACGCGTTCTTTAAACAAACCAAGCCTCCAGCAGCCCGGGAAATCCCCCCTGCTTTTGTTTTGATTTGTCCAAGAACTCCTGGAGTCCTGAAAGAACTGTAAGTTCTTAGTGACGTCTTATGTCCAACCTTACGTCAAACTCGGCACCTTCCAGGTATAAATATACCAGTGTTTGCCTTAAGCAAACACCCGGTGGTTTGGAGCAGATCGCCTATCTACTTACCCGAAGCCCAGCTGTAACGAGAGCCGAAGGAAGCCGACCCTCTCATTGACGCACTGAGAGAGACGCTGTCTTTTCTCCTGCTGAGAAATCCAGCCCCAGTGTTTCCAGTCACCCATGCGGGTTTCTGGGAGATCAAGTCCTGAGAACGAGATACAAGACCCTCCTTCATTCTATAACCAAGGTACGGAGCTGATTAGATCCTTAGAGAATTCTTGATTCAGATTCTTGGCAAAAACTAACTTAACTTAAAACTGCAGCTCACTTACTCCTTCCCACGTACTAGGCTTAGGTTAGGTACACCGGGGTAGGCATATCTCAGAAGCACCAGTTGAGTACGTTTAGTCATTGATTTTATGTATGTATATATTTTATCTATTTTAAACACAGTATGGCTTAGAAACTGTGCCATGCTTTTACAGTATTATTTCATAATACTCCTTTTATTGTACGCACTTTACTCACTTCTCCTGCATGAGAAAGAAGACTGCTCAATAAATAACAACTTTTATTGAAAACGCCCGTCTCTCTATTTCTCTGCACTCCTGGTGAAACTAAGCATGCACGATTGACTGAGTGAAATAGTTCTCTATTGTTTTCCGCGACTCTGGAGATATACTCCTTATTCTGGGGGGAGCAAAGTTGTCATGTTTATGCGGTTGTCAGAAACTAATCCCTTCTTGTCTATTCAGGAAAGTTAACTCGTTCCTGTTCACTCGAGAAAGTTTCTAGTGACCTCTGAGCTAGCTGGCATACCTAATTAAGTCTCACATATTCAGTAGAGACCTAGATGACCTCAGTCCTACGTATAAACTATCGTTTATGTTATTCCAATGCGCAGAGCCTATTGGGAATATAGGAACTACACTACAATATAATTTTTAATCTCCTGAAAAAAGGTCTTAAATACTTCCAAGGGGAGTCTGTCCAGTCCCGCAGCTTTCCCTACTGCAAGAGAGTTCATGGCCTGCTCTAATTCCCCCAACGTAATATGTTCCTCAAGTATTTTAACCTCCGTTTGAGCCAGTTGGCCCCATAAAGAGGCTGGAAGTCCCATATCCATCAGAGAAAGGCCCCCAGTCTCGTTCTCAGTATATAATTCCTTATAAAAGTCATGAAACACTTTAAGAATTTCCTGGGGATCAGACACAATAACCCCGGCCGTATTTTGAATCCCCTTTATTCTTTGTTTGGCCTCTTTTATTCGCAATTTCTGGGCTAAACATCACCCCAATGGACTCGCCATACTCATGGCACTCTTTTCTAAATGTTTGATATTTTATGGCAATCTCCTTACTCCATTCTAAATTAATTTTGGCCTTACATCTCACTAAATTATTCTGAAGTGCTGTGGTGTTATACCCTGCAGCTAACCCAATAACTAATTCCTCCTCGGCGATCTTAAGCTCATCGTATAAAGCCTGCAATGCCTGTTTCACTACTTTACATTTTAAAAACCCAAATCCCTGTGTTTCCCCTCTAAATCCAGCTTTGAATGTATCCCATACAGTCCCCCAGGAAGTGGAGTGTCTATTAATTTGGAAAAATTCCTTTATCCACACCTTCATGTGCTCAATACATTTTTCATCCATCAAATGCGCCCTGTCAAATGTAAACGTTCTCGGGGCTACACACCGAGCGAGCTCCGGGATTTCAACTACCACAGGTGCATGATCTGAGGTCACCCTTGGGTGTACACAAATTTTCAGCCCAGTAAACACTGATGTAGGTACCAAACAATAATCAAGACGTACAATCCGATTTTGGGGGTGTGAATAAAATGTATATCCTCTGTCTTGCCTATGCAAGCTGCTCCACACGTCCAATAGCCCATGATCAGTTAGTAATTGAAATAGAGCCTTGCTGACCCAGGGTTTCCTACCTTTATAATTTCGCCCCCAATTTTGAAAATCTTCAGTGGTCAAATTTATATTAAGATCCCCACACAAGAATAGAGGAGTGGGCCATGTAGCGAGCTCCCCATTCAAATATTCTAATGTTGGTGTTTCATCAAGGTTAAAGCCGTATATTGTACAAAGGGTAAATATAACCACCCCTGTCCTACATTCCTCAGTGGCCCAGCGTCCTAACATATCTGCCAAGAGACGCCCAGTAGCTTGAATATAAGATCTTGCTAAAATCGCCACCCCTCTTATCATGCTTGACTGCCTTGAGGTTACTAATACTGTATAACCTAGTTCTTCTAAAACCTTACGTTTTGCCCACGAATATGCGTCTCTTGCAGACACACCACATTGGGCCGAATCACCCGAAGCTCTCTGGAGACCCTCTGCCTTTTATTATAAATATTTAACCTACACACATTCAGAGTGCATTATTATAATTATTTAACCCACACACATTCAGTGTGCATATTCGAAGGCCTAAATTTGCCATATATTCAAGGCTACCACACCTACAGGCCTATACGCAAATCTTTTTAACCTTCTGTACATTTCTTTGCTGCTGTGAATCTTCCTTTTTCTTTTACTTTTACCCCTCCCACCCTTCTCCTTCCCCTCGGCACCACCCTTCCCCCCAACACCACCCCCCACCACCCCCTACCTCGGGCTTTAGGACTGCTAGTCCTAGCGATGACATGCTCCCTACACCCAATTTGCCTCCCACACCCGTGAGATCCCCCAGCAATTAAACCTAACAACAAAACACCATTAACCTACAGATCAATAGGCAACAGACAGTAAACCACACTCTTTCTCTTCACCCATAACATACCCTTTTGCAACCGCTGGAGGGTATTCAACTTCATAAACGTGGGTTATGCAAATACTTAAGCATAAGAGTTCAAAAGGAAGCTGTAAATTACATAATAATTCAATAAACCGAATCCCTCCTTATCCTCCGTTGAGGGTTTGCAAAAACTCTTTCATCAAAATTTCAGAGGTAAAGAACGATTTTAAGTTTAGCTGGTTGTAGTAAGAAAGCTTGGGCACCCTTAATTTGAAATGGTAGAAAAAGTTGACATAGTTGCCAGCGTTTCTCTACCGTCTGATGGCAGTAATCTGGCCTGACAAAAAATGTAACCCCCTTGCCAACTCTTTTTTCTGTTGGGGCAGGCCAGATCAGAAACGTCTCCTCGTGCCAAAAAGTTGTTGAAATCAGTATAGCCTTTGGTTGAGACACTTCTGCTGACTGACCTGGCCGAGGGAAAACGGTGAGCCCTTTGAACCTCTTTCTGCCAGTCCCATTGAATTCATTCTGGAAACGCCTCAGTAAGCATTGCAATAATAAACTTACAAGGGTCCTGTCCTTCAACCCCTTCAGGAATTTGAAGGACTCTCAGATTGTTCCTCTGAGCTTTCTTCTCCTAATCAGTAAGTTTCCATAGCATATCATCCTTCCCTGCACGTAGAGTCTCATTTTACATATTTTGCGAAGCTACTTCGTCCTCCAAATACGAAATATGTGCTTCTGCCTCGGTAATTCTTGCAGTAAACTCTAAGCATGTTTTGGCGATGCGCCGTACTGAATCTTGTAATTTACGACAGACATTCTGTGTCCTCTGGCTTTCAGATCGTGTTTCCTCCCTGTGAGTCATTATTGTTTGATATATGAGGCTCAAGGATACCTCTTCTGATAGCTCTAGAGTTCTTCGCACCACAGAGGAGTCAGATTTATCCGGGGTTCTAACCATTGACTTTTGCACCGGTGAAGGGGAATTGGCAAAGTACCAAGACTCCTCTGTCGAAGCCTGTAAGGATCCAAGAGTAGTCTCCGCAGGAGTGCCAGGAACCGAAGACAAGCCCAACCCGTCCCCCCTGCACCTATTGCGTCTATCAAACTCTAGAACACAATGGTGGTATGGAGGGAAAGGAGGGAACAAAACAAGGGAAGGAAGGGGAAAAAACAGGACTCCATGGACTGGTATCCCTCAAGGTGGAAGCAGGCGCTAGAAGGAATAGGTTAGGTTAATACAAACCAACAGTAAATAATCATCAATCACTTAATACATAGACTATTTGACTTTACCTAGAAGATGTCAAGCTGTCTCTTAGGTATACAGGTCGATTTGTTCTCAGGGGGATTACTGAACCACGCCACCAAAATAGAAAACCTGATGTCTGCCTATTAAAGTGAAAGGAAGATATTTCTCCAGGTCTCTCAATGAATATATAAGAGTGATAAAGTTCTGTCCTCTTCTTACCATGCAGTGCAATTGGGTGAACTGAGTATCAAGATTGTAGTAATTATGGGTCTTTTGATTAGCTTATCTGAAATATAACAATGGAAACCTTAGCAACAACGAAATCATTTGTCAGTGTAGTAATAATAAATGAGGCGCAATAAGCGCTTTTCCCGTTCTTCATGACCCCTGCACTGTGACGAATGCCAGCTTCCAGAAAAACACCAGTGACTCCAAAGAAAGAAATGAATTGGGGAGGAATCAACCTGGCGGACCACAGCTCCCACAATCCCCCTGGAGAACTCTAAAGCCCACGCACCGCAAGTCTGGCCAATCGACGGATCTATGCGTCCGGCCGATAGGCGGAACTGCGAAAACCAGACGAAGAATCCCCAAAGGAAAGGAGAGAAGACAGACGGCACAGGAGATAAGGGAATACAGGGAAAATCGGGTCCGTCCAAATAGCTGAGGAGACGGAGGTCCGTCCAAGTAGCTCGGGAGACGGAGGCGATGCGGATACACTGGAAGTGCTCCCCGGCTTAGCTAAAGACACACTAAGCTCCAGATTCAGCAATAGGCAAGATAGAGCGCAGAATGCGGTAACCGCCAAACCAGGATAGCTGTGAACCGAAGGAAAGGGCTCTGCGGAAGTGACGCGCCGCAACCCGCAACGAAAACACTAGAACACGAAGCCCAGAGCAGCGGGGAAGTCAGGTTTTAGGCTCTTGCCTGACCCCCTCGCGCATGCGCGTTACTGGTCGGCCATCTTTGTCTGGCAGCACAAACTGTCCGGAGAACTGGCAGGCGTGACAAAACCCTTTTCTTTCGCATTGTCTGCGGGCTTCCCTCCAACTAATCCCCTCCCGTATCATCAGGGGGTGTAGTACTATGCTCACTCAGCTCATCCCCATGTTGGGCCATAGGCGTTTTCCCATTTCTCATCATCTCCTCACTGGATATATCCGAATGATCCGAATGATCTGATAATGAGAAAAGCATCTCACAAGATCCACCAACTCTGCCTCCTTCTCTAGTGAATCTAAACTGAGCGACTCTGTCCCGTGAGCCAGCCAATCCATTGTTGCTTCTTACCACGATGTTATTATCATTGCACAGCTTCTCTGTTACGAATGGTTCAGTATCTTGGCTACCCAGTTCCAGGGGTTCCCCCTCACTGTTGTTCACTCCTACGGTATTGCGCCCATCCTTTTTACCAGCGCCATTAGCCAGCTCTATATTGCTGCCAGATATTAAATTGTCCTCGGCAGAAGCATCATACAGGGAAATCTGCTGAGCCCCTGAACTCTCCCTCATAGCGTCCGGATGACTGGGGGGTCCAACAACAGCTTCAACACCCAACGTTCCTGGTAGCTTATCTATTTGGGGATTCTGAATACCGTGGTTCTTCGTTCTCCCACTCTTCCCACCTTTACCTTGTGAGAAAATTTGCGGGATCATGCATTTTGCGGGACTGACCATGCCGTAGAGTTGCCACCGGCACTGCTCTCGCCCTTATTTGTTTTACCATTGAGATTAGAGGCTTTCTTACCGCTCGGCGGCTCCGCGGTTTTTCCTACAGTTCCGGAGACAGTTCCAGCGGCCGCCAAGGTAGCAGTAGTGGTAGCAACATCAGCCGGGGTCCGGGCTTTCCCTTTTGCTCCCTTTGGTGGCATTATCGGCGTTCTGCGATATCCAGTGCTCGAATCTCCAGTAGTTTTGCCTGCAATTGTTGCTGCTCCTCGGCTCGGCGTCCATCCCCGGCCCCTTGCGGCTACAGGGTATCCCGCTACAATGTATCCTAAACGGATTTTGCTAAGATGATGAAACAGAGTCGTCGCGGTAAAACTGAACATGCCGTTAATACCAGGACTGAGCTTCGCACACCTTGGTAAGAGCTCAGACCCACTTTCACTCTCTCGTCCACTAGCTATCCACAGCACATCTTCCTCAAGGGTGTAGGAGG
This sequence comes from Lissotriton helveticus, assembly GCF_964261635.1. Lineage (NCBI taxonomy): Eukaryota > Metazoa > Chordata > Amphibia > Caudata > Salamandridae > Lissotriton > Lissotriton helveticus. Next base: position 422,758,760 of record NC_136069.1, on the reverse strand, counting down.
ACAGGAGCTACCAGCTCACACATCTGAACTGGCTGCCGCCATCTTGCCTTCCTCGTTTTTACTGTATTTTAAGTGTCTTTTAGCATAGCACTGGTTCTCGGCCTGGTTAGTCAAAGTCAGTTACCACCAGTACCCGTCAGCAAAAAGTTGGGGGCACAGGATGACTTTGCAACATGGCCTCTTTCTGCTCCTCTGTCCGTTTGTGCACATCTCTTGCTTCTTTCTGCGCCTATCTTCGTTTTTCTGGACATCTGTTGCCTCTTTCTGCATTTCTGTTGCTTCTTTCTGTGCCTTTCTTTCTCTTTCTGCACTTGTCCTACCTCTGTAGGCATAGTTAGAAATTAGGCATTTAAAAAACCTTTGAAATTCCCTGAAAAAAACATACGTTTCAGGGACATTATAGTTAGAAATTAGCATTTAAAAACCTTTGAAATTCCCTAAAATAACCATAAATTTCAGAGATGTTTTAGTTAGAAATTAGCATTTAAAAAAACCTTAGAAATTCACTGAAAAAAACACAGGTTTTAGGGACGTTACAGTTAGAAATTAGCATTTAAAAAACCATAGAAATTCACTGAAAAAAACACAGGTTTCAGGGATATTATAGTTAGTTGGACATTTCACTCGTACAAAACCAGTGAAATTCGGATGATTATATACAATACCTAAGAATGACTTTTTCAAATACTTACAGATACGAGATTTCTTATATAAACACTATAGATCACAGCCTATTCTAACTAATGAAATCCTTGAAGCGTTAATTAAAAAGGCTAAGATTGGGGATTTTGTATGAAATGTTATTGGCAAAACAACAAGATGATATTGATTCTCACGATAGGAAATGGGGGGTTATATTGGGCAATTCTGGTTTATATGTGCAAGAATCAATTGATATGGCCAGTCAAGTTATTTTGACAGCAAATTTACGCACCCAACATTATACAACCATGTTTAATTTATATTATACGCCTGTTAAAATGATGAAGTGGGGCGATGCTTATGATGGAAAATGTTTTAGGTGTCAAACTGAAGATGCAGATATTGTTCATATTTTTTATGATTGTAATGTGCTTAGTCAATTTTATTCGAACCTTGAACAATTTTTGTCTGAAATGACGAAGGTGAATGTTTTGTTGACCAGAGAGTTGTTGTTATTTGGGGTATGTAAAGATAGGGAAGTCACACAGACTTGCTATCCTTTTCGATATTTTATTTTTATGGCGATGGCTGTCGCCCGACTATGTATTGCAACGATGTGGTTGAAACCGGAGGCGCCATCTTATGAAATGTGGCGAGCAAAGTTTTACAATGTGTTTCATTTTGAATATAGTCTGTACCTTATCAAATCATTGAAGAAAAAACAACTAGGGGTGAAGATTTGGCAACCTATGCTACAGCATATGGAAATGTCGCTGGAAATGTAGGTTATGATGATGTTTTTCCTTTGTCTTTATGTATTTCTTTTTTTTTCTTTCTATTTTTTCCTATGGCTCTTTGTTTTTTTTTTTAATTAGTTTGATTAAGCACTGTAATTGTAGAGTCATGTATATTATGTATTTGTTTTACATGCTATGATCTGAGTAATAAAGATATTAAACAAAAAAAATAAAAAAGCTTAGAAATTCACTGAAAAAAACCACAGGTTTTAGGGACGTTAGTTAGAAATTAGCATTTAAAAAACCTTAGAAATTCACTGAAAAAACACAGTTTTCAGGGATGTTATAGTTAGTTGGACATTTCACTCTTACAAAACCAGTGAAATTCGGATGTTATAGTTATTTCAGCTAACTATAACTCACGCCGCCGCAATGCACTGCTGATGACGTCACATATTACATCACTCATGACATGGTCATTGACATCACTGATGACATCTCAGTCTTTCTGGCTTTCGACATATCATATTCCAGACGTGTATGTAATTTTTTTCAACTAATCTTGTAGCTAGCCCATAACCCTTTAAAGTCCTCCGTCAGCACCACCAATTGAGACAAATCCTTCTGGAGGGTGAATCCAGCCCTGGCTTTCTCTTATCCCTTTTCCCTGTTTTCCATTGATTCCTCCGACGGGGGTGTATTAGCTGCCTGACACCTACCTGCAGAGGTCGTCAGTGGTTCTCGATGGGCCTGACTGGTCAGAACTTGACACTATTTCACTCTAGTGTGCGGTGGTTAAGAAATTCTTTTTTCAGGCATTTCCTTCAAAGATGTTGCATTAAAGTTCATTGCATTGTAGCAGGAGTGTGCAGCACAGATCCAAGACAGCCGGATCCATGCCATGTTTCTAGGCTAGCCTAATGATACATTCATTTAGAGTGAATCCACATGAAACGTATTTACATATCCAGTGGTCTTCCTGAATGAATGAATGAAGGGGAATTTATCGAGCGCAACTAAGCCCAAGGGCATCAAGGCGCTATGCTTCCTAAAAAACCTGCGTGGCTGTCGCCTACATTTGCGGCTCTGTTACTGCCAAAATCAGAGTTCCTCTTCATCGCTTGCATGTTGTCAATATCTTTTTATTCCACCATCCTGGTTACGTTGTTAGGTCTCGTCTAAGGCAGTGCATGTGCTGTCTGTTACGAAACAGGTCGTTAGCTTACAGTGGCCTTAGACCTCGCCCACTGCTTACCATTGGTTGGCATCACTGTCACTCATTTGCTTGCTCATAGTTGTCAAATTCAATAGGATTTCCTTCCCCTTCTTGTGTTTGGCCCTTTCCCGGAGCATGGAGCATTACTCTTGTCCTTCAAGTGCTCATTTTTCAGGTCCTACATTTTTCTTTTTGTTAAAGCATTCTAAGAGAGGGCCTGTGTTTCCAGCTGTCTCCCTCATGATGTTTTGCTCCATCCGTGTTACTCTTTCTCACTCTCCCTCAGTTGCCTTTCTTTCGTCCTCCCCATCCACCTGCCCTTGCCGGTCTTGCTTCCCCACCATCCCCTTGTCTGTTTGCTCCTCCAGCCCACACACCCTCTGTTGTCTGTTTGCTTCCCCCATCCGCCCTTTGTTGCTAGCCTGCTTACCCATCCCCTCCCTCTGTTGTCAGCTTGCTCTTCCATCCACTCCAACCTACCCTCAATTGTAGATTGCTGCCTCTGCCACTCCCGCCCGGCCTCTGCTATCAACTTGGGCCCCATCACCTCCTTCCCCCCTCTGTTGTCAGCTTGCTGCCCCAGCCCTTTCCACCAGCCCTCCGTTGTCAGATTGCTCTCTGAGCCCGTCCCATCTGCCCGCTGTTACCAGCTTGATTCACCATCACCTCCCACCCATTGTTAGCTTGATTCTCCATCCCCTTCCACCCACACTCCATTGTCCGCTTGCTTCCCCATCCCCTCCGCTGACCCTCTGTTGTCCGTATGATTCCCCATTATCTCTTGCATGACCTCTCATCCCACCCACACCCTTCTCTGCTGTGCTCCCTACTTCAGTGTAGCCTCGGCCCCCTAGACCACTCCCCCATTAAAAAAAAACACATTAGCGCTGGCAGCGTCATAGTGTTTTTAGGTTTTGCCTAGCCAATGCGTACGAAGTACGCATACGCTAGCAAAATCTTATGTTTTTCTCTGTGGGGTCGGGTATCCGCCCCCTCCTCCCATTGGCTAGCTCCATAAATGGAGGCTAGCCATTGGGAGAAGGCTCTGTCCGTCAATCTCAGACCAGATTCGGGGGCGTTCCCGAGAATTTTTCCCTTTTGGCTACGTCAGCCGAAAGCCTGTTCTCGGGAACGCCCCCATTGACGGCACAAGGGAAGAAGTCCAGGTGAGTGCTTAGGAGTTACCGAGGCCGAGATCGTTCTCCTTAGCCCCCGCTTTTGTGGCCTAAAAACTCCTGGCTGTGAGCGCCCCTGCCGTGAGGTAACCCTGCTGTGTTCCACCGCCGCGGCCCGGGGCCTGAGACTGCCCTAGAAATCGCCGCCCGCATCTCCAGAGCAACGGAGACCAAACCGAAGGGGCAGCTAGCTGATTGGTGGCTGGCACGCAGGAGCCGTGCTCTGATAGGCTGCTGGCACGAGGGAGCCGCGCTCCGATTGGTCAAGGAGCTCTGACGTCATCGGGGGCTCGCCTCAGGGCCGCGCTGGGATTGGCCCATCGCTCGCAGAGGCCATGTGAAGCCGTCCGTGATCCCTGAAGCACCGAGGGTTCGCCTTTTACATTGGCTTGTTCTAAAAGCTGCAGAATTTCTGCACATAATTACACTAACAAATTAAAGTGTTTCACATTGATGCCCAACCATTGCAGCAGTCTTGGAGTCGATGATCCTTTATTAGCAAATTCTTCATGCAGTGGGCTTTGTCTTGAAATCTCGTGGGAGTGTAAGTGTGGCATGCATGAATTTTGTTTGTGAAAAAAGTTTTAGTAGAATTATTTTTCTCTGTGAAATGTGTTATATTGCCTCCTGTTAATAAGAAGTTTAAGGCAGTAAGGAGACTTGCTGCAGGCAGAGAACCTAATTTAGAATCATAAATCTGCAGGGTGGCATGCGACCCCTCTGATAGCACAGGGGTACACTTGGGTGAAGTGCTCTGCGAATCATCGAGTTCAGTGACCCAGATAGAGCAGTGACTAAAGCTGCGCAAAGGTGACACCGCCTCAGGGATTGTGTCTAAACTCCTGCTGTGTAACAGTCACTACTTGATGCTCTCAAATTGTACCAGTGACCCTTGGTCCTCTGGTCTAGGTCTCTGTGTGGAGCAAGAGTCATAACCATATTAATGTAATAGGACCATTTGAGTCATCCGATGCGCTCTCTCTGCTACCAGGGTATACCAAGGTGTTTGGAGCACATATCTAACCCTTTGTGGGAAGCATGAACCAGAGCTCCACGGAAGTATTTGGAATCATGTGGGCAACCTTCACCAACCCTTTGTAGGAATCATGTACCTGGGCTGTACACAAGTATTTGACACCTGTGGCTGCCTATCTTCAACCCTGTGTGGGAAGCATGAACCAGGGCTGTTGAAAAGGTTTTGGAATCTATGATTACCCAGCTCTAGCCCTCTGTGTGAACCATGAACCACGGCTGTACTAAAGTATTTGGAACCTATGAATACCCAGCTCCAGCCCTCTGTGTGAAGCATGAACTAGGGCTGTATTAAAGTATGTGGAACCTGTGAATACCCAGTTCTAGTCTTCTGTGTGAAGCATTAACCAGGACTGTACTAAGGTATTTGGGACCTGTGAATACTCAGCTCCAGCCCTCTGTGTGAAGCATGAACTAGGGCTGTATTAAAGTATTTGGAACCTGTGGATATGAGTAGATGTACTGCAAGAGTCACATAGGAATGTTAGAGTAGAAAGGTCTACTGCATATACTAGTGAATACAGTCATCTCTATATACAGAAAAAATGAGTTATATTTAGAGGGGTCGGAGTGGGACGCAGTGGGTGGATGGATGCATGATGGATGGATGGATGTATGCATGATGCATGGATGTATGCATGATGCATGGATGTATGGGTGGATGCATGGATGGGTTGTTGGTTGAATGGGTTGGTGGATTGCATAAATTGTTGAGGGATTGGCTGTATATATGCATCTATCCATCCACCCATTCATGCATCTATCCATACACCCATCCATGCACCCATCCATGCATCCACCAACTCATCCATGCAAGCATTACAACAAGAGCCCGCAGCTCTCCTTCGTCTCTCCTCGCCCCCCCCTTTCCTGAGCCGCAGCTCTCCTTTGTCTCTCCTCGCCCCCCCCTCCTTTCCTGAGCCCGCAGCTCTCCTTCGTCTCTCCTCGCCCCCCCTTCCCTGGGGCCTGCCCTGCTATTGTAAATGACAATGCCATTTATTTATGTTTAAAAAAAACATAAATAAAAATAATGTCAAGAGCAATGCCAATAGCTCTAACTTTAACAAAGGCAAAACCATTGCATTGTAAATGCTTGTTTAAAAAATATATATATTTTAGCCGTGCTGCTGTGCAGCATGGCTAAAGGAATAGCTGTCCTAGGTGAGAGCTATTAACTTTGCCAATGCTTGTTTTTGGGATAGGTACCGTTTTGAACTCACAGTTTCTGCAGTGACTAAATTGATGGTTTTATTTTATTTATGTAAGTCTGGTTTTATATTTTTCATACTTTGTTAAACTGGGTCATCTTCATCAAGATGGCTCAGTGAGTTAACTACTCATTGCTGACATGAGGTATGATCTGCAGGTCACAAGTTTGAATCCCTACAAGCCCAGCTCCGCCTTCCATCCTTCTGAGGTTGTTTAATTGATTAACATTAGTTTGGGCAATAGTAATTAATACCTTGTATTTACAGGTCTTAGAAATTGCAGAAGTGTGGTACGAAGCTTTTTATAATACATGATAAAATAATAGTAATATTTGTTCTTACTATAATTACTATTTTATTTATTATGGGAGAAGCATCTACATAAAATAATTGTATTCATATTGTGCAAATTACAAAGTGAATTGTATCCAGCTTGCTGAATAATATATGATATCGTTCTCCAATGCAATGTTACTGACTTTGTTGACCTTAGAAGGATGAAATTCTGAACCAGTCCTGCTCAGTTATTCGTTGTTGCCCTTTACCACCCTGGGCAAGGCCTTCCCTCACTTAGTCACCTTGCCAGACTGAAGAACATGACTAATGCCGGTGTGTGAAAGAGCAGTTCACCCTCTGATAATTTTTCTGCTCTTTTTTCAGAAATTCCCAAACGAAGGACTGGCAAGTGTTGTTCGAAACGTCTTCGACTTTGACTCCTACAACCAAGACATGCGAGAAATTTTGATAAACTCTTTGCATAAACATGGGATACCTATAGGCGCAAAGCCAACCAGCGTGCACCTGGCCAAGGAGTAAGCCTTACTAAAATCTTCCAAATCCGCCTTTCATATTTTTGTGTAAAGTTTCATAAATGTGTCATCTGCTGCTAACTGATGGAGTTTCACCTGGATCACTTGAACCGCTGCTGAAATGTCAATATGTTGGAAATACTAATAGGATTCATAAAGTGTCTTACTGGCGAGTGTTAAAAAGTGCAAACCCAGTAACGTTTTCTTTTACTATATTAAACATTACAATGAAAAATTGTTCAATCATTTTCTAAAGCCTAATAAAGGGAAATAATTGTTTCTTACTCAGTCTATGTGTTTTGCTGCTAGTATAGAATATTCCCCATAACGCAGCCTGCAAAGGCGTTAAGACTAAACTCTTCCTTGATTTAACTTCACTCAGGCACCCATAAAGGGGTGTACTTGTTCTTCACTATTTGTAGCACAAGCTGCGAAATATTACCCATTTAAGTCGTCATCAGGGGGCACACACCACGATATTCCACCCCCTCTGCAAAAACACGGCAGTGACTTAATCAAAACACTCATCCCAGTAGGTCCCTTGTGGTCTTGACGTTTTTAAGTCCTGGCCGCGTTGATAAGACAGCTATCGTGTTCTGAAGCACTTTGCTTTTTTGTTCCAACTTCAATATTCTTGTTACTGGCCAACATTCTCAGTTCCACTTATCCAGGCAAAGGCTTAACTCACACGGTTCGAGTACTGGAGAGAAACAAATATTTCCCATCCAAGATGGAGGCCGGATGGTGGGGGTGCACTTCATGCGGGACAGGATGAGGCTCAAAGGACCGGAAGTTGCCAGCCCACGGCTCAGTACGTTGAGATGTAAGCCCAGATACCCTCGGCACAGCAGGGAAACGCTTTTGTAGGGTCATTGTGGCTGTAATTTGTAATATGCATTGCCAGTCTTTTTTTTAAACATTTGCATTAAATTTTTTCGACAAATCAGACACTATTAGCTGCAGTTCGTTGCTTGTTCCACACTGTTGAGCTTTGTTGTGAGAATATAAGGATTATATTATTTTAGGTTGGTCCCAGGTCTGCTCTTGAGTGCGCCGGGATCATCATCGCGGCTCGGACTCCACATGACACAATTCTCAGGGCACTAGAGGTGGTCCCTGGGATTTGCAGCACCTGGGCAGCTCTTGCGCTACATAGCACACTCAGGCCTACCGCTGCCCACGGTCATCATCATGGCTCAGACTCCATATACCAAAATTCCGAGGGCCTTGGAGGCGATCCCTGGGATTTGCAGCACCTGGGCAGCTCTTTCCACGATACATAGCGCATCACAGCATGGGATGTGTGCGGGCCGCGCCCTGGCAAAGGGCGGGTCTGTCCTTGCCCATCATTGACCAGAAGAGGCCGGGCTACGCCACCCCATGAACACCGGCTCCAGGGAATAAAAAAAAATGTACGCTGTACTGTGTACTTTGTAGAAGTGACTTTTGCAAAACCGGATACTTACACTGGGAGATGAACTGAGGCTAGACACTTTTTACTCAAGACCAGTGCTAATTTTGAAACAGGAGCTGTGCTCAGTTATTGAGTTTCATGTGGTTTCGTTGTAGGAGGTGCTTGGTCCATTGTTATGATTCTGGTGATATTGGGGGTACTGTTGCTTCACTTTTATCTGTCCCCTTTGTACTGCACGAGGGCTGGGTTGGCTATCTGGTTGTCGAGGAGGACCAAATCTCTTTTGTCTTTTTCTGGTTAATGGGTCATTTTAGGTCTTAAGCGACAGCATGGGCAAGCGCAAGGCCACAAAGGCCCCACCCATGGCCAATGCTCCCGCACCACAAAAAGCCCCTTCTTAGAGTGGGCAGTAAACGTAATCTCTAAAGAAATAGATATGGCAGAACAACGTCTATCTTTGGGTGTAGGGGGGTTGGGGTGCCTAACATTAATGTTGCTTTGCCCCCTGCATGTGAGTTGCAGGAAGGGGAGTTGGAACATTCTAGTGTTGTTGAGGGCTCTGTGTTCCTACAGTTCCCCATTCGCCATCAGATGCCGTGCCAGGTCCGTAATTGAGGCCCCTACTTCTATCGCCCGCCCTCCGACACCAAAGAGGAAAATAAAGTGTAAGAAGGCTCCAGTGCTAGCTGGTGGAATGTGTGCCTATGTGGCCACCGCCTCAGTGTATCCTGAGGCCGTTAACAGCCCAGTCCTTTTTGATGAGGCACACTGGGCACCATTTATGACCAGAATTACAACTGTAATGAAAGATCTATTATCCCCAATCAGAGAAAAGTAGGAGTGCCTGATTGGAGAAGTTGACAAGATTAGATCTTTCTGTCAGAATGTTCCTTCTGGTAATATGAGCGTCGATAATACAGCTAAGTCTTCACCACAAGCCATGGTACCCTCTTTGCCAGAAACTAATTCCTGGGCATCCCATCATCATACAGGAAAAATCTCCCTGGGCTAGCTTTGATTCTGGGCCAACTCAAAGGGACTTTGCAAGTGTGTATGTATCAGAGGATAACACACAGTCTACTCCTCTGCCAGGCTCAGTGATTAAGGCACATTCAACATTTAACGATATACATCATACTGAGTCGCAATTCCAGTGGGGACAATGCTGTAAATTTGGTAGTGGATGATGTTACGATCAATTTGCCTCCAGCGTGTTGCCCTTATGTGGCCTATATGGTTAATGTCCCACCCCTCTTTACGGCCAGGTGAAATAGAAACCCATAAACCCTTGAAAATAGAGTGGTCCACTGGCTCCATAGGAATTGTCAATATCCAGTGGGAAGAGCACACCCAATTTTACTAACCAGGAAAGTGGGATGGGTTGGTTATTTGAGCACAGAGCCTCAATGGCGGACTGTATTATTATTAATTTTATGGATCCTAACTGGGCGATTGAATTTCTAGCCAGGGCCATACTTCATTTCTAGACCGATTGAAATAGGTTCCTTCAGCCTTTGGTTTTCTTTTATAGGCACCTAAGTAACACCCAATCTGTACATAATGATGTCGGTAATATGTTTAATGCTGTAGGTTTAGACTTTCCACTTTGCCCGACCCTGTCTGTATCCAACAGGTTCCAAGCTCTGAGTGCTCTACAGGATAATGATTGACATAATTTGTGTATTTCTCTTATGAATAATGTTGCCATATTGAGGGATAAAAAGGTGGATACTAGCTTGATTTGTTTAGGCATCAATCCAGCAAATGAACTCTTGCTTGGTACTTGCTTAGTCACCGATTCCTAACGATCAGGGAACACTACTGTGGATAATACCTACTCTAGTACCTCACTGAATAATATGTCATCATCCTGTAACCCCAGATCTGATAGAGACTGTTATTTATATATTCCTTACCGTAGAATTTCCCCCAGGCGTCAGTCTAGTTCCTGAGATTTTTTCTTCAGCAATACCCCTGCGTGTCGGTAGGTAGCGTCGGTCCCCGTCTGTCGTCGGCGTCAAGGTCGCTGGGATGACGTTGCAGTCCCTACTTAGACGCCGCCCCTGCACACTAACGTCAGTTCTTTCTTTTTCTGCATCCGCCTAGCGCAGATCCAGAGAGAGCTGTCCCTTAGCCGTTTTTTTGCCTAGCTTTTTGCAACTTTTGTTAATGTCTTTTTTGAGTCTTGGACTCCAGGTGCACGAGGGATGACCCATCTTCGGACCGGCTTTAAGCCCTGTGGTTCCTGTCATAAGATGATGTCTGTGACGGATCCGCAACTAGTGTGCTTGTGGTGTCTAGAGCGCAACCACGACCCGAAGTCGTGCTCCGACCGCCAGGCCATGCACCCGAAGACTTTGCAGGAGAGGTGCCAAAAGTTGTTGGAGGCCTGATGGTCTGCTTCACGTTGTTCCCGGTCTCGTTAGAGAGGAAGGTCACGAGTTCGTTCACAGAGCCCACAATCCTCGTTGTACTCCAAGCCGTTGAAGTCCTCGGTGAGCACAAGAAAGCGAAGAAGCACAAGCGCTCTTCACATTCTCCCCGTTGGTCGGCTGACACAACGCTGGACTCGGAGTGTCGTCGCTCAAAGGCTCAGTCTCTAGGTTCCTGCTTCAGGGACTTCTCCACGCCTCCCACCCTTACCGGGAGCCGCAGCATCCCCTGTCCAACCTAGACAATTTTACAAGTCCTTACATCACGTCTTTGGGCAGCCCGACTCCACCCGCAGACCTTCGGGCCATGTGGAGAGGGTTGGGGTCCTGGGCCTTTGATGTGGGCGGCTCCAGCCTGGCGCCAGAGGGCCCCCGCAGATCCAGGCCTGTATCTAGATCAACACTGGTTGATCTCATTTGACCTTCCCCGGCACTGATCTCAACGATGCCTCTCCCGGTGCTGGCTGTTTCCCCGGCTGACGCCGTCCCCATCCTCATCCCCGAGTTGGACACCGAGCCGGGCCGACATCGGAACCAGTCCCGGAGGGTACTTTTGTTCCCCTGTTCATTCCTGGTGTTCCCTATTGACCAGATGGTGGTGATGAGGACTGGGAGGGGTCGCTGGACCCTTAAATGACCAGCTGGAAGAACCAGACTGGCGAGAGGACCTGGTTGATGCCAGTGGTCTGGACACCTCTCCAGACACTGGTTTTCTTTCTCCCCCTACCGTAGCTACAGAGGAGGGAGTGTCCTATGGTGTGGTGGTGAGAAGGGTTGCCGAGGTCCTGGGCCTTGAGCTCCTTTCAGTGGCAGTCAGGACTAACCTCCTGACAGAGAGATGCTTCAGCATGCAGCTTCTTCCTCTAAATCCCTATTGCCATTCAATTAAGCCCTTACTGATGTCATCCTGGGCACTTGGTCCAAACCCGGCACAGGGGCTCCTGTGGAAAGGACAATTGCCTTCCACCACTGTCTGGCCCCAGGCAACCCAGTGTTCTTGACCCAACACCCTTCCCCTGAGAGCTTGGTGATCTAAGCCTCTTCTTCTAAGGGCACACTCCCTTTTGCTCCTCCAGAAAGGTAGTCCAAGAAGCTGGACCATCTTGGGAAGCAAATGTTCTCTTCCTTCCAGCTTGGCACTGCGGTCGGTGAATACCACGTGCCTATTCTGCCGTTACTCCCATACCATCTAGGACACGGTCACGCAGGTGCTGCCTCAGTGCCAAGAGGAGGCCCGGGCCATTCTCTCCCAGGCAGTTGGGGATGGGAGATGCAGCCAAATTCGCCATTCAGTGTGGACTGGATACCATCGACTCATTGGGAATATCGATTGCCACGTTGGTAGCCCTTAGAGGCTAAGCCTGGTTGAGGACATCTGGCTTTTCGTGGGATGTCCAGTCAATCGTGATGGAAATGCCTTTTGATGGATGTCGTCTTTTTGGCGACAAAGCAGACTCGGCGCTTGAGCACTTTAAAGACTCTCGAGCTACAGCCAGATCTTTGGGCCTCACTGCGCCTTCCCGTCCACTCCAGTCTGCTTTCTTTCCTTTCGTGGCTATGGCAGGGGCGCCCAACCACGTCCTGTCTAGTCTAGCCACCGGTTCACGCAAGCAGCCTAGCCTCTGCATGGCCGCGGACGTGGGACCCAGCATCCTCGCGGGACTGGGAGCCAGCGGGCGGGCCAGTACACCATCTGCCCCCCTGACACTGCCTTCAAACCTTCTAGTCTGACGTTCCAGGACTATCTTCAGCCAGTTGGAGGCAGGATTCGCCATCACCTTATCCACTTGCAATCCAACACGTCTGACAGGTGGGTTCTGCAAATCGTCAGAAGGGGCTACTATTCCTCCCCTTAGAGACTAACCCTCCCTCCATGCCACTGTCTTACAATCGCATGTCGGAGGATCATTTGGCACTTCTCTGCCAGGAAGTCTCAGCTCTTTTGGTCAAGGGAGCTATACAGAGGGTACCTGCGCCAGAAGTAGGTTGTGGTTGCTATTCCCTCTATTTTTTGATACCCAAGAAGGACACAGACCTGCATCCTATTCTAGACCTACGGGCCCTCAACCGCTTGCTCCGGAAGAAGTTCAAGATGGTCACCTTAGCTCAAATCCTGCCTGCCCTCGACCCCGGAGACTGGATGGTGGCGTTGGACTTGCAGGACGCTTATTTCCACATTCCTGTCCTGCCAACCTGCAGACGCTATCTAAGGTTCACGGTGGGCCTTGTGCTCCCCTTTGGCCTTACCAGTGCCCCTCGGGTGTTCACATAGGTGATGGCGGTGGTCACAGCTCATCTGCGCAGATCAGGGGTTTTAGTCTTCCCCTATCTAGACGACAAGCTGTTAAAGGTGGGCTCGCTCCAGGTTGTCACCTACCTCCAGATTACGGTGGCCCTCCTGCATTTGCTGAGGTTCACCATAAACATGCCGAAGTCACACTTGACTCCCTCTCAGACGCTCCCTTTCATCGGAGCTGTTCTGGTCACAGTGCAGTTTTGGGCCTATCCTCCCGAACAGCGAGTCCGGGATATTCGGGCTATGATACCGATGTTTCAGGCTCCATCCCGGAATTCAGTGAGAATGAGTCTGTGGCTTCTGGGCCACATGGCCTCCTGCATCCTTCTGGTGGACCATGTCAGGTGGCATATATGGGCTCTGCAGTGGTACCTGAAGTTCCAGTGGGGGCAGCATCAGGGGAAGCTTTCCGACTATGACCAGATCTCAGAAGGGACTTTGACACAGCTGCAGTGGTGGTTAACGAACCAAGATTGGTTCAGAGACAGATACCTCTCCCTTCCCCAACCAGATCTAACGGTAGTGACGGATGTTTCACTCCTGGGATGGGGCGGCCATCTGGGGGAGGCAGAGCTCAGAAGCGTCTGGTCTCCAACGGAGTCCGGGCTCCCTATCAACCTCCAGGAGCTCTGGGCAATCAGACTGGCTTTGAAGGCATTCCTTCCCTCTCTCAAAGAGAAAGTGATGCAGGTGTTCACAGACAACACCACCGCCATGTGACAACAATCTGGGCGAGTTGGGGTCGTGGACACTCTGTCAGGAGGCTCTCCACCTCTGGACCTGGCTGGAACATCAGGGCATAACCCTGGTGGTTCAATACCTGGCGGGTTCTCTGAATGCCAGGGTGTACAAACTCAGCCGTCGGTGCTTGGTCGATCACGGAGATCTCCGAAGAGAACGCGCTATGTCACAAGTATTTCACATTGGAGTTTTCAAGGGGGCACCCACTTACGAGTGGAACTGCGGCCTCCTGTATGCCTTCCTGCCTGCACCACTTCTGCCCTGAGTCCTCAAGAAGATCAAGCGCGACCGGGCCCAAGTTATTCTTGTGGCTCTGGATTGGGCATGGAGAGTCTGATACCCCAAGCTTCTGAGCATGGCCATCGATCTTCCTATCAGACTGCCCCTATGGAAGGATCTTCTGTCGCAGCAGCAGCGGACAGTTCTTCTCCGGAACCTGTCCAGTCTCCACTTCCTTGCGTGGAGATTGAGCTGCAACAGTTGACAGCTTTCAACCTTCTGCCCGAAGTCTGTGATGTAATCTTGGCAGCCAGGTGTCCCTCCACTATATCAGAATATGCCTGTAGATGGGACAAATTTGTGGCATGGTGCACAGCAAAGGCTGTGGATCCCCTTTCTGCCCCTCTTTCAGAGGTCCTTTTGTATATACTTTCTTTGGCCCAGCTGAGGTCTGCTCTGGGCACTCTCAAAGGTTATCTTGCAGCTATCTCTGCTTTTCGTGGGCTGCCAGATCAGCCATCATTGTTCAAGGTTCCTATTGTTAACAGATTCTTTAAGGGCTTTACCCATCTGTTTCCTCTATCTCCCTTCATAATTCCCCAGTGAGACTTGAATCTTATTCTAACCTTTCTGAAGTGGCTCCATTCGAGCCTCTTCATAACTGTCATTTCAGGGTGAGTGAGCTTCAGGCTCTATCTTTCAAGCCCCCTTTCTTCTCTGTGCATCCGAACAAAGTGATGCTTAGAATGAGGCCTTCGTTCCTTCCTAAAGTTGTTACACCATTTCATGTAGGACAATCTATCACCTTGCCCACCTTTTTCCTACCTCCGCACCCTTCCAAGGAGGAGGAAAGACTCCACCGTCTGGACCCTAAACGTGCGCTGTCATTCTAGCCTGACCGCACCAAAGACTTCGGGTGGATGATCAACTCTTTATTGGCTATGTGGGTGCAAAGAAAGGCTGGGCTGTTCAAAAACGCACCATCTCTCGATGGGTTGTCTTTTGCATTAAATCTGCTATACTTTAGCGAAGAAGGATCCTCTAGTGGGGTTGCATGCTCATTCCATTAGGGTTATGGCAGCAACCACTGAATTGGCACGCGAAGTCCCACTCCTTGATATCTGCCTGGTGGCAAAGTGGGCATATCTGCACCCATTTACCAGACGCTATTGCCTAGACAGTCAAGTCCGGAGGGACGGCTATTTCGCCCATTCAGTCCTCCCGGACTTTCTCATGTGAACTTGGTTTGCAGATCCTAACAGTCTCTATCAGATGAACAAGTTACTTACCTTCGGTAACGATGTATCTGGTAGACATATGTTAGTTGTAGATTCCTTACTGCCTCATCCATCCTCCCCGCTCTGCGAACTGATATCTAGGAATAGAGACTCCCTTACAGGGCCCTAGTTGTGACGCACCAGTATCTTTCATGGCTCTGCGCTTCTGGCGTGGAAAGTCGTGTCAGAACTGACGTCAGCGTGCAGGGGCTGCATCTAAGTAGGCACCACGCAGGGGTATTGCTGAAGAAAAAATCTCCGGATCCTGACTGACACCTGGGGAATTTCTAAGGTAAGGAATCTACAACTAACATATGACTCTACCAGATACATCGTTACTGAAGGTAAGTAATTTGTTCTTTTGGTACAGCTAGAGGTTATAAAATTGCAACATGGAACGTGGGTGCATAGCAAAAAAAAAAACAGGGTGACCCAAAGTGGTCTCTCTTTATTAGTGATCTTGATGTAATCTGTATACAAGAAAAATGGTGCTTAGCTCCTATTTACATCAAGGGTTTTTGATCATACTGGTTATAGACTGTACGATAGGGCTAAAGATAGGCTTATGATTCTTATTTCGAATAAGCTCTCTGTGTATGTCAAAAAAAAACGTAACAATTGTGCCACGTTCACAAATATTGTAGTTAACTTTTAAAGGAGGGTGGGACCTGGTATTGGCTAATTTTGTATAATAATGCATTTGACTCCACCCGTAGTAAAGTGGTTTTTGTACTCGATTGTGGCCTGGATACATTCCTATGTTCTATTAATGCTACTTTTGTACTTGTATGGTCAGGTGATTTTAATATTTATACTTGCCCCATGTCTGCTACTCGGGTTTGTGGGGTAACTAGCCAGCAACAGGTCGAATATATACACTTTTGTCATAATGAGTATGGGGTACCCTGAATTCTATGATTACCAAGTTTGAAATACAGTTACTTAAATGTGATTTTCATAACAATAATGGTCAGATTGAGCGCGGGGATGCCCAAGGGTAACCAGGCGCTATATAAGATTCAGTAATAATAATAATAATAATAATTCCAACTTTTACAGGAAGAAATGCTTCATTGATCATATTTTGATTTCAGTCCATGATAGCAAAATTGGTGGTACCCCAATGTCGCTCAGTCGGTATTAAGAGACCATAACTGTGGTGGATGGAGAAGTGAAGTCCCATTTAATATAATTAATAATATCGCCCCTTCTAGACCAAATGAGGTACGTATTTGGTACGCTGTCATTGACCCCCCCAAACAAATTATTGCATGATATAGCACTGCACAGCAATGTGTGCACCTATATTCATAGTCCTGCTAGCACCTATGCATACAGACTGCAGGCATTAAGGAGCATAGGAGTGAGCTGCTGTGGTCACAGAGTTCACCTGGAATTCTATACATATTTCTAAAGTTGAGCTAGTTTCCACAAAGTAACTAGCTTCTAATGTCAGTAGTACGCAGAGCTATCCTCAAGACCTATATTTATTATTGAGATTCGAGTTGACCCAAAAAGATAAACAAATCTAGCTGTGAATTGTATGAGAAACTGGCTTGAGTGTTTTTGGTTAATGAGCTAAATGACTAAATCAGGTAAGGGTAAATCAGGAAGATGTACTTGCAGTTAAAGTCATTATCTAAACTGTGCAATTGGGTGGGTGTGCGCGGAATAATGAAGTCCAAGGGATCACAAAGTAATTTTACTTAAGTTTCTTTATTTTATATTCAATATCCAAAAGAGCTTTAAATTCCAGCCAATGCGTTTCGTTCTCCATCAGATAACTTCATCAGGGCTTAGTATTATTATAGCACCGTTCTGTAAGAAGCCTGAAGGTATCTGTATCTTCTTACTACAAAAAGAGAATTCCGACCTCGTGCATGGTGCGAATAAGGCCTATTAAAGCCTAGGGAACTTTTCCCGCAACAAGTCTGCGGTTTTCTACACGGACCGCTGACCTTCTTACTGTCGGCCCTACTCTGTAAATACTCCAGGGACTCTCGTAATGTTCTTATTTAGAGTGCTACTAAGCAAAGTGAACCTCCTATGCCATCATATCGTGGGTGAAAGTAATTCAGTTTTCATTTGGACCGCGATCCAAATTAGGCGCCTGCCTACCTTCGTGGTCTTAATTCAATAACTACGATTTGGGATGCTGGTTCTATTTGACTGATTCAGATTTTATCTCCAGGACTATGTTTGCGTTCTTTTTTTGTAGTAAGAAGATACAGATACCTTCAGGCTTCGTACAGAGCAGTACTATAATAATACTAAGCCCTGATGAAGTTCTCTGATGGAGAACGAAACGCGTTGGCTGGAATTTAAAGCTCTTTTGGATATTGAATATAAAATAAAGAAACTTTAGTAAAATTACTTTGTGATCCCTTGGACTTCATTATTCCGCGCACACCCACCCAATTGCAATGTGAAGGATCTGGAATACAGTGGTGCCAATAGACGGTTGATGCCAGGGCTTGTTGCGTCGTATCATTGGATTTCAGAACTGGCTTGAGGTGCAGAATTGTATAGTCAACCGTCTTTTCATTCCGTAAATATATCATTATCTCAACTGCTTTAAGAACAAATGATGCTCCACAGAGACTGAATCAATGGTGAGCAGCCAGTGATTACATCATGTATTGGCAACATAGGCTTATTACTGACACTGGAGACTGAAACATTGACGCCTGCTCCAGTTCTTATGTGTAGATCCTTGGATCCCTGTCAATTGATGCATACGATGGACTTAATTCCACATATACAGAGTAGACTTTACATACAGCTACCTATGATTTTGAAAAAAGATTTTGTGTTTACCTTATATGAGGATTAATGTATGCAGGGTTATTTATGTTTTATGTACCATATATTCTGTATTATTTGTAAACATAACTAGTATAGATAATTCTTTTAAATCTGATGTTGTATATGCCTGTTCCTTCTCTGATTAATTCATATGGCCATTTATTTGGCATTTATGCCTCTAGTTTAATTCTTCTTGTCACCACTCTAGGACATACTATCGATATTTAATTTTTGAATGATAATTTTCAAATGATCACTTTGTTGGCAAATTATCTTTACCTAGGTTGATACCCAAGCTCTCAAGGAGGTATTTGGTTGCCTAGCTTTTTGATGTGCACCTCATAGAGTGGCACAAAAGAGTAACTGCAAAGCTTTGGCATTCAGAAGCGGGTGCATCAGAGACCAATGTGAAAAGACTAATTTGCCTCCTATGGCAGTGTTGAAATTGGCCCTTTCTGCAGGGTTATCCCCAAACGTTTTACATTGGCTCCTCCTTTTTTTTTGCTGAACCCGTTTTTTTTGCTTTTGGGAGTCTTTATAACTGCTAACCAATGCTAACGTGCTTATGCTCGCTCCCTAATACATTGTAGAATTGGCTTATACCAAATTGGCATATTTGATTTACTTGTAAGTCCCTAGTTAAGTGGCACTACCTGTGTCAACAGTCTGTAAATGAAATGCTGCTAGTTGGCCTGCAGAACTGATTGTGCTAACCACTTTAGTAGCCTTTAAACATGTCTCAGGCTTGCCGTTGCAGTCTGTGTGTGCAGCATAAACTCTGTCAAAATAAACCTTTTGCCAGGCCCAAAAGCTTCCTTTTTATTACATATGTCACTCCTAGGGTAGGCCCTAGGGAGCCCAGAGGGCAGGGTGCAGTGTATGAAAAAAGTTGGACATGTACTTTTAAGTTTTACATGCCCTCATAGTGTAAAACTCTTAAATTACATTTTCACTACTGCAAGGTCTATCTCTCAGATAGGATAACATTGTAGTTACCTGTATTACATTTATTAAGCTGTATTGTCCGAATGGGAACAGGTACCTGGTTCATGTTTGGTGTCTTTGGAATTGTAATGAAATATCCTCTCTTGTGGTGAAGTCAGATTTTCAATGACAATTTTGAAAGTGCCACTTTTAGAAAGTTGGCATTTTCCTACCTTAGCCATTTAGTGCCTGCAGCCTGTCTCTGGGTCACATGACTGGGTGTAGCTGATAGTTGGGCTTTGTGTATTCCTCCCAGACAGCTAAACACTAGAGAGATCATAGTTGTGCCTGGTTGGGCCATCACTGGGTCTGCCACACCCATACTAACGCTTGAATAGGCTGTGTCCTTTCTCCACACAAAAGGATGAATACTCCTTGTAGTTATTCTGGAGCTAGGACAGGGAAGGCAGGATTCCTGGGAACTCCAAAAGGAAACCTCAAGAAGCTTCTCCCACTTCAAGGAAGGTACAGGTATAAATATACGATACCAACTCTTCTGTACACTTCTGGTCCTGTGGATGTTCTGCAAGAAAGAAGGACTGCTGTGCTGCTGAAAGGACTGCTGCTCAGCTGGATCACTGCTCCGAAGGACTTCTTCCCTCCTGTGCTGCACCCTTGCCTGAGGTAGACGAACTGGACTTACATCTGTTGAAACCAGAACCATGGAGTGACTGCAAGGGCAAGTTGGTTAGACTCTTGACTAGAGCCTCAGGGTCAGAGGCTCCAGAAACTTGAACTCAGCACCTGGACTCTGCTATCTGTGAGTATTACCATGGCAAGTGGGTGCCACCCCAGCCCTGATCCCTCGGAAGTGGGCCTGAATGTGCTCTGCTAGCCCCTCTGTGGATCCAGCAGAACTGATGCATCTCCTCTGCTGCGAGAATTCTCTCAGCGCAAGGACTCCTCATCGACATCACAGCATGCATCTGATCCACTGCTGTGAAAAGCTTTACTGATGCAGCCCCTTGCATCGCAACTCTGTCATCGATAGCAGCCTCGAAGATAGCACAGGTTCTCACTTCGCAGCCGCGAAGCTTTTCGGAACCATCTCTTAATGCCCTGCAACCAGGATTAAGGCATTCTTATTCAGTGTGCCTGACTGGATCCCTGTAGCCCGCCCGTGCTCCATCGCAATCAGCCCTAACTACTGACTTTGTCCTGGTCCGGTGCGACCAGGTATCCTCAGTTGACGTTTTGTGTATCTGATAGAGACTACTAGCCGCAGATTCCTTAACGTAGAATTATCCCCAGGCGTGAGACTCGATCCGGAAAATGTTTTGCCACAGCATCTCTGCTCGCCGGGGGAAGGCACCACGTGACTCTGCCCTGACATTGTCCACGGACGTGAAGTCAGCGAGGTCACAAAAGACCCACCCCGGCGCGCTGACATCAGTTTTCTTCTTTTCCGCGTGCAACGCGAATCTGGAGTGAATTCCCTTGACCTGTTATCAGGCCTCTTTTAACGCCTTTGTGTTAGGAACAGTGTGCAATGCCTTCGGGTTTCAAGGCGTGTGCTTCTTGTATGTGTCAGATGTCGGCGACGGACCCTCACCCTATTTGTATGTGGTGTCTGAGCGAGACCCATGTTTCTACGGACTGCCACGCTTGTCAGCATCTCAAGCCGAAGTCCCGGCGGGAGCGCCGGATGAAATTGCTTTCGGCCCGCTTGTCCAGATCGGTCTCGTCACAGCATCTATCCCCTACCTCCGACGTGTCAAGAAGCCGCTGATTCCGGCTGCGGCATCATCCTTCACCGAGGCCCCACGGGTGTCGCTCACCCACGGGTAAGTCCTGCAGTTCGTCACGAGGCCCTGTCTTCGTTCTGCAGAGGGCGCGGGTTCCTTTCGGGACGTGCGCCCTCGCCCGTCGCCACCCTGTCTGCTGTTTCCTGGCCTTGGGGTGACGAGGGCCCAAATGAAGGCCCACGCTACAGCTCTGCAGGCTTCTTTGGGCTCCCCTCCTTTTCCTGAGATGTCTGCAAGATCCCTTGCCATGCACGGTGCCTTCCGCGGACTCACAGGCGGATTCGCCCCCGGCGCCGACGAGTTCGACTTCAGATTTTAGAGGGGTGGTGTTGTCAAGGTGCGGCCCTACGGGGTTCCCCTCTTCGACACACGGCCCCCTTGCCTCGCCGCAAACCCCGCGGGGTTCCCTATGGCTGTGGTTCCCAAAGTGTGCGCCGCGGCGCCCTGGTGCGCCGTGATTAGAAGCCAGGGGCGCTGCGGCGCAACTCCTCCCCCTCCTTTGTGCTGCCAGGTCACTCTGCATCTCAATTAGTGATTGATGGAGAAAGCCAATTCTCACACGTGGCAGACATTGCTCCAGGGCACGCATCTCCCGGTGTTTTCTTCTCGCTCCTATCTGGACTGTTTCTCTGAGCCCGGTGCAGCAGCCTGTCCTGTTTCTCTGAGCCCCTATGTAGCTGACTGTCCTGCTTCTGGGACCCTGTGGAGCAGCCTGTTCTTTTCTGTGCCCCGGTGGAGCAGCCTGTCCTTTTCTGTGAGCCCGATCGCGCTGCCTGTCCTGTTTCTCTGCCCCCAGTGCAGTTCTTTCTGTGAGTCCAGTAAAGCTGCTTGTCCTGTTTCTGTGCCCAGTCGAGCTGCCTGTCCTGTTTCTGTGAGCCCGGTTAAGCTAACTGTCCGGATTCTCTGTGAATGAGTCCAGTGCATGTCTTCCTGTCTTGTCACTTTGTGAGTCTCTGAGGCTGCTGTTGCCCTATTTTTCTGCAAGGAGAGCCTGTCCTGTCTGAATGCGCCGTGTCCACAGTAGGCAGAATGTCCCACTGCCATGCACCCACTTGCACTCTACCTATGGTTGAGGTGCAGCGCCCTGCCCCCTGGCACGGACAGTCTTCACTCTATGAGCTGTCGGCTCTGCCCTGTCTCCTCTGGGTCGCCCGGTTTCCTGCATGAACAAGTGGCAGTCTGTCCCAGACTGTCCCCAGCTCAGGGCCTGTCCCCTGTGTGGCCAAGCCCAGTCGCCACGCTGCGAGAGGGCGTCCTAATGCTCCCTGCCCCTTCCCGAGCTGCCTGCTGCACCCCTGGGCCTCCATTGCCATCTGCTGGTCATGTATTATACAGCTGCCACTTGCACCCTGCATGCTGTGCTTGGGGAGAGAGGAAAGTTGGGGGCACTGTGAGGTCCCTGGTGTAACTGTGAGTGGCTGAAGGTTGTGTGCATGTGAGCGGGGCACAGACGTGTGAGCAATGCATGAACAGTGACGTTTTGAGTTTTCGCTGAAGTTCCTACAGGGGAGCTTTTCATAGATGAGTTTCAGTGGTACAAAAACACAGGAGTAGCCAACGTGCCCCCTTTATTAAGCTGCTTGTCCAAGACAACAACATAGCAGGAACTAATGTCGCACTATTTGTACACTGTTTATATATTAAGGCGGTGTGGGGTGAAACACATTTCCCTACTTTTCACATCTGAAAGATGGGGGGACATGAAGCAAAGTAAGCGTGTTCCATTTTAATTACACAAAACAAGAAAAGTACAGAACCAGTTTGCTCCATTTTGTTATAAAAAATAACATCAGACAGGCGGGTGTCACCCCATGTGATGGTGTCACCCGGTGCGGTCCTCACCCCCCGCACCCCCTAGTGACGCCACTGTATCTGGTGATTGCTTATTGCGCTCATCAGCCCCAGCACTTTACCTGCTCCTGCTGCCCCAGTGGCGAGCTGCTCCTTACTGGACTAGGGGACTCTGTAATTACTGATGGAGAGCGTTGGGTGGGTACAGGATCAGAGGCCTGGTGGAGAGCGTTGGGTGGGTACAGGGTCAGAGGCCTGGTGGAGAGCGTTGGGCGGGTGGGTGCGGGGTCAGAGGCCTGGTGGAGAGCATTGGGTGGATGCAGGGCCAGGGGCCTGGTGGAGAGCGTTGGGTGGGTAGGTACAGAGGGTAGAAGGGTGCACGGCAGAGGGGAGAAGGGTGCAAGGCAGAGGGGAGAAGGGTGCAAGGCAAATGGGAAAATGGTGCAAGGCAGAGGGGAGAAGGGTAGGGTGCAAGGCAGAGGGGAGAAGGGTGCAAGGCAGAGAGGAGAAGGGTGAAAGGCAGAGGGGAGAAGGGTGCAAGGCAGAGAGGAGAAGGGTGCAAGGCAGAGAGGAGAAGGGTGCAAGGCAGAGAGGAGAAGGGTGCAAGGCATAGGGGAGAAGGGTGCAAGGCAGAGAGGAGAAGGGTGCAAGGCAGAGAGGAGAAGGATGCAAGGCAGAGGGGAGAAGGGTGCAAGGCAGAGGGGAGAAGGGTGCAAGGCAGAGAGGAGAAGGGTCCAAGGCAGAGGGGAGAAGGGTGCAAGGCAGAGAGGAGAAGGGTGCAAGGCAGAGGGGAAAATGGTGCAAGGCAGAGGGGAGAAGGGTGTAAGGCAGAGGGGAGAATGGTGCAAGGCAGAGGGGAAAGGGTGCAAGGCAGAGAGGAGATGGGTGCAAAGCATAGGGGAGAAGTGTGCAAGGCAGAGGGGAGAAGGGTGCAAGGCAGAGAGGAGAAGGGTGCAAGGCAGAGGGGAGAAGGGTGCAAGGCAGAGAGGAGAAGGGTGCAAGGCAGAGGGGAGAAGGTTGCAAGGTAGAGAGGAGAAGGGTGCAAGGCAGAGGGGTGAATGGTGCAAGGCAGAGGGGAGAAGGGTGCAAGGCAGAGAGGAGAAGGGTGCAAGGCAGAGGGGAGAAGGGTGCAAGGTAGAGAGAAGAAGGTGCAAGGCAGAGGGGAGAAGGGTGCAATGCAGAGGGGAAAAGGGTGCAAGGCAGAGAGGAGAAGGGTGCAAGGCAGAGGGGAAAATGGTGCAAGGCAGAGGGGAGAACGGTGCAAGGCAGAGGGGAGTAGGGTGGAAGGCAGAGGAGAGAAGGGTGCAAGGGAGAGGGGAGAAGGGTGCAAGGCAGAGGGGAGAAGGGTGCAAGGCAGATGGGAAAATGGTGCAAGGCAGAGGGGAGAAGGGTGCAAGGCAGAGGGGAGAAGGGTGCAAGGCAGAGAGGAGAAGGGTGCAAGGCAGAGGGGAGAAGGGTGCAAGGCAGAGGGGAGAAGGGTGCAAGGCAGAGGGGAGAAGGGTGCAAGGCAGAGGGGAGTAGGGTGGAAGGCAGAGGAGAGAAGGGTGCAAGGCTGAGGTGAAGTAGGGTACAAGGGGAAGGGGTTGAAGGGTGCAAGGTGGAGGGGGAGATGGGTGTAAGGCAGAGGGGGAAAGGGTGCAAGGGGGATGGTGATGAAGTTAAAAATTCCCCCCCTCCGAAAACATTTCTGCGGATGCCCATGATCAGAGCCCACCTCACGTAAACTTCTTGTAACGCCACAGAGCTCCTTGAGCCTTTCTCTAGCCTGGTTACTTTTAGTTCGAGTGCTTTATACTACTCTATGATGGTGTTGTATGCATTGAGATGTACTTTATAAGTTCTTTGTGATTGCAAATAAGGTTTTATGACAGTGATGGCTACTCTCTGAATCCTTCTTCACGTCTAGGTTTGATTCTCCATGTAGACCAGTGGTTCCCAAAGGGTGAGCCGCGGCACCCCGATGTGCGGGTAAAAAAATGGTGGGGAGCCACGGCCAACTGCCAATTAGGTCAAGGGAGCCACGGGTCAAAAAAGTTTGGGAACCACTGCCCTATGGTGTTGCAGGAGGTCGCCGGGACTCACGGCTCGTCCCGAGTCCCCCTCGGTCCTCTGGGCAGGCGGCTGTCTTACCGGAGGCCGAGTCGACGCCTTTCCGGCGCCACGGGTAGAGGCCAGGACCCGGGGCGCCTCCCCGAGTCCCTCTCGGTCCTCTGCGCAGGCGGCTGCCTCGTTAGAGGTCGAAAAGGCACCTTTTCGGTGCCGGTCCTTGACCGCTTCGGCCCCGACCCCACCCCTTTCTCCCTGTCTCTCCTGGTGGACACTTTGACGCTGATCGAGGTCGCACCGGTGCCCATGGCAGACTCCCCGGCGCCGTCCCGACGTCGGATCCTCGACTCTTCTCCCGATGTTCCTTCCTCTCTGGAGGATTGTCATCTCCTTGTCTCCTCTTCACCGGAGACTGGACGCAGTGTCGCTGCCTTTTCCCCGGCGGCTTCCAGGGTGGGTTCTATGCCATCTCCACGCCCCCAACCCCTGGACCCGCTCTTCCGCACCTCGCAGTTGATTGCCCGCAGGCTTCTCCGCCTTCTCCGGAGACCCCTCAGGCCCCTCACTCGTCCAAGCGTCTTCCATCCTACAGGGGCTGGCCGTTTCTTTCTCTTGAGGGGCATGGGGGCGGGCAGCTTAGTTTGCAGCCTTCGCCCACGGAAGAGTTGCTCTCGTCCCCACAACGCCCTACAGAGGTGAGTGTAGCCTTTGTCAGGGCCATTTCCACAGCCACTGGCATTTTGCTAATGTGCAACCCGGTCGCTCCACTCCCAAAGGACCACTTGTTGGACGTTCACAACCAGGGCTCTGGTGGAGGGGAGCTGCTTCTATCATTTGAAGCTTCGCTCCACAACTCTCTTCTGTGGGCCTGGGGGCGTCCTGCTACAGGGGATCCAGTGCCTCAGCCGCTCCTCCATCGCCACCGCCCTTTCCCACAATCCAGTTTGTCTTTTTTCCCACCCATCTGCCCAGGGCCCTGTCCTGCAGACTGCTTTTCCGTCCTTGCCTTCAGTGTTGCTCCCTGCATCACGGGAAGCCCGGTGGTTGAACTCCTGAGGGCGTAACATTTTCGCTTCCACTAGTGCTGCTCTGCGCGCGCTCAACACACTTTGTGTGTTGGCCAAGGCTACCTCTGGCCTATGGGATTCCACGGAGTCCCTTCTGTCGCTACCCTCCCACGAAGGTGTCTGCGCTGATCTATGGCACCATGTGCTGGATGGTCGGGAGTTAGCTGCATTTATTCTCCGTTCGGCCTTTGATGTCTCTGATTCTCTCGCCCGTGCTATGGCGAGTTCTGTGGCCCTCCGCCGCCATGCTTGGTTGCGGGATAGCGTCTTTCTGGAGAATATTCGAGAGCGTCTTATCGACCTGCCTTTTGATGAGATTCTTTTATTTAACACCCATGCGGACTCCGCTATTCAGCGACTCCTTGCGGGTCTCCGTCTTCCTCCCCCTCCGTAAGCTTCAGCTTGTCGGTCCTCAGGTGTCTTATGGGAGGCGTTTATCCCACCTTTCTCTCTGGGCCTAGTGTTTCGGTTGGCCATCAGTGTGCTGTGTGTGCCTTAGAATGCCTTCAGTGTCCTTCAGTTGGCCCCTCTGTACTTTTGGCTGCTGGTACAGCCCTTCAGTTTTAGTGGTGTGTGTTTTGGCTGTTAATGAAGCCTTATAGGTCCACAGGTTAGACCATATGTGTATTTTTTGGCTGATTGGTAAGCCGCCTGCTGTGATACTCACAGGTCTTTTATGTTCTTGACCTCTGCTGCAGGTTTCCCTAAGAGGTGTTCCCCTGTTTTGTTTTGGGACGTGTCATACCCTAGGTGGGGTACTTGTTTGCTATTGTATAGCTCTGTACTAAGCTGGGTGTGTGTGAATACCTTCTCGGGTTCCTCGCGTTTCCTGGCATCACTGTATACCGCTTGGTGCGGTCTTTTTTCTTCCGCCTCAGAGCCGCTTGCGCTACGCCAGGTTCTGTTCTGTTCAGTATCGGATGGTGTTTCTCTCCTTCTTCTACAGGGCTTGCCTGTTGTACATTTCGCCTTTGTTCCTGAGGGATATCGGCTTCAGTGCGTTTTGCCTTCCCTCTTCGTCTCCTGATCGCCAGACCGATTTTTGTCATGCCGTCTACAGCGTCGTGTCGTGGTGTTTCCACCTTATTATCCGATGTTTCGGCCTGGTCCTCTGCCTTGTGTTCCAGGGGGGCTAGGATATTTCTTGTGTTATCCTGTGTTCTGGGTGATGGCTTTAGGTCTGTACTACATATTCTCGCTTCCCGGGGGTCACTGTTCTGGGCACACTACTTCGTGGTAGTTACCTGCTGCGCACGCCTGGTCGTTATGGTCCACCTCTGTGGGCCTCGGCGTGTACCCGTGTGCACCTGTCCCTTGCTCTGCTGGAGCTTTGTGCGACTATGTCTTCCTTCTCACTTATGGCTTCTCAGCCATGGGGCCGTTCCTGCCTTGTTCCCTGCCTAGGGGCTGAGGCCCGTTCAGCTGTCCCCTTCCCTTGGTGTGTTCTCCTGAGGCGGGCTTGCCTCCTTTTCCACCTCTTCTCCTTGGATTTTGCGGGTGGTTCTTTTCTTCCTTTGGTGCTTTCTTGGTGCCCTCTGTCCCTCCGGGTTTTCTGGCGGATGCCCTTTGCCCCTCAGGTATGCTTGTGGTATCCTGGCCTACCCTTCTCCTTGTTCTTACTTACTTCTGCTTGGTGGGGACTGGGCCGTCCTTCCTATCCCAATGACACAACCGCTGTCGGGGCCCTGTTTTCTTCCAAGCTGGTGAGTTTTCTCTCGTAGACCATCCGCCCCTCTGGGTATGGCTAGGTTATCTACTCTACGTTAAGGAATATGCAGCTAGTAGTCTCTATCAGATGTACAAGTTACTTACCTTTGGTATAGATGTATCTGGTAGAGAAGATTCTAGCCGCAGATTCCTTCACGGCCCACCCTTCCTCCCAGTAGTTCTGCGAGGACCTTCAGCTTGGTCTTCTGCACTCGCCTCCCTCTGGGTGGTTTTGTCTTCTGCGAGTGCCCTCTTTCACTTCCTCCCTGGCGGGATGCTTTGTTCTGTTTATTTGTTCCACTCCTTCCTTTCTGGTAATTGGACGGTAGGTTCGTGTGTACTTTTGCATACTTACACCCTGGTTATTCCAGTGTGGGGCCTACTCACAATCTTCTCCCCTTTTCATTGCTTGTGGTTTCTGCCTCATCTGCAGGCCTCTGAGTTGGAATATGTTGGCTGTGCCTCAGCCCTTAGCTCTTTACAGGGGATACGACCCTCCTTGATGGTGTTGTCTTGGGGTAATTTGTCATTACTCATCTGTTCTGGACGTGTTGTCCTTCAGTGTTATAGATTGTGGTTGCAGACTTTCTGTCTCTGCTCTGACATTTTTTCACAAGTTTTTCTGCCTCCAGGGAGGATATCGCCTTCGTTTTGCAAGGTTGCTTCTCAGAGCGGTGCTCTGTTCTTTCCCTTCCATGACTTTCAATAACACAGTTCCTGGCACTTTCCCAAATGGTGCTGTGCCACACTACTCGCTTCTTCCCTTTCTATTTACTTGATTTATTCTTTTTTTGCACACTGTTCCCATATTCTCACAGTTTTGTTTGTGATGGCTCTGCGTTGTGGCGTGGAAAAGTTCTCCGAAGAAAACTGACGTCAACGTGCCGGGGGGGGACTTATGTGACCTCGCTGACTTCACGTCCGCGGACAACGTCAGGGCGGAGTCACGTGGTGCTGCCCCCCCGGCACACAGAGATGCTGTGGCAAAAATAAATTACCGATCCAGTCTCACGCCTAGGGATAATTCTACGTTAAGGAATCTGCGGCTAGAATCGTCTCTACCAGATACATTGTTACCAAAGGTAAGTAACTTGTACTTTTTGGTGCCATTTTCACTTAAATCTTTGCAGTTGCATAGCTCTGGTACTACTGATTGGATTATTTTTGTCTTAGCCTTGTTTTATTTACTAAAATCAATTTACTTTGTTTCAAAATTAGTGTTAGATGTTTGTGTGTGGGATTTTCCCCTTATTACTGTTTGAAGTGCCACATAAATGCTTACAAATCACCTCTAAGTTAAGCCTGACTGCTCCGTGCCAAGCTACCAGAGGGTTGAGTACAGGTTAATTTGGGGATTGCACAAGGATTGCGGTTCCTGTTTGAGAAGAGTTTCCTTTTTCTGCTTTTCTCTCTTTTTCTCAGGGTCAAGGTTTGATGACAAAAAATATGTCTTGTTCTCCAAAATGAGTACCATTGCTCACCCCTTCCGAGCAAATTAAGCACTGACAATAACTTTCAAATACTAATGTCTTCCTTCACTCATGGTGGATCGCCTTTCCCCATGACAGAAGTACATTCCTAATTGTTCCACGCATAGAGAGCGACCACATGCCACAATTATTGCAATTAGAGCACTTTACAGCCAGGCTGACAGCCGCAAAAAATCTTTTTTCCATGCCACATGCCTACAATTTAAAAAGACTGAAATGGCATGGAATAGGGATCGAAAAGGCGATGGCAGAAGTATACCGCCAAGCAGGTACAAGTGAAGAAATTTCAATGGAATCCGCAAGCCCAGATCCACCACAACGTAGGGAAGGTGAAAGAGTAAGAGCCTGGGACATCCTAACAGGATCCTTAATAGAACTCTTTTCAGACAACAAAGTGAACATTCAGCCAGGCACCAGAAGAAACTCATGCGGACAAGCAACCACCATCCCTAGTTCAATTATGAACTTCGCAAGCAAAAAAGCCTAATAGTACGCAGAATAAGATCAATCTCAAATCAATTAAAATCAGGGGGTAGACCTGACAGAAGCGTGCTTAAAACTTAAGAAAACAGTACAAGAAAAACTGCAGAGCAGCCAAATTAAGTTACCAGGTCGCAATATGGAATAAACTCCTTTTGGCTAGCAAACAACGGAATGGAAAACACTTTTGGTCTAAGATAAATTTACTGACACTCGGAAAAAACACATCAAAACGCAGGGATAATCGAGGAAGAATGGGTAGACCTCATAAAGAGTATGTATAAAGAATCAAAGCTCAATCCAACCCCAGGTACTCCAACGTCAAAAAAGGGTAGTTGGAGGCAAATAGAACAAAAAGCCCAAAGTCTCCCTGTGGGCCCAAATGCGAATAACAAACTAATCTCTCCGAAATATAAAAGCTCCGACAATTTAATAGAAGTAAGCGAACTAATAAAAATCATCAGGAAGCTAAACTTGGAGGGCACGCGAGGACCAAATGGCATTCCAAACGCCCTCTTTAAGGGAGAAGCTTTATATTGGGACCATTATCTTTCCCCACTCTTTAATGAATTGTTTGAAACAAATGGAATCCCTGAATCCTGGAGGGGAAGTATCATACAGCCAATTTTCAAAGGGGGAAAGTCATCAATGCCGATCAATTACAGATTAATTGCCTTAATTGATGTCGAAGCAAAGCTATATGCAAGTTGTCTACTAACCAAACTAAAAAAATGGTCTGATGAAAATAACCGCATCCCGAGATCTCAAACAGGGTTTCGGGTGGGTGCAGGAACTCTAACAAATCTAACGGCATTAACATTGTTAGCCGAAAAAGCCAAATTTAAAAAAACCTGCCTGTTCGCCTGTTTTGTGGACCTTAAGCAAGCCTTCGACAGCGTGCCCCGTGAATTTCTTTGGGAAAAACTCGCCAGCTGGGGCATCCCTATTAATCTGTTAAAGGCCATCAGAGAATTATACTCACGTACATGGAGCCAGGTAAAGGTAGGAGATGGGCGGTGGGTAACTCAGAAAATAAACACCCAAAATGGCCTGAAACAGGGGTTCGTGCTAGCTCCTACCCTTTTTAACCTGTACATATCTGATCTTGAAGATGCCCTTTTGGAAATCAATAGTCACCCCCCATCGATTGGTAATGAGGAAATTAGGTGCCTTCAGTACGCTGATGATTTAGTACTCCTAAGTCAAACACAAATCGGTCTACAAAGAGGAATGAATGCCGTAGCCAAATATTTAACAATACAAGGGCTAGAACTGAATTTATCAAAAACAAAGGTCGTACGGCTAGTTGATGCCAGAAACAAGAAATGTACATGGTATATAGAGGGGAAGAAAGTCGAAATAGCTGCTTCTTACAAATATCTCGGATTTATGGTAGAACGAAAATTAGCCTACAAATCACAGCTCACTTCAATGAAGTCAAAATCTCAAAATCTGATATATGGCTTCAATGTATTAAAAAAGAAATTAAGCTGTCCATCATATGGCAACTTATTAACAGTTATGCAGGCACAGTTAATACCAACAGTAACCTATGGCGCTGAAATAATGAAAGGATGTGAAATCACGGTTTTAAACGAAATTCAAACAAAAGTATATAAAAAAAGTCTTCCATATCCAGCAAAGCGCATCGCCTGCTCAGGTGCGGCTAGAGTTTGGCTTATTACACCAGGAATTTCGCAGCAAAGGAGCTTTTATAAAACTGTGCTGGAGGTTGCGTGCCTCTGCTAGTGGAACTATGGATCATCTATGCTGGAAAGAAATAGAAAGTCAAAAAGGAAAGAAAACACAAGGTTCCTGGGGTAGTTACTTAAACCAGGTGATTACGGGCTTAGTTGCGCGTTATAAATTTCATTTCATTTCATTTCATTACGGACCTCTCCGCTTTAGATATTTGGAATCTTAGCATAGGAAAAAAGGCATTTAACAAACTAATTAATATCACAATAAAATGTTTGTCTCACTCAAAGGATGAGAACACACTACTACAGAGACGGCATGCCTGAACAATTACTAACTCGTGTGGGAAAAAGAAGCCCCAGGAATATTTATCTGCCTATTTCTCACGTACTCTGAAACATCAATTTATGAGGTTGCGTCTGGGCATGTGGGAAACAAAAGACTTAATCCCAGCATGGAAGGATAAAAGGGAAAATCGAGACTGCAGACTATGCAGTTATAAAGACGAATCCATTCAACACATTTTTTGTGTATGCCCTGTGTTACTAAAAGAACGGAAAGCACTTTTAAAATCTCTACTGAACAATTTGAATATACACTCATGTAGAGAAGCGGTAATTACCTGGCTAGGCGGAACCTCAATCCCACTAGTATGTAGAGGGGTGACATTTTTATACGTGTATTTAAAGGAAATCGGTTGAAATTATAAAGAGAGTAAAAAAAGATTCTCTAAAAATGAAATTTTGAAATATTATTAGTAGTATTATTTAAAAACTGTTATTTGGTGTAACCATTTGGTGTAATGGTTTTTGTTTTTAAAAAAGACCGATCACCCAAAATAAAAATCTTGACAGAAGTATCCATTCCCCATACCAGAAACATAATTTACCCCCTAATACCCTCTGTACGGTTTGTGATTGGAACTAATATCACAATTAGCTGCTGAGAGAAAGCTGAAAGCTGTACTATATGCAGCCCAGGTAGTCAGTGCATACTGATAAAGCTATTTTATTAACACCTTTTGACAAAACTATGTTATTAAATGTTGTGTCTTGTTTTTGTGTAGCGGAGCTCAGTTGCAGCTTGCAAATGATTTCCATAAAAGAAATGATTACAGTAGGGGTGGGCATGTAGCTGAGGAGCTCCCGCCCCACGTAATCCAGCCCTAATCACATGCTCCATCTGGGACCCGGCCTGCGGTGCGAACACCATGGGCCATGTATCTGCAAGAGAATGTCCCACTGAGTGGATGAACTAGCTGACAGCAATCTCCAGCCAAAGGGGACGGCAGCCACGCGGCGATGCCAAGATGGCGGACAATGATTACTATAGCAGCCGATGAGGTCAGTTGCAATTTCGCGATCCTGTTACCTGTTATCCTGACCTAGAGAGAAGATACCTCTGACCAGCCGGCTCTCGTTCCGCTGGGGAGCCGCGGTCGGTGTCGACAACTACTTGACATGCGGCCAGCGGACGCATTGTGCTGCCAAGACGGTGGAGCAACTACCTCCCGAGTCCCTGCCTCCTATTACCACCCATGGTGTGCCCCGAGACCGAAGAAACCCTTGTCACTGGCAAGGGGGTGTTCAGGTTGGCGAAGCTCCACATTTGCGGACCGATGTGTGGGAGTGCCTGGCATTGGTTGCACCTGTGCAGAACTATGAAACAGGCAGCTGCCGGTGGTTCCTGATGGGCACCCGGTCCTGCTGATCGGCTTACACGGCGCACTCCCATCTCCCTGTGCAGCCGAGCTCATCGAGTGGCCTGTAATGGGCAGTGGTCTCTGGTGAGCTGCCACTGCTGATTGGATTGTGGGGACATAACGCGTGGACCATGCCCTGCGTTACTACTTCTTTGCACTGTACAAACGTAGAGCCAGACCCTCCACTAGCATTTGAGCTGAGAGTGGGCCTCAGTGGGGCTGCTGTGAGTAAGGAAGGCTGCTTCTGCTGTACCCTGTGGTCCCCAGGTACCTGTCATCTCCCCCTCTCACTCGCTCTTGACAAGCTGCCTGCAACCTTTCTCCAACAACCTCTGGGTGCGAGATTGTGTGCAGGGGATATTTGGGAGATCCGTGAGGTGCTGTGTCTGACAGCCCTGCTGACGGCAAAATCATGAATACTGGCAAAGTGATCACAATTAAGAGGGCTGCATTCAGGAAATAGTTGGGACAGTCATCTCTCTGTATGAATATGTCTCTTTTGAACATACCCTACCACTCCTGAGGTGTGAGCCTGAACTGCTCTTGCCTGTGGCCCTCGACTGGAGTTGTGGGCCATCAGTCTTATCAGCAGTGACACCAGAGGCTTGTTGGCCTCCCGTCATTTTTATGAGCCCCCCAACTACAGTTTACCATATTGAACGGACCTCTCAAGGAGCTCATGGTAACTCCCCCATACCACCTTCCAGCGGCTGCCTGCCCCCAAAGTCCTCTCTCCCTAGTCCCTTTTGGTGAAGTATTTGGCAGTTTGTAAATATAGGTTGCACTAGGTCAAAAACAGACAGACCAATATTACCAACTCGCGCCCAGTCGCCTCCTCTAGATGGCACTCCGACTAAAATCTTGGACACCAATTTGCCCTCTTCAGGTGCGACACCTCCTATGGACAAGCTAGACCTTACCCTGCACGAAATTAGCGTATCATGCCAGGCAATAGAACAATGTCTGCAGGCCATTACTGCAGATGTGAGACTATTAAAAGATGCCACCATAAATTGTCAGACAAGGCCAAGGAAACTGAAGTGGCACTCTCAACATTATCTCCAGGTCATGGTCAATTTATTACGCAGGTGCCCTACTCCGTCAACTGGATCCCCCGCAGGATCGAGTGAAGGATGCGGACGGAAGGGCTTGCTGCAACAATAGTTGCATTAATTCGGCACGGAGAAGACACGCACAACCCAGTTCATGGAGGAATGGTTCCACACTTCAGTGGCTTCTACAGAGCCCTTGAACCTGTTTCTAGTTGACATAGCTCACTGGGTCCCTACCAAGAAACGAGTCCCCGGGGCGCCTCTGAGACAATCATGGCCAACATCTTTCATTATCAGGATCGTGATGTCTTTTTGAAGGCAGCTAGAGACCAAGCACCCATAATGATTGACAACATATATATTGGCTATCCAGTGAAGATGGGCCTCCTTTCAGGAACCTAAGAGGCAACTATGTGACGTGGGCCTCACATACACTCTTCTCTTCCCGGTTAAACTCAAAGTGGTACGAAACCAACAAGCACGGCAGCGGACAGACACGGGAAACATGGCGGCCGCCGGTTAGGGCGGGTCGCGTCTCTCTCACGGAGCTCCTGAAAACCCAGCAATCGGTCTGATTGCGGCGTACCTCTATCAAAATTGGGAGATGCAGTGACTTTTTGCTCCGGATTTTTAGTGTGGGCATTCGGTCGTTACCTTCTTTTACTTCTAGGCGTTGAGCCCCATGACAGGAGCCGCTCTGAGCAGGGCGCTGCAGGGAGAGGTAGAAGCCGCACCGCCTGCTCAGCTGATCTGATCTGCTTGTCGGCTGTCGGCTGTTACGTCAGCTGTCTCTGGAGAGCTGGAGCTGCGGGTCTGCCTCAGAGGTCCACGGAGGTCTGCGCAGATTCCGTGATCTCAGTTTTAGTTTCGAGTGAGATCACCTACCCCGTGGTTGTGTGGAAGCGCGGATGTGCGGCTTCAGGGTTCCGCCTTCCGCCTCTCTTTCCCGGTGGGCAGAGGCAGCCGTGGAGCTGCGAAGAGCCGCAGAGCGGCCGCCCGCGGTGTTTTTGGGGATCTTAGCGCCCTTCATTCCTCTCAAAAGTGCCCTGCCACTACTAAGGAACCACAATCAGGTGGTGTTTCCAACGTGGATAGAAAGAAAAATCAGAGGACTCGTTGTCTTAAACCTAAACCCAGGACTCAGGCAGCATCAGAAGAGGAGCCTGTTCAAGCAGCACCAACACTACCATCAAGTAAGGTGTCTGGGCAGGGGTCTGGGGCTGGGGTTGTTAAGGGTGGTAAAGGAGCTAAGAATTTAGTGTTTGGGGGTGGTGAGACACAGACCCTAGCAACAGATACTGATACTGTTGAAGATAATACCATTATCGACACCTCCACTGTAGTGGGCCTTGATCCTGGTATCACAAAGGAAGGAGCGAAAGAGTTAGACTGCGACCCTAGTGTGACTACTCGGGGCCCTTCTATTTTTGTTTTTTCCGGTGACTATACCACCAAACCTGTCAATACAGTCAACGCGGCTACAACCCCCCGGCCGTCTGGTTTAAAAGGCTTAAGACAAGGCGCTAAACCTAAACCCAAAGACACTAAAAGTAGTGCGGTGAGGCTTACTCCCTCACTTAGATCATACTTTAAGGCGCTGCCTCAGGTCCTAGAAATCTCCTGCAGACCTCAAGAGGAGGTTAGAAAGATGAGTGGCATAGAAAACACCCAAGGGGTTGCATCTTTAGAAGTTTTGGACACAGAGGTTCCTGTCCATAATATCTCGGAGGAGATCGGGCTCTCAGATCCTCATGCTAAAGTGGTTGGGACTCCAGAGACACAAGAGAGGATTTCATTGGAAGTCTTACTAAATGAGATCAAAAGTGGGTTTGCAGAATCTAAGCGCAATCAGCATGAGATAAAGGCGGCGTTCGATGCATTGGATAAAAGAGTAGATCTTCTCTCGGAGAGGACTGAAACCCTCGAAAGTACAGTGGGTGAGTTAAAGGCCAAACTAGATTCTGCAAACGAGAAGATAAATTATTTAAGGCGCGATGGGAATGCTACTAAAGAGAGAGTAGAATCTTTGGAGAACTACTCACGGAGGAACAATATCAGAATTTTGAAAGTTCCAGAAGGAAAAGAAGAAAAAGATGGAGGTGAAATGAAAAAATGTGTTGCTTCCTTGCTTAAAGAGTCTCTGAATCTGGAGGAATCGGTTGAAGATCTGGAAAAAGACATTCAACGAGCTCACAGGGATCCCTTCCGTTTAAAACAGGGGAGACTTAAACCAAGGAAGATCCTAGTCAACTTCTTAACCTATTCCGTTAAGGAGAAGATTTTGAATTTAGCTCTCAAATCTACAGCTCTAAAAGCTCCAGACTTCTCCTATGTTGTCAGGTCAGATCTGTCGAAAACTACCCTTGATAGACAATGGGAGTTAGGACAAAAAATGGAAAAGTTTAGGGCTCTGGGAGCTACTGTCCAGATGAGGTTTCCTGCCTTCCTGAGGGTTATGTACAATAATAAAATGCATAACATCCATTCCCCACTGGAGGCAGATGAACTTCTGACATCTATTAGCCATCAGCAACAGGGAAACATCTAAGGAGAGCTCTCAGACTAAGTAGTAGACACAGAGATAAAGTCATGGGGGAATAAAAAAAAGAAATAATAAAAAAAAAAAATAGGAAAAGGTGGAAAAAGGAAAAAAAAAGGGAGAGAAAAAAAAAAAGGTGGGGGGAAATAGAATGAACATATAAAGAAGGGAGATCGGGGGATGAGGGCTTTCACAGAGGGTGTTTATTATATATTTAAAAAAGAAGAAAAAATATCTTACAAAAAAAAATAAAAATATATAAGGGGATGGAAATGGGGAAAAAAGAGGAATTAAAAAAATATATATATATTAAAAAAAATAATAATAATTATAATATATGTGTATATATATATATATATATATATATATATATATGTGTGTGTGTGTATATATATATGCATGTGTATATGTCTGTGTGTGTATGCATGTATGTATATACACGGACAAATAAACAATGGAAAACATTTTTAGAGCATTAACCTGGACTAGACAACTACCCACCTTCTAGTTTTTGTACTCTCTATAACTACGACGGTTTCTCCCTAAAATACTTACGTAGGTATGCCGGAGCATATTTTATATATTTGTAACAGAGCTGGGCAAGGGGGAACTCCTTAGAGAGACAAATCTGGCACCAACGGCCAGAATAACTAAGGGGGGGGTTTCCAGGGAGGGAAGGGGGTTGGGAAGGGGTAAAACTGTAAAATATCCTCATCGATCACTCACCGTTCCACACTTAAAAGTTATACAAAACACATATCTGTTTTGCTCATCTCGCATTGGGAGGTGGTATCTCTATACTCACCTAATGAGTTGGGGTAGGGGTATGGACATCAGCTGATGGGAATAAAATTTTTGTCCTGGAATGTGAATGGCCTGCGTGTTAAGAGTAGGAGGTATAGAATATTGCAATATTTGAGAGCCTCTCCAGCGCAGGTCATCGTCATTCAGGAAACTCATCTTCTCCAACACGAAGCGAGGGAAATGTTGAGTAAAATCAGATGGGTAGATTGTTTTATTTGTACCAACCATAATGCGAATATTCGTGGTATATTAATTATTTTCAAAAAGCAAATAAGAGCCCAGATTCTCGCCCATGAGGAAGACTGTAGTGGAAGGTGGCTATACACCAAAGTTAGTCTAGAGGGCAGACCATATAATTTGGTTGGCTATTACGGTCCTAATCAGGATGACCCCTCATATCTGAACAAAATTCAGAGCCACCTCCTAACAACTCAAGGTCCAATAATCTGGATGGGAGACTTTAACTTAGTTCTTAACCCTAAATTGGATAAATCTCCCAACTCTAGAGCACTAACTTATAAGAAATCCAGGCAGGTATTGGGGGTTGTTATGTCAACGCTCGGATTGGCGGACCCATGGAGGGAGAGAGCAGGCGAAGCAATTGGTGTATCATACCATAATCACAAATACAACCATAAGTCGAGAATCGACTACGCTCTTTTTAGTTACTCATTAAGAGATCTCTTAAAGGACTTAACATACCTGACCTCACACTTATCAGATCACTCCGCTATATTTTTCTCCTTACAAACGGCTCAGCAATCCTCTCAGACTCTATGGTCATTTGACCGCACGATTCTCTTAGAGGATGAAGAAACTGACCTTCTCATCCAAGAAACTAAATTTTTCATGGATACCAATATAAACTCTACCCAGTTAAGTATAGTATGGGAGGCCTATAAAGCTTACTTGAGAGGTTATATAACTAACAGGGCCTCTTATAGAGGGAGAATATATAGGGCAAAGATCGCCGATATTGAAAAGGATATTTCATCCCTGGACCAACGTATTGGTTCCGGAAATGGATCTATTACAGAGCAGGAGCAGCGTAAAGATCTAAAAGAGAAACTAGAGAATACTCTTCAAGAGAGGGTTGCACTGAGATGGGAAGCAAGTAAACTTTCCAACTTTGAGTACGGTGAGTCCGCTGGTAAGGTCCTCGCTTGGAAAATTAAAACCGATCAGGCCAAAAAACACATAAAGCATATCATTTTAGAGGGGGAGACATTTGAAAGATCTTCCATTAGTGATATTGGAGAAGCATTCTTGGAGTTCTTCCAGCAAATATATAAAGAGGAGATCTTGGAGGACCCGCTACTAACATCTAGATGGTTGGAGAAGATTACTCTTCCCACTCTTAGCTCTGAACAAAGAGACCATCTTAAAAGGCCTATTTCAGAGGAAGAAGTGAGGGAAAGCATTAAAAATGTGAAGAGGGGTAAGGCAGCAGGCCCCGATGGTCTCCCTGGTGAGCTGTTACGCGTACTAGCTCCCGAAATAGTCTCCGTGTTGACAAAACTTTTTAACGACATCTTGGTAAATGGTGTGACCCCTCCTAAATCATGGGGCGAGGCGATTATTGTTTTGATCCCGAAACCCGGGAAAAATCCATCTAAGTGTGGCTCCTATAGGCCAATCTCGCTTCTAAACAGCGATTATAAGCTCTTTGCAGCTGTGTTGGCGAATCGGTTAGGACGTGAGGTTGGCTCAATAATTCACACAGACCAGAAAGGATTCATAAAGGGTAGACAACTCTCGGATCTTACGTATGACTTAATTGGGGCAGTGGACATAGCTTCTGCGTTTTCTCTTCCTATGGCCATTATGACCCTTGACGCCACTAAAGCGTTTGACCGAGTAAACTGGGCATACTTAGCCGAGACCATGAAGAAATTTGCATTTGGTCCAAATTTTCGGAGATCAATTGGACTCCTATATGCAAATCCCAGTGCAAGCATTATGGTCAACGGGGTTTGTACTCAGCCCTTTCAGATTACAAGGGGAACAAGACAGGGGTGCCCCCTATCCCCCTTACTTTTTAGCATATACATTGAGCCACTTGCACAATCCTTTAGGGATGACCCAAGAATTTCTCCATTTAAATTTGGCGGGTGGGAGAGGAAAATTGGGCTGTATGCTGATGACATTGTTATTTACACTAGTGATCCAGCAAATGCCTTTCCCATAGTGGTTGAAAAGGCCAAGGAATTCGGAACTATCTCGGGATACGATATCAATGCTGATAAGACTGAGCTTATGACGTGGAATATCGCCAATCCGGGTGTTGGGGTGACGCCCTCAAGCTGCTCAATCCGTTACCTAGGAGTAAAAATAACGCAGGATATTGAAGTCTTAGCTAAAGCTAACCTAGATCTGGTCGCCAGAGAGTGTAGGGCCCTTTTGAGATCATGGGTGGGGCTTAGACTAACAATTTTCGGGAAAGTTAACATTGTAAAGATGTCTATCCTTCCGAAGCTGACCTTTATTTTTAACACAATTCCCTTTGCATTTGATTCCAAGCAACTTCTTAAGTGCCAACAAGAAATAAATTCTTTTATTTGGGGCTATAAAGCCACGAGGTTGTCTTGGATAAAATTGAGGAGGAGGAGGGAAAAAGGTGGATTGGCCCTCCCAGACTTGCAGTACTACTCTTGGGCATTCCAGCTTTCCCACTCAAGAATGCTCCTGAAGTCACCAGATCTCACTTCAAATGGGAAATTATTTAAGGCAATGCTGGTAGGGGCAAACCTCCCATTAGATGGGTTTTTATTCAAATTTGGAGATCGAAAGTTTTTCAAGAAGGTGAGGCTGAAGACTCTATTAACACAACTGAAGTCATGGGTACAAATTAAACGTAGAGTGGGGTTGGCGTACTACTCTAACCACGCTCAGATTTGGGACTCTCCTGGGCTTCCATTGTGCTTGCAAGACTCTCTGGCAACCCCCCTAATTACAGCTGGGCTTTTTAGATGGGGTGAATTGCTATATGGAGGCATCTTGATAGGGTGGGAAGATCTCAGGGAGAAAATAGGGCCGATACTTTCAAGATTTAAATACGCACAAATTAGTAGCTGGGCCAGAGAATTAATCAGGAAAGACCCTAATACCGGGAGAATTAGTCCTCTAGAACAACAATTAGTCGAAAAACAGATAGGAGGGAAGGAGGTGGCTTTATGGTATTGGTCCATATTGGAAGAGATAGATGCGGACTTTAATCTCCCAACGGAACTATGGGGTAAAGAAATCGTGGCACTAGACGAGGATTGGTGGGCTGAATCTTTCTCCCTTTTGTATAAATTGGTTAAACCCGCCTGGCTTAGACGAAACCACCTGTTTACCTTACACCGGGCATATCTCTCCCCTTTACGTTTATCCAAATATCAAGAGGGGAAATGCTGTAACAAATGCCAACTGTTAGCAGCCTCCGATATACATATGTTTTGGGACTGCCCCCATATATCGACTTATTGGATGGAGATCAAAGCAACTTTGGACTCAATTATTAAGACCAACATTTCCTTAACTTTACCACTTGTTATTTTTGGTTTGGACCAGAACTTCACTGGAGTAGCGCGGTCCTTCATATTTTATGCCATCCTGCTGGCAAGACGGCAGATATGCATGCACTGGGTGGATACTACATCTCCCACTCACTCCGCATGGCTAACCTCACTTTATGAAACTTCCAAGGTAGACTTGAAAAGAACATGTAGAGCCCAGAACCTCACATTTTGGAAACTTTTGACAGAGTGGAAGTGAAGTTTTCTATGTCTTTTTGGGTTTTTTTTCTTTTTTTTTTCCCCAAAGATCCGATGATTAAGCCCATCTACTCAATGGTTCAGTATAGTGGTCTGCCCCGATTCCGATATTTGCATACTGGATTTACTGGCATGAAGTTGCCTTGAGATCGTCAATAAGATGCATGGTGTACCCACCAACTCATAAAAAGTTCTGCCAAGGTGTGTAGCGACTCAATTCCTAGGGTATTGCTCCCAATGGCAGTGAGCTGGTCGGGTTGTTTTCTTCGCATCTAAGGGACGTGTGTCGGGCAGATGAGGATTAAAAAAAAAAAAAAGAAAAAAAAAAAGAAACCAACAAGCACATGTTTTTGACTCCCCTGAACAAGTTATTGATTGAATGGACACACTCATCCCTGACTTCCAAGGAAGGGAATGACCATATGCAACTCTGTTGAAGACAACGCATAAAGTAAAGAGGAGAAGGAGAAGCTTCACTCCTTGTGGAGAAGGTAGTGATCGGGGAGGTCCCTCCATGCAACAGGTGCTGGAGGGACAGTTGGCAACTCTGCGGTAGGAGACCACGCTGCTGACACCACACCCCCTCATCAGCTCCAGTTTGTGTCAGACACAGTGAGAAGCACAGCACTTTTCCCAGCATTTACCCCACAGACAGTAGACGAATTATAAAAAGACCAAGGAACAATCATCTAGTTTAATTCTGGGTATGACATGGTGATGTACACAAACATTATGCATCACCTAGCTATGCAGACATCCTGGATTTTATATGTGGTGTATCCCCACGGATTGAGATTATGACCTGCCCACCATCACTGCTGAGCAGCCCAATGGCAGACTGTGTGGGACGGTTCGCAATGGCGCAGTAATGTTATCTAGGACTGTCGGGTGCGGGTTTGGGCCTGGAGGGCTGGTTAGTCCTTATTTGCCTTCTGCTCTGCGCTGTACCACTAGAACATGTCTTTACAGATTTGGCTGTTTGCACCCTATAGCAGGTGCACCTGGTTCTCTATTTTGGTATTGTTAATTTTTTTCCACAGGTTTGGTCGAATGACCAACAATCGCTGAACCGAGTATTGATAGGTAATTTTGCTAACATGTTTGCTTGTGTCACTGCTATTATTGTGGCAGGGGATTGATTTTGTGAGCGCTACACTCGGAGGTGGGCTTATTGTCACAATTACACATATGTCTTTGGTGATGAAACACTATAATCTGGTAACCCAGATTGTATGGGATAAGGGCTCTATTCAAAAGAGGCATAGGATACTATCTCCGCTGCACCGGCGCTAAGCCCATATTGCTTTTTTCCATGACACACATCTGGTTACCACGGAAGCCTCCAAATTGCACAAATGTGGGCATGGTCAACTATTTCTTACTTCCTATTCTGCTTATTCCGTGGGCCTGCGGTCTGGGGTGCCGTTTGGACTACAGTACTCAAAAGAAGAAACACAAGGTCGCTATGTTTTGGTGAGGGGTACCCAGATGGCGACATAATAGTATTTGGTTGCATCTATGCCCCCAATTCAGAGCAAGATGCTTTTTATGCACACTTGTCTATGATACTGGCAGATTGGGCCCCATACCCCTGGGTACTTGAAGGACATTTTAATACGGTGGTGGATAATACACTTGATAGATCACCAATCCCCCCCTCGCCCCCCCCACACACACACACACACACAAACACTACCTGGTACCACACTGACTCGTCAAGCCTGTATGTTGAAACAGTCGGTGGATGGCTGGGAATTGACCTTGGTATGGCGTGGACGAAACAAAGGTAAGAGAGAATAATCCTTTTTTTGTTTGTTTAAATATCCTTTATTAGGGGTATAGGAGAAGTAAAACATGAATAGTACAATACATATAGCATTACATCTCAAAGATGTCTGTCAGGTATACGGGGCCTAGCACCCAACGCTCTGGTTTACTTTCTTCATACATCATGACTATATTTGCCATCACAAACGTTTCAAACCATGTTTGCGTAACAAGGATATAAATTCCGAAATAAACATCAAGGGAAGAAGGGGAGGGTAGGGAACAGGGGACATAAAGGGGAAATCAGGAAGGGGTGGATATGGTCAGCTGATGCTGGAGTAAGATGTTTGTGTCTTTGTGTGAGTGGGACGTCATGGGGATCGTGAGTGTCACTCAGAAGTGTCTAATGAAGTGGGCATGGCCCGGGGGGGCGAGAGCTCGTCTGTCACTACAGACATCGGGCATGAGGGGGAGAACGTGCTGGTGGGGGTGCCATCTGATGCGACCTCATGGAGTATGTACAAGGGGTGCATCGTCGGTATTGTCCGGACGGACGACTCCTGCCGTGGTTTGTGTGAGAGGGTATTCCCTGTGAAAAGAGATGAGCATTGTGTCCCAGAATTGCGCAATCGGGAACTGACGGAGGCCTGCCGTTTCCTCGTTATGGAGGGCGGTGCTTTCCGCCTTTGAAGAGAGAATAATCCTTTTACTCGCACCCATATCTCCTGCATACAAGATTAGATCTTTTTCTGTGTCCAAAACACCTCCGACCTCACATAATCCCAGCCACTTATTTTGGTAAGACAATCTTGGAAAACAATCCTTTGGAAGTTTTGCTGGCATGGGGCTGGGTACTAGCTCCGATTCCTATGTAGCGGCTGCAGCTGTTTTATTGGAAGACAGTCTTTCACGAAACCCTAGAGTCTGCAATGAACACATATTTTGCAACTTATTCTGGCAATGTCTCCTCTCCCATTGTAGAATGGGAAGCATCTAAGGTAGCAATCCAAGGCACTGCAGGTTATTCAGTAGTAGGAGCCAGGAGGTAGATTCTCCGTGATCTCCGGGAGGTGGAGAGCTCATTGGGACCCCTTGAGAAAGTTATGGTCGGACAACACAGAGGCAGCACCTTGCTTACAGGAGACTAGGGTGCAATATGCAGAGTTGCTGGAACATCTGTGGATAGTAGATTATCATCAATATATGCAGAGAGTGCATGCAGAGGTGAACCAATCAGGTTGGTGATTGGCGTGTATGATACGTCCAGATCTTACTCTCACACCGATTCTACTGCTAAATACTCAGACGGGTGAGTTGAATATGCAGCTCGAGATCAATGCAGCCTTTCGGGACTACTACACAAAACTATACTCTGCACACCCTACACCCAGCTCCTCAGAGCTCAATGAGTTCCTGCACCAGGCATGCCTACCTACAGTGTTAGCACCAGACAGGGAAGACACCTCTGCACCCATTAAGGCAAATGAGATCAAAGGGGCCTTGAAGGAATTGACACGCAACAAGATGCCTGAATCTGATGAACTCCGGGTACAATTCTACACGGCCTGCTCTGCTCAACTGGTTCCCCAGTTAGA
Organism: Lissotriton helveticus; assembly: GCF_964261635.1. Classification (NCBI taxonomy): domain Eukaryota; kingdom Metazoa; phylum Chordata; class Amphibia; order Caudata; family Salamandridae; genus Lissotriton; species Lissotriton helveticus. The sequence goes on along the minus strand of NC_136069.1, from coordinate 422,714,532 downwards.
AAAAACTGTAAAATGTATCTCTGATGGCAGGCCTACTTCCACCCTCCACTAAAGAGGCCCTGGCCACATCATTATTAAAACCTGGAAACCCCATGTGGGAGTTAACCTCCTATCATCTACTATCGATATTAAACTCAGAGTATAAGATACTTAGCAAGATCCTTGTCCGCAGGCTACTCCCATAGCTCCCTCGCTTAATACATACTGATCAGTGTGGATTTGTCCCTCACCGTAACACCTCATTAAAAATCCGACGTTTGTTCCAGATCATGGATGCCAGCTGGTAACCTACCCTCATGCCGGCTGTCTCTCCTTAGACATCCTCCATGCATTTGATTCCTTGGATTGGAATTACTTGCTGGCTACATTGAAATGCTATGGAATTCTCCTGACTTACATCAGATAGGTCAAGTTATTATATACTGACCCCACAGCAAGAGCTAAAACAGGTTCCTATATCTCTCATTTTTATCCGGTGGGCTGTGGTACTAGGCAGGGTTGCTGCCTGTCTCTACTTCTCTTTATTATTCTGATGGAATGAATAGCACAACGTCTTAGACAAGAGGAGGGACGTAAGGGGACTCCGTTGGGCAACATAAGCCATACCGTTTCCATTTACGCCGATGACGTGATTTTGTACTTTAAAGAAATCCACGAAGAGCAGTGAGATATGGCCCAATTACAATCCACCTTTGGGACCCTGTCTGGCCTCTATATAAACTCTGATAAATCCAATGCATATTCCTTGCGGGCACATATCCCAAGCCCAACATGTGCTCTGGTAGATTATGTGATCCGAGTAGACCCTACACATTCCGATATCTCGGGATCCAAATATAAAGAGATAGCACTGATTTACTAGAAGGCAACATCTCAAAAATTATTACTGTGCTCAAATCACAGATTGCCTTTTGGATAACATTGCTCCTATCTGTGGAGTGACGGCTGGCACTGGCCAAAATGGTAATGTTACTGCACCTTCTATACCGTTTTGTGAATTTACCAATCATGATTCCTACTTCGATTTTCCAGCAACTCCATACTCTGTTGACGGAGCTGATAATGGGATGGGGTGTCTTAGAATCAGTCTAGAAAAGCTCCAATTCCTGTCAGGTGGGGGAGGACTTGGAGCCCCTGATTTTAAAGCATACTCTATAGCTGATCAGCTGCAGTGGTTATCATATTGGCTTGCGTGTCACAACTTAGTAAAAATAGGTCTCACTGAGGCACACATAGAACGTGACCATCTTCACCGATTATTGTGCCCGAATGCCCCATTGCTGTCCACACACAAGCTGCTTCTACGTATTGCATTATCGCACTGGAAGTTGGCGCTGAAATATTCCTTGATCCAAGACCCTTGCGCTCCCACCATATCACTGCGTGACATCCCTACCTTCTCAGGTAAGCTACCGCGTAGGAGGCTTACACCCTAGAAATGTCACTATAGTGGGTGATCTGTTTACTGATAACATGCTCATGACATGAACATTTTACACATACTCACAACCTCCCAGACACCTTTTGCCTAACACATGCCTGCCTCCTACGTTATGTGCGTCGACACATGACATCATTCACGACATTAATAGGGAAGTCGGAGTCAGACTTCCAAAGGGCATCCTCGGATAAGGAATGGGCAAGAATACTGGAATGCTCCAAGAAGGTGTCTCGTAATTCGACATTTAAATGTATTCAGATTGCCATTTTTCACCAGGCATATTTAACGCCATGTAAAATTAACTTGATATATCCAACCGCCCCCTCGTTATGTCCCCGTTGCAATGTGGAAGGGACTGACTTACACCACATCCTGTGGGCCTGCCCACGATTATCAGAATACTGGACAGGGGTATCAAAGATACTAAAGGATGTCACATGTCAGTCCCAATGCGACACCCTGGAATGTTGTATATTGGGTTTACCCGTAGGTTCAAAGATAGAGACACGTTTTGCAAACTTAGCATTACTACTGGCGAAGCGTCTTCTCACTATACACTGGAAATCCCCAAGAGCCCTAAGACTAATAGACTGGATGGAATTCCTATGCCAGTGGAGCCTTGCTGAGAGCGTAGCCCTCCGGCATGAAGAATGTAGGGGACTCTGCAAATCTCCCATCTCCATGGAAAGGGATTCGTTAATAGAGAGCTTTAAGGCTTAAGCTGGGATTCAGGGGAAACAGCAAGCTCCCAATAGGCAGACATCCAGTGGTTTGGAAACAATCGAATTCCGATGGTCACAGGTGGGTGACTTCCAATGTCACTAGGGTTTACTGGGTTCATAAATATATCCCACCAACTACACTGGAACTCTCCTGACCTCCCACCTCCCCCCTCTTTCCTCCATCTGTTCATATTGTTAGCTCTTAAGTGACAGGTAAGAGTTTCAAGTTGGATTGGGATCTGGGTGGGTGGGATGAACATTTCCCAATTAATTTTCTGTCCATGGAATTTATCTGCATCTGTTCTGACAAGCCTTTAACTGAAGACTAGTGCACTTAACATGTTAATGTGTTATGGATAATACACCAGTATAAATGTTTCTGAAGTGGACATAATTCTCCTATAATATTGTCTGTTATATATAACAAAATACAATAAAGTTTGTGTTAAAAAAAAGAAAGAAATGGTTACAGTAAATCTGGATAAAAGACATAATAAGAATAGTGCTGGATGCTAGTCTTTAAAATATGTAAAAATGCCTGTCATAGCGAGTGGGATTACAGTAATTTTTCGAATCTCAAAAGGTTGCCCATGTACACGTAATGTTCTTACCCAAAATATTTGTGTATCAAAAGGTGAATAGGCAGGATCTATCCGCATAATGGCCACACAGGCTTGGAAAAGTCTCAATAAGTTATCAGCATTTGATCTGCCGTACCTCCACTCCTATCACTTTCGAGACATGTAAACCTCTTGAGAGATAAAATTCTCTAGCTCTTCACTTCTTAAGTGACAAAAAGTTAGAAAAAAGATAAACTACAACTGATCCTTCTCTGGAATTGTCCCAAAAATGTGGAACTCTCTCCCCACTGAGATCAGATGCAACCTATCCACACTCATCTTCAGGAAGGAAGTACACATTTTACAATCCAACAAATTCCTCTCACACTGAAGTCCCTCCTCCGTCTCCCCTTGATCGATTCATCCTGCCTATTTGTCCCTTTCTCTTGTCACAGCAAGAGATGCCTAGGCCTTTACTTATGCTATACTACGTCCATCTATCTCTCTGTTTACCAGTTGTGCATGTATATATATTTATATAGAGTTTATTGTTATATACTACGTGCATCTATCTCTCTGTTTACCAGTTGTGCATGTATATATATTTATATAGAGTTTATTTTTTTATAATGTTCCTGTATTTCTTTTTGTCCTATCCCATATTGTTGTACATTATCTGTAAAGCGCCCTGTCACCCGAAAGGTTCTTGTTTGTGCTATATGAAACTCCCAACTAAATGAATAAATACAACCTCTGAGGTATTTTAAGTTGTCATGTTGACTGAGGTGTTCCCAGCCTTTATTCCTGCCCCCAAGGATGTTTAAATCATTGGTGCCTGGCATTGTGTCCAAGGAGGGCATCTGGCGTGTCTCTGGTCTTTATGCAATGTCCATGTCAGTAGGAAGGGGCGTCCTGAAATGTCTAAGAGGAGATGGTAAAAGGACCTCAACATAGTTATAATAAAGGAGGATCAGTGGGAATTTGTATGTCGGCACACCAAGATCATTTCACTTAGTTATAAGCATCAGCACTCCAAGATCGTATCACTTAGGTTTAAGTATAAAGGACCAAATGAATCAGGTTGTCCTCAATATGTGTCTTTAGGAAAATGCATTGCGGCATATGAGCCAAAGCCATTAATTTAATCTGTCAACAACAGTTGCATTACAGCCTTAAAATATCTACACACATTCTATCCGTACCTTCCTGACAACGGCTAGAGGTGGGACTTGTCCACTGATTTCTTTCACTCTGCCTAGATCTGTCAGTCTGTTAATGCTAATTTACTGGACAAATGCTGTTGAGTTGGCCTTGTTCTGCTTTTGGCAAATGGGATATTTGTATTGAAGACTCCTTGTGCTTATAGCCAAACTTGAGGACCATTAAGCTGAGTATAACTTTTACATATGACAACATAACAATGCTATCTCCTGCTCAGGCTCTTCTATGCCCCATTGCTGTCTTCTAGAACCCATTTTAGTGTGAAGCCATGCAAAGCATGATAGCCCAGACTAAATGTTAGGAATATATTTATCCTATATTTATTATTGTTTTCATCTTCGACTGGGGAATGCTTGGCAGATTCACCCCACCACATTCACATCTTGCTCCTGTGTTTGGTTCAGGTTATACCTTTCCAGTGTTCACAAAATGGATTTCCATGGCAAACAGTGCACCCTTTCAGGAAGGCAGCGCAAATGTACCTTTAGATGGGAGTCTAACAAATAACACGCTCCAGAATCAGCCTGGGAGCCCAAAAACAAAATATCCGTTAACTCCAAGCGCAATAATTCTACACTGACATAAAATAGGTGTTTAGCCCAAGACACCAGTTTATACAGCTAGTAGCTAACAGCACAGAAAATGTAAGCATGTGCTCAAGAGATGCATCTCTACGCTTTGAAAAATTAATTATAGCTGATCCTGTTGTTAGATGCGCTACAGAAGTGTCAGTTGTCGTGCAGTGTACCTTTGGTTATAGACCGGGGATGCTGCTTCTGTTTTGGAATTTTACATGGTTAGTAGGGCATTTCTCTTTCACTTATTTCTATGGCTATTCAAGAAGAAGAATGTATACGCACTCGGGATGCAAAAAGAGCTCTAAGATTTTTAAATAGGATCTACGTTTTCAGAAAGAACAATCAGCTCTGTTTTTTTTTATCCAAACAGAGCATTTCTCCCAGCATTTAAGTCCCTGGGGTACAACTCTTAAAAACCATATAAGTTTATGCCCATTCCCGAAGCCTTACTTATATGTTTAGGTTAAATCGCCAACTTAATTGATACATCCAACATTGTCCACTATTAATACAAATGCTCATTTGTATATTTATTTTCTATTGTATGCCGTGAATAGAATCATAATTGGTTTGTATTAACCTTTGCAAAAAAATCTTGAATTAAATTTGTCAAATGTCTCCAATATAAGTGACAATTGACCTACAATGGTTCAATATCAAGAAGGTAACAGTATTTTGAGTGTCTTCTCTGCAGTTTGTTTTCAGTGACCCTATGAAATCTGAGAAGCAACTACTATCTGTCATAGATTTTGAATTAAAATTAAAAAGTCGAGATGGCACTTCCTGCTGCTCAATGTCGTCTGTTGACATGTTCTTCTCAAGACAACCTCTAGAATCACACAAAGAAGAGTATATTACCAATTTCACGATCACGTGATCCCAAGAGCTCTAAAGAAGCAAGCACCTTTAAAGGCGTGTGAATTCTCTTACAAACATATGTAATTGAAAAGATTAAAAGTTGTGTCATGCCTGATTATGGAAAATCCTGTGATGCTATTTTCGTGGACTCGGTTTTATTCGTGGCCTCCTGATTACCCCCCACAGGCTTTCTCCTAATGTACTTTCACCCTTGAAATCCCCAGCAAGTATTTAATTTTTTCTGCCCCATCAAAATTGATCTCGGAGGAAGATATGATGGTAAGTCCCTTCCCACTTACTCTAGTTAACATTTTACCCACAGCAAAATTTGTCCTAAAAAGAGCCCATGCACAATCTAATGATATTAAGAGTCTGAAGAAACCCTCTCAGTGCTGGGCTTCCACTGGGTCTTGAATTTGATGTCTCCATGTCTTTAAATTGGGCTACAGCTTAGGTGCAGTCAAGGGTTCGGACAAAATTTGGGGTTTGCACTGGGTTTGGCCTAAGGAAGCCTTAATCACCCTAAACTGACCTTTGCTTGAAAAACGGATTGGCTTAAGACAGTCCAGAATTTGCTGAAAGGACCGAGTCAGTTCTTCCCTCGTCTTCTATTGGGTCCTTCAGCAAGCCATTACTAGGGGATCCGTTCAGAAACTGCAAAATAAGATCCCAGATACATCCAAAAACGCATCTCCTCAGGGCCAGAGCCCAATGTGCCCTAGAGATTCTCTCATAGGCTTAGATATTATACCAGGGACTTCCATCCGGTCTCATCTAGAGCATCCACACATATCTTAGACTGGCTCCACCTGAGCTGCCTTCAGAGGCGTTATTGTCTTGTGTTGTTTTCCACAATGTTTCAACTACGGCAACACACTTCACAATTGGGTTACCCTGAAGTCCCCTATGGGGCTTAAGCACTGACCAGGATTTGCTGATTTGCCCCATCCACAACACCTTCACAAGCCCCTCCCAGAGTGCCCTCATGGTCACCCAAGCTCCTTGTAGCCGTTCACTGGGCTTGACCAAATTGCTCTGCAGACATAGTGACACTTGTGCAGCTTCTCAGGGTTTGGTTCTATGTGGTGTGTTTCTTTTGTAGCGAAGTGAAACTACAGACCCAGTCAAGTTCTATACCATTATGTCTGCATGGTCTGCAATCCCCTGATCTTTTGGTATTGCCTCGTCTGAGAAGCCAGGGCTCTCCTGAGCTGAGGTGCACCACGCCTCCTACTGCTCTTGAAGCCTTTGAAGAAATTTGTTTTCAGAGGCTCTACCACAAGCTGGCTTGGCCATATTTCTACTCTAGGATTACAGCAATGCCTCGTGATCTTAATTGTGTTGAGACCTCCACTTTCCTTATTTATATCTGGCTGTACAATAATTTTTAGAAGTCATGCGGCCACATGTATCATTATTATAAGTAGCGATTATCTAATTGTGATTTTCTCCAAATCACAGTTAGGTAATTGCTAATCCTAATGTTTGAAACTGTTTTAAGTTTCATTAGCGATTCCTAATGGGTCGCAAATAGACCTACCTCATGCATAGAAAAAATAAAACTTTGCAGTTTAATTTTTTGAGTAGGAAGTGGTCCGTGGTACCACGGCCTGCTCTTAAAAATGCTTTTACAATCATTCACAAAGGGGAAGGTGTCCCTTGAGGACCCTTCCCTTTTGCGAGTGGGTATGCACCTACTTGAGGTAGGTGGTAATATGCAAATGTTTTGCAACCGGATTCACGGTCACAAAACATTCATGCATACCGTTAGGATTCGGTATTTGGAAGGGACGCCCTAAACATGCCCCTTCCAAATACCGAATCACAAACCCATTTTGCGATTCGGTAACAGGTTACCGAATCGCAAATTAGGGTTTGCTGCATCTAAAAAGCATCTTTGTGTTTGCAAATGGGCCCATTCTGCGAATCGACCGGTTTGGGAAAGCAATAATGCTTGATGCATGTGCCCCATTGTCTCCTTTGTGGTTTAATTTGCCCTGGAATAGGACTAGTTGGACTTTGAATTATGGAACCCATAAGACTGGAAGCTCTCCTGGTGCCTACCGCACTGAGTGCAGTATTCTACTTGACTGACCATTCTGCCACTTCGTTGGGCGGGGATGGGTCCCTATTGTAGTGCTTCTGGTGAGGACCTCTCTGCACTGGCCATTTGCTCCCCGGCTTGTATTTCCTCAGTAACACCATTACATTGACATTAGATGTTAGTTTAATAGAGCCTGTTCCACCAAAGCACATTTGGGTGTCCAATTGTACATCACCAAGACTACCTCTAGACTGTTTTCGCCGGTTCAAGATGTTGATGTTACCCGTACTGCTGTCTTGGAGAGGGACTGCACTTGTGGCTGTCCAGAGTTAGCATATAGCAACAGGCACTGTTTGATTTCTTTTATTTATGAATCAAACTAATAACTCCGGCATTCCCCCTACCCCAGCAGGCAAGTATAATAGGCCCTGCTTTCACCAATGGGATGGACATTGTTCCCAGGCTTTTGTGCTGACCATAAATGCCTCCCTGTCACCACCGAAAAACTCTCAGATCTGAACAAGGGGCTAAGGAATAACATAAAAAGAGTCACAACAGAGTGTAACTTTGACGAAATAGCTCAAAGTTATGTAAAGATCAGCTAAAATGTATGTAGGTCAATTCATACTTCTGTGTCCTGAAAACGTTCTGTCTCTGAAATAGAGCAAGGTATAAGTGCTGGTTCATTCATACTGTCTTCTCTTTATTTTGTCTGTTGACTCAATACAAAATCAATATTCGCATGTCATGTTATAAATTACAATTTCCTTAATTTTAAAACGTTCCAGTAATTGCTCCATAAAAAAGAAGCTATAAAAAAGTGCAAATAACAGATTATGTTGACTCTTATTTCCCCAAAGTCTAATATCGATAACCTAAAGTCCAAATATGCAAACCTAGTGCTGTTTAATATACGTACTGAATAGATAAAATGCAAATATAGTGAGGATGGCATTATTGAAAAGCTACTTTTAGGATTATTTTCAAACAATGTTTCCAATAGCCGAGCCCATGGCTGTTCAGAACTAGAAATTCCCATAGTTACTTGGATAGAGTGTATTCTCAAAGGCCCCAACTTTCCCATTAGCACTTCAGACAATGATGTTTGTAAACCAATTATTCATAAAACATTGTTTTGTCCCATTCAGTCTGTGTTAGGGCATGCTACTACATTTTAGCGACCAGTGTCCGTACAAACACTAAAACAATATTATGATCTGCAGAACATGTTTACCTTTGCTCCCTGGTTCTGCACAGACTATTTACTCTGAACCTCCTGAACAAACGTGCCTTCAGGCTGATGGGGTGCACAGAGTGTGGCACCGCCTGGAAAGAGTCTTCACAATTCTGATGGATGCGTTACACTAAACACAGCAGTGAAGACAAGAAGGGCTATAAACGACTCCACTTTGAAACTCTTGTTCCATCATCAATTGTTTTGAGCCTACTAGGACCCTCCCTAGCCATCTTATCTCCACTGAGATTGGCTCCAAAACATTGTGGAGTAATCCAGAGAAGTTTTTTCCAGAGAGTTGTGAACCTATGCGCAATGGAAGCCAGCAAAACCATCTAAATGCATATCAAATTTGTGACTCTGGTAACTTAAATATAATCTTTTTTTTTTAAATGTGGGGCTTTAGAATTTAAATAAAATTGCATCTGACTCTTCAGTTTTCTGAATTAACCAACCAATATTGAAAGCAACGGCTAAGCTAGGTGCCAGCAGTTGATGTGTGTATGTTGCTGCAGCAGCAAAACATAACTCTTGAAGTCAGGGATGGTCAACCCGCATTTCCAAATGGAAGAGTTTCAACCTATCAATTCAGTGAGTTCTCCTGCCTCACATACAACATATAGCCTTTGTTTTCAAAAGGGCATACATGTTTTTCTTAAGTATTCAGCACTAGCCGGGAATGGAAAAATAAAGCGAGGCAGCACCGAGATTTTCAGCAAAATAAGCATTTTATTCGTCAAGATTACAATTGCACCCTACCTTTAGATAAAAGACACTTATAGTTCAGCTCATTGAGCTCTGGTTGATTTTCTGTTACTCCAAGATATGTAAATGCATGAGATCTATTACCCCCATAGAAGTATCTACATCAGTATATTATCAACTGCATTGAAAACTATAATCACTTTTGTTTTTAATTGATTAGCCCTTAAGCTGACTGAGCTATTATCTGCACCAGTGATCACTATTTTCTAGATTCGAAGATGTGGAGCCAAGATACCCTTTGACGCACAAAAGGATATCCTTAGCCTCTCCAGGGTGCCCCATTGGGTAATGATATGCAAGCTCCGTTGAAACATAACCGCCAACTGTTCAATGATCAAAGCAAAGCGGCAAGAGAGAGTAGCCCTCTCTATTGCCTCCCCAGATTCTTAACTCATCTGTAGCAGCTCCATTCACGTGGAGAGCAGCTGAGGCCCAATTTTGTAATCTGGCAAATGACTTGTGATCTGGGAGGGGATACCAAAATGATCTAATACATCCACAAAAAGTCCCAGATTACATTTATTGGCTTCCAAAATGACAGTTGCCAGAGGCATCTCATTAGTTGCTTTCACCTCCAAAGCCCCAATCGTGTGGTTTGTGGCAAGTAAACTTTAAGGGATGAACCCAACTTGAGCTCTCTCGACCAAGCCGCTTGTCATCTCCCGCAGGCAGCTAGCTAGAATCATCATCACCATCATAATAACTTTATTTCAATCTCCAGGATCATAAAAGTACAAACATACATAAAAACATAAAATCATCCTATCACTACTGTAATGGTTGACACCAGACATCAAAAACATTTGTACATTGATGAGAAATTCATTATCCTGAAAGCCAAAATCTAAATACACATTTTATAAGATTATAAACATGATGCCATCATACTTAATATAGATATAAAATGAAATTTGAGACCACAGAAAATGCAAGTGCTCATAAAATACAATAAAAAAAATACTCAAGATTAATAGAGCAGGGGAATGATGACGGGCAAAATCAGCAATGGCCTGCACAACATCAAATAAATTAAAAGTTAGAATCACAAGTGCCAAATATAACAATCATGGTGCTGCCTTAATGGCATTCTGGCACAAGAACTAGCTTGTACCTATGGTTTACTTCCCCTAATTGAGAGATGTGCAAACTAGCATTCAAGTTCTGTATCAATTATCCTACATAGGACATAAAGTCTCACAATTCATTATTCACAGAAAGGTGATAGATAAAAAAAGCAATAAGGCCATGAGCAAGTTTGCTCCAATCAACATATCTCTCTCTTTTTTGCAGAACCAGCAAATAACCATTTACTAAACAGCTACTGCTTGTATATACTTGCTATGCCAGATCCAAGCTGATATTAGGAATTTGGCGATTGAGAGGAACACCAATCTGCTTGTATCAGTGCAAGGGGTTCTAAATGCCTCCATATATCGGCCAACGCCAAACTTCCTACAAAGAGGAGTACCCACTTTCTTCTCTGGTACCGATATGCAGAGCAAAAAAAAAAAGAATATGTGTAAGGGATTCCGCGGCCTCTCCACAGGCAGGGCATAAATCACCCCCGGTGCAGCTCTAGACCAATTGCTACACAATTATTTTGTCCGGAGAGTCCTATACTGGAACTGAATATACAGTTTGCATGCCAAAGTGGGGGGTGGGGGGTTTAATCTATGGTAGGCTCATAACAAGGAAAACATTTTAATATAAACTTCAATGTGCAATTCATCGAAGAAGCTAAATCAACAACAATAAAAAACAATATATTGTCATATATGTTTGGGGAAAGAGTTGATGTTACAAACACTAATTTAATTTTGCCAATTTGTTCATTTTATGTTAATGTAATGTATATTGTGTAAACATGAATACATGAATAATACATGTTGTTTGATGAACAAATTTGTGTAGGAGTTGAATTAATTGCATGCTAACACGGTAATACATAACATCTTATATACATTCAGCAGAGCACGCAGGTTGTTAGGGTAATTTTCAACCTGAATTATCTTTTGTGATTATATGGTAGGGAGACTGGTAGTTCCCCATCCCTGCGTACCACGCAAGAACTAAACTACGTATAAGTAATAGTAGAGTAGAAGCCAATGGAGTGCGCCTTAGACATTATTTTTTCTAGTCTTATTTCGATGTCTTGGTGTGCCATGTAATTTGTATCGGACCACCATGGATTGTTTTGTTGTATGAGAATCATCGTGCTACTGCATAGGAAGGCCTAGTAAAGGCACCTCACTTTTTGGCTCCTTTATCTTTTAACTACATATTTCTGTGCCGCTTATTTAACTGACAAATTGGCTGAGGTTAGGAAAATGTTATTCAGAAAAAGAAGATTAAATAAAATTGCATAGGTGTTTTAGAAAATTGCTTTAACGTGCTGTTGAGTCAAGTGTAGATACAATTTGCCACTTACCCTGAAACTCTGTTTAGCAAATCATGCAAGCAAGCATGTATGTTGTGTGAATGCAGTTGGTACATTTTCAGATCTGATCCAAACTTAATACCTGATTCACTAATGTCTGTTAACAGGTTACCCCTACCTGAAGTCAAATTCATTGGCCACTGGGTCATCAATGAATCAGGAAACACATGTCAGAAGCTATTGTGTCCGACAGAAACGTGTCAACTAACTATAAAGGTTAGATTTATTCAAGCACTGCTTCTTTTACTTGTTTTGCACAATGTAATGTCTAAAAATGTTTCTGTCCCATTAACAGAGGAAAATATGGAAAAATGTGGGCTGCCATATATATGGGGGTGGTTTGTCTTGCATACTAAGCATGAATATTATCTGGTCAGTTCTCCGCGCCTGTCTAATGGGAGGGCAATTATTCCATCTTTTGAGATATAAATGTCCCCTACATGTGAAACAACCTATACCACTACACTGAGTAACCAGGCTTCACTTGAAACTGTATCCTGATTGTTGCTGGGCCAACCAGGACACTGCTCAGCGATCGCGCAAATCTAGCTTGTGTACTGGGGCCAGGACTGTCCATGGTGATTCCAAGGTCCAGAACCTGTTATGTGATTTGGTGGGTGCACCAAGTGTGCCCTCTTTACTGATATGAGACTACCGGCCCTGTACTGGATTGTTGACATCAAGTGGTGGTGGCAGCCTACCCATTTTTGTAGCTTAATGATACCAAACATACCTTATTTCTGTTTCAGGAATAGTGCAGCCTATCAGTGCCACTGATGTAAAATTCCGCAATGACGTAATACACATACCCGGCTGCGTCATCCTGTGTGTGTGCCGAGTGCATGTTGTAAGGTGGGGCTGAAGAGTAAATATGAGGGTGACACTGACTCAATATTTATTTATTTATAAAACTGAATTTAGCCAAAGCCCAGTGAGTGGCATCTAACAAATGCAAATGACCCTAAGTACAGTTCTCACACAGCTTGTTAAGTGCACAGAGTGACTCCTTCATTCAGGGTTGTCGCTGCAGGAGCCCAAAGAAGATTAGATATGCAGTTATCTGCAAAATAGAGGGACTTACTCTTTGCTCAAGGAACTCGCAGGTGTGCTGGGCAGCCAGCACTTGTCTTCATTGTCAACAGTATTCCATGAACTGAAAGTGCCCACAACAGCACAGTATCGGTTGAACCTGGGCTTCTTTCCTGTAACCTGAAGTGATGACAGTTTTCCACCTGCCAGACAATCTCTTTCCTCTCTGCTTCAAGTTGCAGCAGCAGCAACTGGTTTCTTGATCAGATTAGGGGTATAGTCATTATCTTCTAGGTGAAAACCCCAAAGATTCTGCCTCTGGCCCTAGGATTACTCCGTGTAGGCATGTAGAACTCTTCCAAGAAAAAATCGTATCTAGGAGAAAAACTTATATCCATTACAGTGGCAGTTGGATGTCGACCAACTCCGTAATAAAAATAAAAGTTGGCACCAGAATTTTGGAAGCGTCCAATCATGTTAAATGCATTACTTTCCTTTTTGGTGGTCCACAACTCTGTCAACCAGCTACAGCAGTACTGTCACTCCAGTTTGTGGATTGAAATCCAGACATTCTCTGGCCACAGAAGTGCAGCACCTGGGACTGCTGTTCCTACATAAAGAAGTCCATCTCTTTGTAGTGGGTGTGCAGTTTTGATCCTGCCCATGGCCACAATCTTTGGGTGAGTGTTGACTCTCTGGTAAGTGGCTGTCCTACTGGATCTGTCTTGGTCCATGTCATGTAAACAAATAAAAGCCTTTGTGCGCCATTCAATGGAAGTACATTCAAAATTAAATGCTTGTAGGGGTCTGGAAGGGCAATCAAAAACACAAGAATCCAGGATAATGGAAAAAAGCATGGAGTGGTGCATCAGGCTGCACAAGGCAGGACATTTGTCCTCAAAACGTTGTTTAAAAAATTGCTTCCGGTAAAGGTAATTATTTTAGGATATTTATGTGTTTAGCAATGATGTTTGAGTTAATAAACTTGAGTGCCTGAAACTACTAAAGTCAGAAATTTGAGAAATGTAGTTGGTCTATTTGACAAGGAAATGGTTTATTTAGTAGGACTCTACTGCACTTCTCTGCATTGCTGATATATCACAGACTGCACCCTATGGCCATAGCACATCCAGGGTTTCCAGAGTTTCATGTTGAAAGGAAACTTTCTGAGGCACAAGCTGCACTAATTAATTGTTTTGTTGTTTGGTTTAATCTAACCACTAAAACAATCTACATTTGTAGTGCTTATTTCTGACCGAACACAAACACATATATTGAGTTTTCATGTTTAGAGGGACATTTAATCCAGTGGCCCCTAATGGATAGTTATTGACGAGCAAGCCCAGCACCCAAGAGACTGCTCATTGCAACGAATGAGGCCCCCATATCGGTAAAAGTGATAATGAATGATGATGTAACACCTTCAAAGCCTAAGGTAAATGAAAACACGCCTTCAGTAAATTAATTGCAGCGTAGGAACACTGTGATTTAGATAAAACTATCTTTTCCTTAGCGCTATACGGCTCCTGTGTGACCTATAATAGGTCCTTAAGCTTACGCTGTATTTAAACCCCTGGTACAATTTGAACACATACCTTTATTATGCCAGAAGAGATTCCTTGTATGTATAACTTGGCCCATCCCATAGACATTCCAATTCTATCACTTAATGGGAATGCGCTCACTCCCTACATGAATTGCAAGAAAGTCCTTAACTACTTGGCCACTAAATGACCTGAAATAGTTCTAGTTCAGGAGGCCTATCTCTTGCCTTCTGAATCCACAATACTCAAGAGGAACAGGGTGGGTAAGGTCCTATTTGTGTGTAATAGATTGAGTTTGGAATCCTCCTCAACCACGTCACCATAAATGAAGGCTGGGGGTGCGATTCTGATAGAAAAACACTAGCTTTCTCTGTTATGAAGGTTTGGTGTGGTCGGTTCTGGTTGAGACGTATGCGCTTGCAAAGATATTACTGCAGGGAAAGTTATTGGTAGTGGAATCTGCGTACTCTCAGGGTTCTAACGGAAGAGTGCATGTCCAAAGACGTTCCTGGGGGGAGACTGGAGTATTACAGTAGTCCCAGTCATTGTTAGATCTGACTGCCCTGATGGTGGTAACAGTTGAGACAGAGGCCTTCTCAGGGACTTATTAGGGATCATACACTGACTGCTATCTGAAAGTTTTTTACCCTGGGAGAAAGAGTTTACTTTTACTTCATGTATGCAAAGCACATGTATATGTATAGCTTACTTTCTGTAAACTCCTTACAATGTGTGGTAACCAGTGTAATTCTTGTGGGCAGCGTCCCCGATCACTCGTAGTTCTTTTGCATATTGATTTGAGTCTTTATGCCTGCCAGGCCAAATGGTGGTGCATAAACATCTTCAGCTATGAGATTGTTGAAGACAAAAAGAAACTGCAGAGAATGCTCCTTGATTTTCTTGAGGATAATGAGGTTCTGTGATAGGCTGTCAGAAGGAGCTCTACAGGACAGCTCAGAATGAATGGTTTCCATGGTATTTTGCTAGTCTACCCTTGACTGAGACCATGCATGATGGACCGAAGAAACTACTGAAGCTAAGTTGTCTTGCAGGAAGAAGAATAAGAGCAGTTCTCCTGTGAGTGGAGCAGGCCCTGGGCGGAGCCTGCAGCCTGGGTTGGAGAACTGACTCAAAGAAGAGATAGCAGAGGCGTGACAAGGACCTACAACCCTTCTGACCAGGACCAAACACAAGATCCAAGTTCTGTAGGCGATCTTGAGCAGTCACTCTACCTTTTAAGCTTGCTTAACTGTGTTATCCAAAGACAGAGCACATCTCCCAACCTGAGGCTAGAAGTAAATGCTGGTGCACCTGTGGCCCGGTGCTTGCTGAGCATGTGACTCTGCTACATCCCTGTCATATCGAGTAGCCCCTTGCTATGTTTTCTGGCCCTCTTGTTTGCCAATCAGTGTGTAGTGAAGCTGAACATTGAACCGTTTTTGGACCATGTTTCAAATGGTTCTCAAGTTAAACATTTCTAAAGTCTTGTGTCATCTGGACCCTAAACTAAGATTTTCATTAATCCAAGTGGTTGGACCTATTTTCAGTAGGTGATCGTAGTCCTGTGGTTGACCAAAATATTGACTGCAACCATTATAAATTGAGGTGCAGGCTCCTTACTTTGAATAGCACCCCCTTGAGGTGTTCACCCATTTTCCAGCCCTCTCTTGCACACAGAACTGGCAATCCTTGATTGTGTGCCTATGGATTAGGTCCCTTTAATTGTTTTGTGGGGTCCGACCCATCATGGAGTCAAGAGGCATTGGTAAACAGTGCATCCTCATCGAACGCAGCACTTGTGTTTTTTGCAGAACCCACTGATTTATTTTGTTGCCTGTCTCGAGATGCAGTTGGGATGAAGTAAAAGAGCAGACAGGCCGGAATATTCTACTAAATTCTCAAAAGAGTTCATAGCAAGATGCTTGTTTTGTTCTAAGTTGTTTTAACTGCCCTGCCTTTCCACCACTTAAGTAAGCCTTGACTTTTCACCCTATATACCGTTAGAAAGTCACATATGCAAAGCAAATGTTGGTTTTCTAATGGCATTGAACCAGTATCTGATGGCCTGGGACAGTGAGGAACAACAATAATGCTTAACCCTAATGGTGCCTAATATTGTTTTGTTCTACCCCATTGAAAAGCGAAAGAAAAGACCAGGCCAGTGAATGATTTTATTGTATTGTGAATTTTACTTGAACATGTTTACTGAATGTCTTTATATTTTGACTTGTGGTATGTTTAAGGTCCAGAGTATATGTGAAATGCAATGTCCAGTTGTATTGAGAGGCACCACAGTTATGCATTCTGTGGAACTGACATCACCAATCAGAACATCGTAGGATCTTGGTAGCTTGAGTGAGAGTTGGGTTGGTACTTCATCATAATCTGCTGTGTTTTTTGTTTAGGGTCCTGTGCATTTAAATGTTCAGGGATTTCCGCTTGAACGTCACGAAGCGAGGTCCCTCAGCTTCACAGAAGAGCTTGCTTTCTGGCGCTTACCCATAAACGAGGTGAACATAGTCTGTGATGTTATCGTTGCTCAAGGTATGTGAAGTTTGAACCAGACCTAGTTTTTTTAATGTACCTGCCTGCACCCTGTATTACACTGAACCGTTACAGTTGAGCCTGATTGATTACAGCACACCAATGCTAACACAAGCTGACTGAGAAAATTGATTAACAAAAATTTGGAAAACAGGAAGTATGCCATATGTACTTTAGAAAATACTATAGCATTAACTCTAGAGAAAAAATTATACTAAAATACTCTGTTGGTACTATTGAAATCCGTTTTCCCTTATCCTGCCTAATGAGATTCCCCATAAGAACTTGACGAAGAAGACGATGTCACGTAAAAGCAGAGTGAGCAGTTTTGTTGAGAAGCTTACTCCGCATTTGACATTTGCAACGGGTGCTGGAGAATGGTTGCCCATTGTACTTTTTTAAAACACTAAGATAACACCTGTAATCATTTGAGAGGAACTCCCTGCCACTTTTTGCTTTGAATAACAACATCTAAGAACTTCAGTTCATGTTTAACCAGAGGAATCTGACAACTAGTTCAGCTATTTAGTGGCTGTTTTCAGAAGGAGTTAAGGCAAGGTGTCGTCTCTGTTCTTGCTTTTTCTACTAACCAAAATTCATTTGTGTAACAGTTATAGATCTGTGGTGTTTTCTCTCAACACTATGGTGAACATACCAAACTTCATGGAGAGCAATGTCACAGCCATAATGCCTTGTCACGCTCGACTCCCGTCTAACTTCTTAATGACAACCAGCCTCCTCCTAAAATTCTATTCATTAATATTAATTAATTTAAGAAACACACCTTGAGTACCTAAGACCTACTAACCAAAATAAGCAGCTGCATGTGGGCTGCCTAACAGAGGCCTGTTTTGGAGACCACTCAGTCGCCATCCTCAATGGCACTCTCCCCCAAGGATTCAAAATGTCCCAACAGAAGGGTAAAAGGAGAGGAGAGCAAGGCCTTCTTCATGTGGATGAGTTGACTTCTCAAGACATATTATTCAGTGTTCTAGTGGCTAGTGTCCAGCTGCTAATGAATCCTAACCATGGTTCATCACAGCAGTGGTCACCGTCTAAAGGCTCCCTGATATACCACAAGAAAGATGTGCAGTTTAAGAATGTAGATCAATAGATCTGACCAAAGACCAACATGGGCTACATTGATAAAATGCCTACACAACTTTACCATGTATAACATTGTACTGGAACTACAGATCTGATCAAATTAATTTCTCACCTCCTTTTACCTCTCAAACCTACTGTACCATCCTACTTCTTGTAGCAAAAGGGATCTGCCACCCATCTTTGCTATTAACTTTAAGTCACATAAGAATTTGAGGAGACCTATGATGTTTTAAAAGGGATTCTCCTAGTGTCATAGATCCTGAAGCCTTGCTTGGCAACATGTACAGCAAAATATCTACCACACCTGACACAATTGCATGATTCAGAGCAAGATAGACCAAGTCAGGCTTCTGATCTCTCAAGAAGTGGTACAGTGGGGGTCCTGCACAAATCACAACATTGAACATCTTGCCACTGGAATTACTCATTAAATAGATGGGTGTTTCCCTGGGAGAAGTGGTTCAAATCTTTTTTTTCATATGCAGCCAACTAGTGCAATTTGGAGTATTTCTTTTGCATGGTGTTGCTCAATGGACCCATGAACTCATCTCTGTTCTGTCTACTTTTCACCAGCTACGTATGCCCACTTTGCACAACTTTTAGAAAATTAGCAGTTGAACTTTCAAATATACTTCAGTGCAACAGGATACCCTTCAGAGGGAAGACAAACCTAGGAACCGGACTGACATCACAACTTGCTTAGACCATGTGCTGTACTGAATGAATGAATGCTTTGTATAATGCAGTCAAGACTAACTTTCTGATTTGGGGGGAGGGGGGGTCTTAAATAGACTCACTGTCTCCTGAGAGATCTGAGGCAATCTCAACAAAGTGATAAACCTGTGGGTTCTCTCTTTCACTCTTTATTTTGTAGTGGTCAGGATCTTCAACATGCAGTTCCCCTTCTCCAGGAAGTCCTAGACCCCCTTCAAGTTGGCAGGAAGTCTGGTTATGGCACACCTTGACTACTGTAAAATAATCTACCCCTGAATACTGGATAATCTTACAGATAGGCAACAAAGACTACAAAAACATCAGTGAGACAATTTGTGCCTTCACTCTGAAAGTATGATTGCATAAAACAGTGTAAAATGATCAATAAGTAGGGTTCTACTCCATTAATGTGGCAATATTCTGCTTGTAAACACTGATGGCATGATTGTGCATGAAGGCGAAGAGACCTGCAAAGGAAGCAGACTTTCATCCCTGCATTCGCAGAATTACTACTTATTTTCACTACAGTTCACCGAACCCCTATCTGCTCTCAACTTTTCCCACATTCACAAAGTGGAAGCTGCCCCTCGCTGACAGGCTCCACTTTGCTAATTCATACCAGCCCCTTTTGGATGTTGTTAGAGGTAAATCTATTAATAAAGTAAGACCAATCAAGTTTACAAAAAACTATGGGTTTAATCAATCAATCAATTTGGAAAATCAGCCAGTCTCAAACAGAGACGTTCAAAGTTCTGGATTACACGCAGTAGTATATATACTAAGAAAGCCACAAAAAACACGAGTTGCAAATTCCTCCATGATGCAAATAACAAGCTGGGCATATAGATTTTCCCAAAACACGTAAGTATTTCCAAGAATTGTGTACATGCCCATGTTTAGCAGAAACCCCTCTTTTGGGGTTTTCTTTTATTTCTCAGAATAAGGGTGAGATAACATAGAAAAAACATTTTTGTTTTTCTGCATAGCAAGTGATTACCTTTTGTTTTATGTCAATGGGCCCAGCCCAGCCTATCTGACTTTACCATATTCTCAACAGGCTATCACTAAAGCAGAATCCACACTTGTTTGCAGCCTGTACTCAATGCTCCATGGCAATGCAAAAACAATTACTACTGTCGGCTTCTTGTTGTGTTTGTTTAACAGATAGAAATGTGGTGACCTTTTTTGTGACATCTGTACTAATTACTGATGTGTTGTCAAGTTTGAATCTGCAAAGAAATATAATCTATTTATGTGTTTCAGCGCAGCTAAATTGACAATGCAACATTCATGTATGTTTCTTAAAACTAATGTGCCCTGTGACCTAGGTATTTCTGCAGAATCCACAGTTATCTTTTTCAGCACATCCATTTATTAGGCCTTGGCCTGTTCACTACGTACATAGGTTTAAAACTATCCCCCACCAGAAATGTTTGTATTGGGGTTTGGGATTTTATATGTGTGTGTATGTCTCTATAAAATGTATTCCTATTATTTCCCTACATCAAAGTCGGTATCCAACCAGTGGTTTGCAACTGTAGTTACGGTCAATGATGCATTACAATTTGGAGCGGGATTGTGGACACCCCTTTCACGTCCCTTCCTCTTTTTGAATTGCAGTGAGTCACAAAGTGCACATTATGACCCAGAAACACATGTTGTGCCTTTAGTACATTTTGACTTGTAGTTTTGCGGTCATAAAGCATGTGATTTTGTAAACTGTAGCCTTTGTGTAAGGAACTTGATTACATTGAGCTAATTCTTGGCTTTATCGTTCTTGACTGTGTACATCTCTTCCATGTCATATTTCCCTGTTACTTTTGCAGGCGATGCTGAGAGTACTCTCTATGTAGCAGCATGCAATCCAGTTTCCATTTACTCTATGAAAATACCAGGAGATAAAGGCTATCTCGTGGATTTGTATGATATCTTCCCCAGAACAGTTGGAAGTATATGGCAGCCATTCGTGATGGTGGCACCTCTTGGAAACCCCCTGCAAGGACAAGTGATACTCCATGAGGAACAGGTACATTTATGATATATGTGGTCCTGTGCGTCATATGTGGAGGGAAAGAAAAACAGTGTCAAATTTCAGAAAGTGAATCCACAAATTAGTGTAGGTCCTATTTGTGGTACTCATGTTTGTAAGGGTTGTATGTGTTGTGTAGCCCACAAAAGACTGCCACAACTTTCTTGTGGGTGAACCATCATACAACTCGTCGATGCTTGAAGGGAACTTTCATTCTGTGAATCATCAGTCGCCAAGGTAGCCATTTCACAATCAATGTTAAGCTCCTCACAAATACAGCAGCCATCAGAGAATTCAAGGGATCGTTTATTTCCAAAACCCTCTGTGGTAGTGTCAACCTTCTCTCTGGCTCTTGCCCCTCATGCTGTGATGGAATGTGGAGTTTTGATACTTATGCATTCAGAATCCGATCAGACTGAGGGTATGCAACGAAGAGATGACGCTTTAGGTCTTTCTCTTTTCCTGGTCACATGCATCTATTGCTCTACTATTTTTTTCATAATAAACGTTTGCCCAATAAATCTTCAGGTTGTTGCCTCACTTCTATTTAACACTTGCCACGAGTTGTGAGTATTTTAACACGTGGATACACTCTGCTGTTCTGGGGTGGGTGCTTTCTTGCTCATATTTGACCATCCTACAGCACGACCCTCTGTGCACATTTTGTGTGCTGCTCTTCAAAAAGGTAGCTCATAAGCAGGTGCCCTGCAGCCAATATAGTTTCTTTTCAACATTCCAAAACACCACCATATTGGTGATTCTTCATCACTGTGTTGGATTTCATTGTGTCCTTGTATGACGCTGCGACCCACGCACATGCTTAAGTCCAACGGCCATTTTAGGATTTGCCTGGCTTTGACCCAAGCAAGAGTCAGAAACATCGGGGACTTGTTGGATTCTGGTGGCCACCTTAGAAGTTGGCTGGTCTTGTCTCACGCAAGGGTCAGGTATATCGACATATGTTTTCTGCATTCTTATTCTACTGTTGTTGCAAATGATATAATAGATGTATAATCATGGGGATGGGGGAGGCAGAGTGAGAATCCTTTCAGTCTCCGTAGTTAACTCTCTTAATCAGAAGGGGGAAAGGATCACTTGTCCTGCTTAAACCTTGGGTTCACAAGTCGAGGAACTGGTATCTCCCAACAAATATGACCCTCATACACGTGTATGTTGGTAGTTTCTCTTCAGCGGTATATGTGTCCCCGCTTTTATACACGTGCGTGCGTAATCATCGAGTCATTTTTTGTGTTGTGCACCCTCCACCAGGAGGTTTTGCCTTAGGTTTAAGGCAGTAGTGATCGTGGAAAGTGGGGGGTTCAGTGGTGGTGTCGTTATTAAAAGTCCGGACAGCCAGACAAAGGTAATTTAATAAGTCTGGATTCGGACTATGAATAAAATTCTTGGTGCACTCTTCGAAATGGTAAGGGATTCAAAGTGCACTATATATACATGGTTTAAAAAGAGGTCAACATGTTTCAGCCTTTGGTAGTCAGAGGATCTGTAGGCTTTCGTCAGGACCAATGGGGGTGAATAAATAGTGAAAAAATTGTGAGAAGAATAAAGGGTTATTGACCTGATTCTTCGTGAGTTAAGGTTTCATTGTACCTGTAAAATAGAGAACATACACACAAACAGCAACATACAGGGAGATGGGGTATAGGAAAAAACATAATTATGTACAATAGTACCTTTATAATTGTAAGGAACTAGAAAATGGCAATACTTTTCATCATACTCATTTCAGGTGTCAACTCTTCCATTTTCATACTTCGGTGGTCAGAGAAGAATCGACTAGTACTGTAGTGAGGTGCCCATAGTTCTACCATTATGCTTTCTCTTGTGCGTGATCTACGGTGAGAGACGTTATAAAGTGTGGCCGCTTAGTGATTGCGTATAAGTACGCTGCAGACATTCCATGCTGACTTGCCCGATAATTCGAGCGTGTGGTGTTTTGGGTACTAAAACAAACTTAAAACATGCTATTTGTAACCAAAAGTTGTACACGGGACATTATCTCGTGGTTTGGTGATGCGTGACTAGGTTCGTATTAAGTACGTTATGTGCGCTTTCATTTGCAGTGCGTACCTTAATGTTTCGGAAAATTGCTTCCTCGGGGATTTAGGCTGGTCGAGAGAGGCCTTACTAAAGGATTATTAAGAGAATGGTATTACAGGGCGCGGTCTCATACTTGCGGTTTTTCGTGTTCTCAGCGCGCATGGTTTCCTGGATTACCTTAGTGCCTTCTTACTCGGTCCTGGCAGCATGTGCTGACTCTGCCTGTCATCACCCGGAACTACAGTGTGATGCGGTTCCGGGTGGATTTGTACTCTGTGGCGGTGGCGCTAGAAGAAATACTTCAACTTGTAGATCGATCTACAAGAGGCATTAATCTTTTTGCTTGATATATTAATTTATATAGTTAGTGATAAATATGGCACTGTGCGAATCGGATTTACGTGCACAAATTAAATATCATTAATCGGGTTGGGGGAGAAATTTTTTTTAAGTAAGCTTAGAATTCTTATCAGTCATTTTAAGGTAGGCTAAGATAGGCACGAAAACTACTACGTAATTGAGGAAAGCACAATGATTAGTTGTTGCTCTCATGGGTCACTTGGACGAACCTGCAGTGATAGGCAGGGTTCTCAGGCCACTCGAATAACGCACTTATGGCAAAATGGTATAACTGGGGCTTTGAATATTAGATCATCTGTTGAGGGACAACCAAGGAACAGAATCGTTAAGGCCCTGGGTATCTCTGTTTGGCTTTACGGCATGTCATCCCAATATATCTCATGTTGCAAGGGCATGTGATCATATATACAACGTGGCTAGTATTGCAGTTGGTGTGTTTTTTTAGTTTCCATAGGAAGTTTGGAAGTAACTGCAGTTCTTCTGTTGGTTCTGTGGTAGCACAAACTATACAGGTACCGCAAGGATAGTGTCCAGTAATTGGAGTGTTATTCCATAGGCCTGGTTGTTGTTTCTTTTTCTTCGGTGGTGGTCTGGTGTGGACCAGTAGGTCTTTGATATTGCTGCTCCTTTTGTTCGCAAATCTTGGCTTAGACCAGGTCAAGGTGTTCGATGTTATAATCTTCCAGTTGCGGTTGATTATTTTCTTCACCTGATTTGTTATCGGGCTGTAGGTTGTGACACATGTAGTTCTGTCATCAGTCTGTTTTGGGCGACTTTCAAGTAGAGATTCTCTGGGTTGATTCCTAGCTCGTTTTGCGCAGGAGTTGATTATTCTCTTAGGGTAATCTCTAGCCGTTAGTTTGTCACAGAGATCAGTTGCTTGGGTTTTGTAGTCCTTTATGGAACTTTTGATATAATAGACCCAAGTAAAACCCATAACTCACTAACCTATTAATTACTAAAATACTGGTACTGTAAACAACAACTGAGCCACAAATATTCTCCTTATGCTACCGCATGGATTCCCAACCAGGCTACTGCGTATTGCAGTATTTTAAAAATCTGTGCGAGAAGCTCTTCTAATGGCACAGTACATGCTATATACATTTGATTAACATAATATAGTACAACATAACATTATATTTCAAAAATGTCTTTGGCATATTGCCTGCTAGGGTATTGTTCACTACAGGTTGGCATTAAAGCCCATGTCTGAAAGAATATGTGCACTAACGAAATGAAGTAGTGGGTCCAGTGCACAGCTGTGTTGCACTCTTCTTAAGTGTGAATTTCACTTGGGTAAATTAGGTGCTCCTGGGTGTCGTCCTCCGCCCAATGGACGAGTAATGTATGAAACAAAGAAGTGCTATCAGTGGAACCTGATAGCATCCCCTAGGGCACACTAGATGGCAATTCTCGCCTCCACAATTTGTAAAAAGACTGAACGAAATGAAATGTCTTGGTTAAATCAAGTGTTTATTCATCCATGATGTTGAATTTCAAAATATCAATCCACATATTTCATCATATGCTCTCTCTAGCTCCAATGCATTTCGGACGTGTGTCCTTCATCGGGGAGCATCTAGGAAAAAACGACATACACACAAATCGATATCTATACTCACTGCATCACAAAAAGTTGTCAATAATTAACTCAAATACATAACGAAAAACAGTGTGAAAAAGCATTGTGAAAAAACATAATAAAGTGCAAACTCGTGCAGGGATTAAATAAACCTCGTGCAGACCCTTAAAGGCTGCGGGGAAAACAGTTCTCTCAATTAACACAATGGCCAGCAAACTCCCTGCATGTACATCAAGGTACGTGATAGAGTATCCTACACCGCTAAAAGAATACACCCTTTGTTGTTGAAAGTACTCGCTAATTTCTACCGAGCATAATCGAATTTCACCCAAACAGTGTTACGCGCTTAAAGAGAACATGAAAACGTCCCCAAATTTTAACGCTGCGGGTCAGCTAGTGGTGCTTCATGAGTTACATGCACGGATTATCGTGTATCACGCTGCCTTGCGTTTAAATGCCGCCAACTTACATTCAAGAAGCATCGTGGTTGCGGCGTCCTAAATTCAAAAGCGCTGCGCCGTGAGCTGGAAACTAACCCGGAAATCTAAATACCCTGCCAGTACACGTGACACGGGGTCAAATGCTAAAACTAAACGAAAGACTATCCTGTGGACATTATGAAACATGAAAGAAAATACCCAAAGAACCTAAATACGAAGCTTCAATGGAGATGCAAAAATACAAAAGCATTCATAATACATGTAAATAGTAACAATAAATAAAAGTAAAAAAAGGGAGTGTACAAAAGACAATAATTGGATGTGAAAATGTGGTGATAAAGATTAGCAACAAGGAGCAGGGTCCGAGAAAAAAACCCAGTGCGGGTAACTGCAAGACTTAGAGGTAACATGAAAACTCAATGCGTTCATTAAGCCCGAATGGCTTCATGGACTGTGATCTGTATATCCAGTAGTTTTCTCTTTGAAGTAATTGTTTGTTATTGTCCTTTCCTTCTTCTTTGTTAATCACTTCAAGAACGGTGTACTTCAATTGGGAGATAGAGTGTTTCATTTCGTTAAAATGAATTGCAACAGTAGATTTTGAGTTCATGGTCCGGATGTTTGACTTGTGTTCATTAAGACGTGTTTTAACTTTGCGTTCTGTTTTTCCAACATACGTCTTGCCGCACGGACATTTCAAAAGGTACACACAATTGGTAGTATCGCATGTTGCAGACACTCTTAAGTGAATGTTGTGCCCTTTCATGGGATGTGTGATTTCTGTACCAGTGATTACATTATGACAATTGTTGCAGTTATTGCATGGTCTTGTACCACGAGATTGGACAGCCGGTGTTTTTGTCTCTTTTAAGATTTCACCTAAGTTCTTGCCTCTGGTATAAGCAAATAATGGAAACGGTTTAAAGATGTCATTGAAATCAGTCTCAAGTTGTAGAAGTGGCCAATATTTTAATATTATGTTTTTGTAGTTTGTGCTCACATTGGAAAATTTTGAAACTACGACCACCCGGTCATTTTTGGATTTTTGTATAGATTTCTTTAAAGACTCCTCTCGTTGCATGGGTATGATAGATGTTTTTGCCGCTTCCAAAATTTGATCTGGATAACCTCTAGAGCGAAATCTTTCAGACATTTCATTGATTCGTGATACTGAGGTGGTGGGATCTGAAGTTATGCGTTTGACTCTCAATAACTGTGATTTTGGTAAATGTTTTTTCAGGGATGGCTGGTGAAAACTGGTGTAATGCAAGGTATTATTGCGGTCTGTAGATTTTCTGTAGATGTCAGTGGTTATCTGATTGTCAATGAGTGTTACAGATACATCCAAAAAATTGACTGTAGTAGAATCTATGGTCCAGGTAAATTTTATCCTGTCATTGCTGTGGTTTAGCTTATCGAGGGCTGTTTCCAAGCTTTCTCTGGTGTTTTTCCACATGATGAAAAGGTCATCAATGTAACGTACGTACATTTTAAGATTATTGCTCCATTCAGACTTAGACCAGATGTTTGTATTTTCAAAGTCTCCCATGAAAATGTTAGCATAGACCGGAGCTGCAGAGTTCCCCATGCTGGTGCCTACGAGTTGCAAATACCAGTTATCTCGGTGTTTAAAATAACTATGGTATAATATGAAAGTCATCAATTCCATTAGGAAAATTTTGCTGGCTTCATCCACATCTAATTTAAGTACTGCTTGTTCAATGGCGTCTATGCCTTCTGCGTGTGGGATGGAGGTATATAATGCACTGACATCCGCCGTGCATAGCCACAATTTCTCATTTGGACAAATGACTAATTCTTGTAGTTTGCATAAAAAATCTGTTGTGTCCTTGATATAACTAGGTAATGCCTTGACGATAGGTTGTAATTTCTTATCCAAGAATTGTCCAATCGGTTCGTGGATACTACCACGTGTCGATACTATAGGGCGAATGGGCGGATTCTTCAAGTCTTTATGTATCTTAGGCATAGCATAGATCGACGGACTTCTGGGATGAGTTTGAAGAAGAAACTTTCCAGTTCTTTGATCAATAATGCCCTGTGTCTGTGCGTTTTCAATGATGGTTTTCAACTCTGTAGCGAATTGTTGTGTCGGATTATTAGGTAATTTCATATATGTCATTTCATCAGAAACGTGATCCTGTAATTTCTGGTGATACATAGATGCGTTCATAATCACTATTGCGCCGCCTTTGTCAGCTTTAGTGCAAACTATTTGATCATTTTGGGCTATCGATCTCAGGCGATCTCGATCTTTTTGAGTCATATTTTTGTATGTACTTTTGTTGTAGTCAATGCTTATCAAATCCTTTTTCACAAGTTGTTCAAAAAGATCGATCGTCTTGTGGCTCACTGGAGCCTGAAAGGTACTCGATGGTTTTAGACCCATTAATGGGTCTTCTTTTTCCTCATTTTGTCGTTGAACAACATTCTCAAAAAAGTGCCTAAGTCTCAGTTTTCTAACCAGTTTGAAAGATGCGATTTCTAATTCCAAAAGGTTAGATTTATTGGCAGGTACAAACGAAGTGCCTTTCTTTAGTATACGCATATCTTGACTGGAAAAAGAGTAGTCGGATATGTTAATGACTAGTTGGTTATCCTCTTTCATTTCTTCTTTCTCTCTTTCTCTTTCGGAAGAGTTACACTTCTTGTTTGTGGTGTGCTTTTTTGTTTTGCCCCTCCGGGGTCGTCTTGTTCCACGACCTGTTCTAAAAAAGCCGTTGTAATGGTATCAGTAGAAGTACTCGGAGTCAGTTCATGTGAACTCACAGATTGTTGTGCACCTGGTGGACGACCTCTCTGTTGACCTGTTTTACGTTGACGTTCTGTGAAATCTCCTTCCGACGATGACGTATCAGTATTCTGGGTGTAAGGGCGCGATCTCCTCCTTTGGGCGTAAACTTCCGCCCAGGTATATACCTCATCTAACTTATAATCCAGCGTATCACGCCTAAATTTTCGGATTTTTCGATCATTAATCTCTGATTGATGTTTGTCCAATTGTTGTTTGATATCCGCTATAAATTCATCCCATTCTTCCGTGGGAATGTTTCTAGTAAGTTCCTCTTTGGTTTCTTCGATTTCTTTCTCAATCTCCTTTATGATTTTTGATAACTCTTCCACTATTAAAAGAATCAAATCCAGGCTACATTTGTTTAATATTGCATACCATTTGTCTTGAAATGGTTTGGAATTTTTGCATAAAGAAGGTTTTAATGCAATACGTAAGCCCCTGGGGATGCGTGATGTTTTGTGATATTTGATCAAAGTCGCCGCATGTAAAGTCTGATTGATCTTGCGTTTAGATAAGTATATCAATTGTTTGACATTCTGTTCTCTGCTCCTTGCAGATGAGGATTGGGTGATGTCGTCTTGAATTAAAGAGTAAATTTTGTGAGTATCATCGATACCGAAGGCAAAGGTGTCTGCTCTAGCTTCCGTAGATCGAGCTATATCTTCGAAATTCATTTTGAAGTTGTTAGCGTGCTACTGGGCCAATGGGTAGATCAACGTGAACTAACGAAATGAAGTAGTGGGTCCAGTGCACAGCTGTGTTGCACTCTTCTTAAGTGTGAATTTCACTTGGGTAAATTAGGTGCTCCTGGGTGTCGTCCTCCGCCCAATGGACGAGTAATGTATGAAACAAAGAAGTGCTATCAGTGGAACCTGATAGCATCCCCTAGGGCACACTAGATGGCAATTCTCGCCTCCACAATTTGTAAAAAGACTGAACGAAATGAAATGTCTTGGTTAAATCAAGTGTTTATTCATCCATGATGTTGAATTTCAAAATATCAATCCACATATTTCATCATATGCTCTCTCTAGCTCCAATGCATTTCGGACGTGTGTCCTTCATCGGGG
This sequence comes from Lissotriton helveticus, assembly GCF_964261635.1. Taxonomy (NCBI): domain Eukaryota; kingdom Metazoa; phylum Chordata; class Amphibia; order Caudata; family Salamandridae; genus Lissotriton; species Lissotriton helveticus. Next base: position 422,685,377 of record NC_136069.1, on the reverse strand, counting down.
AGCATCTAGGAAAAAACGACATACACACAAATCGATATCTATACTCACTGCATCACAAAAAGTTGTCAATAATTAACTCAAATACATAACGAAAAACAGTGTGAAAAAGCATTGTGAAAAAACATAATAAAGTGCAAACTCGTGCAGGGATTAAATAAACCTCGTGCAGACCCTTAAAGGCTGCGGGGAAAACAGTTCTCTCAATTAGCACAATGGCCAGCAAACTCCCTGCATGTACATCAAGGTACGTGATAGAGTATCCTACACCGCTAAAAGAATACACCCTTTGTTGTTGAAAGTACTCGCTAATTTCTACCGAGCATAATCGAATTTCACCCAAACAGTGTTACGCGCTTAAAGAGAACATGAAAACGTCCCCAAATTTTAACGCTGCGGGTCAGCTAGTGGTGCTTAATGAGTTACATGCACGGATTATCGTGTATCACGCTGCCTTGCGTTTAAATGCCGCCAACTTACATTCAAGAAGCATCGTGGTTGCGGCGTCCTAAATTCAAAAGCGCTGCGCCGTGAGCTGGAAACTAACCCGGAAATCTAAATACCCTGCCAGTACACGTGACACGGGGTCAAATGCTAAAACTAAACGAAAGACTATCCTGTGGACATTATGAAACATGAAAGAAAATACCCAAAGAACCTAAATACGAAGCTTCAATGGAGATGCAAAAATACAAAAGCATTCATAATACATGTAAATAGTAACAATAAATAAAAGTAAAAAAAGGGAGTGTACAAAAGACAATAATTGGATGTGAAAATGTGGTGATAAAGATTAGCAACAAGGAGCAGGGTCCGAGAAAAAAACCCAGTGCGGGTAACTGCAAGACTTAGAGGTAACATGAAAACTCAATGCGTTCATTAAGCCCGAATGGCTTCATGGACTGTAATCTGTATATCCAGTAGTTTTCTCTTTGAAGTAATTGTTTGTTATTGTCCTTTCCTTCTTCTTTGTTAATCACTTCAAGAACGGTGTACTTCAATTGGGAGATAGAGTGTTTCATTTCGTTAAAATGAATTGCAACAGTAGATTTTGAGTTCATGGTCCGGATGTTTGACTTGTGTTCATTAAGACGTGTTTTAACTTTGCGTTCTGTTTTTCCAACATACGTCTTGCCGCACGGACATTTCAAAAGGTACACACAATTGGTAGTATCGCATGTTGCAGACACTCTTAAGTGAATGTTGTGCCCTTTCATGGGATGTGTGATTTCTGTACCAGTGATTACATTATGACAATTGTTGCAGTTATTGCATGGTCTTGTACCACGAGATTGGACAGCCGGTGTTTTTGTCTCTTTTAAGATTTCACCTAAGTTCTTGCCTCTGGTATAAGCAAATAATGGAAACGGTTTAAAGATGTCATTGAAATCAGTCTCAAGTTGTAGAAGTGGCCAATATTTTAATATTATGTTTTTGTAGTTTGTGCTCACATTGGAAAATTTTGAAACTACGACCACCCGGTCATTTTTGGATTTTTGTATAGATTTCTTTAAAGACTCCTCTCGTTGCATGGGTATGATAGATGTTTTTGCCGCTTCCAAAATTTGATCTGGATAACCTCTAGAGCGAAATCTTTCAGACATTTCATTGATTCGTGATACTGAGGTGGTGGGATCTGAAGTTATGCGTTTGACTCTCAATAACTGTGATTTTGGTAAATGTTTTTTCAGGGATGGCTGGTGAAAACTGGTGTAATGCAAGGTATTATTGCGGTCTGTAGATTTTCTGTAGATGTCAGTGGTTATCTGATTGTCAATGAGTGTTACAGATACATCCAAAAAATTGACTGTAGTAGAATCTATGGTCCAGGTAAATTTTATCCTGTCATTGCTGTGGTTTAGCTTATCGAGGGCTGTTTCCAAGCTTTCTCTGGTGTTTTTCCACATGATGAAAAGGTCATCAATGTAACGTACGTACATTTTAAGATTATTGCTCCATTCAGACTTAGACCAGATGTTTGTATTTTCAAAGTCTCCCATGAAACATTCCCACGGAAGAATGGGATGAATTTATAGCGGATATCAAACAACAATTGGACAAACATCAATCAGAGATTAATGATCGAAAAATCCGAAAATTTAGGCGTGATACGCTGGATTATAAGTTAGATGAGGTATATACCTGGGCGGAAGTTTACGCCCAAAGGAGGAGATCGCGCCCTTACACCCAGAATACTGATACGTCATCGTCGGAAGGAGATTTCACAGAACGTCAACGTAAAACAGGTCAACAGAGAGGTCGTCCACCAGGTGCACAACAATCTGTGAGTTCACATGAACTGACTCCGAGTACTTCTACTGATACCATTACAACGGCTTTTTTAGAACAGGTCGTGGAACAAGACGACCCCGGAGGGGCAAAACAAAAAAGCACACCACAAACAAGAAGTGTAACTCTTCCGAAAGAGAAAGAGAGAAAGAAGAAATGAAAGAGGATAACCAACTAGTCATTAACATATCCGACTACTCTTTTTCCAGTCAAGATATGCGTATACTACAGAAAGGCACTTCGTTTGTACCTGCCAATAAATCTAACCTTTTGGAATTAGAAATCGCATCTTTCAAACTGGTTAGAAAACTGAGACTTAGGCACTTTTTTGAGAATGTTGTTCAACGACAAAATGAGGAAAAAGAAGACCCATTAATGGGTCTAAAACCATCGAGTACCTTTCAGGCTCCAGTGAGCCACAAGACGATCGATCTTTTTGAACAACTTGTGAAAAAGGATTTGATAAGCATTGACTACAACAAAAGTACATACAAAAATATGACTCAAAAAGATCGAGATCGCCTGAGATCGATAGCCCAAAATGATCAAATAGTTTGCACTAAAGCTGACAAAGGCGGCGCAATAGTGATTATGAACGCATCTATGTATCACCAGAAATTACAGGATCACGTTTCTGATGAAATGACATATATGAAATTACCTAATAATCCGACACAACAATTCGCTACAGAGTTGAAAACCATCATTGAAAACGCACAGACACAGGGCATTATTGATCAAAGAACTGGAAAGTTTCTTCTTCAAACTCATCCCAGAAGTCCGTCGATCTATGCTATGCCTAAGATACATAAAGACTTGAAGAATCCGCCCATTCGCCCTATAGTATCGACACGTGGTAGTATCCACGAACCGATTGGACAATTCTTGGATAAGAAATTACAACCTATCGTCAAGGCATTACCTAGTTATATCAAGGACACAACAGATTTTTTATGCAAACTACAAGAATTAGTCATTTGTCCAAATGAGAAATTGTGGCTATGCACGGCGGATGTCAGTGCATTATATACCTCCATCCCACACGCAGAAGGCATAGACGCCATTGAACAAGCAGTACTTAAATTAGATGTGGATGAAGCCAGCAAAATTTTCCTAATGGAATTGATGACTTTCATATTATACCATAGTTATTTTAAACACCGAGATAACTGGTATTTGCAACTCGTAGGCACCAGCATGGGGAACTCTGCAGCTCCGGTCTATGCTAACATTTTCATGGGAGACTTTGAAAATACAAACATCTGGTCTAAGTCTGAATGGAGCAATAATCTTAAAATGTACGTACGTTACATTGATGACCTTTTCATCATGTGGAAAAACACCAGAGAAAGCTTGGAAACAGCCCTCGATAAGCTAAACCACAGCAATGACAGGATAAAATTTACCTGGACCATAGATTCTACTACAGTCAATTTTTTGGATGTATCTGTAACACTCATTGACAATCAGATAACCACTGACATCTACAGAAAATCTACAGACCGCAATAATACCTTGCATTACACCAGTTTTCACCAGCCATCCCTGAAAAAACATTTACCAAAATCACAGTTATTGAGAGTCAAACGCATAACTTCAGATCCCACCACCTCAGTATCACGAATCAATGAAATGTCTGAAAGATTTCGCTCTAGAGGTTATCCAGATCAAATTTTGGAAGCGGCAAAAACATCTATCATACCCATGCAACGAGAGGAGTCTTTAAAGAAATCTATACAAAAATCCAAAAATGACCGGGTGGTCGTAGTTTCAAAATTTTCCAATGTGAGCACAAACTACAAAAACATAATATTAAAATATTGGCCACTTCTACAACTTGAGACTGATTTCAATGACATCTTTAAACCGTTTCCATTATTTGCTTATACCAGAGGCAAGAACTTAGGTGAAATCTTAAAAGAGACAAAAACACCGGCTGTCCAATCTCGTGGTACAAGACCATGCAATAACTGCAACAATTGTCATAATGTAATCACTGGTACAGAAATCACACATCCCATGAAAGGGCACAACATTCACTTAAGAGTGTCTGCAACATGCGATACTACCAATTGTGTGTACCTTTTGAAATGTCCGTGCGGCAAGACGTATGTTGGAAAAACAGAACGCAAAGTTAAAACACGTCTTAATGAACACAAGTCAAACATCCGGACCATGAACTCAAAATCTACTGTTGCAATTCATTTTAACGAAATGAAACACTCTATCTCCCAATTGAAGTACACCGTTCTTGAAGTGATTAACAAAGAAGAAGGAAAGGACAATAACAAACAATTACTTCAAAGAGAAAACTACTGGATATACAGATTACAGTCCATGAAGCCATTCGGGCTTAATGAACGCATTGAGTTTTCATGTTACCTCTAAGTCTTGCAGTTACCCGCACTGGGTTTTTTTCTCGGACCCTGCTCCTTGTTGCTAATCTTTATCACCACATTTTCACATCCAATTATTGTCTTTTGTACACTCCCTTTTTTTACTTTTATTTATTGTTACTATTTACATGTATTATGAATGCTTTTGTATTTTTGCATCTCCATTGAAGCTTCGTATTTAGGTTCTTTGGGTATTTTCTTTCATGTTTCATAATGTCCACAGGATAGTCTTTCGTTTAGTTTTAGCATTTGACCCCGTGTCACGTGTACTGGCAGGGTATTTAGATTTCCGGGTTAGTTTCCAGCTCACGGCGCAGCGCTTTTGAATTTAGGACGCCGCAACCACGATGCTTCTTGAATGTAAGTTGGCGGCATTTAAACGCAAGGCAGCGTGATACACGATAATCCGTGCATGTAACTCATTAAGCACCACTAGCTGACCCGCAGCGTTAAAATTTGGGGACGTTTTCATGTTCTCTTTAAGCGCGTAACACTGTTTGGGTGAAATTCGATTATGCTCGGTAGAAATTAGCGAGTACTTTCAACAACAAAGGGTGTATTCTTTTAGCGGTGTAGGATACTCTATCACGTACCTTGATGTACATGCAGGGAGTTTGCTGGCCATTGTGTTAATTGAGAGAACTGTTTTCCCCGCAGCCTTTAAGGGTCTGCACGAGGTTTATTTAATCCCTGCACGAGTTTGCACTTTATTATGTTTTTTCACAATGCTTTTTCACACTGTTTTTCGTTATGTATTTGAGTTAATTATTGACAACTTTTTGTGATGCAGTGAGTATAGATATCGATTTGTGTGTATGTCGTTTTTTCCTAGATGCTCCCCGATGAAGGACACACGTCCGAAATGCATTGGAGCTAGAGAGAGCATATGATGAAATATGTGGATTGATATTTTGAAATTCAACATCATGGATGAATAAACACTTGATTTAACCAAGACATTTCATTTCGTTCAGTCTTTTTACAAATTGTGGAGGCGAGAATTGCCATCTAGTGTGCCCTAGGGGATGCTATCAGGTTCCACTGATAGCACTTCTTTGTTTCATACATTACTCGTCCATTGGGCGGAGGACGACACCCAGGAGCACCTAATTTACCCAAGTGAAATTCACACTTAAGAAGAGTGCAACACAGCTGTGCACTGGACCCACTACTTCATTTCGTTAGTTCACGTTGATCTACCCATTGGCCCAGTAGCACGCTAACAACTTCAAAATGAATTTCGAAGATATAGCTCGATCTACGGAAGCTAGAGCAGACACCTTTGCCTTCGGTATCGATGATACTCACAAAATTTACTCTTTAATTCAAGACGACATCACCCAATCCTCATCTGCAAGGAGCAGAGAACAGAATGTCAAACAATTGATATACTTATCTAAACGCAAGATCAATCAGACTTTACATGCGGCGACTTTGATCAAATATCACAAAACATCACGCATCCCCAGGGGCTTACGTATTGCATTAAAACCTTCTTTATGCAAAAATTCCAAACCATTTCAAGACAAATGGTATGCAATATTAAACAAATGTAGCCTGGATTTGATTCTTTTAATAGTGGAAGAGTTATCAAAAATCATAAAGGAGATTGAGAAAGAAATCGAAGAAACCAAAGAGGAACTTACTAGAAACATTCCCACGGAAGAATGGGATGAATTTATAGCGGATATCAAACAACAATTGGACAAACATCAATCAGAGATTAATGATCGAAAAATCCGAAAATTTAGGCGTGATACGCTGGATTATAAGTTAGATGAGGTATATACCTGGGCGGAAGTTTACGCCCAAAGGAGGAGATCGCGCCCTTACACCCAGAATACTGATACGTCATCGTCGGAAGGAGATTTCACAGAACGTCAACGTAAAACAGGTCAACAGAGAGGTCGTCCACCAGGTGCACAACAATCTGTGAGTTCACATGAACTGACTCCGAGTACTTCTACTGATACCATTACAACGGCTTTTTTAGAACAGGTCGTGGAACAAGACGACCCCGGAGGGGCAAAACAAAAAAGCACACCACAAACAAGAAGTGTAACTCTTCCGAAAGAGAAAGAGAGAAAGAAGAAATGAAAGAGGATAACCAACTAGTCATTAACATATCCGACTACTCTTTTTCCAGTCAAGATATGCGTATACTACAGAAAGGCACTTCGTTTGTACCTGCCAATAAATCTAACCTTTTGGAATTAGAAATCGCATCTTTCAAACTGGTTAGAAAACTGAGACTTAGGCACTTTTTTGAGAATGTTGTTCAACGACAAAATGAGGAAAAAGAAGACCCATTAATGGGTCTAAAACCATCGAGTACCTTTCAGGCTCCAGTGAGCCACAAGACGATCGATCTTTTTGAACAACTTGTGAAAAAGGATTTGATAAGCATTGACTACAACAAAAGTACATACAAAAATATGACTCAAAAAGATCGAGATCGCCTGAGATCGATAGCCCAAAATGATCAAATAGTTTGCACTAAAGCTGACAAAGGCGGCGCAATAGTGATTATGAACGCATCTATGTATCACCAGAAATTACAGGATCACGTTTCTGATGAAATGACATATATGAAATTACCTAATAATCCGACACAACAATTCGCTACAGAGTTGAAAACCATCATTGAAAACGCACAGACACAGGGCATTATTGATCAAAGAACTGGAAAGTTTCTTCTTCAAACTCATCCCAGAAGTCCGTCGATCTATGCTATGCCTAAGATACATAAAGACTTGAAGAATCCGCCCATTCGCCCTATAGTATCGACACGTGGTAGTATCCACGAACCGATTGGACAATTCTTGGATAAGAAATTACAACCTATCGTCAAGGCATTACCTAGTTATATCAAGGACACAACAGATTTTTTATGCAAACTACAAGAATTAGTCATTTGTCCAAATGAGAAATTGTGGCTATGCACGGCGGATGTCAGTGCATTATATACCTCCATCCCACACGCAGAAGGCATAGACGCCATTGAACAAGCAGTACTTAAATTAGATGTGGATGAAGCCAGCAAAATTTTCCTAATGGAATTGATGACTTTCATATTATACCATAGTTATTTTAAACACCGAGATAACTGGTATTTGCAACTCGTAGGCACCAGCATGGGGAACTCTGCAGCTCCGGTCTATGCTAACATTTTCATGGGAGACTTTGAAAATACAAACATCTGGTCTAAGTCTGAATGGAGCAATAATCTTAAAATGTACGTACGTTACATTGATGACCTTTTCATCATGTGGAAAAACACCAGAGAAAGCTTGGAAACAGCCCTCGATAAGCTAAACCACAGCAATGACAGGATAAAATTTACCTGGACCATAGATTCTACTACAGTCAATTTTTTGGATGTATCTGTAACACTCATTGACAATCAGATAACCACTGACATCTACAGAAAATCTACAGACCGCAATAATACCTTGCATTACACCAGTTTTCACCAGCCATCCCTGAAAAAACATTTACCAAAATCACAGTTATTGAGAGTCAAACGCATAACTTCAGATCCCACCACCTCAGTATCACGAATCAATGAAATGTCTGAAAGATTTCGCTCTAGAGGTTATCCAGATCAAATTTTGGAAGCGGCAAAAACATCTATCATACCCATGCAACGAGAGGAGTCTTTAAAGAAATCTATACAAAAATCCAAAAATGACCGGGTGGTCGTAGTTTCAAAATTTTCCAATGTGAGCACAAACTACAAAAACATAATATTAAAATATTGGCCACTTCTACAACTTGAGACTGATTTCAATGACATCTTTAAACCGTTTCCATTATTTGCTTATACCAGAGGCAAGAACTTAGGTGAAATCTTAAAAGAGACAAAAACACCGGCTGTCCAATCTCGTGGTACAAGACCATGCAATAACTGCAACAATTGTCATAATGTAATCACTGGTACAGAAATCACACATCCCATGAAAGGGCACAACATTCACTTAAGAGTGTCTGCAACATGCGATACTACCAATTGTGTGTACCTTTTGAAATGTCCGTGCGGCAAGACGTATGTTGGAAAAACAGAACGCAAAGTTAAAACACGTCTTAATGAACACAAGTCAAACATCCGGACCATGAACTCAAAATCTACTGTTGCAATTCATTTTAACGAAATGAAACACTCTATCTCCCAATTGAAGTACACCGTTCTTGAAGTGATTAACAAAGAAGAAGGAAAGGACAATAACAAACAATTACTTCAAAGAGAAAACTACTGGATATACAGATTACAGTCCATGAAGCCATTCGGGCTTAATGAACGCATTGAGTTTTCATGTTACCTCTAAGTCTTGCAGTTACCCGCACTGGGTTTTTTTCTCGGACCCTGCTCCTTGTTGCTAATCTTTATCACCACATTTTCACATCCAATTATTGTCTTTTGTACACTCCCTTTTTTTACTTTTATTTATTGTTACTATTTGCATGTATTATGAATGCTTTTGTATTTTTGCATCTCCATTGAAGCTTCGTATTTAGGTTCTTTGGGTATTTTCTTTCATGTTTCATAATGTCCACAGGATAGTCTTTCGTTTAGTTTTAGCATTTGACCCCGTGTCACGTGTACTGGCAGGGTATTTAGATTTCCGGGTTAGTTTCCAGCTCACGGCGCAGCGCTTTTGAATTTAGGACGCCGCAACCACGATGCTTCTTGAATGTAAGTTGGCGGCATTTAAACGCAAGGCAGCGTGATACACGATAATCCGTGCATGTAACTCATTAAGCACCACTAGCTGACCCGCAGCGTTAAAATTTGGGGACGTTTTCATGTTCTCTTTAAGCGCGTAACACTGTTTGGGTGAAATTCGATTATGCTCGGTAGAAATTAGCGAGTACTTTCAACAACAAAGGGTGTATTCTTTTAGCGGTGTAGGATACTCTATCACGTACCTTGATGTACATGCAGGGAGTTTGCTGGCCATTGTGTTAATTGAGAGAACTGTTTTCCCCGCAGCCTTTAAGGGTCTGCACGAGGTTTATTTAATCCCTGCACGAGTTTGCACTTTATTATGTTTTTTCACAATGCTTTTTCACACTGTTTTTCGTTATGTATTTGAGTTAATTATTGACAACTTTTTGTGATGCAGTGAGTATAGATATCGATTTGTGTGTATGTCGTTTTTTCCTAGATGCTCCCCGATGAAGGACACACGTCCGAAATGCATTGGAGCTAGAGAGAGCATATGATGAAATATGTGGATTGATATTTTGAAATTCAACATCATGGATGAATAAACACTTGATTTAACCAAGACATTTCATTTCGTTCAGTCTTTTTACAAATTGTGGAGGCGAGAATTGCCATCTAGTGTGCCCTAGGGGATGCTATCAGGTTCCACTGATAGCACTTCTTTGAAAGAATATGTGCTTCACCACCATTCATTCGCTGTGCTACATTCTTTAACTTGTAATATTGTGTTGTCTGCCTCCATGCGTTCCTATTATATAGTTCTATAAAAATGTGATTAACATTATCTCGAAAGATCACTACGTCAACATGTACATTACTTTGTCATGGTTGTTTTAACAAAAATATCCATGGCCGGATTAAAACAGTAAATCTACTTGGTCAACGTGATGAACAGGTCAAAGTAATGGTCAGTCACAGTGCTAGGGGCAAGGTATAATTATTATTATTCTTAGTAGTAGTAGTAGTAGTAATAATAATAATTGTCGTTTTGTTTTTGTTGCTGCTATTAGTCAAGTCAAGTCAAAAAGGCTTTATTTCGACATAAAAAATATCTTAAAAAGCATACATACAATTAAAATTCATTTTAAACAATAGGAATAGGACATATAAAAAGACTCCTTGCATGATTAAAATCAGCAAATAAAAACATGATTAAACTATTTGTCTATTAGTAAGAACATTTATTAGGCGCTTTAAACAACAAGTCTTCCATAAACTCCAGTCGTCTTCCATGTCTGGGGAAAAGTTTCTCACGTTTTATTTTCTTGAATTTACTCAAGTATGTCTTATATGTTCTAGTTATGTGTTCCGCCAGCTTGCTCCATGGTATTGCTGCTTCTGACCACCCACTGAGATCAATCTGCATTTGATTTTGCTTAGAGAATTCCCCTTGCTTGAATGCAGGCTCCTGATTGGGATGCAAGGTTTACATCTATCATTTAGTTGCTTAGGGCAGTGCCTTCAGGTATTTAAATAAGATACAATAGTATTAATGTTTCACCCTGGCCTCCCCCACCAACCAGTGGAGTGGGGCTCAGCATGAAGCTGACACATGTTCTCATTTTTTGATACCAGCTGCCATATATGTGGCTGTTTGTTCTTGGTAAAACACAAATATAGTGTCCAATCTGGGAGTTACCATGGATTCAATAAGCAATTTACAAAGGTTCACTGGAATCATATAAACCACTTTAGTTAAAGACCAGCAATGGAAAATGATGTGCTTAATTGACCTTTTATGTTATACAAAGAGCATCACCTAGCCAGCATCTTAAGTATTGTACTTTCGTTGTTAGTGGGATAGTGTGATGGTGGGTGCGCGGCGGGCTGGAAAAGCAGGCAAGGAGGCCGGATGTAGTGGGCTATGCCGGTATTTATTTAACTGTAAGAGTCAAAAGGACAGGAGGTGTAATAGTGATGTCCAAGGCTTATTCCGGGTTCTTCTCCGATGTGGGAGTCTTGAACTGTTCCTGGTATCCGTCTGGTCGGTTCCGGCGTAGGGGAGGCACCTCGGAGGGCAACAAGAGACAAGAAGGTACCGTTAGTACGGAGGGAACTCTGTGAGTTTCCTTTTACCGACACCGGGGAAGTGAGGAGAGGAAGAAGAGGTCCGTGAGGAAGGTAGGGGTCGGGAGAAGGAACGAAGGTCGGATATACAGCAAGAGTGATAGGGCGTAAGTGAAGGGAGGGATTCAACACAGTGTGAGTGCTTTACAAGTACTATACAGTGCACGATAGGGAGCTGCTACTATGTGGTACGTGCCTAAGAGAGGGAGGGAAATTTACACAATATATACAATGAGCACCTAGCGCGCTCTCAGGGGTGTTACTAGTACTCACACGGTCCGCCGCAACTCTCCGATTGAGTTGCGGCCGCTCTTCAGCCACCTCCTCAGGGACTCCACCAATCTTCTGACCACACGTCTTCTTCGGGATTCGCCTCGTCTCCGTCTTCTCCTCCGGTCCGAGCGTCCTGCCACGATTCTCCGACGGCGTTCTGGGCTTCCCGTCTGTTTTTCACTGGTTCTGTTGCTGCCTCCGGGGTGGGACTTCCGGGGTCGGAAGGAAGTGTTTCCTGTCGGCGGCTTCCTCCGATTGACTCCTGTAATACAGAGAGGGGCGGGAGTCTCCTCGTCATGGTGGATGTTCGAATACGGGTTTCGTGTTTGGGAGAGTGACCGAAGGGGCTTGCAGTTATGTCCGACAGTGGTAAGTTTCTGGGGGGAGTCAATCCGGGCGGGGAAGATAGCGGGGCCACATCACAGATAGTCTGCCAATATATCTGAGGAATTCAAGGAAGACTGTCTGGCCTCACTATCCACTACACATTGGTGACTAATTAAACTCAGTTTTCTGCGGTCTAGCTATAGATAACTCTTTTTCGTCCATGACCCGTTGCCACTTACAAGCAGAGACGAAGAGAGAGAAATTGTGGCTCATGTTCTTTTAGCTGTATTAATGTCTGTGTGTCATCGGCATAGGACCGGAACTACAGTCTGTTGTTCCTCAGGATGGTCATGAGAGGTTTCAGGTAAATATTGAATAAACACAGAAAGTGGTGATCTTCGTGTAGCACTACGTGCCAAACAATAGAATAAAGATACAAACTGGCCCATATGCACTATCGGGCGTTTTCCTGAGAGAAGAAATAACCCATCAGAAAACTTGGGGACAAAGTACAGTAATGTTAATCAGATGATGGATCGAAATGTCATGGCCCACAGTATTGAAGGCTGTCGAGAAGTTGCAGAGGTTCAGTAGGCTAGCAAGCAAGTTAGCCGGAATAATCAAGGCTGTCTCGGTTCCATCCTTTTCATTGTCATCCAAAATAAAGTTTCACTTGAATGTTTAGCTGCCAAGTTATACTTGTCTCCATTATTGTGCTCAGAATGTGGGTGCCTACTTTCTGATTGTGATTATTAGGGGCTTGTGCATCTAGTTTAGGCTTCGTCAGTAAAGGGCGTATAATAGCTTGGCGTAGATTGCTCCTGACCATTCCTTGTCATAATAAAAGATAGGACCTGCAATTGGTTCAGTAACTGTCTGGTTGCAGGTTCTAAAACTGAGGGCCTGATTTAGAGTTTGGTGGATGGGATACTTATGACAGATATGCTGTCCTCCATATTACAAGTGTAATTGCATATAATGCACCTGTAATACGGAGTACAGGATATTTGTCATGTTATGACTGGGTATCTCATCCACCAAACTCTTAATCATGCATGAGTCAGTTTTCTTAACAGTTGGCAAAAGTTATCAATTTCAACCATGGAGTCTGACTGAAATTCAAATATTTTCTCTGAAAAGCTGATGTGTAAGCTCCAAGTTTATCAATCATCTGAAGAGTTTCCCTAAATCTATTAATTTTGACCTGGAAGTGCAAGACTCTACAGTCACAGAAACTGAGCTAAGTATTGTGTTGTGATTGATAAGGTATATGACAAAATCTTACAGTGTTTTAGAAGAAATGTGAGATGTTTAAATTCTGCTAGTTTTTAGGTCTCTTCTCTTGATGGGACTCATGCACTGTCTTGAACTGAGACATGCGGTATCTGCTTTGGTGGCTTACAGCACGCCCATAAGATTCCCATATGCTGACACCATTGTCGCTCCATTTTTCATTTTCTCCATTTGTCAAGGGCATGCATACGTCGTGCCTCTTGTGGTGTTTAGCCCTTCCGGAGCGCACTGCCCAACTTCTTTTAAAGATTCACAGCAGCCATTTTCATCCATTGTTTCAGGACACCTTTTTATTTTTTAGAAATGTGTGATCATGCGTGCATCTGGCAGCACTTTATGTGTACGCAGGACTCACTGCGTGATGTATTTATGGCGATTTGCTTTTGTGTACAATATTGTTCAAATGCGGTAAGGCACGAGCACTTGTAATTGATCTACGGCAGTTTGCTGGTGCGTACAATATTGTCCAAATACAGTAAGGCGCGTGTACTTGTATTTGATCTACATGCCGCTGTCCATTTCGTCTTTGTATTTTACCATATGAAGTGATCTCACACTCACAGCAGATTACTGGACATGCAGTATAGTCAAACACCGCTAAGCTTTTCAATTTTCTTTAGTCTACCAACGTGCTTCCACACAGTTGCTGCTGAATACCACAAAGTTGCTCTTTTGGAGTGTTCTCAGCTCAGTCTTCCTTCGTAATAACAGAATTGTTCCAAAAATATTAGAGGGTGCCTATGCTCTATTTTGTTTTTTTAACAAATGTTATTTGTCAAGTGGCACATGTACTGCAGGGCCCTGTTCCCCAGGGACGACTGCACAACTAAATATATAATAATGACTTTGACAGTTTGCAGAGTGATACCCAAGAAAAATTAAAGGTAGTACAATAAAAATCAAACTCCCCCCTTCCAGCCCTCCCCCTGATCGCACCAAACACACACTCTAGACAGAACCATTCCAACTTTAAGATATAGATACCCACCAGGGTTCCACCACCCACCCCTCTCCCTGAATCCTCCCCTACTAGCCCTAATCTTATAGACACAGGTCCCATTCTACCGGAACTGGATCTAAGAGCAGTCCCCGATAGTCCGCCCACCTTTTCCATATTTTAAAGTGTTTGAGGGGGCACTCCCTGGTGATGAAGATGGGTTTCTCTAGGCCCATGCAAAAGTCCAGGCCATTCATCCATGCGGCCAATGAAGGGGGCCTCTGTGCCTTCCACGCCCTCGCTATGTCCCTTTTGGCTAATGTAAGACCCAACAATAATAAATGGTGTTTGTAAACGTTGCCGCCTATCCCCTCCATAACGTGCAATAACGCTAGTTTCAGATAGCGGGGAAGATCCCATCCTAACACCTCCGATAAGCAATTGTAAACCCCCCTCCAGAAACGATCTTGGGAGAGACACTGCCAAACTGTGTACAATAATGTGCCCTCTCCCGGTTACATTTAAGATATACAGGGGAGGCAATCAACCCCGCTCTCCATAAACGTACAATGTAAGAATTTAAACTGAACCAGGCGCAGGTTCACCTTTATGGCCGCTCCTCGTGGGGCAGCCAGGGACTCCACCCAATCCTCACCCTCTAAGGGACCCAAATCCCCCTCCCAATCCTCCTGGAGATTCTGTAGCGTGGAGGAGAAGTGGGTAACCGGGGCTTGGTATATCCTGGAGATCTTACAGTCCTGAAGCTCTCCCATAAAAACTTTGGCCTCCAGGGGGCTAAACTCAGCCAAAGGCTCCAATCCCGCCAAACTAGGTAACAGAGTGTGTCGAAATTGTAAATATTTGAAGAACTGGGAGTTCGGCATATGAAATTCCACCTGAAGGTCCTGAAAGGACCTCAGGACCGGACCCCTCATGACAGCGGCCAAGACCGATATCCCCATATGATCCCAACCCTGGAATCCCTGCAAGGCAGCTAGTTGTGGCAACCGCCCATTGCCCCAGAGTGGCGTCTCCTGCGTTAGTGTGTTCCACCACCCCATCCTGCGAAACGCCTGCCTCCAGATTTGGAACACAACCTTCGTTGCCGAGGGCAATGATACCCACAGAGATGCAGAATATAAAACCTTGTGCAGCGAGTGATCTCCCAGGAGCCGCCTTTCTACTGCATATGTCGGATCCTCCCGATCGCCACACCACCATTCGTTTAATACAAGCAAATGAGATGCCTGATAATAGGACAGGATATCTGCCAACGCCAGTTTCCCACAGTAGGTGGATAAAAAACACGTCCGCAGGGCCACACGTACCTTGCCCCCTTCCCACAAGAACTGCCCAGGAGACCTGTTTACTTGCCTAAACCAATGGGGGGAATCGGATACATGTGGTTCTGTAACTGATATAGAAGGCGGGGGAGCGCAACCATCTTAAATATGGCTGATCTGCCATAGATAGTCAGTGGCATGCGGGACCAGTTCTTAATGTCTTCACATACTCACTCCCACACCGGTACCAGGTTCCGTTCCCAAGCGACCAAGGGCATGTGCGTTATAAATACCAGTAGATATTTCAGTCCTCCCGTCGCCAGCTGCATCGACGATGCTCAGGCGGCCATATCTTCCCGACCTTCGAGCATCCACAACGTAGACTTGCAGGGGTTCATGTACAGTCCAGAGGTCTCTCAAAAAATGTGCATTATGCGCAGGAGCCGTGGTCCCGTTCTGTCCACATTTGTGAGGAAGAAGAGGCCGTCAACCGCATACAACGCAATCCTATCTGACAACCCCTGGGCCCATTCAAAGTCCTGGACCTGTGCGTCCATTCGCATCCACGTGGTCAGAGGAGAGGCCGCAACAGCTCACGTCTAATATGGTGTCTAGTCGCACGCTGAGGCATAAAACCAGTCTGGTCAGGTTGTACCAGAGCGGCTATATGAGGCAACAGGCTATTTGTCAGGGCCTTCACCAAGATTTTGGCCTCCATATTTAAGAGAGGCCTATGCTCTATTTTAGATGAACTATTTTCCAAAATATATAAAAGGGTAATCAGGTGAAACATATACATAAAATACATCACATTACCCAATCCTGCATTGCCGGTTAACCATCAAGAAAAATAATTCAGAACATCTGCATGCTTCATTGTGTTGGACTGTCTCTACGGCCAATTGTCATATTGTTCATTAAGTTGAAACCATAGAAGATAATGATGCTGGGCTCCGTCAAAGAAGATCTAAATCTGTGTGGCCCTTGTTATGATTGCTGTGTCACAGTTTCGCAGTTAAATAGTAAATGCAAGAATCGGGGCCTGAGTGCAACTAAGAGTCTAAGCGCACCCTTTGTGGGACACCTTTACTCATGAAAGTGCTTGATCAATCAACCTTTTTACTTAATAATTCTCTATGTATATTTATTTAAATTATTGTACACTCTTTTATTGTTAAAATATTATTGAAAACAGTTTTCAAATGATTGGTTATCATGTCTCAAATATTTAGGTGTGACCTTCAAAGGTTATTTGCCATGCTTTATAAATTCTGATTGATTGATTGAAACTCATAAATATGTAAATGAAACAGTGGCTGCTGCCTTGGAATGGGGCCGGTGGGGCGAAGGTGAAAAATAAAATAAACTTACCTATGAACGCCGCCGCCTCTTCTCTCCTCCATCCTCTCCTCCGTCCTCTTCTCTCGGCACTGGCAGCAGGAATGGAAGCACCCAGGCTCCCAGATTCTCCCAGCCAATCCCGTTGCTGCTTTACAGCAGCGTCGTAATTGGTCTGAGCGCTGTGGTTCGGCGCTCAGACAGAGACTGGGGGCCGGGGCATGTTCTCCACACAGGCTGTGCATTACAGCCTGGTGGAGAACATGTAAAGTGTGCATGACTGTTTGGCCAACCAAACCGTCATGCTTACTTAGGGAGTGCAAACCACTCCTCCCTTTACTCTGGCCAGCGCTGCCCTAACCTGGCTCAGAGTGCGCAGTGAAAAATAAAATGATAATAACTCCATGTCATTATCCTTTTATTATATTTTTGCACTGCTCACAGATCAGTGGGGCGACACTTCTCCGCCTTAGCGGAGGAGCCGCCACTGATACGAAATAAGCAAAAACATTTCTTATAGTAAGCAAAAAACTATTTTTGATCATAAGGCATTGAGCTCTTTAATGTGTTCATCATTTTTATTATTTAATGTACTGATATAATATCGTGAAGCACTCCCATTGCTATTGCTGAGACCGATTGGCTATGCCAATGCTTGTTTCAGTTGTTCGTTCTACCGCATTGTCGGTATACTTAAGGAAAGCTTCTGTAGCAGTCAGCTTTGCGGAACACGCATTTTCAGATAGCAACAGGCCCAGCAGCTCACTTCTTGCAACTGAATATTGAAAGTACGTCAGTGGAATCAGATATGAATGTATGGTCATAATTCTACCTCGTTTTGCTCATCTGTAATTTTATAAACTGTTTCTACTTTTTCCGTATTTGACTTGCTATTATTCCTAATACTGTGTCAGTAGTTCTGGTTACGTTTTTAGTGTACACTGACTGGAAAACTGCTTCGACTAACATAAAACACGATCTGTGGCTTTACAGCTCATCTGCAGAGCGTCACCCGTTCTTCAAGTTATATTTGAATAGTTTGCGTAAATGTTGTTGTAAGGACTGGTTATGTCCATATGTAAGGAGCTGCGGAAAGTAACATTTCACAGATTCTCCGCGAGACATACGGGATTTTACAGGACTTTAAATAGCTCCCTCGCGCGACGTTACTTACAGCATCTGCCTAAAAGTTTGACGTTCCAAGGATGGGTTGTAAGGTCGCCCAGAGGTGAAGTTTCTCGCAGTTACGTCCGCTTATACTAGCTCTACACACAGGCCTTTGTCTCCCGTCTGCTTGAAAAGTTGCCAGCGCTACGGTAGGATACAGCCGGAGATGACGTAAAAATCTATTATTATCTACAGGCTGAATATACAATTCGTCACTTGAAGCCAAACATAGTAGCTACAATCTAAAGGGCGGGGAAGGAGCTCTTCTTTTTGCAAGTACAGGCTTCTCTCATTAAACTTCACAGTAACAGGATACAGAAGGGCCTCGGTTGTTTAAAACGTTTTTATTACCTTCAAAAGAGAAATGTGGCCCTTCCCTGCAGCTGTGCGCAGAAAGACCAGCCCACAGCTGCAAAGAGAACCACATAGGAATTTTAGACAGTGGTATTTTTAGCCTGTTTCTGTTTTCATGGTCACGTTCCAAAACCCATATTGGCCTTTACAAATATTAGAATTTACGCATCCCTATTTCCAGATGGCTAAAATATAACTCAATAGTGAATGTTCAGGTTTTTTTTTACAACTATATTACCCACATTTGTAAGCCCTTCTATATAGATTGCCAAAGATGTACCCGTCGCTCCTAAAAGAATTTGTTTAGGGGCCCCAATAATAACTCTTAGGTTGGATGTCTCCTCTATATGTAAATACCTTGGGACAAAAAGCGAGCATCCGTGAAGGTGTGGCAGGAAGATAGGTCCTGCTCCATATGTCATGTGCCAGCAGTGGCCTGTGTTACATCCCACAGTCTTATTTAACCAACAAAAATGGCACAGTGAAATGCAGGATGCATATTGAAATGTATTATAGCCTTAGAGCCCACCGTAGCAGGCTCTAGCGGCCATTAAAGGCCCGCTACAGTGTTATTGAGGGCCTTTAACAAGGGAGCAGGCCTTTAATGGTTGGTAGAGCTTGCTATGGAGGGCTCTAAGGCTATTAGAACATTCCGCCCATAGAGGGCAGAATTTTCTAATTTGCAAAACAAAGCCCTCACAGAGCTCGAAGGGGTTGAATATTCCCTCAGGCTCTGTGAGGTCTTTGTTCACAGAAACAGCTGTGAACAAACATTGAAATGTTGATGCTGCCGACTTCTACCAGTCATTAGATTCCCGGAGCACTCCATTGTCTTCAATTGAGCACTGAACATTCAAATGAACTAAAATAGAATAGACACCACAAGGGCAAACCAAAGAACAAGCAACTAACAATATTTCTCTCTCCCTCTGGGTTTCTAATTTTCCAGGTTCTGATGTGAGCTTCCATTCAACATCCCTCATGGGAGAAGCTCAGCCAAGAATAACTATCTGTCTTAATCCTCTCACTGCCTCGGTTAAGTATGCTTTCAGCTTTCATTGATTGTGCCACGGATGAATCGACTCGTATTGAGACTGATCAAGCAAAGTACAGTGTGCTAAACTAATAAAATGAAGGTCTCCTCTTGGTGTTGTGAGGTGCCGGGTTTTTAAGAACCCGGTGGTGTCAGGGGATAACACCCGAAGACCTCTGAGTTCCCCCTTGTTTCGGACCACAGAAACACGGAGTCTTCTAGTCGCAGTCAGAGATCAAGTTTTATTGATAGCTACCAAGTAACAGGTGTCCTAGAAGCACGACAAGCACGGGTCATGTGTTCTCAGGAGACTGTTCGTTTTTACAGAACCAGCCTTCTCCTTATATACAAAAATAATAGCTGCAACCAAGAATTCTTGAGTTTATGATATGGCTATATACATATTTCTACAATAATACAAAAGAGCGAAGTCATGTAGGCAAGCCCGTATTTTAGATGTCCAATTCGTGATAGATTACCTAGCCAGGCCCGGAATTCTCATCAGATATCGGTGAAGCCCCAAAAAAAAGGCACCTCCTAGTCATAAAACTGGCAATAAACAGGGAGCGTGGACAGGTGTGTATGTGCGTAGAAAACATGATCTGTATGTGGTGAATGGTTTGTGGTATGTTGTGCATTGATGCTATCGGGTTTGGCCACTGGGCGAGGAGCTGCCTAAACAGGTTTGGCTGGAGGCAAGGGAGTCAGTTGGGACAGGTCAGGGGGAAGTCAGGGAAGGTGGACGTGTCCTTTTAGATCAAGCTCGACCTTTAATTGACTTATCATGAGGGCAAGACACAAGATGGATACCGTTTACAAAATGGAGTCTGGGGGTCGGGACGGAAACTACGATTTCAGGGGTGTTAGCATGCCTCGATCATGAAGCAAATGCATAGGAATGATGTCCTAATCATTATCGGTTCGTCGACACCAAATTCGTCATGGTACGTTGATGTTTCGGGACACGGGTATTGGACCTCGATACCGGGACAATGGTAGGGTCCAGAATTTCAGAACCACAGACCCTCCTTTTGCCCTCATATAAGGCAATAATTCATGTTAATCCAAGTCTAAATCTGTATGAAGGAATTCGTGGAGATGCTGTTGTAGCATCATTCTGTTGCTCAGTTCGTCCCTTGACACGGGCTTCCGTACACATGAGGTAGCACAGAGGCCACATAGTGCAGGAGCGCACTGTACACACAGGCAAAACATAAACAGAAGTGCTAAGATCATCCCAATGAAGATCAGTGTTTTCCATCCCCATGTAGCGATCAGTCCCCAGAACCACCCTAGTAAGGACCAGTCCCCTTTTTCTACGTGAAGGGAACCAGATATCTCGTGTAACTTAGAGATGGCCTGGTACACCGTCGGTGCGTTATCAGGGATGAAAATGCAACAACTGGATTGGATCACTCTACACACACCACCACGATCGGCGAGTATGATATCTAGGGCAACTCGGTTCTGAAGGGTCATAAGTCGATCCGACTGAAGTTCGGTCGTCAAATTGCCAAGAGCTCCGGCCGTTGTAATCACGGCGGATTCAACTATCCTCGATAACTGGCGAATATTCCTGCTGTTCACCATAGGCCCCCAGAATGGCAGAAAACCCTTTGCGAAGTCAGCGAATTCCTGACCCGCGGTGTCGTCTTTACTCACGACACCTCTAGCTGTCCTTGTCCGATGGTAATCTGCTCTGGCCGTGTAGGTGGGAGGCAGCAGAAATGCGATAAAGCATGTACCTGAGAAGTCAGGGGGCAACCAGGTGTAAGCTTGGTCATGGCAGACGAAATACGTGCCTTTGGCTGCTAATAGTATAGGGGAAGTTCGGGAAGCGAACACATACGTTTCCGTGCATATACTCTTTCCTAATTGTGCTTTGGGATCCCTGCCGATACCTTGTAAACATAAGTGACCTCGGTTGGGTACTATCCAAACTGGGCGGGATTTCTTTGCTGTCTGGCTCTTACTCAGGTAAACCCCATATTTAGTTACGTTCCAACGAGTGTACGGAGTGAGTTCATCTTTGGGAATCGTAAGATAGGTGTCGAACTCTCTACTCATATTTCTTATCCCTGCTATTAGTGCCTTGTTACTGGAATCACTTTCAGTAGAACGTGTCGGGTATGGTTCTAGGGCGAATAGGAACATGGTCTGGAAAGCCCACAGAGAACCATAATAACTGAAAGGCAGGATGAAGTATGGGATACCCTTATCCGTTGTGTGTGGCATGAGTCCACATATCCAACAGTTCGATGTGTTCATGATGGACTGGTGTTGGTGTAGGAGTTGAATGAATGAGTTATTTACAAATTCGAGTCTTCTGGCAGATTCGTGTTCAGGTAGAGGGTGAAAGTAGTGTGGAGAGATAGTAGGAGGAGGCTGTGGCCGGGTGTCATTTGAAAAGGTAACTTGGAATACGAATAGAGTATAACCAGTCAAAAACATCGTTATGCTACACAACATTAAAATACATGTTATCAAAAACTTTCTTTTGGCCAGTACAGTGCATAGTTGTCTTTCAATGTTCGGGAGTCTGGTAGGTCTCTTTACCCTAGGAAACTCCATCCTCTAGTTGCTGCCCGCGGTGGTAGGTTGGTTCTGCCAGGGAGTGCGCTCTGTTCAGTCCGGGGTAACTCCCTTGGACCAACCAGAACCGTTGACCTAAACGTCCCCAGTTGCACTCCCCAGCCTTCAACCGCGACCCTAGCAGCAGAACCGGATGGCGGTTCGAAAATCAAAAATGAGCAAGTTTCCTGAGAGTGAGAGAGCTGAAAAATCAAAAATAGTTCTTGGGGGAAGGGAAAGTCACATTCGTTTTTTTTTTTTTATTAGTCTCTTTGTCTTGACCTTAGATTATATTGTTGTTTCCCAGGTACGGTGTGGTCTTCGAACAATGTCTCAGGTTCGGTAGTGTCCAACTGCATAGACTGTGGCACAAATCCTTGTAAAATATGATCACTCTCCTTTTCGGTACCAGTTTCTTTTAAACGTGCATCGCTGAAAGGGATGAAACGAGGTATGGATTCTGTCTCGGAGTCGGCAATTCCTTCGTTGACCCACCGGTCGTATGGAAGGGGCAGAGGGACCCGTTTACAATGGGTCCCGTGCACCCAGTTCTTTTTGCCTTCCACCCGAACCGCTGATCTCGTGGAAAGAAGTACCAGGTATGGTCCGGTCCACCTCGGCTGTCCGTTGTTTGTGCGCTGGAAATTCCGCACCAAGACCCATGCGCCGGGTGTGATGGAGTGACCTGGATCGTCAGAGGCTGGTGGAGAGGAACTGTGAACCTGTTGGTGTAAAACACGCAATTTAGTTGTCAATTCGCACAAATAGTCAAGCAGTACGGGGTGCTCTATTTCGCTGAGTTTGTTTGGCCTTGGCACGCCCCAGACGTTGGCTGGGCGGCCAAACACTATCTCATGGGGGCTAAGTCCTAATCTGGAATGGACTGTCATTCTGGTTGACAAGAGTGCTAGGGGCAAGGCGTCAGGCCATTTAAGACCTGTACAGGCTTGGATCTTGGCTAATTTGAGCTTTAAAGTGCCATTGTAGCACTCTACCAATCCAGCTGATTGGGGGTGATTCGCAGAGTGGAATTTTTGTTGTATGCCTAAACATTCACACACTCTCTTCATCACGCGTCCTACGAATTCACTTCCATTATCACTCCAGACGATTCTAGGCATGCCAAATCTCGGGAAGAACTCGTTGACAAGGGCTTTGGCAGTTGACAAGGCAGTATTGTCTTTAAGGGGGTACGCTTCCACCCACCTGGAAAAAGCGCAAACAACAACGAGCACATACTTCAGATTGTTGCATCTCTCCATGTGAATGAAATCGAGCTGCAAAACCTCGAACGGATACGTTGGAGGCGCAAAATGACCAGCTGGAGTTGGGGTTCCCCTACCGGGATTGTACTTCAAACACACCATACAGTTTCTGACCACATTCTCTGCATATTTCGGGATATTGCTGTTTTGCCATACTGGGGCCAATACTTTACAGATTCCTTTCGAACTGATGTGCGCAAATCCATGAACCATTGTTACTACTGCAAGTACATATGCGTTAGGTAGTAGCCATCGCTGGTGTTCTGACAATTCGACCCAACAACCATTCGCATCTAACCTACCCTTACTTTCTCTCCATTCATTCACCTCTTTCTCAGTTGCCTCGGCTTGTATAGATTTCACGCTTTCGATGGTGTCCTCACACATTCCTACATCAGTAATCCATCTAGCGGGACCTACAACATACATTCGACTCATTGTGTTCCTTGCAGTCTCTTTTGCAACCTCGTCTGCAAATGCATTCCCGCGGCCAACATCATCCTGAATCTTTTTGTGTGCACTGCATTTTACAATGGCAACTTGTAGTGGCAAGGTCAGTGACTGGAGGAGCTCATTAACTAGCTGACCATGTTGTATCTTTGCACCATGTGACGTAAGAAACCCACGTTCACGCCACAGTCTCCCAAAACTGTGAGCCACACCAAAGGCGTATTGGCTGTCAGTGTACACATTCACTCGCTTTCCTTTTGCTAACACACATGCTCTGGTAAGCGCAATTAGCTCTGCAGCTTGTGCAGAATTATGGGAAATGCGCGCGGTCTCTATAATGGTGTGTAATGTCGTTACGGCATATGCTGCAGTCGTATCACCATTCGGCAGCTTGAAACATGAACCATCAACCCATAAAGTATCGTTGCATTCAGGAAGGGGAGTGTCCTGTAAGTCTACTCTCCCTTTTGTCTCTTCTTCTGTCCTAAAACAGCAGTCATGGTTATCAATCTTGTCTGTTTCTGTCGGAGTGGGTAATAACGTTGCGGGATTCAGTGTATCGCACCTCTTTATGTGGATGTGACTTGCTAGCAGCGTAAGTTCGTAACTGGATAGTCGAGCGCTGGTAAGGTGTTGTGTCTTCGTCCTGTTTAGTAAAATGTCTACTGCATGCGGAACCATAACGATCAGAGTATTATTCATGACTAATCCAGCGGATTGTCGGATGCAGACAGCTGCTGCGGCGGTAGCCCTCAGACAACTTGGTAGGGCTTTAGCCACAGGGTCTAGAGTTGCCGAAAAATACGCGCATGGGCGCTGTCTGTCCCCAAAATGTTGTGTTAAAACTGATAAGGCACAACCTTCCTTCTCATGGACATATAATGTAAAAGGCTTACTGTAGTTGGGGTTTCCCAACACAGGAGCCGAACACAATGCATCACGCAACTCGTGGAAACTCGTCTGGCAATCTTCAGACCAAGGCATAGGATTTGGCGTGTCTTTACAGAGTAGTGCCAGCAAGGGTTTAGCTAGTAGTGAGAAATTCGGTATCCATTGTCTACAGTACGATGTAATGCCCACGAAGGCTCGAACCTCTCTCTGTGTTCTTGGGGCACTCAGTTCTGCAATTGCCTGTATTCTTTCTGGTGTCAGTCTCCTTCCCTCCTTCGACAAGATGTGACCTAAGTAGGTTACTTCTTGTCGGCAAAATTGTAGTTTGGAAAGAGAGACTTTGTGCTTCATGTCACATAAGTTACGTAATAATGATAACGTAGCTTTCTTGCAAATCTCTTCAGTGTCTGCAGCGATCAGCAGATCGTCTACGTACTGAATCAGAGTTGAACCATTCGGTAGAACAATCGTGTCTAGTTGTGTTTTCAGGGCCTGACTGAATATTGATGGGCTTTCGCAGTAGCCTTGAGGAGCGCACTTGAAGCGGAAACTTCGTCCTCCTAAATTAAATCCGAAAATATCTCTACTCTCCTCAGCAATCGGGATGCTGAAGAAAGCGTTCTTCAGGTCAATCACCGAGAACCAATTTGCTGAAGCTGGAACCATCGTCAATAAAGGAGTAATGTCGGGGACAACTGGAAACTGTGGGATAACTATCTTGTTTACTTCTCTTAGGTCGATCACGAACCTATACACAGGGGGCTGTGAAGGATCCGTACGTTTCAAAACCGGTAAGACTGGACTGTTACAAACATTTCCTGTTTTTTCTTCAATGACGTCCTTATCAATCAGGTCATAAACAATCGTCAATAACGCCTTTTCACATTCGCTAGATATTTTGTATTGGGGAATGCGTGGCAACCTAACGTTGGCTTTCAATGTTATGACATACGGTGCTATCTCCAAACGACCTACATCATTAGAACCGTTTGCCCAGAGTACATCAGGAAGACACGACAATTCAGTTGCAATATTTTCTTTTGACACATACATTGGAGAAATTACTTTCTTACCTAAAGTAAGTTGTACTCCCAATGGTGAACAGTACAAAGTCGCATATAACCTTTTTAGCAAATCCAAGCCTAACAAATTTTCACCGCAACCTGTTGTCAAAATGAGGGGTGCTTCTAATTCGCATGGGCCAATAGAAAGAGATACAGGACTGGAGATCGGGTTTCTAACAGGGGCGCCAGAGAAACCTACTGAAACATTCATTTCGCCAGACAAAGGTGCGCCAGGAAGTTTCGAGTGCATGATAGAACTTTTTGTAGCACCAGTATCCAGCAGAAATGGCTCTGACACTCCTGACGTAATTACCTTGACATAAGGTCCATTCTGATCTACTGGAACTAAAACAACTCCCTCTCTTTGTCCATGGCTGTCCTAGCAATCGTTACCCTCATTTTCGTGTTCGGGGTAATAGTCGTCAGCATAGTACTGAGCTGACCTAGACGACGCATTATTCTGTTGGTCAAAGCTGTTCATCGAATTCTGAGGTGGAAAAGAAGTGGTATTCTGGGTGAAATTTCCACGGCCCCTACCTCTAGGGGCATGTTGAACACCTCTTCCCCTTACACCTGAAGCACCGCTCAAACGTCGCGCAAGAGCCGGACAATTTCCTTTAAAGTGACCCTCTTCCTTGCAATACGCACATTGATTCGGGCCATAAGCAATACGCTGATGGGAAAACTCGTTTCCTTGCGCGTTTCTCGAATACTGCTGTTGTGGTTGATAATTGGGCTGACTAGCCGTACGAGGCGGATAAGCTTGCTGGAGAAGAACTTTAGTTTTTAAATCTTTTGTCTTTTTGTCAACTTTATCTAGCTCGTCTTTGCGCCTATTTTCATAGTACTGGGCTGTAGCTAGAATTTGAGCTGAAGTAGAGACAGCCCAAGCACTCTCTGAATCTTTCAGTTTATTACACAGTTCAGGTATTAAATTATGTACGAATTTGTCTACAAACAATCTTTGACCACTCTCGGTAGCCATATCCTGACCACTATGATCGGTGAAAGTCTCCTCAAATCTTGTGAAAAAGTCAGACACATTCTCATCTTTCTTCTGCTTGCACGCAGATAGCTTGTCCCAGTTTACGCGTACTTCAGGCATTATCGTTTTCATGTACGCGATAATTCTACCGGGAAGTTCAGCTATTAACGGCTCAGGTTTAGAACCACCAATTTGTCTAGCATCTATAGCGGCAATGTTCGCCCATGAGTCACCTAGTTCTTGGTCATGGTTCGTATGACGTATTTTGCTCCATAGAGGGTGTGGAACAACGTTCCCAAACAGCATGTCTATATCCGCTAAATTCATTATACATGAGCTTGCAGTTTGCGATAACTCCTTATAATACCCAGTCGGGTTTTTACGAGGATCAGGCAATGTCTGCTTGAGTGCTAAGACATCGGATCTTTTCCAGGGGACATGTACCCATACACGCTGGAAATGAGGCAAAATTGGCGGATTCGCATTCGCATCACCTTCCCTCCAAACCGGAGGAACCTCTCTCATGGGGTACTGTCTCGCTCTTTTCCCGCCTGATGCATCGTCTTCGTGACATGATCTAGAGACGTTTCCCTTACTCCTATAAGAGAGCAATAACTCTATCGCTTTCTCAACATCTGCACCTATAATCATACCTTCATAGAACTTAAAGCGTGTACGCCATAGTTCGTTCATTGTGTATGTGGGATCATTTGTCTTCACATCTTCGCCCAGATATACACACATTTCTTCGAATACGTATCTCTGAGTGGGTGCATTCCATTGACGGAAAACTTCCATAACAGACTGAACATCATATCTAACAGTATCCGTAATCCATTTACGGGCTAGTTCATTCAGCACTTTTCTTTCCTCGTAATCAGGCAGTTGACTACGTAACTGTCTATGTTCTGTTTTAGGGGTCGTTTTAGGCGACCCGAAGAAAGGTGAAAGCAGACCAGTGACGGTACCTGTCACTCGTTGTCTAATAGAAGGAGAAGCTTGCGGAGGGGCAAGTGCATCGGAAAAAACAGGCTGAGGCAAAGAAGAAGTAGAGGCAATAGTAGAGGAAGTTGAAGTAGTAGCAGACGTAGTATCATAGACAATAGCTGGAGCTGTAGGCAAAGTCGTAGAAGTAGATGCAGTATGTAGCAAAGATGGCGGCCTTTGAGAAGGCTGCGCCGGAGAAGTAGGAACCAGCTGAAGAGTAGCTGGCGTGTGTGCAAGAGCTGTGTTTCGTGCGCCGGGGCGTGGTATAGAAAAACGCTTTGGCGTTGTAGTAGCGTCTAACGCATACGGTGGAGGTGAGCTTAATAAGTGAGACATTAATGGATCTTTCTCGGATCTCTCCTCTTGACCTTGTCCCTTATTTGGTAACATCGGGTAGCATTTATCTACTGCTAGTTTCTTGCTCCGAAGTATTTGTTCGTTTTCCTGCTCTTCCTCGTTATCCCTGTATGCAACGGCAGCTTGCACCATTGACATACCTCTTTTATTCTTTTTTGCTAATTTTATTTCTTTCTGTTTGGCTTCTTTGCGCCATAAGCGGAAAGAGTCAAACATCGCCGGCCGGGCTTTTCTCTTGAATAATTTGACCTCTAAGTTATCTAATATTTCTGAGTCGAAACTACCATATTGGGGCCATTTTAAAACACCATCCTTGCGGGTGTATTTTATCCACACTTCATTATATGTGATAGGACCTACGCCGTGCTTTACATAGAGCTCATATGTTGGAGTTCCAATCGGAGGAACCGGACAGGAATCCTCTAATCGGGAGTCCTTACTATAACCAAGACAAAACAAGTTTCCAAGTCTGCTAAAACCAGGCATCTTTGCTCACTAGTCTAGCTTCAAACTTCAAAGGATTATCTGTTACGATATTTCTCGTGAATACACAAGTCCTTCGGCTTTGGGGCTTGCAAGTACCAAATCAAAGCGTATCTCAAGGATACCAAAAACTAAGGACAAACTAAGGACTGGGAGACGCTCCACTTATACTTAACTGAAGTATTTGAAGATCGGTGACGTCGCTAGAAGACTCGTCTATCGTTTCGCTCTACCAAGGATCACTGGGTCCAAAACAAGGCGATAGTCAGGGCAGCAGTCCTTCGTAGCCGTCGGGACGCGGGGAACCTCGCAGCAAAGACCTTCGGAACCACGTCGACATACAGGGGTCGCTGAAGTGGCTGGCCGTCCTCCGGAATTTTCACACGAAGCTCCTCACGAACATCTGGCTTGGACCGTCGCCGCTTGATACCACCCCGAGTTGGGCGCCAACTGAGGTGCCGGGTTTTTAAGAACCCGGTGGTGTCAGGGGATAACACCCGAAGACCTCTGAGTTCCCCCTTGTTTCGGACCACAGAAACACGGAGTCTTCTAGTCGCAGTCAGAGATCAAGTTTTATTGATAGCTACCAAGTAACAGGTGTCCTAGAAGCACGACAAGCACGGGTCATGTGTTCTCAGGAGACTGTTCGTTTTTACAGAACCAGCCTTCTCCTTATATACAAAAATAATAGCTGCAAGCAAGAATTCTTGAGTTTATGATATGGCTATATACATATTTCTACAATAATACAAAAGAGCGAAGTCATGTAGGCAAGCCCGTATTTTAGATGTCCAATTCGTGATAGATTACCTAGCCAGGCCCGGAATTCTCATCAGATATCGGTGAAGCCCCAAAAAAAAGGCACCTCCTAGTCATAAAACTGGCCATAAACAGGGAGCGTGGACAGGTGTGTATGTGCGTAGAAAACATGATCTGTATGTGGTGAATGGTTTGTGGTATGTTGTGCATTGATGCTATCGGGTTTGGCCACTGGGCGAGGAGCTGCCTAAACAGGTTTGGCTGGAGGCAAGGGAGTCAGTTGGGACAGGTCAGGGGGAAGTCAGGGAAGGTGGACGTGTCCTTTTAGATCAAGCTCGACCTTTAATTGACTTATCATGAGGGCAAGACACAAGATGGATACCGTTTACAAAATGGAGTCTGGGGGGTCGGGACGGAAACTACGATTTCAGGGGTGTTCGCATGCCTCGATCATGACGCAAATGCATAGGAATGATGTCCTAATCATTATCGGTTCGTCGACACCAAAGTCGTCATGGTACGTTGATGTTTCGGGACACGGGTATTGGACCTCGATACCGGGACAATGGTAGGGTCCAGAATTTCAGAACCACAGTTGGGTCTTGGGAGCTACTGTGCATTTGCATGTAAATTCACTCTGGAAAGGCCCCGGTAGAACACAGCAGGTAGATATGAATATTCTTCTGCTGAACCTGCAATCTGGGCAGATGTTGTGTGTAGATGCTTTGCAGAAACACTGCAAAATTGATATTTGTTGTGCAGGTATTTTAAACCAGTATTTGTGTTTATATTCTGCATGCAAGCAAGGCCTGTTGAGTTGCCTTCTTTTCATACTTTCTTGATAACTGATCGTTGAAGCTTATAGGGTGGAACATGAGCTGCTCTTTTCCTCAGGGAGTGGAAGCAGCATCCCTAGCCCTCAGGGGACATATTCTACTGAAATAATCCAAACCATCAACTGCAGATGGCCTTGCAACACAAGATCGTGTCTCTCCCCCGTTGCATTCACCAACAACCTTGGAAAACATGGAAGCAATACCGAAACATATATCCACAAACTTGGTGCATCTGGGAACCACATCTGGGACAGTCAAAAGGAGTCACTAAAATAACCTCCAACTTCTCTCTCCTTAATTCCACAAGAAATCTCAGAATAATTGAAAAGGAGGAAACGCATAATTGAGACCCAAATTCTAATTGTGCGGATAGGCATCCACCGCCCTGGCATCTGGATCCGGCCTACAACTAAAGAACATTAGAAGCTGAGCAGTCAATTTGCTTGTAAACGGATCCAAAGCGAATGGACCCCCTTTTCTCCCTAAGGTCTTGTAAATATCCCTGCCCAACCTCCAGTCACTCACATATCTCAGTTTCCTTGAAAACCAGTCTGCTACTCAAACCAACAATGTGCTGTGCCTGAATCATGATATTCCGATCTAGGCAAAAATGCCCAAAATATCTTGGCAATTCTGCTAAAGCCCTGGAACGTGAACCCCCTAACCTGTTGACATACCTGACTGCCGACAGATTGCCCATTCTCAACAACACACAGCACCTCCCACAATCTCTTGCAAAGTTCTTCAATGCAAAGGAACCTGCCAGCAACTCTAGAGAATTGATATGCTATTCCTTCTCCTTCAATGACCATTTCCCCCATGTCATCGCCAAACCGCATCTGGCACCCCAGCCTTGAAGGCTTGTATCCAATTCTATGACTATATCTGGAACATCTCCAAGTATCGCTCATCTATACCATGCCTCTAAAGTGGCCATCCACCAATCCAATTCCTTCTCTGCTTCCTGATTCAATTTTAACTTCGAGGAATATTTCAGTCCTGAACAAAGGTGATAAGTCCTCAACCTCTGTAACTCTGTAATGCAAGGGAGCTGGAAATGTTGCCTGTATCAACGCCGATAATAAGCCCAAAAATATTGCCATCCAATGCAAGGTAATCCAATCAGATTTCCTCACTCTCCTTAACTCTATGCAAATATTTCTCACTTTCTCTATTGGTAACCTTAACACAAAATCCATGGTCTGTATCTGAAAACATAAATATACTGTTTTCTGACTCAGAACATGAAGACATGATTTTACTCAGTAGCAATACATTATGACCTGTCAGGAGTCATGTTACTGCTACATATCTTTTAGTCCTGGGTTAGGGAGCACTCCGTTCTACGTATTTTTTGAGTTTTTTCAAAATGGTGCTGCGGTTACTCGGGTTTGTCAGTCCCTTGGTATAAATAGCTTGTTTATGTTGGGTATGCTGGCCCAACGAACCGTGCACTATCCACTTGGTGCTATGCACCTGAACTTATTTCGGTTCTTCAACAAATAATAAACCTTATGTGTTCTCAGTTACTTATGTTTATTTTGAGTTATTTCATCTCTTTTGCTCATAAAAATGTTATCACTTGGTATTACATTTCAATAACTGATATTGCGTGCTCAGTCACAAACAACAATAACATTTCATTTCATGTTATGCTTTACAATGCTGTACATTATACATTCTTTGCCAAAGTGCCCAATGCATTTCGGCACTGCCAATGTGCCTTCATCAGGGGCGAATCTGTAAAAAATAAACAAAATAACCATGTAATTGCTACTTTTAGGTTGCCCATGGGTTTTGTTCGATGTGTACCTTCCGTATTCTCATACCTGTGTGCGTTGTGCTCAATGTTCAAACCTGTGTATAAAAATATATCTATTTAATCTTGCTGCCAAGCCACTTCCAAACAATTAATCCATGCCATTGATGAATAAATCAAATCAAGGTTTCCAAAATTAGCTTACCACAAATGTCGTGCGATCTAACCCTCCCTAAACGACAAATGAAAAACATATTCAGTATCCTTCTCATTGCTACCAAGCAACTGCATGTGTCTTAAACTGTTCCTGTATATTAATCGTCATACCTGTGTGTCCAGCACTGTAGCGTTCTGCAAGATACAATAACAAACCACATATCCAATATTAATGCTGCTGAATCATTAACTTGCTAGTTATATCTCATCAACTTGCGCTTTTCCGCTCCCGCATACCTGATAAATCCGACTGTTCTGCGTGCACTGCAGGAAGTAAACAAACAAAAACCTCTATCAATGTCATAACTGACTATGACTGATTAAGTCGTAACTATTCTACTAACGGTATTGCCGACATCCGACCTTACCTAATATCCAAAGCTTCCTCTCCGTTACAAAATCACCTCCTGTTCTGTTCGAAAATGTCTCAACCGCTACTCCCGATCCCGCGTCTCATATCAATTCACCCGCGAGCCTTCTCAGTTCATTAACACAAACAATGGACTACTGAGCTACAACCCGACGATATGTAGACGCCATCTTTCAATGGGGATTCTTATCTTTGACTCTATTAGCTCGAACTCAGTTTCGTATTCATAACCTATTTGGAACCTATATGTACATTATCGAGTTAATGTGTTCACTCTTTGGTTTATGTACTGTGGTGCTTAAAGTCTTGTTAAACCATGTTTGTTATAAAGTGTAGCAATATTTACATTCATCATTATGTTGAATTTCACGAAGACATACTCAACAGATGCAATTGTATGGTAATCACATATCTGAATTTAAATTCACAACTATACTTGAAATTCATCCTGTCTAATACTGCTACTATATGACAAATTTTACCGAATATATGCCAATTCATTTATTCCGATTGGACCCTGTCCAACAACAGAATGTATTGGTGCTGCTTCATGGTTATTTTAAGGTTATTTTAAGGTTTAACTCGTACCTATATATTGTGATGTTTTGGGTTGATATGCGGCAATCTATGTTTTTCATTTGTCGTTTAGGGAGGGTTAGATCGCACGACATTTGTGGTAAGCTAATTTTGGAAACCTTGATTTGATTTATTCATCAATGGCATGGATTAATTGTTTGGAAGTGGCTTGGCAGCAAGATTAAATAGATATATTTTTATACACAGGTTTGAACATTGAGCACAACGCACACAGGTATGAGAATACGGAAGGTACACATCGAACAAAACCCATGGGCAACCTAAAAGTAGCAATTACATGGTTATTTTGTTTATTTTTTACAGATTCGCCCCTGATGAAGGCACATTGGCAGTGCCGAAATGCATTGGGCACTTTGGCAAAGAATGTATAATGTACAGCATTGTAAAGCATAACATGAAATGAAATGTTATTGTTGTTTGTGACTGAGCACGCAATATCAGTTATTGAAATGTAATACCAAGTGATAACATTTTTATGAGCAAAAGAGATGAAATAACTCAAAATAAACATAAGTAACTGAGAACACATAAGGTTTATTATTTGTTGAAGAACCGAAATAAGTTCAGGTGCATAGCACCAAGTGGATAGTGCACGGTTCGTTGGGCCAGCATACCCAACATAAACAAACTGCTACATATCTGCCACCCTCATCTGTGCAACAAAGTCTAGGGCTAAAGGGATGGATCAGTATGCAGACTCCACATGAATATGGGCTGTATGGGGAGAAGTAACGATGTGAACCCCAGTTCGAGACGAATGTATGTGGTGTGCCAGGAGGAAGATGTGTCTCTTTCAGAAATGCTATCTTCACACCATGTCATGTGAGATATTGCATTACCTGTTTCCCCTTGAGGGGGTTATTAATGTCCCTGATGTTCCAAGTCATGAGTGGGAACCCGATCATGGGGGCCTGGTGTGTTAAGTGACATGTTCATGCAGTGTGTCATTATGGAAAAAAGCTTTAGGCAGCCATTATAGTAGGTCCATAAATCGAGACAAACATATAAACACATTTAAACCAAGAAAAGCCTCCCATCTCCCAAACCCCCACCCATTCCAGGCCCATTAATGCCCAGTAAATCCCCATATTTCTATCTAACAAGAGCCCAATTAATACAGAGAGATTAACAATGCGGTGTACACCACCGGGGGCGAGCAATGCTGCGGTAACTTGTCCCCAAAGTGGACACTGGAAAAAACATCATATGATATGGAAGGAAGAGCTGATCGATACCTCAAATATGTAAAGCCAATAGGTACAACGCAACCTGGTGGACACAGACCAGATTCTGTTGAAGTTTCACCATCAAAGGGTGTTAGTTACCAATCAAGATTGTGAGTTCTAATGCCTATAAATCTGGTGGAAACAGATCCGAGCTGTTCGTGGCATGTATATCTGGTGGTGAATGCTCTGGGGTGCCACGAGAAGCCGGCGAGCAGTCCTTGGCATATTGCTTACAAAAAATGAGGGTGTCCGTAGGGGTGTCAAAGAATTGTGCTTTGCCGTTAACATCAACACGTAGCTGAGCCGGGTACAGCATGCTGCACCTCAGACCCAGACACCTAAGCGCAGACTTGGCATCCATGTATTTGCGACGTGCCTCCTGAGTGACCAGGGTGGAATCTGGAAAGAAGGAATGTTTGGAACCCTGATCTGCACCTGGCCATGTTCGCAGGCAACATAGGTGGTGGAAAATGTGCTTGTGATCTAAAAGTTCAGTTAGGAGGTGTTCCATAAAGTGATCCATTATGCTGGTCACTGTCGACTCCTCAACACAGAGTATACGTATGTTATTTCGGTGTGATCTAGCCTCCAAGTCGACATTTTGTTTATGGCAACCGTTTTAACTGGACGTTCTAGCTTGGCAAGTCTTTTTGCCTTCTTTACTGTGCCATCTTCCAGCGTGGAGAGGTGTGCCATGCCCCATGTAGATGAGTTTGATGTTTGTCTATCAGTTCCCCCATGCATCCATTCTGCCTGTGAGTGTGTCGAATCGTGCATCCATGGCTCGGAAGCCAGATTGTGTCTTTGCCATTAGGGTTTCAGTCCTGGTACGTTGTTCAGAAGCCAGTGGCTCTGCCACGTCCTAAGCCTCCTCGGCAGGGCCTTCTGAGCTATTCATGGCTTTAGTTTGGTCAAATGGCAGCTTCCTCTGCTTCGGACCAGTGTGCCCCATTCTGTATGGTGCTCGGCAGCAAGGATAAATGAGCAGCAGTGTGGCTGTAAGGGCAGTTGGCAGCCAAATTAGGTGCGAGCAGCTGGGGTAATATCGGATTTACTAGTGAGGGGGTCGTGTAGGTGAGCAAGCAGGCAGATGTAATATGTTAGTTCAGCTGTGGCAAATATAGGCAGAGATGCCCATTGTAGCAAGAACTTGCAATGAGATTCAGAGCTCCTGTCATCCAGTACGCAGGAAGCAGCCCTCTGGCCGTGGGCTGACAAGGCCAGCTGCTAATTATCAATAGGTAATCCAGAGGGGGCAGGCGGAAAAGTCACTCACCATATTCACACCCAGAGGCCCCCGTCCAGATCTCTGGTAGTCAGCTGCCTTTTCCTCTTAGTCCCTGCAATAAAGGGGTGGCACCATGAGCAGGCTCAGGCATGGCTGCAGCCAATGCAGGCAGCCAGGTGGGCCCGGTGAGGGCGGGTGGTTCCAACATGCTCAGGCAGCTAGGTGCCATGCTTGCAATCACAGTCCCCAGTGACCCCGGCAATAGCCTAGATCAGCACCAGCGGGAGGGGGGTGCTCCACGGCTCAGTGTAGCCACCGAATATATGACCACTGCCCACTGGGACTGCGGATGTAATGTCAGTCCCCACAGAGAAAAGGCTGCCCAGCTTTCACTCGATCGAGTCGTATGCACGAACCATGGGGTGGGGAGGCAACCCTAGCAGGCGTCAAGATACTATTGGGCCCAGTAGGACTTGGCAGTCCTACGCCTCAGGATCACCCGCGGTCCCTGTCACCTTGAGGCCTCTGAAGCACGGGCCGGCATGTACGCTTCGTGGGGGCCATCCCTGTGTCTGCAGTGGACGCCAAAGGAGGTCTGTGTGGGCTGCACTAAGCGATATTTTATATGCTGTAACGCCTTTCCAGGCATTTCTCCCGATTGTTGGGGAGGAAGAGGCCAGAGATTCAGAGCCGAGCGGCCATCTAGGTCGCCGGCATGGCCACGCCACCAATACCAGGTATTTTAAAGTGGGTCAAGAGAGGAATGGGGGTGTACCACCCTGGTATGGGGCCATACCCCTGCTCCAAAAGGGGGGGGGGGCAGTACAGTCTTTCTGCCCCCGGGAGGCAGATTGCGGCAGCATCTGAGGGGCAGCAAGCCCACTAGACAGCAGGGAAATCATAAATGTAAACAAAGGGATGGCCATACCACCACTCTAAAAGGGGGCAACACAGTGTTCTGCCCCTCCAGGTGGCAGATCGGAAGTAGGCCCCACTTGTGGGTTTATCCCCAATGTACCCATGAGAGGGCAGGAAGCACCCTAAGCACAAGCAAAATGACACACGTGCAATTAAAAAAGGGATGGGTATGGCCCACCCTGGCATAAGGCCGTACCTCCACCCCAGAAGGGTCAATAGAATGCTCATGGCCTGTTACAGAACGGGCGGTCATCAATCTTAAATTGTATTACGACCGGGTTGGACATAGTCGAACCGACTAGTACATTAAGAACGTGGAACATTCTTCAAATTAACGAGTTCTCGACTGTACGCAGTATATTTTCAGACAACCTTTGTTACTCTTGGCCAATCGACTGTGGATTTAGCCTTGAAGAAGTCACTTTGTGACGAAACGCATGTTGGCTGTTTGTCCTGATTCTAATGTACGTTTATGGTCTACAACCATCTGGCTCTTGTCTTCAATTTAGAATCAACTGTAAATTGATATGAATTATTGTGTTTTTTTTTAATGATGCTTATTGACTAATTTGTGAGTGCTTAAGTACTATGGTTTATTTTGTTCCCAGGAGTGCTAGTCACCTAAAACCAGTAACAGATGTTCCCAGTAGTGGTGAATGGCTGCTTACCTGGAGAACTGAAGGTAGAGTTTATAACTGTAGGCCCTTTCCATGCCTTAACCCCTTCGATGCAGATGACAAAGCCAGCTCGTCATGGGCGTTACCTGCGCTATGCGGATGACGAGCTGGCTTTGTCACAAAACGCGCATTTTTCAAATTCCATAGCACAGCGGGAAAACGTGGTAGCGCGGTAGCAGTTAATATGCCCAAACAGGCATCCCCCTTTTCCTGCCACCCTTTACCCAGATACCTGGGCTGGATGCACCAAGGGTTCTGTTTAAGTAGGAGTGAAAACCCTCATGTTCAGGTGACCTAGACCAATGGGAGCCTCAACCCTTCGGTCCAATAGAAACTTTAGCCCTCGTGACCAGGAAACCTGGTCCAATGAAAGCCATAGGAGTCAGACTGGCAGGTCTACTGCAAGGCCAAATCTAAAGTGCAGTACACATGTGGTACTGTGTTGCTAAGGATCGTGGTGATCTTGAAAGAGGCAGGGAGAGAAATGCAAAACTCTTCCAAAATGCTCAGTTTTTTTACATCTCAAAATAAACTATAAATTCTGTGGAGTGAAAGCCTTAGGTGGCGCTGTGAAAATAAACCTCTTTTGAGGGGCACCTGTTTCCTCTAGATTGTGCACCTAAATACAGCATGGCAGTCCTGTGCAGCTTACAGCACTATAATATGGCACCCGCAGTGCTTACGCTTTAGGCCTACTGGTGGCTGTGGCAGGATGGGAGGGAGTGGTCCCTGGACTGGAGGTCAGGAAGTCCAGTCCAGTGGGATCACTATGTATCACAGACGGAAGGGTGGGAGGGAGGAATAAGGTAAGGCAAGATCTAAAGTCTAATAAATGCAGCTTCCAGAGTTGTTGCTACGGAAACCCTGCTTGGCTTGGAAGGAACAGGGGAGAAAGGAGGGTGATAAATGCAAAACTATATCACATGCTAAAAACGCTTGTTACACACAAAGCAATCAACTGAGCTTTTTACTAGATGTTAGGAGATAAAAACAAAGTGAAGGAGACAGACAATGTACAGAACATTTTGGAGGCGTGAGAGAAAAGAGGAAGTTACAGCAGTGGAGAAATGAGTCACACCTGCATAGAGAGCTGTGTAAAGAGCTGAAGAGTGGATGGTAGGGAGCAGATACAAGAGAATAGGGATGAAGGAAAATGGCTGTGTAGGTGTCCATGGACAGGAGCAGATACAAGGACAGAAGGGGACTTATTTAGGTACGAAAACTATGTGTAAAAATCAATCATTTCAGTATTATTTCGAATTCTTTATTTTCCCAGCATTATATGAGAACCTCACACAATCCTGCAAAGTCCACTGCAATAAGGAGATATCGTTTTTTTGGTAGTCAGGGTGCGGAATGTACTATCCCAGTTCCTTTTTGTAGTTGAACAAGGAAATATAGTCACTGTACTATATTTTATTGCATTTGAGACCTATAGGCGTTCATGGTTAGAATACATTGCCAAGCCCTGAATATGGAAAGGTGGGACAGAAGGAGTATAACCTACTTTAAACGGGGCGCGTGAGTAGAAGGAACGTCTTGAGTATCCCATCTAAAATCTCCTTTCGAAACGTATTTGTTCCAAGAGATGTGAACAGATTTCTAAGTGGCTGTTCTACAGATGAGTGTAAGATATATATGTTGCCAAGTTTCCAAATGTTGTTGCTTTGGCTTTACCTAGGCAAGTCTAATTGAGGGACACTAGCGTTTTTATACCAGAATGTGATGCAGAATGCAACCCCCGGAGACGATGCGCTTTAAAATCCACTAGCGTAAAAAACTGTCTCTTTTCTGGATACTTAGGATGCTACCAACATTATCATAGAACTCTTTTAACTGTAGGTGCATTAAAAGGCAATCAGCTGGGAGTGTAGGGTTAGAAATTAGAATTAGAAGAAAAACCGGAGGACATTGAGATACGAATTTACAAAGCAGGAAAGCAATGCACGTCCTAAAAAGTAGATTATATATAATTGAGACACACCTGTGGTTAACCAGAAACAGTATACATTTACCAACCCTTGTAGTGGTGAGAAATACAATCATGACTCCTGTGTGAGTATTTCAAATGAATGAATGACTGAATTAACATGCTTAGCTGTCAGGTCATATGGAGCCATTGATTAACCCAAATTATACAGAATTGTTTTTGACTGCTTTTTAAAGCTTGGAAATGGATTTAAGCGAGACTAGCAGATCGTCCCAACATTTCAGGGCAAGGAATGTGAACGAGTGTCCTCCATTTTTGACCGGCGTATCTTGGGCACTTTCAGCAGATGAAGATTCGAGGAACTAATATGTTGGCTTGCATGGGGTAAAAACACAATTCCATCATGGTATCTAGAACATGAAGTGCTAGTTGGGGGCTTAACTTGGGGAGGGGGTTTCTAGTCAAATCTTTTATTTTCTTCATACAGTTAGGCTATGAGAGTAAAAGACGTTATCGGAATGCTTGGTCTACCCAATGTTATGTGTTACTTACATTTAAACTGTCTGCATATACCAGAATAGGGGATCAAACATATTCTTAGATAATCACACGCACAGTTACTGGATGTCCCAACCATCTTCAGAGCTGTGGAAGAAAGACAACCACACAACAACCCTGTACGGATTGCATAGAGCATGATGGACACTTACATCATCAACAGCAGCAAGTCAAAGCCCACTTCAGCTGTCCGATCTCGAAACACCGTATCAGAAAGTAGAACTCTGCCCACAAGTTCTACCACACCCCCTTGGGCAGGCTTCTAGGCAACGTAATGTTCCTGTAGCCAAGTCAAGTACTATTTCAGTGCCACATTCATACCTCGTTCGTGCAGTAGAATGTTGATCCCTAGCCTGGAAGATGTAGATTGAGAACCAACACAGTCAAGGGGAGAAGGGCACCTAATGACCGGGCACATGCTAAATTTGTCCTTGGCACAGGCTTGTTTTGCCATTCACAGATTGTCTCCACTGGTTTCAGCAGGAAGGCGAAAAAGAAATAAAAGAGGCGGGAAGAAGATAGACGTTGCAACAAGCCGGAATTAGCGTGAACATGCTCTGGATCTGTGATAAGACCCGTCTTTCACTTGACCACTGTGTAGCAGCTTACACTCTTTAGAATGACGCTTCCAAGTACACCCTGATAGGACCCGTCAACAAAAAAAGCATGGTACAGATAATTACTAACGTAATTGTTAAAGAGGCAAGTTCATGAGGATCTTAAAGTAATTCAAGGTCCTCATGAACTCGTCTCCTTAACAATTACTTTGGTAAAATTCTGCACTATGTAGCTCAAAATGCAAAGATGCAAGCCATCCATGGCTGTTTTCCCCACGCGTAAAGTGCAGCAAAGCACTCTAAAGGGAGTGAAGAATTAATTGGCAAAAGTATTGCAGGATCATGGCCTTTTTATTATAATTGTATACCCCCAGTCAAAAGAAGCATATAAACCACTGGTCTAGCTCATCCTGACATGTATCACTTATGAATCAATAAACAAAACAAGAGTGTCTCAAGGAGTAGGCTTTGCCACAGTAGGGAGCAACGGACTTAAGATACAGAAACGACATCACTGGGACGTTTGAAAAAAGCCCTCACTCACCACCTAGTGATGACATGCTTCATCATCGGGCTCCACCAAAGAGACCGAGTGTCTCTTTGGTGTGCTGCAACGCCAGATCTACTGCGGAGCGGGATAGTGAGTTCAGGGCGTGTTGTGCAAAATTAAGCTAACGAGTGGTGAGGGTATAAAAAAGTCAGTAGTGTATCAAAAGGTAATTTTTATTCTATGACCACTAAAGACAATAATTAAAATTATGTGTATAGAAGCAGTCCACATTATGTTTCTGCACTTTTCTGGGTCCATTCCGAGGGCGATGCAGGTAGACTGAGGGTGCCGAGCGTCAAGGGCGGTGTGCCGAATACTGAATATTGATTTGTTGTAGTTCTTTTAGAATTATAAATCATAAATCCTGGAGAGAATGTCCTAGCATCTAAGGGCCTGATCTAGATGTTAACGGAAGGGTTACTTCATCATAAGGGTGACGGATATCCCGTTCGACGGAATATCAATCCCATTATAGCCTATTGGATTTATATTTTGGTAGCCGAGATCTCTGTCACCTTTGTGATGGTGCAACCCGTCCGCCAACATCTAAATCAGGACACAAGTCTTCGAGTCTAAGATCTGAATACTTCTTACAAAGGATTAGATGCAAAAGCATTCTCCGATTATCTGAGAGCATCTTTAAGGTAAACTCCTGAGTATGTGGCCTTACTCTGAACAGTTCCTTTACCATATTGTAAATCATCTGTTGGTGACTCCTACAACTTGTCTGTGGGCCACTGAGATTGCGTATCTGAAATAATTTACTAACAATAAGCGTTTCCTTCTTCCACCAACTGCGAGATACAGTTGAGAGAGGGAGGTACTTTGGCTGCTATGTCTTGCATGTGCAGGCAACATCATGTAGTCAAAGCTGAACTGTAACTCTTTTTCATGACGTGAAGAAGACCCATTAGAAAATCTGAATTAGTCCATATTTACTCCATAATCTCTCCCCCTCTCCTTGTGCTCCATCGCCCTCTCTCTTACTCTCCCAACTCCTATTTCTCAGTGTCTGCCCAGTGCTGCTACTCCCCTTTGGTAACTAGTGAAAGTTGTGATGCTTGGTCAGTGTTCCACTGGCCCTCAGAGGCAGACTATGGGTGTGTGGTGGAATACTTGAAGTTGTGGGAGAGGCAGGCTAGAGACGCTTGTGCCCATGACCCAAGTCTGGTAGCCCCCACTCAGCCTGATCACGTGCAGGATATATGTGCACATCTAGTAAGAGTGAGACCAAGGTAGTGTGTTCCCGCTGAAGAGGGGGCCATTTCAGAAAGGTTTACTGCTGGACACACCAGTGCTGTTCACCTTGAGGATCTCGTTTTACGCCGAAAGCCACAGTTCTCGGTCTAGCAGAAAAGTCAGATGCATATTTCTGTGGGCGTCCATGGTATCCTCGCCAGAAAGGGCTGTGATGTTTGTATAGCTATAAAATCAAAAGAGGTGGGCAAAGTTGTAAATTACCTGTTCATTGTCACACCCTGGGAGATTCGCTTCTTCACACCTTCCTTGCACTGCACTCAGCACTATTAAAATATTTCTGTAAGTTGTTATACCAATACTGGATCTTACACAATGTACATGGCACTCAGTCATCCATTATACTGAACCAGTTATAGCCAATCACAAACATTAAAAATAATCTAATCCACAGGTTTAGAGAGCTTAAAAATAAATGTTTGAATCAAGGGTTGCTAATAGCTCACTTAGGTGCATTCTTTTGCATGTGGTTTAGCTTATTTGTGCCACTAAAGAAGGGACCAATAATATACAAATCAGTCTCTGCCATCAGCACCATTACAAGAGGTTATCCTGCAGCTCCCAAGAAGTTAATATCGGACACCTGGCTGCGTTGGTGTAAGGATATCACATGTTACCCATTTTAGCTTATGGCCT
Organism: Lissotriton helveticus; assembly: GCF_964261635.1. NCBI lineage: Eukaryota > Metazoa > Chordata > Amphibia > Caudata > Salamandridae > Lissotriton > Lissotriton helveticus. The sequence goes on along the minus strand of NC_136069.1, from coordinate 422,642,770 downwards.
TTTCCAGGTCTTGCTTCACGGTTAGCTATTTTACTTCTGTCTATAGCAAAGAGAAGATTAAAACATAGCACTCGCGTTGAGTTCTGAGATAGAATCAAATACTTGTCATTATGATTTGACTAGCATGATACCTGTTTTAGTTTCTGTGAAAAGTTCACTGTTAAACATTTTGCTAAGTCATTTATCTGAATGCATCGCCCTGCAGGCTAACAGCTGAAACATATAATGTTCTCAATTTACAGAGTAATGTCATCTTGCTGCTTGATACGAACAGCGGTGCTCTGCGTCGCATCTTTCTCTCAGATGATGATCAGGAATCTCCAAAGAAATCTTCTTGGTGGAGCAGCAAGGAAGAAAAGGTAAGCTGCACTCCGGCATGCATGGTGATCAACACTGCATAAATGGTAATTGACCCTGCATTGTCGGTAAGGAACATTGGCCAACACCCTCTCTCTCTTTCAGCTCCTTCAGAGCATGTGGTAGACAAAGTGAGGTAATTGGCATATTTATTCGACAGTGGTGCAATAATATAGCTCTATATCCCACTGAGGGCTATACTGGTTGCTAAATGTCTTGAACCATAGTTATAAGCCAGAGCCACAGGTGAGGGCCTATAACGAGGGAGAGGGCCTTTAACTACCAGTATAGCCTGGACACTGGGCAAACAAGACTGTTGTTGAATAGTTGAACTTTCAGTTTTCATGGGAACTAAACCGAGGCTTGAATCCCCAGCTGAATCTACAAATGTTTTTGCAACTATTGGAGATCCATCCTTCTTCATTGGTTCAGAATTCAGGTTTGGGAAGATCAGGACATTTTTGCCCTATAATACGTCTCCTTTGTAGTAGCTACTCTGAAGAATCTTTCCCCTGACTGTCATCCTTAAAAGCGTGACCAATGTTGTCCCATCCTCTGCCAAACTACAACCGAAGTTATGGGATGTTAGCCTAATTGCTGTTCTTAGGACAAAAGGCTCTCCTACTACATCAACTTTCATCAGGATAGTCAGAAATGTCTCCATTTAGGCCATAATGTTTCTACAACACTCCTGGGATGGTTTTCCCCAATACCCTAACATTTACGGCCTGTTTGGAATTCACCAGACTTTTCCCTCTTTTTTAAGCCCTTTGGTCACATAAGTCTGACATTTCTTCATTGTGTTCTTGACTGGATGAAATTTCCATAGCACTTTTTTCCTTTTTCTTGAAATCGTTCTCTACGGTAGCAAGTTTTGTTTCTAATATAGACGTGTATCGATTTAAGTCAACCTACTCTCTGTTTTACCTGCCTTCTTAGGTTGGGCCTCTAGAAAAGCCATGCTGGCCCTCTCTCCTTTAGACATACCAGTCATACTGCCCTCTTTGGAGGTATCACTGCCTTCTGAGTCCGAATATGACCTGCCCCTGGGCTGTAAAAAATCTTTAACTGAAAACTGCTTGGGTTTCTTCCTTGGACATGGCTGTAAACAACCTCGCCATCTCTTCTGTCTGTCCCAGGCCCTCTTCATAAAATGATGTTGCCCAGTGTAGGCACTTTTTTCTCCAGCAAGCAGCAACCCTCCAAGTCAGCAGCACCTCAAGGATCTAGCCACGCCGATAAGTGGTCTGTCATGCGTACTCTTGTCTTAGATGTGGGGGAAAACCCTCTTCATTCTTTCACTGCGCCCCGCTCATTCCTCAATCACCCTTTCACCCAAGGTTGATATTAAGAAGTGCCTGAAGATCACATTTCGCATTCCAGCTGGGATGGTATAGGCACCACATCTGTTTTAGGGTAAGAGATCTGCAATGTGAAAAATCATTTCAGGCATAAGTATTTGAGCTCATATGATAGAGTTTAGCAGCTAAGCTATGTTGAATCATCTCAGCCGGGAGGGATGTCTTGAACATGTAGGAAAATATTATCCAATATAATAACATGTTTTATTTTTGGTGTCATTTTATGAGATGTGAGGAATCTGCAAGGAAATAACATCCATTAAACTAAGTTATTTAGCTGCAGAAAACAGTATGTCTCATGGATAATTGTATACATTTGCAGATATTCCCACATGAAAGGACTTTCCAATGACATTGCAGTGCAGTGCCATGCAGAAAGACTTAATGTATGTGAGACAGTGAGGGTTGGATGCACTTCACATTACGAGCCTTGTTACTTATGTAGGATGCAGGCAACATGTAGGCACTTTTCATACTTACTTGCACAAAAGCTATGCAAAAGTGTCAATAACCCCAGTCTTATTCAGAGACTACTCCAAGATGAGGAGAGTCTGGAGAGGACAGAGGTAGCCCTGTGAAACAATCCCTTACCTTCTTCATATCTCTACATTATGGAAATACCAAACATTTAGGTAAAAGCAATGTCTTAAGCTAAGCACATGCTGAGTTTCAAAAATATTGTAACATGTTACTGTATAACGCCATTTCATTGCAAGCCTGTTTTTTTTTTTGATTGACAAATGTGTCTTGACAGTAAAGATGGGAGTTACACATCTATCCGGAAACGTGTAGTTGTAAAGTGCAGTTTAGTGAAGGGGGAACTTGGGTTGACAACTTGTACAGTGGCCACATCTTTCTAAAACTCACTCTTAACGCCAGGTATCAGCATTTATTGGACATCAATAAATGCCATAAGTTCAACAAAATAAACTCTCTGCTCCTCCCGGAAGTGGAGAACATGGTCATCAAACTCGATACAGACACTGGATCATGGGCACTGGTACTTATGTATCGCCCTCCTCAGTCTATGCCAACATTTCCCCTTTCTCTTAGCGAACAAATAGCCGATTTAGCAATAAACCATGCTACAGTCATGCTCATTGGAGATCTGAACTATTGGTTCAACGACAAAGGGGGAGGGACCCAAGCAGCAGAACTGTCGGAAACACTTTCTAACCTAAACCTGGTCCAACATATCTCCGCTCCCACGCACACAAAAGGCCATATACTGGATCAAATTTGGTCGTTTAATATTGAATTGTCACCCCCTCGGATCTCCCCATGTATCTGGTCGGACCATCATTTAATTGAATTCATAATCACCCTTAAAGGAAGGGTGAAGCCATGGAAGATTGCAGGTGGCACGACTAGAAAATGGAAAACTCTTGCCACTCAGGAATTTATGGCTACGCTAGCTAGCTCCCTCCCCTCTGTCGACATAAACACTAATGTCGACTTGATGGAAAAGGGTATCTCGAACTGGTTATTAGCTGCTTGCGACATTCATGCCCCCCTCATTAAATTCTCCCGGGCAAGACAGGCTGAAGCCCATAAATGGTTTACTACGGACCTGAAATCACAAAAACTACTTCTGCGCCTCTGATAAAAGACAACTATACCTCACTGCTCGTAGGGACTACAAGAAAGCCTTATTGGCTGCAAAGAGCTTATACTTTTCCTCAAAGGTACTCGCTGCTTGAAACAAATCTAAAGAAATCTTTAGGATTGTCAATGATCTAAGTAGCGAGGACAGAATCACCCCTTGTTTGGTTCCCACTCAAGAGCGGTGCAATGCACTAAATGGTTTCTTTGTGGAAAAAATTGAAACTATCAGGGCAAGTATTCTCTTGGCAGCACATGAAGAACCCCCTGGGACTAACCCGGAGAATCCATATACCATCGAACAACTTATGAAAATCAGTCCTGACATTTTACCTGAATTAATGTCTCGGGTTAACTCGGGCTCTCCTCGAGACTGCTGCTCCCCTGCTATTTTGAGGGAAGTGTTCTCGGTCCTACCGCATAGCCTCCTTCCCCTTCTTAATGAATCCCTAAGTAAAGGGGAAGTACCTACGGCGTTTGAAAAAAAGCTGTGTTAGTTCCCCTGCTCAAGAAACCAGGAGTGGACCCCTCTGGCTCTGCCAATTACCGCCCGATCTCGCTCCTTCCCTACCTCTCAAAATTATTAGAGGCCCATGTGGCTCAATGCCTTTCTAAATTCATCGAAAATTCCAGCTATCTTGAACCGACCCAAGCCGGCTTTCGCCCTGCCCTTTCCACAGAATCGGTAATTCTGGCGGTGATGGATACACTAAGAGCCAACGCTGATATGGGAACTCCACAGGCTCTTGTGTTACTAGATTTGTCGGCTGCGTTTGACACGGTCAACCATAACATCTTAATGCACCCTGGCAAACAAGCGGGGATCCGGGGAACAGCACAGGGGTGGATAAAATCTTTCCTGACTGGTAGAACCCAGGCGGTGCTTCTTGGAAGTTACACTGCCCCTAACCTGACCACTTCATGTGGAGTTCCCCAAGGTTCGTCACTATCCCCATTATTGTTTAACTTGTACATTCGACCTTTGATCCAATCACTCAAGGCTAGGAATGTAACAGTATTCAATTATGCTGACGATCTTCAGCTGGTCTTTAAGCTAGATCCCCAAAATGCAGCAGCTGAATTTCAAGCTACAATGCTGCACATACAAGGCTGGATGGATCAGAACCAACTGAAGCTTAATCCCGGGAAAACCGAATTGGTGTTGCCTGGGAAAAGCCTTGCTAGTTGGGGACCCCATTTTTGGCCGGGCGAACTAGTCCCCCCTCCTGTACCGTCACCCTCGGTGAAGAGTCTTGGAGTGACTATAGACCCCAATCTCTCTCTTAAGGGACATGTGGGTACAGTGATTTTCTCCTCTCTGTTTCAACTACGGAAAATTAGGAAGATCGCCTACCTTCTGTCTCATCAAGCCTTGACCCAGGTGGTGATCGCGCTGGTTTTGTCCCGCTTTGATTTTTCTAACTCACTGTATTCTGGCCTCCCCATAAGCCTGGTAAACCGTTTACAGATAATCCAAAATCAGGCGGCGAGATTGATTTACAAGCAGCCGAGATGGCAGTCGGCCAGGATGCTTCTGCGCACCTTACATTGGCTACCTATAGCACAATGCTCGGTGTTCAAGACGGGCTATATAATCTTTAAGGCCTTGCACTGCACTAGCCCTATATTTCTTAAAAGCTTAATCATGAGACACGTCCCCACACGCAACCTTCGTTCCGCCCATCTTCATCTTTTGTCTATTCCAACCATTAAACTAAAACGACTAGGCGGACGCAGGTTTGCTTATTTAGCCCCTAGGCTCTGGAATTCATTTCCACTTTCAGTTAGGAACTGCGACAGTCTCTTAAGATTCAGAAAGACCTTAAAAACCTGGCTTTTTGGACAAACTGATTAAGTCGGATCCTCGCAGCTGCCAGTGTAGGAACAGCGCCAAGAGACCTATGGTGTAAGTGCGCTTAATAAATATATCTTAACATAACATAACATAACATTTGTACTAGGTCTTCCACTTCTCCATGCTAGCAATTTCTTTTTACTAATTCCACCATAATTTGGAAAAGGACACTTCTTTGTACACATGGAGATGTCTTATTCCATACTTTTTGAGTAATATACTGTAGATGTGGGTAACACGTCTGCTTTGATGATCGGTGGAGTATTTGAAGCCTCTGCGTGATAGAAACAAACACCCCCCTGTGAAGTGCAGTATTTAATCCCCAACACTCTTGGAGTTGTGGTCATTATGTGTTGATACCTGGTTTAACCTCTTAATAATTCCTAGAGTTACAGGTTTTGGTAATTCATTTTTCCAACTCCCTGGAACACAGTATGGTTGCAAAAAAATAAATAAGTAACATGGAAAATACCCTTCATCCCACATGTTCAGAGGACATTTTCCGTAGTAGACTGGTTGATAGACATGCAGTGTAATTGCAGGGATTTGGGTCTCATGGTAAATTATGAAAGTGTTGAAACTCTAGTGCCCATGCAGGCAGTGCAGCCTTCTGTTGCATCCACTTACTGTAACAGAGTAGCTCATCCTTACACAAAAGACTACGGTAAGTCAAAGAACGTCACCAACTGCTCCATACTACCACAGCCATGGGAAATCGCAGATGTTGCCATTGTGCCAGAAGGCCCAATGGTGAAGTGGATACAGTCACTTTCTGCAAAGCAATTTGAAATATATAGAACAATGACACAACCTTGCTCCTGCTTAAAGTCCTATAGGCATGCCAAACATGTTGGTTTTGCAGATGCTTGTTCACGTAAGAGTTAATTGTAAAGTCACTAAGGATTTGCTGTTTTGTCAGCTGGAGTAACAGATGGCTGTTATTGTAAGTTATATGCATGTATTGAATGCCTCACTGAGCAAACCAAGGCCTAGTGAATGGGAGCTTCATTGTTTAAATATTTGGGTTTGAGGTCAAAAGTGAGTCTTGGGTTGATTTCTGAAGGCTATCATGTTGAGTTTGTTGCAGGTGATTGGTGGCAGGTTCCACATAGATCAATCCTTGCAAAGGATTTAGTATAGGAATATTATTTAAAAGATTCTTGCTGACTGGGTTGATTTTAATGCTTCAGAGGTTGATTCTGTCCTCTGCAAATGGCTTTCTGGTTCCAGATTAGAAGTGTAAAAGTGTATCTGAAAGAAACACGTTAGTTAGATTCCTTAACTTAGAATATCCTCAGGCGTCAGACTGGATCCAGAAAGTTTTCGTCAGCAGTACCCCTGCACGTCGGTAGGCGTTGTCTGCGGCTTCGCGTCTGTAGTTGACAGCGTGATCGCTGGAATGACGTCGTCGGAGTACTTAGACGCCCTCGCGCGCTGACCTCCAGCAAGAGCAGATCTGGGAAGAGCTAGTACCCTTAGTCACTTTTTGACTAACTTTTTGGTCTTTTTGACTATCTTTTTCGTGTCGACTTTGACTCCTGGTACCGGTAGGGATGCCCGGTTTCAAGCCGTGTGATGCCTGTTACAGACTGATGTCAGTTACCGACCCCCACCGCTGGTGTCTCTACTGTTTAGGGGCCGACGACAAGTCGTGCCCTGACTGTCGGGCCTTGACTTCGAAAGCTAGGCGGGAGCGGTCCCCTAAGCTTCTCGAGCTCCGGCAATCGGCTCCGTGCCGCTCGAGGTCCCAGTCGAGGAGGAAGTCGAGGTACCAGTCGCGAAGCCGTAGCCATCACCGCTCGTCGGGATCCAAGTCCTTGCACTCAGGTAAATCGAGGCATGGCAAGAAGTCGAAAGAGTGACTTCGCTCTTCTGTCTCCCCTCGCAGGTCGCGCGACTCGGCCGAGGGTTCGGGTGGCACCATCCACCCAGCTCTGCCGGAACCGCAGGCGTCGTATCCAGCTCCACACCCTCCAATCCCTGGGCTCAATGCAACTCCTGGCGAGATTCTAGACTTCATCGTGACTATGAGGACTCTCTTCCCGCCATTGAGGCCTGCCTTCGCGCCTTCGGGCCCGCAGGTCCGGCTGGAAGTCCTAGCGTGCCGGCGGCTTCGGCCCCGGCACCGTCGACGACTTCAGTCCCGACGCCGCAGGAACCCCCGGGATCCAGGCCTGGATCTCGGTCGACGCCAGTTGACCTCACGACTCCTCCGCTGGCGCAGACCCCTATGGTGCCACTCCCGGCGCCGTCATCGGACCCCGCCGCCCCTGGTTTCAGCCCCGGGACCGGCGTCGGAGCGGCACCGCTCGGCACCGTCTACGGCATCGGTGGGTGAGCAATTCATCTATGACCCGACTCTGTCATTTATGCCTGTTTATCAGGACACGGATGAAGGGGAGGACTGGGAGGGGTCTGAGGACCCTCTGGCACAATAGTGCCAGTTAAGTCAGGACTGGGCAGATGAGCTGGGGGAGGCCAGTGGTCTTGACACATCGCCTGACACTGGTTTCATCTCTCCTCCCTCTAATGCTCTGGAGAAGGGTGCTACATATGGTGTGGTGTTGCGCAGGGCAGCCAAGGCCTTGGCTCTTGAGCTTCCTGCTGCGGCCGTGAGGACTAATCTCCTCAACGAGGTGCTCCAACCGCCAGTAAGCTCTTCGGAGCCTATGCTGCCGTTCAGTGAGGCCCTCACAGACGTTCTGATGGGCACTTGGTCCAAGCTCTCCACAGTGCCCCCTGTGGATCGGAACGTGGCCCGACGCCACCCATGCTTTCTGTCCGTACACCCCACCCGAGAGTCTGATGATCCAGGCATCCATGTCCCAGACCGCATTCCCGACCGCTCCCCCGGATCGGTAATCCAAAAGGCTTGATCAGTTGTTCTCATCAGTCAGTTTTGGATTGAGTTCCATTAATACTGCATTCCTTTTGGGCCGTTATATCCACTCTCTGTGGGATACAGTGGTGGACGTGCTGCCCCAGTGTCCGGAGGAGGCCCGGACACGGCTCGCTCAGGCTCTTGCTGAGGGGTGGAAGGCAGCATGGTATTCCATCCGATGTGGACTTGTTACTACGGACTCGCTAGGCAGAGCGATTTCCTCGCCGGTGGCGATCCGTCGCCACACCTGGCAGAGGTCCACCAATTTTTGGGGGGATGTCCAGAACACACTCATGGACTTGCCCTTCGATGGCCGTCGCCTATTTGGCGACAAAGCAGACAGTGCAATTGAGCGTTTCAAGGACTCCAGGGCTAACGCCAGAAGACCCTTTCGTGTCCAAGGAAGGGGCGCCCCACACGTTCGTCCAGCCACAGGCGGCAGAATCAACCTCAACGCGGACGTGGTAACCGCCATGTCGGTGCAGGGGGACAGGGGCCCATTCAGTTCACATCCGCTCCCGCAGCATCCGCCTCAAAGCCTTCCTAGTCCGAGCTTTCAGGCCCATTCAACGCCAGTAGGAGGCCGGGTTCGCCATCACCTACTCCACTGGCGTACCATCACTTCAGACATGTGGGTGCTGCAAATCGTCCTAAGGGGCTACTCCCTCCCCTTCGAGGTGACCCCTCCAGCCATGCCACCGCAGTACCACCGCATGTCGGGGGATCACTTGCATCTTCTGCAGGAGGAAGTTACGGCCCTCTTGGCCAAGGGGGCCATTGTGCGCGTTTCTGGGCCAGAAGTAGGAAGTGGTTGCTATTTACACTACTTTCTGGTTCCCAAGAGGGGCAAAGGGGCCTGCACCCTATCTTGGAACTCAGGAACGTCAACGGCTTCCTCCGGAAGGGGAAGTTCAAGATGCTGTTTTTAGCTCAGGTCCTAGCTGCCCTGGACCCTGGAGACTGGATTGTAGCGTTGGACTTGCAGGACGCATATTTCCACATCCCTGTCCTGCCGGCCCACCGGCGCTACCTGCGGTTTACGGTAGGCCACGAGCACTTTCAGTTGACCGTGCTCCCCTTCGGCCTCACCAGTGCCTCTTGGGTGTTCACGAAAGTGATGCCGGTGGTCGCAGCTCATCTGCGCAGATTAGGGGTTCCAGTCTTCCCCTATCTCGACGACTGGTTGTTGAAGGCGGGCTCGCCCCAGACAGTCGTCTACCACCTCCAGACTACGGCTGATCTCCTGCACTCGCTGGAGTTCTCCATCAACGTGCCAAAGCAACACTTGAGTCCCTCTCAGAAGCTCCTCTTCATCGTGCGGTTCTGGACTCAGCGCAGTTTTGGGTTTATCCTCCCGAGCAGCGGGTTCGGGATATTCATGCTCTGATTCCGATCTTTCAGCCTTTATCCCGAGTTTCGGTCAGGCTGAAGCAGCGGCTCCTGGGGCTGATGGCCTCCTGCATCCTGCTGGTACATCACACCAGGTGGCGGATGAGGGATCTGCAGTGCGACAGCATCAGGGCAACCTGTCCGACCATGTCCTGATCTCAGAAGTCACTGCGAATCAGCTGCAGTGGTGGCTCACGAACCGCGATTGGGTCACTTGCAGATCCCTCTCCTTTCCCCAACCGGAGCACACAGTGGTGACGGATGCGTCCCTCCTAGGATGGGGGGGGCCACATGGGAGAGGCGGAGATCAGAGGCCTCTCTGGTCTCCGGTGGAGTCCCGGCTCCATATCAACCTTCTAGAGCTGCGGGCGATCCGGCTCGCACTGAAGGCATTCCTTCCCTCTGTCCAGGGAAGTTTAGTGCAGGTGTTCACGGACAACACCACCGCCATGTGGTGCTGCAACAAACAGGGCGGGTGGGGTCGTGGACCCTTTGTCAAGAGGCTCTATGCCTCTGGACATGGCTGGAACACCAGGGCATCACCCTGGTGGTTCAACACCTGGCAGGTTCCCTGAACGCCAGGGCGGATGAACTCAGCCGCAGGTGCATGATGGATCACGAATGGCGTCTAAACTCGGACGTGGCGCAAGGTCACTTTCTACAGTGGGGAGAGCCTTGGTTAGATCTATTCGCCACCGAAGAGAACGTGCAATGTCATCAGTTCTGCGCGTTGAAATTTCCAAGGCGGCACTCGCTTGGCAATGCTTTTCGTCGCCAGTGGAGTTGCGGTCTGTTGTATGCCTTTCCGCCTATACCACTTCTGCCCAGAGTGCTGAAGAAGATCAGGCGCGACTGGGCCCAAGTCATCCTTGTGGCTCCGGATTGGGCACAAAGGTGCTGGTATCCCGAGCTACTCAGTATGTCAGTCGATCCCCCGATTTGTCTGCCTCTTCAGGAGGACCTTCTGTCGCAGCAGCAGGGAACGGTCCTCCACCCGGACCTGCCCAGTCTCCACCTACATGCGTGGAGATTGAGCGGCGATAGTTGAGGTCATTTCACTTGCCTCCTGAAGTCCTTGATGTCATTCTGGCAGCCAGGCGTCCCACCACAAAAACGGTATACGCCTGCAGGTGGAATAAATGTGTGGCTTGGTGCACATCAAAGGATGTGGATCCACTCTCTGCCCCTCTTTCAGAGGTTCTCCTCTTTCTTCTTTCTCTTGCCCAGCAGGGCTCTGCTCTGGGCACTATCAAGGGCTATCTCTCGGCCATTTCAGCCTTCTTGAGGCCTCCTGATCAGCCTTCTCTTTTCAAGTCCCCTGTTGTAAATAGGTTCATGAAAGGCATCACGCACATGTTCCCTCCTTTTTCCTTCGTGATGCCTCAGTGGGACTTGAACCTGGTTCTTACTTATCTGATGTGCGCTCCCTTTGAGCAACTTCATAATTGCCCTCTTCGTCTTCTGACTCTCAAAACTGCTTTCCTGGTTGCCATCACCTCTGCCAGAAGAGTGAGTGAGCTCCAGGCTCTTTCCTCTAAGCCTCCTTTCCTCTCCGTCCATCCGGACAAGGTTGTTCTGAGGACTCATCCTTCTTTTCTGCCCAAGGGTGTTACTGCCTTTCACATCGGCCAGTCCATGACCTTGCCCACCTTCTTTCCACCTCGGCATCACTCGAAAGAGGAAGAGAGGCTCCACCATCTGGACCCAAAACTTACGCGCTCCTTTTACTTTAACCGCACACAACAGTTCCGGGTGGATGACCAACTCTTTGTTGGCTACGTGGGCGCTAAGAAGGAACAGGCGGTGCACAAGTGGACCATCTCTCGGTGGGTCAATTTGTGCATCCAGTTCTGCTATTCCTTGGCTAAAAGGAACCTCCTGTGGGGCTGCACGCCCATTCCACTCGGGCTACGGTGGCTTCTACTGTCCTGGGTCGGGCAGTCCCTTTGCAAGACATTTGTCAGGCAGCTACGTGGGCTTCGCTGCACACGTTTGCCAAGCACTACTGCCTGGACAGTCAAGTCTAGAGAGATGGCTTTTTTGGCCGTTCCGTTCTCCAGGACTTCCTGGTGTGATCTTGGTTCTCAGACCCACCACCGGGGTTGGTATTGCTGGGGTATCTATTCTAAGGTAAGCAATTTAACTAACGTGTTTCTTTCAGATGAACAAGTTACTTACCTTCAGTAATGATATATCAGTAAGAAACATTAGTTAGTTAGATTCCTTACCGCCCCACCATCCTCCCCGTTCTGCGAACCGATATCTAGGGTTAAGTTATCTCCCTTTGAGGGCCCTAGTTTCATGGCACCAGTGTAGGTGTCTTGCATGGCTCTACGTTCCTGGCGCGGAAAGCTATGTACAGAATTGACGTCAGCGCGCAAGGGCGGCATCTAAGTACTCCGACGACGTCATTACAGCGATCACGACGCCGACGACGGACACGGAGCCGCAAATGACGCTTACCAATGCGCAGGGGTACTGCTGACGAAAACTTTCCGGATCCAGTCTGACACCTGGGAAAATATTATAAGGTAATGAATCTAACTAACTAATGTTTCTTAAGAATATATCATTACTGAAGGCAAGTAACTTGTTCTTCATGATTGGGCTGGGCGATGGTGCTCATGTCCTTAGGAAGGCATGCTTGGGCTGGGTGATGATGCCAAAGTGCTTCTGCTAGAATGACAGACATCTCCCCTAAGGGCTTGACTCAAAAAGATATGATCCAGACGGGAATAAGTATGATGAACATGGGAAAAGAAGGTATAGTCCTGAGTTTGTGGATGCAGGAAACGCCAACTATCAATCAATCCCTGCTCACCCACAAGACGCTGTGTTTCAGTGGAAAAGACCCCAGTGACCACTCTCTGGGCTCGAGAGCTGGCTAAATCCTTGTCCCAAACCATGTTGAAATCCCTCATTAAGAGCAAATGCCCCTCCACAAAGTCCCCAACCCTATCCAGCAAGTCCTGGAGAAAACCATTCTGCCCAGAGTTGGGAGCATATACCACCACAAACGTGCACACTCTGCCGTAAAGTACTCCCTTGACCATCAGCCAGCGCCCTTCTTTGTCACAACTAACCCCCATAGGCTGAAAGTGTAGGGACGCCCAAAACATAAGAGCCACTCCCCTGTGTTTGGTGGATGCCGAGGACCTATAGATGAGAGGGAAGTGTTTGTGTCGGAGCCGAAGCTCATCTCTACGTGCCAGATGGGTCTCCTGGAGACCCACGATATCCAGGTGATGGTCAGATAAATATTTCCAAATCTTCTGGCGTTTTGAGTTGTTTTCAGTAGTACAGTTCATTACTTCAGTGTATTTACAGATAACTCACTGCTGGAGTCTATTTGTGCTTTCATTCTTCACAAAGGCTGATTTTTGTCAGATGGTTTTCTAGCAGGAATTACAGGGTTCATGATAGTAAGTTGCTGTATACACAGCACTGTGTTAAAACATGGTTTGTTTTTGATAACACATTGAAAGAAAATGACAGCACAAGCTGGGAGAGCCCGCAAGCATATCTACCAGACCATATCTCCCCCAAGATATTCCATCCTTGTTCCGTGTGTTAATGCGTAGCAGGAAAAAGGTCTTCAAGCTACTTCAACTCCTTGGTAACATTTCACTTATTAAATAGCACAGGTGGTATTATGGTTATTAGTATTCAGATGTTCTTGATATGAAGCACAGTGAGCTTTCCACTAAGTGACTATGTCTGACAATATGCAGTCCGTTAAATTATTTGCATTTATTTTCAATATTTGTATATGTTTTTTGTAGGATATTCACAAAATGTGCCGGGAATTCTCACATAAAAATTGGCTGGTGTTTTACAAAGAAAATGGGTGAGTTCAAGGGATTTATGCTTTTCTTATTTGTTGCAATTTTGTAACATTTTGGCAAGGTCTATAAGTGTGCCCGTACATGTTCATGGGTGTGTCTTTTCTAAAACATACGTGTATAGGATGTACCTCACATAGGCATGATGTATGAAGACAGACTAACGCAGTAAGTGACTTGCAGCAGATCATCGTGCAAATAATATATGATGGTGCTCCACTCTCACGTGCTGCAGGCTCTGTAGTGTTTCACAGCGTTATACCTTCCTCCTTCTATCCCTCCAATATTCCTTTTACAATACAAATAACAGACTAACATGCCCACCGCTCAAATCAAGTTAATTTCATATTTCCCTCCACTAATTCACCACTAATCCTTAATAGGTTCCAGAGTAGCCTGCTACTTGCCGAAAAGTGCTACGTCTCATCAGGGAAGCACACGCTATATAAATGCAAACCCTTCCCTTCTCCATCCCTCCACTATCCTTTTCATTCCAAATAACAGACAAATTAATCTCATATTTCACTATACTAATTCACTACTAATAATTTGTTGGTTCCGGAGTAGCATGCTACTCAACGAAAAAGCGATTCAACACCTCGTCAGGGGTAGTAAGCCTATATAAATGCAATTACAATACAATACAATACAGAAAAGCTGGTGCATTGAAATTTTCAGGCACTAAGAAGCCTGGATGCCCATTTGGTCTTTGTATTTATTTTTCTTTTAAATGTCAGATTCCATGTGACCATCAAGGATTTAATAGCAAAATATATTGCCTGCTCTTGACACAGAAGCAATTTTCAAGATTATGCAGTCTTGCACAAAATTCCGTAGTCTCTCAATTAGAGGTGAAACTGGTGGGAAAGAGTATTTTAGCTGGAATTATGTGCTTTTTTAACCCAATTTATTGTTTCCTATGCGTGAATGGGAAGTAAACCGGCTTCAGTTTGTTTTGTTGCTTCTCTGACGTAATGTGGTCTTCTAACATTTTCGAAATTACTCTATTTTAGCAGAATGAAAAAATGGGCTGTTAGTCTTAGTCACATACTAGTCCATCTTTTTTTGCTCTCTGTTCCACAAAAGACACGTACTAACGGTATCAGTCTGGAACACACCCCAAAAAGGACAGGATACCTCAACTGATAGGACACGTCCCACCTATAAGAAAATCAAGACACCACAAACATGTTTCATAATTTTGGGGGTTTTCTCAGTGAAGTTACTATCCCCCACATGCATCATTGAGACATTTTGCACTTCTTAATTTGCGAAAAATAAGGAATCGCAAATTAAGAAGTGCAAAATGGTATGCATAATTATTTTCGGTATTCATTTGTGATTCGGTAAAAATCGCAATTTTTACCGAATCCCAAATAAATACCGAATTCTTAAGTGCATTTTCGCTATTCCCATTGGTTCCTATGGGCCAAAAGGCCCATAGGAAGCAATGGGAAGGCATTAGCAAATTGCGAGTGGCACTTTGAAAATTTCAGGGAGGAGGACCCCCCCATGCACCCCTGAAATGTATTTTTCGCAAACATGAATGTTGAAAAAAAACATTTTCATCATTTGAAACACTTTTTCCAAATTTACCGAGTGGTTCAACCACTCGGTAAATTTGGCACCCTAATTGCGAATTTACACTTTGAAAAGTAATGATGCATTGCTTTTAAGAAATCGCACATCTGCGACTTCTTAAAAGCACCCGCAATTTTAGAACTCGCAAAAATGTTACGAATTCTAAAATTGCTTCATGCATCCCAAAAAGCACTTTTGCATTCGCAAACGGCCGATTTTAAGGAATCGCACCGTTTGCGACTACAAAAATGCTTGATGCATGTGGGGGTATGCAACTGATTTTCAGAGAAATATTTTGTAGAATTAAAAACGTATGTTCTTTTCTGAAAGAAAGAGAATTTGCCGTTGTGTTCTAAAGTTTTGAATTCTAGATTGAATGTTGTATAGCTTTATTTCACTCTGTGTGCCCCAGAAATGCCTTGTCAGCACCTGAGTCTATTTCTCTACTGTTTCATGCAGCGACAATGATTGTTTCATGTTAAAAAGGCTAAAAAGTTTGTGATCCACCATCGGACCGAGAGAACAGTGACTCAGACTCAGAGGGGGACAGCTGACTCGGGACTGCATACAAGAAGTGGGGTCTCAGGTGTTATAAAAATGTATATTTGTGACTTTGTAATACTGCATGAAGTCTTTATGGATGGGGTGCTGGGCTGTGCTGCAGGTTTATGCTCCAGATTGTTTTACTGTGTTCACAGTATGAAAACAAATAAAAAATGTTTTTAGAAAAAAAAGGCTAAAAAGGTATGTCTAAAAGCTTATATTTTAGTTTTTTTGCTCATCTCTAACTTTTTACAGAAACCAACTCAACGTGCTGGACGTTTTAGAAGGCTGTGCTCACAGCATATCCTTGCCTATCAACATCAAGTCTGTTTTCCTTGTAGCGGAAGACCGCTGGCTTCTTGTAGAAAGCAAGACAAATCAGTATGTTGAACATTTTTGTTTTAAAATTTCCAAAGAGTCCATTGCCATGGCTTTTTTATGTTAATGCACATTTATGCAAACTGCTTATTGCTCTGTATACATGACCTCATAAACCTATGCCTGTCTTACTACATTTTCTTGAAGTTTCTCTCTATCTCCTCATTCATGAGATTCTCATCCCCGCAAGGTCTCTCCTCAAACCTAACTTTGTTGTTAGATGTTGTTTAAATACTTGTAATTGTTTAGACGTTGCACTTTCTTCATCTTAGTAATGTAACATTATATCTACTAGTTTTATTTTCACAGCCACATGATCACGTTTGATTAGACGTTATATTCATTACTCATTTTATCAGTGTAAGTGGCTATCTGAATAATGTAATATATGTTGCTAAGTTTGCATTTAATTGGTTCAGTGTGCCAGCAAGAAATTTGGAATACGGTTCGACATGGCTTTATGAAGCGATGCTGCCCTGTGCTTGTCTGTTTCCTTGCATGTTTCCCTCTGTGAACTTGACAGGCACACAAGTCCACTGAGGGTTCTCTTACATACTGTCTATGAGGCACCAAAGCTGGGCTCTGATATTGAGGGGCACTCCGAGAGCCTACTTCTTTGCAAGCCTGGCTACCATCCCATCAACCCAAGCTCTGAGAGCACCAGTAGTGGTGACAAGATAATAAATGGTGGAGAAACAAGCCTTTTTACTTATATAGACCCACCAGCTCCTTCGAAGTAAAATCTGTGTGGCCCACTTTACTGGGGTCCTATGTTTGGAAGATGTGTTGAGTTCGACTATCCAAATATTTTGTGGATATGGGTTCATGTGTGATCTCTCATGTGTTCCTGAATTGGTGAATGTTGTAGTCCACTGATTTCAATGTGCCTGTCTTATCTTATCTTATCTTATCCAGAATTTATACAGCGCACGTACACCCAAGGGTTTCATGGCGCTAACCAACAGTGCTAGGAACTAAACCCATGGAGAAAAGAGGGGGGTTACGCCAGCTTCTGCACAAAGAGCCATGTCTTAAGTTGCTGCCTAAACTGGAGAAGAGTGGTAGCGGAACGAATCTCCAGGGTGAGGGTGTTCCATAGCTTGGCAGCAAGCGTGGCAAATCTGCGTCCTCCCTTACGTTGGAATTTGAAACGAGGAATGATCAGGAGGGTTTGAGAGGCAGACCGAAGATTGCGTAAAGGGATGTATTCAGGCAAAAGATCCTGAATAAACTTGGGGCTACGAACATTAAGGGCTTTGAACATCATGCAGGCAGTTTTGAAGAGAGTACGTTGTACAACAGGAAGCCAACGCAATTGCTTGAGCAGCGGTCTAGCGGATTGCCAACGAGAGAGGCGATAGATAAGTCTGGCAGCTTGGTTCTGAGCCAGCTGCAGACGCTTGCTGAGGGCAACCGGAAGGCCAAGATAAATGGCATTAGAGTAATCTAAGTGCGACAGCACTAGGGCCATTACAACCTGAGTCAAGGCGGATTGGGCAAACAATCGGCTATCTTCTTTATTCTGCAAAGCTGAAAAAAGCATGATGACACTACAGCATTAAGATGAGGTCTCAATGAGAGCTCATCATCAATCAAAACCCCCAAGCTTTTCACAGATTTGGATGGATTGGGAGGGGGGCCAAGTATAGAAGGCCAGTAATGAGGTCCCCAGAAGAGCTTACTTTTGCCGAACAGAACCAATTCTGTCTTTCCAGGATTCAGCTTGAGATGGTTACTGTCCATCCATTGACCTATAAAAAGCAGGGTGGATTGAAATTGAAGGGCAGATTCAGGGGAGTCGTCGATAGTGAAGGTGAGTTGCAGATCGTCTGTATAGTTGAAAGTGGTTACTTTAAAGGATTGTAATAAGTTCAACAGAGGGAACATGTAAATGTTAAACAGGATCGGTGATAAGGAAGAGCCCTGCGGGACTCCGCAGGTAGTGTACAATTTAGATGAAGAAAAGGGGGGAAGACCTACAGATTGGGAACGGGAACTGAGGAAAGACCTAACCCAGTCGTGGGCGAGGCTGCGTATGCCGGCTAGTTTGACACGGTCGAGAAGAATGTCATGGTCGACCGTGTCAAACGCGGCCGACAGATCAAGCAGAACCAGGGCCTGGGGAATGCCTAGGTCTGCATTGTGGCGTAGAGAATCCAGAACTGCTGTAATAGCTGCTTCGGTGGAGTGGGCTGGGCGAAATCCCGCTTGGACAGGGTCTAAAAAATCCGGCTGTTCAATGAAGTTAGAAAGATGAGTGGTGACATGAGCTTCCAGAACTTTCGCCAGATAAGGTAACAAAGAGATAGGCCTATAGTTCGAAAGTATGGCAGGGTCCCAGCCTGGCTTCTTCTGTAATGGTACTACCACAGCCTCTTTAAAGGAGCTAGGTACCACGCCCGATACTAGGTAGCTGTTGAGAAGGCTCAGTATGGGCAGGGGAAGGGCAGTGATCCCTTTTTTTAAGATCTGGGGTGGACAGCAATCATGAGGGGAGCCTGACTTGACCCTAGCTGTCAGGGCAAGCAGGGACGGGACATCCATCAGAGGAAAGGAATCAAGGGAAGAAGTATTGGAAATCAAGGTAGCATCATAGGGAGTAGGGAGGGTAACTGGGATGCTGGACTTGATGAGCTTAATTTTATCTTGAAAATATTTATTAAGGGTATTACAAAAGTCTTGCGTGGCTTTAGGTTTGGGCTGGGTTCTTGCTGGATTAGTGAGTTTGTCAACAATGGAAAAAATGTCCTTCGACCTATTAAGAGAGTTTTCAATAATGTTGGAAAAAAATTCCGCTTTGCAAATAGAACGGCCTTCATATAGGTAGAGGTGCCTGTGTACCTCAATTTGGTGGACAGCTTTGTGCAAGTCTGCTCTGAACCTAGGCTATGTCTTGGATCTCTCTCTACAAAACCGTGTGTTTCTGTTGGTGGGAAGAGGTTGCAGACCAACCCCTTGAACTAGCTGAGCTTTCCCTGCTAAGATAAAACCAACCCATCCCCGTATCCATATATATGAATAATTAAAAATTAACTTGCAATGTAAAAATTATTACGATGTAATGGTACTGTTGGTGTAGTGAATTGTGATGTTGTGTCCCGATGTAGTGACTCCCAATGTTGCACATCACGAATTAATGACAGTCAATCGTTACTGCAAAGTGTGACCCTCGTAACAAAATCTAATGAGGAGAAGGGCAGCTAATAGAGAGAACTGGTTTCTTCCAAAATATATTGATCTTGTATGTTTTCTTAAAAGATAAGAAATCACTAATGTAAGCATGGGACTCTGTAGAACCTCTTTCTCTCATTAGAAAAATTAAGAAAAATGTGGCGATGAACTCTGGTCTATTGCTCCTGTCAGTCACAGCTTTTTCTGTCTCCTGGCCCTTCTGCACTTTCCAGCTATAATAGGAAAGTTCTGCCGGCAACCAGGTGTCATTTTACAAGACTTAGGCCTCTTGTGGTATTTTGAGCAGCTTTCTAGTTCCAGAAATTAGCAATACAAATGGACACCCAATTCCCAGCTCTGTCATATATCAGGCTGATAGGGGCTCTTAGAGGCCTTTTTAATTCTGCACCATGCCGCCCTCCGAGAGTGATCACGCAAGGGTTTTGTTTAACGATGCGAAACCCTGATCAAATCATACTAAAGACCTTGCTGTTCTCTTTTGTAATATTGTCGGCAAACTGGCTCAGTTCATGTTTTAGAAATCTGTTTTGTAGAGCAATTATGTCGGAGTCCTTTTTACTACAGAAGACCTCAATGCCAAAAGTCCTAATCTTTTGTGTCCCGCCATCTTTTGCCAAACTCTTCCAATGGTAAGCTCTGTTCTCCCTCCCATGGATAAAAAAAACCCTTGGGGTCCTGGTTTGCACCTTTCCAATTCTTTAAGTGGGTCCATCTGGCTGAGGATATCTGCTGTACACAAAGAGACCAAGGAACCAATTCTGAATCAATCGGAGTGGTATTCCTTGTTGGGATACAGCCCAGCTTGATCACCAGTTTTGTATGTTCCTGCAGTTACTGTTGTTGGAACACTGGATCCGTTTTTTTAGGTATGTTTCTACATCCGGTATGACCACCTTGGACTGCAGGGCAGTTGCCGAGGCCACTGACACAGACCTGGCCACACAAGAACCTGCCAAACACCAAAGACACTTCCAACCCCACCATGTTTCCCCTCCTTGAGACCTGGATTGCCCCATCTCCCATTTGCCTCTTGCTCAGAGGATGAGCCAAAAATCTGAGATAACTATGAGGAAAAGGACCCAGTAAAATTCAACCATGCAAAGAAGGAATTATTGACTGGAGTCGCTAATTTCAACCTCAGTAATTCCAGCCTTACATCTCGTGCATCTCGTAATCAGACCCCAAGTGTTGTAGTTTCCTTTGATAGGGAAATGTGACCTGGTTGAAAAGTGGGTGTCAATCTTATCTCAATTCCTACAGACTAGTTCTGCAGCATACCTCTGAAGTCAGGCTTTTGGCGCTGTAGCCCCAGAAAAAGGAGGGGTGAAATAAGACATATAGAAAACATGGAAAAGAGTAGAGTAAACCATCAAAATCTAATATTTCGATCCTTCGATTTTGCCACCCTTACTTACCTCCCTTCTGTCATTATCCGATCTGTTGCATTTTCCAAAACATTGAAAGACTTGTGTGAACGGGTTAGGGCTTACAGAGCATAGGAAAAAGATCGATGTTCAATTGCGCTTTTGTGAACATACAATAATCAAACAATGTGTAACATTAATTGTCAGTGTAGAAAATGTTGAATCTGTTTTAATAGTCTTCTTTTCTTTACCACTTTCAGAAAATTCCTCTTAACTAAGCCATTAAATATGAGCGTGGAGAATGCTGGAGTGTGCCAGCTGCATGCAGTCAGCGAAGAACCCAACAGCACTGGATTTGGTGTAACATCAGGTACAGCCCATCTCCTTTACCTGTCCTGTATCTGCAAACCAGTGGATTCCTTCGACCAGGTGGAGCTTACTGGAATGATATAAGTCATTGTGTAGAGATTTTATTAAATAAAGATGTAGATATTTCTGTTTGTGTCGGGAACTAGAGTGATACATACACTGCCCACTAAAGTGCTGAATCCTTTTGTCCTACACATTCCTTTATTTTGACTAACCTTCCCAGACCAGTTTTAAAGGTATCACAATTGATGCGTGTTTACAGCATGTGTTTGATACACAGAGAATGAAAACGTAAATCTCAGGGTTTAACTCAAAAGCGCAAACAAGCACTGGTAACCTTAATGTTTGGAAATGTTCTTGCATTTTTAAAGAATAGTTTTCTACACTGGCCTGAACTGGGTGATCAGTTCCAAAAGGGAGATGGTCAGGAGGGCCGACTAGGAGTATTAGGACAGTTACCTTGTCACCAAAGCACTCTCAAGTGCAGTTCCAACTTTTATGCTCAGACCATCATAGACTTCAGTAGAGTGGTGCTGATGCAAGGGATACATGATGCTGTAGGATGCTGAGGGTGTTGTGTGGTCAACGGGGAGCTTCCTGGGTTGTTCCTCAGTCCACGGTTTAGGCAGGGTGACTTTGGCCACAAAGTTGATGTCTCTTGAAGCTCATTTTGTCCCAGCAGAAGTCCAGTTTCAATTGGACTACTGGTCTCTGGTCACAGCAAATCCAGCATTTCTTCTTGGTGGAGGCTAGGGTCCATCTTGGAGGATCAATCTGTACTCTGACAACTCTCGTGGGTCCTGCAGACTCGGGTGCAACTTTTGAGTATAGAGGAGTGGTCTTCTTGGCTGCACGTTGGCAGTCAGTCGCAATTCAATACTTGTGGCTTCTGACTGGCCAGGACAGGCTACTTCAGCTATTATGGCCCTGGTGCTGGAACAAGAAGTCAGCTGCCTTACAATGACTTCCGGCTATGTGTGGCATCTACCTATCCATGAGTGCACTATTGTGCCTACTCCCAAGATGTCTGAACCCCTGTCTTGGTGTGGGGAGCATGGTAGCCGGCCTTAAAGATGTGGCTACTTAAGAACTACACTCTCACAGAAAAAATGGTTTGCCAACTGGTTTCCTTTCTCTGTTTCTGCCACCAGCCAGTCTACCTGAACAAAGGGTCAGCCCTTCCTGAGTGTGGTTGCCTTTTGCCCCTCAAAAGCGTCTTCCCCTTTGAAGCTTTGCCTTTTGGGCTCACACCGTATGTGGCTCCCTGCGTGGGGGAAGTAACACGTCTCCCACAAGCAGGCCTCTATTGTTCCTGTGCTTGGGAGCTGATCACACTCCCCAGGAGGGCCGAAGACTCTCTGGTGGCCAGCATCTGTGAATGGCCAATGGTGAAACTGGTCAGCAAAGTGGCAACTTTCATAAAGTTGCCTTTCCTTAAGAGTTACATTAAAGTCGACTTGGGCGTTAAGTCAGGTTTAATGCCACGATTAAGGTGAAATATTGAAGTACCCTTTTTGGCGGTCTTTCAGGAATGAGCACAGCTGAGGTACCTGCATGTTACCCTGTACTTGACAGTGAAGCCTCCAGTTTTTCCACAGCAAAAACAACAATTTGGGGCTTTTACTGTTAGTACATGTGAAACTACATGTCCTTTCTAATAATATACAGCTTCCTACATTAGGAATCGATGGGTTTCCTTAAGGGAGACATACCATTAAGTGAAGTGTGGCTTTGCAATGGGTTTAAATGGCAAAGTCACTCTAGCTGTTTAAAACTCCTCTTCTAGTCGGCAGTCACACTCAGTGGCACAATCAATGCAGCAGTCCTGGGTGGACTCTTCAACTTACAGGCCCTTGGTACCATATACTAGCGACTTATAAGTGAGTTAATTTATGCCACGTCAACATACATGTTGTAAAGGGTTAGAACACTGGCACTGAGGTCTGGTTAGCAGGCCTCAGTGCACTCTTGGAGTCGAAAAACCAGCATCAGCCCAAACCTTTGGAGGCGACCATGCAAAAAGAGGCATTTTCTTACAATTAGCAACCTTCTTCATTGGTCAACCTCCATTTGTGCTCAACCCTGGAACAAACAGTCTCTATGACTAGCTGCCAACAGACAAGTTGCAAGACAAGTTAGCTGCATGTGGACTGGTGCCTCACCTTTGGGCCTGTGCATACAGGGGGTGTTTTTTTATACTTACCGCACTCCTGTCTCAGCTCTATGGAGAACATGGACTCCGAGTCAGGTGGCGCAAGACAGTGATCGCAATGACCCAGCTGCAGCTGGACAGCACAGTCATGGAGGGAGCATATCATTCCTCTTTGTACTGCACTTTGACACGTGGACTGACCCTCGGCCCTACCTTCGGGAAGTGGTCTCTAGCTGGACTGCACCAGAAAACCAGAGAAACTAGTGATCTGACCAAGCCTTCTTCCTACAAATTGTCGCGTAGCTGGTCTGTCAGCACCATTCGGGCATACAGTGCTGATTGGTGCTTTTGTTTACTGCAGTGCCTGAGGTGCGTGGGAGTGGTATTCGGAGCCAGGTAGCACAAGGCTATGATCGTATCGATCTGGCGGCAACTCTGCAAGATTAATGCAGTCACAAAGGGAGCACAACATTTCCACTGCAAAGTAAATGGTATATGCTGCATATAGACAAAGACTTGTGCAGTTAAACGCTGTCTCTGAACTCTAAAAGGTTAAAATGCTTGCTGAATCTAAACAAAATCAGCCTGGGCTGGCTAACAACAAAGAAAGTAAGTAAACAAACGGAATATTTGAAAACTCTTGACAGTTGCAAAAGTTTAACAAGGGGGCCCCCTGGAAAGTGTACGCCCTTGGCCAGAGCCCTCTTTACCCATGCCTTAAAACGTCTCTGGCCATTGGTAAATATCTGCCATCCCTAAGACATATGCATGGTTTTCTGTGTTTATATACATTTTGTAATTTTTAAGCTGAGAGGCTACTAGGGATCTTGCAATAGCAGAAGAAACATGTTGACCTGTTAGGAACTGGGTTCATTATCCACCTTGAGTTCCCCACACTATTTTAATGTCCCAACCCAGGCGTGTCCTAATTAAAGGTTTATGCTCTGAGGTTAGGATTTTTAATCCACACTCACTTCTTATATGGAGTTCCCTAGAATATTAGTTTGCACTATGCACTTTTTTCAAAAAGAGCTCTCACTTTACGCTGATGAACTTGCTCACCTCCTTATAACAACGATCGGGTGAGTGTAGGTTGGTCGATGATGAATCATGGCACCTGGGTGGTGTGTGAGGCCATACCAACAACTTAGAAAAAAACAAAAATTCTCTTATCTCAGAGGACAGGCCGACACACCACAATTGTGAGATTCTACTCTTTTTTACATCCTCACCAATACCGTTACTGGCGTGTGTGTGTGTGTTGTTTCTTCAGCATTGCGCCTGCTTTTTTGTGTGTATGGTTACTGTTTTAGGGAGACCGGAGCTGGGCTTGTATACTCTCTCCTTCCTCCTCTCCTTGTCATTGGTAAAAATTATTACTGGACGCCATGTGCATCTTGCCATCAGCACTGAAGTAGAATTTGACTCTATTATTAAAGCATATATTGCTGGTGGTGGTATAATCCCACAAACCCACAAATCTTTTATAATCTCTTATTGTGATTGTTTGCTTTTATACCTCTACATGCTGACTTACAAGGGCTTTAAAGCACTTACACAACTGTGCAAAAGAGACAGAGCAACATTAAACCAGAGTGCCATGGTTAAATGATAAATAACTTGCAATGCACAAAGAGTAGCTGTAAAAGTAAATAACATTCTGGCACTTATAAATGAATATTGGCACCAGTGTAGTTCTTAAATACTGTCACTTCAGACCAAACTCTTTAGTTCTGTGTAAAAGGCAGGCAATCTGAAAGAAACAGGTTAGTATTAGATTCCTTACCTTAGAATATCCCCAGGCGTCAGTCTGGATCCGGAAACTTTTGCGTAGCAGTACCCCTGCGCGTCGGTAGGCGTCGTCTGCAGGCGTCCCCTGCGGCTCCGCGTCGTCGGCGTCGTGCGCCGTGATGACGTCGCTGGAGTATATAGACGCCGCCTCCGCGCGCTGACGTCAGTTCTTCTTTTTTCCGCGCCAGTTAGCGCAGATCCGAAGAGCAGTACTCCGGTCTTTTGACCAAGTGTTTATAAAACGTAATCTTTCTACGGTGCCGGTAGGATGCCTGGGTTTAAGAGCTGCGACGAGTGAGACCGCATGATGTCGGTCACCGACCACCATCGACTCTGCCTCCGGTGTCTGGGCGCGGACCACGACGTGGAGTCCTGCGTCGACTGTCGGGCCTTGACTGGAAAAGCTAGGCGGGAGCGGTCCCGCAAGCTTCTCGAGCTCCGAGTGTCGGCCCCGCGTCGAGAGCGGTCCCGGTCCGGTCGGAGGTCGAGGGAGCGGTCGAGGGAACGATCGCGGAGCCGCCATGGGCGCTCCGGGAGTCGCCACCATTCCTCCGGTTCGTCAGGTAAGCACAAGAAGTCGGGGCGTCGCCATCGCACCCCTGACTCCCCCCGACGCCCGCGTGCTGCGGCCGGGGGCTCGGGTGACCCCACCCCCGCGGGCCCGCGTGGGTCGCCGACGCCGTCTACCCCATACCCGTCGGTCCCTGGGGAAGGCGCGTCGCGTGAGGAGATCGAGGCCTTCCTCATTGCTATGAGGGCGAGGTCTCCTCCGGCGGGGCCTTCGGCGCCTGCGGGGCCGTCGGTCCCGTCTGGGGGCCCGAGTGGTTCGGGTGCTTCTGCCCCGACGCCGCCGGTGGCTCCGGTCCCGGCGCCGCTGGGTCCCTCAGGTTCGTCGCCGGCTGGTCTCCCGGCCTCTCCGGCGTCGGTTCCTTTGGGCCAACCCGTGGTACCGCCTCCGCGTAGTGCGGCGACTCCGCCGTCGGCTCCGGCCGGCGTCGGGTCCCCGGCACCGGCGCCGCGCGGCGCCACCCCCCTTTCCTCCCCGACTCCGGACACGGAGTCGGACCGGCGTCGGCCGACGCCGGATTCGACGCCGATGGGGCCCGTTGACCCCGATGTCTATATCGTCGACCCAGAATATGGGTATGATGAGGATGAGTATGGAGAGGGTTGGGAGGGGTCTGAGGACCCTTTATCCCGTGCCTGCCAGTATGATGTGGACTGGGTAGGTGATCTGGGTGATGCCAGTGGCCTGGACGAGTCGCCCAACCCTGGGTTTGTCTCCCCGTCCCCTGTGGCGTCCGAGGCAGGTGCTGCCTATTCAGTGGTCCTGATGAGGGCTGCCAAGGCCTTACACCTTGAGCTCCCCGTCGCGAAGGTCAAACCGAACATTCTGACCGAAGTGTTTAAACCGCAGTCATGCCCCCAGGAGCCTCTGCTGCCGTTTAATGAGGCCCTGACGGATGTCCTTTTGGGCACCTGGTCCAGGCCCGCTTCCGGTGCACCGGTTGACCGGAATGTGGCACGGCGTCACCGTCCATGCACGGACGACCCGGCCTTTTTATCCACCCATCCCTCCCCGGAGAGTCTGGTGATCCAGGCCTCCACTTCGCAGTCCGCATTTCCTACGGCTCCGCCCGATCGGGAATCAAAGCGGTATGACCAGTTTGGTAAAAAGGTCTTTTCCTCTTTGAGCGCTGGACTGCGGTCTTGTAATACCGCGTGCCTCTTGGGCCGCTACACCCACTCCCTGTGGGACACGGTCGAAGAGTGTTTGCCGCAATGCCCCCAGGAAGTGCGGGACAAGCTTACCCGGGCCTTGGTTGAAGGACGGGATGCGGCGCGGTACTCGATCCGTTGTGGTCTGGACACGACCGACTCCCTGGGACGGGCCATGTCCACGACGGTGGCGATTCGTCGCCATGCTTGGCTGAGATCTGCCAACTTCTCGCCAGACGTCCAAAATACACTCATGGACATGCCATTTGATGGCAGTCGCCTGTTTGGTGACAAAGCGGACCACGCGCTGGAGCGCTTCAAGGACTCCAGGGTCACGGCCAAGTCCTTGGGTCTTTCGACCCAGCGCCAGCAGACGGGTTCGTTTCGCCCCTTTCGTGGCCAAGGGAGGGGCGGTCCCACACGTGCTGCCAGCCACGCGCCGCAGAACGCTCCCCAGCGCGGTGGCGGCCGTGGTTTCCGCCGTGGTGGCGGTAGAGGCCAGCGGCGAGGTCAGTCCACGCCTCCCCCCGCTGCTGCATCCAAGCCTTCCTAGTCCGAGCTTTCGGGCTCACGTGACGCCAGTGGGTGGCAGGGTTCGCCATCACCACTCCCGCTGGCGCACGATAACATCGGACAGGTGGGTGCTGCAGCTCGTTCGGTGGGGCTACGCCCTCCCCTTCGAGTCCACTCCTCCAGCCATGCCACCGCAGAACCACCGTGTGTCGGGGGACCACTTGACACTTCTGCAGGAGGAAGTTACGGCCCTCTTGGCCAAGGGGGCCATCGAGCGCGTTCCTGGGCCAGAAGTAGGGTGTGGTTGCTACTCCCACTACTTTCTGGTGCCCAAGAAGGACAAAGGAGGCCTGCGTCCTATCTTGGACCTACGGAACGTCAACGGCTTCCTCCGAAAGGAGAAGTTCAAGATGTTGACTTTGGCTCAGGTCTTGGCTGCTCTAGACCCACAAGACTGGATGGTAGCGTTGGACTTGCAGGATGCGTATTTTCACATCCCCGTCCTGCCGGCCCACCGGCGTTACCTGCGGTTCACGGTAGGCCACGAGCACTTTCAGTTTATCGTGCTCCCATTCGGCCTTACCAGCGCCCCACGGGTGTTCACGAAAGTGATGGCGGTGGTCGCAGCTCATCTGCGCCGGTTAGGGGTTTCGGTCTTCCCCTACCTCGACGACTGGTTGTTGAAGGCGGGCTCGCCCCAGACAGTCGTCCACCACCTTCAGATGACGGCAGACCTCCTGCACGAGCTGGGGTTTTCCATCAATGTGCCGAAATCACACCTGTGTCCCTCTCAAAAGCTCCTTTTCATCGGAGCGGTTCTCGACTCAGCGCAGTTTCGGGTTTATCCCCCGGAACGGCGGGTCCGGGATATTCAGGCTCTGATTCCCATCTTTCAGCCGTTATCCCGGGTTTCGGTCAGGTTGACGCTGCGGCTTCTGGGGCTGATGGCCTCCTGCATCCTACTGGTGCATCACGCCAGGTGGCGGATGCGGGCTCTGCAGTGGGACCTGAAGTTTCAGTGGGCCCAGCATCAGGGCAACCTATCCGACCATGTCCTGATCTCGGAGGGCACTGCGAGACAGTTGCAGTGGTGGCTTACGGACCGCGATTGGGTCAGAGGCAGATCCCTCTCCCTTCCCCAACCGGAGCACGTGGTTGTGACGGACGCGTCCCTCCAGGGCTGGGGTGGCCACTTGGGAGAGGCGGAGATCAGAGGCATCTGGTCTCCGGCGGAGTCCCGGCTCCATATCAACCTGTTGGAGCTACGGGCGATTCGCCTAGCACTGAAGGCATTCCTCCCCTTTGTCAACGGGAGTGTAGTGCAGGTGTTCACGGACAACACCACCGCCATGTGGTACTGCAACAAACAGGGCGGTGTGGGGTCGTGGACCCTTTGCCAGGAGGCTCTGCGTCTCTGGCAATGGCTGGAACGTCAGGGCGTGACTCTGACGGTTCAACACCTGGCAGGTTCTCTGAACGCCAGGGCGGACGAACTCAGCCGTCGGTGCTCGGTGGATCACGAATGGCGTCTGAACTCGGACGTGGCGAGAGGCCTCTTTCAGCAATGGGGAGAGCCTTGGTTAGATCTATTCGCCACAGAAGAGAACGCGCAATGTCATCAGTTCTGCGCGTTGGAGTTTCCAAGACGGCACTCGCTCGGCGACGCCTTTCGGCGCGAGTGGAGTTGCGGTCTGTTGTACGCCTTTCCGCCTATACCACTTCTGCCCAGAGTGCTGAAGAAGATCAGGCGCGACCGGGCCCAAGTTATCCTTGTGGCTCCGGACTGGGCTCGAAGGTACTGGTATCCCGAGCTACTCAGCATGACAGTCGGTCCCTCGATCCGCCTGCCCCTTCAGGAGGACCTTCTGTCGCAGCAGCAGGGGACGGTCCTCCACCCGAACCTGTCCAGTCTCCACCTCCATGCTTGGAGATTGAGCGGCGACAGTTGAGGCCATTTGACTTGCCTCCTGAAGTCTGTGATGTTATTCTGGCAGCCAGGCGTCCCTCCACAAAGTCGGTATACGCCTGCCGGTGGAACAGATTTGTGGCATGGTGCACAGCAAAGGCTGTGGACCCCCTTTCTGCCCCTCTGTCTGAGGTTCTCCTCTTCCTTCTTTCCCTTGCCCAGCAGGGCTCTGCTCTGGGCACTATCAAGGGCTATCTTTCTGCCCTTTCCGCCTTCTTAAGGCTACCTGATCAGCCATCTTTATTCAAGTCCCCTATTGTATTACGATTCTTAAAAGGCATCACGCACATGTATCCACCTGCTCCGTTCGTGATGCCTCAGTGGGACTTGAACCTGGTTCTGACTTTCCTGATGTGTGCTCCCTTTGAGCCTCTTCATTCCTGTCCTCTCCGTCTTCTCACTTTAAAGACGGCCTTCCTGGTTGCCATCACCTCTGCCAGGAGAGTGAGTGAGCTCCAGGCCCTTTCTGTTAAACCTCCTTTCTTGTCTGTTCATCCTGACAAGGTGGTTCTTAGGACTAGACCTTCTTTCCTGCCCAAGGTAGTCTCTGCTTTTCACATTGGGCAGTCCATCACCTTGCCCTCCTTCTTCCCGCCTCCGCATCCTTCAAAGGATGAAGAGCGGCTCCATCGTCTGGACCCAAAACGTGCGCTTTCATTTTACATGGATCGCACACGCCAGTTCCGGGTGGATGACCAACTGTTTGTTGGCTACGTGGGTGAGAAGAAGGGAAGGGCGGTACAGAAACGAACCATCTCTCGGTGGGTCGTCCTGTGCATCAAAGCATGCTACTCTTTGGCTCGGAAGGAGCCTCCTGTTGGGCTGAGGGCCCATTCCACTCGGGCTACGGCGGCTACTACTGCCCTGGGCCGGGGAGTCCCTTTGCAGGACATTTGCCAGGCGGCTACGTGGGCCTCGCTGCACACCTTTGCGAGGCACTACTGCCTGGACAGTCAAGTCCGGAGGGATGGCTTCTTTGGCCGTTCGGTCCTCCAGGACTTTCTGGTGTAGGTTGTATTGGTTCGCAGACCCACCACCGGGGTTGGTATTGCTGGGGTATCTATTCTAAGGTAAGGAATCTAATACTAACCTGTGTCTTTCAGATGAACAAGTTACTTACCTTCGGTAACGATATATCTGTAAGAAACAGTAGTTAGTATTAGATTCCTTACCGCCCCGCCCATCCTCCCCGTTCTGCGAACTGATACCTAGGGTTAAGGACATCCCTTTCAGGGCCCTAGTTTCATATGGCACCAGTGTTAGTTCTCACATGGCTCTGCGTGTTCTGGCGCGGAAAAGCTGTGTGCAAAGAACTGACGTCAGCGCGCGGAGGCGGCGTCTATATACTCCAGCGACGTCATCACGGCGCACGACGCCGACGACGCGGAGCCGCAGGGGACGCCTGCAGACGACGCCTACCGACGCGCAGGGGTACTGCTACGCAAAAGTTTCCGGATCCAGACTGACGCCTGGGGATATTCTAAGGTAAGGAATCTAATACTAACTACTGTTTCTTACAGATATATCGTTACCGAAGGTAAGTAACTTGTTCAACAGGCCTATAGGGTTTGTTGTGCTGTATTCTGTTTTGAAGTGCTTGTCCCTTCAGGAGTTTAGGAGGCATTCATGCTCGTGCAGCCAGATATGAGGCAGCATTCACGGCTTTTCATTATCACGTTCCACTGGTTGTGTCAGGCAAAGCAGCTATTTGAGCTCCTCCTGATGCTTTTTGTAAACAGAATGCATGTGATAATTCCAGTATTCCAGACATACGCAATGTAGTGAAGCTGTGTTCCAGGATCTGTTTGGCTAGGCCATATTTGTCTAGTCTGTGATTGCTGCCCCTCCCCCCATATTTTAGTTTTTCTGGGATGCATGGAAGTCATCCAATCAGTCTGATGAAGGGGGTAGATAATGAACGATGTAGCACACGCTACCTTTCTGTAGTGACATATATGCGACTAGTCCTTGAACTTCCTTAACACATGAAATACCTCATATTGTGTGGATCGCTGTATCATCCTACCCCTGACATCTTCTGGCTTATGTAAGTTATCTGCTCTTTGCAGAACAAGAGGATCTGCTGGACTGGCAGTGCACCCAGGTTTTGCTCCTAACCACAGTGGAGGATTGTGCTCCCTCTTATTCGTTGTGGGGAGACTGATGGTTGGTGGCTTGTGATTCTTAATGCTTCGGCCAGGCCTTTTAACCTTTACTATGGTGAGTGGGCCCTCCAACCTCCCTGTGAATATTCCAGCGAGGCCTCTAATTTGGGCCCTTCACTTCCAGGACTGCTTTGCTCATGGAGACCATGTGCTTGTTGAAGGGTGCTGTCTTTGGAGACACATTTAATGGCTTAAAAGAGGGCGGTAAAGGATAATGCTTTAGATAGTTTGTTTACGGTGGCTACAGCCGTCACTGCCACTAGTGGGTAGTCCATTTCTTCTTTCAATATAAGAGCTTTGTATAAAACTAAGCTCAGTGTAGGAGAATGCTTTCAGTTAAACAGTTTGGTTGGTACCAAAGATCTTAATGCCAAGGTGAGCACTCACCCTCCTAATAACTTTGGCCAGTTCCTCCCTCTTTTTCAAAAGGCCAAACACCGATATTTCGACCTATCTCCAAAAGTGAGTATTATGGTTAGTTGTTATGCCACCAACTTAATACATTGAGGTCGAGTAATGGACTATACTGATATATGTTTTATGGGGGCTTTCAACACATTACCTGTATGCTGCCATTTAGGGCATAAGTGGAATGATTACATAAACCTTTTTGTCACTGATAACATTATGTTTGGCCCTTTTAGCACTTGTTTTAATAATCGGCCAGAGAAAGTTTGTTGTAATTCATAGTGGGAACGTTACCATTTTTCTCATCTCAATTAACAATCTTGAGTGTTGTGAGAGTGTTTATTCAAAAGTAAAGTGAGCGCAATGGATCAAATTGTTATTTGGAGTGATCAATGTGTGAAATGGCGTCCTAGAATATCCATGTGCATTGGTTCAAACCTGAAGACCATCCTAAAATGAAGACTAGTCTGAAGCTATGGCAGCTCTTTTTTCCACTAGGTGACAACATTTTGGAGTGAGTTTCCAGATAATTTAACATTAGAATAATTTGCTAACCTCGCAGAGACACCAAAAACACATATTTTCTGAAAGTACCAGGATGCTAAACATTACTTAGCATTCTCAGGGTTTTTAAGTATTTTGCTCATGTTGGCTTATGAGTGGTCTGGGTGAAGAGCAAGTGGAATATGTTTTCGACCTTGTAGTTATGGGAGTCGAGTGAGTTGTAGCATTTCAACTTTATCTACAACCTATGCCATGACTGCAACCAGAGGTAAAATCTACCATAAGTGGATGACTCCTTATGCTTTCAGGTTTCACAGGATTTGTATACCCTTGTTGATTTCCAGTCGTCAGCAACTATCTTGTTACTGAGGTGTTCATGGTTGGGTGGAGCTTACAGTTCGGTACCTCTGCTCGGTAATGATTCTAAAGATTGGACATGATCGAATGCTATAGAACAAGCAAGACCTGTGGCTTTATGAGTAATGTCATTGACTCAATGGATCGAGACGTCCTTTGTTGTGAAATGTTTGTGTGCCTACTTTAAGCAAGAAGGACTTGTCTCACAAAAGGTGTCGGCATTGCTTCATTCTATTTCCAGTTGCAATGAAAAATGATTTAGAGCAACCACAGGAAAGTGAGTAGACAAGATTCAATCAACGTTGTCTTTGTTGCAGGATATAATTAGAATTTGACACTCTTACCATAGCACTGAAATCAATAAGTCTCACGTCTTTTTGCTATTGTAGGCCTGGAGTTGACCATTCCGCATACAATTTCAAGTGACCATTTACCTTCAGAGAATCTGAGTGCAGCAGTGGGGCAGAAGATCATCGCTCCAAATAGGATTCTCTCCGATGGCAATAATTATGCCACCATTGTGGTTGGATTCCCAGACCTCTTGGTAAGCATCTGATATTGTGACTTGTTCTGCGTTTATTCATCTGATTTACATATATGAAATATACACGTTCTTAAATTTGAAAGTACATTTACTTAATTCTTTACTATACCATTTGGATTAATGGTGGTTAATGGCAGAATAAATCCATTGGTTTGCATATTCTCTCAAATCTAAATCGTGCTGAAAGGAAATATTGTTTTTAGTACTTACCGAAAGTTAAATGAT
The DNA here is from genome assembly GCF_964261635.1 of Lissotriton helveticus. NCBI lineage: Eukaryota > Metazoa > Chordata > Amphibia > Caudata > Salamandridae > Lissotriton > Lissotriton helveticus. The sequence goes on along the minus strand of NC_136069.1, from coordinate 422,609,712 downwards.
ACCAATTGTCAAAAGGTTATTTCGACGGGGTTCCAATGTTTGGGGCCAACTGCCCTTAGGGTGCACGCACAACATTGCACTCTTCTGTGACTTTGCACAGAAAATAGTGACTGAGAACCAACACCGGAAGAAGGGTTGTAGTGGGAGAATGAGTGGGTAAGCTCCTTCTGTAAAGAAAGAGGAACTTGTGCCAAAGAAACTTGATGAATAACGCACAATGTGCTTTAAGAAAATGTTTTGCCAGTTCAGTGCCCCATTTGCTGAGGGTTTGAGAGGGTGTATTGTTGAAAAATATAGTGGTTAAGGAAGATGGAGCATGCCCATGCAAAATGTTTAGAAGAATAACCAGGCCTTAAAAATAATCCTCTATTTTATTGCTAGCTAGTGCAGTTTACGACCAGAGTAATGCACCAGCTATTCCTAAAATAAAGGGAGCAGCAGAATTGTGTACCTATTGGGGCCTCTTTAGTATTTTTTCATAGAACTAGGTAGCAGGCGTTTGTGAGTGGCAGGCGTGTTTGAATTAGCTTGGTTACCACTTCCTTATGGTGGGTTGTTGGTGTGAAAGGGAGAATCTTTTAAACGCTTAAGTTGCCGGAAGCAAGTGTTTGGCACATTTCCAAATTGTTTTTTGGAGACAAATTTGTATCCATAACAACACCTACATTTTTGACAGTCCTAGATAGATTTGGACATTTGGAAGTCTTGGTCAGAGAAATAATTGTCGGGAAAGCCCTGTACTTTCAGTAAGCACTTTGTGAACCTGGCTATGATTGAGCAAAACATCAGTAGAATTTTGAACAAATCATTTACGCCTGTATGCTTTATGAACCAGAGTTGCATTGCCGGATGAATGATCCTCTGACCAATACCTTCTTGTTATAAAGTCATCATGAAAGTGACTGGTAGCACAGTGCCTTTGGATGGATCTGATGTTCAGGGTAAAGATAACCAGCACCCAGTTAAGATGGTTTGGCTGTTAAATCTCACAAATAGAGCACTCCCCATGTCCTTCTAGGGGATGTATGACATTACAACGCATGCTTTTACCACGCATGCCTTACATCGCAGTTTTTACAACGCATGCTGTTACAACGCATAGCGCTTAGGGGTGCTTGATAGTGAATAGTTTAATTTACTATTCCAACTCCAGTCCCCGTGGATAGTAGGGAAGGTGTTGGATAGTAAATTAAAACTATCCCCTATCCCAGAGCGCCCCCCAGTGCAATGCGTTGTAATGGTTTTCGTTGTAAAACCTGCGTTGTAAAAGCACTGCGTGGTAAAAGTTGCATGGTAAAGGATGTTTACCCTTCTGGGTCTAGACCATTCTGACCTGGACCTTTGAAATATAGGTTCCTAAACCTGAAGCTGACAGGTGTCAATCTCAGGTTAAGGGGTGACAAATTACATCGATGGAAGCACATCAGGACAGCAATACTTTGCCAAACAAAATCTGATGTGCAACAAATTCCACAGGATGACGTCAAACTTTTGAGACTTCTGCTTGCATTGGATATTTTGCAAATGGAGACCTTCTTCACATTCTTTACTGATATGCAAATCCTTGTGTATTTAGTCTAACACAGGATAGTGAGGTGTTTTTTATGGTATCAAATGTTAGGGATGTTGGTGATTGTACGATCTACATGTGTTAATGTGTATGGGCATAGATTCACTGGTTTGTTTGGATAATATATACGACAAGAAAAATGACCTTATTCCCTGTGCCCCCGGTAATCCCCAGTGGGATGGTAAGGGGAGGTAGACTCATCAGGATTTCTAGATAATGGTGTTTCTCCCAGGGACATCGGCTGCTAAAAGCAGATGAAATCTTGTGGTGAAACACGGGGGGAATATACAGGAATCAGCATGGAAATATTGATTCCCAAATGTTGTTCCATAAGCACAAGATTGTTTTCCACCCTTCTTCAGAATTACTGATGCGCTTGTTACAAGTGACACCAGTGGCAGGGTTGGAATATAAAGTAGAAACCCTACCCTTAGCGCTACTTCGCGGTCAATTTTCTAAGTTAAATTAGGGTTTCTGGTCTTCAGTTAAAACGAATAGTAGCTGATAAAACACCAAAGTAGGGAATGTCTGCTTTTCAGCATAACCGGCAATCAATGAATTTTGCTGCTCTTGTACTGACTTGGCGCTTTGTGTTGTCAAATCGGTATCAGTGTAGCTCCTCCTCTAAGCACTTTATATGATTGAGGGCCCTACTATTCCACACTTAGGGCCCATTGTAAGCCTTACTATCATCAAGATCCCTGGGCTCCCACGACCCACTTCCAGTTCCATGTTCCTATAATTCGGGGAGCATGGCTCACTCCACCTGTCTTCAGCTTGCTGTTCTTGGCATGGTGCTGTGTTGCATTTAAATGTAACAAATGTAGCTGTATGTGCTCTTTCATTACAACATGGAAAACTTACCAGAACAGTGCATGTGGGACAACTGCTGCAAAGCACACAAGGATAGTTTGGCTAATGCTACTCACACATACTAGACAAGAGCACACCAGTCCCCCTCACCATTTTCACATACACATAGGCCCCTTTTGTCTGGTAATGCTCAGACCATAATACATCTGAATAGTCATGTGGAATCCAGAACTGGAATATGGTGTGGTCAAGGTGTGCAATATTTTGGAGAGTGTTCTGATATGAACTGATCTAAAGGAAAGACCACGCAAGGTCTTCGTGAGCACCACCTGAGGCAGGATGGCAGACTCCTGATGCAGGTGTTCTCGGTTGCGTGGGGTTGGTGAACTCTTTGATGAAGCTGAAGAGTTCCATGCAAATGGATGGAGCTAGTTTCAAGGCGGATGGCCAGGGCTACCTTTTTTGGCGTTTTTCAGGCCTATATGGTGTTCATTGAGAGCCACTTTGAAGTTGGCTCGATTGCTGGTTGTTTTGCTGGTGCACCAGATCATTTCTAGTTGTTTACAATTGCATTTGGAGGATTTTAGTTCAGGAGTGAACCAGCTGGTGTGTTTGGAGGATCTGCCTTGTTTTTCGGGTTTGAGGGGTGTGATTATGTTGGCGCAATCGGTGATTCAGGTGTTGATATTTTGGACCGCCACCTCGAGGTTGGCGGTGGTGTCCCGGGAGATAAATAGGGTGTGTTGGTCCATAGATTTTCTGTTACCTTGCTCCAGCTCCTCTGGGCAGTGCTGGTCTGCTTGGTGGGGGTGGTGTAGATGGAGAAGTGGATGATTGAGTGATTTCCGAGGTGTGGCTGTATTTGATTCTGTTGCTGCCTGTGAAATAGGGGCCAAAGTTTGTCCAGCTATGTGCGTGGGTTTGGTGACGATTTGGGTGAGGCCGAGGTTGTTCATACTCTCTGCTTAATTTGCTGTGTTGGCGTAGTTTTGGTTGGTTGATGTACAATTTTAGGAAGATTAAGTTCTTGAAGCAGAGGGCAAGCGAGGCCATGATGTCAGAGAGTTTTTACAGAAAAACAAGGGAACCCAAATAGTACCAAGGACCTTGGGCAAATGACTATTAAGGAGAACAACGGTCCTTAGGGTTAGAGATTATTAACAATTCAATAGCATATAGACTCCAATCAGTACTATATCAGAAAGTTTTTCAGTACCCAGCCGGGCCTGAATTTTTATTCAAGTATAGATATAAATACATGGACCAAGCGAGAGGTCCGATTAAGAAACTGATAGGGTACAAGCCTGTACCTATCCAGAACACACTCGAACAAGGTTCGGAGGTGGAGGAAGTAAGAAAGGAAAAAAGGTAAAGAATATCAGGCAAAAAGAACATGGGAGCCAACTGTCCCTTGCATCATTAATACAATTTCAAAGCAAGTTCAGACAGACAATCACTGTAACAAAATTAACACAATAGACAGGTTACAGAATTGTAAAAAGTGTCGACGGCGTTTCGATCCCTAGGCTCCTATTGAACTGGGATCATCATCAGGACTTTATAATGTTTTGCCTGTGAGTACTTTTGAAATAAGCCTTTCAGAGCATTAATTACTCTGCTCCAGTGAATCAAGAGGGGTAGAGTTCGGTGGAAGTGGACGGTGCCTCGATTCCTACTCGGTAGACATAATAATGTCACCCGTTTGTAGGGATTCTTCCATTTCGAAGAATTGCATGTCAATTCCAGCCGCACGAGGGTGGATATTCCAATTATTTCACAATCTTTGGTGCACAGACGATGCTGCCTTGCTCCTGAATCGAGCAGAAATCGGTCGGCGTGCTCAATGGCAGTAACCCGACTCAACGACAATCCGGAAGTCTGGTATGATGTCAGAGAGGTCCTTGCAGAGGGTGGGGCGTTGTCCTGGTCGTCTGAATGCCCGTGTGCCCCTGATGGTGAAATTGCTGTCTGTTTTGAGTTTGAAGCTGAGGATTTTCCATGATGAGGGTAGTGTCGTCAGTGGCTGCTGTGTAGTGGAAGGACTCTTTGTGGATAATGGCACTACCACCTCTGTTTTTGCTGACTTGGTCTTGGTGTATAATCTTGTAACCACTCAAAATGTGCAGAAGAGGGGTTGAGCCAAGTCTCGGTGAGGAAGATGACATCGGGGGTGAGGGAGGTGATGGTGTCCCAGATCTCTGTGGGGTGTTTGTGGAGCGATCGCGTTTTGATCAGGAGGCATTGGAATTTGCTTGGGTTGATGGGTATGGACTGGGTTCCGAGGGGTAGGGGGTAAGCTGACATGGCAGGAGAATCGGCAATCGTGGGGAAGTGAGGCTGAAGAGGTCGCTGCGAGGTCCTGGGTTCAGGGCAGTTGTCTTGGCGCTGGAGTAGCTCTGCGTGGGCAGAGATTCTGGGGTCCTGGCACGGGGTTGAGGAATGGATGGGCACAGACGGGCTTGCCTTTGGCGCGCTGGCAGCATGGCTACGCTGCGACCTCCATTAAGTAGGTTCCTGCTAGGGGGGCGGGGCACTGGGTGGGTTTAGGAGAAGGCTGGAGGGGGGCAGAGGATAAAGTTTAAGGCGGGAAGCAAAAATTGGAAAATACACTTAGGGGGTAAAAGATGCAAAGTAAAAAACAGGAGAAAGAGTCACAATTAGGTTGGAGGCAAAAAGATGTAGTAAAACGGGAGAGAATTTCGTGATTAGGCAGGAGGAAATAAAGTTATGGAGGTAAATGGAGGCAAAAAGCTTACATTTAGGTGGGAGGAAAAGGTTATGGAAGCTAAAGGATGCAAAAAGGTTACATTTAGGTGGGTGAAAAAAGTTATGGAGGCAAAAGGAGACAAAAAGGTTACAATTAGGCAGAAGAAGAAGAAGGTTATGGAGGCAAAAAGGTTGAAAAAAGAAAGTTATGGAGGCAAAAGGTGACCAAAAGGTTGAATTCAGGTGAGAGAGAAAGAAGGTTATGGAGGCAAAAGGACGCAAAAAGGTTAAATTTAGGTGGGAGAAGAAGAAGGTTATAGAGTCAAAAAGCAAGCAAACGGTTAAAAATTAGATGGGAGAAACCAAGGTTATATGGGGAGGGTGAGAACAGCAGTGAGGTATCTGACTTACAGCGGTTACAGGCTTGAGCGGGGAGCTCGGCCTGAACCAGTGGAGGAGGCTGTCCCAGGGACCTGTTCAATGGGGTCGTGCTGCAGCCTCCATTTAGTAGGTTCCTGTGAGAGGGCGGAGCATAGTAAGAAGTTTTGGGTTTGCCGTCGTGTCATACGCGGATGACATTCCGATCGCTGTCTCAGTGAGTTGCTCTGCTAGCCAGACAGCATCTAGGTTCTGTGACTCTAGGAGCCATATAGTAAGATGGATGACAGACAACCGTCTGAAATTGAACTCCTCCAAAACCGAAGTCTTGCTGTTGGGGAATAATCCATCTTTACGGACAAACAATTGGTGGCCCGTTCAACTTGGCCCCTTACCTAACCCACTGCACAAGTCTAAAAACCTAGGTGTCAATTTTGACACCATGTTGTCCTTCGAGGTACAAATAAATTCGGTCACTTCTGCTTGCCTTTTTATCATGAAAAAATTGAGGAAAATCCTTCCAGCTATACCCTTGGATTTAAGGAAGACGGTGGTGTCTGTGTTGATTGTCTGACTTGACTATTGACCCTCTTCTCCACTGCTCCGAGGCGCAGTATCAATTAACGCCAAACGGACCAGAATGCAGCAGTAAGAATACTTTTGGGCATTCCTAAATTTGATTCAGTCTCCACAGCCCTGGTCCGACTCCACTGACTACCCGTGGCCAAGAGTATTCAATTTAAATTATTTTATATTGGGTTGAAATCTCTTAACAATATGGGGCCCACACAACTGAAGAAATTTCTAAAGCTATACATTCCAACCAGAGCCCGTAGATCTGCTGAACTGGGAAATGTAATTGTTCCTAGAGTTAATAAGGTTAGATGGGGAGGAAAGAGTTTTTCGGCTACAACTGCCAGCCTGTGGAACTCCGTGCCTACTGTGCTGAAATAAGAATCCAACCTCCTTAAATTCAGAAAGGGCCTAAAAACGTGGCTGTTTCCAGCATAAATCCACTCTTTGTTCTACTCTGACCACTATTAATCAAAGGCAGCGCCTAGACACCCCAGGGTATTTGTTTCACTTTAAAAATTTATAATTATCATCATCATCACTGGAGCGGGATAGGAGTAGGCGGAAGCAGGAGGGGTAAAGAGGTAAAGTTTAAGGCGGGGAGGAAGAATCAGAAAATACGATGGGGGAAAAATGCAAAATTACAAACAGGGGGAAAAGAGTCACAATTAGGTTGGAGGCAAAAAGTTGTTGTTAAGTGGTAGAGGTGGTCATGATTAGGCGGGAGGAAGCAAGGTTATGAAGCAAAAGGAGGCAAAAATGGTTGAAACATGGAGGTTATGGAGGCAAAAAGGTTACATTTAGGGGGAGCGAAAGAAGGTTATGGAGGCAAAAGGAGGCAAAAAGGTTACATTTAGGCAGGAGAAAAAGAAGGTTATGGAGGCAAAAAGGTTCAAAATTATGTGGGAGAAAACAAGGTTATGGAGGTAGAAAGGAGGCAAGTGGTTAAAAATTAGGCAGGCGTAAACAAGGTTATGGGTGGAGGGTGAGAACAGCAGGCGAGGTGTCTGGCAGACAGCGGTTACAGGCTTGAGTGGGAGCTCGGCCTGCAGCATTGGAGTTAGCTGGCCCAGGGACCTGCTCAATGGGGGCAAGCTATTGCCTACATTACGTAGGTAGGAGAAAGAGGTTAAAGTTTAAGGCGGGAAGCATGAATCATAAAACCTCATTAGGGGGGAAAAGATACAAAGTTACAAACGGGGGAAAAAGAGTTACAATTAGGTTGGAGGCAAAAAGTTGTAGTTAGGTGAGAGAGAAAGGCACGATTAGGCAGGAGGAAACAAAGTTATGGAGGCAAAAAGGTTGCACTTATGTGGCAGGAAAATAAGATTATGGAGGCAAAAGAAGCAAAAAAAGGATACTTTTAGGCAGGAGAAAAAGAAGGTAATGGATGCAAAAGGAGGCAAAAGGTTTAATTTTAGGTGAGAGAAAAAGGTTATGGAGGTAAGAGGAGGCAAAAAGTTTGAAAAAAGAAAGTTATGGAGGCAAAAAGGTTAAATGTAGGCAGGAGAAGAAGGTTATGGTGGCAAAAAAGGCAGAAAGGTTAAAAATTAGGTGGGATTAAAATAGGTTATGGGTAGAGGCTGAGAACAGCAGGTGAAGTGTCTGGCTGACAGCAGTTACTAGCTTGAGCGGGAGCACGGCCTGCACCAGTGGAGGGAGCTGGCCCAAGCACCTGCTCCCTGTTTCTAATGTTCAGAACCTTTAATACAAGTGTAAGTAATAATTAATTTAAAATCCCCATGCCAAAGAGCGATAAAACAAAATAAGTCGGATCAAGCCATTTTGTCATGTGGTTTATGGCCGTTTACATTTTTTTTTTAAATCAAAAAACCCAGAGTTAATAGTCATCTTTTAATTCACTTAATTAAACCAAATATGAAATTAGCAACATCCCAAACTGGAATTAGTCATCAATTGTGAAATGATTGGGTATGTCCATTAAAAACAGCGGATAACCTTCAGTGATGATTCTTTCTGTGAAAAGGAAAGGAAACTTGTCAGAATACGTTTTCCTCCCTTCACGACTCAATGTTGTAACTGTGCCGAGACTAACCTAAGAAACTCACCTGAGTCGACACCTGAGCTGAAGAGGAAGAGGAGCAGCTTTTGTTGACTCATGGCATGTACATGAAGGTCACTCTGTGCCTTGCTGGGTGCCCAGATCGCCTTTGCCTGGTTGTAGACACCTTCAGGGGTTTTCTTTGAGCTAGTTACAGCACTGGGCATGAATGGCAGTGGTGGAGAAAACGTTATGAATTCCAGAATGTAGGCGTGGTTAAGCATTAAATACTAGCCCTATGCAAGTTAATGGGTTGCCCATGGAATGCTGACGGAGGTGCTCAATCCAATGTGTGCCTGAGTTCTTCCTGTGAGATCAGTTCCAGATAGCATCATATATAAGGGTCTATTTCCCAGTGATGTTATCATCGCAACGCATTTGTTCATCGCATTCAACGCCCTTTGCTTTCATCCCAGGTTTTTGCTATTACGAGAAGTCTCGGGACTTGTTTTGTGGCGCTGTTTACATCAATGCAATTGAACCAACTAGCCAGCTATGCACCTTTCTTTCACTTTTACCAGCCAAGATTTCCATAATGTTCAGCATTCTATTTTCAGTCTGCCAGTGAGGTGTACAGTTGGAGGAGAGACTTTGCATTGGGAAGCAGAAGCATGCCTTCAACAGATCCTTTCTTCTATGCAAGGCGCAGTGGAGCGGAAGCTGCCAAGCAGAGCAATTGTGTGATCTCTCTGGCATCCAATCAAGTGATTCGGACTCTACCACCAAATGATGTGCCATTAAAAGAACTCTACCCTAAAGGTATGAATCAATTGAAGTGTCAACTAACATCCGTCAGTGATGTTCATAAGTAGCAAATTGCTATTATAGTAGTTATGGTAAAGTACCCAGGAGTACACAAAGATGTATTGCTTTAGTCAACTTAGATACCTGACAATAGTGTTTGTCTTTAACCTTGACTGTTTACTAGAATAGTAAAATAGAATAAAACCTGTGTGTGTGTAGTGAAAAATGAAGGTTAAAGTGAAGTTATGGTTAGCTTTAGTTAGTATGCTTGGAAAAACTCATGAATTCTCTTTAAGTACCGCAGTTAAGTAATGCTATGGTTACACATTAAAGCCACAAAACCACTGAGACTCTCAAGTTATGGCTATGTCCCTAAACCATATCTCATACAACAGCCATGTATACTAAGTGCAATGCTTATGACTTTACCTTTGATGTGACAGAAGCAATTACAAATTTCATAAATATTCTTACAGATGAGATTACATATTATATTACCCTTTAAAAAAAAAAAATGTGATTAAAGTTTTCACATTGCACACTTTGCATCAACAAAACACTAACATTAGAATGGCTGTTGTTACTCTGTGGTTCACCACAACAATCCTTGAGACCCAGTCCATTGTCGAAGGTGGGAGTATGCTGCCTGCAGTGGAACGACAGCATAGTGTGTACTGTCCAAGGCCGGGAGTATGTCTGGGGGCCATGCAGCAAATGTCAGGAGGAGCTCTCGAGCAATGGGAGACCTTGTGCGAGATATGTGTGCTGTTGGAATGGTAACTTCGGAGTGCTGGGGGGGATCAGAAAGCAGCACAGGCGTGGTTGGCTTACAGTATGTTGAAGTGGCAGGGTTGGTTGGTGTTTGGGTGGAAAAGGGGAGGCCAGATTCACAGTAGCAAGGGGGAGCAGGGGTTTGAATTCCCTTGGGTTGTTGGTAGGTTGACAGCGCAGGCTGAATGTCGGGTAACACAACCTTGGGATGTTAAGAGGGGGGATTGGTTACACGCACTAGTTCTCTGAACTGCGTTAGCATGGTGTCCCAGGCCGTCTCGATGGGCCGATGAAGTTTGCGACTTCGCCCCAACGGATGAGCACCTTGTGTCACAGTATTCTAGGCGGTGGCTGAGGTGCAAACAGAGCGAGCGTCGCAAAGCGAGCTCGAATGACTTGTTTTTCATCCTGCCTATAAATCCCAAAGGTGGTTGCTGCCCAAGTTTTCAGACTAGGGATTTCAGTGACTGTGGCGAGGGATGGAACTCCAGTAGTGCATCATGAAAGGGCACACCTAGAGTATGTGTTGAAAATTGGCAGTGTTGGAATTGCACCTAGGGCACTTGAGACTGGGCCCTGTGTAGTATTGTGTGCTGGAAACTCTTGAATCAGACATTGCGAGAGACTGTCTGAGCAACTTCTTGCACCAGTGTCCATTCCGAGTTGTGGAGAGGGCATCCAATGTCGTAATGCCGTATGTTCTCTAACTGCTTTGTTAAGCCAAGTAATCAGGTGGCCCCCAGAATCCATGGTGTATAGGGTGTGTATGATAGCTGGGATGTGGGGGGTGTTCGTCATCAATACTCAGCCACAAGAGATGACGTAGCTAACAGTTGGCCATGGAGGATGAATTGGCTGGAGTGGATATCATAGTCCTCTGTCAGGTGGTTGAACGTTAAGAAGTGATGGCCCTGGAATAGAATCCCTATTCTGTCAATGGATTGTTCATGCCAGGGACTAGGTCCTCTGAGGTGAATTACTTGGGGGAATCGCTGTAGGCTTTTCAAAGTAATCAAAGGGTGTATATGAGGACATGGTGCGTCGGTTGGAGTAGCCGGGCAAGGCGCTTGCGGGCTACCAAGACTTGCAGTGACCACGAGCGACTCATTTAAACCAAAATCTGCAAAAATTGGCAGATTATATCAAATGGTAAGGGTCCATCGCCGGTACAGGTCTCATATAAGTTGCTGTTTGCCAACCAGTGCAACGCCCACTGGAGCTGAGCCGCTAAGGCGTATGTTTCAAAGGAGGGGGCTCCCAACCCGCCCTGATCCATCAATAGCTGAAGTTTATAGAGAGCTATTTGATGTCATTTGGTGGCCTATAAGAGCTCCCCCATCCTTGTGTCCAACTCCCAGAAGAAAGATCTTGACGGGTAAACCTACACAGTGACTAAATAATAGTAGAGATTACCATCTTGGAGAGGGCAATTTTACCTCTGACTACTAGGGGTAACCACTTCCAGTGGTTGGTCAGGGATTTGAGGGCTCTAAGGGCCCACTTCACATTGCCCTCAAATAGGTCGGTCTGTAAGTAGTATAACTGAATTCCGAGATACAGCACTGTGTACCCCGCCTAGGTCACTTGGGTGTCACTTAGTCAGAGGTCCTGGGGGAGGTGCCCCGGCATAGGACTTCATCTAGTTTACTTGCTGACCTGCTGCTGCATCATACTACTGGTGTGTGGTGTGTATGTTTGTGACATCGGCCCCAACGTCATGAAAATATAACTGTGTATCATCTGCATATAGCCATACTGCATAGGTCGTCCTTCCCAAATGTTTCCCTCAGTGTTCCCTCCTCCATTAGGAGGCAAATGGCTATGGGCTCCATGGTGATGGCAAACTGGTCATGCGGAAGGGGGCAGCCCTGGTGTGTGCCATAGCCAATCGTAAAGGAGGCGAAGATGAGGCGGCCAATTCGCACTTGGGATGCAGGATCGGTGCACAATAACTCTGTGTACTCTGGAGACGTTCACCGATGCCCAGCCTGGCCAATACCTGAAAGAGGTAGTCCCAGTACAACATGTTGAATGCCCTTTCCAAGTCAAGTATGGGAGTCATGGTGCAAGGAAATCTCAAAGAAACCTGGTCCATCACACAGATAAAGTTTCGGAGATTGTGAGATGTGCTCTGGCTAGGGACAAACTCATTCTGATCATGGTGGATGTTGCTGGGCAGTATTTGGACACAGCAGTCTGCCAGTACCTAGCCCAATATCTTATAGTCTGTGCCTAGTATAGCTATGGGCCTGTAGGAGGACAGGTGTGCAGGATTTCTGCCGGGCTTCAGCAAGGAAGAAATGAGGAATTTCCGAAGGGATGATGGGAGCGTTCCTGTGCCAAAGGACTCTTTGGATATGCCCAATAGTTTGGGGGCAAAGTGAAGCAAGAAGCAGTCATAATACTCCAGCAAGTAGTCCATCCAGTCCTGGCATTTTATGCGAGGCCCGGTCATGGGTGGCCTTCCTCACTTTCTCCACCATGGCATGGGCATTGACTTCTTTGCGCTCAAGCTCTGTGATGTGGAGATGAGTGAGAACCGACAGTTACGTCTCAGTTCCTGTCAGGTGTGTTTGGTGGGGGAATGCCCGGTAGAGGGTGAAGAAAAAGCTAGGAAGTGCTTGAAGTATGTCTTATGTACAGAAGGGGGGCTTACCTAGGTCTATCTCCATGATAGGGAGAGCGCTGACTTACTGTTGTGTCAACCACGTCAGGAGGCGGCCCTGCTTATCTCCCGAGGAGTGCACCTGGGCCATATAGTCCACAAAGTTATAGCAGTGGGAGCGTTCCAGAAGTGCAGCAAGGTGGTCTTAGGCCTCCCCTAGTGCCATGTGGGTGTCAGTGTCATGTGGAGCTCCTTGCTTGAGGTCTGCCAACGCTCCCTCTGTCTGGGTCAGATTGCGGTGAAATTCGCGATGGACCTCTCTATGTTCTGAATGCAGATCCCTCTAGTAACTACCTTGAAAGAGCCTGATTTTTTTGCGGTAAAGGCGGCATGGTTCTCAGGAAAGTAGTGGCTGATATGTGTAAGCAGGGAGTCTCGGAAGAGTGGGTCATCTAAGACTTCCCAGGGGAGCCTCCATGTGGGAACCCGTGTCGACAGTGTGTGCCAGTCCATGTCACTGATGTGTGCGGCATGGTCAGATATTATATGTCCAAAGTAGTCAGAATGCTTGGGTTGGGTGAGTAGAGAGGCATAGAAAAGGAAGTGATCAATGCAGACAAATAAATTGTGGGAGCTGAATAATGGGAATACTGTTTAAGGGTGGGATTATGTGCTCTCCAGGCATCTGACAGTGCTATACTCAGCATGGAGATGGGCCGGGGCTAGGGTAGGGGCGGGTGTGACCTATCGAGGTGGACGTCTAAGAGGTTATTGAAGTCTCACCCCAATATCCATGGGATACCTGTCTGTTGTGCCAAGATCTCTGACAATGAGGTCGAGAAGCTGGACTGGTCTATGTTAGGTGCGTAAATGCTTCCCAAGAGCACATGGGTTCCGGCTAGGTGACCCTCAGAAAATTGTGGATTCAGTGTGTAAACCTCTTTAGGGAAAATTTCCAATATGTTAGTTCTTTACAAAACAACTACATCAATATAGTTAATCACCTGGTTTTGAAACTTTTCTTCAAAAAAGGTATACTGAGTTCAAATTCACTGTGGTCTTAAATTTAAACATTTGCTCCCACATGCCATCAGATTCCAAGAAAATATACAAAATTGGGTTTATTCTTTTAGACTGGCATGGGTAAGATGAGTAGAGAAATGCCACCTGTATTCATCTACTTGCAAGAATGTTAAAATATCACATGTCACTATTATGCTTCTCAAGAGAACACAGAGTGTGGGCAATTTCACTGAGTTTGAATTCTGCTGTAGAACCTTTTTATACCAACAACCCCTTTCATGTGTTAACGATCAACTTCCCCTCTGAAGGCCTATATGTGAATAAAGTCTCCATAACTTCTAATTAAGCATTACTTCATCATTGGATACAGACCTCAAATATCAGGGATGTGGAAATGTTACACATATGTTGACAGGCTGTTGATTGATTTGCGGTGTAGGCATCCTTTAATTTTACATTGTCAAGTAGTAAAAGTCCAAACTAAAGTACATAACTTTTGCTTGGTTAACATATTTTATGGAATATATGTCTTATCAAGTCAATTGCATTGTATTGTTCCTATTAGACTAGTAGGAAAACACTTCTGGAATGACAGTGGACAGCCCTGTCTTCACCAACCAAACACAATGACGCTAGTCATCCTGAACTCAAGTCGAGCAATCACATTGAAAGAATGCCATGACTCCCACGCTCTCATGGAACCACCCAAATGGTAGAAATGTGCTTGACAAGTTCTTGTGACATAACATGATATCACATTACATCTCATGAGATACACATGAGATACACCATAAACTAACATGAACAAAACAGTACTGCAAAAACAACAATATGTATTTACAGTTTGGTGCTTTTGTTAAGCATTGCTTGGCTTTAGTTTCTTTTTTTAAATAATGTTCTTACATTTCTTCGAAGCTAACTTTAACAATCACTTAAATTATAACTTTAACAATCACTTAAATGTAAATCTAGGGGTAGAAATTAATAAATTGCATTTCCGGCTAAAGGCCCCTTAGGACCCCTATTGAGAAATGTACCATTCCAACCCATGTCACTCAACCACATTGCTCATGTAGGCCAAGGTATATCAATGCAGCCCCATATTCGGTGCAGACTCAATCCTCCCCCCCTATGTGCAATAAGGAAAATACATGTGTTTGGGCCCAATTGTATATCTGAGTTCTCAAATGTGCAGCTTGTCTTTCATCAGTCTGGCTCATAATATGTATGTGAATAAAGTATATATGTACGTATTTACTCAATCATTTATTTGAGAGTTTTATAGGAGCGCTGAAAGTCTTGTCATGAAAGTCTACTTCGATCAACCTTATGGGGCGTGATGGTCTCATCAGGCGAGATGGGAAATGTCACAGCGTAGATTTCCGATGTTAGTCTGTAACCTCATTGCGATAAGGTCCAACAGGAAATACTGGTGCAGGAAAGGAAAACAAGTGGGGAGTCGAATGTTCTGGACTGTAGGCGGGGCGTTGCCGGGGGTAACTCTTTGGGTACAGGTATTCTGTAAGGAGTAAAATGCACATCATCAGTGCACTACTTGGGAAATGGGGAGCAGAGCAATGTCAAACCACATCAATGGATGGAATCAGTCTTACCGGCTTCTTGCAGTAGAAGAACTCTTACGAGAGCGAGGACGAGCTGGAGATAGCCCTCAGCCCTAGAAGAAGCCACGAATATATTGCAGGGAGAGTAATTGGTAAATGTGAGTAAACAGTACCACAATAACATGAAGGTGGCATCGTGAACAAAGGAAAAAGAGAAATCCTGAATATCCCTAGCAAAGTGCCACCTTCCCATGGCAAAAACACCAACTGTGAGGGACAAGATACAGGTTCAAACTACACAAACACCACAACCTTACAACAGCTAGCATTGCAAGGCATTTGTGCAATCCCGGTGAGTCTTGTTATTTTGCCCTTGAAAAGGAAATCTGCCTCCAGGCCCTTAGGCTTCCGCCCTAGTGGCCAAGCTCCAGTAAAGCAGAGCACGCGGGCGGAAGACACAACTTCAGTGATTTAACCTAGGTGCAACTCCGGTGAGTTAACAAGTGGGACTTGTTAAGCCACTATCCCTTGTAAATGTAGTAGTACTTGTATAGTGCACGAATCGACCCATGAGGGTATCTCGGCAGGCCCGGCTCCAGGAATTTTTATTTGGGTGGGCCAATGGTGCATTAGGGTGGGCCACTGCAGCACTTGCGGCCAGCATGACTCGCGGGGGAAGGGAGACGGGGCAGGGGGTTCACGCGGGGTGGTGTTTAATTTAATAATAATTATTAATAAAAAATATAGCTTACCTTTCCGTTGGCTGGGACCCACGTCTTCTCGGCTCCTGCTCTCCTGCCTCTGGCAGGACCAAGATGCAGGCAGCCTGGCTCCCTGCCCGAAGCCAATCACAACGCTGCAAGCAGTGTTGCGATTGGTCGGGACACCGCCCAGCCAGGGCCTTATGTGGAGGCCATGTTCTCTATGCAGGCTGCATTGCAGCCAATGCAGCCTGTATGGAGAAAGACAGAGTGGGCATGACTAGTTTGGGCAGCCCCAGAGGGCCGACCAAACAGTCTTTGTGCACTCATTACCTGACAGCTAATTAAATAAACAAAAAACAAAAGGGCATGACAGGGCCGGCTTTAGCACTAATGCAAAAGTCTTGTTTGGCGCCCCACCAATGACCTCTTCATCCGTAGATACCATTACTACCACCCTCCAACAGTGCCCTTCATCCCTCTGTAGCCCCTCTCTCATATGCATTTCATTTGTTGTATAGCGCTACTCATATCAGTGTAGGGTGTCACAGTACTTCACATCACACACACATTATACAGAGATAATGAATGATGCAAGTAGGTAAATTAGTTTATAGGGAATGTCGCATAAGCCAATGAGGATTAGAAAGTGTAGGACTCATGTCATCCATACTGGTGGGCAGTATATTCTAAGAGGGTATGGTCTGGAGAAGCACAAACTCAGGCTTTAAAGCATACCCAAATGGTTGGTGGGTTGGCTATACTAATAAAAATGTATATCTGCCCAAGCTAACTCTTTTTAGCAACATTAGAAAAATGAAAGACTGAGGAAGTTCTAACTATATCGCAACACAAACAAAGTGTGAAGTTCTAACTAAACCATTCAGGTTTGTATGCAGCTCTTTGATGACAGTTCATAGGTCACTGTTCTATGTTAGGATTGTAACTTCTGAGCTGCAAATAAAACAAGAATCACTGTGACAAAGACAGTAACCCACTGAGCTATCCACATAAAATACAGTTTATCTGCATTTCAAAACTACCAACAAAGGATTGCTCTCCAGCAGGATCAGTAATCATCAGTTATCTGGACATTTTTATTGTTGCCTTGCCTCCATGGTCAATATAATGATAACAAGCATTTAGAATGCAATAGGTCTCGGGATAATTAAATTTGAGCACCAACTGCAACAAAAGTCTATAAATTGTAGGCCAAAAAAATGTGTATGTATTTTTGTAGCAATGGTGGCACGCTGCGCTTTAGATGAATATGTTTAAAAGTAAAGTGCGCCATACTGCGATTGCTACAATAGTTAATTGTGGATGCGTTAACAAATGATGTGTGCACTGACGGATAGTGGTGTGTGCCTGGTGAAAGTGTGCACTGACGGCTGGAGGAGTGTGCCTGCTGAAAACATGCACCTCCTACAGCACCACTCAACCCCCAACGCCTACATCACCACTCAATTCCCACCGCGTACAGCACCACTCAACCTGCAACGCCTACATCACCACTCAACCCGCAATGCCTACAGCGTCACTCAATCCTCACCGCTTACAGCACCACTCAACCTGCACGCCTACATCACCACTCAACTCGCAATGCCTAGAGCGCCACTCAATCCCCACCGAGTACAGCACCACTCAACCCACAAACTTCTGAATGCAGGGTCTCTTCCCGTGTACCCTCTCAACTCACCTGAAAGGACATCTGCATGTAAACAGAGGCCAATTTGGCTGAGGTATGGGGACTGAGGTGCCCATTTTGCAAAGACTTCCCATACCCTTTGCTAAAAACAACCATCCCAGATGTTTTAATGGGTACCTGGAGGTACCTCTGTGTGTGAGTTCAAGGAGGGGGGTCTAATGCGATTTAATTTATGGAATAACTTGAAGCATCATGATGACAAAAAATAAAAATAAAAATTAGAGGCAATGTAAGGTTGTTGAGTTTTAAAACGTGTACTTTTAATGGTCATAAAAAATGCCTGCAATAGGTACAGTCTGGTTAGCTATTACTGCTATGTATTCTTTGAAAGCACTTGTTTTATCTGATACAGGGCTGCTGGAATTATGCGATTCTGCATCCGTGACATTTTTCACATAATTATGTATTTGCCAAATAATCCACCACATGCAGTATAACATGCAGATTTAAAAAACAATTGAAGCTCAAATGGATCAAAAGTTACTACAAAACATGGTGACGTGTTTGCGCGCATTGGAAGCCCTTTTCAAAGGATAACTTGCCAACTTTCAGTAGCTTATTTCTGTATTTGGCTGTTAAATTGGTACTAATGGGGTGAAATCTTTACCCAGACAGTTCTACCAAGTAAAAAAATGTCAAAATAATTAACTTATACTAGTAAACAATGTGCTGCATTACACTGCATAATTTGTCTATGGTGCTCCCCTTCCACATAATTCCATTGGCCCTGATCACATAATCATTGTGTGGCAACCTATGTTATAAAGTGTTTATTACAATTTTAGAATAATGCCCTACATATTCACATTGCTTTCTGTTACATGCTGGGACCGCAAAACTATATAAATACACATGTCACTATTATGCACTGCACAATCCTGGATTCAATTTTGTGACTGTTCTCATACAGACATCTTCGGGGATCACATTAACCAAGTTTCATGATGTGCGTGTCCCATCAATTAGTTTAATGTGCATTTATTTAACACCTCATTACTCACTTGTAGGCGTGAGCATTATTTTAAGTGCAGTTGCTGAACGTGTAAATACAACAAAATACTTATCAAATATTGTGTTGTTTTTAGCAAAGCTGTTGGCTTTAAATGAAGACAGCCTAGTAATTCAAAAAAAAAAAGTTGCTCTTCCAGGCCATCTTCATTCTTCAGTACTTAAAGAGGCATTTGCGCCCTCCTAGGACTGCCGCCACTGACCCACAGTTTGAAGACCTCCGCCCTAAGGCCAGGGCAGGAGCTCCCACCACATGCTGTGACTGCTGGGTTTGGCCCATTGTCATTTATATGTGACAATGGGCCGCGATAATCTGTGCTGGGCTGCGCAGAGGCTGCAGCAGCCTCTTGAATCGGATCAGGAGAGCCAGCCCGAACACTGATGGGGGTAAAAAAACGGCTCACATCATGTTTGGGTGGGCCAGGCTGATGTTTGGGTGGGCCTGGCCCACCCGGCCCACCCTCTAGAACCGGGCCTGTATCTCGGCGCTGCACTCATACCGCTGTGGAACCCTTCCTGGCTTTTCCCTGTGAGGTGCCCACTCCTGGGCACCCCCAAGGTGAAGCCAGGCACCCTAGCGTTGTTGGGGGGCTTGTGGAGATTAAGCAAGGTATTGCCCTGAGTTGCAGAGTGGGACCCATGATTAGAATAGGCACCGAGGCGAGAATTATCAGGTCCGAGGAAATTGAGCCCAAGACCCGCCGAGGCGAGAATTGAACCGTGGTCCCGGGCTAGACCTCTGCATCAGGGTCTGCCGCTCTAACCATTGAGCCACACTTCTCCTTTTCTGAGCGACGTTCAGTTGTAAGTAAGATTGAAAAGCTTGGCTTCCTGAACAGCATCTAGTTTTCAATGTTGTATTCTGTCCGTCCAGAACCTAGAAACTTAAACCCAGAAAGGCCCTACTTCGTGTTTCAATCATTTGCAGGTGTGTTGGTTGTTTAAGTGTGCAGTAGGTGAATATAGAGTTCTGGTTAATGAGTAGTGGGGGGAGAGGGTTCGCAAATATTTGCATCCATTGTTCCAGTGACCCTGATATGTTTTTCATTAAGAAGCAATATATAAATCAACATATAGCCGTGGTAGCCAATTTTATACATTCTCTCTTTGACTGCACTTGCAAAACTCTGTTATTTTCAGCTTCTTTCTTTTTTTTACATCTTAAGTGGCTGCTTTTCTTTTGTGGCTTTTAACCTTCTGGTTCTAAAAATATATCTGCGTACGTCAGAAGAGCTAGCAGGAGAAAGAATGTGAAAAATGATATACTATTCCCACCGCTTTCCTTCTTTTAAACTGTTCCAGTCTCAGAAATGTTTTTTCCGCGAAACTTGACGTATAATATTAAGCCAAGGCAGTAACTTTTTATAAATTGTCATATGTTTCCAAACTTAGCAATTAAGTTAGGCTAAATAAATTCAGGCCTGGCCTATTCTGGTGGTGCCGTCATGTTTTACAGGCCTTTCATTGCAATCTCATACATCCAACACAAACATTCTCCTTTAAAGTCTAATATAACTTCTTAGAAAGTAAATTGTAAGAACTGTGCACCATTACCAAGAATTGGCTTCACATATCATGTCAGTATTTAGACTGACTCGGTTGCCAGCTAGATTGGCCTGACTACCTGCTTGCTTATTAGACTAGTTTGGCTGCCTGTTAGTCTGAGCTGCCTGCCCAGTAGTCGGGCTTAGCTCCCTGTATGACTAGCCAAGGTGCCTGGTAGAAGGCCCAGCTGCCCGTTAGCCTGGCACTGCTGCCTGTGAGACTGATCTACCGGCCAGTTAGGCTATTCGACAGCCCAATATTGTTGCCAGGATGCCTGCAAACGCCTCTTTTGTGTATGCTTTGCAAGAAGGAATAAATAAATCTCAGGAACTTTGCATGAAGTAACCTAGGAAATTTGCATAGAGAGAATGTAGCACTAAATATGACAGTGATTGTTACTCTGATGACAATCCCACAGTCTTTCACTGCAAAATGTCATGTTAAATTGGATGGACGACACAATTTGCGCATACATTTTTTATTATTTAATCTAGTGTCAAAGGGTCCTAGTTCCCTATTTCCCCCTGAGCTGAGGCAATGCCTCCACCGAGGTCCAAACCCCAAACCCCAGCACCGCTGTGCCTCTTCCCTGCCAAGGCTGCCTGTGGGATTACTCCTCAGGTTCTATGGCATCCAGGCTGTGGTGGTAGCATGGAAGGACAGTGGGGGCTTTGGGACATATGTTCCGTCCACCATCTGAACACATAACAGCCAAGCTGTCTGAGTCTAGATTCCGCATTTGTTGGGCTGGCCAGCAGGGGAGGCTTCTCCTGTAAGGTGGAGGAGCGTTGCATCACTGCTCTCAGAGCAGGAAAAATAAAATTATAATAACGTCATTATTATCATTTTATTTTCTGTAGGTTCGGGGCTGGGTTAGGTAGGGCCGTGGCTGGTGGCACAGGGGGAGGAGTCGTTTGCACACTCCAAGTGCGCATCAATGTTTGGCCGGCTGTCTTGGGCCGGCCAAACCGTCATTTGCACTTTGCATGTTCTCCACCCAGGCTGCATTACAGCCTGGGTGGAGAACATGCCCAGGCTCCTAGTCCCCGTCTGAGCGCCGAACTACGGCACTCAGACCAATTACAACACTGCATTGCAGCTTTGTGATTGGCTGAGGGGAGCCTGGGTGGTTCCTGCTTCCGGGACTCGCAGGAAAAGCAGAGACACGACGGGGGAGAAACTGCGGCGGTGAGGAGGTAAGTGGCATTTTTAGGGGGTATTTTGTCATCCCCTCCTGTCCCCATCCCCCCACTGCCTTCCGCCCCTTCACCCCATTCCCTGCCAGCCGCTACTGCTTGCCAGCCATGAAGGTCATCAGCAGAACGTGTTTCCTGTTTTATTGTTGACAACAAGATCACATCTGTAAACTCTTAAATCACTTCTTAAATCACTTTTGAGGCCTGTAGAAAATCTGATTATTAAACTATGGCAGAAATAGAACACAGTCGCGATATAAGTGTGAGTGAATAATCGTATCCTAAAAGGTAAACTCGTTTTTGGGGAAATCCCTGTTACACCCTTAGGACCTTGGTTGAGGCAGAAATGCTTTCCTTGGAGAAATGCATATGGGACGTGCAGTTTCCCCAAACAACAATACTGTTCAGAAGTAAATAACTAACAGTTTCTATTCTAAGGTAGTCAATGGATCAAAATAGAAAGAGTAAAATGTCACAGATATGAATAAAATTGGATGCATCAATTGTTATTGCAAAAGCCACTAAAAAAAATAGTAAACCAGAAGTCCATAGTTTGTTTATTTAGTACCTCGACAACTTTTAAATCTCTCTTGTAATGGACCATAGCCGTCAAGTAAAATTTGGTGTTTCGTCCCCTTCAAACGTTTAACCTTCTGGAAGCTTTTCTAGTAGTTGGAAATCTTCAGTGGGGCAATGCTTGAAGCTGTGGCTGAGAAAGACTCCACAACGTTGGTCAAGTTTGAGAGCAGGCACGCTGTAGCCTCAGATGTTGCATTTATCAGCTCCTCATGTAAAAAATGCAAAGGTGAAACCACCGAGGTTGCATTTTTGGGTAATCTTGACATCTTGTACCGTTCCTCAATAGACTACTACTTTTGTTTAAAGTCCAATAATTCAGGAGCCTTGATGTAAAAAGTCTCCAAATTTGTAGGACGTATTCCTCGGGCACCAGTCCATGGGGTTCCAGTTGCAGATGGGCTCCACACAACCTAGCTTTAGTCTGAAAGAAAATATCCAGTTCCCACTGTTTTTTTTATTATTCTGCTGCAGCACTAACTGCATTCGTCCACGGGGTCTTCTGTTCTCCCAAAGCACAGTTGAGAAGTACAAATGGATATTCAGGAGAAATGTCTAGTTAGTAGAGAAGTGTGGCTCAATGGTTAGAGCGGCAGACCCTGATGCAGTAGTCTGGCCGGGACCAGGGTTCAATTCCCGCCTCGGCGGGTCTCGGGCTCAATTTCCTCGGACCTGATAATTCTCGCCTCGGTGCCTATTCTAATCATGAGTCCCACTCTGCACCTCTGGGCAATAGCTTGCTTAATCTCCACAACGGCCCCCACAACGCTGAGGATGCCTGGCTTCACCTTGGGGGTGCCCAGGAGTGGGCTCCTCACAGGGAAAGGCCAGGAAGGGTTCCTCCGCGGTATTCGTACAAGCGCCGAGATACCTACGGGTATTCGTGCGCTATACAAGTGCGTAATCATTTCATCATCATTTTATTACTGGTCTTCTGGATATCTCCTAGGTCGGCCCTTAGCTGCACTGTCCAGTCACATGAGCGATATTCAGCAGAGGCAAGTAGGCTTCACTGGCAGCTTCTTGACCCTTCCGTCATTGAAACTCTGCAAGAGGCTACCACCACGCACCCCGGAACAGCATTTTAGATTTCGAGATTCAGGGTAGAGCTCAACACACCTCTTTACAAAGTCACTGCCTGCAGTGCAGTAATGTATTTGTTTTTTATGTGTGGGTGAAACAGGGCAAAACCAGTGAATTATTAGTGAAGACCCCTGGGTGAATATGAGTAACATTACCAGGCTTCCCCGCTCATATTTTTCAGCAGTGTACCGAGTCCCTGCACAATGTACATGCTGTTGGGTGAAATATACCCAAATGCTTTCATCACAGAAACACAACATGGTGGTCCATGTTTCCTTTTTACTCAGCTTCTCAGTCCCTTATTTCCACTCTGTGCTTGCCTATTGTTTCTCAGAATTATTATTTATTATTATTTATCGATTTATACAGCGCAAAGCTGCCCCAGCAACGGGGCTTCCCAGCACTACCCAAGGAACAGATGCCAAATACCACTCTAACAAACACAGACAGTTACACCCGAAAGAGCCAGGTCTTTAGAGCCTTTTGGAAGGTCAAATGATTCCGGAGTCCTCTCATAGACATCGGAAGGGAATTCCAAAGTTTAGCCTCTTAAAAGATCGACCACCAGCTCTGGATCTTTGAATCAAAGTTCTCCATCCCCCAAAAAAATCGGATCCAGCTAACCTCCTGATCCTAAACCCCCAAATGATATCCTTGTTACCCCAACTAAAAGGATAAAGTGCTAGAAGAGCTTTTCGCAGACAAGTGTGGCCTCACCCGAGAGGTTAACCTTCCTTCGCCATCCTGACTATTAGGTATGTTCCTTTTCTTTTGCCTTTGGTTCTCTTAAGCACTCAGTTGAGTTTAGACTTTGTTTAATAATCCCAGATTGGATTAAACATTATAGTTGATACAGATATGACCACACCAATGCACTATTCAAACTGAATTACCTGCAAGTTGCAAATCGGGTATCATAGTGCCTTCCAATAAAATGTAACTGAATGATGGTTTTAATCCATGTTTGCTCATTTAAGAAGGTTCTGCTGCCTGGCTGCAGGAAACATACCTTCTAAAGGCACATTTTATGTCAAGGTGCAAGTGGGAACACTCCTGTACCTGTGAACATCCCTGTGCTTTAGCCTGTGGAGCCTGATGAACATCAGAGTCCAGGGAGGTGCAAAGCCGTCAAAGATGGGAATTGAAGACTTGACTTGTCCTAGTTTTTAATTTGTGTACAAAGATTACATGCATAAACACTTGAACCTCATTTAAGGCCCCATGTGCTTACGGCAGAACCAACACCTGTCAGCAAAAGATTAACAGATTCAGATACGAAATGGAGAGTTGCATGTTGCACATTCTGCATTTTGCTAGTCACCCCTTTTGTTGGGCCTGTCACCCTTGAAGGACGACAGAATTATGTGTCAGAAGGGGGGCAGCAGCCAGGGCTGCCTGGACTGCGATGGGTTTTAAATGCAATATCACATGCACAAACAAACACTTAAATCACACACAGACACTTAAATCACACACAAGCACTACAGTATTTTGAAGGACCACAGCAGAACTCAACACCTGGAAGTGACAGGTTCAAGCAGGAAGGAGCAGTGTTGTTGGGTCTAATAGTGTGCTTTCAGCTCTCACTCCTGAACAATGAGCACTGACATTGTGATCTCCCCTTTTTTACAACTTTTGACACTAGTACTGTTGATTTAGGGCGAGGTTGTTGGGTTTACAAATGTTTGATGACTTATGGAAATGTATCTTAATTTGCTTTCATTCATTTGCAGACGTGACACCCCCACTCACAGCCGGATACCTGGAAGTGACAGATTTTAACTCAAAGAAAGTGAAATATATTCCAGTCCCAAGGTAAGAGCCGTGGGAATGTGTGACACGAATTATTGAAACAAAACGCATTTCTACAGGGTAACTCTTTTCCTCGTATTTTCCAGATGGGGTTTGATGTTCTGATATTTGACGCAATGTGTGTTCTTGTGCAGTGAACCACTCGCTATATTTCTTTGTGGGTTGAATCTGACACTTTGGAGACTGTCCCAGTGCACGTGATTTGACAGTAACTCGTATCATCTTATGACACATTTCACAGTTAGATCACTGGACCATGGGACAGGTGGACGGAGCAGCTGTGATTTTAGAAAAAAAATGGCATGGTTGTATGACCATGTTCTGCATATGCATATTGAGACAGGATGCTCATACATTGATGAAACCACTCTTGCATTGCCTAAGCCTATGATTTGCATACATTTGTTTATTTCTTTTTGTGATTTACCAAAGGGACAGGCGTGTGGCAGGGGACACTACACCGGTGGTAGTTCTCATGGCGTAGTCGTGTCTGTTCTGTATGAATGTGCATTGAATGAAGATCCAGTCCCTGCAGCCACAGGGGAGGGTGGATGTACAATTGCAACTTTTTTCACTTGTAGTTTTGTTTCCATGTGAAAAAATCTGTTAATATGCACACCCTGCGAAATGCGTTTTTTCCCGTCGCTTCCCACACTCACTGTGCTATGCACACCCGCTCTTCTTAGGTGCACATTTGGGGTGGGTGGAGGGGGCAGGGTCAGTGACTATGGGGCACAGCATGTTTACTATTTGTGAGTAGCTAGAAGAGGATTTGTGGCTCTTCGCCATATTGGCAATGCCATCTTACAGTGCAAAGCCACTGCCACTGCCACAGCCATATTCGTAGCCCAACCTACATTTACCATTGCATAATATGTGCCCGGTTGCAGCTGGCTAGCCTGGGTTCCAGTGCCCAGGGAGGACCGTGACTACTTCCTGGGTTCCTTCCACCAGTCCAGTATTGAGATCTTTACTCCCAAGCACATTTTATATATTTTAAGAAAATTAAAAAATTTTAACATTTTGCGCCACTAAGAATATTGCGCCTGGGGCATCCATGCCTTTGGCCCCGCCCACTCTACACCACTGCCCAGCTGGCAAGGTTTCTGCATTAGTCAGTACCAGAACCTTCCTCAAATATGGAACCCCCAACTCATGGGACCCGGTGTATCATGGGGGAGGGAGCAAGTATTGGGTGCAAATTATGCAGCAAGGTTTTGTGAGGTATCAATCAGTTACGTTGCAAAATGTGGATTGGGAGGCGGCTGGAAAACCTCCTGCCTCACGGGTATTAATGAGCCTGGAGGCATTTTGTGGCATCCTGTGACCGTCTGCAAATGCACAAATGGAAACCTGCAGGGAACAGCAGATCTGCACCACTGCCTTTGTATTCCTGGCGGGAAAACCTTTTTAAAACAACTGCTGGCCGTTAAAAGGACAGGCACTATTTAAAAATTAAAAATAAAAGCATCCTGTCAGGAATGACATTGGGGAATGCTCCCATTAAGACTGGGCAGAGAAAGGTCGCGCTCAGCTTCTTTGCAAAGCAAATACTACCCCATGCTGGATGATGACACATGACCAATGGGTCTCACCTGCAGTTATGGTAGCAAAGCCTAGATATATACCATGGGGACTCGAAACTAATAGAGGAATGTCCATTTTCATGCCTCCTCCTATTTCCAATCATAGTAAGTCCCAAAACCCTTCTGCAAATTAAAAAGCCTTCTCTTACTCGTTAAAAGGATTTTGTACACATCAAAACGGTATTTTACAAGTACAAAACATTTGTTTTTGCGATTTGCAGGCTTCTAACCCCCCAGATGCATCAAGCATACATTTTGAGATTCCTTATTTGCGAAAAATAAGGAATCGCAAATAAGGAATTGCAAAATGCAATGCATCAAGAAATTGCTGAAAAAAAATGCGATTTTCTAAAATTCCTTAATTGCGACTCGCAAATTGCGAGTCGCAATTAAGGAATACCTCCCCATTAATTCCTATGGGCCTAGAGGCTTATTGGAATGAATGGGAAGACAATCTCAATTTGCGAATCGCAAATAGCGATTCGCAAATTGAGATTTCAAGGGTGCAGGGGTGTCCAAAGGACACCCTGTTGCACCCCTGAAACTGATCTGTGCCCATATGTTGCGCACACACATGCCCTTAGGGCATGTGTGTGCGCAACATGAAACTTTGAAAAATGCACTTTAGTGCATTTTTCAAAGTTTTTGCAAATCACCATGAAGTTGTACTTCATGGTAATTTGCGTGCCCTATTAGCGAAATCGCTATTTTTTAAACTTTAATGTATTGCATTGAAGGAATCTCAATTTGAGATTCCTTAAATGCAAGTAATCGCAATTTAGCGAATTCGCAATTTGCGATTTTTGCATTTGGGATGATGCATCCCAAATGCAAAAATACCGGTCGCAAAGGGGCAGATTCTGAGAATCTGCCCCTTTGCGAGCAGATTTTTGTTTGATGGCATTATGTGTGTTGTACGTGAAACCTCTTAGCTCATTGAACCAGTATTAGTGACTTGCATGCCCAGATGCGTCACTTTACACATGCATGTGTTACATATGCATAATATATTGATAATCGCCCTATAGTGTTCTTTGATATGGCCAGACTGGCAAGAGAGGTCAAAGTGGACAATGAAATGCATTACACAGCAGGTATTCCCTTATATCTGGAGCCTGTCTGCAGAAAAGCTGATTTTAGGGGAAGCGTGTGCTGAGCTGTATAACACATGTTGCAGTCAGGATATAGAATCTTTCCGGCTGTAAATCATGTTTGTTTGTGGTTAGCATGGTGGGCGAGATGAACGTTTTGCCGGGATCTGCTTCTTCGTTTTAACTCGGCACATGGGTAATACCTGTGTTATTATCCCCGGCCTACGGTAACCCAACCCTGACGTCTCCTATTTGAGAGCTGTCGGATCTGTGGAAAAGTACTGAGCTCATGTTCTAAGTGGGGCAGTAAAAAAAACAGCCTTCGCCTTATCAAAACCGATCTGTGGTTTAATAAGATTGGAATGCCCCGTGAAGCTGCTCTTTGTCGTAGAAATAGCTGTAAAATTAATATTCCCATTTCGGTTTTAATGTATTTTCATGGATTTTATCTTTTTTGCAGATACCAAATATATTCATGAGATGAATTAGGGGGGAAATGAAGTCTGCAGAACTTGCCTGCAGACAGAGGAATATGGAGGGGAGGGTGGGTGGCAGAACGTACCAGGGGTGTCCCTTGGAAATGTGAGATCCGAGTTAAACTCATCAGCAAGCCCTTCACCAGAAAAAAATTGAAAAAATAGGTTCAAATGGTGTATTTTATGGCATACTTTTCAAGAAAGCTTGGGACCATTTTAACAAGCATTAAAACGCAATAGGTCTCGCATTTGTTTGAGTTAGAGCTATTGTCATTGTAAATGGCAATGTTTATTACTTATGTGTTTTGGAATGTATGTATGTGGTGTGTAGTGGAATTGTGTTTGTTGGATTGAATTACTTAGTTGTGGAATTGTGTGGTGTGGCGTGGATTAGATTGGATTTCTGTAGTGGAATTATGTGGAATGGTGTACTGTGGAATTATATGGATAGTACATTTGTGGTATTGAGTGTAGTGGAATTATGTGGCGTGGGATTATGTGTTATGGAGTGTAATTATGTGGAATGGTATTCTGTTTTGTGGAGTGCTATGTAGTGGAGTTTAATTATATGGTGTACTGTTGAATTTTGAGGCACGATATGGAATTGTGTCGTGTGGATTAGATTGTGCAATTGTGCTGTTGAGTTGTATTATCCAGTTTGATGTCAATTTATGTGGTGTGGTTTGCAAATGTGTGGAGTTGAATTGTGTAGTGTAGAACTGTGTGGATAGCTTTACCTTTTTGTTAATGAAAAAGAAGAAATAGGTAGGATCTAAGCTTCAGATCTGTGTGTTTGGGTGTAAAAAAAAAAGAATGAGAGTTAGAACTATTGGCGTTGTAAATGTCTCTTACCTATATGTTATGCATTGGAGTGGATGTATGTGTTGGGTAGTGGAATTATGTGGGTTGGATTGGAATTGTTAGCTGTGGCATTGTGTGGTAGGTAATTGGAGTAGAGTGGATTTGTGTAGTGGAATTATGTGGCATTGTGTGCAGTTGTATTATGTGGATAGTAATGATGTGTTTTTGAGTGTATTGGAATTATGTGGATTGGGACTGTGTGTAATGAAAAGTAATTATGATTAATGGTATTTTGTGTCGTGAAGTGTTATGTAGTGTAGTTTAATTGTGTTGTCTACTAATTTTATGGTATGATGTTGAATTATGTGTTGTAAATTGAATATATATGTTTTGCACCGGAATTGTATAGTGGGGTGGAATCATTTTCTTTTTAATTATGTGGTGTGAAATGGATTTGTGTGGCGTTGTCGCATAGAACAGTGTGGTATAGAGTGAAATTATGTTGAGTGGAATTATATGGCATGGTGTGGAGTGTTTTCATGTAGATTGTTATGTGGTATAGAGTGGATTTATGTGGAGTGGATGTATGTGGTATTGAGTAGTGTGTAATTAGGTGCAGTTGAATTATGTGGTGTTGAGTGGTATTATGTGAATTGTAATTATGTTGTGTGGTGTAGTTGTATGGATTGGCGTTGTATTGAGTGGTGTTGCGTGACGTGGCATTGCATACAGTGGTGTGGGATTGAGTGGAATGGCATAAAGTGAGTGTAGTTGTGAAGCATTGTGTGGAGTGCAGTTGGTTGGTGTGGTGTTGCATACAGCAGAGTGGGGTTGTCTGGAATGAAGCAAAGTGGAGTGGCGTGGAGCAAAGCAGAGTGAAGTGGAGTAAAGCAGAGTGCCGTGGAGTGGAGTAAAGCAGAGGTGCGTGGAACAAAGCAAAGTGCTGTTGAGCGGAGTAAAGCAGAGTGGAGTGGACATAGGAGATTATCTACAGGTCACAAACTGAAAGTTTAGGCTATGATTATGGGGTCAGCAAACTCAGTACCCTTACAGTTGCGCCCCTTTTTAAAAGCACTTAGAATTACAGAAGTGGGGTATGCAACAACAAAATGGTGGCGGAAGGAGTGCTTTAATCTCAGTCACTGATGATTGCTTGGGGCGTTACTTTTCTTTTCATTGTACCCCACATGGTGCACTGTGGCCTGCTGAAGGAACTTGGGGCCAGATGTACATAGATTTCCGTTTGTGATTACCTAATACTGAATGTTTGCCATTTTCTGTTTCTGAAATACCAAACAGCTAACTACAACAGTGTGTTTTACACTCTTAGTGATTCCCAGTGGGTCGCAATTGACCTACCTCATTAATATTCATGAGGTAGGTTGCAATGTGTGACCTATTGGGAATAGCTAGAAACCACCATGCCTGTGTTTGGTTTTAAAAAAAGCAATGCTTTTTTTAAATGCAGCCCGTTTTCCTTAAAGAAAATGGGGTGCATTTCAAAAAGAAAAATGATAAGTTTACTTTTCATTTTTTTTTTTTTAATATATTTTTATTGATTATAACACAAGAAAGAAAATATACATATCAGGTGACATTCGGTGAAAAACAGTCCAGCGCGGGACAGGCAAATAAGGTGAAGAAATACACCACAATCATAGGCATCGAAAAAAGGATCAACACCAGCTTAAAGCTGAAGCAAAACAATAAGATGCAAAGGACCACAGTACATCGCAACAGCACCTGCCCACCAGGAATACAGGATATACGAAGTGGACATGCGACACCCAGATATGATGGACAAAAGATCAGGAGAGTATGCCACATTTCTTGTGAAGAAAGGAAAAGGGAATAGAAAGGTCATAGAAAAAAATAAAGGAAAAAAAAAAAAACACAACCCCCACCCTACACCCCTGCCGATGGCTACGACCTAACCCCACTAGCAGCGTGCCTGTCGCCCACTAAACTACACCCCAAGGAAGGGAAAAGCTGGAGGAGGAGATATGGTACAAAACGATACGGGCTCCCAGATTCCCATCCCCCCACCAGAAGCAAACATCCCCTACCGCAGCGATAAGCAAGTTATAGCAGAGCAATAAAAATTCAATAGGGGAGCCACAAACAGAGAAAGGACCGTCCCGCCCGGCCCCCGGCACCACAGAGGCAGCACATCCCGTTTCGAACATAACAGTTACACAATACCCAGACAATCAGAATCCCATCTGGCCCTCGCTCCCACAGACACAACCCGGCAAAGCCAAAAGAAAACATTGCAAAGTCAGCCCTGGCCCTGACGATCCATTACGCAGACCCCATCAAGTACGACCAGGCCGCTACGATTCTTCATGCGAGCCCTGGCCATTCGAACCGCCATAACAACCAGAACGTCCAAAGACAGAAACGGCTCAAAGTCGCCACAGAAGGGGTGATACCAGGATAAACGCCGACAAAGTTCAAAAGTCAAAGCAGGTCCACTGCCCACCAACGATAAGTCAGCAAAGCGTTTTTGAGCATTCTCTGAAAGAGGCGAGGTATGAATCCGATAGTCCGCGGAGAAGACACACTGAAGTACAGAAATAGGCACATCCATCTCGGGCGGTATCGACAGAGGGCAGAACACACAACCAGTACTTTCGGGCTCGCTCGCCGCCATCTTAGGGTCGCAAGAAATTTCCCAGTCCGACGTCCGCACAGGGTCCTCTGTAGCAATCGGAGCTTGCTCCGCGGGTAGGGCATCTCGGCTCACGTCCAACAAAGGGTCGGAATCCGGTCTCCGGCAGATGTGGTCAACCGTTAAGACCATCCTTTGGAAGGTGACGGTGACTCGTTTGTGGAGCTCCCCAATGGCGCCCATTACATTGCGCAGCGACGGTGTAGTTTAGGCCCGTTCCATCGCCCCTCAGTGAGCGACCGGGCGGGTATCTGACCCCCGGAGGTCGACTTCTCCGGGGCACCAGGCAGAAGCAATGTAGATGACAACTGTGGGTGCTACCAAAGCACGATCGCAGTGCCGTCGCCGCCAACGAGGAACCGAGCCCATCAACCCCGGGAGCTCAACGGGGCGTCCGGGCAGCGGATCCCCGGTCAAAGCAGTCGATATGGGAAGCCGCCGTAGTTGCAGGAGAAAGCTGCCACCATGTCACCATCCAAAACGGAAAAGAAAGATGCCACTTCGGGAGACCGGAACCACCCACGTCCCACGGCCGATGTTGTTCAACTCCAACCCGGCCGGGTTATAACTTGAGGCCCCGGCTGCAACTCTTGAGTTAGGCCAAGAATGGCGCACGACGTATGTTCGCCGTCCGAGCAGCTAGAAATTCCGGGATTGCACCTTTAGAATCAGGCACACTTCAGCTGCATGGGGGTCCGGTGTTAAATCAGGATGGGAGTCAGGATTCATGAGCCTCCGGCGGAGGTCGGCGGAGCCG
The DNA here is from genome assembly GCF_964261635.1 of Lissotriton helveticus. NCBI lineage: Eukaryota > Metazoa > Chordata > Amphibia > Caudata > Salamandridae > Lissotriton > Lissotriton helveticus. The sequence continues at coordinate 422,577,894 of NC_136069.1, read as the reverse complement.
GGAGCTTATGCGGCCATCTTGGTTGCTAGCGTAGCTCCTCCCCCTACTTTTCACTTTTTAAGAGCAGGCAGTGGTCCATGGCTGCACTGCCAGGTCTTAAAATACATTTTTGCATATATTCTCACAACAAGGGGTCCTTTGGGAATGGTTACCACCAAATTGAATTTGGTGGAAAAATGCTATTGTTTCGCGACTGCATTTCAGTTGCAAAACATTCACACACACCATTTTGATTCAGTATTGGGAAGAGACACTCTAAACACGCCCCTTCCTATTAAAACTCGCAAACGCAAATTGCGATTTGGTAACAGGTTACTGAATCAATAGTTAGGTCTGGTACATGCCAAAATGCCTTTTCGTGTTCGCAAACGGGACGATTCTGCAATTCGGCCCGTTTGCGACCTCAAAAAGGGGTTCGTACATGTAGCCCTTGTTCTTACAGACTTCTCCCAGCCCGCTCCCTTGCTACCCACTATCTCATTGTCACAACCACCAACCCATCACAAAGTGGCACCTGGCTCGCTGCTGACTTTGCCCAGGGCCACACCAATCAGCGCTCCAGAGAAAATATATTCAGCCCTTCTGGCTGTGCCCACCACCCTGACATCCTTGGCTGTCACATGCGGAGACATCCTAGCTCTCTTCTTTAAAAAATATGATTTTGACCTAATAAGAGCCGAGAACCCAACCAGTGGCTGCTGGGTGTGTTCCTTCTTCTGCACAATGAATGGACATTCGTAAGTTCTTCCTCTGAAACACTGCATTACCAAAGTGAGGACAAAGAGTCATTGGGAGTTTTACCCAGAAGACTTTTTTGCCATTTGTTTTTCTTTCCGTGTCCTTGAATGCATAGGCTTTGAAATCTTTTTTCATTAACTTCTGATTCATAAAACTTGTCTCAAGGATCCCCTGGTCAATAAACGCAGTACTCGATACCAAGTATCCAGTTTATTATCTAGTACTGTCCAAGTATTTTGTTCAGTGTGATGTACTGAAAGAAACATAAAAGGCCAATGTGCATCTAGTTGCATCACAGGACATTCTAGTCCTATTTAAATAAGCTGTTTCGTTAACTGTTGGGTACAATTTTGTTTTCAAAAGTGGACCACTGGCCCAATTAATCCAGTTCTGCTTGAACTACATTTAGTTCTGCGCACAAACAGCACCCGCCTGCGACTTGTGCAACATGAATGGGTGTTTGGGATAACAAGGAGGATCCTTGGGTGTTCCCTTTTAAGAGGATTACCTAGGTCGGGTAGGCTGCATGTTCATACACTTTGTCTTAACTAGTTATATTTGTAGGCTAGTGTTACATTAGTAAACACATATATTCTTTGAACCAGTTCATTTGGAGGGCATGGCTTTGGTCCTACCATTTGTAAGATAATGTTGCAGTAAAGGCAGGATAAGTTCAGAAAGTTGTCAAAAATTAAAATGGCGGATACTAGACATGTGATATTGGGGTTTGACTTCTTTATGATCGTTTGTATAAATATCTGTAAATTAATCTTGTATTAGTGTAGCTCAGCTCGTATTTTGGAGGTACAGACCTCATAGTGACACTCACTCACAAATTTCCATGAATCTGGTTCTTGATGCATTGTCTTCCTTGCTTACACAGACCAAAGTTTGTCTCACCCTACACTGCCTGGCTGTCGAAGATTTCAGACACGGACGTCCTCCTCGCCCCGCTGGGGGGCGGCAGCGTGGTGACAGTGGACGTGGGAGGCCAGGTCAGAGTTTGGGAGACCGGTCTTGAACATCTGCAGCGCTCTCTGCTGGAGTGGAAAAGCATGATTGGGCAGGATGACGGAAGACCCGTGCAGGTGCAGTATGAGTCCATTGTGTTACTCTTTTCAGTGTGAAGTCTCTGCTCTTTAAGTTCATATATTATATTGTATTGTATTGTAATTGCATTTATCGCTTGTTGACGCACGCTATTCAGGAAGCCTGTAAAGGATTAGTGGTGAATTAATATGGTGAAATATGAGGTAATTTCAGTGGTGGATATTAGTCTGTTACTTGGAGTGAGAAGGATAGCGTAGGGATAAAAAGGGAAGAAAGATTTGCATTCATATAGCACTTGTTACCCCTGATGGGTGTTGAAGCGCTTTTCTGGCGAGTAGCACGCCACTCCGGAACCCATAAAGGATTAGTGTTGAAAATTAGTATAGTATAAATATGAAGTAATTTGAGTAGTAGATATGTTATTCAGTTATTTGGCAAGTATATTAGTATAGTTGAATATGGAATTTGAGAAGTGAACATGTTAGTCTGTTAATTTTGATTGAAAAGGATAGTTAAGGGATAAAGAGTGAAGGATTTTTTTTTTTTTTAGGTCTTAGGTCTTTAAGTCTTGAGGTGTAGTGAAAAGGGGTGCTGATGTATATGTTTCATGCACTGGATTTGGTTGTGTAGTATTGTTTGTGAGAGGAGGTTGTGACGTAGAGGGGGTGGTGATGTGTTTGAGTAGAGTGTATGTTGTGTGTAGGAGGGAATGAAGTAGAGTTGAGAGTGTTTATCTTAGACTGGTTTGTTGCAAGAGTTACAAAGTGTGGTGGTGTGCAGTGTGTGTGTTAGTGTTATTATGGAAGAAGGGAGAGGAGGGTGTTTGTTGGACAACTGATGGAAGGATCATTGTATGTTTGTTAGTGATAAAAGGCGGTCTGTTCGGTGTAATTACAGCAGTTAGAGTGTGTCTGAATGGGATGTAGTTATGTATGGTGTTGATTGGCGTTGTGTTAGTGATGAGTGTTTTTATTAGTGATGTAGGATAGAGTTGTGTACTGTTTGTGGGTGATGGTGGATATGTGTGGTAGTTGGGATATTAGGGTGTGTAGATGTGGTTTGGTTGGGTTTGTAGTGCAGGCTGGTACATTAATCTGTGCAAAGTGTTGTGCTTGGTGTACATTTAGTGCGAGTGTGTTGCTCTGTTTGTGGATGTGGATGGTCTGGGCTGGGTATTGCTAAATGAGAGAAAGGGCAGCATTTCTGGCCCTAGTCCCGACCAGTCTCAAACAAGCTCAAACAGGCAACTACCCTTTTCCTCTCCACCCTTAACAGGCTCAAACAGGTAACTGCCCTTGTCCTCTCCGTCCTTAACAGGCTCAAACAGGTAACTGCCCTTGTTCTCTCCGCCCTTAGCCTCGATGCCCGGGCTGAGACGCCCTAACCCTGGCCTTTTATAGCCCTAGTAATCAGGAGACCCCTTCGGCCAATGGGAACCCTAGCCCTAACACTATCCAATCACAACCCTAGCCCTAAAATCTAGAACCAATAGGAGACCAGGACCTTACAGTCAATCTTAGCCCTAGTCCAAGCACCCAATCATTTAAAAAACCCTGATCTCTACGTCCAATAAAGGCCCTAGCCCTACCAGTAGTCCCAACCCAAGTCTAAGCAGCCAATGGTACAGGTAGCCCTAGTCCCTACTTCCAATAGAAAACCTAACCCTACTCTAAGTCCCACACCTAGTCCAGAAAACAATCACACCAAAAGCCCTAATCGCTACTTCCAATTAAAGGTCTAACCCTAGCCCTAGTCCCACTCTACTCCCAACAGCCAATAACATAGGAAGCCCTAGTCCCTACTTCCAATAGAAATCCTAACCCAAGCCCTAGTCGTAACCTTACAATGATTGAATCACAGACTCAGAAACCAACCAGAACCCTCAAATACCCAACCAATGAGGACATTAACCTTAATCCAATAGAAACACCAGATACATCCACCAATCAGTGTAGACATGTACCAACCACTAGCAGACCATGTAAGGTCCCAGCGACCTCAGACAAGGTTTGTTGGCCAGGGAGATGGAAGCTGCTTCTCCTGTTCAGAATCTCCTAGGAGACAGACAGGCTCAATCCACACTTTGGACTTCTGCAGGTAAAGGCTTCACTAACTCGAAATCTAACAATACAGTTTGAATAAAACTTGACTCCCCCTGCTGGCCAAAAAAAGAAGTGCACAGGCCCCAGTAAATACAGTTTAAACAGCTCACAGAAACACCCTCTAATGTAGAATATCCCTGTTGCTGGGGGGGGGGGAGGCAGGGGGGCTGGCCTCACTGGCTTGTGAACACAAAATGGTGGCTGGGGGTGCACTGTTTTAACACACAGGTCTTAGCACAGAGCAAAGGAGAAATTTAGAGGGAAAACAGATTTGTCATCAAGGAATGAGAGGGACAAACTACAGAGACTGGACTGCAAATCCAACATTTCAACACGTTAAATGTAAGCAATCATGGGCAGGGAAAACCACAAGTTTAAAACACAAAATAGGTGATAAAATATGCAATCACAGGCAGGTCAAATCTGCAATTTTAAACTGTAACAACCACATGCAAAGACAGTAATCACAGAAAGGGAAAAACGTTTTTTAAACAACTTTTGTTTTGGGAAGAGACAGCACTAGTCTGTCTCCTTACCACTTCCTGGACTCTGCTCACTGCAATCTGGGGCACAGGTAGGCTGCAATTAACAAGATGGAGGAGAATGATTTGGGGTGCACCCAGCAAGGCCTTAAGGGGCCTGGGCAGGTGTGAGAGGATGGTTCAGACTTGCCTGGTAGCTGAATAGCCAATGGTCTACTGGCCTGGGGGTGGGGGCTGGGGAGCTGCTTCTGCTGTTTAGAATCTCCTAGGAGACAGACAGGCTCAATCCACACTTTGGACTTCTGCAGGTAAAGGCTTCACTAACTCGAAATCTAACAATACTGTTTGAATAAAACTTTAGTCCCCCCTGCTGGCCAAAAAACGAAGTGCACAGGCCCCAGTAAATACAGTTTAAACAGCTCACAGAAGCACCCTCTGATGTAGAATATCCCTGTTGCAGGGGGGAGGGGGGGGGGCAGGGGGGCTGTCCTCACTGGCTTGTGAACACAAAATGGTGGCTGTGGGTGCACTGTTTTAACACACAGGTCTTGGCACAGAGCAGAGGAGAAATTTGGAGGAAACCAGATTTTTCACCAAGGAATGAGAGGGACAAACTACAGAGGTTGGACTGCAAATCCCACAATTCAACACGTTAAATGCAAGCAATCATGGGCAGGAAAAACCACAAGTTTAAAACACAAAACAGGTGATAAAATATGCAATCACAGGCAGGTCAAAACTGCAATTTCAAACTGTAACAACCACATGCAAAGACAGTAATCACAGAAAGGGATAATTGTTTTTTAAACAACTTTTGTTTTGGGAAGAGACCGCACTAGTCTGTCTCCTTACCACGTCCTGGACTCTGCTCACTGGAATCTGGGGCACAGGTAGGCTGCAATTCACAAGATGGAGGAGAATGATTTGGGGTGCACCCAACAAGGCCTTAAGGGGCCTGGGCAGGTGTGAGAGGAGGGCTCAGACTTGCCTGGTAGCTGAATAGCCAATGGTCTGCTGGCCTGGGGGTGGGGGCTGGGGAGCTGCTTCTCCTGTTCAGAATCTCCTAGGAGACAGACAGGCTCAATCCACACTTTGGACTTCTGCAGGTAAAGGCTTCACTAACTCAAAATCTAACAATACTGTTTGAATAAAACTTTACTCCCCCTGCGGGCCAAAAAAAAACGAAATGCACAGGCCCCAGTAAATACGGTTTAAACAGCTCACAGAAGCACCCTCTGATGTAGAACGTTATATGTTTCCCTGTATTGTTTCCTTACTATAAAGACACTATCTTCCAAACAAATACGCCTTGAAAGAATTACTCATGTTTACACATTTGACTCTGTTCTAGCTCTGGAATGGATTAGATGGATGCACTCCTCATGCCTGATTGTACTACTAAAAATCCAGACCAAAGATATTGTGGTATACAAATATCAATACCACAGTACCCAACTCCATAATATCAACAACCGTATACTTAGAATTAAAATGACTAACAAAATATCACTCCATTAGAATATCTAAAGTATAAAAAAATTGAAGCCCAAAATATAGATTACAAAAATACTTTTTAAAATAACATTAAAAGTAACCAAAATATTGAAACCCAAGTTATAGACAAAAAAATGATGTGATTATAATTTAAAATACCAATATATTTATGCAAATCAGAAATTAATAACACTTATAAAACATGTTGATATACATTGTATTTAAACGTATAATGTAATTAACAGATAAAATATATAGATATTAAAAATATATATGTAAATGAACAAAGATATATTACAATAGTTTTTACACGTTTTCTTAAAAACACTATATATTTCAAAAGCCACAATTTTCCTTTAATTATTTTTTTTAATTAATAGAATATACAATAGTTTAAAAATAAGAGAACTATTTTTCGCAAACTTAACATATATTTAGTGTGAAAATGTAATTGTCTGTGTAGAAATAATCACTGAAACAGGTGTGTGTGTCTGTGTGCGGGTGTGTGTGTGCGTGTGTGACCGACCGACATGGGTTAAAAAAAACATATAAAGCATAATGGCACTCACTTAATAAGAATAAAGTAAATAGTGATATATACAAAATATACCATAGGTAAAATAGACACATTATTTATTAATGCCTTCATCGAGATTCAGAGTTGCACTGTAGTAATGGAAAAGACAGGTCTTTCAAAAAGAGGACATAGGTGAGAACTCAGAGATTTGTGAAGACTCGTGTAGAAATGGCTCAGGAAGAGTGGTATTGATTTTAAGATCTTTTGTTGAAAGAAGAGCCAGAAAGAATACAATGGATGGTGGGTGGACCTAAGTACCCTGTGTCCCCCAGCTGAAGTGATATTGCAAAACCTCTGAATCTATTGGCTGACCTGACAAGAGATGCACTCTTGCAACGTTTAACCTTGATAAAATCGCAGGATGTAGATATTAAAACAAATTCTATAATGTGTCATATTTAGAGGTATCAGGAAGCTGATGGATCTTTTGACATGCCGGGCAAGACTCGCCATCAGAGCAAGGTACTGGCTAGAGTGGCCGGCCGAAGTGTCACAAAAGAAGTTAACATCAAGTTACTGAAGGTGAACCACAAAATGGCTTATCTTTGCACTCTGACAAAGGTGAGAGATGCTGGAGATGTTTTACCTGAAAGCGGAGTATCCCAGGTGTATGCGGACTTGTTGTACTTGGGCTAGACGTCTGTAGTGTCCTTTGCAAGACAAACTCCTCTTGTTGAGCTGCAGGACTGCCATATGGTGTTCCTGTCATGCTTTATGTAAATAGTGTCATTGTTAGCTATACATTAATTCCAGACCTGCTGCCCAGTTTACTTGGCCTCAGTTACACTCTCTCTTCACATCAATCTACGGCTGGGCTCATCGCATGGCTGAAGTTTTGGTGTCTGAATAACCTCTAAAATGCCTTCTTTCTTGGGATTTGTCTTTAAAAGCAAACAAAAAATGCCTACTGACCTGTATAATGCCTCAATTAAAAAACAGATTCATCGATAATGGGCATTTTCCTTGATAGTGCTGCCAGCATGTGGGTGGAAGCTCTTTTGGTGCAAAAATCCCCATGGATCCAGCATGGACATTTAGGTGTGGCTGGGTGTTGCTGCTGGTATGGAGGAGGCGGGGCCTCCATCACCCCAGCTGCTTGGCAGCCCACCCACCTGAGTCCACTCTAAATGATCTTATTTTTCCTCATGGCTGTCCACTTCATTTCTGGTTGGGGGGGCACTGCGGATCCATTGTATTATAAGCGGGTGCTGAAAAAAACTGAAATCTCTGGGAGAAACACAGAGGAAGAATGAGACGTAACGGGGGGGGGGGGCTTGAAACTAATATTTACGACTCCCTTGGTAATTTCTCATGGGAACTGCAAGCTTCCTCCTGTGTTCCCCTGTAATTCTGCACCTCAGGCATCAACATGGCCACAAGTATCGGTATCTCTAGGAGTGTGGAATGGCCACCAGAAAATCTGGGGTACTCCTAATGGGGGGATACGTGTAGTGAAGTGGGTGTGTTCTAGTTCTTGCATCTTTTTAGGTCTCGTGACCTATCAATGCGCATGCGCATTGAGAGAAGCGAGACTATAGGGCTTTAAACAAAGTTTAACTAACTGCGGCGATTTGGTGCTGTGCCCGTGGCTTTTAGGTCAATGCGCAAGCGCATTGACCTAAAATGCGCGTGCACATCACCAAATCGCCGTCTGTTCCCTCAGCCGCACTCCTCCCACACCTTTGAAGTGAAGCTTAGCTTCACTTCAAAGGCCCCGGCTGCTTCACACCCTCATGCCGCTCTCCCCGCTCCGCCCCCTCCCCTGCCCGCCGTGTGCATTTCTCCTCCCCCCCCTCCCCACAGCAATGCCCTCCGTCTTGTTTCCTTTCTTGTTTTTCTTTCAGGTGAGATATCTTTTCCATCATTTGCTATAATACAGTTCTCATATGCATTTTTTAATTATTAGCAGCATATACACAGGCGCCCCTTCGGCGCTTTTGCTCTCAACCCTACTATCCTGTCAGCCGCATCTCTATAAGTTACTCGAAGCATGGCCTGACATGTGCACAGCTTATTCCGGCACCACCATCCTGCCAGACGCTTCTGCTTTGTTCGCCCACCGCATGGCCCTATTTGTGCACATTTCACTTTCGTGCATACCCTTACCCGCAGCCTCTCCTTCCCCACTTCTGCCTTTTCGGGTCTCGCGCTCACCGCAGACCCTTTCACATGGCTCACACCCACCTTTTTTTCAGGTTACCATGCCATTCCCCACCTATCCCCCAGTCATTTCCGGGTAGGACGCGTGCACCCAGTGAACTCTCGGCCTTGGCCCGCTTATTCTGCCAGCCGCTTCTGCTTTGGTCGCCCACCGCATGGCCCCATTTGTGCACATTCACTTTCGTGCATACCCTTACCCGCAGCCTCTCCTTCCCGACTTCTGCCTTTTCGGGTCTCACACTCGCCGCAGACCCCTTCACATGGCTCACACCCACATTTTTTTCAGGTTACCATGCCAGGTTACCTCACTCACCCTCAACCCCTCACCCTCACCCTCACTCACCCTCAACCCCTCACCCTCACCCTCACTCACCCTCACTCACCCTCAACCCCTCACCCTCAACCCCTCACCCTCACTCACCCTCACCCTCACTCACCCTCAACCCCTAACCCTCACTCACCCTCAACCCCTCACCCTCACTCACCCTCACTCACCCTCACCCTCACTCACCCTCAACCCCTCACCCTCACTCACCCTCACCCTCACCCTCACTCACCCTCACTCACCCTCACCCTCACTCACCCTCACTCACCCTCACCCTCATTCACCCTCACCCTCACTCACCCTCACTCACCCTCACCCTCACTCACCCTCAACCCCTCACCCTCACTCACCCTCAACCCCTCACCCTCACTCACCCTCAACCCCTCACCCTCAACCCCTCACTCACCCTCACTCACCCTCAACCCCTCACCCTCACTCACCCTCACTCACCCTCAACCCCTCACCCACCCTCACCCTCACTCACCCTCAACCCCTCACCCTCACCCTCCCTCAACCCCTCACCCTCAACCCCTCACCCTCACTCACCCTCACCCTCACTCACCCTCACTCACCCTCACTCACCCTCACCCTCACTCACCCTCACTCACCCTCACCCCCTCACCCTCACTCACCCTCAACCCCTCACCCTCAACCCCTCACTCACCCTCACTCACCCTCAACCCCTCACCCTCACTCACCCTCAACCCCTCACCCTCACTCACCCTCACCCTCACTCACCCTCAACCCCTCACCCTCACTCAACCCCTCACCCTCACTCACCCTCAACCCCTCACCCTCACTCACCCTCACCCTCACTCACCCTCACTCACCCTCACCCTCACTCACCCTCACTCACCCTCACTCACCCTCACTCACCCTCACTCACCCTCACCCCCTCACCCTCACTCACCCTCACTCACCCTCAACCTCACCCTCAACCCCTCACCCTCACTCACCCTCAACCCCTCACCCTCACCCTCACTCACCCTCAACCCCTCACCCTCACTCACCCTCACTCACCCTCACTCACCCTCAACCCCTCACCCTCACCCACCCTCACCCACCCTCAACCCCTCACCCTCACTCACCCTCAACCCCTCACCCTCACTCACCCTCAACCCCTCACCCTCACTCACCCTCAACCCCTCACCCTCAACCCCTCACCCCCTCACCCACCCTCACTCACCCTCACTCACCCTCACCCTCACTCACCCTCACTCACCCTCACTCACCCTCACTCACCCTCACCCTCACTCACCCTCACCCTCACTCACCCTCACCCTCACTCACCCTCACCCACCCTCAACCCCTCACCCTCACTCACCCTCACCCTCACTCACCCTCAACCCCTCACCCTCACTCACCCTCACTCACCCTCACCCACCCTCACCCTCAACCCCTCACCCTCACTCACCCTCACCCTCACTCACCCTCAACCCCTCACCCTCACTCACCCTCAACCCCTCACCCTCACTCACCCTCAACCCCTCACCCTCACTCACCCTCACCCACCCTCAACCCCTCACCCTCACTCACCCTCAACCCCTCACCCTCACAACACATATTGTGTTACAATAGGTGTCACATTTGCGAAAGATAAAACTATTGGCATTGTAAATAACAAAGTTATTAATTTCGCTATTTTCAAAACAAGCACATAAATAAAAAATGTGTCCTTTACAATACCAATAGCTCAAACTTTCCTAATGCGAGACCTATTGCATTGCTGTGCTTCTCTCCCCTGCTGCACTCTCCTGCTCTCTAGAGATGTGGCCTAACGACCAGAGCTGCCATCTAAGTGACGTAAATACAAAACATGTTGCATTCCAAATGCTATAGGTGTCACATTCGCGAAAGTTATAACTATTGGCATTGTAAATGACAAAGCCATCAATTTAGCAATTTTAAAAACCAACAAATAAATAAAATATGTCATTTACAAGACCAATAACTCCAACTTTTCTAATGCGAGACCTATTGCATTTCCAATGCTTGTTTTATGTTCTGTTAAGTGCTCCCTGACTTCCTACATTTTCTGAATAGCCGTCAGCGGTCACTGCATCACTCTGGCATAAGCGGACCCGCATGTTGTTGTTGTCATCCTGCTCTCAGCACGCCTACCTGTAGGGAAGCCCGTGTTTCGAGTGGGCAGATGCTGTCCGGTTTGAAAGGGAGAGTGCCTGCACTTCTCAGCAGTGGTCAACTACATTTAATGGAAGAGTACCTGCACGTCTCAGCACTGCTTATGTATATTTAATGGAAGAGTACATGCACGTCTCAGCACTGCTTATGTATATTTAATGGAAGAGTACCTGCACTTCTCAGCACTGCTTATGTATATTTAATGGAAGAGTACCTGCACTTCTCAGCCTGCTTAACTTCATTTAATGGAAGAGTGCCTGCACGTCTCAGCACTGCTTTTATATAGTTAATGGAAGAGTGCCTGCTCTTCTCAGCACTGCTTATGTATATTTAATGGAAGAGTGCCTGCACTTCTCAGCACTGCTTATGTATATTTAATGGAAGAGTGCCTGCACTTCTCAGCACTGCTAATGGATACACTGCTTATGTATATTTAATGGAAGAGTGCCTGCGCTTCTCAGCACTGCTTATGTATATTTAATGGAAGAGTACCTGCACTTCTCAGCACTGCTTATGTAATTTTAATGGAAGAGTACCTGCACTTCTCAGCACTGCTTATGTATATTTAATGGAAGAGTGCCTGCACTTCTTAGCACTGCTTATGTATATTTAATGGAAGAGTGCCTGCACATCTCAGCACTGCTTATGTATATTTAATGGAAGAATGTCTGCACTTCTCAGCACTGCTTATGTATATTTAATGGAAGAGTGCATGCACTTCTCAGCACTGCTTATGTATATTTAATGGAAGAGTGCCTGCACTTCTCAGCACTGCTTATGTATATTTAATGGAAGAATGCCTGCACTTCTCAGCACTGCTTATGTATATTTAATGGAAGAATGCCTGCACTTCTCAGCACTGCTAATGGATACACTGCTTATGCATATTTAATGGAAGAGTGCCTGCACTTCTCAGCACTGCTTATGTATATTTAATGGAAGAGTGCATGCACTTCTCAGCACTGCTTATGTATATTTAATGGAAGAGTGCCTGCTCTTCTCAGCACTGCTTATGTATATTTAATGGAAGAGTACCTGCACTTCTCAGCACTGTTCAACTACATTTAATGGCAGAGTACCAGCACTTCTCAGGAGAAAGGAGGTATTCTACAGAGTGAGCACCACCACTCCCATATTTCTATATAAAATACTGAGGGAAAACACATGGAACAAGTGTAAAAACAACAAAGGCGAATGCTTGCAAGCTGTGTTACACATGTGAGTCGTTCCTTTATCTGTGGGAAAAGCGATGGTAATTCTGAAGATCTTTTTTAACCAGCTCTGTCTTTCAGTCTTTACAATAGATGATCGTTGTACTTGTTTTTTTTCGTTAGACTGAATAAGTAGACACAATAATTAAATATGTGATTACGCCTGCTTTCCCATAATCCCTTTTACCCACTGCATTGTATGATCAGACAGCCCCTGTAATCCCTTCCAAATTGGGCCAGCAGACAGAGTGTTATTTGCAAGACATCCGAATAGACAATGTGTTTTCCCAGATGGAAGTCGTCTGGGGACGGGTCGCTGCAATAATGAAAGCCTAAGTGGATTCTGTAATTCTTTCTTTGTCTACATCCGCACCCCATTGCCACAGTGAACCCAAAATTATCTCCAATGGGGAAATCGGGAGGAGATATGGGCATTGCGTTTATTGCTGAAACAGCTCGGCCTATTCTGTGAGCAGAAGTCATGGAAACTGGGTAACCGAGATTCATAGTAATTTCGGATGTCATCAGTGGTGTTGCAATACCGCCACCTAGAGGCGAACCGTTTATCTCAAGTGAGAGGCGCAGGTAGGAGAGCGCAGTCTCGTTTCTAGTAATAATGTGTGACAACTCAGTGGCATGACAGAATTTCGGGGATTTATCTTTAAAAAAATATATATATACTTACATTCTGACCTTAAATGCCTTAGGTTATCGAAATAGCAGTGTGTTCAAAGTGTGCATGCGCTGTTACGTAGTCAAAAATCCTCAGTCAGTCGTCGATAGTGATTTTATACACTCCTGCGTGACTTTAAGTTCCTCACAGAATACGCTTTTTAGCATCACATAAATTTAGGGCCCGTGTCACTTGATTAGCCCACGACAGGGTCGAACTCGGTTTGCCACTTTTCCCACGGACTAATACCGGCTATGTGTTTGCATTTTAAGATTCCTCTAAGGCAAGGAGAATACACACACATTTTTTTTAATGTAAAATCGTCTGTTTTTATTTTCAACGTTTGATTTTCTATTTATGTTTACTTTCATTATCATACAGCAACCTTTAAGGCAGCTCTAGAACATATTTTAAAGTGCTTTCTTTTTCAGTTTACTGTTTTATGCATGTACCGATAAAAGGGAAAAATACCGGCTTTAGGCGATTTTCCAATTTTTTGTAAACAGCCAGGACATGAAAATATTGGTCATATCGGTATTTAACCGGACAGGTGGCGGCCTTGGTGGAAATGAGACAGAAGATCGGCCCAGGCACCAACATCAAAGTGTCCCTCATTAGCGAATCAGATAGCTTAAAAAGTGGCGCATATTTCCAAATTGTGTTAGTTTGGAAACTATAAGGACATGCCGCATAGATGTTTTTGAAATGTATGTTAGATTACATGCATTTGTGCTTGTCTGCGTTTAGTTTGTAAAAGAATGAGTGCTGGTGCCCAGGCCTCTTTAATTCTCTACCGGACACTCCCTGCGCCTTTATCTCACTGTTGCAGGCTCCTGCTTTCTCCCTTTGTGCCTGTTTTTCTGTCTTTCTGTTCTGCCCTCATTCCTGTATATGTGTTTCTCCCACTCTCTGGCTGGCAGGCAAAATATGATGAGGAAAAATAAGGGGAGGGCCCCAAAAATGAGTGCTGGTGGTCTCCACCGGCAACCACCAGCTCAAATTAAGCATTGTTCTTGCTGTGCACATTGTTTGCGGTAATATCGGGGAAATCAGCAATACAAACCGGCCCACAAGACCATAAACAGCCTAAAAAAAGTCCCACTGACTAACCTGTCCGACCCCATTCTAGATAAGGCAAATTACCCAATGACCAGCCTGGCCCAAGCCTAGGACACCAACACCCCTGGTAGCTGTAAGGTATCTCAGTGGACACTTGCACCATCTGTACAGATCTGCATGTACCCAAAAGGCCACAGTCTCTAGTCCCAGCGGCTTTGTGTCGCATTTTATGCTTCTGAGGTCGAAAGACTGCGAATCATTATGCCTAATCACCTTTCCTTGAGGTGTAAACTCTAATACAGTGGCGTAACATAAGCCCCCGAGCTCCAGGGGGCCCCCTCAGCAAAAGTCCTAGGTGGTCAGCCAGGGAGGGGGGCCCTCCGTGTAATTTGCGGGGGCACCCCTCAAGTTTCACTACACCACTGCTCTGATACTCGAATATATCACTCTTATTATTGTTGTTGTCGGTATCCAGTCACTTATTTCAGCCAATAGATCTTTGCATGCTTAGGCCATAATAAAAAGGCTTTGTGTTGTAGAAAACACAAACATTTATTGCCTTAACAAAAAATAAATTGGATGCACATATGTTGTGTTGTACCCAAGCCACTGCAGCGATGATTAGTTACATATGCATTTAATTTCCAGCTGTAAGAAAGATGCATTGAGGTATTGCACCTAATACCATCAATCCGAACTCGCAGTTAATTCAGTTGGCTGGTAAACATATAGAGCTTATACGTATTTAATTGGTGCAAGCACAAATACATACGTGTGTAGTAAAGGCATGCGTTGTAAAGGCTGTGTGGTAATGGTAGCATTGTAAAAGTTGTATCCCTGGTGTGGCTTGTCAGTAGACCAAATTTACTGACCTGATAGGGCCGGTCTCTGCCTGTTCTGTGCAGCTCCTGTTCCAAATATATTCTTTTAAGGATTGCTGATAGTGCTGGGACTTGTAGTGGCCCGGTGAAGGGTGGGATACTCCATATTTCTGTACTTCCTGCCCCATGTCAAATATCATTGCCTCCATTGTATGACATGTGAGACATAGCACAGAATGGGCCACATTGAGAGTCTAGTCCAAAAATGCGTAATAGAAATTTGCCAGCCCTAGCAAGCTAGCTTATCCTTATGGGTTTTCCTCACTTCCGCTCGAACCTATGTTTGCGGATGCAATAGAGACAATTACACAAGCAGAAGAGGAAAACCATGTATTTGATAGAGACTACTAGCCGCAGATTCCTTAACGTAGAATTATCCCCAGGCGTGAGACTGGATCCGGAAATTTTTTGCCACATTATCCCTGTACGCCGGGTGGCGGCACCTCGTGACTCCGCCCTGACGCTGTCCGCGGACGTGACGTCAGTGAGGTCGCATAAGTCTCACCCCGGCACGCTGACGTCAGTTTTTACTTCTTTTCCGCGTGCAAAGTGGATCCGGAGTCAATCAATCAATCAAGAAATTTATATAGCACGCTACTCACCCGGAGGGTCTCAAGGCGCTTGGGGGAGGGGGGTCTGCTACTGCTCGAACAGCCAGGTCTTGAGTTGCTTCCTGAAGGAGAGGTGGTCTTGGGTCTGACGGAGGTGGATGGGGAGGGAGTTCCATGTCTTGGCTGCCAGGTAGGAGAAGGATCTTCCTCCCATGGTGGCTCTTCGGATGCGTGGAACGGTGGCGAGGGCGTGGCTGGTCGAGCGAAGCTGGCGGTTGGGAGTGTAGAAGGTCAGGCGGTTGTTGAGGTACCTGGGGCCCAGGTCATGGAGGGCCTTGTGTGCGTCGGTGAGGAGTCGGAACGTGATTCTCTTGTTGACGGGGAGCCAATGCAGGTCTCTTATGTGTCCGGAGATGCGGCTGTGACGGGGGATGTCCAGGATGAGTTGTGCGGAGGCGTTCTGGATGCGTTGGAGTCTCTTCTGTAGTTTGGCTGTGGTTCCGGTGTAGAGCGTGTTTCCGTAGTCCAGTCGGCTGGTGACGAGTGCCTGTGTGACCGTCTTCCTGGTTTCGGTGGGGATCCATCGGAAGATCTTCCGGAGCATGCGTAGGATGTTGAAGCACGAGGACGAGACGGCATTGACTTGTCTGGTCATCGAGAGGGAGGAGTCCAGGATGAAGCCCAGGTTGCGTGCGTGGTCCGTTGGTTTGGGTGCGCTGCCCAGGGCAGGGGGCCACCAGGAATCGTCCCAGGCGGAGGAAGATGGTCCCAGGATGAGGACTTCCGCCTTGTCTGAGTTGAGTTTTAAACGGCTGTTCTTCATCCACTCGGCTACTTCTTTCATCCCTTCGTGTAGGTTGGTTCTGGCGGTGGCTGGGTCGTTGGTGAGGGAGAGGATCAGCTGAGTGTCGTCGGAGATGATGTTGAGGTTGGGTTGGCGTGCGATGGTCGCGAGGGGGCTCATGTAGATGTTGAAGAGGGTGGGGCTGAGTGATGATCCTTGTGGTACGCCGCAGATGACTTCGGTGGCCTCGGATCTGAACGGGGGCAGGCAGACTCTCTGGGTTCTTCCGGCGAGGAACGAGATGATCCACTCCAGTGCCTTCTCTTGGATTCCGATGTTGCTGAGGCGGTGTACTAGGGTGCGGTGGCAGACAGTGTCGAACGCTGCGGAGAGGTCCAGGAGGATGAGGGCCGCTGTTTCCCCGTTGTCGAGCAGGGCTCGGACGTCGTCAGTGGCTGCGATGAGGGCGGTCTCGGTGCTGTGGTTGGCTCGGAAGCCGGACTGCGAGGGGTCGAGGGATCCGTTCGTCTCGAGGAAGGCGGCAAGCTGTCGGTTGACTGTCTTCTCGATGACTTTAGCAGGAAACGGGAGGAGCGAGATGGGGCGGTAGTTCTTAAGGTCGGTGGGGTCTGCTAAAGGTTTCTTCAGGATGGCGCTGAGTTCGGCATGCTTCCAGCTCTCCGGGAAGGTGGCGGTGTTGAAGGAGCAGTTGATGACGTCTCGGAGTAGGGGTGCGATGACGGAGGCGGCCTTGTTGAAGACGTGGTGGGGGCATGGGTCGGTTGGTGATCCGGAGTGGATGATGCGCATCGTGCGGATGGTGTCTTCGGTGCCGACCGGGGTCCAGGCGCGGAGGGTGGTGGTGGGGGGCGTTGGTTCGGTGGTTGGGTGCGTGGTCTGTGCGCCGAAGCTGTTGTGTATGTCGGCGATCTTGCTGTGGAAGAACGAGGCGAGTGATTCGCAGAGTTCTTGCGAGGGGGTGATGTCGTTGGTTCCGGCGCTGGGGTTCGAGAGCTCTTTGACGATGCTGAAGAGTTCTTTGCTGTTGTGTGCGTTGTTGTCTAGTCGTTCCTTGAATGTTGTCTTCTTGGTCGTGTGGATCAGCTGGTGGTGTTTGCGGGTGGCGTGGTTGAGGGCAGTCATGTTGTCTGTAGTCGGGTCTTTGCGCCAGGTTTTCTGGAGGGTGTGTCAGTTCTTCTTGGAGTTCATGAGATCGGCGTTGAACCAGGAAGCCTTCTTGCTGCCGGGTCTGCTGGGATGTTTTTTCAGGGGTGCGAGGTCATCAGCGCAGTTGGTGATCCACTGTGTGAGGTTGTTGGCTGCCTGGTTGGGGTCCGTTGAGCTGGTGGGAGGATTCAGGTTCAGGGATGTGGAGATCTGGTCGGAGGTGATCTTGTTCCAGCTCCTGCGGGGAACCTGTTGCGGGTGGTGGTGGGTCGTGGTCCTTCTGAAGCTGAAGTGGACGCAGCTGTGGTCTGTCCAGTGGAGTCCGGTGGAGTGGCTGAAGGAGACGTCCTTGCTGGAGGAGAAGACGGGGTCGAGCGTGTGTCCGGCGTAGTGGGTGGGTGTGTTTACCAGTTGCTTGAGTCCGAGGTTGGCGAGGTTGTCCAGCAGGGTGGTGGTGTTGCTGTCCTTGTTGTTCTCTAGGTGGAAGTTGAGGTCCCCTAGGAGGATGTAGTCAGCGGAGGAGAGGGCGTGCGGGCTGATGAAGTCTGCGATGTCTTCGCTGAATTGTGTGCGAGGTCCTGGGGGTCTGTAGATGAGGGTGCCTCTGAGTGTGGTCTTGGGGTCGGTGTGTATCTGGAAGTGGAGATGTTTGGCGGCTGTGAGGGTGTCGTCGGAGTTGGTCGTGATGTGGATGGTGTTCTTGTGGACGATGGCGATGCCTCTTCCTGTCTGGTTGACGCGGTCCCTCTGGGTGATCTTGTATCCGTCCGGGATGGCGATGGCGATGTCGGGCGCTGAGGAGGCGTTCATCCATGTTTCCGTGAGGAAGGCGATGTCTGGAGATGTGGTGTCGAGCAGGTTCCAGAGTTCCACGGCGTGCCTGTGGACAGAGCGGGTATTGAGCAGGATGCACTTCAGGTGGTTGCTGCTGGTGCTCGGCTTGGCGGATGCGGTGCAGGACCGGATGCTGGAAAAGTTGCAGGATCGGCAGCGGAAGGGTCCGTGGGTGCGTCGCGGGGTGGCTCTGTAGCATCCGGGGATCCGGCCGGTGTTGAGTGCGTTGAGTGTGGCTGCGTCGTACTTCCGGCGGGTGGGATGGCCTCTGCGGGGGCCAGGGGTTCTGGCGCTGGGCGCGGTCCAGGCGCGGACGGGTGCAGACGGGCTTGCCTTTGGCGCACATTCGAACGCCCGCTGCGCGTGGACGCTGCGCGTGCGTGGGGGCGTCATAAGAAGGGAGCCGGGAGGGAGGGTCCGCTGGGTGGCGGGAGCGGGGGGTCCAATCGGCTGGCAGGGGGTGGGGCCGCAGGGAGGCAGCGGCGGAAAAAGTCGGGTGCGGGCGGCCAGGCGGCGCATCCATCCCCTATCTCGGAAGGGTCCAGAAGCCGCCGATTCCAGCTGCGGCATCACCCTTCACCGAGGCCCCACGGGTGTCACTCACCCGCGGGTAAGTCTTGCAGCTTGCAACCGACGACCTGTCCTCGTTCTGCAGAGGGCACAGGTTCCTCTCGGGACATGCGCCCTCGCCACCCTATCCACCGTTTCCTGGCATTGGGGCGACAAGGGCCCAAATGAAGGCCTACGATACGGCTCTGCAGGCTTCTTTGGGCCCCCTCCTCTTCCTGAGACGTCTGCGGATCCCTGGCCATGCACTGGGCCTTCCGTGGACTCGCCGGCAGATTCGCCCTCGGCGCCGACTCGTTCGGCTTCAGGTTTTGGAGGTGTGGTGTCGTCGAGGTGCGGCCCTACGAGGTTCCCCTGTTCAAACCACGGTGTCCCTGCCTCGCCGCAAACCCCCTCGGGGTTCCTGTGGTGTCGCAGGAGGTCATTAGGACTCACGGCTCATCCCCGAGTCCCCCTCGGTCCTCTGGGCCTGCGGTTGTCTAACCAGAGGCCGAGCCGATGCCTTTCCGGCCCCGACGCCTTTCCTCCCTGGCGGCGCCGTGGGTAGAGGCCGGGACCCGGGGCGCCTCTTCGAGTCCCTCTCGGTCCTCTGCGCAAGCGGCTGCCTCGTCGGAAGTCGAACCGGCGCCTTTTCGGTGCCGTTCATTGGCCGCTTCGGCTCCGACTCCGCCCCTTTCTCCTATGAGGCATGTGGTGGTGGAGGTCAACTCGGCACCCCTGGTGGACACTTCAGTGCCGATTGAGGACACACCGGTGCCCATGGGGGACTCCCCGGCGCCGTTCCGGTGTCGGATCGTCAACTCTTCCCTGGATGTCCCTTCCTCTCCGGAGGATTGTCATCTCCATGTCTCCTCTTCACCGGAAACTGGACGCTGCATCGTTGCTTTTTCCCTAGCGGCTTCCGGGGCAGGTTCTATGCCGTCTCTGCGTCCACAGCCCATGACGTTCTTGAACGTAACGAAATAATTCCCTGCCGCTCAGCTGATATTCCACTTGCAAGTCCGAGAAGGCCTTTACCCTTCCCTTAACCCAGAGATCACGTACCTTACTAATACCGATCGTATCCCATTTGTCAAACCCCTTAGTTTTCCACAGAGAACCCAATTTTGCGGAGGCGTAAAGTGGAGTTGCACGGGTCAATCTGTCTCTCCAACCCATAGCCGCATTCGCACTATGCCATATACGCACGGCTATAGCGGTAGGTCCCGAGAGACCTAAACGGGCAGTTCCCGAATAAAGCGCCCTGTTATAATCACCACCCGGTAGAAGCCACCTATCCATTTCAAATGCCGGATTCGACGCCGGACCATACATTCCATGGTTGATGGCAGCAAGTTGGGAAGCCCAATAATACCTTCGAATATCCGGAAGCGTCCAGGATCTCTCCTGCTTCTTAACACTGTTCATTGTTCGCCTTCTCCCCTTGTGTATGGAACAGTCACTACATTGCAGGGTACAGCCTCGACTCTTTCTATGGTTAAGTTTTGTTGTTTATTTTGTATAAAATGTGAAACCTTTTAAATATCCTCTTATCGCCATGAACTTTGGATAATATCATGCTTTATCGCTGCCAGACCTTCGGTTGTCGGCTGATGAGCTGTGTCTTACTGCGTTACTGTTATTGAATATGACTGGCCGGCCCTGGTGGTTGTAGGCCTGTAACTGTGTTCCTTTTCTTACTAATAAAGGTTTAAAAAAAAAAAAAAAAGAAAATCCGGAAACGCTATGCCGCCATCATACCATGGAAGCGTTAACTTCGGAAGAGCAATGCGCGAATGTCCGTCCCATATCAATTGCCTCTGTAAGGATTCTACCTCACGGAAATATTTCGACGGAATCACGTCAAAACTGTTCTGGAGTGCATACAGAGATCGCGGTAAGGACATAATTTTGAAAAGGGCAGCGCGCCCCAGCGGAGACCGCGGTAGATTGCGCCAGCGCACCACATCAGAGCGCAAACGTTGGAGTGGGGGGAGTAGATTACGGTCATAGCGAACCGCAGGGTCCAGTGAAATAAACACACCCAAGTATTTAAAACCCGACTGCGACACTTGGATGGGGCAACCCCACGGCAGAAGGGGGACACCACCGGCGAGAACATAAATATAGGACTTTGACCAGTTGATAACCAGACCGAGTTCTTCCGAAAGGAGTTAAGCACGTCGAACAACACATTAAGCGATTTTTGGGGAGACGTGAGGTACAATAAGATATCATCCGCATACAATGAAATACGATCTTCAAAATCCGGAGTCCAATATATACCCCTCATAAAGGGTTCCCACCGTAGCCAAGCAGCGAGCGGTTCCAGCGCAAGAGCGAAGAGAAGCGGGGATAACGGACAGCCCTGCCGCGTGCCCCTTCCATGGGCAAAGGGCATGGAGACCCGACCATTAACTACTACCTGCGCCAGTGGCATATTGTACAGGAGTTTAACCCAACTAATAAAGCCAGCGCCGAAACCGAATTTGGCGAGTGTGGCCCAAAAATACGGCCATTCGATTGTATCGAAGGCCATCGTGGCATCTAAGGACGCCAAGATGGCCGGTTCACTCAAAGTCGCCGCTCTCGCGAGAACGCCATGCAAACGCCTTAAATTCAATGCCGTGTTACGATGTGGGATAAAGCCAGACTGGTCCGGATGAATCAGATCACTAATCACCGTGATAAGGCGATTAGCGAGTAACTTGGCCAGAATCTTAGGCTCGGCATTCAGGAGCGAAATAGGCCTGTAAGACGTACAACGATCCCGTGGCTTACCCTCCTTGTGGATCACCACAATGGTCGCAAGGCGCTGATCTCGAGGGAGGGTGCCAGTTTCTCGCGCAGCCAAAAACATATCACGGAGGAATGGCGCCAGCGTATCAGGTCGCAGTTTATACAATTCGATGGGGAGGCCATTGGGACCCAAGGCCTTCCCAGAGCGTATAGAGCGCATCGCCAGTGCCACCTCATCCACCGAGGGTGTGGCATCCAAACAGTCCCGATCAGACTCTGACAGACAAGGCAATGCGATATCCCTAAGTAACAACTGAGAATCTTCCTCGGGCCTGTCCGACACCGCGGAGTAAACTTCCCGGAAATAATAAGCAAAACATCCAACAATGTCAACTGGGTCTGTCACGCATACCATCTGAGTTCTCAATCACAGGAATCACACGACTCGCTCTCTCCTTTCTGTCTAGCCAGGCAATCAACTTTCCTGCCTTATCGCCCACATCATACAATCGTCCCTGTTGTCCCCTACTCATCATCTTGGCAGCATCAGTTACTAAGTTCTTGTATTCTAATTGCTTAAGACTGAGGATATGCAATGCGTCTTGAGTAACATTACGCTCCAACGCAGCTTCCAATTCAGTAATTTCTGTCTCAAGACGAACAACTGCTTCATTTTTACATTTCTTTGCACACCCTATCAAAGACAATGCCTGTCCCCTAATAACAGTCTTGAAAGCTTCCCACAGTGACACAGGTGAGGACACGGATCCCACATTTTCAGCAAAATATAAATCTAATGATTTAATCAACTCAGTACGGGTTTTGGGGTTGAGGAGGTACCAGGGGTTAATCGGGGCCACAGGACCTTCAGCGCCTGCATTAGAGTTAAAATAGAACCAGAGAGGGGAGTGGTCCGAAATACCCCGAGCTAGGTGTCTAATCTCTCCAATCGAGGAGGATTGGGCAGCCGGCACCAGGACATAATCTAATCTAGAAAGACTACCATGTGCGCCAGAATGGAAAGTGAACTGTGTCTGCTCTGGGTGTAATAACCGCCAACAGTCCACAAGCCCCAAGGTCTCCAAGAATTCACCCAACCAGGAGTGCGCAGCTGTAAGGTCCCTGGGGGGATAATGATCCACCCTGCCAGAGACGACTGAGTTAAAATCACCACCTAATATTAGAACACCTTCCGGGAGACCCAAAACCATCCGCCCCAAGTCTGCAAATGTTGTGGACTGTAAGCCAGGAGGAACGTACACCGATACCAATGAAACCGTTTTACCCTCCCATCTTCCTATCAATGCAACATATCGACCCCTAGCGTCAAGGACCACTTCATCAACCACGAGGGGAAGTGAGGTCTTAAGCAATATACCCACCCCTCTAGAACTAGAAGTAAAGCCACAATGAGCAACAAGACGGTAACCCCGCCTGTTGAGAGCTTGGCAAGTATTCCCAATCAAGTGTGTCTCTTGTAGCAGGACAACGTCGGGCGAGAGGCGCCGCAAAAGCTGCATAACCACCCCTCTCTTTATCCGATCTCCCAACCCATTTACATTCCAGCTCAGTAACTTCAACCCCCTACCCCATCCAAACCCACGATGAACTCCCATCCCAGAACGAGCAGCACACCAGTGTCCGAAGTCGTAACAGTCCGTTACCTTGAAAAGGAAAACAAAGGAAGAAAAAAGAAAACAACCCCCACACAATTCCCCCCTCCCCCAATGACCCTCAACAGAACTCCCCCCCACCCTGCACCCCTGCACAGACTCAGAAGCCACCCCAATTTGCAGTGTGCCTGTCGCCCTAGCAAAAAACAACTAATCTACAAAAAGAAACCCCAGAAGAGGAAAGGGTCCCATCGTCCCGCCACCCCCCAGGATTCCACAGAACGATCAAAGAGGTCAGTGAGCCACAGCTGTCCACGGCGGATAGTGTTCAGGACTCAGGCACTATTGTTATTCTTGGTCCATCAGGCCCCCTTCTGCACCATTAGCATGGTCTCGGCCAGCACGACGAGCAGGCAACGTGTCCAACCAATCACTCGCTTCCTCTGGTCAGGGAAAAAATAATGTTTGATCATCGTATTCCACACGCAGCCGGGCCGGGAACAGCATCGCATATTTCAGCTCCATGTCTCTAAGCCTCCGTTTCACCCCTTGAAATCCCATCCGTTGCTTCTGGACAAACTGGGAAAAGTCCGGATAAACATTCTTTGTAGTGTTCTCGAACTGCGTAGGACCACCTGTCCGTACGGCCTGCAAGATGGCGTCGCGGTCCCTGAAGTTGAAGATTCTTGCAATGATCGGACGGGGGGGGGGAAACCGGGCTTTGCCTGTCCCCCCGGCACTCTGTGTGCTCGTTCGACCGCGAAGAGTTTGCTCAGGCTCTTGGGTGTGAGATGATTGAGGATAAGGTCCTCTACTCGAAGATCAGTAGAAAGTGAGCTAGAATCCTCCGGGATCCCAATGATACGCATGTTGTTGCGTCTTGCACGGCCCTCAAAATCCTCCAAGCGACGAGCAAAGAAGTCATTAGCAGTTCTCAGGTTGCGGACTTCTGTTTGCAAGTCGGACACATCCGTCGTGAGGCTGGAGGTCTTTGAATCAAGAGACTTCACCTTTTCATTCATCTTGGCCAAATCTGTCCTGATTAGGTTGACATCAATAGCCACCGCATCCAGTTTCAGGGCCAGGGCTTCATATTGTTGGCCGATAGAAGTTTCGATGCCAGCAATGACGCCCATCACATCCTGTAGCGTTAAATTCGCAGACATAGTAGGATCGTCGATAGCCGTCTCCCGGATCTTAGGTGTGCCACCGGGGGATCCCTTAGGAAGTGTGTAACGGTCCATGACATTCGTCTGGGCTGAGCCTCCACGGAGGTTGGTCTCAATTTTCCGTTTGTCACCCTCGGGCTTGCCCGTCATGGCGAGCCGGGTGCCCCGAAGGGAAGCTTGAGACCTGGTCCAAATGGCTCCTTAGAATTCACCCACAAGAACACCAGAAGCAGAGACGAATCAATATGAGTACACAGCCACACAGTCGCTAGTCTCATGCCCAGGGAACTGACATAGGAGCCAGCCGCGATCAGCAGTTACCCCAATGGTTACGATTTGCAGGAGAAACGAAACCGAAAGTGATGTGGGGCTGCGGGCTGAACACCGTCAGCCGTTGTTGTTGAATTACTGTCCGGATAGAGTCACAACTCAAGGCCCAGGCGATTCCGTGGAGAAGGCCACAAAATACAGGATGGCGTAACTCGGGAACCCGAAGTCCGATTTCGTCGCTGAGACCAGCTAGTGCATCAGCAGAGCTGTGCCCTCAATGATCTTCCGTCAAATCAGGATATTATCCAGGATAGATGCGGGAGGTGGCGAAGGGTCTCGGGAGCCCTGTGCTCACGCGGCCATCACGGATGCGCGCGAAGCTCCTCCCCCCGTCTTGGGGTAATTTATCGTTACTCATCTGTTCCGGATTTGTTGCCCTTCACTGTTATAGATTGTGGTTGCAGACTTTCTGTCATCTGTTATGACATTTTTCACATGTTTTTTCTACCTCCAGGGTGGATATCGCCTTCGCTTTGCAGGGTTGCTTCTCAGAAGCGGTGCTCTGCTCTTTCCCTTCCATGACTTTCAGTAACACAGTGCCTGGCACTGTCCCTTATGGTGCTGTTCTTCACTGTTCGCTTCTTCCCTTTTACTGATTTTTTTGCACACTGTTCCCATACTCTCACAAATTTGTTTGTGATAGCTCTGCTTTGTCGCGCGGAAAAGTTCTCAGAAGAAAACTATCGTCAGCGCGCCGGGGTGGGACTTATGTGACCTCGCTGACGTCATGTCCACGGACAGCGTCAGGGCGGAGTCGCATGGTGCCACCCCCCCGGCGCGCAGGGATGCTGTGGCAAAACATTTCCCGATCCAGTCTCACGCCTGGGGATAATTCTACATTAAGGAATCTGCGACTAGAATCTCCTCTACCAGATACATCGTTACCGAAGGTAAGTAACTTGTACGATTGGAGCCACCAAGTCACATACGAATGTAGGCAGTTCACTTTGCGAAGAAATATGTGGAATTAAGGGTTATCAAATTTATTAGTCAAAAAGGATGATGCAAATTTAGCATCTATGGAAAATAGCAGGATGAATCCTTCCAGTCCTTGCCATGGCCACAAACTCAAAATATGAAGCTAAGACGTCACCTGTAGACTCTGCGCAAAATAATATAGCTAAACGCCTAGCTTATTCTGAAAATGTCAATAATGTATTCATTGGTAAACTCTTGGCAGTTCCTAATGAGCCAATCCCGTGGTTAGTAGCTTATGAGGGGACTGGCACAGGAAGGCATACTTTCAAAACAGCTGATAATGTTGCTGAAAGCAAGCAATAATAGATTATCCTGGGAGCAGGGAAATCAAGTCAAATAAACCTTGAGACAGATCAGTCTATGAATTCATTACACCTCTTGGAAAATATATGGTCTCTCCAGCATATGACGGGGTATCGATGGCCGTGATGGCCCAAGTATAAAACACACTAATATTAAATTAAATATAAGACATAGTGGTAAAATACCCAGAGGCAGCAAAGTGAAATCTGTACTCGGCTGAATTAGTTGATAAACATCTAAAGTTTTGAAAGATAAAACAAAAGGGAATAAACTTTTTTTCAACCAACCTAGAAATATTAATATTATTCCACCGAAACCGTACAATTTTACCAACACATGTATTTTAAGGTCAGACGCCAAATAAGGTGTCATGCCTGGGACATCACTGCTACCGACTGTAAATTTAAATAGAGGGAATAACATGCATTTGAAAACTATCACCAGGCTGGTAAAGTTCAGTCAGAGGTGTTGTAAGTGACTGGTTGCTTTTATGGCGTCTGGTTTTTGCCAACAACCTAAATAACCTAAACGCATACTAAAAATGATAGAAGAAGCAAGGACAGCCAGTTCTCATCCTGGGAACTCATAGGTACTGGGTACACCTTGTGAAAAGTAGTGCCAATTATCACTGGTACCCAGCAGATGAGTCCCACTGTGCACCACCCTCATATGTCAAGGATATTTTATTTGTCCTGTGTCTTTCTGAGCCTTAGTGATGTGTCAAGGACTGAAAACTCACTCGTGAAAGGTGATGTGGAGTTGAAAAACCATACAGTCAGTACATAAGTAACACATGGTAAATGAAAGGAGCAGTCAATGATATATCTTTCAAAATGGAGTAAGAGTTTATTCAAATAAAGGTAAAATAGAATAGTGAAATATGCGGTGGTCAGCAAGTGATTATATATTCTGACTAATGCAATGATTTTCTAGTGATATTATATGAAAAGCAAAGTCCACCGCAGGACCCTTCTATGAAATAGTGAAAACTCCTGCCCTTGTCTGGAGAATCCAACATTAAATGTAATAATTTAAAAAACAAGTGGCCAGTACCTACTTTGGTAATGATTTCACAGAAAATAACATGTTTTTATATCATAGTAATAATCAACATTGACATCCGTAAATGATCAACACTTGCACAGAAAGGGCACAAGGAAGGTGGGGGTGGTGTCTCTGAGATTCTATTTTATATTTATAGAAGTCTTCAATTTCTGTGCAGATTTTGTGACAACACTAAACATAAGTTCAGGCAGCGTAGTGCTCCAGTATGTGACTCAATGTGGAAACTATATATTAGGGACACACAAGAAATAATCAATATTTACAGACAAGAACACATGTGCATATAGCATTCCACCATGTGCAATCATCAATGACAGTAACCGAATGAGGCAGTGTCAACGTTTCGACCCCAAATGACTTTCAGGGTCTCTTCAGGGCAAAGGGTTGTCTGACTTATTATCAATTATTGGTAATAACGGAATATGGACAGAGTCATATACAGAGGGGAAGTGAGCCTCAGTTCAAAATCTTAAATGAGAACCTCACTATGGTTAGTGGCTCTTAAGTTACTTCACATCCACATAGCATGTATCACTCAGCCTGTGCATGTATGTTTATGATCCGTGAATGTTATCATTCCATCGGTTAACAATAACAATGCGTGTCCATACAGTATGTGAAGTAATTAGATCTGTACTAACAGAGTTGTCAAATCACCAATAGTATTCATAGTTGGGAACTTTAAGTCCGGAAGAGTGGTGTCCTCTGATCCATCTCCGGATCTTTCCCATGCTAAGCTGAAACAGCAGCAAGCCCTAATTTTCCTGCTTATGAGGTAGTGGTCCTAAGGAGTTCAGCTGTTTTATTATGAAAAGGATGAAATTATTCGTTATGGTAGCTTGATCCTGTCTGTAATGCCCTCTCGTATAGATTCAGGGTGTCCTCATTAGTGGAGAATAGTGCTGCTATAAACTCTTGTAGCGGTGCTGTTGAAAACATGACCCTGTATGATTATTCCTAGCTTTAATGTATGCAGCAGTCGTCTGTCTTAGAATGTGGCAGGGCTGATGAGGTGTACTACATTAGAAGGTTTCTAATAATTTCAGTGCAAGACATGTTGTCTATCAGTAGGCTAGTCTTTTCCATCTTACTGTGTGTTGCTTTATAAGCCTGTGGAAGTCCCTAGAATTTGTGTTGCAATTGTAGTATTATAACGTTATAAAAAGCACGTCGTGTTATTAAATGAAAGCTTGTTTACTTATACAAAACGTTTTTATCACACTGTAAATACCAGAATTTACTACTGATTACACATTTTTAAGGAGTTTTAAATATTCAGCATTGGTAGGATGGTTATCATATATCTGAAATCTTGTGAACAGATGGAATTTGTTTTTTGGACACTGTATTGAGATTCATAATATCAACCTACAATTACATCATATCCACTACATTGTAATATATATAATTAATATTCTTACCTCCATATCTACCCACCTGGCCTACCTTGTAATGTAGAGGTTAGTTCGATGTTGGGGATGCAGCATTTTGTCTTACAGTATAGTGCAAGCAGTATAGTGTGGTTTACGTAAGGAACCCGTAATACTCAGAAGTGTTGGCAGTCAATTAAAGAGAGATAATAATTGCCTTGGTGAAGTGCTTCGTGAGGGACTTTGGATCACTTTTTATTGAAGATTGTTTTGAGGGACATAAGAGTAATAACTTAAATTCAGCTAAAATATCTCTTTGTGTGCTGAGAAACACTGTAAGGGTAATTAACCCAGGGAAAATATCAGTCTCCACTTTTCAATCATTAATTTATGGATCCAGAAGATCTTGAGCAGTAGACTATGACTGATATTGCATACAGATAAATACATTTTACAGATTCTCCTAGATATTATTGAAGGAGAGCCCTGATTTTTCTAAAGACAAAGGTGGCAAATATTATATAGTCTCTCTTCTTGATTTATTTTGTACAGCACTTAGAAGAACACCATAACACCCATAATTATGTTCCTCTGGGCAGGAAGTTATTATCACAAACAAAGGGCATTGTCACCTATAAATAGCAGAAATCCATACACCGATTCCTCTTTTCTTGATGAGTCACAATGTATAGTCCATAACAAAAAATGAAAAATCATAACCAGTAACAGAAAACCAATAAACAGGCAAAGAACGTCTTTCCTTTAGTCATCCTCCTCCGTGGACAAATGCTCAACTTGCGTCGCATGCCACTGTGTAGCCAGATTAAAGTTAGATGCTTGTAACGGTGCTTCGGCTAGTCAAGATTGGCGCAAGAAGTAATAAAACAGATATCTAACCATCAGCCTCAGGAAGGTCTAACCTAATATCAGAGGTGGGATAATGTTTGCCTCTTCTTTGGTCTTTAATATAATTTTGACTGTCTTTCAATATTATCTAGGAGGAATCTACAACTTATTGTCAAACAAGAGACTTTAATATACAGGTTCAAAGCCTTTGCACAAATGCTAAAGCTGCATGCTGTATAGGTTTGCAATTGGAAGTTTTAAATGTAGATACCCAGGATCAAGCGGTAGTTCTCAAAATATCCTTCAACGTTTCCCTGCTATTGCACTCCTTGCAGAGTGAACCCCAAAACAATCTCTGTCCATTCCTTCCATGACCATTATACTTTTATCCCACCGACTAAGGGTAGTAGAAGACAGATGTAAATGGCTTGTGCAAAGTTGTCAAAAGTTGAGTTCAGATGTCCTCAAACCCTTTTACTTGTTTGTACTTCTTGAGACATCAGATCACACAAAACCTCGGTTGTAGAAGAAAGGCAGGGACCTCGATGGAAGTAGAGGTATTTTTGGTCCGGCTCTATTTGTAAAGAAAAATGCGTGGTAGAAATATCTACTTCTCTAACAACTAATATCCTTTGAAAAGAAGCCAAACAAAACCGTATTACCAATTTTGCTGACAACAGTTTCAATAATAGCCAGCTATTGTCCTCTCATGATGGAAAAAGCTGTAGAACCACCTCTACATTCTATAAAGTAGAGTACCTAGGCTTTGGTGGATGAATATTCTAGATAACCTTCAGTAATTCACAGAACAGATGGTGCTCCCAAATCAGTTTACCATTAACCTTCTAATGTCCTTCTGATACAGCTGATCTATAGCTAAAAGCTGATAATAATATAATATATAATAATAATATAATGGGAGGAGGAGCTTGGCGGGCATCCGAGATGGCCGCTTGAGCACAGCGCTCTCCGGACCCTCGCCGCCCCCGGCATTTTATCCTGACTGAATCCTGATTTCTTGCAAGAATCCGTGTGGAGGACGTTTGGCTGATCAGCCTGGCACCTTTCAGAAATTGATTTGGATCTCTTATTCCTGAGATATGATGGTCTGAACTTTTGGACTCCGCCCTCGAGGTGCGCCCGGGACGGGGTGCGGTTCTGTAGCCGTCCTGGAATTGAACAACAACGGCAGGAGATCTGGCCTTGTGGGTCCCCCTTCCTAAGTTTCGGTTTCGATTCTGTTCCGACTTGGGCCACGGGTGTGACTATCGAGTTGCGGCTGAGACCTGGAGGCGGATCGGCTGTTGGGTTTTCCTGCGGACTATTTGCTGGCTTGGCGACCTCTACCCGAGTTGTGCCCCTCATTTTTGTGTACTTTTGATCCTGTGCTTTGGGTGTCGGGCCCGACGACCCTGGTGGCTTGTTCTGTGACGCATCTTCAAAATGGCGGGCAGAGGGGACAGAGAGACGCGCAAGACGAAAGCACCTCTGCGCGGAGCCCCGGTTCAATCAAATGTCATGGACCGCTATACTCATTCTAAGTGGTCCCCCGGAGCTGCCCTGCCTGGTTCTAGTACAGCGTCCGAACGAGTTTTGGAAGAGTCGGCGGAGCCCTCCCTACAGGACATCATGGGCGCCATCTCGGGCGTGAGGGAATCCACCGGCCTACAGTATGAGGCCTTGGCCCATAAACTTGACACCGTGGCTATTGAGGTTAATCTTATTCGTGCTGATCTCGGCAAGACGAATGAGAGGGTGCAATCGTTGGACATTAAATCGTCCAGCCTCACGAAGGACGTCTCGGAGCTCCAGACAGAAGTCGGAAATCTCCGTCGGGTGCACGACTTCATGACCCGACGTCTGGAGGATTTTGAAAATAGGGCACGTCGCTGCAATGTTCGCCTGGTTGGTGTACCGGAGAATCCTGAACCCCACTCGGTGGATCTCCTGGTTGAGGATCTGGTCTTGAACCATCTTGCCCCTTCCGGCCTTACGAAGTTCTTCACGGTGGAACGCGCACATCGTGTTCCAGGGGGCAAGGTTCGGCCGGGAGCCCCGCCGAGACCCATTGTAGCGAAGCTTTTTCACTATAGAGACCGGGACGCTATCCTGCAGGCCTCACGGGTGAAGGGCCCGGTGGCCTTTGAGAATGCTACGGTGAACTTTTACCCGGACTTTTCCCAACAAGTTCAGAAACAACGGATGGAGTTTCGTGGGGCCAAGAAACGTCTTCGGGATCGGGGCTTACGATATGCTATGCTCTATCCCACCAGACTTCGGATCGAGTATAATGAGCGTACCCTTTTCTTTGATCGCCCAGATGCTGTAAATGACTGGCTAGACTCCTTGCCTGACCGTGCTCCTGAGACTGAATCCGCCGCTCACCCTGGTGGTGCCGAAGGTGGTGTGGAGATCTGACT
This sequence comes from Lissotriton helveticus, assembly GCF_964261635.1. Lineage (NCBI taxonomy): Eukaryota > Metazoa > Chordata > Amphibia > Caudata > Salamandridae > Lissotriton > Lissotriton helveticus. The sequence goes on along the minus strand of NC_136069.1, from coordinate 422,546,285 downwards.
GTTTGGCTCACATGTTTTATTTTGAATACATTTTCAGGATTGTTGACCGGCGTTCCTCTGCATTGTGATTATTTTATCTTTCTTTTGTTACTTTTCGTTCTTGATGTTTGTCAGGGGCGGGTGGAACGGAGACCTTTCCTCCTCCGGGGTCTTTGTGTAGACTAGGGGTTATGGGGCGACAGGCACACTGCAGGTTGGGGTGGCTCTTTAGCTTTTTGCAGGGGTGCAGGGTGGGGGGTGTTTTCCTTCAGTTTGGGGGAGGGGGGCTGGGAAGTTCTTTCTTTTTTGTGTGTTGTTTTCAAGGCGAATTGCTCCTGTGTCTGCTGCTGTTTCTGGTGTCTTGCTCGTGGATGAGGGGTCTTGGCTCGGGTGGTTGGGATGGGGGGTAGAGGGTTGAAATTTGTTTCCTGGAACGTTAATGGCCTGGGAGATCGTATTAAGCGCAGTGTGGTCTTGAATTGTATACGACGTTTGTCGCCAGATATTGTTTTCATGCAGGAAACCCATTTGATTGGTAATGTTTGTAATGCGATGAATAGATGGGGCTATCGCCTTGTGGCGCACTCGGGGTTTACCTCCGGATCTAGGGGTGTGGGTATCCTTGTTCGAACCTCCCTCCCCCTAGCGATTGACGAGGTGATTCAGGATGATCGTGGGAGGTATACTGTCTTGGTGGGTAGATATGAGGGCCGCACCCTATCTCTCTTTAATGTTTATGTTCCCCCGGGTTTACAGACTTCTACTTTCACTGATTTGGGCCGTGTTTTGTTAGATCTCCCTGAAAGTACTCTCTTCCTGGCCGGTGATTTTAATTCGGTGCTTTCCGGCCTTCACGATCGCCATCCCCCTAGGGATACTCCGCAGGCTCAGCAGTGGTTGGGTGGGTTTCTAGATACCTTTGGCCTTGTGGACTGCTGGCGACTTTTGCACCCCACTCAGCTCCAATACACTTTCCATTCTGGGGCTCATGGCAGTCTGTCTCGGCTGGATTATTTCCTGATGCCCGCGGCCCAGTCGTCAGCGGTTCGCGAGATTTTGCATTTGCCAAGGGGTATTTCTGACCACTCGCCGCTCTGGCTTCGTTTCGAGGTTGGGGTGGAGACAGCGGGCCGAGTGGCTCCAATTAACCCGTGGTATCTTTCCTCTCCTGAGACTCGTACCCTCTTGCTCAAGTCCATAGATGCATATTTCCTGGAGAACGAGGGGTCGGTCCCTTCGGCTGTGTCCCTGTGGGAAGCCTTTAAAACTGTGATTCGTGGGCAGGCCCTCTCCTTGATTGTTGAAGCCAAGAAAGCCGGGAGGAGGGAGGTGGTGGACCTTGAGGGGGAGATCTCTGCTTTGGAGGATGAGTTGGAATCTGGCGTCACGCCTGAGAAGCTCCATGCCCTGGGTCTAAAACAGTTTGCGTATAAATCCCTGGTCACAGACGCTGCTAAGGTGATGTTTCGTGAGCAACAAGGCAGATTGTACGATATGGGTGATAAGGCGGGTAAACTCCTAGCGTGGTTGGACAAGAAGGAAAGAGTTAATCGTGTGGTGCCTGTGATTCAGTCTGCGAGTGGTGAGAATGTGACTGATCCGACTGCCATTGTTGATCGTTTTGCGGAATATTTCCGTGTTGTATATGCTCCCGTGTCTGAGAGAGACGTGGCTGACTCCCGCTTACTCTTGCGCGATATCACTTTGCCCTGTGTCACCGACCTGGACCGTATTGCTTTGGACTCCCCTTTTACGAATGATGAGATAGCGACTGCTATCCGTTCGCTCCGTTCGGGCAAAGCGTTGGGCCCGAACGGGTTGCCCATTGAGTTGTACAAACTACGCCCCGATAAGATGGCGCCGTATCTTCGCGCCATGTTTCTAGAATCTCATGAACGTAACATCCTTCCCTATGATCAGCGCCTGGCGACAATTGTCGTCATCCCTAAAGATGGTAAACCACGTGACCTCTGTTCCTCATATAGACCCATATCCCTGTTAAATGTTGAACCCAAGGTTTTGGCAAAACTTTTGGCGACTCGTCTCCTTTCGGTTCTCGGGGATTTGGTCCATCCGGATCAGTCTGGCTTTATCCCGCATCGCAACACTGCTTTGAATCTGCGACGCCTTCATGGCGTGATGGCGAGGGCGGGGCTTCTGACTGAGCCGGCCATTTTGGCGTCCCTGGATGCCTCTATGGCCTTTGATACTGTGGAGTGGCCCTATCTATGGGCGACTCTTGAGAAATTCGGATTCGGGTGCGAGTTTATTAGCTGGATTCAGTTGTTGTACGCGGAACCTCTGGCACAAGTTGTGGTAAACGGTAGAGTGTCGGCTCCCTTCTCCTTGGGCAGGGGTACCCGTCAGGGTTGCCCCCTGTCCCCGTTGTTGTTTGCGCTCGCTCTTGAACCATTGGCGGCCTGGCTCCGGTGGGAACCGTCCCTTAAAGGGATTCGCTGGGCCCCGGACTTCGAAGACCGCGTCTCGCTTTATGCGGACGACATCCTTTTGTACCTTACTTCCCCTCGCAAGTCTTTAACTGTTTTATTTGACGTTCTTGTGTCCTTTGGCGCTAACTCAGGCCTCGTCATCAATTGGACTAAATCCTGTGTGTATGTTTTGTCTGGTGTCTTGCCTCCGTTGCCGAGCAGACTTCCTCTTCAGGTGGCCAGGGATGGCTTCAAATACTTGGGGGTTTTTGTTACCTTGGACTCGTCCCTTCGTTTTGATCGTAATCTCCTTCCCCCGTTACTTAGGCTACGTTTGGACGTTGCCCGTTGGCGCAGACTTCCCCTGTCTCCCCTGGGTCGGGCGGCTCTGTTTAAGATGATGTCATTGGCGCGGTTTCTCTATGCTCTCCAGAATTATTTTGATCCTATCCCTAAGTCCTATTTTCGGGAGATTGAGAGCCTTCAGAGGCAGCTTATTTGGGATGGGCGTCCGCGCATTGCTCTCGCGAAACTTTCCATCCCGTGGTATGATGGGGGCATGGCGCTCCCCGATATTAAGAGATATTACTGGGCTTCCCATCTGTCCGCTATCAATCACGCTATGTTTTCGCCAGGTCGTAATCCGGCGTTTGAAATGGATAAACTTCAGCTTCCGGGAGGTGACTTTAACAGAGTGCTTTATTCTCGCTCCGCTGGGCGCCATCTTGTGGGACCTACATTGACTGCTTTGACGGTGTGGCGTGCCGCGAATGTGAGCTTGGGCTGGGAGGATCGCTTGACGTTGGCGACGCCGCTTTATGCTTCAGAACGTCTGGGCGGTCTTTGGTCTTCCAAGGGTTTCGACCGTTGGGACATGATTGGGATTTCCAAGGTGGGGGATGTGTACTCTAAGGGTTCTGTGCGTTCGTTTCAGGCCCTCCAGGCTGACTATGGCCTGAGTGGTCGGGAATTCTTTCGTTATTTACAGCTCAGGCACGCCCTGGCTTCGGTGTTTGCTCCTGGTGAGATTCCACCTGACTCTTCCCCCCTTGAGGACCGTATCCTTGATGGACATCTTCCTGATAGCACTATCTCCCTGATCTATAAAAAGTTGATTAACAATCGGACCGACTTATTGGCCCGACTTCGGGAATTGTGGATGGGAGATGGGTTAGAACTTGATGATGAGGATTGGCAATCAGCCCTCTCCTCCCCGAAGGAGGTGGCTATTCCGGCTCGTCTCCGTCTGGTTCAATTGAAGATCCTTCATCGGGTGTACGTGACGGGACCGCGACTGGTGGTGATGGGCTTTTCCTCCGATGGATTGTGTAAGCGTGGGTGTGGTTTGCGTGCTACTTTCCTGCATATTCTCTGGGAGTGCCCGATGGTGGCTGCTTATTGGGCGGCCGTGCTTGAAGTGATGGCTGTGGTGACAGGTGTGTCCTTGTGTCCGGAACCTCGTCGATGTCTTTTGAATGTTTGGGAGCCCACGGACTATTCGGTGGCACAGACTAGATGGGCCACCCTGGGCTATATGGTTGCGAAGCGAGACATTGCACAACTCTGGGGGGCCTCCAGGCCCCCTGACCTCTCGAAATGGGAGGATAACATGGACTGGTCCATGTTCCGTGAGAAAACTGTCTATGTGGCCAGGGGCAGACCCAGGGCATGGGTGAAGATGTGGGGTCACTGGAACGACTACCGTGGCGACATTTGTACTCCTCCCCTTGTGGGCACTGTTGAGCTTGCCCTGTCTCCATAGGCGAGCGTTCTTGGAACCTTTCATATAGGGGTTGTGCTGGTGTCTCCGGCCCTCCCCCTCCCCTTTTTTTGTACTGACTTCTGTGTCCCTCCCCCCCCCCCCCTCCGAGCTCCTCAGTGCTTAGTGTTTTGCTACTGTACTTCTGTTGCTGTCTCCCCCCTTACATCCATTGAGCTGACCTTCGGTACTATACTTTCGCCTTTTGTGTGTGTTTGTTCTTTCATATAAATAAAATCTGTTTTTGTCCTGTAAATAGTGCTGAGTATTGCATTGTTGATTGACTTTTACCTCTGCGGGCATATATGATATGTGTCTACTCCTCTTTTAGCGGCCGGCCCGTGTGGTTGTAGGCCCATCCTTGTACTTTTTTGCTTACTCAAATAAAGGTTTTTAAAAAAAAAAAAAAAAAAAAAAAAATAATAATAATATAATGTATAAGATTTATATCCATAAGCCTTCTTTCCCACTGCTAAGGATGCCAGAACATTTAGAACACTTGTGACAGCAGATAAAACTGGATCGATGCCTCTTCACATCAGGTACTCCAAGTATCCCATGCTGACTTATAGGCACCTAGCACCATGCTGACTTATTGTACCTTTCGGCCAAGGCACAATATAAGTAGAAGCTGATTCTGAAAGGCCTGACAGTCCTTTGACCCCAAAAAGCTCCTTGTCACCAGAATACGCCTTCCCTCCAAAATGAGGTTGTGAACCCACCCCAGAGGTCCCTCAACAGCTAAGTAAAGGTTGGAATAATAATTGGGCAATCAATCAACTGACAATTCTAGGAGCAAAGAGAACCACAATGGAGTTACTAATGTGACCCTTGCCACCTGTCTCCGGGAAACGCATCTTGGAATCATGATAAATGGTGGAAAAGCATAAAGACTCCCACTAGACGAATCTTGAAGAAAAGCATCTTTTGTTAGAGCTTCGGGATCCGGTCTCCAGACTTAAAATCTTCCTAACTGAGCTGTCAAGCAGAACACCCAGAGTTCCCCACTGAAAAGACCCCAAGTCTTGTTCAAAATCTGAAATGCTTGGATAGCCAGATGCCATTCACTGCTGTCATATATGATCCTTGAATACCAATCCGCCACTGCATTTTTTGGTCCTGGAATGTATTCTGCCACCAGAGATATTTTCCTAAGTAAATACATTTCCCAAAAGGACCGTCTTCCTCCCAGTCTGTTTATGTACCTGACTGCTGTAATGTTGCCCAAGTGAAGGAGGAGTGCACATTTGACAAAGGCCATCTGGTCTGTATTGAATTTGCAAGAATTCTACTTGAAAACTCTATAAATACCCATGGTCTTTTAATAATAAACCCTTCTGTTTAGCAAAAAGGTCAAACTTGCCCCCCACTGCTACAGGAGGAGAGGAACTTACAGCTACCTTGATTTCCCATTCCCCTTGCTTGGCCTCTGCTGATGTCAAAGCTTCTTTGTGAGAAGAATGTTGGCCTTGAATAGCCATACTGCTGCCGGTAGCAGGGTCTGTAGAAGATCTCTGTCTTAAAAATAAACCTGGACCAAGGATGATTGTGCCTTGTTAAGAGAAGCAAAGTTTTAAACATATAACGAAATTTCTTTCATATATTAATCCCCAAACACTATACCCTAGCTTGCTAGCTCCCCAAGTTTAGTTTCTCAAACAAAACTCCAGTGTGTGCGTTCCCAAGAAAGCAGATCACCCTTTAGGCCCAACCAGAAATTGTTTCTGGGTCCAACTGACCCCCTGACTTCTCCACCTCTTCAGCAGCACTGAAATACAGCAACCAGGACCCAGGGTATGCAATTATTAATTTTGGCATGAGTATCACGCTCTAGCCACACCTTTCTAGGATCCTACCCGCCTTTAGTTAAAAATGGTACAGTTTTAGCCTGGAATTATGGCTGTTTTCTAAAACATTCTTGGCCTTTATGCACTCCGCCTGATTTTAGATCTAACACTCTTGTCCAGTGAACCTTTTTGTCTTGGACCTAATACATTTGTCAATAAACAGCAATGGAGCTGAATTTGGAAGCTGACTAAATTCAAGCTCAAATATGGGATTACCTCCCACATCCAAATTAAGAATATGAGGGTTGTCCCCAGTTCTCTACATTTTCAGGACCTTAGTACCATCATCAAAATAATTATAAGAATTGTTATTATCATAGTATTTATCCGACTTCTGTGAACCAAAAGCACCACAGGACCTCTTACTTGGGCCCAAATATATTTCCCACATTAGGGTTTTGCCAGATTGATATCATGCCATTATCTTCCTGCGGAATCGTAATGCCACCAAATTCATCTCCCTCATACCCATGTAAGGAAACTTAATTTTTCTTCCTGATTCTTTTGCCGCCATGGGTACATAATTAGCCATGTTCAGCACATAATTTACTATAGTGGCCATACTTCTAAATGATCAAGATACCTCTTTACTAATAGAATTAGAAACTAAATTGTCTACAAATTCATTAAGGATCTTCTTTAAAATCTCATCTTTCTCGTCAGTAACACTACGGTCAACTATTTTAATAAGAAAACAACAAGGAATTAAACCCTCATAATGTTTGTCTTGAACAAGGTATGCCAAACATACTAAAAGAAGCACAGTAAAAAGATTGTGCCTTTAAATGGCATTCACATAAATCCAGGCAGCTGCTTGCATAAACACTCTCCAGGCAAGGGCCTGCCCTGCAACAAATAATACAGTGTATCTGACCTAGAAATAATTGTAAGCAAAACTACCTTGCAATCTTCTGCTACAATGTAATTATTCACATGTGAGCTTTGAAAACAGATGAATTTGACCCTAAATGAATAAACTATCCACAGAATGCTGACACAAAGTAACCATTTCACACCCCACACTTAAAGGTGTGAAATTGACTCAAAATAAAGTAACAATTTCACACAGAGCCCTACCTGTGTGAAATTGACATAAGGAAATAAAAAATTCCTTTAACCCGTTTACTGCTTCGAACGTTCAGCGCCAGTGCTGAACGTTCGAAGAAACGGTTGCGGCCCTGTCGGCTGTTGGACGTGCGCAGCACCAGGGAGGTAGCTCGCGCGACGTCCAACGGCCGACGGCAACAGCAATAGGGTTAAACACCAAACAAACAATAAATACATCTACAGTAATTCAAAAACAAACAGCATTTTGTTATTTCTAGCAGGAAGAAAAGAGGAAATGGCGTATAGAATATTGATTTTTATAGTTGTGTTAATATCTTAAATATCTGAAATATTGTGGGAGGTGTAGTGTTTTAAGTGCTGTACAAAACAAAGCAAGAAGAGTGACTGCATAATATTGTATCTTGTCTTGTAAAAAACAAAAATGATGTGGTGTGGTATTCTATCAGCTTTGCTCTTTTGTTAACACTTGGTCGATTCAGTTATCAATCCCCCCCTTATGGACGGCCAACATTGTGCTTTCTAGCTTCATAAACAGGTTTTGTAGCTCTGCCCTTGTAACTTCATGTCTGTTGCTGACAGCACAGGAAAGCAATCTTTGCAGCACCTATTCGGGATCTTAAAGGTGGGAGTAGGTGATAATCATGTAATTGTCTGACTGTGGAGCTAGTTTTGTTCATGGAGATTCCTCAGCTGGCCAAGCAATAGTAATGTCTTATATTACTCAAGTTATACTTGGGGATCACATCACAATAATAGGAATGTCTTGCTGACTTCTCAGTAGTGCTTAGCCATGTAACCCATTTCGTTTGGTGCATAAATTACACCAAGTTGCTAAAGTAATTACTCTGGTTGATGTACTTCAACCAAAAAAGGTTTGTTTTACTCCTTTCTAATTTGTGTTAAGTGGAGCTGCAAGTCCAGCCTAAACTCTGGATTTTCCCTCAGATTATTGCACCAGCTTTATTTTGTGTGCAGATGATGATGTCCGCTTGTTAGAAAGATCAGACCTCTTAGGAAAATCAATGCCTGAGCTGTTGGATAAAAGACCTAGAAGGTAACATTTCTAAGAACAAGTTATGTCTTTGTGAGGAGGAAAATTAATATAGCCTTATAGCCCGCCGTAGAGGGCTATACCGGCTATTAAAGGCCCTCTCCAGCGTTAAAGGCCCGAGCCGAAGGCGAGGGCCTTTAACAAGGGAGAGGGACTTTAATAGCGGTATAGCCCATCTACGAAGGACTATAAGGCTATTAGAACTTTCTGTCACTAGAGGACAGAATGTTCTAACAAAAAAAAACAAAGCCTTTTGGAAGCGTGAGGGGATTAGAATCCCCTCAGGCTCCCTGAAGCCTTTGTTCACAGCCAGAGCTGTGAACAAAGAAACATTGGAATGTTGGAGCTCCAGGCTTATACCAGCCATTATAAGCCCGAGCACTCCATTGTTTTCAATAGAGCTCCCAACATTCCAATGTTCTAATAGGTATTAATGGTTTCTGGGTGATCAGGATCCTGACAGAGCAGTTTGTCAAAATAGAGTGTGGAAATAGTAAATCATACATGTTGTAAAGAATTTTACCAACATTAATGTGGAAATGTGCTTATCTCACTGCTAAGCTATCTAGCGAAAGATTGCTCGTTTGGCATTGTAAGTTGAACAGGTTTTTTACATTATGACTGTTCGAATCCCAGATATACCTGGAAGAACATTTTGACGTACAGTGATGGTTTTCTTCCTAATTACCTTATTCAAGCTTTATACTTGGAGTTTGGCAGAAAAGCTGTCAATCTAAAGCAGAAATGTCCTAGTCATACGTCAGGCGATTCTTCTTTCAAGCCATGCTTTTCAATCACAGAATACAGCTTACAGGCCATTAATGCAAGTTTGCACAATCCGAGGTTTGTGGGTCTTCTAACAAGACTGGGTTGGGTGAAACAGCTGGATGTTCTTGATCATATGAACTTTGGATTAATGATGAGCTCTACTGGTTTGGGCAGGCGGTAATGGAAACCTCAGTACACATGTAACTGGAGTGACCAATGTATATAAAGAACAAGCTGTACAGCATTTATAACAATTGAATTTAGAACAGTGTGCCTGTTATGATGCGTAGAGTCCACTACTGGGTGGCCCTATGAATTCTCACTGCCTTTTTATGTAGATTCTAATTTTGAAGAAGTATGATACAATTATGACATATGAATGGATTATTGTAAATGATGAACTAATTAAAATGCAGTTGGATTTGAGGTAAATTGCAAATACATATGTATCTTTGTACCATTTTTTATTTTTTTGGTGTCCTCTGTAAACCTTTTACTTTTCTTCAGTAGCTGCATAACTTTACTTTAGGATCTTAAACATTTTGTTCACCATCATTAAGCATTATTTCTACAAATTAGTTTATGCGAATAAGCTTCATTAGTCTGCATCAGAGAGTCTGTGAGTCTATTTGTTGGCCAGTCTAATCCGCAGTTTGCATTAAGTTCCTTCATGTACATTTTCAACCCAATGCATTTTTAGTTGTTCCACTAAAGGGGATGTACCAGGCAGGTCATCCCTCAATAATTGTCTTTTTTTTTCTGAATCAACAAGACAATATTGCAGTATTGCAATATTACAGCTTCAGGGGCTCACCTTTGTGAGGGAGTCGAGATTACACTTGTAAATGTATTCATTCTGTAGGTCCAGCAGGGCAGTCTTCGTTTTTTTTATTCCACCACACACTCTGCTATATCCCCAAGCTTGCTGATACATTTATTTGCACTCTGGACAATGTAAATAGAAAGTGTTTCCATTAGAAGAAACAAAGCAACAAGGTTTAAACCGTGGCACATTATTTGTAAACAGATGTTTGTGACATACCCTCACAACAGCTGCCTTTGTTGCTTTGACTCCAAACACAATTTCACGTACTGTGACAAAGGCTCCTGATGCAAAAAAAAGGCCATTTATTTATTTATTTATCACTTATAGAGCGCATCGTTTCATCCCCAGGGGAATCTCACGGCGCCTAGGCATGGCAGCAGACAGAGACCACGAGCAATGGCGACCCCTAAAACATCCAGGTTTTTAAGCTTTTTTTAAAGTGTGCCAGAGAGGTACAGCGGCAAATCTCTTCCGGCAGCCTATTCCAATGGAATGGGGCCATCACGGAGCGGAAAGCCAAATTCTATGTAGCCGAACATAAGAAGCACAATAGGTTTAGCTCCAAGTCACAAGGTTGTTCCCATTCAACATCTTGAAAAAATCCACATCAAAGTCAAAAAACAAGTACAAAACCAAATGAAAACAAACTTTCCAAGCAAGGGCTCCTGCTGCTCCTGCTTTTGGGAGGGGTCTCTTATTAGGCGATCTGGTGCATAGTACAGCCTCCCAGGCAATCATGCTACAGCTTTTCAAGATGCTTCCAGATTACTCTGGCACCGCGCCTTTCTACCGCAGGGAAACTTTGAAGCCTCCAGTCAGAATATTGTCAAAGATTCATTCCCCAGCACTGAACCACCATGTTCCACCTAAGCCTGTTTAGTTTTACGTGCTGGGCTGTCACTGGACACCCCCCCCGCCCTTGCCACAGGTGCTGACAGTTGTCCCTGTATCGGGACCGGTCCCATATTCAGTGGCATATGTTTTGAATTCTTCTCCAATCCAGATTGCAGATCCGGAACTGGCTTCGGCCAGGGCTCGCGCCACCTTGTAATATATAATCACTGTGTCACTGCCTGAAATTGAGGATGACTCTTGTCCTGTAACCTTTGCTTGTAGACAGTATTTCAGGGAAGTGGAGGCCTGTTTTGAGGCCATCTTCTAATGCTCTTTAAGTTATTGAGCATGTTCTCACAATGAAGATGATGAAGAGTTGAACAACTTACTCTCACCTAATTGCACTGATACAATTTTGTATCTTGATCTCCTAAATGGTAGAGGACACTTTATCAGAGACAGAATTGAGTTCACTCTTTCACCCCAACAGAGGTAGAGGTAGCGGTAGTACGCAGAGCCACTTAGGTGTTATAATTTGGAGTTACTTATAGTGAAGACTAAGGCTAGACTTCTAACTGATTTACTGACATTTAACTGATTTCAGAGTCCTTGCTGTCATTTAATGAAGCTCCTCGTGGTGGCATGAGTTGACCTATTGCGCAAAGACACAGATCTGTGCCATGTGATCCAACCTTCCTGATACAGCATCTTACCCGAGCGCTTTATCGTTCTATCCTGTTGATCAAAGTCAATCCAAATTCTTTTTCACTGCATCACCAAAGACAATCTAAAAAGTTAGGAACTTTTCTTCGGCTAGCATTGCACTTCTCTCATTGAATGCTTTATGCAACTTTGGTTGCTGCACTTATGCCCTGTGGAGCTTAGCAAATGAGATTATGCCCCCTTTGCGTGATAATCAAGACGTGAAAAAAATATTTTGCAGTCTGGCCTGATCTCTACGAATTGTGTTTTCTTGATTGTGGGCACCACATAGTGTTATAAAGCATCAAGATTAGATGTGTGCCACCAGGTTTTCAGAAGATGTTCAAGCTTCATTATTAAACATGCCCTTTGATGTGACCAGGCTAATTAGTGAAATGGCAGACTCAGTGCTAGAAATTTTTAAAAACCAATTGACCTACAATTATTATTGGGGCTACAGTCCCTTGCTCATCAATCCCTCCAGCAAAACGCACAATAAAAAGGGTTTTTAAAACACATGGATACTAAAGGGGTCTTGCCTATCACCAGAGGCAATTCTTGCAGTTTTTCCAGCAGCCAGTCCAATATTTTCATGTCTCCAAAGGCTGGGGCAGTGGTAGGGGCTTTGATCATCATCAGTGCTCTAATTAGCTTGCAGAACGGCCCTTCATGCAGCCAAGAGCAGGAGAGCACCCGAGTGACTTAGGTGGTGCAGGCACCCTGTAGCGCGTCAAGTACAGCCTTTGAGTACATTCTGCATAACAGAAATGTTTCCTCTTCTTCCTTGACTCAAGCAAAGCCTCTGATGAGATTCTGAGTTTGATCTTGGCTCAGTTAAAATAGCAAGATGACGTTGCAATGGAGAGGGGGTAGCGCCAGATATTTCCTTATACAGTATAGCACCTGGGGAGATTCAGAAGATGAGGATTCTTTGGTAGGTCAGAGTATCCACCAGAAAGAATGTTACTTAAGATAAGTAATATCTTTTTCAAGCAGAAACATGGTGGAGCATGGGCATGGCACACCAAAAACAAGGGTATAGCTCTTCTCAGCTACCTGAACAAAAAATTGCAGATGACTATGTAAAGCTCATTGCAGATTAAAGAGATGCTGTAGATGGAGATGGAAGCAATAAGTAGTTGCCAAGACATTCTTATAGACTTCTAGCCACAGATTTGTCACCTTTTGAATATTCTTCAGGCATCAGCAGTACCTTAGCATGCCAGAATGTGGTGGACTTCGTTGCACGCTGCTCAGGTAAGTGTATCAAACACTAGAAGTCGAAGCGGTATTCCGCTCCCATGCACCACTCACATTTGCTGGGGCAGTGCCACCCTTCTCGAACTTAATACTGAAGTCGGCCAACTTCGGAGCCAATTTCGAAGCTGCTTCTGGCACAATCGCAGTTTACTGAGCCTTCAGCTACGTTGCATCACATTGAAGAATTGTGTGCAGCCATGCGCCCGCTTTTCCGATCCATGTCAGCTCCCTCTGGTTCACCTTCAGGCCCCATGGATCCGAGAAGTCGTCCTCCTGAGAGACTACTGTCAGGTTAGCCCTCAGCACCGGCTGGATCCTCTACACTGACCTTACCTCTGACTTTTGTTCTGACTCTGCTGCCGGCGCCACAAACCATGCCGGCCCACGGCACGTCTTCACTGCCTGAAGAAACAGCTCCGATTATCCTCTCCAACGCTAACTTATGCTGGTCTGACCTCCACCAATGTCCCCCGAATCCACTTGAATTACTGCTAGCTAAACAACACGCTCTGCATTCCCTTTTTGGGACTGACTCTCGTAATGATTTTGACCCGGGTGGTGAGTTTGCTCAGCCGTACCAAGAGGACAATTGGTATGAGGGCTTATAGGAGGTTTGTGGCCTCAGTGGGTCTCCAAAGATGGCTCTTTTTTCTCCTCCTGGATCGACCACAGATGAGAACTCTTCCTTTGCCATAGTGGTGGCTCGGGTGGGGAGCTGAATTTTTTCACTTCCAACACCTCATCTTGGTTGTTAAAATCCAGCCTTAACAGAAGTTCCCCAACCGGACTAAACTTCGATCTCCTGATACCCTCTAAAGAGGCACTAACAAACACATTTTTGGGTGCTTTGACCAAACTTTGCTCTGGCTCCCCAGTTAATAGACTAATTGCCATGCTCCGTCGTCCTGTCCCTGATGAACCCTCGCTAGAAGGCCTAGTGGTGCAAGCTATTCTAATCTCAACACATTTCCTACCACTTCCTGTGACAGGGAATTTAAGCCAGTGGAAACAATCTGCAAATGTAACTTTTCATCTACAGCTTGGCCCTTCGATCTGTTAATGCCAGCTGCTTATTGGGCCCTTTGGGATTCAGTGGCACAAGTCCTCTCCGGTGTGCCCGAATAACTTCACCCTGAGCTCTCGCAGGCAACTCAAGATGGTTGTGATGCTGCCACGTTCATGATTTGCTGTGGTTTGAACACCACTGATCCCATCGGGAGGGCCATAAGCAGCAGTGTTGCCATTTGCCACCATGTGTGGCTGCGATGGACTAGGTTCTCCGGCGATGTCCAGTCCTCTCTGATGGCCATGCACTTTGATAGGACTTGCCTGAGCAAGGCAAATACTGATTCCGCTCATGAGCATTTTAAGGAGATAAGGGTAACCATTTGCTCCCTGGACCCTTCCTCCCCTTATCACCAACCGCAACAGTTCCAATGCTTCTTTTACTGCTTTGCCCAAGGCGTCCATTGCCTCCAACCTGTCCAGCTCCCATAGGGAACCCAGTACTTTTGCAGTTGAGGCTGTGGCACCCACTGCCCCTGTGGTGAAGGCCAGTACGCCTCCCAGGCTTCTGCCCCCTCCTCCTACTGCCCCGCTTCCCCACGGGCCCCCCTGCCAAACCTCTTTAGCATACCCTTGAAGGGACACAGTGTCCCATCGGGAGGCAGAATCCACCAATTCTTGCAGGGCTGGCAAGTGATCACTTCAGACAGGTGGGTCCTACAGATTGTTAACAAGGTCTATGCCTTGTTCTTTCTCTCTTCTCCACCGCATCTTCCACCATATCTTCAGAGACTGACAGAGGACCATATCTTCATTTGCGGCAGGAAGTGCAAGCTCTTTTGGCCAAAGGGCTGTTGAGATGGTGCCGGTGCCAGAAGTAGGGGATGTTGCTATGCCGGCTACTTTCTGGTGCACAAGAAGGAAGGAGGTCTTTGGCCTATTCTAGACTTACGCCCTATCAAAGCCATTCTTTGGAAGGAGAAATTCACAATGCTCACCACGGCCCAGGTCTTGTCTGCCATCAACCCTGGAGACTGGATGTTTGCATTGGACCTGAGGAGGCCTATGTTCATATACTTGTACTGTCGTCCCATCAGCACTACCTGCGATTCGTGGTGTGAGAGAAGCATTTTCATTCCTCTATGCTCCCCTTTAGTTTCACCAGTGCCCATTGGGTGTTCACGTAATTCGGAGTTTTGAGTGCCAGTCTTCCCAAAAGTCAATGAATGGTTATTGGGGGCGGGCTCACCCCAGGCAGTCATCAACAACCTCAGGACTACAGCAAACATCCTATCACCTTTGGGGTTCACCATCAACATGACAAAGTCACACCTGACTTCTTCTCTGACTCTCCCTTTAAATTGAGCCATTCTGGACATGGAGCAGTTTTGTGTTTTTCCATCCAGGAAAGAGTCCAGGACATTCAGGCTATAATCCTGATGTTTCAGCCTCAGTCCTGGATTCCAGAGAGGTCCACTCCAAAACTGTTGGGACGTATGGCCTCCTTCATCCTGCTGGTCGAGCATGCCAGGTGATATATGTGGGCTCTTTAATGAGATCTGAAGTCCCAGTGGAACCAATATCGAAAATGCCTCTCTGATTATGTTCATATGTTGGAGGAGACTGCAAAAGATCTGCAGTGGTGGTTACTGGACCACAGTTGGGTCATTGCCAAACCCCTGTCCCTCTCCCATCCAGAGCTGACAATGGTGGCTTTTGGTTTGGGGAGGCCACTTGGGAAAGGTGGAGGTCAGAGGACTCTGATCTCCAATGGAGTCCTGGCTCCATATCGACCTTTTGGAGCTTGCAGGATCATTGAATGCCAGGGCAGACAAGCTCAACTGTCGACGCCTATTAGATCATGAATGGCGTCTACACCCAGAGGTGTAAAAATGAGGAGAACCTTGGCTCAATCTGTTTGCCACTGCAGAGGACGTATAATGACAGCAGCTCTGCTCGTTCGAGTTTCCAAGGCATCTCTCGCTCGAGGAAGCATTCCATTTAGAATGGAAATCGGTACTCCTGTACACCTTTCCGCCGATACCACTCCTGCCCTGAGTTCTCAAGACAAAACGTGTCAAAGTCATCCTTGAGGCTCTGAATTAGGCATGGAGAGTATGGTATCCAGAACTCCTGGGCTTGAGCATATGTCCTGTGATCAGTCTAACCCTTTAGGAAAACAGGGCATGGTTCTGCACCCCCGGCCTTCGCAATCGTCACTTTCATGCTTGGAGATTGAGCTGCGACAGCTAAACGCCTTCGACCTTCCTCCGGAGGTGATTGATGGCATCTTGGCAGTCTGATGTCCCTCGACAAAAACTGTATACGCCAGTCGTTGAAACAAATGTGTGGCTCGGAATGGCACTCTCCCGATTTCCCTCCTCCAGGCGAAATTGTATGACCCTCCATTATTTGTTGTGTCCCTTACCTGGTAAGGCTTTGCTTTGGGCACAGTTAAATGTTATCTTTCAGCCATTTCTGCCTTCTTAGAGTTGCCAGATCAGCCCTCATTGTTTAAGTCACCAATTATGATGCAATTTTTGAAATGGTTGCAACAAATGTTTCTCCCTTCTCTTTTTGTCATGCTCCAATGAGACCATAATCTAGTTCTGACTTATCTAGTGTGCACTCTGTTCGAGCCAAGTCACAGCTGCCCGTATAGGCTCTTTACCACCAAGTCTGTGTTCCTCTTGCTATCACCTCATCACAGCATGTGAGTGAGCTTCAGGCTCTGTGGGTCAATCCACCTTTGCAAGGCGGCTACATGGGCATCCCTGCATGACTTCATGAAGCATTATTGCCTGGACAGGCAGGCTCGCCAAGAAGGGCAGTTTGCCTGCTCAGTCTCGCAGGACTTTCTGGTTTGATTCCATTCACAAACTCACCTTCGAATGGGTATTGCTCTGGTATCTATTCAAAACGTTAGTAATCTGTGGCTAGAATTCTTTATCAGAAGAACAAGTTACTTACCTTCAGTAGCTCTCTTTCTTTTAGAGACTCTAGCCGCAGATTCCTCTGCAACTCTCCTTGTTCTGTGACTGGATTCTGTCCATTAATAAGATCCGAAGTCTAGAAATCTGCAGCCTGTCTACCAATTTGCTTTTGGGACTCCATATCTGGGGTCGCAGACAGTATCGAAATCAACTGACATTAGCTTGCAGAAGTGGTGCGTATATAGGCCCTGCATGTAATTTCCAGCTGGAATGGCATCATTACAGACCCGCAAGGTGCCATCTTCCGGCGCGCAAAGGTACTGATGAAATGTTTGCGGATCAAGTCTGATGCCTGGGGAATATTCAGAAGGTGAAGAATCTGCAGCTAGGTACCAGTGGTTGGCCATGTGTAGTGCTGGACTTGCTACAATAGTGTAAAATACAAAAAATGTGTAAGTTACAGAAGTGCAGTTTGTGAATATCATTTTATAGTAAATTATTGCAATGCTAAATTATTACTACCAAAATGCAGTTAGTGAATCATGTCTAGAGTTTCTGCATAACTAGCAAATGGTGTGTATATGGTTTACTAAAATCTGATTTCTTTTTTTGTAAAATCCGTTTTATTGATTTTCAATTAATTAATATATAGACATGTACAGTATAATGCATTGAATACCCCGGTATTGAGGGTAAGTCATATATGCAGGACTTTGCGAAAGAGTTACGGATGTAAAGAGAACAGGAGTATGTTGCAGCTGGCTACTTGTAAAGATTATGTCTCAAGTCCCCTGATTACAACATTTTAATGCATGCAATGAGCATTCTCTGTGTAGCAAGATTATGAACGAGGGAGGCGGAATACAACAATCTGGGACTAAGTAAACATAATGTTGGTTTAACTGTTAAATCTGGAACCTCAGTGTTGTCCACCCAGCCCGCCTTCTGGACCCACCTATGTTTGCAGTGCAGATAGTGATGATTCAGTAGTTGGGATGAGATATGCCTAGTTACAGATTATGTGTACAGGACTATTGATGGCAGCACATCACAGTCCCACCAAGCCAAGTGTCAGCCCAATTTATATCAACTCAGTGATCGACCAATCACCGAAGGTCAGCTCTCCCATCTCGGCCTTGTGGCTGCTCTTTAAGACTTTTTTGACAGGAAAAGAGCAAGAGTAGGACTTGAGCTAGTTGCCGTGCCACTCTGTTGTCAGAGCAGCTAAGTGCTCTGTCACACGCCCTTTCAGATCAGACCCATTTTACCAGAGGTTTCAGATCACCAGGCCAACTAAGACCTGGGTCTTCACTGCACGTCTGGTAACCAGCACAACATACACATTTTTTAACCAGCATTGTGATGGTGCTAGAGTTGAACAATGTTCCTAAATATGGTCCTGATGAAGGGCCACTAGACCCGCTAGGGGCTACCATTGGCATGAAACATGTCAACCACATACACCACACAGCCCCTATAGGACCATTATATCCACTCATGGTCACTCTCTTTTAATTAGGCTAGTGCCCCCAGGAATAAAATTATTAGAAAGGGTTACCCTAGACCTATTTTTACAAACCACCCACACACTCATTGCACTACTCAGCCCACACACCCGCACACACCATGCGGCTTCATAAAAAAAAAGATCTCCGCCAAAGAGCCCCTTCGTGGGTGCACGTCTGGCATTGCAGCACCAGCCTGACGAGGAGCAGGCCCAATGATGAAGCATGACATCGTTCGGGGTGTGTGAGGGCACTTTTTAGATATACCTGAATTTTCCTCCCTCTAAGGAACTGCATACCCTTTGACTTACATGCCCTTTAAGACCGCCAGTATTGCGTCCCAGCTAGCTGCTAATGGGAGTTTGCGAAGACCCAACATGTCCTCTCGGTGTAGTGCAATGCTCTCTGCCTTAACCCATTTCAGTAAGGAGTGCCGCCACGCTAATGCATGGGGGTGTTCAGAGGCCCGCCATCTCTTAGTAATCAGCCTTTTAGCAGTGGCTGGGCCTAGGAAGCGGGATGTAGCCTTATGTTTTTTACTCCTGCCATAAAGGTGTGGGATGTAGGCCTCCCACTGAAAGGGGATGTCACGTTCTGTGTAACGAGTGAGGACGTCTGCTATTGTATTCCAGTAACTACTGAGGGAGGTACAGTACCACAGCTTGTGCAAAAGTCCGCATCGACCAGCTGGCAACGAGTACAGGCTGCATCTGAGCAGTGGAAGTATCTATTAATTTTAGCTGGGGTAATTTATGCTCTGTGTGTAATATAATATTGAATCTGGCGGCAGCACTGGTTGCTGGGAATGCGCATAGGGCTCTCCAGGCCTGCTGCCCATTCGGGCCTGTAAGAGGGCGTTCCAGGTCTTCCTCCAAGTGGAGCTTTAAGGGTTCCAGTGTAATTGCGGCATGTTGTCCGAGGGAGGCAGCAAACCATTGTGTTAGGGCCTACCGCTACCCATTACATGCATGTATTGAAGGGTTAGGTGCGTTGGAGGGGTTCACTGTTCATGTCGCCCCAACGAGCCGTGAGTGCTGCTAGGAGTGAGGTAGGAAGTGGCCCGGATGCAGTCCCTCCTCCTCGACTAGCGTGGCATATGCTATTAGGGGACCATCCCGGTGGAGGTTTCCTGTGTCTACTACAATCTGATTTGTTTTTGTACTTTATGGTTCTTCACTGTTACATAACTCAAACAGGCTTGTAAAATCCAGTTGCCTTATGGTCCATGGCTGGATGAAATCATATGTCAGTTGGTAACTTCAGTATATTACTAGCAATGGGATGACCTTTTTTGTAATCAACGGGTAAGAGAATGTTAACCCAGTGTTTAAGAATGACTTAACTTAAAAAAAATATTTATATTCCCTTCACCCCAAAATTGCTTAAGTTATTGATAATTGTTTTGTTTTATTTATTGTTTGTGTATAGTGCTAGCTCAGTGGGATGGTGGAATCAGTGCAATTGTGAAGCCATTCATTTGCATGGCAGAAGAGAAGCGCCTTTGTGTATTTAAGAAACTTTCTAAATTCTATTTTAAGGTAACGAGGCAAGTATAAGACGTTTGAAAGAATACATATAGGACTTCTTCTAAAACATTTGTATCTTAATGAAGCAGAGAGAGGCAGTTATTTTATTTTTTTAAGTTTAATATAGTGCGAACATGATCCCGAAGGATATCAGAGCGCATTCTGGAAGGGCGCCCCGAAGCTTCTGGTTGGGTGGTATTTGAGCAGCTGTTGGGAGAGGTACTGAAGTGCACCGCTGTGGAGGGTCTTCAGAAAATTCACTTTGCATAACAGGAAGCTAATGGGGTGACTTCAAGGCAGGCAATCAGATCTTTATATGCAGAGTCTGATGGGAGTCTCAAAGACTACATCTTCCATTACTGCACTTGGTAAATGAAATGGCTACTGCAGGCAGGGTGCAAGCAACTCAGTGATATATACACCATAGTGGCAGGAACCTATGCAGGTGGCAACGTAGGTTAAAGGCTCCCTGGGTCGCATTGCTCATTTGTAGGAGGAAAGACGATTTTTGTAATGTTTGGCCAGCCATAATGTAATTTATTTAAATGAATACAGTTGATTTATTCATTGTATTTTAATTTTTTTAGAGTACTGGTATTCCCAGGGAGTTTCCCATGCTTGTTGCTGCACCACCATCAAAAATCCACTAACTTCTGGATAGATAAGAACTCCACAATGCTTACAAACATTGTGAGCAGTTTCCTACACGGATAAAGATTTGACGTGTCTTGCAGTTTCCTCCCTCTTTTAGGGATTAGAATGGCAGTAGCCTTCTCTCCTTACTGCTGTCCATGAATATGTATGGTGTAGAAAAGCATTCGTTCTGCTGACTAAAGAGGTCGAAGAAGATAGTGCCTTATTAGCTTCATTTTGAAGGAGCCTGAAGTTTTGCCATTTGTTGGGCAATGGTTGATTCTATTTCTTTAGAATTCAATCAATCGTTAGTGAAGTTGCTTCACACGTAGTGAGACTTTGGCAATCTTTGGGGCTTCAGTCAAATGTCTGGCTGAATTTTCTTTTATTATGGAGAGCCAAGAAAGGGCCTCCTTAGATCTAATGTCCATGGAGTTCTCAGAATCAGCCTTGCACCCTACTTTCCTCACAGTTATCAGATGAAAAAAACAACCTGATATAAGGGCTGAAGTTGAGAAGGAAGGGAGAAAAGGGAGTACAATTCAAACTATGAGTTACAAGCAACCTGTACAAGCTTTGGACTCTCAACTGACTTCTGGGGCCAAAGGGGAGAATTCAAATGTAATCTCTTTTTCTCGGAGTATGGTTTGAGGTTTCATCGTCATATCTATAAAACAAACAAGCATTGGCATAGCCAATAGGTCTTGCTTTTGGGACCTTCAATGGCACCCTCAAGACGAAAGATTCGGTCAAGTCCCTAGGTATCACCTTAGACCCCAAACTAGACATGAAAAAACACATCGCGAACTCCGCCAAAAGCGATTTCCTCACTCTGAAACTTCTCTACAAAATAAAACACTTCCTGCCTCCAAAGGACCTTCAACAGGCCACTCAAGCACTGGTGCTTTCCAGAATTGACTATGGAATCGCAGCCCTGACCGGCTCAGCCAAATCACACCTAGGCCCCATGAAAACCACCCTCAATGCCGCGGCCATAATGGTCACAGGAACCAAGAAATTCGACCACATTTCCCCCGCGCTCAAGGATCTGAAATGGCTCCCTATTGAACAACGAGGCAACTTTCGAACAGCATGTCTTACACATAAAGCCCTTCACACAGGCAAACCTGAATACCTGGCTGCTAAACTCAAAAGGGCTGGCCAGTCCAGGAACCTCAGAAGCTCCAACACGCTTCTTCTCATTCCTTTGAAATCGCGGAAACGCAAAACTATAAGTAAATCCTATGCGGGCAATGCACCCAGGATATGGAACGCCATCCCTCCCCACATCAGAATGACCTCCCATTTCCCGAAATTCAAGACTTTACTCAAAGCCCTCTTCCTTGAGGCCACCTGAACTCTATGGGGAAGATCATAGTACCCCTCATCCTTGTAGACCTTATGATCTGTATGATTATGTTATTTGCAATGCCCTTAAGTTGTCCAGATGTCGAATCTTCCATCGCCGATAAGGCTAACTGTTGTACTTGTTGTGGAGCGCTCTGATACCCTTGGGTCCAGCTAGCGCGACACAAAACTTATAATAAATATTTAGTTATGCAGCACAATATCCTTGGTGCAACAACATCAACTGTTGCGTGGCTAATCACTTATAAGGTCCCAAAGGCGAGACCTATTGGCTATGCCAATGTTTGTTATTTTTTGTTCTTGGGTTAAACCGGGCTAGTGCCAGGAGGGTCAAGGGTGAGTGGCAGGGAGGTGATGAGGGAATGCCAAGAGGGACAAGGGTGACTGTCAGGCCATGGGGGTGAAGGGTGAGTGCCAGAGAGGTGAGGAGTGAGTGCCAGGGAGATGAGACGTAAGAGTCAGGAGGGTCATGGGTGAGTGCCAAGGAGGGGAAGGGTGAGTGCAGAGAAGGGTAAGTATGAGTGCCAGGGGTGAGGGGTAGCTGCCAGGCCAGGGGGTGAAGGGCTAGTGCCACAGAGGTGAAGGTTGAGTGCCAGGTCAGGGGGATGAAGGGTGAGTGCCAGGGAGGGGAAGGGTGAGTGCAAGGGGTGAAGGGTAGCTGCCAGGCCAGGGGGATGAAGTGCTCGTGCCATGGAGGTGAAGGATGAGTGCCAAGGGGGCGAGTAGTGAATGGCAGGTGGGACATGGGTGAGTGTCAGGGAGTTGACAGTTGAGTGTCACGCAGAGCCAATGCTGAGTGCCAGAGAGGGAGAAGGGGAGTGCCAGGTGCGAGGAGTGACTGCCAGGCCTGAGGGGTGAAGGGTGAGTGCCAGGGAGGTAAGGGGTGTGTGACAGACTGCAAACAGTAGTGAGCTGGGGTCTAAAACGAGGTGCGGAGATAATCACCCGGTGAGTGCCAAGCTGGGACGCACCAGTGCCAGGCCAGACCTGGGTGGATGCAAGAACCTCTGAAAGGCTGGTGCCAGGTCACTCATAACCTTAGTACAGGAGTGGGCTGCGCAGGAGAGAGTAACATCTTAAAACAAGAACCTATTCAAAATCCTGAATACTCCACTTTATGGTCTTGCAACCTTATATGGAAAATAATTAGCAAATGAATGGGCTTCGGTAGCGGACTTGCAGCTTGTTACAGCTACTTATAGAGATAAAGTTGCATTGCAAATAAGCCAAAGCTAACACAATTTGAATTAGTAACAGTAAGATTCGCAATGAACTAGAGACAAGTGAAAAAAGCACCCCAGAGTTGAACCGAGGATACAGAATATTAAAAATGGGGGAAATATTGGTCTCCTTTTCACAGCTGACAGCCAAAAAACAGGATGTTGTGGAGGACACGGATTCTGGTGGAATCAGAATTTTTAAAAGAGTCAATTTTTCATTTTTTTTTGTTGCGGTTGTTTGTGTGGTTGTGTTTGTGGGTGGTTGTGTGTGTGGGTGTGGTTGTGTGTGTGGGTGTGGTTGTGTGTGTGGTTGTGTGGGTGTTGGTGTGGTTGTGGTCGTGTGTGGGTGTGTGGTTGTGTGGGTGTTGGTGTGGTTGTGGTCGTGGTTGTGTGTGTGGTTGTGTGCGTGGTTTTGGTTGTGATTGTGTGTGGTTGTGTATGGTTGTGGTTGTGTGTGTGTGGTTGTGTGGTTGTGTGTGTGGTTGTGTTGTGTGTGGTTGTGTGTGTGGTTATGTGGTTGGGTGCGGTTGTGTGTGTGGTTGTGTGTGTGGTTGGTTCTGTGGGTGTGGTTCTGTGTAGTTGTGTTTGTGGTTGTGGGTGTAGTTGTGTGTGTGTGGTTGTGTGTGCGGCTGTTATGTTATGTTATGTTTGGTTGTGTGTCTGGTTGTGTGTGTGTGTGTGTGGTTGTGTGTGTGTGGTTGTGTGTAGTTGTGTTTGTGGGTGTGGTTGGTTGTGTGTGTGGTTGTGTGTGTGGTGTGTGTGTGTGGTTTTGTGTGGTGTGTTGTGGTTGTGTGTGTGGTGTTGTTGTGGTTGTGTGTGTTGGTTGTGTGTGGTTGTGTGTTGTGTGTGTGTGGTTGTGGTTGTGTGTGTGTGGGTTGTGTGTGTGATTGTGGTTGTATGTGTGGTTGTGTGTGTGTGAGTGGTTGTGTGTGGGTGTGGTTGTGTGTGTGTGTGTGGTTGTGTGTGGTTGTGTTTGTGGTTGTGGGTGTAGTTGTGTGTGTGTGGTTGTGTGTGTGGTGTGTGTGTGGTTGTGTGTGGTTTTGTGTGGTGTGTTGTTGTGGTTGTGTGTGTGGTGTGTCGTTGTGGTTGTGTGTGTTGGTTGTGTGTGGTTGTGTGTTGTGTGTGTGTGGTTGTGGTTGTGTGTGTGTGGTTGTGTGTGTGATTGTGGTTGTATGTGTGGTTGTGTACGTGGTGGTTGTGTGTGTGTGGTTGTGTGGGTGTGGGCATGGTTGTGTGTGGTTGTGTGTGTGTGGTTGTGGTTGTGTGTGGTTGGGCGTGGTTGTGGTTGTGTGTGTG
Source organism: Lissotriton helveticus (assembly GCF_964261635.1). Taxonomy (NCBI): domain Eukaryota; kingdom Metazoa; phylum Chordata; class Amphibia; order Caudata; family Salamandridae; genus Lissotriton; species Lissotriton helveticus. The sequence goes on along the minus strand of NC_136069.1, from coordinate 422,522,276 downwards.
GTTGTGGTTTTGTGCGGTTGTGTGTGTGGTTGTGTGTGTAGGTGTGGGGTTGTGTGTGTGGTTGTGTGTGTTTGTGTATGTGGTTTTGTGTGTGGTTGTGGTTGTGTGTGTGTGGTTGTGTGGTTGTGGGTGTGGGTGTGTGGTTTTGTGGGTGTGTGGTTTTGTGTGTGGGGGTGTGTGTGTGTGGGGTTGTGTGTGGGGTTGTGTGTGGGGTTGTGTGTGTGGGGTTGTGTGTGTGTGGTTGTGTGTGTGTCTGGTTGTGTGTGGATGTGGGTGTGGTTGTGTGTGGTTGTGGGTGTGGTTGTGTGTGTGTGGTTGTGTGTGTGTGGTTGTGCGTGTGTGTTGTGTGTGTGGTTGTGTGTGTCTGGTTGTGTGTGTGTGTGGGGGGTTGTGTGTGGGGTTGTGTGTGTGTGTGGTTGTGTGTGTCTGGTTGTGTGTGGTTGTGGGTGTGGTTGTGTGTGTGTGGTTGTGTGTGTGTGGTTGTGGTTGTGTGTGTGTCTGTGGTTGTGTGTGTGTGGTTGACTGTGTGGTTGTGTGTGTGGTTGTGGTTGTGTGTGAGGTTCTGGGTGTGGTTGTGGGTGTGGTTTTTTGTAGTTGTGTGTGGTTGTGGGTGTGTGTGTTTGTGGTTGTGGTTGTGGTTGTGTTAGTGTGTGTGGTTGTGTGTGTGGTTGTGTGTGTGTGGTTGTGTGTGTGGTTGTGTTTAGGTAATTAGAGATGTTTTAGCACTCTGCTTTTGGTTCTTGAAATAAAGGTTACAATCCACTTTTGTTTTACTTACTTTCATCTTTATTTCGGCCAATTTGACCATCAAAGATATACAGAAAACACAAAAAATGCAATATAAAACCATCAAGGGTATGCAGTAAAACACATATAATACAGTAGTAAACCTTTCCACCATAAAAGATAAGTACTTCTTAAATAAAAGCAGATAAAAGGCCATACATTAAAATTCATATTCTTGTAATTAGGTGGTCAACTGCGACTTTAAAATACGAGTGCGGGTATGCCAGACATTAGTAAGGAATTTGGCTAGTGCAAACACCGTTGGTCCGAAACATCAGTTTTTAAAATTCTATACATCGGGAGGTATTCCCTACAACCAAAGTTTCTAATAAGGGGTAAAAGCCAATATTTCCTAGCGGCCTTGTAAGTTGGACAAAACAAGACCACGTGTAGGTCGCTTTCCTCAGCAGAGGTACATGCCGGGCATTGTTTGGTAGAAGGCGGTGTAGACCAGGAGCTGGTATATGACCGCAGAGGCAATGTGCCATATCTCCATTGGAGGAATAGCTTCCTGGCCAGCACGGGAGTCATCCCATCCAGGACCCTCTCCAGCCTGTAAGAATCCTTACATTGTGTAAATACAGATGTTAATGACCCCTCGCGCTGGCAATCTAAGACCATAGCCAGTTTCTGTTCATAATAAGCATTGGCCAAGACTCTTCGTGGGATCCTAAGTGACGCATTAGCTGGATCGGACCATAGATCTGGGAACCCCATTCTCACACAGGACTTTTTTATATATTTTATCCAGGGAATCTGTAGGGCTTTGGGGTGGGTTAGAAACTCCCTCAGTTCTGCCCTGTAGGGAGAAAGTTCCTCACTGCTCCATAACCTTCGCCAGAAGGCTATGGGTCTGAGGCCCAGTTCGTCTGCTATGGGTCTCAGGCCCAAGTCCATCCCCAAAGGCAGGAGGGGTGTACTAGACGGGAGTGCAGCTATCTGTCTAATAAATGTGTCCTCAGTTATAGACAAATTGTGGGCAGGTGTATGACCCCACAATTCCGCCCCATATGTGGTGGCACCCCTTGCCTGTGCCTTGTAGATCTGGATGACCGGCCCCAGTGGTCGATATGTTGAACTTTTCATCATCCGTAGGATGCCACCTGTGGTCTGCACTAATTTGAGGTTAGCCCTGGTCTGGTGCGGACCCCAAGACATGGTTTCAGTCTGCGTTACACCCAGATATTCAAAGGTGGAGACTCTCTCTAAACGTGATGATCCTAGCAAGGGGTTCGGGCGTGATCTTTGGGTTGGGTTCAAGACCATGAACTTAGTTTTTACAGCATTGATCTCTAACCCCCTTTCCGTGCAGAAAGCCTCAAAAGAATCAAGGATCCTCTGTAGCCCCATGGGGGTTTTGGACAGCAGCAGGGTATCATCCGCAAACATAATTGCGGGTACCCTGCTGCCGTTCAGTTTGGGAGCATCGGTGTATTCGATGCCATTGAGAGGGGCGATTAGCCCGTTGACAAAGAGGCAGAACAGGGTTGGTGCCAGTACACAACCCTGCCACACCCCTCTGTCAATGGGGAATCTGTCCGTTAGTTCCCCAAACTTCCCACACCTAACCCGGGCATAGTTGTTTTGATGCAGTCTCTCTAAAATTGCCAGAATGTCCGGGGGGACCCCCATCTCAGCCAGAACACTACAGTTTCCCTCTAGGTACCAGGTCGAAGGCGGCCCGCAAGTCCACAAAAATAGTGTACAAGCTGCCGCCTTCGAATATCGCCGTCCTCCAATAAATAATGTTCAAACGAAAAACCTGGTCCACTGTGGACACTCCCTTCGTGAAGCCCGCCTGAAATGGGCTGTGTGTGGGGTTGTGTGTGGGGTTGTGTGTGTGGGGTTGTGTGTGTGTGGTTGTGTGTGTGTCTGATTGTGTGTGGATGTGGGTGTGGTTGTGTGTGGTTGTGGGTGTGGTTGTGTGTGTGTGGTTGTGTGGTTGTGTGTGTGTGGTTGTGCGTGTGTGTTGTGTGTCTGGTTGTGTGTGTGTGTGGGGTTGTGTGTGGGGTTGTGTGTGTGTGTGGTTGTGTGTGTCTGGTTGTGTGTGGTTGTGGGTGTGGTTGTGTGTGTGTGGTTGTGTGTGTGGTTGTGGTTGTGTGTGTGTCTGTGGTTGTGTGTGTGTGGTTGACTGTGTGGTTGTGTGTGTGGTTGTGGTTGTGTGTGAGGTTCTGGGTGTGGTTGTGGGTGTGGTTTTGTGTAGTTGTGTGTGGTTGTGGGTGGTTGTGGTTGTGTGTGGTTGTGGTTGTGTTAGTGTGTGTGGTTGCGTGTGTGTGTGTGTGTGTGTGTGTGGTTGTGTGTGTGGTTGTGTTTAGGTAATTAGAGATGTTTTAGCACTCTGCTTTTGGTTCTTGAAATAAAGGTTACAATCCACTTTTGTTTTATAAAACTGTTCCTTAGTTCTTGCTTAGAACAATAATTATTTTTCTTTCTTGTACTGAATGCTTCACTCTGCATTCAGACTTGACCCAGAAACAGCCCGTTACATTCAATAGACCAGCAGTGTATTCATATGTGATGCGTAACCTCGGTGTAGCGTAACTCTCAGTGCTTAATTTGAGGCAGTGTTTTCGGTTGCCTGGCACTTTATTGTGAACAGTAACACTGATGACAGTCTGCCACAAGGTGGCGCTGTTTTCTAATTTACAGATGAGCACAACAGCTGGTTGATAATTAAATATGTATACAAAATTACTAATACCTGCCATCAAATCCATTCTTATAGATTTGGGGGCCTGGGATAGTCTGAATCGTCACACTTGTAGGAGTGTGATAGTAGTTGTGTTGGTGCGTTCATTGGTAGCGCAGGCAGGGGCAATGGGTAGTGCAAGTTGCAGTGGCCTCCTGACGAGGACCCTGACACTTTTTTTTTTTTTTTAACAAATAAAGCACTTGTATCTCCTTACTTCGGTGAAATAAATTTGAGTATGCTAAAAGAACTGAAAACCTGAGCAAACTTCTACAGTAGATTCTGACCCTTGTTTCTCTATCTAGTAGGCACACAGGTATACAATGTACATATTGACAATATTGCGTGGCGAATCGGGGAGTAATCTCCAGCTGTCCTATAGTTGCAAGGGTTGACATTTCATTGCCTGGAAAGTAGTGTCTGATGGCAGTGATTTAAAACAGACAGGCAATCGGAGGTAAAAACATCGGAACCTAAAAGTGGCATAGGTTGGCATAGGTGAGTCTGTGATTTAACAGATGGCGGGTCTTAAGTCCCGGGTTAGAGTGTAATGTATAGCCCTTCAGATAGCTAGTCAGGGGAAGCACAATTCTCTGCTTTGTATACAATTGTTGGTAGTTTGTTTATAGTGTTTTTGTCAGATAGCCAGCTTGCTTAGTGATGATATGATGGATATGACGACGTGGTGTAAGCATAGGTAAATTACACAACATTCTAGTGGTGAACTTTAGGACTTTGTTAAATCGTGAGAAGGATTAGTGGGGGAGGCCCACTAGTTGACGCGTACTGTTACTGTAGTCCAGTTTACCGTGTCCTAGTGAGGTGGAGATTATTTTTACTTTATTGAGTGGAATGTGTGGGCAAATGTTGCATACGCCCAATGATTTGATATCGCGCTGCGGTATATCTATAGGTTGTGAGAAGTCCATTTTCATGGAAGAGGTGAAAGCAGCTCTGTGTTTTCTAGTGGATGTGGCAAATGCAAGTCATCATGAGTGGAAGTGGATCACGTCAATAGGAGACTGAACATATATTTGGTTTATCCCAAAAATTTCAGAAAGGTATTGGAATTTTTCGAACGGTTGTTACACTTTCAACAAAAACTGCTCCGTTGCTGACTCTCTTTTAATATCTCCTGGCTCTGTGCCCATATTCAATGCTGAAGGCCCTTTTTCGCTTCAAAATACTTTGTCAAACATTAGGACCCGGAACCCCCAGCATGTCCCCGCCCCAGCCAAACATACCCTAAACCCACATGTATATCAACAACAGAGATTTGCGTGGGTTAAAAACGGCCATGTTTAATATACACACCACATAAACATGACAAAGGAAGTTCAAATGCATAATTAGCAAAACACAAAACACTTTTAATATTGACATTCAAGATTGTAAAACCCCCAGCACTAAGGGGGGGTATTCCTGACTCACATCCCCAAAGCTGAGCCTCCTGCGCAAAGTGCAACCCACCTGCGCCCTAGAGTGGTGGGCCCCACCTCTGATCCTTGTTCGCCATTCTGGGGCCCACCCCCCGACCACCAGGCTGCCCAGGAACCCAGGAGGCTCGAAATCTGTCGCCCTAGCCTCCCCAACCGGTGGTCACCTTTTCCCAGCGGAGAGCTTACCGTCTCCCCCCCTCAGTGCTGGCCTATGGAGTACGCAGGGCGGACTCCCATCTGTTCTGTGAGTAAATGTCACTGTTCGCAGGTCTCTTTACCGCAACTCCCCCCTCAAACCACTGATCACAGGGACGGGTGGGTGGGAGTTAAAACTTAAAACTAGGGATCGGAGGGGGGATGTGTCGCGGGCGAGCACAGCCGATCCGGTGAAGAAGAGTGGGACAAAGAGACCGAGGTCACCGCCACGAGCCCCTAAATAGGCCCCGGTCTCCGCTCCCCCCTCTCCTCACCGGAAGTGCGTCACGCTTCACCCGGAAGGACTTGGGCGGCCGCGGCCGGAGGCCTCCCGGCGATCCGCCTGCCCAATGACAATTGAGGGAAGGGGCGGGTACCGGGGGGCCGGGCCCTAGGAGCGCGCTCACTTAATGTCGCGCTTGGCATAGGACCCAGAACACCCAGCATGTCCCCGCCCCAGCTCAACATACCCTAAACCCACATGTATATCAACAACAAAGATTTGTGTGGGTTAAAAACGGCCATGTTTAATATACACACCACATAAACATGACAAAAGAAGTTCAAATGCATAATTAGCAAAACACAAAACACTTTTAATATTGACATTCAAGATTGTAAAACCCCCAGCACTAAGGGGGGGTATTCCTGACTCGCATCCCCAAAGGTGAGCTTCCTGCGCAAGGTGCAACCCACCTGCGCCCTAGAGTGGTGGGCCCCACCTCGGATCCTTGTCCGCCATTCCGGGGCCCACCGGGGGCCCAGGAACCCAGGAGGCTCGAAACCTGTCGCCCTAGCCTCCCCAGCCGGTGGTCACCTTTTCCCAGCGGAGAGCTTACTGTCTCCCCCCCTCAGTGCTGGCCTAGGGAGTACGCAGGGCGGACTCCTATCCATTCTGTGAGTAAATGTCACTGTTTGCAGGTCTCTTTACCGCCACAAGGGTGACCCAGGCCCTTAGGTCTGTCACCCTCCCCACCTGCGTTCTGCACAAAAGACCATAGTCCCCTGATCCAGGTATCTGTGCCCAAGTCCGATGGTACATTGCTTCCCCCGAGATCATCCTGTGTGGAATCAGACACCAGCGGCCCTTCTCTGAGCACAACTTGGCCAACTCCCCGTTGAGCCGCCTAACTGACACGTTCAGGGATCTAGCCCGCACTCCGGGGCCCCAGGCCCTGTGTGGGATCATGTAAGACCAGGCAATTCTGGCCAAAGGACAGATACGTCCCAACCATGCGAACTCTGTCAACAGTGCTTCCTTGACCGCCAGGCGTCCCCGGTCTACCATGTCGTTTCCTCCCAGGTGGATGATGATTAAATCCGGGGTCCTCTGCCATTCCTGATCTCTTATCTCCTCCACGAGCCGCCGCAGGTGCCGAATTCGCAAGCCCCCAACGCCCCGCCACAGGAATTCCGTCCCGCTTAAGCCCGCCGGCTTCTCGACTCGCCGCTGCTGCAACCGCACCGTGGCGCGCCGCACGAATGAGTGCCCCAGTACCCACACCACCTTTGCGGGCATACTACTGAATAGGAGAGAAATGGAAAAGTCAACACAAGCCTTGGCCAATTATCATCGTTTAGTCACAACAACTCAGGCCTTATGTACCTCCTGAAACAATTGGACGACCAGCGCCCGACCCTTTTCACCGTGTTGGATGTCAAGCCCGCCCCTGCCGCTAAGGTGGCGGCCCCAATCCTGAATGAGTGCGAGGAGTAACCCGAGGCCCCTAATCCTAACTCAGCTAAAGCCAAGCCAAGCCAAGCCAAGCCCAAGACCGCCTTAAATTGGTATTGGGAAAGACACTCGCCCTGTTCATGTATGAACAAGGCTGGCCCTCCCCCTGCGCCAAATATGCCCGCAACTGGGCGACTGGACAGGCAATAACGCCGGGTGCTGGGTTCAACTGAATGGTAGCCCCCCTCCCACCCTGATCAGTTTTGGACCTTCTCAGGGTCACTTCCAGGCCCCCCGGGGATAACGAGGTGTCCCTGAACTGCAGTCCCCTCCCCTGATCGGACCTAAATGACCCCACGAGTTCGCATAGCCTGAAGGCTCCATAAAAGACCAATGTGAAGGCGGCTCCAAACAGCGCGCATTCAGTGTGAACTACAGACCTTGGGAAGGAATACTATGATGTTAGATAGGGTTGCAATATCCAGGGGCCTCCGGCAATCCCGTCTGGGCCCCTCCAGCCTGGCCCAGCCTGTCAGGGCTTTTCTCACCACAAAAGAGGCGCTCGGGTCACGTTCCTCTGCTAATTTAGCAAAGAAACCTTTTGCTGAAACATGTGCCCTCGCATAAGACACCGCCCTGCCCTGGTCCCTTAGGAGTTGGAGGAAGCCATATATCGCTGCATGGGAAAACAATGCAGGCCTACCGGCCCACTGCACAAACAACCTGTAGGAATTGAAATGCTGTTGATATGCCCTCCTAGTGCTGTCGCTCAGTGAGGCACCTACCAGCCACGCTAGCGCGGGGCTCCAATCGTCCACAGTGATGAAGGGAACCCTGTCATCTGCTCCTCCGCTTGCGGGTGGAATCTCCGTAAGTCCTGTAACTTGGAACGAGACAGAGCATCAGCAGCGTGATTGTCAACCCAAGGTATGTGTGCAGCCTTAAACGTTAAATTTAGTCTCAGAAATTCTAACACCAGGGGCCAGATGTAGGTAGGATTTATTTACCGATTCTAAATTACCGAATTTTACCGATTCGGTAATTAAGAATCGGTAAATATGAAGGGGGGACATGTAGGACCATCCAGATGTTTTTTTTACCGAATCGGTAAAAATCTGTATTTACCGATTCGGTAAATACCGACCGGTAATGCCCATTCATTCCTATGGGCTTTGAAGCCCATAGGAATGAATGGGCATTACCGATTCGGTATTTACCGAATCGGTAAATACCGAATTTGACAAGGGTGCAGGGGTGTCACTTTGACACCCTCTGGCACCCCCAAAAGAGGCTCGGGTGCCATGTGGCAGGCATACCTGCCCTAAGGGCAGGTCTGCCTGTCATATGGCATAGGTGTGCATGCACACATGTGCATGCACACCGGAATCGGTATTTTACCATCAAATTGAATTTGATGGTAAAATACCGATTCTGTAAGGCTTGTGGGACTCAGAAGAGTCCCACCTACATCTCAATTTTACCGAATCTGTAAAAATACCGATCGGTAAATTTACCGACCGGTATATTTACAGATTCGGTAAAAATACCGAAAGAGCCTGTTTCTGTGCCCCTACATCTCAAAAGCCAAATACCGGTCGGTAACGGCCGAAATCGGCCGTTACCGACCGGTATTTGGCTACCTACATCTGGCCCCAGGTGTTTTAACAATCAAAAAACATGCATACACGAGGCCCCCTGCCTGTTGATGGCTTCCACCACTGCCATGTTGCCAGACCAGAAAACCACTGACTTATTCCTGAATCGGTCGGCCCATGTGGCTACTGCTACAACAATTGGGAAGAGTTCCAGGAAGGCTATATTCTTAGTCAAGCCAACATCATGCCACTCTGCTGGCCACTGCGCCCCGCACCAGGATGGACCCAGAATGGCCCCAAAGCCACTGCTGCCTGCGAGTCTGTAAACAGGCCCAGTTCTGCGCTAGACACTTGCGGAGCAGGCCACACCACCTTTCCATTGAAGTCTTTCAGAAAATTGCGCCACACCATGAGATGCTCCTTAACCTCGGTCCTAAGGCGCACGCGGTGGTGCTTCTGAGACAGCCCGCCCATTGCCCTGGCAATTGACCTGGAGAAAGGGCGCCCCATGGGAATGATCCTCAGAGCAAAATTGAGCTGGCCCACTAGTACCTGTAACTGATGTAAAGTCACCTTAGGTCCTACCAGAGCTGCATCAATGGCCTGAGAGAAAGCCTGAACCTTGTCGAGAGGCAGCCTACACTTCCCCGCCACTGTGTCAATCTCAATGCCCAGGAAGGTCATGCATGTATCTGGGCCCACTGTCTTACCTGGTGCCAGGGGCACCCTGAACTCTTGAAACAAGGTCACTAGCTTCTCCAGAGCCCAGGCGCAAGCCTCTGAGGCGGCCGGGCCCATCACCATGAAGTCATCCAGGTAGTGTACCACCTCCTCATACCCAGTCCTGAGTGTAAAAACCCATTGCAGCATGGAGCTGAAAGTCTCGAAGTACTTGCAAGAAACTGCACACCCCATGGGCATACACATGTCATAGTAGAATTGGTGGTTCAGCTGAAAACCCAATAGATGATAATCCCCTGGGTGTACTGGTAACAGGCGAAAGGCTGATTCGATATCTGTCTTGGCCATGATAGCCACAGGCCCCAAGTCCCTCAACTTCTGCGACGCAGCTTCAAAGGAAGAGTAAGTCACTGAACACAGGGAGGGGTCGATGGCGTCATTAACTGACGCCCCCTTTGGTGCTGAGAGGTTGTGGATCATCCTAAACTGTCCCTGTTCCTTTTTTGGCACCACCCCAAGTGGAGAACAAACAAACCTTTCCAAAGGGGGGGAAGGGAAGGGGCCCGCTACCCGACCCAAAGCGCGCTCCTTCTCTACTTTCTGTGCCACTACCGTGGGGTGCCTGCGCGCCGAAAGCAGATTGTTACATTGACTGACTGGAGACACGCCCTGGGCCGGGATGCGAAACCCCTCTGAAAAACCTAAATAGAGAACCTTGGATGCTGCCCTATCCGGATACTGATTGAGCCAAAAAATCAGTTTCTCAATGTCCACAGGTGTGGGTAGCCTAAGGCTGCGGGGGCTTGACCTCCCTGCCTCCAGCCCCTCCCCGCTCTTTTGATTTCTTGATGCATTTAAACTCTGGATGTGAGGCGTGGCCACAGAAAGAACAGGCGTGTCTAAATCTGCACTGCCCCGTGGGCCAGGTGCACATCTTCCTATTGAATGCCCTATATGTTCCCTTCTTTTCCCCCGGGCCCCCCTGAGATGTCCGAAAGGGCTGCTTGGTGTGCTGTTCCCTACTGTTAACACTCTCTAACCATACATTGACTTCCACTTGATCCCACCCTATGTTCGGGTTAGCCACCTTCGCCCACCTGAAGTCCCTATCATAATCTAACCAAGCTGTCCCGCCCAGGGTGGCATGCGCCTTCAGGATCTTATTTGTATAAAACACCAATGAAATTGCCAACTCGGGCTTCTTTTCCAACATTACTGTAGTAAATACGTGAAAGCCACACAACCAATTAGTAAAGGACTCCTCCACCCTTGGTTTTCTATCCCTGAAGGACCCCTCCTTTCCTTCTCTCTCTTTGTATTCAACATCCCTCCTCTTTGGTCTGATTAGCGCGAATATGTCCACATATCCCCTTTCCAGATTTTTTCTTTCATTTCACTGGGTACATGAGTAGCTAACGTCCCTGGCTGAGACAACACATTACTCTGAACCCCCCCAACCACAACAACTCCCTCAATGACTTTGATTGGCTTGTCCCCTGTCTTACCTCCCATGGGTGCTGTCGGCCCTGCCGCCGTGGGGGAATTAAGTCCTGCCGCCAAAGTGGCCCTGCCACTGGTTTCAACCAAGAGGGCTAATTGCTTTTGAATATTGCTTAGCGCGTCCTGTTCTGCAGAACTGGGGGCACCCAAGGAGCCACTGCTGTACTACCAGGCATGGGACTGACTGTTGGAGCTGCCAACTGGCTCACTAGGTTGGCCACTGTTGCCAAGATGCCTGCTGTGGGATCCTGTGTAACCCCCGCCTGAACGCCTGCTTGTTGCTGAGGCGTGGAATGGAGGGGGGACGCTATTTTTGGTAGCTCTACAGGGGTCTGCGCTGGCACTAACACCTTCAGGGCTTTCCTAATCTCTGCTAGGGCTAACCCCACTGGGTCCACCGGAGCGCTCCCATCCCTATTCATCGGTTCCGTGCTCGGTGCAGGTGGAGGGGAGGGTGTTACTCCTTGGGGAGATGGGAGAGCGGGACCTACTGGTCTCTCGCCCCCGCCTGCTGGCTCACTCGTAGCCTGAGCTCTGTCCTTCCTGCGGTTGCTCCCCCCCTCACCTTGCCCTGCACTCTAGGCTTCTTGACCAAAGGGGGGAAAGCAGCTCTGGGCGGTACTCCCTCCCTACGCGGGCGATCCCCCATGCCTCCTAGCGCTGGTTCCTCCGGAACCGTTACCTCCTCATCGCTACTCTCATTGCCATTTTTGCCCAGCTTAGCTAGTACCATTTTAAGCAGTTGGGCAATCTCCAGATCTGTATCCTTACATTTATGGCTAATTTTCTTAGCTGGCATATTCCCGCCGTCCCCCTAGTTGGTTCTCTCCTCTCTGCCTTGGCCTCCTGTGATAACGTACGCTTGCTCTGCCTACAGGGTCATGCGCCGAATACACAATGAGCCAGGGACCACTGCTAGTGTAATCAACCTTGCTTCTATTCAAAATGCAATTGATTATGGTGCCCGCCCCTACACTCGAAAAAAATATCACTTAGCCAGGCTAACTAAAGTATCCTGGCTGTTTAGGCACCTTTAAATATTGTCCCCCAGCCCCCTTGAACACTGCCGGTGCCACCCGCAAGTCTAGAATCCCGCCCAACTTTTGCGCCGTGCTCGCGCCCCGCCCGCAATCCTTCCCCAGCCCCCCTACACACCCGGAAGGAGAACCGTGCTTCCAAAGGCCCTCGCCCGCAGCCGCAAGGGATCAGGGCCTCCTAGCACAAGCGCCCGTGCTGCACTACTGCTCCCGCTCCCTACATTTTACAGTGGTGGGGCGCAAACTGAGTGCGGGCCCAAGGCCACTCAGGCCGGCGGCAACCCCCTCCCCCCTCCCGACCCACATACACAACACTCAAAGAAATGTATTCACACACGCATACACACAAACACATCCATTCACAACACTCTCCACCAAATATTCATGCATACACTCACGCTCGCACCAAACACTTTAAAATAAAAGAAAAACACACACTCTTACCTTGCTGCTGGTCCCGGTTCGCGCCACCTCTGGGCTCTGCTCCCCACACGTCACAGGCTCACATCACCCCTGGCCAATCCAGGGGCACAGGTACCTTCTTGCCCGCAGCACGCCCATTAGGGCTCCTAATGGGCATGCGCAATGCCGCAAATACAAAAGTGCGCATGCGTGGGCATGGGTAAAAATTCACCCTCCGTCCCCACGCATGCACACTTGTGTTGCCGCCTGTACAATCATGTCAATCCATAAACATGACGCCCGCCCAGCGGTCTGACATCATGTTGATTCATTGACATGATTGTCACAGTCCTAACTCAAAAACGCCGAGGGAGCTGCGGGCGGCTTTGGGCAGGGGGGGCTATGCCCCCACGCCCCAATGGACGAACCACGCCTGCCTGGTATGCAGGACAGACGCTGGAAGGACGCCGCTCTTATCGTTTGTTGCCACGCTCCCTCGACACAGCCAGCTCGACTCCGCAGACCGCCCGACGCCTCCTCACACGATCCGGACCCGGGAAACAATGGGGGCAGACTAGTTAAAACTAGGGATAGGAGGGGGGACGTGTCGCGGGCGAGCACAGCCGATCCGGTGAAGAAGCGGGGGACAAAGAGACCGAGGTCACCGCCACGAGCCCCTAAATAGGCCCCGGTCTCCGCCACCCCCCCCCTCTCCTCACCGGAAGTGCGTCACGCTTCACCCGGAAGGACTTGGGCGGCCGGAGGCCTCCCGGCGATCCGCCCGCCCAATGACCATTGAGGGAAGGGGCGGGTACCGGGGGGCCGGGCCCTAGGAGCGCGCTCCCTTAATGTCGCGCTTGGCAAAGTTAGCAACTCCAGAATGTTTGTTTTACATCTCCAGCTCCTCTTCTACAGTTCTGACATCCATTTTTCTGTTCACTGCTTGCTTGTAGAATCTTGTCAGGGGCCCAATTAATCTTCAATAATGCGTTCTGGTGTAAAAGCAACAGATTTGTATTAGCTGACCATCCTTTTTGTACCTCCCCAAAAGTCTAATTCATGTTTTTATATCTTTTGGTTTCAACCGGTTGCTCTTATTCAAAGTTTTGAGAGCATTTATTTAAAGTTTGAATTGAGTTTTGTTGATCACCCCTCGCGAATGAAACCTTCTAACATTTCACGGAACCTTGACCTAAATATCAAGTTATACCGTGCAAACTTTCCAAATTCTGATGAAAGTAATGTTCTGACAGTGCACAATTTTTCAAAAACTTACAGTTGGTAGAGCCTCTAAATTCCTTCTAAGGGTTATTGTTAAGTCATAGTTTGTTATTATTATTATTTTAAACCTATTAGGAAGGCCCAATATGTTTTAAAATGTACCATCTCCCCTAACTGAGCAAGAAACGTTTTTGAAAATGTAAAATTCGTCATTGTTTCCGGTAAGGGTGGTACACTGAACTCCCTGTTATGCTAGTACCTATATTACTGGTAGATGGTGCCTTAAATTGACTTCATCACATAATTTCAAATATCTCCTACATTCCACAATGAAATAACCCGTCTAAGGGAAACTTCAAACCCAGCACTACCAGTAATGTTGACCAGGCTCTGAAGATGGCTACTTTGAAAAACAAAAAGCAACCCACACTTCACATTTAACACCATACAGTTTTGGTGAAAAAGAAGATAAACAAAATTTAATATGTTTATCCTGGCAATTAATTGCCTAGTTTTTATTCAATTAAAAAAAAATTTTGTTTGTTATTCATAAAGTCCAGAGAAATGACATAGCCTTTCATGTACTAGCCATAAATGTCGCGATGTTCACTTGGTACAACACAACACCGAAAGTTAAATCAAAATTCAATATACAATGTGCAAAAAAAAAAATTTGAATCAAAATTACATATACAATGTGAAAACATATAAATATTGTACAAAAAAAGTGATACCATGTCTCACAATAAGAAAAGAAGAAAAAATGTTTCAATCAAAACATGATGGATGCTCATTCACAATTATTTGACCATCAAACAGATTATCACTGTGTCTGTTGAAAGCACTGCCAACGTTCTGTGGAAATGCTAGTAGGCTACAAGTTCCTAAACAATTTAACTATGAATCCAGACTAAGGACTTGATCCCGTTTGCCTACGCGTTTCGAGTTTGGGAGGGTTCTTCACAAACTCTCATCAGGGCCAAATGAATTCCTTCCTTCGTTTCTCAAACCTCAGGGAACTTGAGGTAAGTTCTGGTCTTCCATAGCAACATTCATGAATTCATGGAGTCTGTGGGTATTTCTGAATTAAAATGGGGAAAGTGCCTTTAGGATTCCTACTTTTTCTATTTTCTAATTCTGGTAATTATCACCACTCGTTTTTGGGAAGCGTGCGTTTATGTCCCGCTTTAGAGATGGGGGTGGCTCACGAGCCTCTCACGAACGTCTTCATTAACCGAATTCCAAGATTCTTTCCAGTTTACTCTTGCCGCGCAACCCAAGTACAGAGTTCCTGAGATTTTGACATCGCCTTTCACTTCCTCATTCCATCACACAGACACTCTCTGTGTGATGGAATGAGGAAGTGAAAGGCGATGTCAAAATCTCAGGAACTCTGTACTTGGGTTGCGCGGCAAGAGTAAACTGGAAAGAATCTTGGAATTCGGTTAATGAAGACGTTCGTGAGAGGCTCGTGAGCCACCCCCATCTCTAAAGCGGGACATAAACGCACGCTTCCCAAAAACGAGTGGTGATAATTACCAGAATTAGAAAATAGAAAAAGTAGGAATCCTAAAGGCACTTTCCCCATTTTAATTCAGAAATACCCACAGACTCCATGAATTCATGAATGTTGCTATGGAAGACCAGAACTTACCTCAAGTTCCCTGAGGTTTGAGACACTCTCTGTGTGATGGAATGAGGAAGTGAAAGGCGATGTCAAAATCTCAGGAACTCTGTACTTGGGTTGCGCGGCAAGAGTAAACTGGAAAGAATCTTGGAATTCGGTTAATGAAGACGTTCGTGAGAGGCTCGTGAGCCACCCCCATCTCTAAAGCGGGACATAAACGCACGCTTCCCAAAAACGAGTGGTGATAATTACCAGAATTAGAAAATAGAAAAAGTAGGAATCCTAAAGGCACTTTCCCCATTTTAATTCAGAAATACCCACAGACTCCATGAATTCATGAATGTTGCTATGGAAGACCAGAACTTACCTCAAGTTCCCTGAGGTTTGAGAAACGAAGGAAGGAATTCATTTGGCCCTGATGAGAGTTTGTGAAGAACCCTCCCAAACTCGAAACGCGTAGGCAAACGGGATCAAGTCCTTAGTCTGGATTCATAGTTAAATTGTTTAGGAACTTGTAGCCTACTAGCACTTCCACAGAACGTTGGCAGTGCTTTCAACAGACACAGTGATAATCTGTTTGATGGTCAAATAATTGTGAATGAGCATCCATCATGTTTTGATTGAAACATTTTTTCTTCTTTTCTTATTGTGAGACATGGTATCACTTTTTTGTACAATATTTATATGTTTTCACATTGTATATGTAATTTTGATTCAAAAATTTTTTTTTGCACATTGTATATTGAATTTTGATTTAACTTTCGGTGTTGTGTTGTACCAAGTGAACATCGCGACATTTATGGCTAGTACATGAAAGGCTATGTCATTTCTCTGGACTTTATGAATAACAAACAAAAAATTTTTTTAATTGAATAAAAACTAGGCAATTAATTGCCAGGATAAACATATTAAATTTTGTTTAACTTCTTTTTCACCAAAACTGTATGGTGTTAAATGTGAAGTGTGGGTTGCTTTTTGTTTTTCAAAGTATCTTGGGCCCTTACCCCACTTCTGTCCATATGGGTCAAACTCTTTTTTGCTAGAAACTGAAGATGGCTACGGCCCTAAGGTTTACGCTGTTATCTGTCCCCCTGACCTGAATCCCCTCTCCTGCGTGTATTATTTCATGTGAGAAAGCGTGTCGGTGCTGCAGTTTACAAACAAAGCACACGATGGCGATATCGCACTGCTAAAAGCTCATTCAAGTCCTTCTCCACGTTGTGAACATCTGAATGAAATAGATGTAACACATGGATAACAAGCATTGCTAAAGCAATGCCTGGTCTCGACCTAAAAATAGAAGCTAACGGATCTGCCTATTTGGGAGGCGCAGGGATAAATAATATTACAACAGATGAGACGACAGAAAATGTATATGGCTGTAGTTACAAACTATTTCTGGTATCATGTTTTCTTAATCATATACGCCTAAATCACTGTGCATGATTGCTGCTTTAACATGCAATTAGATACGAATTCGTGCATTTTCCTCATATGACCCTTATCCTGAGGAGCCAGACTGGATCCAGAACATGTTGGGGTGAAAAAGAGGACAGTGGACTATGTATTTAGGAAAAGAACAAGCCTGAAAGCTTTCTGTGGGTTACTTGACCTAGCTGGCTCAGTTCTGATGCCTTCTGCTTTTCAGAGCATTTAAAAAATAGTTTCAAAGTAGAAGAGCAGATGATGATCTCCGTGTACTGGGATAGCGCGTGCTTGCTTAAAATAATATATATATATATATATATATATATATATATATATATATATATATATATATATATATATATATATATATATATATATATATATCCTTCCATTATGGCCCACTTGAGAGCTCCCAGGCGCTCTTGCAGCGAAAGGCGGCAGAGCCCGCCGCGATAATCTGTACTTTTGTGCCCGAGGGGCGTTTTACTTTCGCGCACTCCCTGGCAATCCAAGTAAAAGAGATGTCCACACGATGTCCCAATACAAATTTTCTGTTTAATTAACAGCGTCCAGCACAACCCTGCGCGTTTCGGTCTGAACACGGACCTTGCTCACGGGAATGATACTACCAGTCCCGTGAGCAAGGTCTGTGTTCAGACCGAAACGCATAGGGTTGTGCTGGACGCTGTTAATTAAACAGAAATTTTTTATTGGGACATCGTGTGGACATCTCTTTTACTTGGATTGCCAGGGAGTGCGCGAGAGTAAAACGCCCCTCGGGGCACAAAAGTATATATATATATATATATATCAAATCAATACCGTTTCAGGCATAGTGTGACGCATAAATTATGCAAAAAAGAAGCAGGGAACTCTGGGAAGTTCTCAAGTTTAGGTGGAGAGCAGCTCCTGTATAGAGCTCCCTCAACACCAGCGACACGCTAGATCTGCTCACCTCAAATGTCTGCTTTTCTACGAAAGTCTTTAAGCATAGGATTAGCACAGTGCCACCCATACCGAGATAGAAAGGGACAAAGTCTTTTGCCATTTCTACAGCAAAGTCTTTAAGCATAGGACTAGCACAGTGCTGTCCATGCCGAGCTGTCAAATGACAAAAGCCTTTTATCATCACGTCCGGCACAGTATTACAGCTTTGAATTGGCAAAATACCAACCAAGCCCACCTGAAATGATAAAAGCAATCCCTGACACGTGTTTCCCTCGCTGGTGTTGAGGGTGCTCTATACAGGAGAAGTTTTCCACCTAAACATAATAACTTCCCACAGTTCTCTGCTTCTTCTTTTTGCATATATATATATATATATATATATATATATATATATATATATATATATATATATATATATATATATATATATATATTCATTCGTTTTTGGTACCTGAACTCTGCAACGTCCTCGCTCCGAATCTCTTCTATCAACGCCGGAAGCAGCAACTCTCTTGGCCAGTCCTAGGGCTGCTCTCACCAGCATGAGAGCAGCCCTAAGCTTGTTGGGAGCGGCCTCATTCGGCGCTCCACAGCACTCTGGTGGCTTCGGCTTGCTCTAACCCAGCTGTCTTAAGGCAGAGATGTTTTAAATGCGCCTGTGTGGCTGGTTGTTGCAAGACGCCAGCCAAAAAGACATGCACACTTTAAACAATGCAATACCAGCCCACCCTCCTCCCTGCTGAGTGACATGTTTCTATGTTTCTGTCACTCAGCAACAGCCCCTCCCCTGTTCTGATGCTTGGTTCGGGACGGGGGATGAAAAATTAAATGGTAATTAATTACCATTTTATTTTTCCTCTTTGGAGGGATTTTTAAGTGGAGTGACGCGCCTCCACTCAAACGGAGGAGCCACCCCTGGCCTCTTCCTGTAGCTCCAGATTGCAAGTAGAGTGCCTACATCTCTGGGGGGAGAAATCCCTGTTTATGATGAACACCCCTTTGAGGGGCCCACCTCCTTTCCTGTAGTTTTTAGAAATGCAACAGAAATTCTGGAGCTCCTCTTGCTCTCTGGCCAACCTAAAATGAACATATTAATATAAAACACTATGTGAGAATAACTACAGTTGTCCGGCCAGCACTGCGTTTTGTTGGAATGCTTACTAAAGCAATGTGATCTGCCTGGAAGAAACCCCAGTCCATCCCCGTTATCTGGAAACACGCATCTTGGAAGCAGAGGCTGGTCTGGTACTTCCATTCTTCGCCTCTAGACAGGGAATCAAAGTGACTTGATTCCCTAACACGGAAAGTGTTCGCTCGGAGCTGCTTGACCTCCAGGGCTTCTAAGACCAGGTGCCTCATGGCCTTGTGTGAGGTGGATAGGCGGGCCGTTCTTAGGGTCATACAGTAATAAAGAGAACCTGGCCCATCCACATACTTTTTGTTAAAAGGATGAGGTTCACGCAGAGCAAGGCTTATATCCAGTATATGGGTGGAAAACTGTAGTGCTCGGCTAACGCTACCCTGGTTCATTTCCCTCATGCAAAGGTTCAAATGCAGTTGTGCAAGCTTGACATTTGTAGGTGTTGCACTATGTGCCCTTGGCCAATAGGTGGCAAACAGGGAAATCATATAGGGTTGTTAACACAAGTTTATCCACTGCAGGAAACTGTTATTTTCTGTTTTCATGTTTCTTCATTGTCCCTCCTGGGTGAGATCTACTGTCAGTTCTAACAGCACTATGGGGATTTCAGATCAGTAAACTAACAACAGGATTCATTGGCTATAACTAAAGGGTCGCTGTGCACTAATTTGAAGGCTGTAATCTGACAGTTGTTGACATTTATTGATTATTGCATCAGCAACTGCTTTCTCCTTGACGGTTTTAGGTAACACAGTGACAAAGTAGTCTGTTCTGTCACAAACTTCAGTCACTCATCTGCCAGGGGTGCGTGTCAATCCTTTGAATTAATAGCTGACAGTCAGCTCTTTGTCTGCAGATAGTAGCTGACAGCTCTTTGTGTATGGCTGGTAGCTGACAGTCAGCTCTTTGTGTATGGCTGGTGGCTGACAGTCAGCTCTTTGTGTATAGCAGGTAACTGATAGTCAGATATTTGGGTGTAGCACGGAGCTGACAGCCAGATCTTTGTCTGTTGATAGTAGCTGACAGTCAGATCTTTGAGTGTGGCTGGTAGCTGCAGTCAGCTATTTGTGCGTGACTGGTAGCTGTCAGTCAGCCCTTTCTGTGTAGAAGGTAGCTGATAGTTAGATCTTTGGGTGTAACAGGTAGCTGACAGTCAGATCCTTGGGTGTAACAGATAGCCGACATTCAGATATTTGGGTGTAGCAAGTAGCTGACAGTCAGATCTTTGTATAAGGCTGGTAGCCGCGGCTCAGCTCTTTGTTTGGTGCTGTTAGCCAACAGTCAGCTCTTTCTGTGTGGCTAGTACCCGTCAGACAGCTTTTTGTTAGTGGCTGTTAGCTGACAGTCAGCTCTTTGTGTGTGGCTGGTAACTGACAGTCAGCTCTTTGTGTGTAGTTAGTAGCTGACAGTCAGCTCTTTGTGTGTGGCTGGTAGCTAATAGTGGTTACTGCAAAAACAACAATGATGGACAGAATGTGGATCAATGTCACACATTCACCCCAGTCAAAAGATCTGGGCCCAAATCCATCGTTTTTCCACTCCACACCACCCTGGGTTAGACAATGGCGATATGCAAATCAGCGCTGACCCTGTGCCCCATGGGAACAGTCCAGTCCGAACTACAAAAGCCATGTCCTTCCCAGAACGGAAACAAGCATCCGAGGACCGGACCGGTTTCGAGGTAACACCTCTCATCAGCCCGGCTAGCTTGCTTCCAGTGGTGTGGAGTGCCTGGGACTCACGTCTGAGCATCCCCAGTACACTTAGAGCGGTTACTGCAAAAACAACAATGATGGACAGAATGTGGATCAATGTCACACATTCACCCCAGTCAAAAGATCTGGGCCCAAATCCATCGTTTTTCCACTCCACACCACCCTGGGTTAGACAATGGCGATATGCAAACCAGCGCTGACCCTGTGCCCCATGGGAACAGTCCAGTCCGAACTACAAAAGCCATGTCCTTCCCAGAACGGAAACAAGCATCCGAGGACCGGACCGGTTTCGAGGTAACACCTCTCATCAGCCCGGCTAGCTTGCTTCCAGTGGTGTGGAGTGCCTGGGACTCACGTCTGAGCATCCCCAGTACACTTAGAGCGGTTACTGCAAAAACAACAATGATGGACAGAATGTGGATCAATGTCACACATTCACCCCAGTCAAAAGATCTGGGCCCAAATCCATCGTTTTTCCACTCCACACCACCCTGGGTTAGACAATGGCGATATGCAAACCAGCGCTGACCCTGTGCCCCATGGGAACAGTCCAGTCCGAACTACAAAAGCCATGTCCTTCCCAGAACGGAAACAAGCATCCGAGGACCGGACCGGTTTCGAGGTAACACCTCTCATCAGCCCGGCTCGCTTGCTTCCAGTGGTGTGGAGTGCCTGGGACTCACGTCTGAGCATCCCCAGTACACTTAGAGCGGTTACTGCAAAAACAACAATGATGGACAGAATGTGGATCAATGTCACACATTCACCCCAGTCAAAAGATCTGGGCCCAAGTCCATCGTTTTTCCACTCCACACCACCCTGGGTTAGACAATGGCGATATGCAAATCAGCGCTGACCCTGTGCCCCATGGGAACAGTCCAGTCCGAACTACAAAAGCCATGTCCTTCCCAGAACGGAAACAAGCATCCGAGGACCGGACCGGTTTCGAGGTAACACCTCTCATCAGCCCGGCTAGCTTGCTTCCAGTGGTGTGGAGTGCCTGGGACTCACGTCTGAGCATCCCCAGTACACTTAGAGCGGTTACTGCAAAAACAACAATGATGGACAGAATGTGGATCAATGTCACACATTCACCCCAGTCAAAAGATCTGGGCCCAAATCCATCGTTTTTCCACTCCACACCACCCTGGGTTAGACAATGGCGATATGCAAATCAGCGCTGACCCTGTGCCCCATGGGAACAGTCCAGTCCGAACTACAAAAGCCATGTCCTTCCCAGAACGGAAACAAGCATCCGAGGACCGGACCGGTTTCGAGGTAACACCTCTCATCAGCCCGGCTAGCTTGCTTCCAGTGGTGTGGAGTGCCTGGGACTCACGTCTGAGCATCCCCAGTACACTTAGAGCGGTTACTGCAAAAACAACAATGATGGACAGAATGTGGATCAATGTCACACATTCACCCCAGTCAAAAGATTTGGGCCCAAATCCATCGTTTTTCCACTCCACACCACCCTGGGTTAGACAATGGCGATATGCAAATCAGCGCTGACCCTGTGCCCCATGGGAACAGTCCAGTCCGAACTACAAAAGCCATGTCCTTCCCAGAACGGAAACAAGCATCCGAGGACCGGACCGGTTTCGAGGTAACACCTCTCATCAGCCCGGCTAGCTTGCTTCCAGTGGTGTGGAGTGCCTGGGACTCACGTCTGAGCATCCCCAGTACACTTAGAGCGGTTACTGCAAAAACAACAAGGATGGACAGAATGTGGATCAATGTCACACATTCACCCCAGTCAAAAGATCTGGGCCCAAATCCATCGTTTTTCCACTCCACACCACCCTGGGTTAGACAATGGCGATATGCAAATCAGCGCTGACCCTGTGCCCCATGGGAACAGTCCAGTCCGAACTACAAAAGCCATGTCCTTCCCAGAACGGAAACAAGCATCCGAGGACCGGACCGGTTTCGAGGTAACACCTCTCATCAGCCCGGCTAGCTTGCTTCCAGTGGTGTGGAGTGCCTGGGACTCACGTCTGAGCATCCCCAGTACACTTAGAGCGGTTACTGCAAAAACAACAATGATGGACAGAATGTGGATCAATGTCACACATTCACCCCAGTCAATCATTGTTGTTTTCGCAGTAACCGCTCTAAGTGTACTGGGGATGCTCAGACGTGAGTCCCAGGCACTCCACACCACTGGAAGCAAGCTAGCCGGGCTGATGAGAGGTGTTACCTCGAAACCGGGCCGGTCCTCGGATGCTTGTTTCCGTTCTGGGAAGGACATGGCTTTTGTAGTTCGGACTGGACTGTTCCCATGGGGCACAGGGTCAGCGCTGATTTGCATATCGCCATTGTCTAACACAGGGTGGTGTGGAGTGGAAAAACGATGGATTTGGGCCCAGATCTTTTGACTGGGGTGAATGTGTGACATTGATCCACATTCTGTCCATCATTGTTGTTTTCGCAGTAACCGCTCTAAGTGTACTGGGGATGCTCAGACGTGAGTCCCAGGCACTCCACACCACTGGAAGCAAGCTAGCCGGGCTGATGAGAGGTGTTACCTCGAAACCGGGCCGGTCCTCGAATGCTTGTTTCCGTTCTGGGAAGGACATGGCTTTTGTAGTTCGGACTGGACTGTTCCCATGGGGCACAGGGTCAGCGCTGATTTGCATATCGCCATTGTCTAACACAGGGTGGTGTGGAGTGGAAAAACGATGGATTTGGGCCCAGATCTTTTGACTGGGGTGAATGTGTGACATTGATCCACATTCTGTCCATCATTGTTGTTTTCGCAGTAACCGCTCTAAGTGTACTGGGGATGCTCAGACGTGAGTCCCAGGCACTCCACACCACTGGAAGCAAGCTAGCCGGGCTGATGAGAGGTGTTACCTCGAAACCGGGCCGGTCCTCGGATGCTTGTTTCCGTTCTGGGAAGGACATGGCTTTTGTAGTTCGGACTGGACTGTTCCCATGGGGCACAGGGTCAGCGCTGATTTGCATATCGCCATTGTCTAACACAGGGTGGTGTGGAGTGGAAAAACGATGGATTTGGGCCCAGATCTTTTGACTGGGGTGAATGTGTGACATTGATCCACATTCTGTCCATCATTGTTGTTTTCGCAGTAACCGCTCTAAGTGTACTGGGGATGCTCAGACGTGAGTCCCAGGCACTCCACACCACTGGAAGCAAGCTAGCCGGGCTGATGAGAGGTGTTACCTCGAAACCGGGCCGGTCCTCGGATGCTTGTTTCCGTTCTGGGAAGGACATGGCTTTTGTAGTTCGGACTGGACTGTTCCCATGGGGCACAGGGTCAGCGCTGATTTGCATATCGCCATTGTCTAACACAGGGTGGTGTGGAGTGGAAAAACGATGGATTTGGGCCCAGATCTTTTGACTGGGGTGAATGTGTGACATTGATCCACATTCTGTCCATCATTGTTGTTTTCGCAGTAACCGCTCTAAGTGTACTGGGGATGCTCAGACGTGAGTCCCAGGCACTCCACACCACTGGAAGCAAGCTAGCCGGGCTGATGAGAGGTGTTACCTCGAAACCGGGCCGGTCCTCGGATGCTTGTTTCCGTTCTGGGAAGGACATGGCTTTTGTAGTTCGGACTGGACTGTTCCCATGGGGCACAGGGTCAGCGCTGATTTGCATATCGCCATTGTCTAACACAGGGTGGTGTGGAGTGGAAAAACGATGGATTTGGGCCCAGATCTTTTGACTGGGGTGAATGTGTGACATTGATCCACATTCTGTCCATCATTGTTGTTTTCGCAGTAACCGCTCTAAGTGTACTGGGGATGCTCAGACGTGAGTCCCAGGCACTCCACACCACTGGAAGCAAGCTAGCCGGGCTGATGAGAGGTGTTACCTCGAAACCGGGCCGGTCCTCGGATGCTTGTTTCCGTTCTGGGAAGGACATGGCTTTTGTAGTTCGGACTGGACTGTTCCCATGGGGCACAGGGTCAGCGCTGATTTGCATATCGCCATTGTCTAACACAGGGTGGTGTGGAGTGGAAAAACGATGGATTTGGGCCCAGATCTTTTGACTGGGGTGAATGTGTGACATTGATCCACATTCTGTCCATCATTGTTGTTTTCGCAGTAACCGCTCTAAGTGTACTGGGGATGCTCAGACGTGAGTCCCAGGCACTCCACACCACTGGAAGCAAGCTAGCCGGGCTGATGAGAGGTGTTACCTCGAAACCGGGCCGGTCCTCGGATGCTTGTTTCCGTTCTGGGAAGGACATGGCTTTTGTAGTTCGGACTGGACTGTTCCCATGGGGCACAGGGTCAGCGCTGATTTGCATATCGCCATTGTCTAACCCAGGGTGGTGTGGAGTGGAAAAACGATGGATTTGGGCCCAGATCTTTTGACTGGGGTGAATGTGTGACATTGATCCACATTCTGTCCATCATTGTTGTTTTCGCAGTAACCGCTCTAAGTGTACTGGGGATGCTCAGACGTGAGTCCCAGGCACTCCACACCACTGGAAGCAAGCTAGCCGGGCTGATGAGAGGTGTTACCTCGAAACCGGGCCGGTCCTCGGATGCTTGTTTCCGTTCTGGGAAGGACATGGCTTTTGTAGTTCGGACTGGACTGTTCCCATGGGGCACAGGGTCAGCGCTGATTTGCATATCGCCATTGTCTAACACAGGGTGGTGTGGAGTGGAAAAACGATGGATTTGGGCCCAGATCTTTTGACTGGGGTGAATGTGTGACATTGATCCACATTCTGTCCATCATTGTTGTTTTCGCGGTAGCTAATAGTGAGCTCTTTTTTTGTGGCTAGTAGATGACAGCTCTTTGTGTGTAGCAAGTCGCTGGCAGTCAGATCTTTGTGTGGGGCAGGTAGCCAACGGTCAACTCTTTGTATGGGGCTGTGAACTGACGGTCAGTGAGTTGGGTTTATTTCCTGCTTTACCATGCAGGTAGATTCTGCATCTTTATTTCCATCTGCATGTTCTTTCTGGGATTTCAGAAGATTGCTCGCAGTTGCTGATGGTGAGTTACTGAGGCAAATTTCTTTATGTATAAGTGTTAGGGATAGTGCTCAAATGCGCAGACTGCTACCAGACCGTCTTATTCCAGCTGTGCATAAGCTCATTCTTTCAGTGTTTTTGAGATTATGTTGACTACACTAATGGCTCTCCAGTTGGCTTCTTGTACCATTTTGACTGTGGGCGTCACTTCAGAGCTCATCCTTTTACACCTGAAGAGAGCCAGTTGATCAGTCCATGTTGTTATGTGCTTGGAATGTTCATATAACGCTACTTACTTTGCTCAGATTGAATATTGATTATATTTTGAGTGCATTCAGGTGTATATTCATGTAGTTTATAAGAGGGCCAGTGTACTTTTTTCTTTTGATTGTGATGTTGGGTTGCCACCTATCCACACATAGTCAGACCTTTCCTTCTGCATTCTTAGGTATCACAACTAGAATGGTGATTGCCCAGGGGGTGCAGAGTAGAGTGACATGGAGTCGTGCAGGGTAGAGTGGCATAGAGTGGTGCAGAGTATAGTACTGTGCCGTAGAGTGCAAAGGGCACACAGTGTGTGGAGTAGAGTGGAGTGCTGCAGAGTGCAGTGGCATAGAGTGAAGTGATGCAGAGTAAAGTAGCACAAAGTGCTGTGGCGTGGAGTGCATTGGAATAGAATGCAGTAGTGCAGAGCAGAGTGTGGTAGAGTTCAGTGGAGTAGAGTGGGAAACAGCCTTTACAACGCATGCCTTTGCCTCTGATTTTTTATCTCGCATTTTTGTACAGCGATTATGCATTTACATCGCATGCCAATACCACACATTTAAGCAGGGCGGTGGGTGACATTTGAAAGTGGTGGGGCGCAAAGCGATTCGCATACAGCACCGTAGCGAGTGAGCGTAGCGAGCGAGCCCGAACCCCAAAAGGGGGGTTTGGGGGGATAATCCCCCCCACGAAAATTTTGAAAAAAAAGAAAAAAAATCGTGCATTTTCAAGCAAATTTGAGAAAGCAGGAAGGTTAATAAAGCAATTGTGAAAGTGCAGTTATTACATTAATAGATGGCATAACATAGGTAGCTGCTTATTCAGTATAACCACAGAGCTTCATACATTCACACTTGTAAAAGCCTCTAATGTGAGCCATGATGTCTTGCCTAAGGCGCAAACTGGACTGATTAGGGTAATGCATTTTAAATATAAAATGGAAATGTGAAAGGAGTGTGTAGGAAGACTTCATGGACATTGTTGGTAATTTAAACACCATTATTCAGCTCATGGATATCTTCTAATAGTTATGCGCGGCAGCTTGCCTCTCTAAAGGCATAGAAAATCCTCTGAAACATCACACATGATGCATTCTAAAATGTTACAAGTCATGCACTAGGCTGCCTTTTTAAGTACATTAAGCACGTACAGGGATAATATTACAGAGTAAAAATATTTGATGTAAACAAGGGAGTAGCCAGAAAAAGAAAATATGCCCCAGACAGGCTTAGAGGGAGAGCTCCCCCTGAGGGAGTTCTAAAACATATTTCCTGCCCCATCACCCTTTGCATAACTACAACACTCTGAAACACGTCGCTTCATAAACATGGGCAAGAAACTTGATGGAGCTGTGAGGTCCTGCGACAAAGGCAGCGTTACTCTTCCTATAAGCCGGGAAGCTTAGTGTTCCTGAATGACATGCATACATGTGTACCAAAGTTGTGATGTACCCGTCAATAAAACAAGGTATATAACGCATGCTTAGGTAAAACATACTTTCACCGATGGCTATCTTAACGCGGAAAAGCGGATGCTATTGTTATCCAACTCAACGGTATTTATTTTATCGACCGTAGAAAAATGAAAGGCTAAGTAGGCAAGCTAGGATTGGAACATGTGATCATGGAGTCCAACAGAGAGCTATGACATAAATGCTTTAGACCACAGACCATCGCTGTTTTGGAGATGTGTTGGTGGGAGGGGCAGAGAGGGCATGGCCACAGACTACTACTGGATAGTTTTGCATGTCTTAAATCTAAGTAAATCTAAGTAATACTGCAACACCTAGAGACAAGGCCACTGGAATTATACGGCAGGGAAGGACCAAAGTATGTGGCAGGGTTGGCTAGAATATGCATCAAGAAAAGTCAAATTGTGCAGTGTAATGTATTACTTCATAGCTTTGACAGTTTTACACATGGTAACGGCGTTAAGGCAAATATTTAACCTTACTAATCCCCGATTATGCAGAAAATGCTGCGGCAACAGAATCGCATAATTCTGGTGGTCTTGCCTATAGGTGTGAAACAAACTAGTGATGCAGAGACCTTGTCTGAATGTTGCAAGTGACCTCTAACCTTCAGAGCTCGCAGTGTCACTTGAACTTTGCCAGCATTAAGCCTCTGACAGTGACGCATAGGCTTGGCAGTGGCAGAAATCAAGCAACGTTCTTTAAAACTGGAAGATCTGGCTACAAAGGTGGACTAGAAATAAGTTAGTTGAAAAGTTGCAGAACCGCCATGATCCTAATATTCAAGTGATCTACATTTTGAGAAACCTGTAAAAAATGCAAAATTGATCCCTCTGCTACCATCGGCGCAGCTATCAAACTCAGCTTTCATGTGAACTACACTGGACGCCTTCTCTCAAAGTCAACACATACATGAAAATAATAACAAATAACAATTCATGCCTTTTTGCAAACGCGTCACATAACCCACACAGCAATAACTCCTCCAACAACGTTATGAGTGCTATCAGCAGAAGCAGCCTATCCAGATGAACGTGATTATCGACAGTTAATCAAAGAAAGCAGTTACACAGAATGCATAGTTTATATCTGAATCACCTTAGAGGGATGATCATCTTATAAAAACAGATATTCAGTAATGTTCACATTGTAAAAATCAGCATTTGCATTTCACCAATTCATGCACTCTTGCATTTCAGAGGTTGCTGAAAGGCTGTGCATAGGAGAAGTTTTCATCACAACACTGTAGCTCTGCAAGAAACGCCAGACACAGACGGCTGCTCAGAGCCAATGTCTGAATCAATCTAGCAAGTTTAGAACTTTACACTGGCAATGGGATTGTGCGGGGTCTGCCAGTGTTTGGTTGAGCAAGTGATCAATAAAGTAAATTCCTGGTTCAATTGTTAGCACCATGCCTTCCTGAAGAATCCGTCCAGTACGCAAGCTTTTGAGACCAGGCTCCGTACTCCGTTCAACTCCCTCTGGGTAGCCTCCAACATCATGCATGTCAATGCCAAGAAAATGTCCCAGACCATGTTGCATAAATATTGCACCCAGATGAACTTTCACCATGTCATCCACGTTGCCTTTCAAAATGCCAATTTTGGTCAGTTCTTCCAGATGAACTCTGTCTGCTAGACGATGCATATCTGGCCAGGCAACACCTGGTTTTACTGCCTTCATGACAGCACGTATGTTAACAGTTGTCATGTCTCCAAGCGTAACATAAAACAGCAATTTGTAATTATTTCTGCTACATCTGCTGTGGGACTCAAAACCGTTCCAAAACGGTCACTGCTCAGGGTTCAAAGAACTCACGTGGGCTCTCTTCCTCCGTAGGGTTGATGAAGGACGTTGCCATTTTTGCCTGCTTATGCCGGCTGTAAAGCCCATCTGTTTCCTGTTACAAATTTTTACAATTAACATGCACTCATCACCAGCTCGAAGAACACACTCATGAACCTCCTGCGTAGGAGTTTCGGACCTCGAGAGTGCCCCGATCACAGGTTAAGAACCACTGCCCTAAATCATTCACAAGGCCTACGGCGCTAAATGTCTGGCTACATCCAGTAATTAGGACATTTTGACCAGAAACCTGCACTTTGCCTCTTATCGCCGGTCCCCACCACAAGCCTCAAAAAGAAAAAGCATAGAAGAAGATCCATCAGGGTTCAGGGACTGAAAGTCTGGAACAACCTGGAAGCACAACTCACAGAACCGTGGCGGCGTGGCTGAATAAAGCTTCCTTTAGTTAAGTAAATCACTGCTAAATGACCTCTTCACATTGGTATTTAATTGAGCACCTTCAAACTCCTGGGGTCGGTGTCAGCCATACCGCTACCGGTGTCTGGTGATCACACCATTCCATCACCCTATTTTCACTTTTACTGCAGAACATTTCGTACTTTTGTTGGAGGTGCTAAGGTATATGGCAAAATGAAGACATTCTTAACATTTGAAGTCCTCTTTATAATGGGTAAGTCTGTGAAAAGAAAGGCAGAACAACTGTGCCATGCAAATGTCACTGTGAAATATTGGAGCTCAGTGAATGCAGACATCGCCAGCAGAAAAGGGTTTTCGGCTTGCTGCCACTGTTAATTCATTGCTCTTATTGAAAGATTGTCCCTTCTCCTTATTTTTTTGGGCGGTGCTGAAGACAGTGATGAAGGACAAGCATTTTTTTTTGCGATCGTAATTTCCCACTGCGATCACAGGGGATTGAAACAAGAGATTCCACGGCTCGGAACACCTCATACATCCTGGGGGGATGGTAAAAAACATTTTCAGTTTCTAATGGCTACTCATATATCTGGACCACAGCATTTGCAGATTTCCTCGGCAGAAAGAAAATAAATCCTTGCACTTTTGCCAAGCTGCGTTTTATGTGCTCAGAATTAAATCACTACTTGCTGCAGGCCAGTAACACACCTCACACAGACTCCCATCAACTCAGCAGCTGTGGACAAAGTGAGAGAAGGCTGCATTACATATGGATTGGTAACCCAGAGGCAAAGGTTTCTACATGCCTGCACTGAACCACTGAACCACCGATTCTAAAGCGGGCCAACGGGAGAGCTGCCGCGTGTACGAAACAGCAAAACAGTTAAGGTGATGTAAAGGCAATCGTGAGGGGGGAAAAGTAACATGAACATTTACAAAAGACGAACTGTGATCGACTTGCACGAATAAATTCCATCAGGAAGTGAGGGTGAACCACTCCCTTGGGTGTCACGATGATTTCAGAGTTGTTCTCGAGTTGTTGCCAGAGTAAACGCAGACAGTTCCCATGCACGCCCTTGGTTTGCAAGACTGCATTAAAACTGGTTTACAGCAGCAGGCCTAGTTTATACCAGGCTACATAGCGCCATTACGTATTCCACACTAGGCGTCATCACCACGTGCTCACAGCTAGTCAAACAGCGCCTTTCTGCACGTTCACTGTATAGTGTGACGCTAATACGAGCTTGTGTGTCATACATCACCTGTATGCGCTGGTACAGCACTTCACAGTGCATGTGTGAGCTTATACCACGGTGGGAAGCATGCCCACCGTGCCCTGCTGCACCAGTCCACACTATACCGTGCCCTGCATCATCAGGGTGCACTATACCGTGCCATGCTGCACCATGATGCACTATTATACCGTTCCCTTCAGCACCAGTCCACACTATACCGTGCCATGCTGCACCAGGGTGCACTATACCGTGCCATGCTGCACCAGGGTGCACTATTATACTGTTCCCTTCAGCACCAGTCCACACTATACCGTGCCCTGCAGCACCAGTCCACACTATACCGTGCCATGCTGCACCAGGGTGCACTATACCGTGCCATGCTGCACCAGGGTGCACTATACCGTGCCATGCTGCACCAGGGTGCACTATACCGTGCCCTGCTGCACCAGGGTGCACTATACCGTGCCCTGCTGAACCAGGGTGCACTGTGACCTTCAGCGCCAGTCTGCATTGTACTATGCCCTGCAGCACCAGGCCGCCTTACAACGTGCTGGACAGCACCAGCCTGCACTTCCATGATACGACGCTGCACCAATCTGCACTTCCACATCACAGTCTCTCTTCCCACTTATTTAAGCGCCAAGAGTCGTTGCGCTTGTGATAAGCACTATGCCTTTGGCTTCACGCGGCGCTGTCCTGTTGATAGGAAGTTCTACTTTGGAGTTTCTTGGAAAGTGACATTGAAGATGGGGCGAGAACCGTGTCCTGTGCGCACCGTTTTATGTAGTTTCACCAACATTTGTTTTCTTGCTCAGTCACCAAGCGAGCCATTTCTATTTAGTACTTGGTTAGACAACAAGGGTTCGGATGTTACCTATATTTGCCCTGAGCGTGTAATTGATTCAACAGTTGCTCCAACGAACCGGTGCAGAAACATAATTTGCTTCGACTCTCATGTTTCTGCACCTGCGTGTTGTGCAAATGTCCGTTTCTTTTTTGTCAGTTCATCCGTGCAAGAGTCAGCTTTGTATATGTCAGTTGGTGCAATGTCGGTGCAAAGGCAGTGCACTGTAGCTAGTTAGACTATATAATCCCAAAGGGACGCATTTTATCATACACCTCTGGAACCTTCAAACCTACACCTATAAATTATTCTGTGCCGCTAGCGCTCATCAACCCAACGAGCTGTCTTTTTTTTCTTGGCCTCGGTCTCCTGGCGCGAAATGTAGTGGAAAGGGTGTGATATGAACATTTCAGCCCAGACTCAGAATGCCTTCTGCGGTCGCCCAGCTGTGCCCTCGCCCTCACCCAAGATGCGAAGTAATACATTTGCTTCTATTGCGCTTAGCGCGAAGGCGCCCAGGCACTTTGTTAACCATCTGTAGTGTATTGCTTCTAGAGGCATATCTCGGGGTTCCATACGGTTCGTTCACTTCTGCACCTACCTGCCGGTGTCTGCGCTGTCTGAGGAGTCGGACTGCCTTCCTTTCTCGACCCCCGAACACCTCGGGCTTCCCCCTTCCTTGGACTTCCCGCCTCTATGACTCAGCAACGAATGCCGGGCCACCCCCACGCGCGGCATCCAATGGGATGCTGCGCCGGTGGACCAGCCAATCCTGGCGCAGGGGGGGCACATTTCGCCCTCGCCCTGTCGCCCTTTGGAAACCCGGGCTGTGGCACTGTGGCACTGGCAGGCTAACAAGCACCCCTGGGTCCCGCTGGGGAACTTACAGTGCGCATGCTTGAGAAAGTTTTCAACTTTCTCAAGCATGCGCACTGTAAGTTCCCCAGACTGCGCACTACGTCTGCTGCAGCCTGAGTGTGTGGACTGTCACTCAAGCTGCAGCAGGCCACCCCCCCTGGCAATTCCCGGCGGCAGATTGTTCAGAGTGTACTTTATTTAGATACGGCCGGCAGCCGCGATGCGTCCATGGTGGCTGGTGGGGCTACGCCCCTACGCCCCAATGGACGCACCGCTGCTGCATTTAAGGTAAGCTGGGAGGGGTGGGGGGTCTCCCCCCACAAATACATTGTTTTTAAATCTAAAAACAAAGCGTGGTATTGGCATGCGATGTAAATAGGGAAGAAAGAGGGGCCTGTGCACTTCAAGGGCCTGCTTTGAAGTCACCCCAACTTCAAAGATACAACTGGGCATAGGTACTGTGGCTCTGACCATACCAAGACAGTACACTACTGGACCTGTGAAGAACTCTGTGGGGAGTAAAGCCTGCTGTGTTAAACAAGGATTGCCACTCTAGTTGACTTCTGCTCTGGAAGAACTGCTTCTCTTCTTTCTTCTTTTCTGTGCTGGCCTGCTGAGCTGATCTCTGCCCTACTGAGTACAAGGACTAGACTCAACTCACTAGAAACCAGAGTGACTCCAAGGGTTTTGCTGGCTTGCCCCCTGTTCCGAAGTCTCAGGGGCATCAAAGACTTCTCCAACCCTGCTACAGCACCTGGACCAATCCAGTACTGGACCCTGGAAAGGTGACTTCTACTGTACAGAATCATCAGAATCAACGCAGTGACGACTTTGCACCAGTTGGAACCGATGCATGGCACTTCGATGCAGGAGCAAATCAATGACATCACTTTGATGGACTGTGCGGCATTACGGTGACGGACAGCTAGGCTCAACGCAGTGCCTGCATCGTAAAGGAGTTTATCGACTAAGCCTTTATTGCCTAAGCAGATCAAAACCGGGGCATCGAGCCTTCAATGTTGACACTTGCTCCATCCAAGAAACTTTTTCAGTGGCACCTGCTTGAGTCATGAAGCTGGCCTACCCTCTATCGCGGTCGGCCTGAACTTTGTATTTATCCGGGTCCAGTCCAGCACAACCTCAAGTAACCCCTAAACTCTATTTGCTTCTAAACACTACTTTTCAATTTATTTTTTTAACAATACATAACTCTGGTTATACCTATTGGATTTTTGTCGTTTTTGTCTTGTTTTACTCATAAAAATATAGTCTATTTTTCTTACCCTGTGTGGACTATTTTTGTGGTGTTTTCATTGTGTTACTGTGTGTGCGTGTGTGTTGCACAAATAGTTTTACACATTGCCTCTTTTGATAAGCTTGACTCCTCTGGGCCAACCTACCTGATGTTGAGCACAGATTATCTTTTAGTGTGTGTATAGTTTACCCTGACTAGAGTGGTGCTTCCTGCTTGTGCAGGATGCAATTCCAGACAACCAGAATCCCCCTTTTTAACAGATGATTTAAAAGGAAGTTACTTTTCAGCGCATGATATTACCTGCATATTTCTCCCTATTTTGAATTGATGCATAAACAGTTTTCAGTATAAACACTGTATAAAACCAATATGCTAACTTAAACATATGTGCCAAGGTCAGGTTGAATAATGTATCCTTATCTACCTCTTTGATTTCAACGAAGTTAGACCACTCTAATGTAAAAAGATTTTTTTTTAATACAGCTTTTGAAACTACATGCAAAAAAAAATCCGTTTATTCAAATTTGTTTGCATAACCTTTTGCAGTTGAGAACTTTGCACGGGCGTCAGTTCGCCAAAATGCCATGAATATCAGAAGTGACATCAATCACCTTTTACCACGGATGACGTCACAGGCTTGAACAGTTATCCTACCTTTAGTTACGTAACAACCAGTGCCGAGGGACTGGGGGGGAAGAGCAGGTGCTGGAAACTACAGACTATAAACAAGACTTATAGAATGCTGTTTACTGGATGTTGTTGTCGCTGACTTCATGTTCCATGAAACCAGGACTAGCATAGGCAACACCAGGGGTTGCACCGGGCAATCCAGGGGTATTAGTTGCTGTAGTAGGTTCGCTTATGGGTGGCACTGTGTGAAATCCTTGTGTGTGTACTTCCAGCTACATGTAGATTTACTTGGTTTGGGCTATTTATATTCAAACATATTCCACAAAAATATGCGGGAGCTGAACCGTGCTTTGATTTTCATGGGTGGGGGTTACTTTTATTTATCGTGCACGTCTCTCCTCATCATTACAACCGCAGAACGTGCTTCCAGCTCGATTCATCTCCAAATTATGCAGGGGGTTGTTGTTAAGGCGCTTCTGGTATGCGGGTGACTTTGGCCATCTCACTCGAACGGAGCAATCTAATTAGACGCTGAGCCGAATTATGTAACGTTAATGAGAAGCAGGGCCGGCAAAGTTCACATGTTGCATTGTTCGCTGCTAATGTAGCATAGAGGGGGGGGGGGTCACGACCCCGCATGCCTGGGCAGAGTTTATCATCTTTCAGTGCGGGGCAAGTAAAATGAGCTGGGAAGTTTCTGGCGATGACAGGTGTTGAAAAAAAAGAGGAGTTTTACTCTTGTCAGGTGTAAGGAGGAGACCTGGCGCAGTTGGGACAGGGCGTGAGCTGATTCGCTGACAGCGGCGTCATTCATAATACATTAAAAGCAGTCGACCTATAAATAGTCCTCTTTTTATTTCTTGAGTGACAGCTCGCGCTTGGAGCTGCGGTGAAGTAGAGACAAACGCGCCAGTGTTCTCGCGAAGGGCACCGTGCGCGTGGTGCTTTCAGGCAGGGCTAATCACACTTAATTTATACAGCTGGCCTCTGATTGGAATGGGGCCCTGAAGAGCTGGTACGGGGCCATCAAAGTGCCTGCCATGATTATTTACTGTAATGCTCATTACACCGAGTCATAATCTTTTTCTTCACGTCATTACGTCAAGGGGCGCTGAGTCACGACCACTTCCGGAGACAAACACCTTCGCTTGTCCCATCAAAATATTTCTCTTCAGTGGCTTAGCTTCGGGAGAAGAGGGGTTGGGGGATATATTGCATAATGTATTTCCAAAAGGTGCCTAACCCACTTGCTTTTCCGTATTATCTGATAAATAGTTGGGTACAGGTGCTTTCAGTCCAATATTGTGATTTCCCCAGGGATTTTTACATACACGCAGACAAAAATGCTCAAACACTTCTTTACCTCTCTGTTTTGAAAGTCCTCAGAATATTAAACATTTCTCTCTTACTCCTACCTATCCGCATTCCTCTCTTTCCACTGCCTGACTGCCCTGTAATGTATTTAAACATTATATGCCAGCCTGATTGTAGAAAAATCTAAATCCCCCCACATCTTACTGACCAAGCTACTCTCTTGCTTGTGCTTCACGTCCTTTAGCTGTGGTGTACTCAACACAGCCAAAATGAATGCCGCCCCTTAGAGCGGAAGGGATAGTCGCAAGAATGGTGACATGGACGATTGTGAACCGGAGCAATAAGTTCATCACAGAATCCGAGTTTGATTCATCTGGCAGTTATCTATTCCTCCCCAATGTTTCCCCCAGAGTTGTGGCTGTTTGCATTGATTTTATAATTTCCAGTGCGGACATGAACAGCGTTACCAGCCCCATCAGAAATTCCAGGGCCCTTGGAATAAGGCCTTCATCTATCTTCCTCGTCACAGACCTTACTTCATGGGAATACCCAAGATTAATTAAATAAAGCATTCAACAAAGCCCAATTGGATGAGAACGTGGCAGAGGGCAGAGGGAGTTGTGCCAAGGGTTGCAAAATGCTCCACAAAGGCAACAATGGTAAATGGCTGGATGTAGAAGTTTCAAAGTTTTAGGACCTAAAAGTTAACGGTGATGGCTAGCGAAATTTGAAAATTACATGGCCCAAATGCTTGCCCTGAATTGCACTGACCGAGCAACTCTAAGTAACACCTGGATGAGTGAGGAGCGGAGGATTTTCCCCAAGGAACGTTTGTTAAAAATTGAGCCAAATTGAGAATTCTGGAGCATATATTTTACCTTAATTGACTAAAAAGCTTTTGGTTCTTATGGGGAAGTACAGGCCTTTAGTGCGTGCCAAGCACGCATACCTCTCACTCTCCTCAAGAAAATTGAAAGAAATTATAGGAAACTGATTCTTTAAAAAAAAAGTATTGTTATTGTTTTTCGTAAATGAATAAAACCGTATCTCAAAACACCACGAAATACATAAAACAACGTCTGTTCGTAGTTCGAAAGTAGTGTGACATTCAGTGCCATATATTGCTTATACATTTTACGGATAGGTCATCAGGCTCCAAGGAGGGAGTGGGGTATTGTGAAAGATGTTAACTATTAGAGTCTAGTGTATTAACCCCTTCCATGCTGGTGACGGAACCGTTCCGTCATCAGTCACGGCTGAGCTGTGCTGATGACGGAACGGTTCCGTCACGACCGCACCCTGTTCTGGAATGTCCAGCACAGGGCGCGGCTTCGGCTCCGCGGTCAAGGTGTTAAACACGGTTTCCTCCCTGTATGTGTGAGAGAGGAATGCCCTATTTATCTTACATTTATTTCACCTTTATCCACTGAACTTGCCTCCTACGTCAACAGCAAATCAAAGGGGAGGGAGCACTAAAAGTCATGCACATGCACCTCAAGCCTGTCAAACCTTCCTCTATTCAAGCTTTACACATACATTTTCACTCAATTACTATAGGCTGGTCGCCATGCTTGTATTACTGCATCGTCTCCTACACTATTCGTCCAGTGAATTTTATTGGACGGTTGCAGAGCTATTTATCCCCCTAGCCCCCACCCCACTATACTTTGACCATGAACCAGATCTCCATGTATAAATATTTAATCAACCAATGCGCCTCCAAGCATTTAAATCATGGAAGCAGATTGTTTGAGTTAAGATCCCCAAGCAGCGGAATGCTCCGAATCCATGCTTTGGGCAAACCCAAAAACCACATCCACTTTGGAAAGTTTTGAAAATCAAACATACATTCCAGTGGTCCACACAAGGTTTGCAAAGGAAGAACATCAGAAAGGGGTTCCCTAAATTCCACTGGATTCTAACTTCCTGTGCTTGCAAACAGACTTTCTCAACAAATTGTGCAACTCTCTCATGGAAGGGTGCTATCCCCTCTCAATTGCTGCAATATATTAACAATGTTTATTTCTCATTTTTTTAAACCTATCTCAGTTATGTATTAGGTGTGGACTTTAAAGAAAGTGTATATATTGTTGGCGTGTATGATTAGTAGACATTGTCTAAAAATAAGGATAATGAATAGATCTCTGTAAATAGGTCTATGGAGTCGCTATACCATATCTTCTTGCCCTACTGTTGCTTTTGTGTTTTCTTCTCTGCTGTTATTTTCCTGTATCTAAATCACAAAATAGCTCATTTATTCAAAACCTCAATCACCACTCTAGTTTATGAAATCCATCATATCTACCTAGGTGTGTACAGCAATTGTTCTTATGTAAGGTCTCTAGAAGCAGTGTTATGCAGAGTTTTTAAATAAATAAAAAAATAGGGATTAGCATATTGTATACTCGAGAGCTGTAGTAACACTGATTGATTCATAGATCTCACTCTGCAGTTTGAAGTGCAGAAGTCTGAACCAACAGATGTTTACTCAATCTTTGATTTCCTTATCCTTTCGCAAACTGGCGTTTAAGCCAAAATAGATGTTTCTTTTTATATATCAGTACGTCCTAGAAGCCTGTGTACCTCTGAGATGCCTTTCAGAACAGAATGTCCCTTTGCACAACAGAGTAACCAACACAAAGCTTCCCTTCCTCTCCCACACTTCCCTTCCCTGACGTTTTTCAAAACATAGAAACACAAAAAAGCTGCTACACAAAAAATAGAAACACAAAAAAACTGCTACAGTTGAGGTTGATTACAAATGCATAGGTAATGCAGTACGAGGAGCTCTGTATAGTAGCACGCCAAAGATTCTCTAGATTAAAATCCTAGACTCTAGCTATTGACTGAATATGTGATCCTGGGCACGTCATGCTAACAGCGTGGCTCAGCTCTGGCTACTCATCCGCGCTTAAAAAAATAAAGGTTACCAGACAAAAGCACTATACAAATACCATGAGGTATTCTCTTCCTAGAGCGTCACTAATGGAATTTGTAGCTTTCAGATGTTGGCCTTATATGAACTATATCCTAGTCCTAAACTGGAAAGGTGCCATAGAAATAAACGAGAAAATCGTGTCTCTGAGGCTATGAGAACATTCATTTTTTTTCCTGAATAATATTTATTTGCTCTAGCTATGTGCAGTGCTAACCTATCCTGTTCCATGGCCAGTTGCCATCTGCAGACTGTTCTCTGAAAATATCTTATTGATCGAATTCCATTCTTTTATGTTTGGTTGTTGATGTGTTGAAATGGTGAGTGTTATAATTTGGTCTGTTTAGCCGGAAAGCTTTACCAATTCGGGTATGTGCCACCTGAAGGATTGGCATGTGAACTGCCCGACGATGTATGTGTGTGATGTAGCCGAGACTACAGTGTTGTTATAGTTCCCAGTATTTATTTAAATAATTCTAACTATGGGGTGTTCGTTGGGTGTGAGTTAATTGTGTTATATGTTGACTTGGAGAGAAATTGTGTTTTACTGAGAAAGTAGTTCTTTCATGAGCTACTTGGTGTGGTCCATCCATGTGATGCCTCTCAGCTGTGTTGGATGGATGTGTGTTGTATTGATTATTGTCTCACGCTGCTTTTTTGCCTTTTATTGCAGTTATTATTGCATTCTGTTACAGTTATTGTCTTCTGTTGCAGTTAATATTGCCTTTAGTTGCAGCTATTGGCTTCTGTTGCAGTTCTTATTGCGTTCTGTTACAGTTCTTATTGCCTTCTGTTACAGTTCTTATTGCATTCTGTTGCAGTTATTATTATTGCCTTCTGTTGCAGTTATTATTGCCTTCTATTGCAGTTAATATTGCCTTCTGTTGCAGTTGTTGGCTTCTGTTGCAGTTATTATTGTGTTCTGTTAGTTATTATTGCCTTCTGTTGCAGTTATTATTGCCTTCTGTTGCAGTTATTATTGCCTTCTGTTGCAGTTATTATTGTC
This sequence comes from Lissotriton helveticus, assembly GCF_964261635.1. Lineage (NCBI taxonomy): Eukaryota > Metazoa > Chordata > Amphibia > Caudata > Salamandridae > Lissotriton > Lissotriton helveticus. Next base: position 422,483,213 of record NC_136069.1, on the reverse strand, counting down.
TTCTGTTGCAGTTATTATTATGTTCTGTTAGGTATTATTGTCTTCTGTTGCAGTTATTATTGCCTTCTGTTGCAGTTATTATTGCCTTCTGTTGCAGTTATTATTGTCTTCTGTTGCAGTTATTATTGTGTTCTGTTAGTTATTATTGTCTTCTGTTGCAGTTATTATTGCCTTCTGTTGCAGTTATTATTGTCTTATGTTGCAGTTATTATTGTCTTCTGTTAGTTATTATTGTCTTCTGTTGCAGTTATTATTGCCTTCTGTTGCAGTTATTGGCTTCTGTTGCAGTTATTATTGCCTTCTGTCGCAGTTATTATTGTCTTCTATTGCAGTTATTATTGATATCTGTTACAGTTATTATTGCCTTCTGTTGCAGTTATTATTGTCTTCTATTGCAGTTATTATTGTCTTCTGTTGCAGTTGATATTGCCTTTAGTTGCAGGTATTGGCTTCTGTTGCAGTTATTATTGCCTTCTGTTGCAGTTATTATTGTCTTCTATTGCAGTTATTATTGTCTTCTGTTGCAGTTGATATTGCCTTTAGTTGCAGGTATTGGCTTCTGTTTCAGTTCTTATTGCGTTATGTTACAGTTCTTATTGCGTTCTGTTACAGTTCTTATTGCGTTCTGTTACAGTTCTTATTGCGTTCTGTTACAGTTCTTATTGCCTTCTGTTGCAGTTATTATTGCGTTCTGTTACAGTTATTGGCTTCTGTTGCAGTTATTATTGCCTTCTGTTGCAGTTATTATTGTCTTCTGTTGCAGTTATTATTGTCTTCTGTTGCAGTTATTATTGCGTTCTGTTAGTTATTATTGCCTTCTGTTGCAGTTATTATTGTCTACTGTTGCAGTTAATATTGCGTTCTGCTAGTTATTATTGCCTTCTGTTGCAGTTATTATTGTCTTCTGTTGCAGTTATTATTGCGTTCTGTTAGTTATTATTGCCTTCTGTTGCAGTTATTATTGTCTACTGTTGCAGTTAATATTGCGTTCTGCTAGTTATTATTGCCTTCTGTTGCAGTTATTATTGTCTTCTGTTGCAGTTATTATTGCGTTCCGTTATTATTTCCTTCTGTTGCAGTTATTATCTTCTGTTGCAGTTATTATCTTCTGTTGCAGTTATTATTGCGTTCCGTTAGTTATTATTGCCTTCTGTTGCAGTTATTATTGCCTTTAGTTGCAGTTATTGCTGCCTTTAGTTGCAGTTGTTGCCTTCTGTTGCAGTTGTCTTCCGTTGCAGTTATTATTGTGTTCTGTTAGTTATTATTGCCTTCTGTTGCAGTTACTATTGTGTTCTGTTTCAATTATTATTGCCTTTAGTTGCAGGTATTGCCTTCTGTTGCAGTTATTATTGACTTCTGTTGCAGTTATTACAGCCTTCTGTTGTTGTTATTACAGCTAGTACTGTTGTAAGCTCGATAATACTTTGTTGCATGTGTACTCACACCTTCATTTATATTGTTTAAAATCATGGTGTGGAAATGAGGAATAACGAGGTTGTGCTTTGTATTTTGTCCTCCTACTCCAATCATCATCTTTGTACCGAGGAAATGGGCGGTGGATTTTGCCAAATAAAAAGGCGGGTCTGTTGAGAAGAAGCAAATCATTTGTGAAGAAACAACAGATCTGTACCCTCCAGTTTCTCCACATATTTCCCCCTCATTCTTATTACTTGAAAGACAATGGTTCCCACAGGGTAGTGGGACCGCTTTACGGACTGTTTCACCACCAACTGTGACTTGGCGGTTCTGTGTGAAAATGCGTCGAGTCTAAAGGCAGAATCTTGGGAAAGTTATTTTGTTCAACAGGAAGGTATCTGTAACTTGTTGTTCAAAGCTATACAGTGCAAGAAGAGAACGGCTTTAATGCCTCCGCACCTTGGCTCGGGCGACTGAGAGATTACCATCGGCACATGCAAGAATATTAGTTTGACTCCCACCAGAAATTGAATTGATATAATGTAAATAAGAAAAGTATTTTCAGCATGTGCACATCATGGCCTTTCCAATGATTTCAACTAATATCCAGCACCAGAACTATTTCAGCAGCAGCCTTATGCCTGTTTGGCACATATTGTTGAAAAAGCAATACTATTATCTTTCTGTCCAAAAAAGTATAAATAAATATAGCACTCGTGAGGCAAGTAACACACTTGTTGATGCACTTCTATAACTTGCACCATTAGTGCCTCATATGGAGAGTGATAGTTGTCATGGAACAAATGCAGGCAAGTTTCACAGTTGGCTGCCTTACAAGACTTTTCAGTTCCAGGTCTGGAAGAGGGCCAGAGCAAGTGATTGCTAGAGTTTGGCAGTGACTTGGTCATGAATAACAAATCGGGGTAGAAACCAGACTTGCAATGGTTCAGCTTGTGTTTGGACAGCAAAAGATAAGTTGTGTGACATAAATTTGTTATATAAATGATATGAAAACATATCTGTTCATGAAGGTCTTAAGGGGATTCAAACGTATGCATACACAACCCATGGCTCTAAGCGATTGGTCTGTGGTAAGCTAGGCTAGGGATTTAAGAGCTAACTGGGTGGAGACCACCCACGGGAAACCATTTGATAAAAGGGAAAGCTCACTCTCTGAGACTTTACCTTGCAGTACGAGCTGTTCAAAACAAAAAATCTTATTAACCTGAGGCAGGCAAAGTTCTTCTTCCTGTTCCTCACAAAATCAGTGATCACTCTGCTCGAGAACATTCGGCCAGAAGGCGCCAAAATAAATAAGGTGTCACACTCCTTATCCTCTCATACAGAATCGTAAACATTTCATGAGGGGATAATCAACGTACACATGGAGGTGAGAGGTAGCCAGAATAGATAATGATGTCAGTGTTCGGTCTACTGTGTTCTCTTGGATGTTGTCTGATACCTAGTGGAACATACCGCCAGATCTAGAAGTTAATCCCTTTCATAGTGGTCAAGGAACACCCCAGCATCAGTTGTGTGTCAACAAAGGGTTTTCTCAATGCATAATAAAGTGGTGATCAAAATAAAAAATGATTAGGAAGTGCATTTGAACTTGCTCAGCTGGTTTCTCATGAGCAAATATTCATAAGAAACTGGGCACGTTTTTCCAGGTGTACCCCAAGAAAATTGGGTCTGTTTCGGGTTTCCTGGAATTACTACGAAAGCCTTTGTAAATTCCAAATATATACACCTATGGGAGGTTTGTAAACCTCGAGGTGTAGGCTTACTAATTTGTTTTTGTAAATCCTGGACCAATGTGTTTCACCTATGTTTTTGCCAAAATGTGATTTTGTAATCTCTATTAGAACATTGGAATGTTGGGAGCTCCATTGTAGACAATGGAGTGCTCCATCCTTCCAATGTTTTACAAAGGCCTCTCGGAGCACGATGGGATTTAAATCCCCTCGAGCTTCGAGAGGCCTTTGTTTTATTTGTTAGAACATCCTCCCCTCTAGTGGCAAAATGCTCTAATAGCCTTATAGCTCTTTGTAGCAGGGCTAAACCGGCTATTAAAGTCCCGGTCCCTTGTTAAAGTCCCTCGCCTTCAGCTCGGACCTTTAAGGCGGGAGCGGTGCTTTAATAGCCGGTATAGCCCTCTAGGGCGGGCTATAAGGCTATAATAAGGTGAAATATCAGCAACTAAACATGTTACGTTATATCTCATCAAGCACGTGGACTAGTCTAAGCAAATCACCCTTAAAAGGGAAACCGTCGTCACCCTAGATCAGATGTCAGCACTTCCTGTTCCACGTGTTCTAGACACAAGCTTATTGCTCTCCTTTGGGCTGCAATCAACAAGGTGTTACCAGCCGGACTCCAATATACCTTAGGCCTCTTGAGCAGCTGTGCAGATAAGAGAATTTGTCTCCCAGCGTAAGGGCGGAAAGACAAGCATTACACAAACACAAACAACAAGTCAGATGAATAGCTGTCTACTGGCAGAAATTACATGAAGACAAGCATCTTGTTTAACTTCAATGTGTCTTGTAAACCTTCAAAGGCCTCCAATCTCAATCAAATTCATCCTAGTAGGAAGTGAGGTCATTTCCTACAAAAAGAATGACTAGAAGTTGTTTAAACTCAACTTCTTAGCAGTCGTTTTCTGACCGGCAATAACATGTGGCCTCCATATTCTTAGATTTCTTAGACTATGGATACTTCTTCCATTACTTTATTCATAAGACTGTTCTGCTCAAGCTCGCTGCAGGTTTCAAAAGGGAAAATAGCTCAAGAGAGACCCCTGGCACGACAAATGAGAGAACCCAGAGAAAGACAAATGGTTAAAACAGGCCTATAGAATGGGTAATGGTTATACCACTGGAGGGGAAATGGTCTTAAAAGCGTAAAGACCACGAACGTGTACAAAGGAGAGCTCCAAAAAAAGTCCCACAGAAAGTGGCAAAGTGGGACCCTCAGGAGTGTTAAAAGAGAGATCCACCAATAGGTACTTTCTGTGCGACCTGGGGCAGGGAGTGGTCACTGGGGAGTTTCCATGGCAGATACTGTCATTTCCTGCTGACGTCTCAAGGCCTGTCTCCAGTTGGCTAATGAAGCTGCTCTCTTTGTGCGCTTGACTCTCCAAAGCCAAGTAGTCAGCGCTTCTACCGGAGGCAATCTTAGGTTTAGAATGGTGAAGTTTGTCACCGCGATCCTAAGCAATAAACTCAATGTACTGCGGTCCCTTGTGAAAGCAGTAAGCATTTTATGTAGGCGGAGACCGAACAGGGCGGTTACAATGAATAGCAACACAAAAACACAGGAGAGTGTACCCCCTTCTGTGGTTGATATATGAACGCAAACAACATAAATGCCATCACCCAAAAGGCATTGGACCTCTGGTGTAAGTTTGGTGCAGACTCTGGAATCCTTCAAGGATGGGTTCTTTACTATGGGAGAGGCTGCTGAGCGGTCAAAGGTACATGGCAGAGTGTTCCGCAGTCTCAACTGTGGTGCTCTGAGCAAAGTTGCCTGCGAATTCTCCCACCAATCTTTTTTTTTTTTTAATCCCATAGTCCACCGCCAAAGAAGGGGTCTGAGTAGAATTGTCTGCAAATCCTCCCAGAAATCTTTTTAAAAATTCAAAATCCCACGGCCCAAAAAAGTATTGAGATTGCAAACTCACAAAAATAATGATTTCCGACTAGCAATTGAAATTTGTTCCAAAATAGTAACCCACATTAAAAAAAGTGGGGGAAGAAACAGGTTGGACAATCTAGACCATCTTTATTTGGGCTCATACACAGGTGTGAAAATGTGCCCCCCTTCCTACAAAATCAGATCATTGCGTGTGTTTGATTTGCTGCTGTGCTCCCCCCCCCAACCCCTTTCTTTTTCACGCATAGGTTTGTAAGTTCCTGCAATACTTTGTCCCCATTCCAAGCACTGCCCCAACTACAGCGGCCTGGACCAGGGCCTGGCGGGTGCGGACACTCATTTTCACACATAGATATGGCATTTTAGGACGAGGAGGGCTTGTGCAGCTGACAGGGCTGTATTCTTGGGCTCACTCGCCGTAGCGTTTGTGCAGTGCCTTTCCCAACAAAACATTCCTTCATACAGACTGAGCAGCGTTCCATAGTTTATTTTCATGGAAGTTTGTACTAAAGCCACTGCTGCTGCCCATGAAAGGCGGTCTTTGTCTTAGTTAAAAGGCAGAGCTTTTCACCCTCAAATCACTCTATTTTCAATTTTTTCCAAATTCTGTTTTTCTCGGTTTCCTTCAACCATATATGGAATCATACCGCCGCTTCACGTGCACTTGGAGCAGCCCTGGCTGATTTTTCGCTCCCAGATGTTTCCTCACACTGAGTGAGAGCAGGACTGAGCAGTGGAATCAGTGACCTGCTGTCAGGCGAGGCACCGAGCGGCTGCTGATGGAGCTCTTTCACTCAGTGTGGGCAAAACAACCATTTTCAAGCCAGTGCAGCAGCTAGACGTGAGAAGCTGCCTCAGTCGCATCTACTCATTCACCGATTCATACAGGTGCATCGAGGCACACTGAGAAGCCCGGAGATAACTATAGGATAAGATAGTACTTGAAGATGTATTCAGCCGTTTGCACATCAATGTTCCACAGGATTCAAATTTAGCTGGATCTAGTTTACTAAAAATCCACGTAAACTGGGCCTTGGATAGCAAATATTTGTGGTGACCGTTGTACTGGGCTCAGTTCCTGCTTCAGGTTCCACAATTGACAGAATCCAGCAGTTTACCCAGTGTCTCCTTTGTGAAAAAGAAATGCTGAGGCCCAGAGGTTTTCCTAGGACCCTACCGACACTGCTTGGAATGCTGGGGTGTCTTGTTCCCAGTTCATAACTCTATCTGCACCCCACACTTCCTGCCTCTTTATCTCATCTTGAAGGTACATTTGCATCCCTTCTTTGTCTCGTTGTCTCTGCTTTCAATTTTTCTTCTTGTTTCTTTCTCCTATTTCTGTCTTTCTTTTTCTTGCTCTCGGTCAAAGTCTGATGATGGAAGGTCTGCCCTGGCCCATAAAAATGAGTGCTGGTGCCAAGTTCACAGATTAAGCACCACTGAGAATTGGCCTAAAAGCACTAAAACCGCTGCGCGACTAGAGCTGTGTCACGATTCACCTAGCGCCATGTTGCCATGACACCTTTGCAGTCCAGGGCTTTTCCTCATTATCATCAGGTGCGTCAGTCCAGCAGCAACCTTTTCACACAGCTTCTCAGTATCTGCCCTGAGGTTTGGCACACCATTCCTAGAGAGATTGTACAAGATCCATCATTTCCGGTATTTAGAAATAGACTGAAATATCATCTGTTCCTGAAACACCTACATTTTAAATATATTTGTTTATGATCTTTATAGAGCCTGCTAAGGGATGCAACTCGCGAATGATCCTTCCATCCTCTTCCCCCTCACCTAGGGTGACCAGATTCTCAAAACAAAAAACGGGGACAGGTCATAGACATAGAAGTAGGACTACAGTTTGCAGTAACCATCGACATAAAAGTAGGACTATTTGACCGCTGTCATAGACATACAAAAAGGACTACAATGACAGCTCCTTCCACAGACCAAGATGGATAGTTTTAGACAAAAAATCTGAGGTCTTTTATTGGCACCTCTCTCCTTTACGCAGCAACATTAGTACTTTTATTACATTTACACTTTTAAGGACTATAGCAAATGTTTACCAAAAAAGAGAGCATGTGCGCGCATACTCAAACAGAACAATGAAAAACAGGGACATTTCTAGGTTTAACCTGGACACTGTTTGAAAACAGGGACATTTGAGTCACTTGGAGAAAAGTGTCGGGACACGTCTCCAAAAACGGGGACCGTCCTAGGAAAACGGGGACGTTTGGTCACCCTACCCTCACCCCCACATCCACAAACTTGCACCTACCCTCGGGGCAGCGCATTAGTGAAAGACAAACCGGCTGCTTCAATCCATCGCTCCCCTTTCACAGTGCAGGCCACCAGGCCTTCCTTCCTCCATGCAGGAGGGTGCAGTGTGTGCCTGTACCCATTTACAAGGGATGCCTGTTGGGGTCCAGACGAGCTTGTTTTCCTCTTCCCTAGGGCGCCCTTGGGGGTTTCTGACTGTCTACCACCTCTTTGTGCACTCCTGACAGCTCCATTTGCTTGTTTACCTGCGTCTGAAAATGAAGTGAATACAGAGGCAAAGTGTTTTCTCATTTGCAATGGGGCCACAACCACTTGAAAAGGAGGGAACTCCCCATTGAGACCTTGCTGCAATACATGTAGTGCTGGTGCGAGCTGTATTAGAGAAGGGTCACATAAGCGTCTGCAGTTTCTTCTGTTATACCAAAGTGCCCTGCCTCGGCACAGAAAGCAGGCTCGCCCTGCTGTGCATCCCTGAGGCACTTTGTGTAATATGGCCCAGGGCTCTCACAGCAGAGCAATATTTTTCAATTCAGTGGCTTAACATATAAATAAATGATGAAAAGACATGTTGACCCTGAAAGTTAATTAACTACTACCATTTATGCTGGTTTTTGGTTACCTGTCAATGCCCATGCCTATCCTGGACCTGTTTTTGCAATCCAGTACCTTCCCCTGAAAAGATTAAGTCTGCTGCCCAGTGCAATTCCTGGCATCCACTTTGATGTAAGTATTTTCTTTGGTTGTCTGCTGAACTACAAGATGTCTGCTTCATTGTTATGAGGTGGCTATCCAGCATTTTCTGCTCTACTTGATTCTGTGCTGGGGGTCTCGTTGCAATACACACTTCGCATATCTTTCTGGTTGTACAGAAGCTACTCTGGCCCCAGCACTGCAATTGGCCCTATTCATCCTTCAGTCTGTACTGACATTCTCCATTGCCTCTTCTTCTCAATCAGACAGTCATTCCTCTATTGAGTCCTCTGAAACTCCTTGTCACAGGGGCTGTCTCTTACAGTTTCTCAGGCACCAATTGTGGTCTAATCTTCCTTTTACAGAGAGCATTCAGACCATCAAGGATACATGTTTCACCCTTCATCGTGCTGTTTTCAGAGAGGACTGGGAAAGAACAACTTGTGCATCAATGTAGTTCTACAAGCTAAAGTCAAATTTAGGAAATGTAGGAGTTTATTACCATAAAGTAGGGCCATATAGAGGTGTTTTGCTCCAGTGATCGGCAAGTCTTGCGTTGTTGGTAGACTGAGAATTGGAATCTTATTGAGTTTGATCCTCCCAGGCCTCAAATCCTCATATTTGTTTTACTGAAACCATAGTGCTTTGTTTCAAGCCTCTGTAGGTTCTTGGCGTTTCTGTAAAAGATGTATATTACTTTGCTATATCAGAGGGTCATCTTTCTAGGCCATAAGCCTTGTCCTGTTTCCCCAGTGGTGATCCCGTTGTTCTTTGGTCTGGGGATGAGGGAGTTGGGCAGAGCTGGGACATTCATATGCTGAAAGCATTATTGACCTTTGATTGGGTCATTAACCCAAGATAATCTCTCTTAACTTCCTTAAGTGTCGTAGAAGGGGCTCAAGCCAGTAAGTCCAGAGAGGGCCAGGAACAGGCCTAATTGACCAGTGCTGCGTTCACTAATGCAGCGGTGTGAGATAAGCAACACCCCCTCAAGGACGCTTTCATCAAACCCTCCAGAGAAAAGGCTCTTCATTGGCTTACCTCTTCACTGCTTCTGAGAGCTGGAGGCCCGCCACTCAGGCCACCCCAGTAGCGCATAGTTAACGCTGTGCTCAAGCTCAAAACCAGATCCCAATTTATCCTGGCTGTCCTCCACATCCCGTTCACCGGATATTTGGCATGGCTTGAGCTGTCCCATCCTTGCAGTTTTCTCTGGGTTCAGTCAGGGGTTCTTGAGTGCGCTGCTCACCGTTGAGGGTCTCAAGGCACTGGGGGGAGGGTTGCAAATCCGTTAGTCAAAGAGCCAGGTCTTGAGAGCCTTCCTGAAGGTGTTCAGGGTGGGGGCGAGTCTGATATCTGCTGGGAGCTCGTTCCAGGCTTTGGCTGCAATGTGAGAAAAGGATCCTCCACCTACTCTGGTTCTGCGAATGTGAGGGGTTTCGGCCGCTGTGAGGTTGGAAGATCGGAGGTTTCTTTTGGGTACGTGGAAGTTGATTCTGTCATTGAGGTATTTGGGTCCGGTGTTGTGTAGGCATTGTAGACGTGGGTGAGGATTTTGAAGGTGACTCTTTTCTCCACTGGGAGCCAGTGGAGCCTTCATTGCTGGGTTGCTGGTAGCGCTCCACTACCTTTAAGTAGCTTGCCTGTGTGCAGCCCAGTCTACTAAATTAGAAACTTTTGCTTGATTGAATTAATAGGTCTATACCAAAATTGAAAGGTATGTTCTCGAGACAAACATTTGTGTATTTTCAGAACACATAAGCCGTTGATTGGAGAAAAATTACTGAATTTCCAAAACATATTTTAAACTGAAATTTGACAAATAAATCATGCAGCTTTAGGAGACTTTACTCTTATTATTTCCTTGGTGCCAGCGGTATTGTAGCTCTGGCTGTTATGCATTACTCAGGTAGAGGCATTTCAAATCGATAAAGACTTTTTTTAACACTACTGCTGGCAAGCCTGCCTAATGTACTGAGGTGATCACTGCAAGTAATCTTACTATGGTAGCCAGTGATGTAATCTTGTCTCATGTGGTCACTTTCACAACACTAATAATCATAGTAGCTCGGGATGATTTTCACTGACCAAAAGTAGCTCTTAATATACAAAAGGTTGGAGACCATTGGACTACAGTAACGTTCCTAATCCTGCCACTGAGTGGCGCTGCATGCCCAATGAATCAAAGAACCCAGCATGCCGGCGTGACAGCAGTTTAGTAATGCTTCACTTACACCTCCGTGGGACTGTGGGAATTTGCCCAGCCTGTTAGTCAAACTTAAAGGGCGTCTCAGTCTCCGAGATTTAAAAGGCACGGAGAAGTTCAAGTTTCCACTTTAGTTACGCAAGGTGCATTCGCATAAACCTTAGTTAAAACACAGTTTACTTTGTTAAATGTTTAAGTGGACGGTACTCGGCCAGGTGCGTGCGCTTTGAGTGAAGGAAGGCTGGTAAGCGTGTTATTTCCACTGGATTTAGTAATGTTTTGCACCTGGCCCGTCACGGTTGGGGGCCTGCGGTACAAACTGGAAGCAGTGACTTGTAAATGATTCGCCTTTAGCTGCAGCGCTGACTCTGCAGTGATTGAATTCTCCAGGTTCAGGTACCCTCGCGCTGAAAGCTTTCAAGTGTGCGCGTGGCTCACCATGGCGCTAATGATGTGACGTCAGCGTGAATGGACTGAACGCGCGTGAATGGGCCGCGTGCTTCCTGGAGCCTGGGTTTCGGACTAACCATTCTAGACTGCTGAATAAATAGCGTCAATTCCAATCTGTTTATTGACCACTTGAAGAAAACACGACATAGCCTATTTCATAATAGAGCCGATGGACGAACGCCGTGGGCAACAGGATATTCGCACAAACCCGCCTAAAAAGGAAGAAAATGAGGGGCATATTATCAAGAACGGCGTTAAAAATTATCGCCGGTTTAGCGGATAATATGGCATAGAGAATTCCAATAGAAGTCCATGTTCTGGTGTGAACATGGGCTTCGATTGGAATTATCCAGGCCATATTATCAAGCCCATTATAGCTGATGTAGCGGCAGTTTTCTGCCGCTAAACCGGCGATAATTTTAACACCGTCCTTGATAATATGCCCCCACGTGTGTTAGTTATAGTGTATGAAAGTATTTCTTTTAGTTCACGAAAAAACGTCTTAAAAAGTTTGTGGCAGCTGACAGACATAGATTGCAAATGTACCTAAGACCCATCTTTAATCAGCAGCAGGTTCACACATTAGAAGTAACTGGTTGCCACATATTTCGTTACAGGGAGCGTGTATAATTATTGTAAACTTAGAAAAATATATACGTGTAGCTACAAAGAGCAAGTATATGTGAAGATGCTTATTTATTGACACTGTACCTTTAATGTACCGAGAACCTTTACTGTAGTGGTTCTGGAATCTTACCTTAGTTGTATTCCCTTAGAGTCAGTTACTAGGCTGTCTCCTGTGGATGAGGTTTAATAAATACCTCTTGGCTTATTTTCCTGCTTTCTGTACATTATTTCATATAAAGGACACTACAATTTATGGCGACGATCGGGTGAACCCACATCATCTCTCACCTCAACACAGAGACTAAAAGAAGAGAATCTCCCCTTCTCCTCCAGCGGCAGTTTAAAAAAAAAAAAAAGGAAGCGAAGTCTTCCCAGCGGCGGGTACGATTAAGAAACGGTGAGGAGTAAGGTGGGAGGCTTCTTGAGGAGATTGTTTTAATTAAAAGGAAAGACTGTCTTTGACTGGGAAGTCAAAACGAATGATTCTCGCGCTGAATAGGGCTCGTACTTGAATTGCCTGCTCGCGCGTCCTACTCGCGCTAATGAAACTGACATCACACGCGCTTTATTTCTTTTGCTCGCGCTGATCACCCACCACGAGCAATACACGCGCATGGATTGTTTTGCTCGCGCTGTTCTGATAGTGCTAATGAAACTGACATCACACATCCATTGTTTCTTTTGCTCGCGCTAATCACCCATCACGAGCAATACACGCGCATGGATTGTTTTACTCGCGCTGTTCTACTATTGTGATACAACAGCGCCCTCTGCTGCCCTATTTAAAGGAAACGCGAAACAATAGAATAAAAGACAGATCATTCCAATTTGACCATTATTGAAAGATTCCAATCTCCTTCAACTTAACAATTATTTAGCCTAGAGGGAAAAGAACACAATAAGAGAAAGAAAGATTCTGAAAATAAACTCTCTTTGTTGTGAACATTCTTCACAAGGAAAAGGAGGAATTTAATATAATTAGAAATGCAAAATGTAACTCAACCCGCATTTTTTTTAAATACTCCAGGAGAACCGAATATAAAGTGGAAAAAATGGAAAAAGATTTTTGCCAACTACGCAAGGGTTTGTGGAACTAACCTAAGTGCTGAAAGGAAGATGGCCCTCCTTTTACATTGTTTAGGAGGAGAAGGACAAGATGTCCTAGAACATCTCCCTGATCTATCTGCTGGGGAACAACGCAATTTAAATGAATACGAAATTGCAATTGCACAATTGGATAAACACTATCTTCCAAGGATTAGTACCATCATGGAACGCTATCACTTCGGCTTGAGGGAACAGAAGAGAGATGAAACTGTAGAAGACTATGTTTCTTCATTAAGGAAATTAGCTTCCTCTTGCAATTTTGGCTTAACGCTCGATGAAAGGATTAGAGATCAATTTGTCCTCAGATGTTCCCATGATGAAATAAGAAAGGAACTTTGGTTAAAAGACGAACCGCCCCTTGAAGAAGTTTTAGCTATAGCTAAACAAGTGGAACACATGACAAAGTGTGTGGGTGAATTAAGAAAAGAAAAAGATAGAACAGATATGGTTGAAAAGAAAGAAGACACAAAAATTGAAGAAATAATTTGTCAAGTCAAGAAACAAGATAAGAATGAAACTCAGTCTACCTCAGGAAAGGATGATTTTTCTACAAATCCTGGTTTTCAAAACAATTTTCCAGGACAAAGTAATAGATTTACATGTTTTAGATGTGGCCAATTAGGACATTTGGCTAATTCTCAAATATGTCCTGCATTAAGAATTATATGTAATGTATGTGGCAAAAAGGGACACTATGGTAAATGTTGCAGATCAAAAATGTTTAGACATGACATGTCTAGGAAACGTTGGAATCAGTCCCAACCACAAGTCAGAACTGTTACTTTTGAGATAAAATGTGAAGAAGTAGATCATCCTGTTCATCCTGTAAAAGTAGGAAATGTAATGATAGAGTTTAAATTTGATTCATGTTCTCGCATCACCCTAATTGATGAGGGATTGTTTAATAAGCATTTTGCTGGAAAAGTAAGACTAATGAGATCAGATATTAGACCTCTTGGATACTCAGATAACCCAATTAAAATGGTTGGATGTTTCATGGCGGAAATTGAACTTGGGAGTAGGATTATTGTAGGAAAAATATATGTGGCAAAGAAGGGTGATATCTTGTTAGGTTGGGTACATCAAGGTCAACTTGGTATAACTTTAGATCCCAATGCAGATCCGCAAGTTCAAATTCATCAAGTAGAGATACAGGAAAGAAATGAGTCAGATAAGGAATTGGGAGAAGTTTTAGCTAGTAGATTTCCAAAAGTATTTAAGGAAAACTTAGGTTGTTTACAAGGTTATAAACATCACATTAGATTAAGAGAGAATGCTGTCCCTGTCATAGCGAAAGTTAGGAGAATACCATTAATGGAACAGGATAAGGTAAAAGAGGAAATAGACAAATTGTTAAAGAACGATGTCATTGAACAAGTTGAGGCTACTGAGTGGTTGGCTCCCGTTGTCATAGTTAAGAAACCTACAGGTGAGATTAGGCTCTGTGTAGATTTAAGAGCATTAAATAAGGAGGTAGTGGTGGACAAGTTTCCTCTCCCTAATATTGATGAAATGGTTAGCACTCTTGAAGGAGCCAGGTATTTCACCACACTTGATCTTGCCTCGGCCTATCATCAGGTGGTATTAGATGAACATTCCCAAGACCTAACTGCTTTTATCACCCCCATGGGTACTTTTAGGTATAAAAGAATGCCGTTTGGGCTGGTGTCGGCGGCTTCCGTCTTTCAAAGGATCATGGCAAGGATGTTAGAAGGAATGTCTGGTGTAAGATGTTACCAAGATGACTTACTTATTTATGGGAATAGTTCAAAAGAACATTTTGGTCGTGTCTGTGCAGTACTCAAACGTTTGGAAGATGCAGGTATGACACTTAAGAAAAGCAAATGTAAATTTGGTGTGAAGGAAGTAAATTACTTGGGTCATAGAATAACCGACATGGGCATCTTTCCAAAAAAAGAATTGGTTGACACTATTAACAAAATAAAAGATCCAGAGAATAAGGAAGAATTAATTTCCTTCCTTGGTATGGTAGAGTTCTATGGGAAGTTTATTCCTAATTTTGCGGACAAAACACAGTTTATGAGAAAGTTGACATCGAGGAATGTGGAATATGTGTGGTCAGAGGTATGCAAATCTGAATTTATAGGGATTAAATCTGAATTGAACAAGGCTCCCTCTCTACAGGCATTTATACCAGGTCTTCCCACAATTTTATTCACTGATGCAAGTGAAAAGGGACTTGGTGCTGTTTTAATACAAAAAAGAAATGGGAGGGACAATTTGATTTGCTGTTCTTCAAGATGTCTAAGGGGCTCGGAACTAAATTATTCTGTTATAGAAAAAGAATCTCTTGCCATCTATTGGGCCCTGAGAAAGTTAAGAAACCTAATTTGGGGTACCAGGATTCTAGTTTATTCAGATCATAAACCTCTAAAAGAAATTTTTGATAAGAAGGGATTAGATTCAATCTCTTCAAGAATTAGAAAATGGATTGTTTCATTACAAGAGTTTAATTTCTCCGTTGAATATATCCCAGGTGTCGCGAACAAGTCTGCTGATTGTCTCTCGAGAATGGTTGGTCAAGGGAATTTTGATGAAGATGATGCTGTAGGTTGTTGTGATGAATCTATAAATGTATGTGAAATTACAGAAGGAGCGATTGAGGAAAAGGAGTGGAGAGATGAACTTGAAAAAGATGAAGATTTAAAAAGAGTTATGTTATCCTTGAGCAATAACTCTCGTTTAGAGAAACCCTGGACCTTGGTTTCCGATGAACTTTCTATTCACTCTGGTTTTTTAACTAGGGGAACAAAAATGGTTCCTCCACTGGGTATTAGAAAAAAACTTTTATCTCATGCTCACTCTGGACATCTTGGTATTGTGAAAACCAAAGAAATATTACGCATGCAATTTTGGTGGCCAGGGATGGACTTGGAGATAGAAAGATTAGTTAGGGATTGTCCAGAATGTTCTGCAAGTGATAAAATACTTAAAACTAGACAGATGCCAATGGTTAAGAGATCCCTCCCAAGACATCCTTGGGATGAGCTAGCCATAGATATAGTTGGTCCGTTGTCAGGTGTAAGCGATACACCTTACCTTTTAGTTCTTATGGATCTTTATTCCAGATGGATAGAGGTAAGCGCTGTAAGGGAAATCACATCTGAAGAAGTAATAAAGTTTTTAGATGCCATTTTTAAAAAAGAAAGTTTCCCCAATAGTCTCCTGTCAGATAATGGTCCACAATTCTGTTCAGGGTTTTTGAAGAGTTTATGGGAAAATCAGGTATTATACATAAGAGGTGTTCTTTATACCACCCAGAGACCAACGGTGCTGTTGAGAGAGTTAACAAGACCCTGAAAGAGGCTATACAGTTAGCAAGATCATCTGGCTTAAATTGGAAATCTGTCCTACAAGACAGAATAAATGCTTATCGCTATGCTCCCCACACAACCACTGGTAGATCCCCCTTTGTTTTGTTTAAAGGAAGGGCTCCCAACACCTATCTGTGTCCTGCTTGGATGGATCTTGATAAAGGCCTGGTTGATAATGGAATAGGTGAGTGGCGAAGGAGGGAGGAGAGGAAGCAAGATGAGAGAAAGATTTATTTTGATAAAAGAAAGTGTGTAAATGCTCAAAAAGTTCTAGTTGGTGACTTGGTTCGCATCAAAGCTCCTGTTGGTTGCAGAAATTGGTCCAAATTTTCAGATGTAAAAGCTGTTGTGAAAATATTTAGGAATGCCATTAAAACAGAGGATGGTAGAATTTGGAATAAAAGCAGAGTTGTTGTTGTCAAGTCAAGGATACCTATACCTGTTTCCTCTTATGATAGACAAGGTTCATATCATATGTTCTCCAATTCTGCCAATAACTCTAACCTACTCATGCTTCCCTCTAGAGGTCAAAGAATACGCAGACCACCCTCCTATTTGAGAGATTATGCATTATGACCTTTTTATTTTCTTCTTTGCTTGAATTTTGTTTTATGTGTTTTACTCATTGTTCTTCTTTCTTCGTAGGGGGGAGATATGTGAAGATGCTTATTTATTGACACTGTACCTTTAATGTACCGAGAACCTTTACTGTAGTGGTTCTGGAATCTTACCTTAGTTGTATTCCCTTAGAGTCAGTTACTAGGCTGTCTCCTGTGGATGAGGTTTAATAAATACCTCTTGGCTTATTTTCCTGCTTTCTGTACATTATTTCATATAAAGGACACTACAGTATACATTTTCCAATAATATTAAGAATAATTTCATTTAAAGCATAATGATCATATGTCATAACAAATATAATATATATGCTATATATATATATATGCTATAAATATATATGTATATGTATATATGTGTATATATATATATATATATATATATATATATATATATATATATATATATATATATATATATATATATATATATATATATATATATATATATATATATATATATATATATATACACACACACACACTGGCAGGGCGAGCTTCCACTAATAAAATGTAATTCTTCTCACTGCATTTCCTGGGTCAGCTCCTCTTTCCTTGAAGCGCTCCGGTGGACGTGGGAGTTCGAGGATCTGTGGATTGAGTGTGTTTCATATATATATATATATATATATATATATATATATATATATATATATATATATATATATATATATCCTTCACCTAAAAGCCAATCCTTTTGCCACTTGTCGCTGGTGTTGAGGGAGCTCTATACAGGAGCTGCTTTCCACCTAAACTTGAGACCTACCCAGAGTTCTCTTGCTTCTTTTTTACATAATTTATGTGTCACTCTATGCCTGAAAGGGTATTGTTTTGATATATATATATATATGTATATATATATATATATATATATATATATATATATATATATATATAAACATACACACATATGTATATACTCATAGATATTTAAATATATATATATATTCCTCCATATCGCCAACCCAGGTGCATAAGCATGATGCATGCTGGGAGTTGGAGTTCGGCATTCACCCTAAACTACCAACAGGTGAGCGGTACTCACCGAGGGGAGGAGTGTGTGAGCCTCAGCGACATTTAAAAGAGAGGGGCAGGACTTTTGGACTAATTCGACTGGCTCCACGCAGTGAAGGGCACTGATGAAGGCACGAAAATCGCCGAAATGCATTTGCCGCCACTGTTGTTATTGTTGTGCACCTGAGTACTAAAGGTTTCACCAAAGGATTCTCCCTCTGGCCTCTGCTTGCTCTTTGGAGGAATGTGTTTGCCATATATATATATATATATATATTATCTATAGTTAGGACGATGTTTCCATAGGAAAAGTTTTTTGACTTGCCTATATCTGAGGTGCCCCTACCTCCGCTCAATATGCACACATTAATGGGCCGGCCCAGCAAAACAAAAGGAGTGACACCTCTGCCCCTTGGTAAAAGGGAGGTAATGGATGCCCATTTACCTCCAGAAAGGCCACTCAGAACCCAACTGGGCCGTTAGTGGCATGGAACAACTCAGAAACCCCCCAAATCGGCCCCCAGTCTGCTCAAGAAAGCAGCCCACAGCTGGAGCTCTGCCACCGGCCCCTCGGGCATTGTCCGAGTGCCCTCATTACCAATCCGACGCTGGCGGGAGATGTCAAAGTTCTCCTGCCCGCTGGAAGTGGAGGTTTCATCTCTATCTCTGCCCACAGACATGAGGGCAGAGAAATAGATGAAACGATTGCTCCTGCATGGAGGGAGCTCCCTTTCCAGCAGCAGCAGTGCCAGCTCCCGCAGGAGTATGGGAGCCGGCTGGGACCGGGGGGCCTTGAGGCTCCATTCACTCTCCAATACAGCCACTCACACCCACTCACTTACCTACACACACAATCAAAAGCTACTCACACACCCAAACAGCCACTCACACACCCTCTCCCTCACCCATACAGCCACTCTCATAGCCACTCAGTCACCTATGCAGCCACTCACACAGCCACTAACTCACTTATAAAGCCGCTCACACAGCCACTCATTGACGCATACAGCTACTCACATACCCACTAACACATCCATATAGGCACTTACACAACCATACAGCAAATCAGATATCCACTCACACACTTATACTGTGACACAGGCACTCAGATGAGATATGTTAGCAATAGTATGACTAATCAAAGTACAGAAAGAAAAGTAATTTAACTTAGGCTGTAGCTTTGTATATATCTTTAAGTCTCAGAAACATTTACGAAACACATGCATTGAATGATTTCATCAGTGATTACACTGACAATGTCGTGAGTGATGTAAGATATGAGGTCATAAGCAGTGAATTTCGAGGGTATAAGTTATAGTTAGCTCAGGTAACTATAACTGCTGAATTTCACTTGTTTTGTATGAGTGAAATCTGAGCCTACCTGTAACTTCCTTGTATCGCCGAAACGCGTCATGTTTTACTTGTTCCCGCAATACCTGAATTAAAAGGAATTTGCTACTGCTTTGATCCCTGTGGAGTGCCTTTTTTCTGCTACTTGAGAGGAGCGGGGAGTGAACGTCATTACATACGTGGTGGTACCGACACGATTGATGCACCCGTTCGTGAGTGCGCTGTACTACGGTGCCAACGGAGCTGTAAATATACACGTTTGTCTGCTTCCCGCAGCAAGAAATGCCTTGCCCAGGATACTGGCGCCCTTTGGTGACTGGGCACCGTGGCTGCTGACGCATAAGCGGTGAGGTGTGTTGGGCATATCTAATTTATTTTCATCGGTCTCCTCCAACCCCGGGTGTATGCCTATGACAAAGACAAATCTTGTGCTGGTTAAAAAACATTGACATTTGCGATACTTCCTGTCCTATCATTTCGGAATCCGGGCTTTCAGACCTTTGTGCAATTCTTCTCCGGTTAATGACACTGTGAATCTTTGAATTACCTGCAATTTCAAGCTCACGCAAAGGACATTGATTACTTCATTACGGACACAAAAAGCTGCTTAAGGGGATTATGGGTCTCGTAGTCCCGCTGGGAAGAGTAGCAACCACCTAGAGGCCGGCATTTTCGCCGTAATTACACACAGCATGTGATATTTGAGCCCCGTGGTTTTGTAACATGCCCTGTATGCTTTTACCTGTTGTTTTTGTTCTTGCACACAGTGAATAATACAGCTCGATGCAGTTCTGCTCAGTGTGATAATATCTTTTATTCAACCGGATAACTTATGCTCTGCTCAGTCACTTGGAAATGAGGGAAAAGCATGGAAGCATCGTTATTACTCGCAGCACTTTCTGCATTCATAAGCAGTTTTAATTCTTGTCGTTTTTCCACTGTCATGAAGGCAGCATGTTTTGAGAGCATTGATGCCATATTTTTATTATTAGAGGAGCACCTCTGCATGTCATTACGACTTGTTTAGATCTCAGGCTAACTACACATCTTTATATTTACTGTGTATAAATCAGGAATTAGATGAAGTCAAATAATTGGCATTACTTGCTCATTGCGCAGTATGCAGTTTCCATGTTCTTCAGACAATATTGCTTGCACTTTGCATATATACATATGTTAAAACTTGAACGTTTTTTCTGCTATATTTTCGTGTACACAGTCCACTTTCTATGCCTATTGTATGCCTGAGGGAGGGAGGAGGGCTATATATTCTAGAAACTCTATGGCACCAATTAGATTGACAAAGCCTGCTGCGCAGGCGAAACGCGTCTCTCTTTTAATGCGGGGTCGTGGGAGACCTGAATAACAATAAAGAAGCCTTATCCATGCACACTTCGTGTACGTGCCTCTTCTTTGTGGGAGCAGGATTGTTTTCTTTGATATATATATATATATATATATATATATATATATATATATATATATATATATATATATATATATATATATATATATATATATATATATATATATATATATATATATATATATATATATATATATATATATATGAAAGCTCCGAGTTACCCACAGCACAGGTTAAGGATGCACTCATCCAGCAGCCCTTGCTTCAAACGGGTAAAGACATCTCGGCACCCCAGTCTGCAGCTTCTCATGTCTCGATTAAAAGCCTGACGCGTTTCTGAGCCTACGCTCGTCTTCAGAGGCTCGACTTGAGTTAGGCTCTTTGACACTCCCACTATTTAACCGCCCTCAGATGAGCGAACTCGTGTGAGTTGGAACGCACTGCCTTGTGGGACTTGTAGTTCGTGTCTCTTCCCTGTATGGGTGCGTGTTCTGCCATTTCATAGCCCTGGATGGGCCCCGGGATGCAGATGTCCATAGATCCCTTGGCTGCTGCTTCACAACAGGTTCGGCGACTTCCGACCCGTGACCCCCATGGATCTTCCGCGGGGGGGTGCACCCTTCGCGGCTGGGCTGCCGCGTGCAAATGAAAGCTCCGAGTTACCCACAGGTTAAGGATGCACTCATCCAGCAGCCCTTGCTTCAAACGGGTAAAGACATCTCGGCACCCCAGTCTGCAGCTTCTCATGTCTCGATTAAAAGCCTGACGCGTTTCTGAGCCTACGCTCGTCTTCAGAGGCTCGACTTGAGTTAGACGCTTTGACACTCCCACTATTTAACCGCCCTCAGATGAGCGAACTCGTGTGAGTTGGAACGCACTGCCTTGTGGGACTTGTAGTTCGTGTCTCTTCCCTGTATGGGTGCGTGTTCTGCCATTTCATAGCCCTGGATGGGCCCCGGGATGCAGATGTCCGTAGATCCCTTGGCTGCTGCTTCACAACAGGTTCGGCGACTTCCGACCCGTGACCCCCATGGATCTTCCGCGGGGGGGTGCACCCTTCGCGGCTGGGCTGCCGCGTGCAACTGAAAGCTCCGAGTTACCCACAGGTTAAGGATGCACTCATCCAGCAGCCCTTGTTTCAAACGGGTAAAGACATCTCGGCACCCCAGTCTGCAGCTTCTCATGTCTCGATTAAAAGCCTGACGCGTTTCTGAGCCTACGCTCGTCTTCAGAGGCTCGACTTGAGTTAGACGCTTTGACACTCCCACTATTTAACCGCCCTCAGATGAGCGAACTCGTGTGAGTTGGAACGCACTGCCTTGTGGGACTTGTAGTTCGTGTCTCTTCCCTGTATGGGTGCGTGTTCTGCCATTTCATAGCCCTGGATGGGCCCCGGGATGCAGATGTCCATAGATCCCTTGGCTGCTGCTTCACAACAGGTTCGGCGACTTCCGACCCGTGACCCCCATGGATCTTCCGCGGGGGGGTGCACCCTTCGCGGCTGGGCTGCCGCGTGCAAATGAATGCTCCGAGTTACCCACAGGTTAAGGATGCACTCATCCAGCAGCCCTTGCTTCAAACGGGTAAAGACATCTCGGCACCCCAGTCTGCAGCTTCTCATGTCTCGATTAAAAGCCTGACGCGTTTCTGAGCCTACGCTCGTCTTCAGAGGCTCGACTTGAGTTAGACGCTTTGACACTCCCACTATTTAACCGCCCTCAGATGAGCGAACTCGTGTGAGTTGGAACGCACTGCCTTGTGGGACTTGTAGTTCGTGTCTCTTCCCTGTATGGGTGCGTGTTCTGCCATTTCATAGCCCTGGATGGGCCCCGGGATGCAGATGTCCGTAGATCCCTTGGCTGCTGCTTCACAACAGGTTTGGCGACTTCCGACCCGTGACCCCCATGGATCTTCCGCGGGGGGGGTGCACCCTTCGCGGCTGGGCTGCCGCGTGCAACTGAAAGCTCCGAGTTACCCACAGGTTAAGGATGCACTCATCCAGCAGCCCTTGCTTCAAACGGGTAAAGACATCTCGGCACCCCAGTCTGCAGCTTCTCATGTCTCGATTAAAAGCCTGACGCGTTTCTGAGCCTACGCTCGTCTTCAGAGGCTCGACTTGAGTTAGACGCTTTGACACTCCCACTATTTAACCGCCCTCAGATGAGCGAACTCGTGTGAGTTGGAACGCACTGCCTTGTGGGACTTGTAGTTCGTGTCTCTTCCCTGTATGGGTGCGTGTTCTGCCATTTCATAGCCCTGGATGGGCCCCGGGATGCAGATGTCCATAGATCCCTTGGCTGCTGCTTCACAACAGGTTCGGCGACTTCCGACCCGTGACCCCCATGGATCTTCCGCGGGGGGGTGCACCCTTCGCGGCTGGGCTGCCGCGTGCAAATGAAAGCTCCGAGTTACCCACAGGTTAAGGATGCACTCATCCAGCAGCCCTTGCTTCAAACGGGTAAAGACATCTCGGCACCCCAGTCTGCAGCTTCTCATGTCTCGATTAAAAGCCTGACGCGTTTCTGAGCCTACGCTCGTCTTCAGAGGCTCGACTTGAGTTAGACGCTTTGACACTCCCACTATTTAACCGCCCTCAGATGAGCGAACTCGTGTGAGTTGGAACGCACTGCCTTGTGGGACTTGTAGTTCGTGTCTCTTCCCTGTATGGGTGCGTGTTCTGCCATTTCATAGCCCTGGATGGGCCCCGGGATGCAGATGTCCATAGATCCCTTGGCTGCTGCTTCACAACAGGTTCGGCGACTTCCGACCCGTGACCCCCATGGATCTTCCGCGGGGGGGTGCACCCTTCGCGGCTGGGCTGCCGCGTGCAAATGAAAGCTCCGAGTTACCCACAGGTTAAGGATGCACTCATCCAGCAGCCCTTGCTTCAAACGGGTAAAGACATCTCGGCACCCCAGTCTGCAGCTTCTCATGTCTCGATTAAAAGCCTGACGCGTTTCTGAGCCTACGCTCGTCTTCAGAGGCTCGACTTGAGTTAGACGCTTTGACACTCCCACTATTTAACCGCCCTCAGATGAGCGAACTCGTGTGAGTTGGAACGCACTGCCTTGTGGGACTTGTAGTTCATGTCTCTTCCCTGTATGGGTGCGTGTTCTGCCATTTCATAGCCCTGGATGGGCCCCGGGATGCAGATGTCCATAGATCCCTTGGCTGCTGCTTCACAACAGGTTCGGCGACTTCCGACCCGTGACCCCCATGGATCTTCCGCGGGGGGGTGCACCCTTCGCGGCTGGGCTGCCGCGTGCAAATGAAAGCTCCGAGTTACCCACAGGTTAAGGATGCACTCATCCAGCAGCCCTTGCTTCAAACGGGTAAAGACATCTCGGCACCCCAGTCTGCAGCTTCTCATGTCTCGATTAAAAGCCTGACGCGTTTCTGAGCCTACGCTCGTCTTCAGAGGCTCGACTTGAGTTAGACGCTTTGACACTCCCACTATTTAACCGCCCTCAGATGAGCGAACTCGTGTGAGTTGGAACGCACTGCCTTGTGGGACTTGTAGTTCGTGTCTCTTCCCTGTATGGGTGCGTGTTCTGCCATTTCATAGCCCTGGATGGGCCCCGGGATGCAGATGTCCATAGATCCCTTGGCTGCTGCTTCACAACAGGTTCGGCGACTTCCGACCCGTGACCCCCAAGGATCTTCCGCGGGGGGGTGCACCCTTCGCGGCTGGGCTGCCGCGTGCAAATGAAAGCTCCGAGTTACCCACAGGTTAAGGATGCACTCATCCAGCAGCCCTTGCTTCAAACGGGTAAAGACATCTCGGCACCCCAGTCTGCAGCTTCTCATGTCTCGATTAAAAGCCTGACGCGTTTCTGAGCCTACGCTCGTCTTCAGAGGCTCGACTTGAGTTAGACGCTTTGACACTCCCACTATTTAACCGCCCTCAGATGAGCGAACTCGTGTGAGTTGGAACGCACTGCCTTGTGGGACTTGTAGTTCGTGTCTCTTCCCTGTATGGGTGCGTGTTCTGCCATTTCATAGCCCTGGCAGTGCGTTCCAACTCACACGAGTTCGCTCATCTGAGGGCGGTTAAATAGTGGGAGTGTCAAAGCGTCTAACTCAAGTCGAGCCTCTGAAGACGAGCGTAGGCTCAGAAACGCGTCAGGCTTTTAATCGAGACATGAGAAGCTGCAGACTGGGGTGCCGAGATGTCTTTACCCGTTTGAAGCAAGGGCTGCTGGATGAGTGCATCCTTAACCTGTGGGTAACTCGGAGCTTTCATTTGCACGCGGCAGCCCAGCCGCGAAGGGTGCACCCCCCCGCGGAAGATCCATGGGGGTCACGGGTCGGAAGTCGCCGAACCTGTTGTGAAGCAGCAGCCAAGGGATCTATGGACATCTGCATCCCGGGGCCCATCCAGGGCTATGAAATGGCAGAACACGCACCCATACAGGGAAGAGACACGAACTACAAGTCCCACAAGGCAGTGCGTTCCAACTCACACGAGTTCGCTCATCTGAGGGCGGTTAAATAGTGGGAGTGTCAAAGCGTCTAACTCAAGTCGAGCCTCTGAAGACGAGCGTAGGCTCAGAAACGCGTCAGGCTTTTAATCGAGACATGAGAAGCTGCAGACTGGGGTGCCGAGATGTCTTTACCCGTTTGAAGCAAGGGCTGCTGGATGAGTGCATCCTTAACCTGTGGGTAACTCGGAGCTTTCATATATATATATATATATATATATATATATATATATATATATATATATATATATATATAACAGGAACTCCGAAATTCAGCGCAAACCAACAGGAAGCCAAATAACGAAAAATATATATTCGAACAATCCCGTAAATCCACAAGAGATTGGGCACGGACACCACTTCAATTGCTCTAAGTTATTTTATTTTTTTTGCGATTGTGCTGTTATGCCTCGTTTCAGCCAGTTCTGGCCTTGATCATGTATATATGTATGTATACATGTATGTATACATGTATGTGTGTGTGTGTATGCAAAAAGGAATTAGGGAACTCTCTGTAGTTCCCAAGTTTGGGTGGAGGCAAGCTCCTTTATATGGAGTGCTCTACAACAACACTGACAATCTGAATATGCTCACCTCAAATTTGTTTTTATAGCAGAGTTTTTAAGCATGGGATTGACACAGTTCCACGCATACCAATCCTCTGCCATTTCAGCAGCATGGTCTTCAAGCATAGTATTAGCATATTGCCAGCCACACCGTGCTGAAAAATGACAAAAGCCTTTTACAACTCCGGGCACAGTATTACTGCTCTGCATTGGTAAAATACCATCCAAGCAAACCTGGAATGAATAGAAGCAATCTTTGACATGTATGTTGAGGTATAGCTTTGTCCAGACAAAAGGGACCACTCAGTATAAGTCAAGACAATACCCTTTAAGGATTAGAGTGCCACATAAATTGTGGAAAATTGACAACAACAAAAAACAGGGAACTCTGAGTAATCCCCAAGTTTAGGTGTAGAGCAGCTCCTTTATATGGAGCAACCTAAAACACCATCAACACTAAATCTACTCATCTCAAATATCTATTTTTCTAGCAGAGTTTTTACGCATAGGATTAGTACAGTGCCATCCATGCCGAGCTAGAGTGTGAGAAAGCCTTTTGCCATTTTTAAACATACATAACTTAAAAGAAATAACTGGATGGAAGAAGGAATGAGAGAGCACCAGACACTATTTTTAAGCTACTTTT
Organism: Lissotriton helveticus; assembly: GCF_964261635.1. Taxonomy (NCBI): domain Eukaryota; kingdom Metazoa; phylum Chordata; class Amphibia; order Caudata; family Salamandridae; genus Lissotriton; species Lissotriton helveticus. The sequence continues at coordinate 422,457,408 of NC_136069.1, read as the reverse complement.
TAGTTGCTACCTAAAATGGATTAAGGTTGATTCAGCTCACAGCTTAGATGGCTGGGCATTCTGAAGCTTGGTAGTGGCTATGGAAACGGCCCCTCAGCAAAGAAAACCGTTCTTGCTTTGGAAACAGTAGCAAGGGATGAAAGAGGATTTAGTTGGGCAGTAAGAAAATAAGTTGGAGGCCAGGAAACCCTGGATTACTCACAAACTGCTTCAGTACACTTTAGTCACAGTACCAGATCCATCGCCTTGGATGCTAGAGACGCCCAGCCAAACGACCACAACCCGACCCCTAGGGACTTGCTTTCAGAGTGGCTGTCTTAAGCTCACAATGAAATGATGTACTCTTGATTATTCTTTAAATGTAGCAACGCTTTGTCCTCCTTTATAGATTTTGTTATGTACCCAGCAGTATGTAGATAATACAAGCCGCCGCTAGATGGCACCATATACAGGCACAGCCGCGAAAAGTGTTCAAAGACACTGTTTTCCTTTTCAAGGAGGCCCTTGTACACCAAAAATAGGACCCGCCAGAATCACAGCGTTTAAGGGGCCTAGACCCTGAAAAAAAAACGCTCCTGGCAAGTCCTGCCCCCAGGTTGGGGCAGGAAGTACCCGAGAGAAAGATAGTTTAGTGAGTTGAATGCTACTGCTGAGAACTGTGTGCACCCGGCAGCACACAGGGTAGAATACCAGTAGGGCTGAGTCCTCCCGTCATTCTTCTAAAGTTGATAACATTAGTGGTTTTCAGATCCGATTTTTTGTTTGCCCTGAAAAATGACGCGCCCATGTTAACTACTTAATGAACGACCATCTCTTCGGAATATGCTACAGTGTTTTTTTCTTCTTTTTAAATCAAATAACAGCTCTACTGGAGGCAATTTCAGTTACATGATTTACTCCCCTTTCCGTCCTTTGAGCATCTCTAATAAACGCTCGCTAAATTTGGCATGCACAAAGGTATTTTTTTATTTGTCAAGACTGGGAGTCCGTGGTTCACTTTTGTCAATATCATAAGGAAGTCAAAAGTTGGATCTCTCTACTGGTGTTAGATTTGGCAGCAAGTGAGGTGTCTTCGAACGCCTTTCAACCCACAAGCACCCCTGACTTATTGTGAAATTTCACAACATGATCATTACACTTTGCTCTTTGAGGTTGCCTTTATTTATACTTTAAGTTCCCATTCTTATGTGTACGTGGTTGTAGTTTTGGACTGTCTTGTTTTCATTCTTAAGATGATATTCGTTTAAAGTCTGATTTGTGGTGACCTCTTCATATGTGCTCTGCAGTAGGGTTTGATGCAGGTAGGCTTTGAAGGGATTAACTGATTGGCTGAAGTGTAGTAGTTATCTCAGGTACCTGAGATGTTTACAACAAACAGTGTCCTATCACAAATCAGCATTCCCTCGTGATTATCTCAGGTCACAAGCACTATGAGGCAATGTATTGTCAGAGACTCATTGTGTCCCTGTTGTATTGTGATCCGTGATTGTCACTTGTTAGTACGGAGTAGCTCTTTGTACAATGTTAGAGCCTGTGTTGTTTGCTGATTCTTGCTTCAGAGAATAGATTGTTCTAATGTAAATGTAAATGTAAATGTAAAGGAATTTATATAGCGCAAATCACCGAGCGGTTTCTAAGCGCTTGCTTAGGGAACCCGTCCTGGTATTCCCCTGTGTGATAACCCCGGCAGGGTATCCGCAAGGTGAAAGCCAGGCATCCCGCCGCGAGGGGCCGTTGTGGAGATTAAGCAAGCTATTGCCCAGAGTCGCAGAGTGTGAACCCGTGAATCGAGTAGGCACCGGAGCGAGAATTGTCGAGTCCATGGACATTTTAGGACTCAAGACCCCGCCGAGCCGGGAATTGAACCCTGGTCCCGGGCTGACCTCTGCTTCCAGGTCTGCCTCCTCTAACCAGTGAGCCACACTTCTCCACTAATGACAAGCATCAGACGCCTGTCTGGCTTGGGTTTGAATGTCTTGGAAGCATTTTATCTAGCAAGAAACTCTGCAGTAGAGTTTTTAGGTCTGCTTTGACTGTGCTGTTGTGCGGTACCTATTGTTACTAATGCTTTCGAATAAACACAGAGTGGGTATTAGCTCTCACTTTATGCTGTTGGATGTGTTCAGTGTACTATTCTAGTATCTCCCATGTAGTACTTGCATTGCAGCATTTGAGGGAGTGTTTCACTCCTCAAAAGTACACCTAATTATCGAATACTAAATGATTGTCCTCGTGGATGCATTGTATAGAGAAAGGATTTGTTTTTATGTCTGGCCTAGCAACAGCTTTAGCTGTTTTGTCGGTAATGTTTTCCAAAAAATCATAATGTATATATCTATAAAATCTATCTACCTTTATATAGATACATACATAAAGGGGCTTTCGTCAGGCAACTTCATATATAGGTTTATTCGAGTGTCATTTACGTTTTGCTTCCACCTTTGACCGTCTCCATCATCGGACAGTGGGACAGCCCACTCCCGCCATTATTTCTCTGCATTGTGAGTGACAGCAGTTGGCTCTTCCACATCTGTGCATCCTTCTAGAAAATACTCCACTTCATTGCTGGGTTTTAGCGCTTTCACATGAACACTAGATCACATTACACAAAGTCATGTTCATTTTTTTAAGGCACAGGTTGAATAAGTGATTTTACTAATCATAGGATGGTGATTTGAACCTGGTTCCCAGTTCGGTAGCTCTGGCTGCTATTCCACAGCTCCTCCCTCATCTTGACAGGCAGTTGTATATTTTTTTGACTAGAACAGTTCCGAAATGTAATTCCTGTTTGAAAATAATTGGAAGACTGATTTGAGCACATTACCTAAATCCAAAAGCAATTGGCGTGTGCCTTCATCATACTTAGCCAGGAACTGACGTGCTTCAACACAGACTCCATAGCCAAACCTGGGCGGTGGAGCCCCATCTTAGGGCAGTGCTTTAAATGGGCCCAAACTCACCGGTACTGAGTTCCGGCACGTCCATTTGTTCCTCGTTGAGTACTGGAACTTCTCCTCAGTCAGGGAGAATACCAGTACATACGGGCCTTCTTAACAGCATTACAAGCCCCCGGGCAAAGCAGTGCACTGGACCTTGCCTACACAACCACTCACAGGAATAAAAATGTTTAACAGAAAATGAGTGTTAAATTCTGGTCTGCATGGGGCCCCCAGGCAACTGCCCAGAGTGCCCATGTGTTAAGTCGGCACTGCCGATACTCTATGGTCAGGGTACAAGTCGTAAAAAAAGAAGTGGGGGGACGCTGTCACCGGAAGTGACGTCACGACAGGAAGTGATGTCACCAAAGGTGCCGAGCTCCTCGTCCCAGAGAGGCCAAAGAGTGAAGTCCAGCTGTTTGGCAGGGGGGACGGCGTCCCCCCGGTAAAATAAGTGGGGGGACGCTGTCCACCTGCGTGGTACCCCGACTCGAGCCCTGTCTATGGTGGGGGAAACAGTAGCCAGGCTCCTGTTACATATGTGTAGCAACGCAGGCCAGGTGCTACTCTGCAGCTTCTGAGGTGGCCGCCATTGAAGCCCTGTATGTATGGCACTGACAGCCAATCACAGGGGCTTTGGAAGCGTCCATTGCGGATCGGGTCCGAAGCAAAACAAAACCTACAGAGGTTGTCTGTGCGCCTAGCTTCTATCACTCTTTTGCTGCCCACACTGATTGTCAGACATTCAGCAATAGCGTGCGGTACCTTATTATAAGTAAATGCGCACGCCAACTTTGGCGCTTCAGAAGCTTTGAGCAGCGAACATACCCGTATCCAGAAAATCTCTTGGTCAGTGCTTGTTTTCTTTATTTTGTGCCACAAGCAGGTAGCACTACCCACCTGCTTGTAAATCCCAAATTAGTGGAATTTGCGAGAAGCTGTGCTGGGAACACAATATGAGGAACCCATTAACCACGTGCCTAAAAAACAAATTAACGTGCCCTTGTGTAATGCAAGTGGTGCTCATTTAAAGCACTCCAATGCCCTTAGGCCAAGTTCGCGCTATGCACCTGCAAAAAAACAGACGCACCTGCAGGAAAAAAAAAACCTACTCTTTCATTTTGAACGTGCCGAAATGGAGTATACAATATTTGATCGGTACTTATTATTTTATGGCCATCCACACCTCAAGCTACACTTAGTACTTGTTATGCCTCACTGAAAAACACGTTTTTTGAGCCTCTTCTGAATTCTTCTGTAGCGGCGCATTTGAATGACATCATCATGGCTGCGGGGCCTGCACCTGACCTTCCACCCAGATTGACAGTGCACAGACAGTCCAGTCAGGCCCGGCCTTTTCAAACATTCATAAGCGTGTAAGGCAGGCGAAGGTTTCACAATGATATGAAGAGCGTCTGTACTCAGACTGAGCAGGAAGGTGATGCCAGGGACCATAATAAGACTGACAGAAAAAGTCCGTGTAAAGCAGGACTAGAAGAATGTTGCATTTTTAAAAACGAATTCCGTGCATCATATGATGGGCATATGCGAGTGTCTGTGCGGGTGTGCGTTTACTTTTGTCTTGAAGGGAGTGTGTGTGACAGAGGTGCGCTATCAAGTGCTTGATAAAACAAGTTCGTTTAGCACTTTGCAAATCATAAAAAGTACATCATAATTGCAGTACATGTTTAAATCGCAGTATATAATACAGATAAAAATTGATTGACTTTAAAAACTATGGATAAAAACAATTATGACAATGTGTACAGAAAGGTATAAAATCATGAGGATTGTAGCTCAAACTGTACAGCGAATTTTCAAACATGATTTCAAAAAACAAGCTACACATTTAGCGACATTTTGTGAATCTAACGACTGCAAGGCCAGATAAGCTGGGCTACAAGTTCTCAGGCCCATTGCACGAAGAAGGGGGATAATCCAGCGCTTGCGAGGTTGTTCGTAGTATCGGCAGAACAAAGTTACATGTAATGTAGACTGAGATGATATCCCATCACACGAGCATTTGATCAAATCATGGGACCAGTTTGCTTCAGTGGGGAAGGTAACAAGACGGAAGAAGGAATTAAAACGAAACCTGGTTAAGACAAACTTTTCATAGTTGGATAGGAAAAAAGTTAAATATGGTTGAATACCAAAAGTGGTCTGGACCATTAAAATTTGCACATTAGTTGGTTTAATTACTTCTTGAGAAAGCCGCAAATCTCTGAGATGGTTTAAACAGAGATTTTTCAGTGCACTCCTAGAAATATCTGATGTTGAGGTGGGCTCAGAGAAGTAGGATGTGCAATTCAAATCCTTTAGAAAATTGGAGACATGAAAGAGCCAGGGAATTTTGCTCCAACAATCCAAGGATAAACAGTCAGATATTAGTGAGCGGGTTAAATGGCATTGTGGTTTAACAACTTAATGTATTTCAACAAAGCGTGCAAACTTTTTTCTAACTGCAATAGAGTTCTGTACAGCAAAGGCTGCTCACACATGCGCATAATGAACATAAAACATGCATGAACTAGCGATAGTACCTCATATATTAGGTCTGAGAAGTAACTGTAAAGGGATGCACAGCGCTCAGAAAACTCCTAACTAAATAAATAAATTGGTGCAACTAACAATGAAAATGCAACTCTCTATTAACTATGTGGTATATAGCCTATATATTCATTCTTACATCCCAGGGTCAGCAATATCCCTTTAAGAAAACAATGTAGCAAGAAGTTTTGTTAATACAGACATCAGGTGCTAGGTTAGGGTGCTGCATTAATGCAGCTGTGCAATCACAGGCCACATCCTTGCACACAAAGACTGCAAAATCTATTTCCTCTGAAGTAAATTTATGCTTATACGTTTGCTGCTTTTTAATTGCAGCCCGGTGTGTCTGAAAAAGTGGTTATTTATTGTGTGTATGTAGAAGTCAAGTCAACAATATATTTATTTAGATCATAATCTTTAAACAGGTGCAAAGGCATAGCTACTAGTTTAAAATATTCTACAGACAAATAGTAAAAATTATTACAGATAAAAATGTTCCACTACAGGTTAAAAATCTTACACACACTGTATACATATCTTAAAAGCAGACACCAGTAAAATATCACTTTCTTAGGCAAATCCTTACCCCTTAAGAATTATTATTACATAAAAAACAGCCTTTTTCTCTTAGACAAGTTATATAATTCATTTATTTAAAAATTTCTAAAAATTACTCCTGGCTTATTTGGAATCTCTGGACTACCTTTATGTACTTCCCTAGAGCAATAGCGATTTCGATAGAGGGCATTTCTGTTAGAAGGTTGACCGCCTGTGCCCTTGTTCTTATATCGTATTTTAGAAATATTGGGCGCAGCCACAATTTACGCTGTTCTAATATTGTTAGGCAGTCAAGAAGGATGTGCACTAGATCTCCTTTGGTGCCCAAGCTACACCTACAACACCCTTTATGGTCTAACATTTTCGATTTAAGGTCTTTATTTATCAACCACGGATTGATCCCAATTCGCATCCTTAGTATCTCCTGCCTATACCAGCGATTCGGTAGGATATCCAAGTAAGGGAACCAGTTTTCCTTTGACCAAGAGTGCATCATAAATTCTACAGATTTTTTCTTAGCCAGGTCCTTCTAGATACTTCTTGCCCGTTAAATTTCAGATCACTCTTAGTACAGACTATTTGTTGGGTTTCTTGGCACATCTCCACTTTTAGCCCCTCACAGGCCTGCACCATTCTTTCCCTTCAAGCTTTTGCCCATTTTAGGTTACTGATTTGGATCTCTTTCCTACACCATTGTGCAACTTTTTGGCCTTTTTTATTTTCCAATCGTTTCCAAAATCTGATTACCGCTGTTTGTACTTGTACCCCCCAAGACTTTGTTCCTGTTTCCGTTCTTATTGCTTGGGCCATTGATGATTGGGGGAGGGCTAAAAGGCTTTTCAGGCATTTCCCTTCCTCCAGGTCCCAGACTCCCTTACCGCTCAAATAAAGGATTTCTGCGCCGTAGAGGACTTGCGGGGGTATCATTGCACTAAAAGCTTTTAGTAATGGACGGTGAGACATATCCCATAATCCCGGTTAAACATTTTTAGACCAAAGATTGATGTGTGTGCTTTTGCTTTTTGGACTTCCAAATGAGTATGCCAGTTTAGTGTCTTATCGAACCACACCCCTAGGTAACGATATTCGTTAACCGTTTCCAGTTTAAGATCGCCTAAGAACCAATTAAACTTAATTGCCTTTTTACCAAAGCATAACATTTTTGTCTTGTCTAAGTTTACTATTAAAAATTTCCTATCACAGTATTCACTAAAAGATTTCAGCTTTCTTTGGAGACCTGTCTCAGTCTGGTCTACTATTACCAGGTCGTCTGCATATAAAAGGCAGGGCACCTTTTTTCTGTCCATTCTGGGGCTTGCACTACCCTCAACCTCTAGACAGGCGGGTAGATCTGACAGGAATATAGAGAATAACTGTGGGGCCAGAACACAGCCCTGTCTCAGGCCATTTACAATAGGTATTTTTTGTGTTAATGACCCTTCAGTATCCCTAATTACTTGCGCCCAATTACCTCGGTGTAGTTCTTTTATTATAGTCAGTAAGTCTTTGGGGATATTTTAATTCGTGAGAGTTTCCCATAAGCAGTCCCGATTTACTGAGTCGAACGCTGCTCGGAAATCAACGAAACAACAGCAAAGCTTGCCATTTTGTTCCGTTGACTTCCTTGCCATTGCCCACAGTGCAAAGCAGTGGTCTATCGTGGAGTGCCCCTCTCTGAATCCTCCCTGTTCAATGGGTACGATTGAGAACTCCTCGACCCATGCATTTAGTCGATTTAACACAATTTTTGAGAATACCTTCTCTCCTACATCTAGAAGGTTAATCAGTCTGTAATTTTGTGGTGCGTCCATACTACCTTTTTTATGGATTGGCCTGATTACAGCGCCCTTCCAATTCAGTGGCATTATGCCTTCTGATAGTATTAAACGGAACATCTGGGCGAAGAGTCTTGCCGACCACTTTAGCTCTGACTTTAATATTATTGCAGGGAGATTATCAGGGCCTGCCGCACGAGTTAGCTTCAGTTCTCTTATTATGTTTTCTACTTGCTGTTCGTTGAAATCTAATTTGAGATCTTCCGATATTTCCTGCCACATTTGGGGCTCTATGTCTCCTTGGGGATCTCGTGCCCCAAACAATTCCCTTAAGTACTCCTCCCAGGCTGCCTCACTAACGACACATTTCATTTCTCCGTCTGTTGGAGCGGACGCTGCTTTTACCATTTTCCAGAATTGTCTTAGGTTTTTATCTTCAATTGATTCTAACAAGTTTAACCAACATTTCTCTTTGTATGACCTTTTTGCATCAGTAACCATTTTTTTAAATTCAACTTCCAGCTTATTTAAGTATTTTTGTCTCTCTTGGTTGAAATTTTTCCTTTGACTTCTTAATACTGCCCGTATCTCCCTTTTTTTAAAATTAGCAGTCGATAGAAAACCATTTCACTCGGCTAACCGGGATTTTTGTACCATTTCTTTTATCCTTTTTTAGTTCTATCCTTAGGCACTGAACTACTTGGGCTATCTTCTCTATAAACCATTCCAAGTTTTTACTCCCAAGATCTTCTGGTTCAACTTTAAGTTGAAAGCCTTTAGTTTTTCCTGATACTCCTCCGTTAGTCTTGTCGTCATACATTTGGGGTAGTCAACTTCTTGTGGAATCACTTTGTCTCTGGGCACCTTCCTTCCCCCATGTATCGTTAGATGCAGTGGATTATGGTCACTGATTTCACTTTGATGTATCTTGAATTCCCGTACTAGAGGGAAATTCCAGGCTAATATAAAGATGTAATCAATTGGACAATTTTGTGAACCTATTTTGAAGGTCTTCCCTGCCGGGCAGTCTGTTTTAACTCTGCCATTTAGGCAGAGAAGACCCCTTCCTCCTAGAAAATGTACTAATTCCATATCCTGTTTCGAGGGATCACATACTGGGAAACTAGCATAGTTTATTCCATAGACATCCAACAATTCTTTATTCCAGAGATCGGCCTTCTTTGGGTATAGCTTATGGTTAAAATCCCCCATAATTATCAGTGCATCTGAGACATATTTTTCTAATAAGGAGTCAATGTCCTCTTTAAAATACCCCACCTCAATAACATACTCTGCCGCATTATCCCACTGCATATATACATTTATAACAATCAACATTTTATATTTCTTTTCCAAGATCAGTAGGTCTAATCTACAAGCCAATAGCCATTTACATTTCATTTTTAACGGTGTTACTTCTCTTAGTACTTTTATTGAAACAAGGGTCATTATCCCCCCGATGGGCGACCAAATCTTTTTCTCTTGGCCGGTCGATTTAGTTGTAGGTAACCCTCGATGAATGGGGTTTCGTCGCATATCCAAGTCTCTTGTAGGCAGGCAAGTTCCACTTTATTCACTACTTCCTTTATATGCTCTTGTTTTATCTCATTGCCTAAGCCATTTACATTTCATGTCAAGAGACTTAGACTGTGCGACACCCTCCATCCTATTCTACCTCACTTAGGCCACCATCTTCAGCCCTTTCCTCCATGTATCTCTCGGAGGGTTCTCCCACGTAACTTCTTTGGCTCCAGTTATCCCATGAGTCATCCTTTCCTGTATTATTTACCACTATATTCAGGCGGCTATCATCTTCTTCGTTATCTCTTAGTAACTTCACTGGTCTCCGCCATAGACCTGCATGGCACTTTAGGAAACTACTTCCTGAGAGGCCATTTACTTCCCTCTCTGGTATTACCCTTATTCCTACTTAGGTTATCTCACTAGTAGCTTTTATAATTGCCATTTTTACCAGGTCCAAGTGAAGTAGTACTTTTGTTATTTCCTTGCCATTTTTATTCTCTATGAAGCCCACCTGCCTCAGGTCTTTTGTGCCAATCCCACTCAGGCTTCTGCATTTGGCAAAGGAAGTCAAAATCTGTGCCCTATTTAGTGGGTTCATTTTCCTCAATTTCTTTCCCCTTTGACCCGCTTGCACCGATTCCAGGTACACCCATTTATTGTTTTCCACCTCTAATACTTTCTTGGGGGTTTCGGGTTTTATCTGACTACCCTTTGACCTCCCTGGGGGCCTCATTTTATTTCCACTCCTAGTAGATCTTGGTGTTGTGTATTTTCAACTGAGCTATCAAATCTTTGATGGATTTGGGGTTGTTCCCCTGGGGATGCGTTTACTCTCTGATTTACAACGTGGATTTTTGGGGGTTTCTCGTTTAAACCCTTACTACTCTGGCTCTTCCTTGGTACCTTTGGAGTGTTTTTTGTTTTAATCTCTGATTGCGGGGGTCTAATCGGTACATAGGTCAGGGCAGAGGCATTTAGGCTTGACTGTACCTCGCCCTCCGGTTTCTTCCCTTATCCCTTTATTGTTGTTTTGGGGGCCCGCTTCTTACCTGCCCTACTTTTAGTGAGGACCCTTACATGTTCACAGCGCCTTTTTATCAGCATTGGGTGTTTAGAGATATATACATTATCTAATGCATCAGCAGATTCACTCACTATACTTTGTTCTGTGGGCTGGGGGGTAGCTACTGGTCTTAACATGTGTGGCATTTGGCTCTTAATTCCCACCAACTCCTCTTCAATCTTTTTTAAGAACAATTTTTGTGCTTTTAAAACTCAATTGTTCAACAATGTTACTTCTAGGATTCCTTGCAGTGTTTTCTGTAACATCAATAATAAGTCCATCATGGAGGATGTGGGTGTTGCGGAAAGGTCCGAGTCCTGTGGATTGTTTCTTTCCGAGGTAGCTTGACTTCCAGTTCTTACAACGTCCTGCTGGGTTATATTTTTTTGGCCATTTAGATGTTGCAGAACTTGGTCGGGTGCAGCCCCCGAGACAAAACTTGGGCTCTGACTTTCATTTCCCAATTGCCCTTCATTTTCTGAAGTTTGCAGAGAAAACATTTTTGGGGATGATGAGAGACGTGGTGCTGCTATTTGAAGATTTTGGCTCAGGAGGGTGAGGTTTATCAGTATGGGGTCCCCCATTTCTTTTTTAATTTCTTCTTCTGGGGGCACTCCCATATCTTTCCCTGTCTGGCTCTCCTCCTCAACCCCCGAGTTTTTTCCGTTCTCAGCGCGGTACTCCTCCTCATTTTCCAAATGTATTACCGGCGGCTCTGTAGTTTTGTAGTGTTTCCCTACAAAGTCCTTTATAGATTTAGAGGCGGCCGTGCTATCTTTCCGATTAGATGTTGAAGTGCAAACCCTTTTGGCTAGAGGGACGTGTTTAGTGGCCCTTTTAACTTTCCTCTTCTTACCTCGTCCCTTACTATTGTCCATGGCGGAAGCCTGGCTTTCCTGGCTCTCTTCCAGGGACCTTGATCCCTCCATTAACTCACTCCTCCCTGGGCTTTCTTGGAAAGCTTCCTTGCGTAGTTTTTGCTTTCTTTTCGGGGCCATCTTTCTTTAGTTTTTGTGATGCTTTTATCTCTGGTGTTGCTGCAGTTATTCTACCGCGGTTCTGCAGTCGTTTTTACTGCTGTTGCGTCCGAGGTCTTTACATGACAATCGGCTCTGCTGCTCTGCGCTCGACTATCGAGGCTGCGCTTCTCTGCTCTCCTCCCTCGTCCTCATGTCGCCTGAATGGCTAGGCTGGCTAGGCAACAACAGAGCACCATGTGTATGTAGAAGGATTTCATTCAGTGGGGTAACATAGGCCCCCCGCAGCCACTGCAGGGCATGGGGGCCCGAGCTCAAGGGCATCCCACCAGCATGGCACCCTGGCCTGAGAGCTCCTGATTGAGTCCGGAGGGAGGGGGCCCTCCATGTACCTTGCAGGGGCCCCCTCAAGTTTTGTTACGCCACTGATTTCATTATAAACTCACTGATTGCAGTGGTGGTCAATATGTACTTCAGGTCAGAGAATGTTCATTGTTTGAGAGCAGTCTGTATATGATAGGAACTTAACTCAAGGGCTCGGTGTAGTGAGTTGGGTACAAGAAACATATTCACCACCCAAAAAAATAAATACCTATCACTGCTAGCTTTTCAATTGCAATATATAAACTAAAATTGTGAACTCTGTTCTTGGAAGGGCTGGGATGTAGTCTCCACAACCTAGGCCTGCAATCTCCCCCTTATATGATATTTCTGTTCCGGAGTGTGTAGAGTAGTATACAACATATCCATCTCTGTATCATCATACACAGATTAACATCGAGAATATCTTGATTTCATTGGGGGCTTGCAACATGCTGTGCTCCTAGCCACGCCCATAGTCCATTCCACAGCTGAATTTGATGAGTGCCTGCACTTATTATTTTTACCCATTTAAAGCCTTGTCTTAGGGCCAGTATTGTCAGTGCACCTGGTTCTTCTCTGTTGACACACATCTGCGGAAAAACAGAGGCTTGTCTACAACCCAAGCATCCTTTTGTAAGATTCCTACCATTAGTATGTATGTTCATGTACAGACATTTGTAGGTCTGATCCTTCCCAGAGAGCAACAGGAGTGCAGTGGTGGAGGACTGGTGCCCTGAATTAGGATTCAGTATCGTTTATAATGAAGCAGGTAGTTGTGGTTGGGACATCATATTCTTCGAAGATGTGGTGCTGTCTGAATAGGTGGGGCTTCAGCTCCTTTCTGAATTGTAGGGCGGTTGGATATTTCTTATACTCACTGGATGTTGTGCCAGATCCTAGAGCAGTAGGCGGAGAAGGCTTGTCTTTTAGTTTTGTCTTTTTTGTTGTTGTAGTTTTTGTTTTCAGTCTTGTAATGTCCTGGCTTCTCAGTTCTCAATGTCTCATGATTTCTGACATTCGGTACAGTTAGTACTGAATCTTCTAGAAGGTCGGCACGTGCATTCTTACTATACTACATGCCTTGTTGAGAGTAGAGGTTACTTTATCAGGTTGCACAGGTGAAAATGTGATGATTTACCTCCTGTTCTCACTCCTAAAATGATATATTGGTGTAAAATGAGACTCTCAGGTTCGCCATCTTCTCTTTCCACTCTAGAGGGGGATTCTAGGAAGTTCCTCATGGTAGAAATCTCAAGATGGGTGCCTTTTGGGATCCCTAGACTTGGACCTCTGCTGTGGCCAGAGGCTTGTGAGCTGAGCCTCAGATCCTATGTGATTTGATAAAAATGACGGTCCCTCTGTGCTTTCATTCAGAGTCTGGACACCTGGCTGGGCTCTGTGCAAAAGAGGGGGCGCTCTCTTTTCGAGGTGCAGCCGGAGCAGCATCAGGTACACGGTCTGTATAAGAAAAGGTGGCATTATGCCTCTCATAGAATACAAATCTATGCCCCCTGTGGTACAGAGGGCACAGAACTTCTGGACTAGAGGCACACGTGATCATTTGAGTCGTGTGATTGACAAGCAATCTATACTAGGGTTCCTGGTACCTAATGGTATAGTTATATATATTATTATTATTAATATTATATATATATATTACTGTAATGTTCTGGTCTAATTGTTAGTGTCACACACAGGCACTGAAGGCACTACAGCTTGCTTAGAAGGGTTGTTCTTTAATTTGGCACGATTCAGAACTCAAGAGAGCATCACGTTTGTGCAATTAATGTAATATCTAAAAAATACAAAGTAAAAAAAATATTGTAAGCTCCTATCTCTTATTATGTCAGAGCATTATGAGAAATATAGATGAATACAGTGTTAAAGGTTATATCGGCCTGAAATAATCGAGGACCCAGCGCCTGCATGCCCTCACGGGTGACAAGAAGCGCTCTACAAATCTACTGATTGATTGATTTTTTAAAATATTTTGTTGACTCAAAGAAATCGAGTGTCTTTTAGAGTTCTGCAGAGTAAAAGCTATGTCATTATTTGGCGGGGTCCCTTACCTGTCGAACTTGAGAGTCACCAATTCTGTTCAGGAGTGGATCAACTAGCGGGTTTGTGAGGGCGTTAGTATCTTTTGCCCCGGCAGCCTATGTGCCGGGTAACAAGGCCAGGAGTCCCACTACTGGTTGTCCCAGTGCAGCTTGGTAGAGCTGGGCAGAAGATACAAGCAAATACCCTGACACTTATGGAGAAAGCCCCTTGCACGTTAGGGCCATTTTTTAAAACACAATTCGACTTTGGGAGATTGTTGAAGAACAACTATAAAATAATGCAGAGCAAGCAGGAAAACCTGGTACCCACTCACTATAAAGCTGTGATTCTCAATGGTGAATGCACTAGGCTTAGAAATCCCCACCAGGCATGTGAGGATTGCCCACCTCTCTAGCTATGTGCATACCTTTGCATGCCCGGGTGGTGCCTCGTGCATGTGCATGAGTCTGCATACCCGGGTGCCTTGTGTGCGATGCCAGTACATAATTATTTGCCAGCAGGCCACATGTCATATGGGTGGCTATTAGCTAGCCCTGCTTTTTCAGCGAACACCTCTAACAATGCTGGACTTTGTAGACTTTCTGTATCCGGCTTCAGTATTGACCTACAAATTCAAGCATGCTTATCGTTTTTTTTTTATAAAAGAATAAAACTCACTGAATATCATTGTCACCTCATTGGGCTAGTGCCCAACTTTGTACATGTATCATGATGTTTCGTACCTCGCTGCTCAATAGAAGGTCCAGTGGGCATGAGAGCGCAGAGCTATGAGGGACATCAATAGCGTGACACACCTGAACATTAAATTTTTTACAATCTTGAAGAAACCATTAAACAAATCGGAATAGTTTTTTTCAACAAATATCAGACTTTTTGTACCCAGTTCTTTGAAATATTCAGAATAGTAAAACCATAGATTTACTCCTACATTTGTAGTGCATTTCTGACTTTTTTGGAATTCACATAGGATTCAGAGAGTACTCCTGGAAAGCTGCAAAAGTCAGAGATTAACTTGAATTTTACTGTGAATTCCAGGTTCCTCCCGTATGAAGGTATTTTCACACATATAAATATAACCTGTGTACGTGTATGCATTCATAAATACTTAGCTGTGGTGCAACTGCACTTTGAAAGTGAAAAAAAAATCTTTGTTGCCAAACTGTTTTCCTGTGGAAAAAATACTTCTTCTATAACCTCACCAATTTTCATTCAGGATGCACTTTTACTCCTTACCTGGACAGGTGTAAATCTATGACAATATCCAGAATTGGGACTGTGCATAGCGCATTCCTTATTCTAACTGTGAAAGCCAGCAAGCAGACAGGATTGTTGATGTTCGCCTACTTTCTAAATTAACCTCCGCTGAAAACATCATCCTAGCTAGGAGTACATTTATGACTATATTCAGAATCAGACCTTGTTCTAATTGTGAATACCAGCAAAAACACACGAGCGTTTCCCCTGAAAATGCCCGCTTTCCAACCACCAATGTGAGCAGATCAGCCCACAGGGGTAAGTAAATAGCTTTGCAGGTGTATATTATTTTATGTGACCTCTGGTTAACCTATGGCTTTATGAATTGGCAGGTCATTACTATTGAATCAAAAACACAAAAGTACCCCTGTGTCTACAACAACCGGAAGGGTGCTAGTGAAGTGTCTCTTTTAAAGGACGGTTTATTTTCCTTCATCCTCCCGAAGGTGGCATGCTTCATCATAGGGAAACCTCCTTGTATTATGAACCTAATCGTAATGCAGGCTCCAACCCCCTCTGTGAGAAGAAGGAGCTCAGGGATGTTTTATTTGACAGAGAGAGGTATGCTAAATACCTTAGGTGAGCAGGTTGTGTGGTGAGGGACGCACCACAAAGATAAGTGTGAAGTAAAACAAGTTCCAGGGTACACAACGGACTTTATTAGGGCATCCCTAGACCAAGATTAAAAACTAATTATATCAGGAGAGGATTAGACCTGTCATAGAGTGCAGTATAGGTCGACATGTTTCAGCCTAGTACCCTCATTAGCGGTATGGGGGCCTTCTTCAGGACCTCATGAATGTTACTACAAAAGCATGTAGTATAATTTGAAACAAAATAAAATTGTTTATATACAGAACGAGTGGTTACTATTGAATCCCCTGCTACATCTTGATTAAAAACTGTTTCGAAAGAATCAAGTGATTCAGAAAGGTATTTTCCATTTTGAATATGTTTTATTGTAAAGGCTGGTGTCAGCTTCAGGGAGCAGCAGACACTGCCTCCCATTCCATATGTTCTCGTTTAAGAGCCTCTTCAGTGTGCCTGGATAAGTTGCAGGTCTCTTGGCGCCCATTCTCCCTGTCCACTTGTCTCCTTCCTCATTCTATGTCAGACCTGTTTTATGAGTCTGTAACACAAAACACCTGGCGCAGCCTTGCACTTCCCAGCACTTGACCCTGTGGAAAAGCCAAATTCACTTCTCTTTCAACCAGTCACATTCGTGTTCCTCGCATCAGTGCTTGGATAAAGGTCACAGAGGGGAAGGCATCAGTGTTTTATTTGTGCTCTGTTAGTGAGTGAGAACATGAAATGTGTCTCGTTGCTGGTGGATAAGTGAATCCAGCTTTGGCTTGGGGAAGTCTGTGTTAGCATTTGAATTTGGTTGGCTGATTTAATTGATGTAATTTATGCAAGGCGACAGGGAAGGAATTACAAGTGTATACCCGACTGAGGAGCCCTAATAGGGGCAAAGCCAGTCCTGGGTTGCTTGTAATCTGGTTCAGGGAGGACCTGGCCTGGCAGTTCAGGCTGGGCTGGTCACCTTGTGTGAATCGAATAAAGATGAAATTGAATTGAATTGACTGGTCCCATTGGATCCTTTAGTAGGGTCCAAGGGCCCCTGGTCTCCCTCAAGAAGGGTCTGAGAAAGACTATGAAGCACTCATTTAGTGACAACTGAGTCAGGAATGTGCATCCTCCTTGTGGGACTTTTCTAAGGGACCCGACTCTACAGACTCGAGGTGTCCACTGCTACGTGGACTTTCACGCAAGGAATTATGTTGTGCTATGGGGGAACTGTGAGCTGGTCCACAGTACACCACCAGGTGGGTGCTTACTCATCCCAAGACTGTGTGGCAAATGGCTGGGGAAGAGAGGTCTTGATGACTGCCCTCAAACAGGTGATGAGGTTGCCACCATGTCCGCTACCTGGGAGTCCAATATAAAATGAGGAGAAGCTTTCGCCTGCTCATCACACATTCATCCAGAAGCTGGATGGAGGCAACTTACCAGGTTTGTCTTTAACTGATAAGCTGGAAAGTGGTTTGGGTGTAATGAAGTAGTCTTCCTGTCTTACTCCTTAATCTCCAGCCCGTGTGGGAACCAGAACTCCACGGTCGTGTTCCTATGGACTGCCACTTGTGAAACACTATTAGAACAAGATGTAACGTGCGGACATGCAAATCTAATTCTCATGAGAAGAAGTGAGAAAGATGGGAATTCCAAAGTTCTGTGTTTCGATGGTTAAGTTCGACCTGAGAAGTGTAGCTGTCCCTTAACAAGCAGCTCTGCACTCTGCTGTCAGTCACTGCAGAAAAAGGATGTAGTACCACAAGACCACAGCACAGATCTGAGAGAGCTTCACTGGATAATGGTTGAAACCATGAATACGTTTAAATTAGAATGTCACAATTGCAGTGCTCTTCACTTAAAATAAAAAAATCTACAGAACAACCTTGCAGCTCAATATGGAATTCCTTTGCCACAGGATTGCAAACTCACTGACTCTGTGCCCTTCAGCGGTAACTTAAATGCATTCCTCATTCATGGTTTGTTCACAAGCTTACATGACTGCCCAGAACTGTTTGCCTCATTCTTCGGTGTTCACAGCGACTCCCTTCCCTCTTTCCCATCAAACCTTCCCTCTTTTCTCTGCTGGTCCTTTGCCTTCACTCTTCATCCAACTTCTGCTTTCCTTTGAAACCAAATAAAATTTTAGTGGTATGTAATAGTCCTTGTTTTGGTCTCAGTATAGTGCTCTAATGCCCTCAGTTGGAATCCACGCAATAAGCAGCTAATGAATTACAAGTGTTGGCATAACCAATAGGTCTTGCCTTATTCACCTATTTGGCTTTGCCAGTGCTTTTTGCCAATGCTGTGCAGCATCCGCAAAAAGCAAAAAAAATTCTGGCAATGTTAAACAGCATCAAATGAAAGAAAAGAGGCATGAAGGCAGGAAGGAACATATGTGATCACGTAGTAACAAGCATGCATGTTCCTACAGAATGACGTCGGTGACCTGGGCATTGGGTCTTTAATAAGTCTTTAAAGATAATAAATTCCCTAGTCTTCTAATTATTTATTTCTTGTAGAGTGCTCACTGACACACTTGCCACTCTTCTAAGAGCCTTTTATTATTTGTAAAAATTACCTGACTTCCGTGCTTAATTTGAGCTGGTGGTTTCCGGTGCTCGCACGAGAACTTAATGGTCAGCTCCGGCTCTAATAACAGTCCACCACATGGTGGTGCTGTCTGTTTAATTTTGAGATGGTGCACAACACCCATGCTTATTGAGTCAAACCTCATTGAAAATTAATAATACCAGCCTCACACGTCATTTGTGTGGCCTGAAATAGTCTGAATTCACACACTCGTAGGAGTGCGACGGTTAGGTGTTATGTTGGTACGATCATTGGCAGCGCAGGCAGAGGCAATGCGTCGTGCAGGCTGCAGCGGCTTTCTGAGAAGGGCCCTGGCACTCAATTCTTTATATATTAAGCACTGCCTGAAGTCATATCCTATTCTGGTTGCCCCAGCCAACGAGTGTTGTTTTGTTGATTTATAATGTATGTTTGTTTTTGTCTTATGACGCATCTTTTCTTGCAAAAGCAACATTTCCAAAATGTTGCATTTGTATACTGTGCAACAGAACATGTTAATTTGGTGAAGTTTGCTCCTCAGAATATACGTAACAGCAGGCTTTCGATTGGTAATTCAGAGTACTAGTTTAGTTGTAGAAAGACCGAAAGACACAAATCAATTTGCACCTGAGTGCATGTAAAAGCAGGAGGCGAAAATATGGACTAGTGTCTAAAATGCAGGCTGTACAACTAGTAAATCCGGGTTGAAATCCCACATTTCCCATTTGATAAAACTGTGGCCCTGAGCAGGCCACATTTCCTTCAACTGAAAAATCCGTGGAAGAGGCTCGGTTCACAGAATGTGCCCCATTAACAAAACCCTGCCTTTTGGGCACGTCAGCATCACTTAACGGTGTGTTAATTCAGATCAGATGTCAATGCTATACATCAGGTTTTTATCGCCAGTATAAAATTAGCAGATACAGCTAACCAATCCCACCTGGTTATCTATGTTCTATAAGATTCTTTAAATGACTCGGAGGGGAGGGGCGCACTCTTGAAATAGGCGCCAAGTAAAACAGATGGCCCTGACGCGATATAATTCTTATTTATTTGCAAACGAGGACATTTCTTTTTTTAATTCCAATCGACAATGGAGAAAACATCATATTAAATCGCAAACAGCACTCGGCCGCTTAAGTTCACGGCTGTCAGCTGCCCAGGGCGACATTATATTGGCCCCTGGACAAAGGCGCCCCATTCCCGTCAGGGACCCCGAAGGAGCCGAGCGCCAGTTTTATGAGCCACAGAATAGAGTTCGCCACAATGGCCGTTCCCAGGGGCCCCCAGCGCAGCTGCGAAAGGAGGTCTCCCCGTGATGAGGGCATGGAGATCACAGAAGCAAGGGTCAGGCGTTTCCAGGCCGCGCTTCTTTTCAGCCGGAACTATTTCTAATAAATATTTGATGGTGGTGAACGTACTTCCCGGACACGCGTTTATGTTTATATCTAAAAATTCTTCCATTCATCTGATTGCCAAATTGTTAATGCGCAGTCAGTGACATCATCACGTATATTTGCGCCGAAAACGGACAAAGGCAAGCGCACCACATACAACTGTTTGTTTAAAGCACCCTTTGACCCAAGAGCTGAGGACAGAGCAGACCCCGGTGAATAGTTCTGAGGCAATCACCCCACTTCACCCCCCCCCCCCCCCGAGGTCCCCCCTCCCAAAAAAAAACGCTTCACTTGTAAAACCCCTCTCCATGACAGCCGTACCCCATCTTGAGGACATGGTTATTATTCGTACTCTTTGGCAACGAGGCATTCACTGCAGACTGTCAGACCACAACAAACGCCGCTTGCATACCCACTTGTCTGGTAGTGATTGGAGGTGCTTTCTGCCTCATGGCGGGGCTCCACGTCAGAGACCTGGTTGGTGACGTCGCCCTTTCTGCTTAAGACAACTGAATAAAGATATTAAAAATGCATTTAACATTTGACTAGAGTGCCAAACTGCTTCTTACCTCAGTATACAGAACAGTTAAGTTTGCAGTCCTGTTTAAGAAAATGCAACTCAACAGTATTGAATCGACAAGCACGTGCCATGGTTGTCATGTTTGTGGAGAGGTGGGCGTGGCCCCACTAGTTAGCATTAAACTATAACAGGCCAATCAGTGAAGACGTGGACCGAACTAGAAGTTAAAGTGCTCCTCTTCAAGCTGAAAGCTAGCCTGACTTCCATTGATACCAAAATCATAGTGGAACAAG
Source organism: Lissotriton helveticus (assembly GCF_964261635.1). Lineage (NCBI taxonomy): Eukaryota > Metazoa > Chordata > Amphibia > Caudata > Salamandridae > Lissotriton > Lissotriton helveticus. The sequence goes on along the minus strand of NC_136069.1, from coordinate 422,436,996 downwards.
CATTGACAATGCCACTATTTCTGGCTTATAAATGCATTGTTAACCTAAACCTAACATTTTCTGTAGGTTAATGACTGCCTTCCTCCAATCTGTGCTGCTGCCTGAGAACAAACCATCTGTTATCTAGTTATCTAAGAAACTTTAATAGCATTACGTTTTCATGTGTGTGCCCTTGAAAGCTCAACCTTAGCTGTATAAATACAATTATCACAGTTGTGTGGAGGGCAAGCACCTTTTTGTTGAAACACACAACTTAGGCCCAGTTAAAATGTACTCCTGGCTCCCAGCATGTGGGTGGAGCCAAAGTCCATCCCTAGTGATGCTCACAGAATTGTCTAGCCGCCACTGCACCGTCAAACCAGGCCTTAAAAATGAAGACTTAGAAGCAAGGTCAAGGATAAATAGTCTCAGAATGGTCGAGTTCTTTCATCAAGATCCAGTGTGAAAAGGAAAATCTCTGGTAGAAATGGAGAGCATTCACACTTGTTTGCTGTCGTTTCTTCCTTGTCTTGCTGATCACCATTATCATAATGTGTGTGCTGCAAGTGATATACGTACAGGCAGAGAAAGCTAGTTGTTAGGCCAGGTAATCAGAATTGTTGCTAAGAATAGATATGTAAATGATGTTGAGTGACTTACTTCTGGTGTATGCCAGGCAAGATAGCCAGTGTGGGCTAGGGGTGCCAGAAGTTGTGAATTCGGCAGATTTGCATATGTGTTTAGTTTTCTTTTAAACTTCAGAAGCTTTGTGAAGAAAAAAGTTTGCAAAGTTTAAAAAAAAGAGGAGCTCTCTTGCCTTTTGTAGCAGCAAGAATCTCTTCCTATAGGAGTTGGAGTCATTTCACAACCCCTGAACGGAGCCTTAACCTCTCACCCCCGGCACCCCTTTTCCCTCTCGCCACATATAAGGTGCCACCTGTGCACGCGCTGCCAACCCCTGCTCTCCGCACCATCCCTAAGTGACAGCTGGCGCCCACTCCCTCTGTAGTTAGCTGCCCTGATGATCATGGCACACAAAGCAATCCACAAGACCGTCCCAGCCTATCTCAACAACAGACTCTCCTTCTACACACCCAACAGGAAACTCCGCTCCGCCGACCTGTCCCTGGCCGCCGTCCCGCGCATCCACAGAACCACTTCCGGGGTCAGATCCTTCTTCCACCGCGCTGCCAGGACCTGGAACACCCTCCCCCTCCACCTACGACAGACCGCAGACCTCCCGGCCTTCAGAAGACTGCTCAAGACCTGGCTCTTCGACCACTAGCTGCTGCTCCACCCCCCCCCGAGCGCCTTAAAACCCTTGCGGGTAAGTAGTGCGCTTTACAAATTCCATGATTGATTGATCATGAGGACCATTCCTGCAGCTATTTCCCAGCACAGGATATCCCGGCCATTGGAAGTTTTGGCAGGAAACTGTCAATATTAGCAAGCGTGGTGCATTGATATTTACTTCAGTTGAGATGAAGAACCCACTTTGCAAGGGTGAAGTTTTCTAACTTTTAAGGTGAGGTATAGAACTTAACATGACCCAGTGTGGAGGGCGACGTATTTGAACCTGCGCTGGCCAATGATCTGACAACCAAGAGGATATCTGAATCAAAAGTGGCTTATAGAGTAGTGTGACTAAGGATCAGGGTTTGCACCCATCATATATATGACCAAAGCATGCATTGTAGAGTGGAATGGAAGGCTCGACCCTGCATCAAAGACTGATTTTGGTGACAAGCCTCTAGGGAATTAAAAAAAAAAATAATTTCAAGGCATTTGTAGAGGTTGGCGTTGATGGCGAAGGCAGGTGAAAATGGTTGATCTGCATGTAGTTGATATTCATTGATGTGTGCCATCGTTGACGAGAATGAACTCCGTCTTGCTAGGATTTATTTGAGATGGATGGAGACATCTGGGGTTGGATGTTGTCCAGGCAATTACTTGGGTGCCTGCTGTCCTGTTGCGGACCACACACTGAGGCGCAGTTGCGTGTCATCACCATACTGATGTTGATTCATACGTTTTTAGGCCAGTTATTTCCATAAAGGATCTAAATGGAAATAAAATATCACTTTGGCAAGAATGAAGCCTTTACTTTTATTTTCTGATTGACAAATAGGCTGTCCACTTGAATGTATTGATCTCTATTGGCTACAAAAAAAACAGCCAGTGGAGGACTGTTTTGGAGATGCCCATGCCTGCACGTTGGCTGTCACGCTGACCATGATATAGTTGGTATTGATGGCACTAAGACATCAAAGAGGACCAGAAGGAAAAAAAAAACACTTTTCTCTGTGAATTAGAGGGCACCACTGATGACCAGCAGTGCTGCTGTTTCAGTCCTGCAACATGGACAGAACCATGATTGGTGGGCTCATAGGACAAATCAATGGTCAAAGCGCTTCTGAAGTTGTACTGCCATAGGTCTTTCAACCGCCCTACCAATAATATGTTTTTAATGTGTTTTTTAAAAATTGGTTTTGTAACGAATCAGGCCTTCAGCATACTCATCACCGTCAAAACGGAATCTCCTTGATATACCGTCAAAGCACATCTTGTCCAGAGCTCGCGATGCTTGAACTCATGGTAACCAGTGCCCTTCAGCTTGAGGACCACCTTTCAGCTGCTCTCTCTTTGGACTGAAGAGTGAGTAAGCATTGGTTTGATAGAGTGAGGATGTTATTACTAAACCAAGTTATGTACCCTGGTAAAATTAAAGCACCTGATTATGAGCTTTGTAGTCTGTAGGAAATCTTCACCTAACAACACTACAATGTAGTGTTTTTTTAAGATGGCCGCAACATTCTATTTCTGTTTCTATCACAGACATTTACTTTTAGTTTTATTGTTTACTATGAACTAATTTTTGTGTGGAGATAATGGTATTTCGTCCTACATGAAGGAGTGGCCAGAAGCTAGTTTTCACTGGCTTACTTGAATCCCCCCCCCCTTTGCTTCATCGGTACTGTAGGTTCTGTCATGTCCTGTTGGATCAGTCTCTCTTCGAAGAACCATTGATAGGGCACCCCGGCTTTCGCTGGTTCCGGAGTAATCAGAAGGACTCCTCAGTGGATGTCGGAAGTCCTCATTATCTTATTAAAAATATTGTGTTTCTCTATATAGGAAACTACGCCAATATGAAGGGAGGCGAGGTCAGCGTCTAGTAGAGGGCGCTTGAATGTCAAAGTGGTTTGAGCACATTTATTTTATTTTTACTTTAAAAAGTTTTGTATAACGCGAACAAGACTCCGAAGGGTATCAGAGTGCTTCACATTAATGGGAAGGGGAAACAAAGTAGGGGAACATTGGGGTAAGGGAGGCTAAAATGTTAAGCTAGTATAATTGTACATAAATGTGAGCAAAAAAAAATAATTAAATGCAAAACTGTAATGCACAACGTTACACAATGGGTAAGGCAATGAATCAACGCCATTAAATATTGATAATTGAAAATTAAAATTAAAAAAAACTGTCAAATCATATGCCACACTACACAGAGAATGCTGAAACAGGACCGAGCTGCAGATAGCATGATGGAAAGAATTTGGTAAGTATTGAAAATAAGCAATGGCGGCTGCTATTTACCAGCATGAGAGCAGCGCCGTGATTGGCCTGAGCGGGTTAGTTTAATGCTCGCCTCTGGGACTTGGAGCCTGTGTCTCTTTTCCGCCCGGCTGTGCAGCACAGCTCGGATGGAGAGATCTAAGTGCGCATATCAGTTTAGCCGTCCTTAGAAAGCCAGCCAAACCGACATGCGCACTTAGATCTCTCCCCTCCCCGCCTTAGACTCGGCTGGCTCTAGAGCCATAAGAAAAATAAAATGAAAGTTAAATGGTTTTATTATCATTTTATTTTTTCACGTTTTTCTCTGCTAGCTCTCAGCCGGTGGGGGGTGGCTTAGGGGGGGCGGGGCGATGCGCCTCCTCCATAATGGGGGATCGGCCGCTGACAATAAGCCAGTGTTTGAGATCCCTAAAATATACGGCTGGTTTATGAAATGCTGTGGAATAAGTAACAGCTCAATTCCGCCTGCCAGCAGCTCATGCATTTGAGATGAGAAGACGGACAAACAGTTCCAGGGTGGAAGTTCATTTCTAGCATTTCTGCGTTGACCCCCACCTCATGACTTCAATTCCGAGGCTGTCTGACTGAATTTAAGTATTGTGCGCTCCCACTGAAATGTGCAGCACGTCAGAGAGCCTCAAAAATTCTCATTGACTTGCACAGCGCTCGAGATGGAAAGAAGGCGCACACAGGTCCCATCCCAGCTGGCAAGGGAACATCTAAATGTTCACTCAAAGCCATCGATTGTTCCCGTTATTTAACAGCACAGCCAGAGTTTGGCAGATGCACGAAGCCTGCGTGTTAAGCGTGCACAAGGTCACACGGTACTCTGACATAAAGCGCTATAGTGTAAGGCTCCTTTTCTGCCTCTTTTATTTAGTCCGACAAAGCAATGTACTGTTGGGTATCCATGGGGAAGCAACAATCCCCAAAACACTAGGCCCTTTAAACCACAGAGAAACATTTCCGCTTGAGGTTTTGTGTTGCTTCATTCCGATGTAATCAGAAGCTAAATTAAGTTAAATTCTCAATGTTTAGGACCATTTGTGGTTAAGACTTTACTATGTCTAAAGAGAGAAAAAAATACTTTTAAAGGGCGAATTGCGAGTGACCTGGTTTTAAGACACACTAATAGCAAACATGTTATTACCAATCTTTAGTCCGAGTTATAATCTCTGGAATGGGGAATACCATGATGAAAGCATTGGTACCATACTGTTTTCAGCATTTTTTTAAAGGTTTTACCTACTAGGCAATGCTTCCTCTCTGTTGAGAGACATATTGTGGAATTACCAAGAACATACAGGGGCTTGCAGACTGCCTGATGCTTACCATCGGTTGGTTTTCCTGTTACTCTCATTTCCCTGCTTCCTATACGTTCCCAGTTGTCAATCTTGTGTTTCTCCCTCCAATGCAGCATTGCCTCCTAACCATCACTTTTTGCTTGAATGACTTCCGTGCTTCCACTGCTTCCCTTTCGAGCATGGGAGTACATGTTTTTTCTAGCTGCCTCCCTCATGCATTCCTCCTGCCTTCTCTTTATGATGGCTACTTCTAACTGCAGATTTCTCACCTTTAGAATTTCTCACAGTCGCCAGAGGGGGTCCAGAAAACTCTAAAGTAGTGCTCCTGAGCACCAGTAGGTGGCGCTTTGCAACTCCACGTTGACACCGTCCATCTCTGGCAGAGACGTCAAAGCCGTACATAAGCGGCACCCATGTGCACTGTCAACAGTTTCTTTCTTTCTGCACCATTAGCCTCGGATCCGGAGCTCTCTCCCTCCTTCTTTTCTCTGTTAACAGATGTTTCTCCAGCATATTTTCCAGTGTGCAAGAGATGTCACTCCATAAAATGACAGGTTTCAAACCTTAGGGACTGCTGCAAAGAGATGTGGGTGAGAGTTTACCACGGGTCGTGCCTCTGGTCAGGCGCGCAATGGCCATTGGGCTCCTCCCCCCCCCGTTGGGTGTGTCAGCCCGGGCTGGTGTCCGTCTTCTTACAGCCGCACCGAGTACTTCACAGGTCTTTAAAAGACCATTCACTTGTTTTTTCACCCCTTCTTAGAGCCCCTGCATCGCCACACTGCCTATGGCTTGAAGAATTAGCCCCTCCCCCCCAAATTTGGCTCTAGTTGCGCCTCTGCCTCTGGTGCTTAGGTTGTTCACACTACTCCAAGGCCTGCGTCGACCTTACCCAGGTGAAGCCTAAAGACATCCGAGAGCTTGAACCTGAAGGATCTGAAGGGCGTCCGAGTAAGGTTACCACTTGCGGGTTCTCCCTCAGTGCCATCTGGGCACCTTGAACCTGTTTCTGGTTCAGTGCCATCATTAAGACCGGTGCCAAATTGTGCACCAGTTCCTTGAGTTACGACATTGGCACCAACACCATTGGTGCCCAAGGTATACCCACAACCCATCTCAGTGTCCAACGCTGAGCCGGCATCGTCTCGGCCGAGGTCAGGTCCAGATCTTGATAATATGCCACATCCTCTACTAATCCATCTGACTCCGACGCGACTCCCTTGCTGTGCAGTCGCACACAAACATTACACCAACTTTTTACCTCATATTCTGAGCAGAACCAGCCTTATGAAAAAGACAATGGTGGGAATGGAGAATGATTTGCTGTGTCCTGTGATGAGGATAATGGCAACTGTTACATGGACCGACAGAATGGCATTAGTTTGCTACAGTTATCAGGAAATAAAAAAGCATGGACAACCCAATAACCCATTGTCAGCTTAGTTATTAGTGTATACTGAGGTAAATGGCCCACAAGGGGATCATTTAGTAAATTAGAGGAGAATAACTTAGTTTTGTATGAGACTAGACTCAGGAGTATGAGTAACCATATATTTTGGCCATTAGATAGGCGAAATACATCAATAAAACAATATTCAGATATAGAAGAGTAGAACAATAGGCATACAAATGAAGAGAAGTTTAATGAATAAACTGCACAATCAACTCAAAAATGAGTAAATCAGTAAGGGTTACATTTTATAGCAAACACCATACACTTGTCAAACATTCGAAGAGAACTTGAGGATGAATCCAGCTTAAATTTTACGCGTGTATGGCGATCCACTCTTGCTATTAAGCTTCGTCAGCAGTCAGCTGATTGCCGACCTTTAAATTCATGCCCCTTTCTCCGCGCAGCGGACGCGTCTTGTTGGCGCTAGCTGCAAACCGAATCGCCAATATTTTTAACGCTTAGGAAAACGTAGCTAGGAATTGCTGTTCCTTATTTTAATATTTCACTGTGTCACACTTACATTGTTTTTTGCCGCTCGCTCCCCGGTCCACCACGGGTACGCCCGCTTGTTGTGGAGGGAGCGGCGGTATTGGCTGTCACGAGAGGAGGTGGGGGTTAGAGTGCCGTCGTCAGCAGTCAGCTGATTGCCGACATTTAAATTCATGCCCCTTTGGCACGCCAAAGGCAAGCCCGTCTGTGCCCAATCCGCACCCGATCGGGCCCAGGGGCCACAACCCCTGCTCCTTTTGGCAGAAATATTAGGAAATACTCACCCGAATTCCTACTAAAACTGCAAAAAAGACCTAATGCCGACTGCACTATCTTTAAACTGGGCAGCCTCATTTTCCCCTGCTCCTGCTGCAACGTTACTTGCTCTTCTCTCCTAGACAGGAAACAAACACCTAAAACAGTTACGAATCTAAATTCTAAAAACCTGCCTACAACTGGGGGTAAACGAAGGATAGACCAGCGCACAGAGTTTACTTTTTTAACCTAAATTGTAGATCCTTAGCAAAACACAAAGAGGATATTTTTGACTTGCTTCACAACTCCCAATGCTAACCAGATGCTATTTTTCTCACTGAGACCTGGCTACATGAATGCTCAGGGCCTGATATTGCAACAGCCCTTCCTACTTGCTATTCTATCGTTAGGAAAGATCGAATGGATAGATCTGGGGGAGGCATTGCAATCATTTTTAAAAATGAATACTCCTGTAAATGGGAAGACAGTGGTTTTGAAGGCAGTGAAACCGGCCTTTTTAAGCATTTTACACCCAAGTTTACGCTCACTGGCCTTTTATTTTCCACTTCAGCTTGCTCCAAAATCTATGAATCTTCTTTTGGTGTACCACAGGGCTCAATATTGAGCCCTGTGTTATTCAATGTTTATGTTAGCCCACTGGCCAATATAGCGGAGGAAGTTGGGTTGTCTATCTTTTCATACGCTGACAACACCCAACTTCTCTTCTCTCTGTCTGCCAATAAGACCTCTAAAGCCTCCACTCTAAAGACTGGTTTACTCAAAATACCCAGTTGGATGCATAACAATTGGCTAAAATTAAATAGTGAAAAAACAGAAGTCCTGAATAGGAAAAGATAAAGACCTGTGGGGCCCCTGCCACTGGCCCCCAGAAATAGGTCCAGCTCCCCAGCCTGTTCAATCCGCACGTAATCTGGGTGTAATGATTGATGATCAACTTTCCATGAGGCAACGGGCTACTAAAACTGCTTCTATTTGCTTTGTCTTTTTGAGGTGGCTTAGGAAGATATTATGGATGCTGCCAAGTTCGACTCAGAGAACAGTAATCCAAGCACTGATAGTCTCGAGATTGGACTATGGCAATATCCTGTACCTAGGAGCCAACAAAGAAATAATCCGGAGATTACAGATTGTACAGAACTCTGCGGCGAGACTTGCTTTGTCACGTCCTGAAAACATCATCCATCTCGGGCACTCTCCGGGACCTTCACTGGCTGAGAATTGAAAATCGGACCAAATGTAAAGCCTTGTGCTTTATGCATAAAATTAAACTTGCCATAGCTCCTCACTATTTAGGTTTCTTAGTCCAGCCCTATCTCCCTACACGCCCGCTTAGATCATCTTCCCAGGCCAAATACTCTGTCCCAAGATTCAAATCTGTCCGTATAGGGGGGCATTCCTTCTCTTACCTGGCACCTGTACTGTGGAACACCCTCCCTATCTCTCTTAGTCATGAATTGAACCATTCCAGTTTCCGTAAAAGCCTTAAGATCTGGCTATTCAACCAGTAATTCTGACTTCTGATGTTTGTGTCCTTGGCGCCGGGAAACCTCCGGGTAGCTGCGGGCACTATACATTTAATTTAATAATGATAATAATAATTAATAGTCAATTGAATAAAGCACATCCGTTATAGATGCTTTTGCAATGCTGCTTTAATTAAGACAAGAAGTGCAAAAACTGTTGATGCTCCCATCTCTGTTATATTGAATAAATGAGACCAGCCTCAGGACTGGATTGCATAGGATATGAATAACTAATACTTCTAAGTCATAGGAAAATAATATTTACTCCTAGTCTTAAACTTAATGAAACTTACATTATGGATATACACTGCAAACGTGAGCAGCACCTGTGCATCACACAGCAACATAAATGCAGTGCTCACACTTTGAAAGTGTTTTTTTTTTTTAACTGAAGATTGTGGGGTTGGCGGACATATTTGATAAGTCTTTAATGTTTCTGGACATGCACACTCTGTTGTATGCAGAAAACGTGTACGATCTAGTTAATGGGTCATCTCGTAGTAAAAGATTGTTAGCCATGATCGAAGGTGAGCACGGATTGCATGATCTCATTGAGAACCAGTTGCCAAACATGTTACCAAGAGAACTGAACATACTTGTAATAACGGGATAAGGGTACCATTTATTTTTCTATTAAATAGCATTGATCAAAGTAATTGCATCAGCGATAGCCAACTAAGAGTGGCGAATGATGATTGAAAAAATGCTGCACATTTGTGAGGAGAAGAAGGTTCATTATAAAAAGGGTCTGATATAGGGTTACATAAAGAAAAAGAAAAAGGTGTATCGGTCTAAGAAGACAAAAAATTATATATATTACCCAGTGGCAGTCACCTCTGGGTAATTATAGTTAGGATCGTGTTTCCCTAAGAAATTCATTTTTTTATGTTGCTAATGACTTTTGTGCCGTTAGGCAAATCACAAGAAAACTTTCAACAAGGTGCTCTTTTGCATTGTTTGTTTGCGCATGGAACTTTTCAGGGTGATCGTCAAGCCGGGGCAGAGAAAAAAAGTAATTGCAATTTCCCTATTAATTTTCCCATAGAAACTATAGACAAACCTACTGCCTAAACTGCTTAACGGATTTACACCAAATTTGGCAGAAAGTTAGATCTAGGTCCAAAAAGAGGGCTTCTTGTGTTTTGGTTTAATCTGTTGAGTAGTTTTTGAGCAATTAATGCTCAAAAACTCTGTATATCTAGGGACGCAGAGGCTCCTCGGATCCCTACTGATCTCAAACTGAGGTCTGATTGGCTGCTACCACCTCAACCAGGAAGTGGTGGCAATCATGTTGGGACTCGGTCCTGAGTCGTAAAAAAACAAAAAAAAGATGCAAGAGGACAGCGTTGGAATACTGTGGCCCCCTAGGTCAGGGACCCAAAAACCTTTTTTTTTTGTTGTTGATTTTGCCTCAAATTCACAGAGAATCCACAAATCTGCAGCAACATCAATCATGCTAAGTCCCGGGGGTGCGAAGGAGGTTTTTACAAATATTTATTTATAGCAGGGTGTGCGTGTCCCCCCAGGCCATTTTGGGCCCCGGGGAAACCTACGCCTGTGACCCTGCATCATTTTCTGTGGGGAAGGGTGTATGCAGCCCCTCTCCAATGGCCAATTTTAGTCCTCTGGACCCCATCCTTTGGCCTGGACATATTTGAAAAGACAGAGTGGGGCATGCAGCCCCCTCCTCAAGGCCGATTTTCGCCCCAGGACCCCCCCCCCCTTCCTGAGCCATTAATGGCCCTGGGGACACCAACCCCCTGGGCCAGCCCATAGATGTTTCTCTGCCCCACTGGCGCAGGCCGGGAAACCTGTATTTGCTCTTGAAGGGAGCAATTTCAAATCAAGTCTATTCCCAGTGGGTGGGAGCTTGAAAAATGTTCCTGCCCGCTGGGAGCGGACTTTTCATCTGCTTCCCTGCCCTCACTGATGTGGGTAGGAAACAGATTAAAATAAGGGAGCAGCATTATTAGCTGCTCTCTGCGGGTGGGAGCAATGCTGGCTTCTCCTGCCGCCCCAATCAGTGTGGTGGTTGCCCTGGGTAGCGGGACCAGGGCACCCACTCTTAGTTGGCCAGGCCCTGAAAGTGGGGTCCCCGGGACCAAAATCAGCCCGGGGAGGGGGGCCACATGCCCTCCTTGCTTATTGTGCTGGGCCCTGGGGTCACTGGATCCTAAATCGGGCCGGTGAGGGGGCCGCGTGCCCCCTCTCCCTTAAATATTTTGCTGGGCCCCGGGGGATTGGTCCATTCACTGCTAATTACTCTACATCTTACATCACTCATGCCATCTTCTTTGACATCGTTGATAATATCACTGTGCATGGCAGGTGCGCGACTTTTATTTAATTAGGCACAAGTTATAGTTACTTGAGATAATTATAACTGGTGAATTTCAGTGTTTTTTAGAGTTTAAAACGTTACGTTGTTACTAAACATTTCACCTAACTATAATGTCAATTTAACCTTTGTTTTTTCCAGTGAATATATGTATATATATATATATATGTACACATACACACATTGTTGTCATGGGGCATTATTTACAATGGGTTACATGCATAGAAATCTTTTCTTAGCAACAAACATATTTGAATGGTTGAGATGTTCTAAATCTCAGAGATTGTAACACAATGGTTTGGAAGTTATACATTTTTAAGTAATGCTAATGAAGATCATTCCACCACAACATAACCCTTAGCAATGCCCTTTAGTTTCTACCTCCATCTATTTTCATGTAGCAAAAGAAGACAACATTGTTGTTGTGTGAGGTACTTTTAATTACCATAACCACCTACATTCCATTTCATCTGTCTGGCAATGTATTTCGCTGTGAGCAGTGGTTGACAAAAGGGCCATGCTATAAGCGACATCTGTTTTAAGATTGGTGCTGTAAGATGTGTTTGGTGATCTCTTGTGTTGTTTACCAATACACGGCAAACTGCAGGGGCATTGAGTACAATAAATTACGTACTTTCTGCAATTAGAAAAGTGTTTGGGAAAAGAGTCTGTTTAGCTTGAGTGCCTTGAGTACATAACACCTATAGATTACCATACAGTTTTCACAATGTACATGATCAGTAGTAGATTGTAGTCCAAAGCTTTGAGCAATGGATAAAGGTTGTGAGTCAGTAAAGACTTTATCCAGTTTGTGTCTTAAATTGGATGTATGTTTAAAAGCAATAATAGTTGTTTTTTATGCTGCAGTTACATCAGAGACATAACAATTGCCCAAATGGGAGATTGCCTTTAAGGTTTTGTAGGTGATGGCCATTATACTTCATTGTAGGGTTTTTGGCTGCAGATGTTTTTGTAGAGAGATGTATACAACAAACCATTGTCTTCTATAATTGTGAGATCAATAAATTTGACCGCTTGAGAGGAATATTAATGGTGAATATCAAATTTGTATCAAGAATATTAAGCCAGTGAAGATATATCACCGTGCCATATAAACAGAACATCATCTATATTTCTGACCCACATTGCTATTTGGGCTTTCTAAGAGTAGTCTTAGTGGTAAATGTATTGATATTCAATGATCAGGAGGGCTGCTATGGTCCTTGACTTTCATCTCCACGCTATGAAAGTGAATCCTATTGACAGAGCTCCTACAGTCAGGCTAGGCATCAACTGAACCTCCATTGCCCTTCAACAAAGCCCTCACTGCCTGGAACAGGAGCTAAACCATGCACCCACCAGTCAACCAACAAGTCACTCGCCACCACAAATCTGCTTCAAGTGACCCGTATTTCCATATGCAGCACCTAAAAGTCTGAAGGTACAGACCTCCACCAGTAGGGTCAACCCTAACTCCTTTCAAACCACGCAAAGAGTCAAACTGTATTAACACATTCGGAAAGCGTATGTTCTACTCAGCCAGCCTGGCGTTGAGGTTGGTCGATGCAAGCTGTCTGCTAGGTTTCTACACCCACACATTTTCGGATATGGTGGGTGTGATCTTGCCTGCTTCCCTGAACACTTATGGGCTTCTTTAGCTCAAGCCATTCAAGTTGGTCGGGATGCAGCCAAATTTGATGTCTGCCGGACCTAGACACCAGGGACTGTCTAGGTAGGGCTACGGGAACCAGCATAGGGCAGGAGGCAAGCGGGCCCAAAATCCTAAGAGCTTTCCTAACTGAGTCCGAGGACAGAGGTTGACACATCAGGATCAATGCCTGAACAGCCTGATTTGTTGGTCTGGAGGAAAGGCCTAAAAGCACACTTTATCCAGGTTGTGCTAATGACGGGGACTACTCTCTTTGGAGTAGTTCCTGCTGAGGATGCAGCTACACACACACGGTCATCTTCGTCATACTATTCTAGCCACAATATAAATACAGTGTCGGATCTAACCTTGGGTGCAGAGTTCAGAAGCCTGTAAAACATATATAGACAAAAACATGCATACCAAAAATATAAACCATTCATGAATATATCCCTAAAAATGCTCAAGTAACACTACAATCCATTACCACATACTTGCACCTTAGTATACTAAGACTCCAGTTAATATGCTGAATAAATCCAGTCCAGTCATGGTAGACACGTGATTTGGGGAATTCAAGAGAGTTGGAAATGTTTATTGAAATATTTTTGTATGCTTAGTGTTATGGTAGACGTTGCAGCAGTAGAGGTTTCCGAGCCTCTGTTTTTACTAGCCTATGCTTTTTCAGTCCCACCGAATCCAAAGTTCAACCCCAGATTAGGGTCCTTTGCAAGTGTAGTTATACATATTTTCTGGTAATGGTGGTGTCTTGGGTTGTTGGGCAGTGGCTCATGGGTTGGTTATTGAGCATGTGGTGACTGTTGCTTCAGTCGTGTTTGCTTGTCTTGTTGCCTGAGTATTGGGGTAGTTCAACTACTTTGACACAATCTGTTCCTTTAGCCCTTAGTCTATTGGCAGCACTAGACAGGACTGTTGCCTCTTTTCCACATAGAGCAAGGACAACTTCAAGTCTCACTAGGTACAGTGCTGTGTGCTTTGTAGTTTTTTGCACTAAAATAAAGGATTAGCATTCTTTATTTCAACTTTGAAGTTGTGTTTATACCAGCCCTATCACTTCCAGGGTACTGCACCCTTCATATCCATGTGCAAAATAGAAAAGAGGAAGGAGGAAAGAGTGTGTAACACAGGTGTGGGCAGTGCTCAAACGCCTGAAGCCGGCTCTATTAGATATCAGTGCGCTGAAAACCAAGCCTGTTTAGCCCTGAATCCACCACATGCCTCTTTAATCCACTACCGGGCACTTCCCGCCCCTACATCTCACTCTTGCTTTCTCCTTTAACCCCTTCCATGCTGATGGCGGCCGGGAGCCGTCATGGCACACAGTGCTCTTGTGCTGATGACGGCTCCCGGCCGTCATGACCACACCCGCGATCGGAATGTGCCGCATATGCGCAGAATCGCGGCTGCGGCCAAGGGGTTAATAACAGGTTTTCCATCCTTCTCTTCCGCCTCCTTTCCTCTTTGTGTGTTTTCCCTCTCTTGCTTTCAGGAAAAGTCTGAAGAGGCAAAATAAGTGCCGGTTCCCAAAAATGAGTGCCAGTGGGCTCCCCCGGGATTCACAAGCTCAAATTAAGCGCTGGGTGTTGTCCACTGCTTACGCTGTAAGCTGACACGAACATTACTCTCTCTGAGGACAGAATATTCCAGAACAAATCCCAATTTTTGACATCCTCAAATGTGTAAAATAATGCCCTGACGTATGTAGACTTCGCCCTCTCCTGCTCCTCTTGGACCCTAATGCAGGCGAGCACACTAGCAGCACCCTCTAGTTACAACTGCCCGTGTGTTACCTATGGTTCAGCGAATTACATGGGTGGGAGGGAGTTATCCCCCTCTCCTGCACAGGACATTTCCTCCTTGGCAGTGAACTAGGAGCCTGCTCAGAGGAAGAACATGTGAATGCTATAGCTACAAACACCAGAAGCTGAAGATGGCAGTGCCACTGGCCATAGAGTTGTGTGAAATACAAGTAATCCAATGTATTCATGGATTGTGGCATATATACGAACATTCTGTGTCAGAGAGCTCTGAAGGCTTTTTTGTAGCTCTGATTTATTCTGCCATTTGCTAAGAAATGTCTTTTAATACCTTTTGGTTTCCTCCAACATGCCCAAAAGACATCAAAAAGTGGCCAACTGTTGATCATACACTGATTGATCCCAGACAACCAAGAAGTCTTCCAAAGTATAAAGCGGTCTATTCACAAAGCCATACATGCATTTTGAAGTATATACATAAAATACTACTAAAGTAGGATTATTTTACGTAGTCATTCATGCCTTTGTGAATTGGCCCCAAAACATCTAAAATGAGAATGAAATCTAAATATTCATATATATTTAGTTCATACAGAAAGGACTGTGCTTTCTTTACACTTTTACCAATAGGGAGTTGGACGTTTCACAGCTGATTCACAAAGAGGTGCAAGAGTACGTAAAAGAATTCTCCAATAGTACTATTTCCCGTACTCATAAATACGTTGATGAGTAGGCCCCGTGGTTGAGCGGAATCCCTAGTCATCATCACTCAAGAAGCGGCAGCCAGGGCCAGCTCATAGCTGGCTGACAGTCTGCATTACTGACCAGTGGCGGAATCCACATGAGTTACTGTGTGAGCTGGCGGCTAAGCGGTATGTAATCCGTTCCAGCAAAAGTCACTGAGCAGTTAATGCTTCACTGGGTATTAATAGAAGGGAATGAGCTTACACAATATGTCTTGATGAAAGCTGATAAAGCGGATGCTGAAAGAGTGCTTCCATAGCCTAAGAGTTTTTTAGTGTCTGTTAAAATGAGGCGCCATACTACTGTGTGCTGGGCAAGTCACTACCCTTGTGAGCGACATACATTAATGGGATCCAGATTGCCTGCTATTGGCCTATATTAATATTTGTGTCGTTGCTGAGTGAAAGCTATAGCAAGTGAATGTTGAGTTTTCCTAAAATTAATATATCTCTAAATTTAGATGTGTCTCTAATCTAAGGCATTTAAGCACAGGGGAATTAAGTGATTTGCAGATCATCCCTTCGGTCAAGTGAAGAAGCCGGATCAGGGCACAGGGCATTTTAGACACTAGCAGAGATCTCCTATGCATTTGCATTTCATGGCGTTAAGATATATATTACATTAAGATCCTGTAAAGCCTCCCACCCATGTGAAAAGGAATTATGAGTCGGCTGGGACAGTAGCCCCAAATTACCTCTCTCGTCCTGATTCTAAGGTGTGAATCTGCAGCTGGTAGAACCACTGCAGGTCGGAGCAGAGGGAATGAGGAAAGCCGAAAGCTGCCCGACCCGTCCAATTCTTATACTGTATGGGGGCGCGTACCATGCTTCCCGTACCACCCACCTGAACCTGTTCTGCCCAAACACCCTCTCTACCCTGTAGCTGCTCCATGGCCCGCATGGCCCCGCGGCTGCAGTAGCAGGTAGCAAAATGGATTGGAGAGTCCCTTACTGCAGACATTCGTGCGGAAACATATTTTGGGGTTGCATGGTTCTTCCTGGTTCCAGGAAACTCATGATTGCACAGTGCAGTCGGTGATTCAGGTCCTGGTACCTTGGGGACCCCTGCAGACTGCGACTCATAATTGACATCCTTTATTTAATCCCTCTCTGGCCAGGAATTATCAGCCCACAAGGACATTTCCCAACCAACTCAGCGAGCATTTAATATTTTGTAGTAAGAGCCAAAATGTATGAGTTTATCCTACAGCATCAGCAGTAACTAAAAAGTTTCAAACATCCTTGTTGAGCAGCAGTTGAAAGTGGTCAATGTTGCTCAATTCGGACTTCTACCCGAGGTGCTACACAATGTTTGAATAACCTTTGATAGTAAATGCTCATAGAAAGGTACTCCATGAAATTGACCCGAGGGTCCTTTTTGCAAGGATCACACCATTTTCGAAATGCAAAATGATTTATATTAAGCATTATTTTGAGATTGAAATGCACATTTTCCAGGGCTCAAGGGCTACTAGGCAAATGTTTGACAACTATAACCTGTTGTTCATGCCATTATAGGAGCAGGAAACTAGGGTGGGCTCACTCTTGCCAAGTAGCTTTTTAGGCACTTTTAAGCATATTTGATTTTTAGGGATAACAAGATAGATCAGTGAACGCATTATGTTGATGGTCGCTGTGGGGGTACCAGGTTAAATCAGTCAGCACACCGAAACAACGTAATTCTAAGTATTATAATAACAACACAATAATAATAATAATAATAATAATAATAAAGTTATTAATAATAGTTGTTGTTGTTATTTTCATGATTAGTATTGTTCTGTTCCATCGTTGTCATAGCTTTATGCAAAGAAAAGTTCACTTAACTTCACTTGCTTAGTAATATGGTTTCGATATCAATACAATGCTCTTGGACTCAGATCAGTGGTTTATAAGACGAGGAAGGCAACACTTCCCCTTGTTCATCTGCCTGTGCACTCTAGAGGCGTTCCGGTAAGTAGGGGCATGGGGGCAGGGGCCCGATGCAGTGTCTTGTTTGGGAAGGGGAGTTGGAGCATTTGCATCACTGCTGTTACCTGGTTCTGGTGCACAAACACGACACAATCAAAACAAAGTCAGGGTCCTCCTAGTTCGGGTGTGTGCGTTTTGTGTGAGGTGTGGAAATCGAGGGCACGGGAGTGCAGCAAGGGCCACAAATGCTGTGGGCTGAGTTCCAGGAGTCTCTATGCTGTCGGGGAAGAGCAGTCTTAGTCAGGAGTGGCTGCAGAAACTGGGCGTAGAGCCTGAACTCCTGGTTTTTGCGGTCTCTACTTTTAATGAAGGGGGCGTAAACAACAACTTGCCTAAAGAGGAAGGCAGGATGTGGTTGTATCCCCACTTTGACCATACAGTTGAGTTGATTAGAGGCAACAGTGTTGCCCTGGGGTCACGCTCCTGGGCTTAACACACTGACAGCGACTGGAGATGACTGCCTCAGTGATCTTCATCGTCATCTGCCCCAAAGGATTCTCAAGTCTTTATTTGCGCTCTTGCAGATGATGATGTCATTAGTCGCGATCTCTCTAGAAATGTGAAGAGATGGGGCGAGCTCATCTCTGCATCAATAACATTGGGTTAGGCTGAACAGCAGCAACAAATCCCTGATCTCAGCTAGGCTTTATGATGCAACGTTCCACCTGGCAGAAAGTAGAGCAGATGAGTCTGCAGTTCTTGGCTTTAACACAGCAGGACCTCAGCAAACAGGGCTATCTAGTACCTTCTCTTTCAGCCCATAGCCGCAGCATTGTTTTTCCCTAAATCTTGTATATTCCCTTATCTTTCTGGTGAAACAGCTAGGTTTCCTGGTCAAAACTTTTTTGTGTTCCAAAGCACCGTTTCTTCCAGTAAAAAGATAAGTGAGTTGGTTTGAAGGGACCGCTTATTTTATATTTTAAGAACAGGCCAGTTAGGTAATCAAATGTAAAGCTGTCCCCAAACCTTTAGAAGAAACCAATCACTTCCAAATGCATCTTTCCCGTGGGTGATGATCAGCTCCAGAGAAACCAGCTATCAAAAATGTACAATCGTTTTATTTTGTTGTTGACGGTAGGCATCCCATAATGTACACTTTAATGTGTGGCGGGCTCAGAGATTCCCACAACCAATCAAAGCGTTTGTTTATTCACCAGGACTGAAGTTTGTCAAGTTAGGATTCGAAGAAGTGGATGACCTCAGCGGAGGAGGTCCTAAGGACAGAGCTGTCACAAGTGGAACAGAGCTGAGGATTATTGCCCTGGCCCATGCACTTTTAGGGCCCTTACCCTTGTTGCAAAATATATTTAAGACTTTTGTTCCTTCGTGATGCAGAAATCACTGGCACACAACTTGGAGGTGCCAACACTGAGTTTTTTCCCCACATTTTTATCCAAATTACACGCGTAACCATTAATATATATATGCCTAAAACCTGTAATTTTCTTGAGAACTGGATCTGTAAAAAGAGGGAAAATGATGCAGTTCTGCCTCAAGATTCTGGTGTTTAGACACACACAGCGGTAGTCCCTCCCATACATCCCCCCAATTAGGGTGGAAGAGCGATGGACCCCTGCTGTCCGTGCAGCAAAGATGAAAAATAAAATGGTAATAAAATGAATCACCATTTTATTTTACAATTCTTTCAGCCTGAGCAGTTTGATGGCAGGCTGCTGCTACTGACTGGCAACAGGGGAGTGGTGCACACGCCAGTTTAAAGTGCACATGTCACTTTGGCTGGCTGCCTTGCGATGGCCAGCCTGACTTGCGCACTTTAAACCTCTCCACCTAGCTTCTTAGACAACTGGGTGGAGAGCAGGCATAGGCCCCCAGTGCCTGCTGCAGCATCAAAGCAGCCCGCACCAGCCAATACTGTTGCTGCTGTCATAAGAGCAGCGTGGGTATTTGGAGAAGGGAGTTGGCTGAGGCTTCCTGAGGAGCCACCCCACTGACAGCATTCAAGAAGAAAGAAGAAATCATGGAGGAGAGCGAAACTTGGAGAAGAGCATGGGTAAGTACATTGGTAATTTTTTTTAATTGTCTTTTTGGCCCACTTACAGGCATTGTGAGAAACTCACATTGCCTTGATCCTCAACTCCAGGGCTCTTATTCATGGCCCGTTATTGACAGCAATCTGCTAACAATTCTGTTAGACTTGGCATCTTTTGGCGTGTGTTCCCTGAGTTTTTGTTTTCTGACCTCCCGGTTTTGACTCTGTTTTTGCTGGCGTAGTGTTTCTGCGCCCTTTCTCACTGCTGATCAGTAGTAAAGTGCAAGTGCTTCTGTGGTAAATTGTGTTATGGATTGGTGTTTCCATGATTGGATATTTGATTTACTTGTTAGTCCCTAGTGAAGTGCACTGGGTGTGCCAGGACCTGTGAATCAAATGCTACTAGTGGGCTTGCAGCACTGATAGTGCCACCCACATGAGTAGCCCGAAAAGGTAACTCAGACCTGCCATTGCGGAGTCTGCACACAGTTTGTAACTGCCATGTTGACTTGGCCAGTGCACATACTTGCCAGTCCGTCACCTTCCCTTTTCTTACATGTCAGCCACCCCTAAGGTAGGTCAAAGGTACCCCTGTGGGCTGGGTGCAGTGTATGTGAAAGTTAGGACATGCCCTGGTGTGTGTGGCATGTCCTGATAGTGAATTATGGCCAATTTCGTTTTTCGCTATTGCAAAGGCTTCCTGTTCCCCATAGGACAGAATGGGGAGTTTGTTTATAACATCTTATAAACATAACTGGCCCAGGGAATTTGGTAGGATAATAACGTTTAGTATGGAATGTGGATTGCCCGTCTGGGTTTTGGATGACAGAAGGCTGGGGAGCAGGAGTGGCTCCAGATAGTCTGGGTAGGTCAGGAAAGGGCTGAATAGACCTGGGCTGCAATTGGGGAAGGAGGAGGAGATTTCCATGCACCTCAAAGGTTCTGGTCTGCCTCTGACCATGCCGTCTCTGCCTCCTGGCAGGAAGTCACACCAGAGAAGGCAGAACTGGTTCTGGCTGGGAAGAGACACTCTCTGCCTAAGAGATCAAAGGATTTTGGGATATAAATATTGGGGCCCTAGACCTCTGAACTTGGGAACTCTTTTGGACCAAGAAGACTGCCAAGAGGAAGAGCCGGTGAAGCTGTGAGGGGGAACTACCACTTTGCTGTGTGCTTTGCTGTGTTGACCTACAGTGGCTGCTTCTGTCTTGGGCAGTGAAGGGACTCGACTAAACTTTCTGCAATCTACTTTGTGAGTTTCTCCAAGGGCTTGAGGTTCAGCTTTCCCCCTGTTCACAAAGTCTCAGGAACCGCAAAGACTTCAAGCTCTTCTTCCCTCAACACTGGGGACAGTGTGTTTTATGCTGAAATAGAAGATATTCTACCCGACGACGTCTACGGCGCCGCTGCCCACTTCGTGTCCTGAAGGCACCGCAGAGGGTACCGCCACAACGCCTCACCGCGACCCTGATCTCACTGACAACACCTGCTGATGCCGCCACCACGCTGCTACTCGGGGACACCGCACTCCGCACCGCCTCCCGACGACACTGTGGTATCCCCGACGATGCCGCTCCACGCTGAAAACTACGCTGCTGCTTGCACCGTGGTTCGAGGGCACCGCTCATACAGTTACACGACACACCACCCTCATCCCGCACCGCAGCCTTGGCCTACCGACGCCGGCGCCATCGAATCCAGTTCGTCAGCCAACTAAAGCGCTTCAGCCACCACAAAGCCGCTGCTTGCACCGTGACCTTCCAGCATCGCGACGAGCACTGCCTTCACCTCGCACCGCAACTGTGATCTCACCAACAACCTGAGGGCACCGCACGCCGCACCACTGCACTTCACACCGCTGCGCCCAACGCCTGCCGACGCCAGCGCTCCTGACTCCAACAGAGAGGAGATCGATCTGCAACGAGTGTGACTTTGAGGGCCCCGACGACTCCTGCACCGACCTCCAGAACCGACGCCTGCAGACGCCGTGCTTTCGGAAGCTCAACAAGAGGTCGCCGGCACCTTGCATTTCTAAAAGGTACTGTTTGCGGGTCTTTCTGACACCGTAGCTGGCCCGCAACACTGCGGTCAGCCAGAACTGTTTGGATTTGTTTGCTCACTACACTGTGATCGCCCCAGACGGAGCTATCAACATCAAGGATCTGTTTTCCAAGCATATTTTGATAACAGAAGCTTTTTAAGTACTGTATTGTGGATTTTTATCATTCTTAGTCTTGTCTTCAGTTTTAAAAAAATTTGATCTTTTTCTAAACTGGTGTAGTGTCCTTTTGTAGTGCTTACACTGTATTACTGATGGTTATGTGCAAATGCTTTACACACTGCCTCTAAAATAACCCTGACTGCTCATGCCAAGCTACCAAGGGGGTTAGCAGGGGTTATTTTAGGAGTGTAACTCCCTTATATTGACTAGAGTGGTGGTTTCTGCCTGGCTTTGGCACATGCCCTTGCCTACCAAAAATCCCATTTCTAACAGGGCCATGATTTTGAGCTTTGGCATTTGAAGGCCTAATACAATGCCTGTTACTGGGTTTGGCTCTTGGTCCCCTCAATGCCCCCCACTGTTGAGGGTCGACGCCTGCAACTGCACACACAACACTTTAGTTCATCCCGCAGAAGCACAATTTTGTCTTTCGGACCTGGCACTCAGACCTGCCATGTAACAAAAAAGGACACTTGGCCGGGGGGTGACCAGTAGTACTCCCTGTCCCACCTGAAGCAAAATAATCTACCACCTAGTGAGCTATAGGGCTCACGGTCCTGAGCAAGGGCATTTTACACATGAAATGGGCCAGCAAAAGGTTGAAACATGTGGACCATCACTTAGGGTTGAATAACTTCCCCTGTTGTTTTAACCCTTTCACTGCCAGGGTTTCTAAGTATTTCATTGCATTTTGATAGCATATCTTTTTGTCATAAGAGCAGGGAAGGGCTATGTTACCATCGGGTGGCTGAATACAGTAAAGACTCGGACAAATGAGGTATAAATAATACACTTTTTTATACCACCACTTCCCCTGCATAGAATAGGTTTGCCACAGTGTATTCAAGTACTTTCAGCCACCTTGAAAGGGACGCCAGCCGTTTCCTGTAGTTGTCTCATCATTTTATAGTCAGCAAAAAGCAGAACTCCTTTACTGTCGTATGGTACTTCACATCTGTGAGGAGGGGGCTCAGTGATGAAGAATCGCAACCTAGTTGCGATTCTTGTGTTATAAAAAATTCTTTATTCCACCGGACATTTCCCCCGTGGTCTGCAGCCCTCAAAGGCCTATTTTGAAAGCTCTGGGCGCTCCTGGTGTCTCTGCAACATTCCCAGCTCCCCAAGGTTAACTGCAGCAGGCACTGGGAGGCTTCAAGCAAGAGAGGGATGGAAGCCGAAGGAAGAGAGAAAGCTATCAGACAGAGGAGAGAAGACGAGAATGGATGGATGGCTGGAAAGAGAGCAAAGATGCGAGACGACAAAGGAAGAGGAGCTGATTTGAGCATTTTCGCAGGGCTCCTTTTTGTTTCGCAGTCTGGCCCTGCTTGGCACACTTTGGATCGCACCCTCATTCACCTGGAGGTTGTTTTGAGGCAGTTCAATGAGAGGATGTACTCTAATTGATTGCCTCCCTCTTTCTTCTCTGGGGTGATGACTCGGTTTACTCCAAGTAGAATGCCGCATTTGGAACCCCGATGTGTCTTAATATAGAAGATATGTATCTGCACGCAAAGTTTGGCCAGGGACTACACTTAGTCATTCGATTAATCATTCGAGGAAGAGGGAGGCTCATGTAAACATCTGTTATTCAGCGCCAAGATACCCGTAGTGGTGAACGTGCGCTTTACAAATACACATATTATGTTATGTTATGTTATGTAGAAACTCAGCTTAAGCATTCCAAGTTTCTAGAGAATAAAGAAGGTAATTTGGTTGGAATAACTTGGGAAAAGAGGAATCTACAACTAAGCATTTGAGGTGCTGAATCTGAAACACCAATACTCTATGTAGCACGTCCCAATATAATGTTGGTACTATAGGTATATACGTATATATATATGTACATCCATCCATGTCAATAGTATGATTTTAATGATCTCGGAGCCCTGAAAAGCTACATTGGCCAGAAAATACATAGTAAGCCAAACCCCAACATTTTGTTAAATGTGGAAGTATAACACTGCTGATTTAAATAGTATTTGTTATTCGAACCATAGCTCATGCTGGCTTGTTTTTCAGTCCTTGGTAACATGCTCACTGAAAGCTGGCCTGGCTCAATATTCATTGGCCTGGGCAAAGAAGAGGTTAAAGTCAGCAGCACTATTCAGAGTCCGTCTGTCATACATTTCGCACAAAAGCATTTTTGTTCACCGTGCAACGCGTGCGAACCCGCGGGCACAACATGGCCTCCTGTTTATTATGAGGCTCAGCATCGTAGGCCCTTTGCAGCCGCACTGACAGCGAGTCGAGCATCGCGCGCCCTCCTACGCCTATCTTTAGAGCGCCCACTGGGTGGCCATGCGCTATTCTCATCTCCGAGCGGGCAGAATGTGCGTCGATGGACGCGGAGGCTTCCGTGGACTGGGGCTGACAGCTGACGAGGGTTGTACACGAGCGAGTAACCACAGATGCCCCCTCAGGGTGGTGAACGCCGATGGAGGGAACGGATTTCACTTAGCAGCAATGCCAATCGACACTTGTCAACGCTCCTTTAAACCATTAGCATCGCTGCCCCTGAGCTGTTAATTCTGTCTTGTGTTTTCCGAGCTAATGCTCTCTGCCCCTCGTGATACGCACACATAAGGGTATCGAGTGCCTGGAGGCAGCATTCCTTTTCTCTTAAGGCGCCCTGCCAAGTTGTAACTAAAGTACTCTGACCAGCACATTGTGTGACACACAGATTAAATAAATATGTAGACCTAAAAAGTCCTCTCAGCCGATAGGTATCTGGTTAATATAAATGGCGCGCCTTTTTGGCACCTGAACCTGTGACGTGCGATGGCGTGCGTGCGTACCCCCGTAGGCTGTCAGAAACAGCATTCGGAGTAATATTTCACGTCACGTGGCTTGTTGCCGAGGCTTCCGTTTCATTCTGTTCTCTTGCCTGGGTCGAATGAAAAGTGACTTCCAAAGTTAAAGAATGGTTGGGTATTAGTAGAGGCACAATTCTGATAGGAGTTGTACAAGCCGTTCTCTTATAGTTCCACATGACTAACCCTGACCTCTGCTTTCGTTACCTGTAAATGCGTGCAGTGAGTTTGTTCTGTCGCAGCTTGGCCCCATTTTTTTTCAAATCTGTCACTCTTTGTGTTTTAGTACACTAAATTTGTCAGCCAGGATGCAACAGATTCTAATGTAAGCAAGAAAAATGCCCTCAGAGCAACAGCACCTGCTACTCCACTGAATACACCTCTCTTCACCAAAACCTCCCACCTGGGGTGGCATATAAACAAATTACATTGATTTGTGCCCAGAGGGGCAAATGGATGCTCTGCTCAAAACCCTGCACAGGGTGAACATGCACTTGTGAGGGCCCAGCACCTGTCACTTGGTGATTGGAAGGGAGGCGCTAAGGCACATGATGTGTCCTGCACAACACAGCTTTAGAATCCCTTTTAACTTCAGCAGTTCTAATAAGGAAAAATTTGAACCCTGCAACAGCAGCTTAACGCGAAAAGACATCTTTTATGGTCTAAAAGGCCGAAATAAAGAATTTTTGGATTGGATTCGAAAAGACACCCCTCCCCATACCGAGAATGTGATGAGGTCCCTGAGCAATGCTCCCTTTGATTTTGTTCCTCTGTGTGTGGCAGAGAAGGGTGTCTGTGCACCACAGCTAAGGTTGCGTGTGCCAACAGGCAACACATCCCTAGGCTAGCAAATGCTGTGTACAAGCTACCAAGTGCCTCAGGTGTGCTCTGATTTGATTCTAATGACCCTTTCTGTCGCCATCGGGAGGCAAGCATATTTATATTCATTTGTAGACTGGTCTGTCACCGCTAGCGGTCTCTGGACTTGAACAATGGAATATTTAAGATCCACCAGTGTGGAATCCATTGAAGAAATTACAGAACTCCATTACTTGTTCAATTTCAGAACATCTCAAGCTGTGGTACACCCTCCTGGAACAAATGAGGATAATCAACAATTGTCAAGATCTATCTTATTCAACCTATTTTCTGTCCAAGTCTGACCCTGATAGGAGCCACCCTAGGTAACGTAAACAAAAATGGTTTTACTTTGAAATTCAAACCAATGCTTCTTGTAGTACAAGTACAATTTTCCTTCTTCTATAACTGCCACAAAAATCTCAGAAAACTCAAACCCTTTGCACCCATGCTGTTCTCATGCTTTCTAATATTTGGTCATAAAATACCTTTGGTTATGTTGCATGTAGTCCCTCGTTCAGGAAACAATATTATATATTTGAAATAAATTACTGTTTCTTTCCCAAACGTTAACAAGCTAACCCCATACAGTTAAAAGAAAAGGAGGAGTCTGATTTGAATGGCTACAAAGATGTTCTGCATTCAGAGGAATAGTTGGGATGGGAGGCAGTGAATAACTTACAGCAGAGTAGTACTGTTAGTGAAGAATTTAGGTTGCCACCTGTTTCAAGTTAGCATCTCACCAGCTAACAAGAGGGCTTCTGCCATGCCTACTTTCTGTAGTGGGTGCTGGTCACTGAACTCTAGGGCCACTGGAATTATGTGGTTGTGCTGTGGCAGCTGTTTCACATAATTATGGGTTTGCCACAATCCATCATCGACTGCATAAGCTGCAAATTTTAACATGAAAAATGATTTTCTAGCTCAAACACTTCAAAAGATACTAAACATGCAACAACATGTGTTACTTACAGTGAAAGGCCCTCTGCAAATTGAATTGAATGGCCACCTTTCTGTTGCTTATTGCTAAATGTGAGTGTTTAACCACTATTAATAAGGTGCAACCTGTGTCCAAACAGTGTTAACAAGTGCAAATGTGACAAAATAATGAGGTAATACTATCACAAAATGTGCAGCAGCATGCTGCATAATTTGGCTTTTCGTGTCACAAAATTTAGTCAACCCTGCCGCATAATTTGGACCTCTCCTGCTGTATAATTCCAGTGGCTCTCGCCAGGGGCTTCAGTCCATCCCACTTAGTGAAGCTGTTTATATTACTCAACTGCATCTAAGAGCTTCAGTGTCTCGTTGAAGTTTGGGTAGGCTTCCTAAATACTTTACCATATAATTTCCAGGTACTTTCTTTGTAAAGGATGCACGATGGACTGCAGCAAGGGTAGCCACCTTGTTGTTTTTCTACCACTTGTATTTTAATGTGCCGGGCGGTACAAAAATAAGCACAATCACTTAAAGCCAACATTTTTAGCCTATGTCTGTCCAACTTCAAACAGGAAATATAAATAGCAAACATGTTCAAATGTGTTCCAGAGCGGAGTTGACAATCCCTTCAAATGAATATGGTAAACAAAGGCAGAAACGCCTCGTTACTAATGCATTCAATTTTGTTTTCAGTCCTATTTTGTATCATGTACTTGCAGACTCTTAAACCACCACAACTATCTGGTATTTTCCTCCTGGAATGGTGGTAACCCTAGCTACAGCTCCTCCTTGCCAACAGCCCTGTGAATAAACGCTGCCACTTCACAGCTCGGTCCCTTTTAATGTCTTAAAAAAGCAGGACATGTTGTGCTCTCGGCCACACAGATGTGGCAAGAGGCAGATCTTGCGAAAGCCCTTCTGTGCAGCTTCCACCCCCAGGCTAATAGTAAAACAGACGGTGTAAGTTGATACCGCCTGCTCGGTTCCTAGGTAGCCCCCTTGTGTGCTCTGTATGCCCAGGCTATTGTTCAGCTTTCTCCCACCAGGGGTCCTTCACCTGCGATCCCCTTCCCTGCCTTTCATACTGGTCATCATTCTAATAGACGATCTGCTAGCAATAGGCAGGACGCTCTCCTAATTCCTCGAGCGAACTGCGCGCTTTCTGATTAATTCTGAGCGCTTGGTGAAGGCTGCGTGTGCGCGCAATCGCGTCCCTTGGAGAGAATATAGTGACATCATGGCGACAAGCCCCCCCACCTTGCTAGCATGCTTCCTGCAAATAATACACGTCACACAAAGTTACATTGGGAAAAGCTGCTGCAGGTTTATTACATACAACATTATGTAATACTTGTGGGATATCTTACGGGCGATCCAAGGGCAGGCAGCATTCTCGCCACCCGCCCGCCTGACGAGCCGGGCCGCACCGTGGCGAACCACCTCTATGCTGCCCCTTCTGGTGCTCCTAGAGGAATCACCTGACCATCATTTCTTATACTCAGACCCCTTTCGGGGCGGAGCGTAGCTAGGCCAGCCCCCGGTTGCTCAGGCCCACAACCGCCCAAAGGACTAATGGGGCGCCGACATCGGTTCCAGGAACCTTCCATGAGGCCCCCGGGTTTTAGGCTCTGGCACCCCTATGTGCCACGCTGAGGTACCCTTCTGTACCATCTGCTTCCAGATCGCCCTGTAACTCCGCCTGCAACGATAAAGAAAACATTACTTTGTTCAAACCATAACCCCAAGCCCACATGCCGGGTAAGCGGTAGGGAGGGAGATGGCGTGTCCCCTGCGAGCCCAGCATCACGTCCTGGGCAGCAAAGAGGCAGGTAAAATGGTGGTGGGGCCTTAAGTACCCCAAACCCTGCCCCCCCTGCAAGCCCCGGACGCGACGTCACCCCGCTGCTAAACCCCACCCTCCCAGAGGAACAGGAGAGGGGGGGGATTCAAGAGATGGGCGAGGGGGGGAGCCCAATGCCACTAAGGGTGCCGCCCTCCTCATTGTCCCCCTGCAGTGGCCTCGGGCAACTACATAGTGACATCATGGCGACAAGGCCCCCCCCACTTTGCTAGCATGCTTCCCGCACATAACACACTTCACACAAAGTTACATTGGGAAAAGCTGCTGCAGGTTTATTACATACAACATTATGTAATACTTGTGGGTTATCTTACGGGCGATCCAAGGGCAGACAGCATTCTCGCCACCCGCCCGCCTGACAAGCCGGGCCGCACCGTGGCGAGCCACCTCTATGCTGCCCCTTCTGGTGCTCCTAGAGGAATCACCTGACCATCATTTCTTATACTCAGACCCCTTTCGGGGCGTAGCGTAGCTAGGCAAGCCCCCGGTTGCTCAGGCCCACAACCGCCCAAAGGACTAATGAGGTGCCAACATCGGTTCCAGGAACCTCCCATGAGGCCCCCAGGTGTTAGGCTCTGGCACCCCTATGTGCCACGCTGAGGTACCCTTCTGTACCATCTGCTTCCAGATCGCCCTGTAACTCCGCCACAGGCCTGGCGGCGGCCCCCGTCGCTGACAGGACCCCCCACCATGCCACCCTCCAACCTACTTACAACCTCTCAGTTTCAGAGTTTCCTGAAGGTAAAGCAGGAATAAGTCCATGCCTACCGGAGTTAGGTGAATCCCGTCCCTTTCGTAGTAACCCTTTACTTTGTCCTGAATCATTTCGTGTCTAATGAAACCCAGCCCCCTCTGCGAATTTACGCAAGGTGCTGTTAACTCGCCTCCAGGAGTGTTCTACCGCCTGCTCTGAATTCGCGCCTAGCTAAACTCTACGCGGCACGATCTCCGACCACAAGACTTCACACTGGCCCAAGTGCTTGCTAATGTCTCCAATATCAGTCTTCATCCTATGTAGTAATACAGTTCTCCCTAAGGAAGTGAGGTCGTTGTCCCCCAGATGGATAACCAGGTAGTTGGGGGTGACATGCCAATGATGTCAGCGCCTGGTCTAATTTGTTCGTCAGGCTGCCCCATCACATCCCGGGATGCCCCAATCACTCAAACTTAGTTCTTGCAAATCCACGCGTCCAGTTCCTGATCTCAGCCCATCTGGCTAACCTGGCGATCGTCGAGTGCCCAATGACCCTTACTCTGGAGCCTGACAAGGAAAAGGACACGTTTAAAATTGAAGAAAAAACTCTATTCTTTATTAAAAAAAATTGTCACGCCACAGTAATACACACAACATTGCAAACATAATTCCACATCACTGCAACTGTGCACCTTAAGGGCGGATATATCTTTTATAACATTGGGACTCCCAATGCCCCACCTTCTTGACCTCTGCTGGTGCCATGCCAGCGGTAAAGGCAGCTGTAGCTGCTCCGATCCTGAAGGAGTGACTAGAATATCCTTTTCCAGACACTAAGATACCCGCCCTGGATAAGCATGCCCCCATGATCCGCTCCATTTGGTACCTGGTTAAGGGGGCCTGATCTTCATGGATGAGCAAAGCCCTCCCTCCCTGAAGCATCAGTGAACATGTTCAGTTCTAGACTGTCGACCCAGGGAGCCCTCCAGATGACCGTTCCATTGAAATTGGACAGGAACTCGTCCCACATAGCCAGGTCTTTCTTAAGGCCCAACGGGATCTTGACAAAGTGGTGTTTCTTGACCACTTTTGCAGTGGCTCTGGCCAGTCGCCTAGCAAAAACTCTCGACCACCGGAATCACTTTAGCTGCAAAGTTTAGTTTGCCCAAGAGGCTCTGGATGACGCACAGAGGTGCCTTATCTTTCCCCAGCAATAACCTAATGTCCAGTTGCAACGCCTGCACCTTCTCAGCCGGGAGTCTTGACACACCCTTTACTGTGTCCAACTCGATGCCTAAAAAGGTGAGGACCTGCGCCGTGCCTTCAGTCTTGCCGGGTGCTAAGGGCACTCCCAGGTGCCGGGCCAAATCCTGAAAAGCGTGTAAACCTCGACTACATTCCTGCGTGCCAACTCCACCAATGAACAGGAAATCGTCCAAGTAGTGGGCCACCATGTCTACCTCATATCGCTCAGTGAGGGCCCACTGCAAGAAGGAGCTGAATGCTTCAAAAAATGCACACGACACTGCACATCCCATCGGCATGCATCTTTCAAAGAAAAAATTGCCTTGCCATTTGAAGCCAAGTAAATGCTGGCTCTCAGGGTGAACAGGCAATAGGCGGAAGGCCAACCAGGCTCCTTCCCCTGCCCTCCTCACCAAATCGACAGCCATGTCGAAGGAGCAGTAAGATACCGAGCAAGCATTCTCATCAAGTCATGCGTTCACTGAGTCACCCTCAGGGTACGATAGGTGCTGTATCAACCTGAAAGCCCCAGGTTCCTTTTTGGGCACCACCTCCAGCGGTGACACCACAAAATTAGGGAGGGGGGTAGGGAGAAAGGTCCCTCCACCCTCCCCAAGGCCACTTCCTTCCTGACTTTCTCTCCCACTACTTCTGGATGTTTCCTGGTTGACTTCAGGTTCTCCGCATCCCTGCTATCCATGGGACCCTGGTAAGGGATCCTGAAGCCTCCCACAAAACCTTCAGCCAGCGTGCCCCTGTCCTTCGCATTGGTGTATCCCCTTAGGAGGGCTAGTAAGTTGTGAATAACAATGGGAGAGGGACCCTTTGATAAGTCACTAACTTGTTACAACTGGGGGGAGGGCAAGATGTCCAGAGAGGGGGAAGGGGGAGGAGGGGGGAGGGGGGGAAAGTCCTGCGTACGCCTTGTTCTTACTTCTCTTGCCTAGCAGGTCCCACGGGGGACTCCCTCTTATCGCATGATGACCCTGGGTGGGGACCATCACACTTGCTGCATGTATGGGAGAATCTACAGGCCCTTCCTCAGGTGCAGTGTCCGCCATTAAAGAGCCTGCATGTCCCGCTGGATGGTCTTCTGGGACCCTGCCTCTGTCCACCTCCTCGGTCCCCATGAAAGGACTGCTTATGCTGAAACCTCCTATCAGATTTGTTACCCTTGCTCCCCTCCCCCTTCTTGTTGTTATTCACCGTCTTCTCTACCGGCTCTGCTCCCCCCTTGCCCATGTGCTGCATCCATAGTCGAACCTCCAATTGATCCCAATCTAGCTCTGGGCAAATGGCCATCTTCTTTCTGAACTCACAGTCATATTTGTACCAGCCCATGCCCCCGTTAGTTTCTGCGTCGTTTGTAATGACGCTGACGTATTGGACCAAACCCTGCCCCTGCTCTGGGAATCTCTCCGTTATTACAGCTGTCAGGATGTGAAAAGCCTGTGCCCATGTCTTGATTGTCTTCTCGGGCCATGCCTGGAAGCAAACTTTTTTATCCTCCTCCTTTCCACCCATCTTCCTTGTATCTGCGCCCTCAGCCCCATGCATCAGGAGGGTAAAGATATCAATAAACTCCCTGCGCCAAATGCCTTCCTTGGCTGCCAGTGGCACCTGCCAGGCTAAGGAGCAACGTCCAGTCAGGAGCGGGGCCATCGTCATTAGCGGTCCCTGAAGCCGCCGGTGTTTTTCCCAGGGATGTTGGGGTTAGGGCAGTGTTGTCCCCGGCTGGGATAGGAGCTACCACGCTAACAGTTGGGGGAGGAGGGGTAGCTACTATTGCTGGAGGTGCCACACTGCCAGTTGAAGTGGGGGGGGGAGAATGGGGACTGCCGGTATTGACGGGCCCGGCACTGCCACCTGATGCCCCTGCCCTTCCCTTGTTGCCCCTGTCAGTCGCTCTAATCACGAGTTGTTGCAGCTTAAATTGGCACACTGCTGCCCCCCAGGCGTGGCTTCCCCTCCCAACCACACTTGCGTTACTGGTATGCCCTCAACCACTTGCCCTGAGGTGGGTGCGGCTCCAGTACTCCCACCACTATTTTGGCTGCCGCCCTCCCAGAGCTACTGTACGCCAGTAGGCCAGCTCGCACTCCCTTCATGAAGTCAGCCAGCGAGTGCGTCAGCTTACCAAGGTCTTCCCTTGTTGCAAAGTTCGCTGTTTGAGTAGGTTCGGCTTGAAAGGCAACCACGGGAGCCGGTGCAGGCGCAGACTTTTCTGGGACTGCCCTCTTTGAAAGTTCAGTGTTCTTAATTTTTGTGGTTGTAGATTCTTCTGGTGAGTACCTGGCTGTGGCCTTCTTAAGCCTTTTGGACCTAGTAACCCCTCCCTCTTCAACGGGTTCTTGTACTTCAGGGGGAACGGACACGTCAATTCCAGAATCTCCCGGATTGTTGGATCTCAAAAGTTCGCTGGCCCAAAGCACACCCTTTGACCTGACCATCTCCATTACCGCTGCCAGCTGAGCATCTTGGGAGGTTCCGGGCAAGGAATCCTCCACCTGGGACATCTGCGAGAAAAGCGAGGGGGATCCCTGGCTAGTCATGTCAGCACCTCGGGCTAGGTTCTCCTGAAAAAGAAATGGGGCAGTAAACACTTGGCCGCGCTTAATATTAAAAGCGGGCCTTTCTGTCCCTTCGAGCTTCGCTCCCCCACCTCCCAAAATCTACTTACTTTGCTACTTTGTCGAGCAGTCGGTCTGCCTCCACAGACCCTCACGTCTAGGTAAGCGAGAGGAGGGGGGTGGGTGAGAGCGCCGGGGGGGGGGGGGGGGAAGGTCTCCTTAGCAACTGGCGTTCTTTGTGCTACATGGGCAGTGCCCTAACTGCGGTCGCGGGGGGCTGAAATAAAAATTTCAAACATTAATAGTGTAAATCATGAACCGGCTGGAGTTCTCCCCTGTATGTTAAGGGTAATGCTGTGGCCTGGTCCCTATCCCGTCCCCCGATCTTTTCTGCCCATGCTGGTTCCCCCACTTATGGGAGACCCACCTGAGTCGCCCCTTTTACCACACCTCATTTACCTGGCCCCTGTATAGTCCTGTCACGCTTCAAATGCCTGGGACAATCTCCCTCTTGGACCTGCGCAGAAGATGACAAAGGTGAGTGCACACAATCACACTGCAATTTTAATGTTAGATCCCCCAATGCACTCATATATATATATATATTTAGCTTGCTCTTGATCCATGCACAAATGTCGCCGGTCCTTTTTATTGTAAACAGAGTTTGCATGTTTAACCTGGTGGCTTGTAAGCGACCCTCATGTCACAACTTTTACATTTGGAGGTGCTCTGCAACTTCGCTTGAAGTCCGCGCTTTTTGAATTGACCATTTCCTCCTGTAATGCACCGTTTTCTACCTGTTATATTTTGTTTGCTCCCTATTGTTACTTTTGCCTATGTAATTTAACGACTTTTGAAATTTGTTCACTTGTAAGGTTCTCATGTATCTGTTCTGTTTCTATTGTAAAGCGCTCTGACATCTTCGGCTAAAGTCCGCGCTATTTAACACGCATAAATAAATGGTCCCCGGTAATGCCTCTGCATGCCCGCCCCCATGCCGGCTCTGTCCGGCTCAGGTGACCACCTGCGGGGAAAACACCCGATCACCCCGAGCCCGGAACCAATCCAAGCTAGCGACGCGGGAGAGCAGCTGGGAGCGTGCCCCGCCCGAATGAAGCTCGCCGCGGGAGGGGGCGGGGTTGAAAGGGCACGAGGCATTATTTAGTGGAAGCAATACCAGCGTTCCGTCAAAATGGGATTCCAGTTCAAATGACCCCGTCCACAAGGGGCACGAACGGCACCCTAAGGAGCACTGGCGAGCGCACCACTACACAGGAGCAGACCCCCCCCCCCCTCCTCAAATCACCAAGCGCCCACAGCGCCCGGAACGTGCTGCATCAACACCCCGAGACTGCAGAGCACCGGCCCCCAGAAAGAGTTGCCGGGCCACGGGACAAGGAAGGGGGAAGGCGTTGCAGAGGGACATGGTACCAGGCAGGCTGGGGGACATGCAAAAACGTATTTTATTAATATCATGCGTGTTCCGGCTTCCCAGTTCATCCGCTCTTTTTCATATGACCCCATACCCCCGACTGGGCGCGGCCATTTTGTCGCTCAAGTCATTCAACTTATGCCAGGATAATTGCAGCGTGAAAACCATTATCTACCGCCCCCCACTGGGGGCATGGGCCGAGGGGAGCAAGGCCGTGACCAAGGGGGGTCGACCCAGGGGGCACAAAGGGAGGCAACTGTCCCCGTGGCGCGTGTCTTCAGTACTGCGGGCGGGCAAATGTAGTGCGAAGCAGACCACCACCCATAAAGCACACAACCGTAATTTAAATCACAGGATGTTGAGCGTTCTTGCCAAGACACGAACTGGAATCCCCAGCCTCCAAGGCGACCGCTCTAGTTTCAAGGCCACATTCTCTCTACTTATAACAAGCCAAGCTGGCGGGGGGGGGGGGGCGCAAAGGGAGGGTACCTCTGAGTTTGCCCTTACTGGGGGCATGGGCCGAGACGGGAGCATTCCCATGGCGTCCGCTGCCCCGGTGATGTCCGTGCGTTACCGCTTGGTCAAAGAGGGAGGGGGAAGAATCGCACAGCCCCGCGCAATAGTGCCAACCGGTCGTCCCAGGAGGCGTGCCCCCCCCCCCACTACGCAGCTCTGGCTCACTGTACGGGAGCCGGCACATCGCGCACCATTGCCCACGCGAGAGCTGTCCCCCCCCTTTGCCATCGCTGAGGAGGGGGGTCAAAGCTAAAGGTGTGCAGCTGTTCCCTTGAAAAACTGCAGGCCACCGCGGGCGGGGCCTAATCGTGCACGCAGCTGGCGGGGGCGCGAAGGCACAGAGACTCCTGAAGGCGCCGGGGATTGGACCCGGAGCCTCGTACACGCTAAGCATGGCTCTACCACTGAGCTACATCCCCTCTGTCTATCAACTGGCCCAGCACCGCATGTAGACCCCCACCGCGGGAGGGCCGAGCAAATGCCCACCACGGTGGCGAGGGAGCCTGAAGCCTCATCGCGGACCCAGGTCGAGCACCGCTGCTGCCGGGGGTGCGAAGAGGGAACATTACAGTTGAACCCCCCCCCCCCCCCCCGGCGTTTACATGGGCGCGCCTGTACACAACCCCCCAGCACGCTAGACGAGATCTCTCAAGGCCTCACCTCAGTGGCCCGCTGCGGTGCGGGCCGCCCGGCCCTGCTGCGACCCCCATAAGGGGGGGAGTGGGCTCGAGGGAGAAACGTGGCCACCGTTCGCAGCGTTCACCAGTTGGCTATCACCCCTAGCGGCCCGCGCTAAGCTGGCCGCCCGGCCCTGCTGCAACCCCCATAAGGGGGGAGCGGGCACGAGGCGGGCTAACTAACCTTTCTCCTAGATGGCGTGTCCCCTGCGAGCCCAGCGTCCCCTCCTGGGACTGCAAAGAGGCAGGTAAAATGGCGGTGGGGCCTTAAGTACCCCAAACCCTGCCCCCCCTGCAAGCCCCGGATACGACGTCACCCCGCTGCTAAACCCCACCCTCCCAGAGGAACAGGAGAGGGGGGGGATTGAAGAGATGGGCGAGGGGGGGAGCCCAATGCCACTAAGGGTGCCGCCCTCCTCATTGTCCCCCTGCAATGGCCTCGAGCCTCACATATCTCACAGATTTTCATTGGCTTTTGTCTGAATGGGTCCCCCTGAAGCATAGGGACCTCTTAAAGGGTTGGAGGCAACCTGTGCAGCAGGTGCCTGCGTTATGCCTCTACCCTGTAATGAAGTAGCCTGAAACATGCCGTAAAACCAGCAGGGGGTCAATCAAAAGCCTTTAATGCAGCAAGCAGAGCCTCATTAGTCAGACGATTTAAAAGGATGTCCATCCCTGCATTGAAACTCAATGCTGTTGTTAAAAAATAATGGGGTGAATAAAGGTGGTTTCTCTCTCTCTCTCCCATATAAGGGCGCTCCTCTAGTCTACTATCTAAGCAGTAAAGTTATGGCAAAAGTAAGAATTGCCAAACAAGTTGTGCAAAAAAAGTTTGCATAATTCATGAAGTTTTCATAGTTCCTAGTCCTCACTATATTGTTCCTCTCCAGTGCTCACCAAAATTTCACTTAACTGCCCAATCACATTCTTAGAAAATAATTTAACATGTGTGGTGAGCACTGTTCTACATGTATGTTCTCCAGCAGCCCAACTGATCAGTTGGGACAGTTTTGCATAACTTGTAAATCTGCCATTGCAGGCATGTGCAAATGCTGTTAGCAAACCTCCGCACATTAAAGCCGGGCCTCTTGGTTTTGCCAGGACCCGTTGAAAATGAATCTAGTTTTGGGGCCTGGAAAAGTCTCCAAATTAGTCCACTTTTCACCAGTTTCCTCAGCCAATGCAAGAATTGCAGG
Source organism: Lissotriton helveticus (assembly GCF_964261635.1). Lineage (NCBI taxonomy): Eukaryota > Metazoa > Chordata > Amphibia > Caudata > Salamandridae > Lissotriton > Lissotriton helveticus. The sequence continues at coordinate 422,400,915 of NC_136069.1, read as the reverse complement.
TCTTGTTGTCTGCTGGGAGGAAGCACTGACTTGCCGTGGGGAGACACCAGTGCAGACAATCGCTACAAAAGGTATAAAGAAAACAAAAACCTTTCTTGCAAAACTTAACTACTGGCCCACAAAGGATCAGAAAGAAGCTGTTTTGCTGCAATAATCTCCTTTTCCTTTCATTTGAACTTATGACCTCACCTCCAAGAGAAAGAGTTTGTTTGAGGAGTGTCCTTCATAGGTTAATGACATGGGGAGATCATAGGGTGGAATTTAAATGTATCCAAGGGGGACGGCCTGATGAACTTTCTCTCTGATCTTTGTCTCAACTCCCATCTAATCCACTTTCTTCCATCCGCTAACTTTTTTTAGTGATACAATAAGCCCAGTTAGTGCTAGAGTGTTATCTAATAGTATTTTATAGTGGAAAAGGCTAAAATAAAGACTGTCGAACTACATATGGTGCCTTTTTGTTAACTGAAAACAAAAGTACGTGAACTTTAATGTGGATTATGGGTTGGTGTGAGAGGAATGTTGGACTGCGGGCCTTTCCCTGCTATCTCCGCCTCAAGTATGCTTCCTTCAGCTTGTTCACTTTTTGGGAATGATGCAGTAAGACACGATCTCAGGTAACTCTTCTATTTTTAGGATATGTGACGTCAGTGTTCTTTTGCGTTTAGGGCAGTGTCCTGTACCATTAAGCATGTTGTTGACCTGGTGTAACCTCTAGAGAGTAATCTTGCTTGACACAAGAGGATGTGCATGATAATGACAGCTGCGGCTTGTATATCTCACCATGGTATGACCTAGTGCTGCAAGTTAGTGCCTGTGTGCACATACTAGTCACTAGCTTTATCTGCCAACGAGTGTGTAGAGCCAGGTTGAGAATCCAATACAACAAAGCCTCACTGATCTACAGCACATCTAATCTACTTTGTCTCTGACCACAACCATCAGCCGTTATAAGTGCACAGTGGCGGCTGCTCTCTAAATTATTCTCACTGGCTATGTTGATTTTTTGGCCAGGTTTCAGGAATTATCAATAACTCGCTGCTTAGAATGACTTTGAAGGCTAGTGATGTCAGTACCAGCCAAAGTCCAACACATAAAATTGATTTGATCAGCAAATTTGTTTGAATGCAGTCGCAGTCAGTTTCAGGTGTAGAGTAATCCATGGTCTCATTGATTTTCTGGGCTCGTGACAACTTCCGTACATAAATGACAAGGCTGAAAACTCTCCTTTCTTGGAATCTTCAGTCTTTTTATTTTTAAATATTTTGCATGAAAGGGTTATGCACTAAAAATCGAGATTTTTAAGATTATATCTAATTCTTTCAGGGGAAGTGGGATTAAAATATGAATAGACCCAAATTTTGACGTGGCAAATTACCTGAAGCAAAGTTGGGTTACATTTTTTTCAGGTAACTTGACACGTCAAAATTGCTATCTGTAACCACCATCTAAAAATGAAAACTGCATCAAAAAAAGTAGGTCGACCGGACTACAAAGTCAGCTAAAAGGCAAACACTGCAATGAAGCCATGATGTGGGAAATATATAAGGAAGAGGGTAATTTGAGGAGTGAGGGTTGACGTTCAGCAGACAACCCCAACACCAATGGAACAGAAACACGTGTGTTTACCTGTACTCAATTTATCAACCTCAGAAGGACAAAAGCTGAGTTTCCATTGCTGGGATTTGAACGTCAAAGTATATTTTGAGTCACAACTGTAAGATAATTCACATTATACTTTCTTTCTTATTCTGTATTGAGATATTAAACATCTTCATAGATGAGGTCAAATTATGGATTGCAAAATTTTGTTTTACACATAAAATTAATTGAGAAAAATTGCTTATAGTGGTAAATCAGACCTGAAAATAGCATGCTTGAGGGAGAATAGCAATTCTTCAATGTAAATCTAGAGAGAATCTTGATATATTCAAGACAATGAGGCTAACATTATGCAATATGCTTTTATTGCTGCCCCAACATGTAAATGTAAATGTAAATTGATACTTGTATAGCGCACTACTCACCCGCAAGGGTCTCAAGGCGCTTGTACGAATACCGCTGTGGAACCCATCCTGGCTTTCCCTGTGAGGTGTCCTTAGCGTTGTGGGGGACGTTGTGGAGATTAAGCAAGCTATTGCCCAGAGTTGCAGAGTGGGACTCCATGATTGGAATAGGCACCGAGGCGAGAATTATCAGGTCCGTGGAATTTTGAGTCCAAGACCCGCCGAGGCGGGGAATTGAACCCTGGTCCCGGGCTAGACCTCTGCATCAGGGTCTGCCGCTCTAACCATTGAGCCACACTTCTCCAACATGCAGCCCTTTAAAAAATATTAATACAATTCCATGGAGAGCCCTAAATACTAGGCAGAGGGCCTTAAATTGTATCCTCTGCCTCACCGGCAGCCAATGCAACTTCCCAAGGGTGGACGGCCCATGTGCTCTTCTCGGAAGCCCCAGCGCCAACCTAGCAGCCGCTGATTGGACCCTTTGGAGCCTGTCCAACAAAAACTCAGGGGACCCCAACAAAAGGGCATTGCAGTAGTCCAGCCTGCTGAGGATTGTACACCTTACCACTTGAGCACGAGCTTGAGATGGTAAAAGTGGCAAGACTTTCCTCAGGGAGCGTAAGATGGCAAGGCAACAGGCGGTCGTCTTTTTTACATGAGTCTCCATACTAAGCCTTTGGTCTAACATGACCCCAAGATTACGGACTGAGTCCACAGGCCGTACTTTGGTCCCTGTTTCAGGAGGCCAAAAGTTATCTGGAAACGGCCGGGAGATCTTATTCCCGGCGCTAAAGAGCACCTCCGTCTTCCCAGCGTTAAACTGAAGGGAGTTATCCTTTAGCCATCGTGACGTGTCACGCAGACAATTGTGGAAAACCTCCACCGATGTTGAGTCCTCTCCCTCCAAGGAGAGGATCATCTGCGTGTCGTCAGCATAGTTTACAATCCTGATGTTATAGCTTTTAATGAGTGAAATCAGAGGTCTAAGATACAAATTAAAAAGTATGGGACTGATTGCTGAGCCCTGAGGGACCCCTCAGGAGATATTAGAGTGAAGGCCGATTGAAAAGGGGGCAAAGACGCCGCCTGCTGCCTATCCTGCAAAAATAATCGAAACCACAACAAAGCATTCCATGACAGATGCTTTTGAAGCTCCAACTTGTCCTGTAATGTAATGAGGATGTCGTCCAAGTATATCATTAGTTGAACTCCTCCGGCCATCACCTGCCTTTCCGGATCGAAGATGAGGTTGCCGGTCATCCTGCTGCGCTGGAACAAGAACCAACGCGTGTGCAGAGGTGAAAGCCACAAAGCACTGCTGCCCTGCACCAAAGAGCTTGCTTCCTTTCTTCCCGAGTTGCTCATCCTCCTGACCGGCTGTTGCCTCTTAACTTCCTGGGACTGTTGCCTGGACACCCGCGCTCTCTTCTCCTGCAGTGGTTTACCCGGGAGAGAGCAGCGATATTCGACCTTGCCTCCCTCCAGTTCCAAGCTGCTGCCTTCCCCATTCAGCTCTGCTTTTGGGGTGGTTTTAAACCCTGTTTTTTTTTTTAGGGGTCGTTTTTTTTGCATTCACACGGCCCCGCCATCTTGTCTTTGTATCTCTTTGGTGACTGCATCTTGCTGTTTTGGTGGGCCCTGGACTGTTCCTTGACACTAGCCAGCTCTCTCTGTCTCTGGTTTGGTCTTTGCCCCTCTTGCTCGGCTTCACCGCGCTCTTCATGATTCGGCTTGGTGGGACACCCCGTCCACTTCCAACTCTCTGCCCCACCCAGTAATGAAGTCCGGCACCGGTTTGTTTGTGGATCCCTGGACCCTCTCCGGTTGTGTTCAACTTGTCATCTGACTTTTGGTATCCACTGAAGTTCTCTTCTCAATTGCCGGTCATCCTGACTTGCTATGTACTTTTAACCCTTTACTTTTACCCCTATACCATCCTTGCTCCTTGGACCTGTTTGTATTTTATTCATATGTTCTAGTTACAGATGTATTTTTGTAATAATGTCTTTCTCCATGCTATGTTTTTATTCTAGGAAATGATGTAACTATGTAAGAATATTCTGTTGTAACCACTCCTTATGTAAAGCGCTCTGATACCTCCGGGTCTAGCCAGCGCAATATAAAACTCTTCAAATAAATAAAATAAAAAACACCATGGAGCTGAGGACAGCCTGAAGGGCAGGCAGAGGAACTGATAAAGCACGCCCCTCCAAGCGAAGCAAAGATTCTTCACGGTGTCCAATTTTACCAGCCAGTCCCTGGCCTGCAAAATGTCTCCCTAAAGATGAATACCCTCCATCTTGAAGTGTCTGTAGATGAGAAATTTGTTTAACTCCTTTAAGTTTATAACCGGGTGCCAGCCTTTGTCTTTCTATTTTAGCAATAAAACTTTACTCACATACCCTACTTTTTCCTGGTCTGGGACCTGAATGAATGCCCCCTTGGTCCAACATCTGGGACACTTCCAAGTCTATGAGGTAAATTTTTTCTGCATCCAAAATCGACTCTCAGGGTTTTACCAATTGTGCTAGGTATTTCCAAAAGTCTATTTTTAAACCCCCAACAGTTTCAAATACCCAAGTGTCCTATGTTATCTTCTCCCAACTGTGAAGAAAGAGTCTCAACATTCCCACTATCTTTACGAGGGAAGAAGCAATACTGCTTACCTTGATATCCTTGGTTTGATGTCCTAGACCTTCCTCCACAGTTTTTTGAGGTTCTCCCTCTTTGGGGGTGGAAGTTTGAGTTTTGGCGGTAACCTCTGCCTTAGGTAACAAAGCTTCTTTGTTCTTGCAGGTAAAATGGGACCTAAATTATCCGCAACTGACAGCCAGTCTCCTCGGGTCAGCCGGTCCAGAAATGGCCCGCAAGCCAAAGACTCTGCGCATGCTAGTTTGCGCGTTACTGAAACCTGTGAAGGTGGAAACATATTTTCCTATTGATTTCACAAAATGTTACCCAAAAAGGAGGTCCTTGGTATCAGCCATGTCCTCTCTAGAGGATAGGTCTGCCAATTTAGGCTTAATCCTCATTAAGACCGCCTTCTGTCTCTCAATGATCAGGTTAGCATTACCCAGCATACATATGACACTCTGGACCCATCCCAATAGAAGGTCAATGTTTACGTTTATGTTCTTGCCCCTGGCATCCTCTGCCATATCTGGAATATGTGTAAGCGGGCCTGGTACATCAAGGAGTTTATCCTGACATTATTTTTTTAAAACGTCGATACCCTTTCTAGGGTCCTTTCTGACCTGATACAGAAAGGTTATATGTTCTGGGTCTAAATTAGGTGTGTTACACATCTTATCCTCGGTAGAGGGACTAGGGCACTCAGTTCAAAGTAAATTGCGAGTTTCCCTGTCCAGTGACTTCTTACCCAGTATGTAAGAAACTTTGTCACGTGGTCCATTGGCCACCCCTCCGCCCTACACTGGTGTTTAATTGTAGTGGGGTTAAACATCTCAGACCCAAAGGGATCTTTAACCTCATGTAATGTAGAGGGTTGATCTAGATCTAGGTCCTCATCCAGGCCCCCCAAGATATCATAGTTGTAGTGGGGGTCAAATATAAATTCATCCATTTCCATATCATCATAGTCCATATTCTCTGCCAAAGAGTTTAGACTGCCCCGTGAATCTATTGTGCCAAGAAGGTCACTCCTATCCATCATGCTGATACGGACAACCTTTCTGTGTGTCCCGTTAAGATGGCCTCTTTTTCTGGTGCTGCTGAGAGCACCACTGTCTATTGTAGCGCAGAGGCTACCAGTGCCGTAGACCTGGTTGAACGCCTTCTGTACATGTTTCCTCTTTTGGGAAACCTTGCCCCCTCTATGAGGTTCAGAGATAGAAGGGAAATCTCCATCTGAGTGGGAAAAATAATTCTCTACTACAGGGGTTCCTCTCTTAGTTAGTGCGGCGTCCACTGCCTCTCTCACAGAGGACCTAGGTTCCTCCTCTAAAAACCTTTTTTTATGGATTCTCCCATGAGCCCAGATACTGCATGGGTTTGAGGGTTGGTGGTCTCCATAATCAGTATGGTATGAGCTTAGAAATATAACTCTTGGATTGCACGATTACTCCGAGAACCCTACTCACGGTTTGTTGATATGTATTTTAGTTCTCAGTATTTTAACAATACTTTCTGCTAAATGAAAGGAGCAGACAAGTTCTTGTATTTTAGTTAATTTGCCCATTTGCCGTTGGGTGGGAGCAAAGCACCTTAAACAAGTGTGACTAGAATGAATGAGGAAACTGCCAATGCCTCCGATGTTTTCTTCGGGTGTAGTGCAGCCGTTGCAGCTCTCAAGCGGGGAGCTGTCTCCTGGGCTACACGCTCCGATAGGGAAAACCTAAAGATAAAGGAAGGATGATCACTGTGCCCGTCCCTTACTTTGCCGGCATTACCTCTTAGCAATGCAGCCTGGCAGTGCATTAAAAGACGCAATGCCACATGAGCTTGGTGATTGTTTCCAGGCAACATACGCATTGCCTGGAAACCCTCATTAGAAAACTCTGGTTCCGTTTCTATTTTTTTCTTTTTTTGGAGAGGGCTTGGCTATTCACTTTTGGGGTTTTCAAAGCAAAACAGAGGGCACGACGCCGTGTTATTCAAGGCAGTTGTGTCCCGCTGCTTAGTTTGTTATGGCGTAATTCGGCAGCAGTATTTTCAAAACAAAACATCAGCGTTAATTTCTACTTTATGATTTTGATTTAGCCGATAATCTGTAAAACAACAAATTTAGCACTTACCTGGCCCGACCGTAAATTGGATGGACGTGCGTTCTTAAAAAGCATTAATAGAACCACTATTGCATGTTTAAAATGCATTAACAGAACTAAGTGAACGGTCTGATAGCTAACTTATCTAAAACAAAAATTGTTACGTTTGGAGGGTCCGCACCATCAAAAATGTGGACTTTAGGCGACACTCCAATCGAGGTAGTGGACCAATATAACTACCTCGGCGTAACATTTGACAAAAATTTAACATGGTCAAACCACACGGTCAGTAAAAGTGTAAAATCAATAACTATCACAAAATCAATCGCGAGATTTATGAAACTGTGCGGAGGTAATGCTTTACAGATGAAAATGATCCCGTTTCTATTGTACCCATCTCCTGCTATGAATAAGAAAGTTGTTTTTTGATTTTGAAAAATGTTTTAGGAAAAGCGTACGTACCATACTCCATTTACGACAGGCTACTCCACATTGTATGATAAGGTTGGAATTCGGCCTAAAATCTTTGGAAAAGCTGCATAAGATCAGTTTTGTTAACTACATCATCGATTGTGCTAAGACCGATTCATGTACATTAAACCATATAATAATGAAGGAACTCTGGAGTAAAAAAGTGAGAGATCTGCAACTTTCTACTACAATGATGCAAATAGACCCTTATGAACTGCCTGATATTCAGGAAATGGGACGAATGTCCAGGGATGTGCGGAAAAAACTAATAAGAAAAACATTAAAGCTAGCACAGTGGAATTTAGATCACCTACAAGCCGGGAAATATAAACACACAGACTTAATAATTGATTCATACACCCAGCAGGCTCAAGAATACTTTGGATGGAATTTGACCAGCTACATTAAACAGAAATATGTACGGTTCAGACAATTCTATATTCCAGTAGGGGAGTTTGAAGGGACTTGGAATAAGGCTCTCAAAGATATTCAGGGATGTTGGTTTTGTGGAATTGGCAAGGAAACTCTTGAACATTTAATATGCATTTGCCCGAGACTTTTGCCCACACAGAGGTTATATTTACGCCCCATATTTAATAATGCAAAAATAAGAACAACCACAGAGGCTATACGTTATTGTTTTAGGCTCACAGGGGAAAGTGCAATCAGAAGGATGGTACAGTTTTTAGAGCATGTTTATAAGATATTACTTCACTAGATGGTTTTTATTGGATCTGTATATAGATGTAAAGATAGGTATCACGACCTATGTATATCTTTTCTTTTACAATACTACTCATGGTAAATGTGTGACTTTTTTATTCTATTTTTATGTCTGTCTATTTGCTATTTATTGTAATCAATTGATTAATGCAATAAAGTATTATTCTACTACTTCTAAAAAAAACAGAACTAATATTACAACTGTTAAAATTTTAAGCAAACGTTACATAGGCTAAGCATTACAAAGTCTCATTTTGTTCTGTTAATAGTAAAAGATAGCAGAAAGTCGTGTACTTATCTTGTTAAGGAGCAGCTAATAAAAAGAGGATGACTTCGTGCAATGGATATTTATAGTACCTCATGAACATTCTAATGTTTTATGATGTATTAATATTCTTTAAAAGGCTTTATGTCAGGCTGCAATAAAAGCTTATTGCATAGTGGTAGCCTCCGGTCATGTAATGAAATCTGTGGCGAGCCTGTATGCAGTTATTATTCTGATATTGTAGTGCCACCCAGATGAACTTTTTTTATGCAGTTTGGGTCATTTCATCTTTGTCACTTTGTAACCAGGTCCTTAATGTCAGCCTTTTATTGACGCCTAAAATCACTAGTTTACCAGTTTCTAAGGCCAGGATGATATATCAATCGTTCCATACACATATGTCGTCAATAATGGAACTCTACAGCCCATCCTTAAGCAGAAACATATGAAGTTCAGACTAGTCCTGGATCTCAAAAATGTGGACATATAAGAACAATTAAAACCCTGTAGGCTTAGAGTATCTCCTTGAGTCCTGTATTGTGCCTGCTGGAATAGAAGCTTTTATAACTTGTCACCATGACTCCATTGTTGCCCCGGACAAGATTAGACAGTCTGAGTCCTTTGTCTAACAAAAAGATCTTTGCAGCAAAACAGCTTCTTTCTTCTCCTTTGTTGGCCAGTATTTCAGTTTTACTAGAAAGATTTAATTTTCTATATACCCTCTGTGGCCATTGCCCCCATTGGTGTGCTGGGAGGAACCCTAGTTACCCCTAATTCCCTGATAAGAAATTCAGGAGCCCATTTAAGTTGCATGTGATTCCTCATAAAGGTGATTTGTGGGTTTTAGTTACTTAAATGTTACCTTAGATGGTGGCTTGTAAAGCGATATAATCCTAAATTTGCAGCGCAAGTAATTCTGCTTTAAAAAAAATTTCTCTGTACGTAAATTATGAAGCAAAATAACATTCCATTACTCTTAAGGGGTGAAAAGTGCTTCAAAATAGACCTACTGTGTTTTCCTTAGTGCTGCTATATTTTCAAAGCTGTTTTCATTTATTGCAGTACTCATTTGGATTCAGGTTAAAATGCTTAACATAGACACAAAAAAACAACACAAATCGCTGTTTATGTAAAAAACACATTTGATGATAATAAATCATGTTATTTGTTTGCAAAAATATTAATTTCTTCAATGTATTCCTTCAGATAACAGTTGAGCGAGAGAGCAATTTGGATGTAAGCGCCCCAAAACATGGGCAGGTGGATCCTAACAATGTACCCCATGTTGGTGGAAATACTTGGGCCGGCGGAACAGGTTGGTGCCTATGGCTAGCTGACTACAGCACTTTCCATTGTAGCTTATAAAAGTACAACTTATTTTAATGACTGATCCAACAAGAATTGGCAAAACAAATCGGTCTCACCTTTTGGCTTTTCCAATGCATACCTATTGACGTTGCCAATGATTTTTGACAATGCTATTCAACTTTGCCAAAACAAATAATCTTTGTTGCCAATGCTGAACGACATTTGCAAAAAAAGGAGGTAATGTATACGTTATCATACATGAAAGGTAATGCATCATGTTGATACGGTGCCCAAGAGCAAGAATGTTTATACACTCATTTGTCACCACGCATGCACGTGCAAACATCGTATCGCGGCCACCATTTCGCACATCTTGGAGGAGTAAATAAAAAGTAATAAATTCAGTTGTGCCCAAAAGCACATTTTCGTATGGTAGCGGCCTGGTAGCAAATTGCTGCTGTTGGCCCTTCTAAAAAGTTTATAAGAAATTAAAACATAAAAATAAGGTGGGATAAATAGGGAGCAATGGAGCTGCTGGGGTGTGGTGGAATCAAGGAAATGCTGCCAATGAGTGGCGGCTGTGAGCCTGGAGGGGCATGGGACCAGCTTGGGGGGGGAGGGGGTAGAGGTGTTAAAAAATTGGAAAGACCCCCTCATAGGCTGGGGAGTAGCATGAAGTATAAACACCACAAAGTACTGAATTGTACTTTGCAGTACATTCACCCATGGTCCCTTGTTGATGAGGACTAACAAATGTACTTCCTAGGTTATGTGAACTTGACTGGTCTGATCTGATCTCTTACCAGAATTCCAGCATAATCAGCTGGTCTCCAACAAATGGATGTTTTTTTAGCATCTCTGTAGAGGGCCAAAAACGCCTGTGATCAACCATACCACAGGACTGTTTTGAGACAAGGGCAAACTAAGATGGCAATTTGGGACCTCCTTCCACAAGGTCTCAGGCAAAGAAATAACAACGTGCATAACAAACAGATTTTTTAAGAATTTGACAATTGGGCATTCTCTGCCAGCCGAGTCTTAGCCCTTGCACTCTCAGGCAGGTAGTGGAAATTACATAAAAAAATAATCTTCTTTCTGTCCAGCTCTCTCTCCCCTTACCATACCTCACCTCACCTGCCTTACCCCGCTTTACCTCTGTCTACCATTTCTACATCTGTGTACATAGCCCCTCTTCCTTCGCCACTCTCTCTGTCACTGGACAGGTTGAGCTTTCAGCTCTTTGCATGAATCGGTTTCTGAAAGGTTTAAGTACAATTCAATATAGTTTGGCAACAGGAGAACTTAAATTATGATACTGGCTCATAAATGTGACCTTCTTCTACCAAGGGGGCCAGAGTACGTCTTGTGTGGAGCCCCACAAATCCTTATGATGGCACTGCCGTACCACTAGGGTGAAGACAAGTTGAATGATCACACTCACTCAGCCCAATGCTTAAGTGCAGTTTTTTCCAGTAGATCTGGAGCCTTCAGTCTTTGCTTTGATTGCTCAAGCAACACGACACTCGGAAATTGCAACCGCAGAAGAGAGTTATCACATCCAAAAGAGCAGGCATGTTGTTGTGTCTACTCTACACTCATTTGTTGCACTATGTAATATCTTGTAATGTTGAGTTAGCGTCGCATGATGATGTTCATTCCACAGGGGCAGCCATATTGTCAAAACAACCAATATTGCTGCTGAAAAAGAGGTATGGTATAATGTAATGTCAACGCTACCATATTGCAGTATTATTTTGGGAACAACAGGGCTTGATACCTCATTATGGGAATTGCAGAACTCCTGATACATTAATACCACTCTCAGGAGTTCTGATTCTGCATGGCATAGAAAATTCCAGGTTCAGTATTACTGTACTATTACAAGATGGACCCATTGCAATTGAGAAAAACCTGGTAATCAGCATTTCTACTGTGATTCCCACGTGTTTTTCATACGTTTTGAGCTGATTTCTGCAGAGCTGGTGAAATGAGTTCTTGAAGGGTGCAAATGACCACATACCTCGGAATTGAGTTGTGTCAGATTGCTTTAATTACTTAGCTTTTCAGGTCTAGATTATGCTTGAATCGTACTCTTGAGTGGTGGGTAATCCATGAGCCATTTGCACCCACTTTTTAGGGCTCGGCCTACGTCAACCCTGCGTCAGCAGGGGAGGCGGAGCTCCTAGCTCTTATGTTATAAAAAAAAAAGTTTCTTTAGGGGTCCGGGCTGCCACATTCCTTAGTGTACGCGCGTTTTTTATGGCATCTGCAAAGTGATTCGTCTTCGCTGTGCTGTGTTTTTAGTAGCCTTGACGCGATAGGCTTAATGTAATTTGTCCTTCGCCATGTTGGCATTTTCTGTGTGGTTACGCGCACAGCAGTGCATTAATTTCAATTAGGAGCTGTCAGGGTGCCGCAATAATGTAATGCAGATGTTGTGGGCGCGTTCACCAGTCTGCAGTGAATGGCGCGCGTTCGTGCTTTTCTTGTGTTTTCTTTCCGTGTAGGGCAGACGTGAAAGGCATTGTCTTAAGAGCAGAAGGCCATATATCTTCAATTATCTCGCCATCACGGCGGAGATAATTGAAAACATATGCCTGGAGTGGCGCGCGCGCGAGGCCAAGAGCTGAGCAGGATGACTCCATGCCACGGTGTAAGCAGTGCTTAATTTGTAGAAAAATAAGTCCCGGTGCTCAAAATCTTTCTTATGCGGCGGCCGCAACTTCTCACAGTTATTCACCTGGTTAAATTACTACGCCACCCAATTGTACCATTGTTATGGCCACTGCCTACACTGACAACTCGGAAGCAGCCAGAATCAAAAATAAACTACTGCTTGAGCATCACGACATCGATTATAACAGTCTACTTATTTCACAACTGCATTCATTCAAACAAAATGCATTTGAAAGTGCGTTCCTGGGCAAATTGCTTTCATGTGCCGAGCATTACGATCTGCTGCAATAAAGAGGTGTTTTTTAGAAACAAAGTTGGGTAGACTGTTAATTGCTATATGTAACAAAATCAGACCATTCAGTTTAGCGTGTAGAAGCAATTTACTTGAGAATGTTTTTGCATGAAAGTATAGCCATTCAAACATGTCAAGGCACTGGATTGTCCAGAGGGGATTAAACAGTCCACCTAAATACTTTTTTATTTATTTAGTAGTGAATTTATGAGCGTTTATGTAGTGAATGCCACCTGGTAGGCATACGCCTTTTGGTGCAAGAGCTTTACATTCTTAAAATGTATTAGTTTGTAAGGGTAGTCCACTGTGCCTCGCAGCGCTTTGGTCGCCTTTGACTATGAACATGATGCAGCTTTGCAAAAGTGCATTTTGCCTACTAGCCCCGATCTAGTTATAAGTACAGGGCCAGTGTAAAGCCCCCAATAAGCAACGGGTGCTGGTAAAAGGTAGCAGTGGGCATTCTTGGCACAGTGGTGCAGTGTGCAACCTGCAGTGGAAGGTAACCACGAGCGCAGGCAAGTGAGTGTGCCCAGCACATGTCAAAGACTTTAATGTCTCTGGGCACAGCCCGGGTAACTTGCCGTTATCGTGTGTGTAGTGAGTGCAGAGTAGTGAGTGCAGAGTAGTGAGTGCAGAGTGCAGAGTAGTGAGTGCAGAGTGCAGAGTATTGAGTGCAGAGTATTGAGTGCAGAGTAGTGAGTGCAGAGTAGTGAGTGCAGAGTAGTGAGTGCAGAGTAGTGAGTGCAGATTGGTGAGTGCAGATTGGTGAGTGCAGATTGGTGAGTGCAGAGTGGTGAGTGCAGAGTGGTGAGTGCAGAGTGGTGAGTGTAGAGTGGTGAGTGCAGAGTAGTGAGGGCAGAGTGCAGAGTAGTGAGGGCAGAGTAGTGAGGGCAGAGTAGTGAGGGCAGAGTAGTGAGGGCAAAGTAGGGAGGGCAGAGTAGTGAGGGCAGAGTAGGGAGGGCAGAGTAGGGAGGGCAGAGTAGTGAGGGAAGAGTAGTGAGGGCAGAGTAGTGAGGGCAGAGTAGTGAGGGCAGAGTAGTGAGGGCAGAGTAGTGAGTGCAGAGTGCAGAGTAGTGAGGGCAGAGTAGTGAGGGCAGAGTAGTGAGGGCAGAGTAGTGAGGGCAGAGTAGTGAGGGCAGAGTGCAGAGTAGTGAGTGCAGAGTGCAGAGTAGTGAGTGCAGAGTGCAGAGTAGTGAGTGCAGAGTAGTGAGTGCAGAGTAGTGAGTGCAGAGTAGTGAGGGCAGAGTAGTGAGGGCAGAGTAGTGAGGGCAGAGTAGTGAGGGCAGAGTAGTGAGGGCAGAGTGCAGAGTAGTGAGGGCAGAGTAGTGAGGGCAGAGTAGTGAGGGCGGAGTAGTGAGGGCAGAGTAGTGAGTGCAGAGTGCAGAGTAGTGAGGGCAGAGTAGTGAGTGCAGAGTAGTGAGTGCAGAGTAGTGAGTGCAGAGTAGTGAGGGCAGAGTAGTGAGGGCAGAGTGCAGAGTAGTGAGGGCAGAGTAGTGAGGGCAGAGTAGTGAGGGCAGAGTGCAGAGTAGTGAGGGCAGAGTAGTGAGGGCAGAGTGCAGAGTAGTGAGGGCAGAGTATTGAGGGCAGAGTGCAGAGTAGTGAGGGCAGAGTAGGGAGTGCAGGTGCAGAGTGGTGTGTGCTGTTGAGTGCAGAGTGGTGTGTGCTGTTGAGTGCAGAGTGGTGTGTGCTGTTGAGTGCAGAGTGCTGTGTATTGACAATGTAAATGACAATGCCATTTATTTATGATTTAAAGAAAAAAAAAGAAATGTCATGAGCAATGCCAATAGCTCTACCTTTAATGATGCCGAGACCATTGCATTGTAAATGCTTGTTGAGTTTGGCGCCGCAGGAGTTAGGCACAAACTGTGCAGGAATGTATCCATTCCAGAAGTGCGAAATGGCATGTTGCACAATTTGACCCACAATTAGAGGCAGATTCTACCTGCCACATATTATGTGTGCAAACTACTGGTTTGAACGCAGTTTGCACCCAACCTGTGATCCTTCTTCTGGTGCATGCATGTATTTATGCCCAAAACGGGATTTATTACTTGATTGGAATCAGGGACTTAGTCTTGGAGTTAATTGTCCACAATTAATCTGCCCCTTTTTAGGTCGAGCTTACCAGACCGTGCAAAGGGTTTGGTTGCAAAAGACCGATTGTGATTTTACCAAGAACTTACACTGGATTACAGACCTTCCATTGCTTGTCCGTGGGTTGGCTTTATTGTCCCTCTCATTTGCTTGATTGCCCCTCTCATTTGCTTGATTGCTTCGGATTCGATGTCTTTCCTTGTCCTAGCTTGTCCATCTTGTATTTTTCTTTCCCCTAAAGCATAGCCTCTTTACCATCTCTCCGATTATCTGGCTTCTATCCTTTCACTCCTAACTTTCAATGCACAACTTTTTTCTTTTATCTTCAGAACTCCATGAGATGAATGTGTTTTCCAGCTCTCTTCCAGCTCTCTTCTGTTCTCCCCCATGTGGTCACCCCATATCTCCTCGCCTCCAACTTGCCCCATGTTATTGTCGACTTCATGGGCTTCTTCCCCACACCCTGTGTTGCTGTCTCTTTCATGTGCTTCTCCCTTGCCCCCGTATTGCTCCGTTCCTCATGCAGTGCTTTCGCTCCACCCACTTCTCCCATTCGCTCCTCCATTACTACTCCTTCCTGGGGTCCTTTTAAAACAAGCATTTAAAATGCAATGGGCTCGGGATTATTAAAGGTAGAGCTATTGGCATTGCTCATGACATTTTTTTTCATTATTTTTTAAAACTTAAATAAATGGTATTGTCATTTACAATGGCAAAAGGTGAGCATTAGAGAGTAGTAGAGAGTATTTGCGGACACAGAGCCACACACACACACACACACAGACAGAGCCACACACACACACACACACAGCCACACACACACACAGAGCCACACACACACACACACAGACAGAGCCACGCACACACATACACAGACAGAGCCACGCACACACACACAGACAGAGCCGCGCACACACACACAGACAGAGCCACGCACACACAGACAGATCCACGCACACACACACATAGACAGAGCCGCGCACACACACACACACAGAGCCGCGCACACACACACACATACAGAGCCGCGCACACACACACAGACAGAGCCGTGCACACACACACAGACAGAGCCGCGCACACACAGACAGAGCCGCACACACACAGACAGAGCCGCACACACACACAGACAGAGCCACACACACAGACAGATCCACGCACACACACACATAGACAGAGCCGCGCACACACACACAGACAGAGCCGCGCATACACACACAGACAGAGCCACGCACACACACACAGACAGAGCCGCGCACACACACACAGACAGAGCCGCGCACACACACACAGACAGAGCCGCACACACACACACAGACAGAGCCACACACACAGACAGATCCAGGCACACACACACACAGACAGAGCCGCGCACACACACACAGACAGAGCCGCGCACACACACACAGACAGAGTCGCGCACACACACAGACAGAGCCACGCACACACACACAGACAGAGCCGCGCCCACACAGAGACAGAGCCACGCACACACCAGCATCACCACTGCAGAGTTCTCCTACGTTTTCTTCTCCCATTTCATTATCACAACATCTTCTTCCAAAACCTCCTCCATTCATTATCATTGCAGCGGCCCCCACCACTCCCCCACGTAACACCACTGCATGGGTCCCCTACTACAACGGCCAACACTGCTCCTGCCATCAGCACACCTCCACAGTAGCAGTTCAGAAATATCCACCTGCATATATATTGACTCTGAATAATAGCTACAGATGTAGCCATCCACACGGCAGTGAAAAAGAATGTGAAGAAAGTTTTAGGAACTTTGTTCTAATAAACAAATCCAGGGACAAACTCGTGCATATTGGCCCCATCCAGTGCGCACAGAGAGGGTGAAACTAGGGATGGTACCTGGCTAGGTTTGACCCACGATGTTTTGTTTGAGGTGATCTAGTCAAGTCAAGCGTAATAGATGTCCCATTTTGTATTCTTGAGTGTTTTCGGTTGGAGAAGGGTTAATTTGTAATTGCTCACTTGTAGCTAAATGTTGACACATACATGCATCAACGTATGCACATACAACATACATAAATGAGGTGGACACACACAAAGACCCACATCCCAGCACAGAGAAGCCACACAAAAACTTTTTAACACAAATGCAAGAGCTACCCATCCACATCAGCACAGAGAGGAGCCTGGCACACACATACTCATAATCCCCAGGGCAAAGCATGACACACATATACAGTCATGCATTAGACAGGCAAACTTGAAAGACACACAAGCACACTTAAACATCTGTTCATACACAAGACTAATAAATATTCAAGAGCACACATATACACACTTAACAGAAAAAAACACCAAAAGAAGAGTCATTCTCAAAAGTAAACTCAAGAGCCAGACACACTAACGCAAACACACACATCCCAAAACCACAAATATCAACACAAACAATAGATACACACAACAACACAGGAACCACATACACGAACCACCCACCCACCATGAATCATGCATGTATAGCCACAAACACCAGAACACAATAGAGCTACACATACTAGCAAACGTATTTCCCACACAAAGTAAATTCTGTCAACCTGGGCTTTGGAAATTACCAGGTGAGTAAGTAATGCCAACAAGTGCATCCACCCTCAAAAATAGGGATAGAGATGTAGATTTTAGAGCTAACTGGTATTTACCAGGCATTTTCCCCCAGTAAATTCCGGCATGTTTGACCTGTCCAAATTGACCTGGTGAAAGTTACAGAGGTATGCTATTTCCTACATTTGGTTAACGCTTCGGGGGGGGCGGGGGACATGACATGACTCGGAATTCTGATATATAAGGTAACTTGGGTTCCTGCACATACCAGAATTCAAAGCTAGACACGTCATTACCCTAATAAGAG
The DNA here is from genome assembly GCF_964261635.1 of Lissotriton helveticus. NCBI lineage: Eukaryota > Metazoa > Chordata > Amphibia > Caudata > Salamandridae > Lissotriton > Lissotriton helveticus. The sequence continues at coordinate 422,383,475 of NC_136069.1, read as the reverse complement.
TCATACACACTATTACACAAATACACTAGGGTTACAATACACATCATATTACGAGGACACCGCATTGCAATCTTGGGCTTTCTGGGAATTGTAGTCTCAATGTTGTTCAACTGAACCCACTGGGCTACCAGACCTAAAAACAATGTTCTGCTCATCCGTAGGACTAGAAAATGTGTGTAGCCCATCACTCCTCCACCCCAGAGCTCAGGTTAGCTCCATCAATTGAAGACTTATAACAGGTATGAAACGACTGCTAATCAATAAACATTTTGTTACCATCTCCCAAAACAGGGATCTCTCATGGAAAGACTGGTTGTCATGAGTAACACCTCAATAGGCCAGTCACTGAAATCTAGAAGAGGGTAGGGGAGCACACACGTTTCCAGGTGACCTTCTCTGAAACAGAAAGTCCTCCAGCAGGATCCTATCATATGAAACGTAGGTTACCCAGGCCCATGACAAGGTCACACATCAAGTATACTTAAGTGGGTCAAGTTCAGACAGAAGAAGAAATTCACAGAAATGCAAACTGCACACCCCAGCTTTTGGGAGTTTGTAAATTAATCTTATGTGCGTCATAAGACCTTCAATGCCTCATTTATAATCAATATATTCCACAGCTCAAATCCTATCAGCTGGAAATATGAATCACCTATATTCAATTCATCATCCCCTTATAAGTTTTGATTGGATGCCTTGGACACACTGTCTTGTAACATCCACAAATAAATAGATGGTGTCATAAGGTAAATCTACAGGCTCATAAAAACTAAACACACTAACACCGAATATAAACCTATACAAAGGTAGCGCCTACAATCAATCATTCACGGCGACACAGAATACAGAAAAACACACATAAAATATGAAACCCACAAGACATAATACTCTTAACACACACAGAAGCTGGCCTGTGGCTGAAAACTCGAATGAGAGTAGTTGCCCCTCCCACAGCGAGTCATTCGTCATCTCAGGACGAAGGAATGAAAGGCTGTGGGAGGGGAGGGGTCGGCAGAGGCACAGAAAAGCCGAGAGGAGGGCCCACACAACACAATGTTCTTCCACTGCAGGGCTCCAAGGCCAGGGGTTGGAACAGCCAGCACTTGAGCAAACTTCCTGAGAGAGAGGAGAGGAGAGGAAAGACTTGGGAGGGGTGGGGGAAAGTAGGAGAGCGAGAAAGAGAGAGGAAAAGGCTGAGCAGGAGAAGAGATAAGTCCAGGCGGTGGAAGGACGAGAGATCGGAAGGGAGCAGTGTTAGGAGAGAGGGAGAAAAGCGAGAGACAAGAGGAATAAGGCGAAGAGGATAGCAGCAATGGGCACTTAGGGGTCAGAAAGTAGAGGATATAAGGAAAAGGGGAGAACGGGATTGAGGAAGCAGGACAGAACGCAGAAAAAAAGGGGTGGCAGGGTGTTGCTGATGAAAGGAAATAGAAGGAAAATTGAGACAGTATGAGGAGAAAGGGAGAGAGTGGAGAGGCCGGGAAAAGGAGAACGATAGCGGGATCAGGTTGGTAGAAGGAGAGAGAAAAGAGCGCCGAAAAAAGGAAACAACAACAAACGCAGGAAGAGACCAAAACAAGCACTCACCTGAGGACGACTTCTTCTGGCGGCGGTCGGGCTGAAATGGCTTCAGCAAAGCGCCGACATTTTCCGATTCGGGGGCGTGGTTTTCGTTCTCTCCTCTTCCCATTGGCTGGAAGGTAAAATTCCAGCCAATGGGAAGAGGAAGGAACGAAAACAAGAAAGAAGAGAAAAAACACGCCCCGAATCCGGAAAAGACAGGGCTTGAACCGAGTGATGCCCCTCTCCTCCAATGGCTGGCCTCCGTTTAGGAAGCCAGCCAATGGAGAAGAGGGGCGGGTTCAAGCCCCCTACTAAGAAACATTAAATCTCGAAGCTCCGCCCACACTGCTACGCAGTGCGACGCAGTCCTCGACCTAAAAAAAATGGGCTTTTGCACAAGAAAATGTTTACTTTTTATTACCAATCCAAGTGGCGTCTGCTATCTTTGATTGGTGATTAAAAAATGAAAAGAGCGTCATTCCACTGGCACGTACAAAAAAATTAAAAGAGCGTCATTCCACTGGCGCGTACATATGTCATCATGATTTCGCATGCCAGTGGAATGCCGTTTTATATACATAAATCTATTTATTTAACAAGGCTGCAGAGCATCGCGAAAAGTCATTGACAAAGGAAAAAGTCATTGGCAAAGCAAATGGTGCCAAAGCTATTGGCTTTCCAATGCTTGTTTTAACAACCTGCTACTGTTGCAGGATGCCAATTAGTTTGGGAAAAAACGTGCTAGCCCCGACTACTCCCCCCCTTCTTTTTGTTGTATGGAGAAATCATTACGTTCGATTTATAAAACTGTCCGCCTCTCACTTAGCACAAGTGCTGCTGCCAATTCCCAATTATCCAGCTGTATTTAAGACGCCATTTTGACGGAGCAGTTTGTACAGGACAGGGATCAAAAGTACGAGCCGAATGCTTCGGTGGCTTAATTTAACAACACGACTTTGCAGACAACCATGAAAATGCCCAGAAGAAAGTGCCAGATGGCAAAGATTATTTTCAATTACTCGCGACGCAACTGCTTTACAGTTACCGTGTTTTCCCAGTTCTACTTTGATCATTAAATTAGTGTCAGGCCGGGTTTTTTCCTCATACATATGGAATGTATTTTATGTCAGACTGAGCCCTTTTCAGGGCCCACAGTTTCTGAGAAGGCGGCAAGTGCACTTCAAAGGCGTGTTAGGAGCTTTCAGATCAGTGCCCCAAACACAAGCCTCATTCATGGCACATTTTACCCAACTACATGGGGAATCTGTCTCTGACTGAATGCCGCAGTTTGTTGCACGCTACTTAGTGAAGGTGTTCAGGAATGAGAAAAATCTAACATTTTTGCTCCAAGTTGTTCTACAGATTACTCTTAATATTCAAAATTGTAAAACTAGAATGCTTTGCTCACACAGTAGTGCGGAATTTTAAGCAAGTAGCCAGCTGTGGCCAACATTAATCAATGATGACATTCTGCAAATATTTTAATGCTTTTAAAACTTTTTATATCAGCAAGCCTTGAAATATATTTTGGTTAAAACACATTGACAATCAGAGTCTGATTTATAAATCAGAACTTGGAATTGCAGATTTCTGCACTCTGAAATTTAAGTCTGCACGTTTATGTATAAATTCATAAACAATCCATATGTCATTATAGATAGGTGTAAACTTGCGGCTCCCCAGGCAATACCTAAACATTCCACACAGAAGCTTGCACGTGTATGAATTTGCATGTGTGCTTTTCCACAGCCAAGAAATTTACAGACGTAAATATACCAGATTTTTAAAACAGTTGTATGCATGAGCACTATCACATCGGAATTGTATTTGTGGAAATTCTCTGCAGAATGTCTGTTTGTCCTAAAATTCCCCAAATAGAATTTCTATACACAACGGTGGCAGGCTAAAATGTGCGTATTTGGAATTCATTTGTGCACATGCTCAGGCCCAACATCCTCACCGGGAGGTTATTCCCCAAACTAATGAAGAACTGGAGGTGACAAGTCACAGACTCCTCCTTTCTGTTTTGCTGCAGCATGCTGGGTCACTGATTGCTGCCTGGTTAGTCAAAATCCAGGAGAACTTTACAGAGAAGGAGTCAGGTGTTATAGCTTGCTGTATTGTGGGGTACCTTGACAAGCTATTTGTGTCTGCCGCCCCAGATCCTCTGTGCAGGTGAGTTTGCCTTGTAAATACATCACGTTCACCTCACAAGTGGAATTGCACCAGTTCTGCACAAATAAAGCACAGCTTCAAACTTGGTAATTTGCTAATTGGCCATCTGCATGAATTCTGTTACTACCCTCCTTTGTCTTAGATGAGGCTCTGGATGAGCCAACTCTCAGCAAAAGTTGGTTAAGCAGGTTGGGGCCTGTCCACAAAGTGAAATCGATTGTATGTTCTTACAACGCATTCCGTTGCACCGCATGCCTTTACCACACATGCATTACAACGGAATGGTATTTCAACGCATAACTTTTCCTCAAATTCTTCCATGGTGACGTCGTACGTCGTTAAGAGGAAGTGGAAGTTTCTTTCCGTTTCCTCTTAAACGACGCCGATTGCCTGCATATCCTGACGTGACTTCAGGTGAGGTTTTTTTGGGGGGGGGGGAAGATCCCCCCAGACCCCCTTTTTTATTTGAACCTTTACTACATATGCCTTTACTACATACCTCGTAGTAAAGGTATGCGTGTTAAAGGCTTTCCTGGTAACCACGCATGCGTTGTAATGCATGCGTGGTTAATATATTTGTGGAAACGGCCGCGTTGTAGTGGCCGTTTCCCAGGGAAATCTACACATGTAGATCAACTACAAGTTGTTAGACCTGACATCCTTGGCATGGTATTCCCTCAAACTTTTTGCCTTCACTCCACCTGTTATGCTGAATTCATATTTGTTGGCATTAGGTCTCTGTGCACTTTACCACTGCTAACCTGTGCTAAAGTGCTTGTGCTCCCTCCTTCAAACATGGTAAAATTGAAATACACCTAAATGGCACGTTTAAGTTACTTCCTGTCCCTGGTAAATGGCATCACCCATACCCAGGGCCTGTAAATTAAAGCTACTAGTGGGCCTGCAGCACTTGTTGTGCCATCAAGTAGCCTTTTAAGATGTCTCAGACCTGCCTCTGCAGCCTTTGGTGCAGTTTTGAACTGCCATTTCGACCTGGCAAAAAAACCTTTTGCCAGGCCTAAACCTACCTTTTTTAAACGTATAAGTCACTCCTAAGGTTGTCCCTAAAGGCTCATATGGCAAGATGCATTGTATTAAAAAAGTATGACGTGTACTTCAGTTTTTCATGTCCTGGAAGTGAAAAACTCCTCAAGTCAATTTTCACTGTTGTAAGGCCTTTCTTTCCTGTTGACTAACACTATCTACATATGTATATGTGTGTATGTTTACAGATGAAAATACACAAACACAGTTTAATGCCACAGTTGTGACACCTAAGGATCTTCCATGCGAACCCTTGTTCTGATTGTGGGACAACGCCTCATATTGTTCTCTTTTCTGAGGAGTCTTCAGATAGGATCCAAGTTCCTAGAGCCGTGGTCTTCAAACTTCATAATGTTGAAAAAAATCCACTGGCCTCCCTCAATTTTTTCACAATTATTCTTCTAAATTGGCAATGTTTGAATATGTCTAAACATATTCAAACATTGCAGTTAAGCTCTGTTACCCCTTTTTACACATGCTCCCAGTCAGGATATAAATGACCATAGTTGTTAGCGATGGCCCATTACAAGGTGGCTTAATGCATGGTGCTTCTCTGGCCAGAGACTGGCGCCCCTCCTGAGCTCACTTAAGGCACACCCAGGGGGGCCTGCCCCCAGTTTAAAGACCTCTGTCCTAGAGATACAGAGATACCGGAGCATTTATGCACTAGACCCCTCCCACTAGAACAAACAAAGAGATGATAATCAGCTGTATAAGCAGCCCATCAATACCAGTGCCACCTCCATAACATATTACACAGACCTTTGATGTAATTGGGAGTACCCTAAAATATGTGAGCATCAGTATTAATATATCTGTTGGCAGCACCCTGTCATAAGTCCGCACCCTGGAATATGGTGCCCCCAGCACTGGAGGTGTTTTATGTTTGGGCACAGTATTTCTACTGGGATGTTGTCTGGCTCAGCAAGTGCTATGGACTGGCATCTTGTGACACAGTATTTCCAATTGTGTTATGGCTCTTGGCATGCAGTTTATTCCATTTTGTGGGGATGATGCACAGCACTGTTTCCCCATGGCGCACCCATTTTCTGCTGTTTGTTCTTCTCAATTTTCTTATGCAATGAAAGGCCTATTGCCAGCTTACAGTGGGCTTAGAGCCCGCCCATTGCTTACCAGTGATTGGTTGGCTTTACTGTTACTCTCATTTGCTTCATTTTTGTTTGTTATCTTTAGCGAGGCTTCCTTCCTCTTCTTATGTTTCTCCTACCCAGGGCATAGATACATTACTTGTGTCCTTCACTGCTTAATTTTCAAGCACTGGTTTTTTTTTTTTGGTTAATCTCTCAATGATAGTGCATGTGTTTTCCAGTTCTCTCCCTCGTGTACTTCTCTCCTCCAGCCTCACTCTGTGTTGCTCTCTGTGGTCTGTGTTCTTCACCACCTGTTCAACTTTGCTGTCTCTCGCTTGTTGCTTCTTCTGCGATCCCTTCCCTCTGTATTGCTCCTATCGCCTCCTGCCCTCCATGTTGCTTCCTGCCGTTCATGCCCTCTGTTTTGCTTCCCACCAACCCCACCCACACTCTGTGATGCTTTTCCCCACCTGCATCCCTTGTGACGATCCATCCACCCATGTGGGCTCCTGTATTGCTCCCCCTCACCTGTGCTTCAAAATAATCCAATCAGGCAAATAAAAAAAGAGGCTTTCGTTGTTTTGCAAGCAGGCACATGACGTTGCTGTACAGCATGCCTAAATACCATTGTCAAAGCCAATAGGTTGCAAAGGTGAGACCTATTGGCCAACGCTTACATAAACCTGTGGCTTTTAACCAATATATTTTGAGGGGAATACATGCTTCAAGGTGCGTCCCTTGAATTAAGTTTAAAAAAAATGTCTTTTGACGAGAAGTACTCTTATATTTCCATCTTTAAAAGCTTTAGCCCTCTGACTCCTTGCTCTTTCTAAGGTAGGGCTGTTCACCAAGCCAATCGTTTCTGGGGATTGTCGCCAGTTCCACAAGTCCCTAGTATCTGAGCTACCTGAGCTATTCATGGGTTCCTGTATCCTGTAGGGGCAGACTGCATAAGAAGGAATCTTGTAGGTTTACCTGCAGGACCGCTGCAAGGCATGGGCAGCTGCCAGGGTCCCGTGCCCAGCCGACCAACATGAGTCCCGCACCTCTAAGGCCCTCTTTTCAGCTGTTGGCCTCACAACTGTGTTTTAGCACTGTGAGGCTCAAGGCCTTGTATTCATGTGTAGCTCTGGCAATAATAGGTGCTGAGGCCAACCTCCATGGGCTTTGCCACTCTGTGCCATGGCTGCGAGGAACAGGGAAGGGGCGCCTCATCCCATGGGCATCGCAGCACTACACCATAAGTGCGAGCCTTGGGTAACAAAGGGCCTCTCCCAGCTAATCATGGCCTGGAATTGGAGATCCAATCTCGTGCTGCCCACACAAAGGCACTGCAGGACACCCACTGTCCCACACATTTAACCCTTTCAAATGACAAGCAACTCTCTTTCAGCCCTTGATGAGCTGTGAAAGAGATGCTTGTGGACGGCAGACAGGAGGCTCTGCAGCACAGAGGGGTCTTGCACAAGCAGCTTCAGTAGAGCCTTCAGCTACTGGGTTGCAAACAGCCTTAAATGAATGATTGAAACCTATACTCAGCACCTGTACTGAGGGAATGCCCTCTAAGGTTATTCCAAAGTGATGTCACAATGTTAAATCGGTGAACGAGGCGGAGGAACAAACAGTTGATTACATTAGTAGAGCCAAGACTGCAAAACACTTCTGCTTGGTGCATAGGCTATACACAGGGCCACTGTAATTATGCAGCAGAGGACGACCAAGTTATGCAGCAGTGTCCACTAAATTATGTGGTAACCCCTCCACAAATTATGCTGTGTAATGCAGTACATTTTGTGATAATATTGCTTCATTCTTTTCTCATTTTACACTTGTTAACAGTGTTGGTGAATAGGTTGCTCCTCATTAGTTTCAGTTTAACACCCAAACATAGTAACAAGTAACCAATAGGTGACCAGTCAACCTATGAAATGGGCCTTTCACTGCATGGCAACACGTGTTGCTGTGTTTTTAGTACATTTTGAACTGTCTGAGCTAGAAACATTGTTTGGGGTTAAAATCTGTAGATTATGTAGCAAATGCTAGATTATGTGGCAAATGCATAATTTTGGGAAAAGCAAATGCGGCAAATCTATAATTATGGGAAAAACACCATGGTCGCACAATTGCATAATTTCAGTGACCCTGGCTATACATTTACCACTCTATTGCATTTAGGTGAATATACTATGTGACTGGGCACTTCTCCTCTCCCAGGTAATATTTAGTAAATTTTCTAACGATACTCTTTCTAGCAGTTTTCCAATGGAATCAAAGTACTCCCAATCTTGCAAAAAAATAGCAGAGTAATACATTCACAAAAGTGATTGCTCAAGAGCGCACAAATTGTCCAAGTGGGAGGCTGAGATTTAAAAAAGTGTCTCCTCATTCCACGTTTCCAGCTAGTCCATTAAACCACAACTGCAGTATCAGTGATTCCTATAGGAAGGCCAAGGGTGTGCCCTCCCCAGGGAATTGTCATTCTGGCCATAGTGTTTATTTCCATCATATTTAGTTGAAATGGTAAAACTCAGACTAGATGTCAAATATCCTAGTTCCCTGGCTAAAACATATCCAATGGACAAGGTCCAGTGGCAGTGGTTATTTACTGGACAGTATGCCTGTTAGAAACTGATATTTACTACTGGTGTTTAAAAGCTTTAGTATTTCATTCCATTTGAATACCAGAGTTCTTTTTCTAAACTTGTTGCTCAAAATGTGCATGGTGAGTAGTAAAGGCTTACTCCAGGATGTAGTAACAGTATCAGAACCCAAATATAGTATGAATAACAATCACAATCAATAAACTTAATCTCCAGCTGAATTATTTTAAGATGGTCTGTGTTAGAGGCAGAGATTTAAAATTAAGTTCTAGAAAAAATCTTCTATGTGACTCGCAGTTCCTTTGCTCCACAAGAAACTTCTTCTGATGTCTCTGTAAACGCAATGTGTCTCCAAAGGTAAAAAGTGTCATGTGAAATGAAAATGGGAAATTGGCTACTCTATTATGGCCTCGCAGTGCTAGACAATACCTTTGAGCTCCAGGGGCCGGAGTCCCCCTCTCCTGGGACTCACAGTGATGGGTCATATCTGTGTGGCCCAGGAGTTGAGGCTCTTCTCCTCTGAGCCTTGCAGCACTAGGCCATGAGGCCCAAGTCAGTGGGGCTTCCGCAACACACACCCTAAAATCTTTAAAATAATGGCCAGTCAGTCCATGAGATAATGACAGATAAGGAGTTGGCCCAATGATGCAAGGCCCAGAAGAGGGAGGCCCTCCCTGGCCCTCCCGTTAGCTTTGCAATGCTGGACCATAGTTGGAAAGGCTCCGGGAAAGGCCGTTCTTTCCATGGGTCCCACAGACATGGTCAAGCACTGCATGATTTGAGGGAGCCATTCTCTGGCATATATAAATATCACATGCACATATACATACCCAATGCGCTAATCTGGAAACAAATTGTTAACATTTTGGAGAGACTAGGGCAAACTTTTCCATCCAGTGTGACTAATATAATGTATTTCCAGTTACCTGAAATTTAAAATAAGGTACCTATTTTATTTGTGTTAATATTTATGTTTTTCTTTTACTGATAGTCGCACCAAGAAAGTTGCTTCTTGCAAAGTAGCTCAACCATAGACAATTGATGGCACTTCCTATGATGTCAATTTCCGTGATTTCACATTGTATGCAAATTAAGGGGGCCTTACACATATTCTTTGTGTCAAGGGCCCCAAAAGTCGTAGGACCGGCCCTGTTTACCTGGATATAGAAATATAAAGCAGCATATTAATTGCTCGTTATGTATAGGATGGTATAGTCGACATGATAAAATGCATGCAGTGTCATTTTAATGTTTTGTAAAAATAAAAACGAATTCTGCGCTGTTTGATTGGGTGTCCTGCATCTGTGAAGTGTATACTGGAGTCTTCCCACAGCATCTACTTTATATTCTACTAGCAGCCCGTCCCGACGTTGTCCGGGTATGAAATAGAATGTGTGTAATGTGTGTATTTGGCAAGGGCAATTTATTTTAAAATCTCGCGGTAGACAACATTTTCTGTTTCATTAGAATAGGGACGGAGAAGGCCCAGCTGCAGCCCTGGTTGATGTTAGCAGGCGCGTGTAATTGGTGTAGTGATCCGACGCCTGAGCCCAGCCTCGTGTAATGTCGTTGAATGAGAAAGTTGAGTGACAGCGAGTAGGAGAGGCTGCAGTAATTGTCCCCGCAGACACGCTCATTTGCGTGTTCCTCCACTTGAGGCCCAGATGCAGGCCTGTTTGATGTTAGCAGGCGCGTGTTCCCCCGCTTGAGGCCCAGCTGCAGCCTTGGTTGATGTTATCAGGCGCGTGTAATTAGTGTACTGATCCGCCGCCTGAGCCCGGCTAGAGCCCTGGTTGATGGTAGCATGCGCGTGTAATTTCGTTGAATGAGAGAGTTCAGTAACAGCGCGCAGGAGAGGCTGCAGTAACGTTACTTACCAGGCCTCCAGGTGAACGCGTTTGTCATGCCCCCAGCACACGGCCACAGCAGACGATCTTCTGATTAATGTACGACCCACATGGCATGAAGGGCGGAACGTAGCACACACCCCCAGCGTTTCTCACGCCCCCAGCATGTCACGCCCCCAGCGTGCCCCTTGATGCTGCGCAGCAACATAATTGGCGCTTGTATGTACGACTCACATGGCATGAAGGGTGACACACGCCCCCAGCGTTTGTCACGCCCCCAGCGTTTGTCACGCCCCCAGCACACGCCCACAGCCCACGATGAGATGGCCGTACCACACGCCCCCAGCGTTAGTCACGCCCCTAGCCCACGCTCACAGCACAACGCAGACACGCCCACAAGGGACTACTTTGCTGGCACGGTTCTTTTGCCTCTTAAATGTATAGAGGAGTTGGCCTAACGGCTAAGGCGCTCGACCTCGGACCTGGGGATCTGGGTTCGAGTCTTGGTAACGACGCCAAACATCCTGTGATTCTGGGCAAATCACTTAATCTCCCCGTGCCTAACAAAAATGAATGTGTGTCCTCATGTAACGTAACTGGTGCTATGTAAAGCGCTCAGATACCTGATTCAGTTTGGGTCAAGGTTGCGCTATATACAACTCTGCAAAAGAAAAAAAAATATGGTGGCCGTCTGCATAGCCTATGTCCTTCTGCTGCAACTGCCCTTTCCAACGCTGTATTGGGTGTTGTGATTGGTGCTGTGGTTACTGAGATTACCCGCCTCAAAGGTTTCGGCTCTCTCTTTATAATATTAGTATGGATAAAATCAAGGTAGACCAAGTAATTGTGGTCTTTTCATGCACCGTAGTACTAATGCCTGTACGTTCAAACCTTGACAGTATGGGAAGTTGACCTACTTGAGCACTCTTTTACGTACTCCTACTTGCCGTGGTGAATCGGCCGGACATGCAACTCAATATTAATAAAAGTGCAAAGAGGCCACAGTCATTTCTATTTGTTTGTTTTGTACATGAATATTAACATTTTATCCCCTCTTTTGTTGATTTGGGGCCAATTCACAAAGGCATGTATGAGTACCCTAGAGCAGTGGTTCCCAAACTTTTCACTCCTGAGGACCCCCATTGAGTTACTATTGGAAGCCAGGGACCCCCAAGCAATTTGTATGATTTAAACGTCAAACATTGAAACTGTATCTAGAAAAAAATAAACACACTTGTGTGCACCTCAAACAAAACCTAGACTTGAATTACTGAAGATTTTAGTATTTTTATTTTTAAAATATTTTAAAAAATCAAAAAATCTTATTGATTAAGTTGGTGCTGCATCTCGCGACTAACTTTTCATTGTTTGGTTTTATTTCGCTGCCCGAGGCTCCTCCTCCTGCCAAGGATGGACTGGAATCCTAAAGCTGCTCTGGCAAATATTGTCAGACCAGACCCTGTACAGTGCACACCAAGTGCAGCAAGTGAGCCTGACCACTACAAAGGGGGCTTTGGGGGATTCTCCCCCCAAGAAAATTGGGGGCAAATGGTGCATTCAACAACACATTTGACATTATATATTGAATTGTATTAGCTTCTAAAGCATAGTGAAATAATGACCTTACTATGCACCAGGATATAACATTCTTTTGACAATCTTCAATGATTGACAATCTTCAATGATTGACAATCTTCAATGATTTCCTCACTTCTACCCTCCAACAGTGCCTCTCATCTCTCCATGGCCCCACTGTCACATGTATTTAATTTATTTTATAGCAGCTCTCATTACAGTGTAGGGTGTCAGAGCACTTTACATCACACACATACAGAGACAATGAATCATACATATGTAGATCAGTGAATAGAAAATGTTACATGAGGCAAAGGAGACTACAAGTTGTAGGATTCTCATGTCATCCATACTGGTAGGCATTTTGTAAGAGTGCTTGATCTGGAGAAGCACAAACTCCGGATGCAGAACATAACACAGGGATTTGCAATGACTTTAATAATGATTTATTTCTACCCAAACAAACCTTTTTAGCAGCATCGGGATAATGAAAGACAGGGAAAAAGCATAACTCACTAACTTGTACCATACAGTTTGCAGGCAGCTCTTTGATGACAGTTTAGAGCTCACTGTGCTAGATTACGATTGGAACTTGTGAACTACACAGTAACTAAATCATCGTGGCAAAAGCAGGAACCCACTGAGCTATGCACAAAACAAAATACTGTTTTTTTTTTATTATTGCATGGTAGACATTCTTCGCAGCAGGCATAGTAACCATCTGCACTTCCTTTGATGAGTCAAAGCTGCCACTGGACAAAACCCCATCTCTGTCCAATATGTACATTGATCACCGAAGTTATCTTGACACTTTTATTGCTGCCCAAAAACTGCCGATTATACAAGTAACTTTGCACTGCTTTTAAAACTGCTGCCTGAGGACCCCCTGGAAATGTGTCACGGACCCCTGGGGGTCCTCGGACCCCAGTTTGGGAATCACTGCCCTAGAGCAGTGGTTCCCAAACTTTTCACTCCTGAGGACCCCCATTGAGTTACTATTGGAAGCCAGGGACCCCCAAGCAATTTGTATGATTTAAACGTCAAACATTGAAACTGTATCTAGAAAAAAATAAACACACTTGTGTGCACCTCAAACAAAACCTAGACTTGAATTACTGAAGATTTTAGTATTTTTATTTTTAAAATATTTTAAAAAATCAAAAAATCTTATTGATTAAGTTGGTGCTGCATCTCGCGACTAACTTTTCATTGTTTGGTTTTATTTCGCTGCCCGAGGCTCCTCCTCCTGCCAAGGATGGACTGGAATCCTAAAGCTGCTCTGGCAAATATTGTCAGACCAGACCCTGTACAGTGCACACCAAGTGCAGCAAGTGAGCCTGACCACTACAAAGGGGGCTTTGGGGGATTCTCCCCCCAAGAAAATTGGGGGCAAATGGTGCATTCAACAACACATTTGACATTATATATTGAATTGTATTAGCTTCTAAAGCATAGTGAAATAATGACCTTACTATGCACCAGGATATAACATTCTTTTGACAATCTTCAATGATTGACAATCTTCAATGATTGACAATCTTCAATGATTTCCTCACTTCTACCCTCCAACAGTGCCTCTCATCTCTCCATGGCCCCACTGTCACATGTATTTAATTTATTTTATAGCAGCTCTCATTACAGTGTAGGGTGTCAGAGCACTTTACATCACACACATACAGAGACAATGAATCATACATATGTAGATCAGTGAATAGAAAATGTTACATGAGGCAAAGGAGACTACAAGTTGTAGGATTCTCATGTCATCCATACTGGTAGGCATTTTGTAAGAGTGCTTGATCTGGAGAAGCACAAACTCCGGATGCAGAACATAACACAGAGATTTGCAATGACTTTAATAATGATTTATTTCTACCCAAACAAACCTTTTTAGCAGCATCGGGATAATGAAAGACAGGGAAAAAGCATAACTCACTAACTTGTACCATACAGTTTGCAGGCAGCTCTTTGATGACAGTTTAGAGCTCACTGTGCTAGATTACGATTGGAACTTGTGAACTACACAGTAACTAAATCATCGTGGCAAAAGCAGGAACCCACTGAGCTATGCACAAAACAAAATACTGTTTTTTTTTTATTATTGCATGGTAGACATTCTTCGCAGCAGGCATAGTAACCATCTGCACTTCCTTTGATGAGTCAAAGCTGCCACTGGACAAAACCCCATCTCTGTCCAATATGTACATTGATCACCGAAGTTATCTTGACACTTTTATTGCTGCCCAAAAACTGCCGATTATACAAGTAACTTTGCACTGCTTTTAAAACTGCTGCCTGAGGACCCCCTGGAAATGTGTCACGGACCCCTGGGGGTCCTCGGACCCCAGTTTGGGAATCACTGCCCTAGAGTGTAGTACATGTGTACTACTTTATGTACTCACGTACCATAAATGCCCCTGGGACTAGGCCTCACCATGTTCTCTGGGCCAGACTGCAAAGTGGACAGAAAAAAGACACCCAACTCGCGAGCTTCATGATACCTTTCTCAGGAACTTTCTGTTTATCTCAGTTGTCAATATTGGAAAGTTGAGTTTGTAAAAGTGTTGCATTGTCTTTAGAAGCGATGCGAAGGCTTAAGTGTAACAATGCTCCTTTTCCTGAATGCGCCAGGTGGAAGAGATACGGCCGGGCTCGGAGGCAAAGGAGGACCTTACCGCCTAGATGCGGGCCATAAAGTTCACCAGGTGTCGCAGGCAGAGAAGGATGCGGTTCCTGAAGAGGTCAAAAGAGCTGCAAAGGAAATGGCTGAAAAGGCTTTTAAACAGAGGTCAGTGCAATGCATCCTTTTCATGCAATGAGACGAACAACAAGCAGGTAGATTGTGCCAAGCAGTATTTTAAGAAGGGAAAATAGTCTTATTTTCATGCTTTCTACGGTTAAGGGTTGGGTGCAAGGGCGTCTTCTTCATCTCATTCTGGGAGGGGCTGAGATGACCTTTTCCAAGGCCACTGGAATTTTGCAACTCTGCAGCTGCAGTGTTTTCCGCATACTTATGGTTTGCCACATAATCCTTTGTCTGCTACATAATTTGCAAATTTAATTTAAAAAACTGTTTCTGGTTTAAAGAGATCAACAGTTACTAAAAATGTAGCAACACGTTTTGCCACGTAATGGAGGGCCCTTCCCAAAAGTTGAATGGGCACTTTTCTGGTGTTTATTGCTGTGATTGGGTGTTGACTGGTACTAATGAGGTGAAACCTGTGCCCAGATTGCATTGTGTAAAAATGAGAAAGTAATAGAATAATACTATCACAAATTGTGCTGCATTATGCAGCGTAATATGCCTTTTCTTGACGCATAATTTTGTCATCCCTGTTGCATAATTTGGTCCACCCCTGCCGCCTCTTTTGGTCAACCTTGCCGCCTCAATCTCCACAATACAGTGGCTCTGCCCTATTATAAAAAATATAAAGCATATGGTGTCAAACAGGGCCGGCTTTAGGGCAGTGCGACTGGTGTGGCCACACTGGGCATTGACATGCGGACGGGGGGCGCTGACTTCAGGGAGTGTGCTGTGTTTAGCAATAACCTATGATTGGAGCAATGAGGGGCACTTTTGCCCGGTGGTAGTGAGAGAATCCAAGTAGGAGGTCATGGGGGTATAGGTGCCAAAAATAATTGTTGCATCGGGCTCCACCAGCGCTAAAGCCGGCCCTGGTGCGAAAGGGTAGCACTGTGCCATACCGGAAGAAGTGCAGTGCCCGAGAGACTCCAACCAAAGATCAGTCCGCGAGTCTGTTTTGTTTCCAAGCCACTCTCTTTCATGGATGTATGAATATATATTGATTTTTGAAGCCTCGCACCGCACATTCTGACTGACACAACCAAAGGCAGGGTTGCAGTGAGCTGGCCAGGGCAGAGTCCAGGGCCGGCTTTAACACTGGTGGAGCCCGGTGCGAAAATCATTTTCGGTGCCCCCACACCCAATGACCGCCTCCTCGGATTCTCTCACTACCACCGGGCAAAAGTGTCCATCATCGCTCCAATTATAAATTAGAGCTAAACACAGCGGCCCCCCTGAGGTCAGCGTCCCCTCCACAGGTCAAAGTCCAGTGGGGCTACACAAATTGCACTTCCCCATAAACTGGCCCTGGCAGAGTCCAACGTGACCGTGATATTCCCTGGCTGCATTTTTCTTTCCCTTTGGCCACTTCTGTTTCCAAAAGCCTTTCCTCCTCTCATGGTTGCCACCCAGAACTATAACAGCCTGGACCCTAGCCCCACCGAGAGGACCTCACAAAAGTGTGAAACCGCTGACTAGAGACTGGGTCCTCTCTACCGTAATCCTATTTTGTCATCCAACCTAATATCTCACCCAGTGCACAAATATAATTGGGATTAATAGGCCGTTTAAAAGAAGGATGGGCTGGAGTCCTCTCTGCAAAGACTGACCTAATAACAACCATTTCCATTCCATCCAAGTCTGGAGCTGCTTGACCCTGGCAGCCCGAGGAGTCAAGGTTGGTATTGGGGTAGGCATTAAAGTCTCCACCAATTATTGTGATCCTGGATGGGAATACAAGGATAGCATTCCTTATTGCTGTGAGTGCCAGGGTGGGGGGCTGGGTGGTATACATCCACTCAAAAAGTTGTGAAGCTGGCTCTCGAGGAGCCCCTCAACACCCACCAAGTGGCCCTTCACATCCCCAACAGAGGATGTCACCACCAATGACAATGATTTATGGCAGAGCAGCGCCAGCCACGTGACCCCCACACAAACCCTGAGTGGTACACGCAGCCATTCCCAAAGCGCTTCAAAAGAAGGCAGTGTGTGCCCATCACGTGCGTCTTTTGCAGCATCAACACCGTGAGCATAAATCTTCTGGCGTGGCGCAAATATGTATGCTCCCACTGAGAGCCACCATTGTGAATACCAGATTCGAAATCTAGTTTGTTTATTCACTGCAATGAAATACAATTTGTTTCCCACTGTTGCTACTGTATAAAGGAATAGCAGGCTGGTCTGGCAAGGCTCTCTGTGAGCCTGTCGGTGCAGCACTAGCTCTCTGCTTCTGTGGAGAGCAGAGATTACAGCTTTGGGAGGGGATGATCAAGGAAAGAATGTACACAGGTATTGGGTCTAGGTCAGAAGAGGCCCAGTTATAGATCTATTTTTTTTTAAAACATATTGGTCATTCCCCTCATTCGCCTCATTGCAGTTAGCCCAAGTCCATAAATAATCTGCATACACCTTTGAGACCCAGACGTACTCGGGCTATTCAGTGCAGTGGTCTGAGTCAGAACTCGGTTGCCCTTATCATAACACAGCATTCTTTAGTTCTTGACTCAATTTTTCAACTTCTTCCAGTAATTTAGCGCTGTCCTTCAGGGCATATTTGACAGATTTTCTCATTTTTTAAAAAAATATGTTTTTAAAACAGTTTTTATTGCAGACTTACATTACAAACAAAACTTCCAATCAGGATCACCGCTTCCGGGATCATCTGGGCGTTAATTTCTGTTCAGTTCTGTACACAGCCGTTTAGCCCACATCCCGAGGGTAGGGCGGCGTTAAATGTAACAACGTCATCAACAAAGGTGCCGTGCAGAACTATAACTATTCTATAACCAGTATTCTCGTCCGCTTTTCCTTTTTTTTTTTTTTATTATCCCCCCCTCGTCCTAGGCCATCCCCCAACTCCTACACTATCCCCAACTACCCACCCTCCCCCCTGATCTCACCACCCCCGCATGAGAGCGTGGCCAGTCTACCTCTGTGAGTGCTAACAGGAATTAATGAGTGTCTAAGTGTGTGATGTACCTGTCGTGTCTCTGGGAGTTTCATCGTCGGCGTCTAGTCCTTCTGCGTTGTCTTGTAACTCATAGTCGCGCAAGGTCTGCACTACTGCCTCCCATGCTGCCGCTGCTTCCAATGCCTTATCGTCTTGTCTCCTACGCGCTAGTTGATACCTAAGTGTGCTTTTGCTAGCGGCCCATTTCAGTAATTTACTGAGCCATCTCTTGTATGCGGGACCCGATTTCGACTTCCACAATCTTGTAATTTCTCTTTTGGCCAGGAGAATGCCCATATCAATAAACTTGCTAGTGATCTTATTTTTGGGTGTGTGCGGGAACCAATGGAGAACACTGATCGCTATATCGATTTGCAGCTGTCTCTCCGTCACTACATTTAGCGTGTCCCCAATCGCCCGCCAATAGTCCGCCAATGCTGGGCAAGACCACAGCATATGGGCCAGTTCCGCCTCCTCCATAGCGCACCTGGGGCATGCTGCCTCAGCCGCCCCAAAATATTTCTTGATTTTACCAGGTGTTAAGTAGGCCCTGTGGAGGATAAAGAAGTGTATCTGTTGGAAGCGTGCGTTCCTCGTGCTCTTTCGCGCTCTCCTCACTATCTGCGCCCAGGCTGTTTCGGGGATCTCCTTGTTCAGGTCAGATTCCCACTTGGCCTTTAGCCCCTCCAAGGGTAGCAAGTTCTCTCGGAGCAATCTAGAGTACAGGCACGTGACTGCCTTGTACGTCCCCGCCGCCACCATGGTATATTGGCAGACCGCGGTCGTCGAGGGTTCCACTAGCCCTTCATTCCAGTGTGTTTGCATAGCCCTAACGACCGCAGTATGCAGTAAGTACCCCCCTCTCGGGAGGTCAAACCTCTCTTGCAGTATCTGATACGGTAACAGCTCCCCGTTCTCGTATAAATCACCGAGAACCTGCAGCCCCGCGTCTTCCCATGTCTGTAGTTGCGACCAGTCCCCTCCATGAGGAAGCGCCGTTATCATTCCGAGTGGTATCTCAGGAGCATATGGGTGTCGTACGCCCGCCCGACGTTGTGAGCGATTCCAGCTTAGCCGAAACGTCTTTTCTTCAAGGGATAAGTCGCTAACAGCCAGCCGCTGTTGCAGTGTGATATAGGCAAGGATATGTCGCGGAGTACCCCCCCTCTCTCTCAGTTTCCGGTCTTCGAAAGACCCTCGCTACTTCCTGCGTGAAAAGTTGCAGCTGGGCCGCCAGGTAATAGAGCTTGAAATCTGGGACCGCCAGGCCCCCCTCGTCCTTCGGGCGGGTGAGCATTTGCAGTGCTACTCTGCTCCTACCCGAACCCCATATAAACGAGGTCAGTTGTGATTTCAGTCGTCGGAAGATGGAACTGGGTATCCATACCGGTAGCGTGCGGAAGTAGTACAGAAGTCTCGGCAGGGCAATAATTTTCAATAGGGAGATTCGGCCTGTTACCGAGAGCGGGAGAGTGGCCCAAAAGGCCATGCAACCCTGTAGTGCTCTCATGCATCGGCCCACGTTGCCTTCCAGCATATCAGGCACTTTGTGATAGACATACACCCCTAAGTATTTCAGACAGGTGGGCTCCCAGGCGAGTAGTGGACGGGAGGCCGGTCGCGCCTCCCCATGACGCACAGGAAATAAACAGGTCTTGGACCAGTTAACTTTCAGGCCCGAAAGTTCTCCAAAGTGCCCAAGTAGTTTTTCCGCTCCCGCCAGTGCTACTTCCGCATCCTCAAGAAATATCAACAGATCGTCCGCGTATAGCGAAATGAAATGATGTCCCTCCCTACTGCTGAGCCCTTTCTAATGCCTCCCTGTTCAGACCTCCGCCGCGAGTGGTTCAATCGCCAGAGCGAACAAGAGGGGGGACAAAGAACACCCTTGTCTTGTTCCACGTTCCACTAGGTA
Source organism: Lissotriton helveticus (assembly GCF_964261635.1). Classification (NCBI taxonomy): domain Eukaryota; kingdom Metazoa; phylum Chordata; class Amphibia; order Caudata; family Salamandridae; genus Lissotriton; species Lissotriton helveticus. The sequence goes on along the minus strand of NC_136069.1, from coordinate 422,363,912 downwards.
TTGTTGGGATATGAGCGATCCCACCCGCACCCTTGCTACTGCTGAGGCGTAGAGCACTCTCGTCCATTGGATGTAGCCGTCCCGCAATCCAAAGCGTCCCATGACTTTATACAAGTACTCCCATTCCAAACTGTCAAACACTTTTTCTATGTCAATCGACAGAATCATTGGCGTCTGCGCTTCTGGGTGTATGTCCTCCAACAGCCGTATGAGCCGCCTAATATTCACAGTCGTATTGCGCGTGGGAATGAATCCGGATTGGTCTTTGTGGACCAGACCAGTCATGTGCTGCAGCAATCTGGCCGCTAAGATATTACTTAAGATTTTGTAGTCCGTCATTAGCATCGATAAAGGTCTATACGACGCTGTACTGTGGCTCTCCCTCCCCGGTTTCAGCAAGGGGATCACTAGCGCCTCTCGCATAGATTGGGGCAAACTGCCCATCAACTTGGCCTCTTTATACACCTACAGTAGACGTGGCACCAGCTGGTCTACGTATTTACTATAAAATTCTATGGGCAGCCCGTCTAGTCCTGGTGTTTTATTGCGGGCCATCTGCTTGATGGCCTCCCTAATCTGCCCCAAGTTTATATCTCTGCCCAGGTCCTCTGCCTGGTCTTGGTCCAACTGCGGGATGGTCAGGCCCTCCAGGAACGTGTTAATATCGCGGTCTTCCCCCTGTTTCGTGCTTCTATAGAGCGTTTCATAATAGCCTTGGAATCGCTGTAATATTTCAGTTTGTGTATAAACCGTGCGTCCCCCTTCCATCTCTAATGCCAGGATGGGGGAGCTTCGTTTAGTGCGGCTAGCTAGCCACGCCAGCAACGTCCCAGCCTTATCTCCCTCGGCATGTGCCCGCAGCGTGTAGGCCTTGTAATCGAAGCTGCGTAGGCGCTCTACCTCGACTGCCACCGCCTCCCTAGCCGCACTAACCGCCTCCTGGAGTTCAGGGTGACCTGGCCTCGCCACTTCCGCGTCTCTCAGTTTGTCCTTTGCTTTGTCTAGATCTCCCAGTAAAACCTTTCGTACTCCCGCACTCTTCCCGATGCAAGCCCCCGGACAACTACCTTGAAGGCGTCCCATTCTGTCGCCCTGGAGGACGCTGTGCCAGTGTTTTCTGCAAAATACAATATTATGTCTTCCTCCAGTGCTGCGTGGAACAGGGGATCTTCCAGTGTCTCAGGTCGCAGTTTCCAGGTTGGAACGCGAGGGACCACAGTCATCCAATCCACCGTGACCAGCAAGGGGTTATGATCTGAAATTGTCCTAGCCAGGTATTCAGACCCTACCACAGTCGGCATCACCAACGGGGAACATAGCACCGTGTCAAGTCGAACTTGCAAGTCATGCAGGCCAGAAAAATATGAGTAGTCCCTTTCATTGGGGTGCTGTGTACCCCATGCATCTATCAGGTCCCATCGCCCTTGCCAATCTAGTCTGCCTCTGGTGAGTCGGTGTACCGGGGAGTCTCCCAATGGCGGGTGAGACCTGTCAAGAGCCACGTCCGTAATTGAGTTGAAGTCCCCCCCCCACCACTACTGGGCTCGCCAGATATTGTGCAATAGCTCCTGAGAGTCTCGTCAGGAAGGAGAGTTGGTCAGTGTTTGGTGCATACACACTACAGAATGCTATATCTCTGCCTCTCAGTTTGCCCTCGATGGCTACATATCGGCCCTCAGGGTCTATTGTCTGCCTAGTCAGTTGGAATGGAGTCCGCCCTGATCCAAAGCAACGTGCCCCTAGCAAATGCAGAATAAGTAGTGTTAAACAGTTGCCCTCTCCATCTGCGCTGCAGGGCTATTCCTTCCGATTTTGTCAGGTGTGTTTCCTGAAGGAGCGCAATTTGCACCCCCCTACGGATCAGATAGGCGTGAACCTTGTGCCTCCTCGCCATCGTGTGCAATCCCCTCACATTCCAGGTTATACATCTTAGTTTACCCGTACTAGCCATTGTCTCGCATCAGCAAATGTGGTGTAATCCAGTTGCCCGCCTCTGCGTAAGTGCTGATATCCCCCCAATATGTCCCCAGAACCACACATGCCCTACCCCCCTCCAGAACCAAAACTACCAAATGCCAGTGAAGATCGTCCCCAACAGTCCTCCCCTCCCACCCCCCCAGAACAGGACCCAATATTAAGCTATCAGTCCCCATCCAAACTTAAAGGAACAACTCAACCTCCCGTCTACACCACAGTCGTCACTGTGGATGCCTTAAGGGCTAGTGGAGTGCGACTCAGGACCGGAAGGTAGCTACGCCAGCCCCCCCTCTCCCCCCCCGCTCCCAAGACCCCCCCATAGCCAGCAGCGGTGAAACATCCTGTATTGCATCATACAACCGCATTACTTAATATGCTCTCCCCCAGTTACCAGTGATGTCCGCTTCCCTCTTCTCCCGTGTCAGACGCTTAGGATTTCTTCTGCCGTCTGTGGCGTCACTATCGGGTCCCCGGTGCTGTGCGCCTCCGACAGGTCCGTCTCCGAGCCCGTTACGTGGCCCTCCGATTCCGTGCCCCGTTTTGGAGGGGAAGCATCAGCCCCGACAGTGCCACCACTGCTTGTAGCGCCGCTCTCCTTTCCTCATCTGTTTGGGACACCGAAGGTTTCCGAGACCCTTGCCGCCGGCTGCGGAGTCTCTGCGATTTCCGCACTTGTGTTGTTCGCCGTTCCTCCTCCGCTCGACCTTCTGACTCCGTCTTTGCCCGCCTCGTAGGTTTCCCACCACGCCCAGGCATCCGCTGACGTGGGGAAAAAGAGCGTCTTGCCGTCCAGCACCACCCGTAATTTGGCCGGGAAGAGCAATGAGTATGAAATGCCTTCAGTTCTAAGTTCTCGTTTAAGGGACAAGTAGGAGGCTCTCATCCGCTGCGTCTCATAGGTGTAGTCAGGGAATAGTGCCACCTTGCTATTTGCGACTTGGAAGGGCCCCGCATCCCGAGCTCTCTGTAGTAACAAGTCTCTGTCCTTGTAATACAGTAGCTTAACTATTACCGGTCTGGGCGGTTGGCCCGGTTTGGGAGGCCTAGCCGGGACGCGGTGAGCGCGCTCAAGCGTGAAAAAGGGAGAGAGGCCTTCTGGAGCCACCGTTGTTTTAAACCAATCGTGCAGGAAGCTGATCATGTCCCCCCTTTCCGTTTTTTCCGGAAGGCCCACCAAGCGGACGTTATTGCGCCGACTTCTATTTTCGGCATCCTCAGCCCTTCTCTCCAGAGATTGTATTCTGTCTAGAGCGTCCGCAAGTTTCACTTCCATAGTTATATGAGCCGGGGCTAGCTCCTGCAGGGTGTCTTCAGTGGTCTTGACCCTGTCTTTAAGCTTATCATGGTCCGCACGCAGGAGTCCCAGGCCTGACGCCATTTGCGCAATAGCTTGCTGTAAAGTGTCTCTGGTTGCTGCGATGGCCTCCAGGATGCAGTCCTGGAGTTGTTGCAGATCTGATGGTCCCGAGGCGGCACCCTCCGGCGTGTCCGAGGTCACAGTCCCGTCCGGCTTCCCTTTATTCCTTACCATGATTCCGAATGGCCAGTTGGGTTATTGCTCTCTACCGTGGAAGGGGAGCGTCCGCGATTGTAGTATTGATGGGGGTTCGCAAAAACGGCCTCGTAGGTCCGGCGATTCGCCAGTCGTAGGCTCCAGGCTGGTCACAGTTTCTATGATTCCCAGTCTTGTGGGGTTGGTCAGATCGAGTTCCCCCGCCCATGCGCAGCGTGCAAGCTCGACTCGCCTTATCCCTGGCTTTTTCTGTCAGGTGGGCCCAGGATCCGTGTGGCACCCCGCTACGATGGAATGCAGAATGCAAGCAACGAGCCTCAATTCGCCCGGTCACCTTCTCCAGTGCTCCAGGCTCTTCCCCAGGGATCCAGCCTCTGCTGCTGTGTCTAGGCTCTCTTCAAGGTGCCAGCCGCCTCTCACCTTGCTCCGCGCCGGGTCCCATATCTTACTGTCAGATTGTGATCCGATGCCTCTAATTTCTGACCACTGGGGCGGAGCAATGCAGCGCCGTACACCCTGCCCAGGTCGGAGGGCCTCCGGTTACGCGTCCGGCTTGGTTACGCTGTAGGCCTTAACTCTCCTGTAGGCGCTCCACTCCGTTGTCGGTCAACCACCGTGGTCGCCCTCGCGGCAGTGACCACTGCAGCCCGGCAGCGTCGCCCCTAAGATCTGCCAGACCGCCGCCCGCCAGGGTCGTCCTCAGGGCCTGGGCCAGTAATTGGTGGGCTCCTATCCTCCCACGGGCTGCCGGCGTCTCAGGTCGCTCACCTTAGGGCGTCTCCGTGGCTCACAATTCTTAGCCCACAGCACGTTGCACCGTGTCGCCTCTGATGCATAGGAGGATATCCCTATGTGAAGCCTGTAGCCCTCACTCCCAATTAGTCAATCATTGCCCGCCGGCGGGACCAACAGAGTCGAGATTCAGGTAGTCTCACAGCAGGCCGTCACTCCTCGGTTATATTCCTCTGCCCGGGGACATCAGGTTCGCCACTTCCCCGCTGCGGCACGAATCCGCACGCGCCGCCAAGCAGTCTCACAACCATCATAGGCAGGTCGTGCACGCCTCACCTCTCTCGATCGGGTGGGGCCCCGGGTAACAGTCCGCCTCAGAGCCGCTTAGGTCGGTCCCCATTCAGCATCCGCATCAGTGCCCAGTCCGATCGGAGCCTCAATCCTCGCCGCCCTTCTGCTGAGACACGCAAAGCGCCGTATGTCGCAGGATCAGCCCAGTGCCTCGGTGCGGGGGTATCGAGTCCGCAGCGCCTGCATCAGCAATCGCTATATCCTCCTCTGCTGCGCTCCAGGGTTCACCGTCCCAGGGATCACTTTTCCACGCTAAAGCTCTCGTTAATGATCTCCGACATCGGAGATGGCCGCCATGACACCGCTCCTCTGCTCTCAGGCTCAGCAGTCGCCCCACTCGGTCTACAGGCCTCCGGCTGGCTCCGATTGCTCTCGCTAGGATGCCGCTGCCGTTCTCCTCGCCTTCGGTGCCCAGAGGAACGTTGTTGTGTGCTTCACCGCTCCGTTAATGCAGGATAATATGGGGATCAGGCACGGAGCTCTAAGTTCATGCCGCCATTCCCTCCGGCGACCAAGCCACGCCCCCCTTGACAGATTTTCTCATCATGGTGACTGAACTACATTTGTTCTTATTGGCCCACTCTTCTAGCATCTCCAGTCTCAGGATCCTTAGAGGTGGGGATTGTGAATATTCTTAGGTCTTTCTTGACCCTTTTAACATCTATATACTTTTAAAGCTTCTCACTATCCCACTATTTAGCAAGTTGTTTTTTGTGAAGTTTCTCCAATTTGTCAAATTTCAAGTGCGTAGTTATACCATTACTGCTCTGGGAGTTGGTGTTAGGGCCATCCACATTCTGGACAAAAAAACAATTTATTAGACGCTTCCTTCCTTTTAGCTTCCACAATAGAAGCAATGTTGTCTTAAGTGCTCTAAAAATAGCCAAAAATAGGCATTTTTTTTTTTAAATAAAAGAGTGCAGCAAGCAAAAGCGTCTGAGTGTTTCTATGCACTATGAGGAATTTGTGAGTTTATGTTAAAGGCAACTGGAGCCCGACTCAAACTGCCAAGCTGAATAGCCTGAGTACTTCTGGGTCTTGAAGGGGTATGCATATTGCTTATGAAATTGGGATAACCGCAATGAGGGGCACGAGATACCGATGCAGACTGACTGTAACACTGCCATCTCCAGTGGTGTCGTGAAGGACAGTGATCACGTCCAGAGCAGGACATTTGTGAGCCATACGGAGCGCCGTACTTCAGCTATTAAGCACAAGCAAGGGTCACCCCCCGAGTCGGGGACCCAGACAGCAGACCTGTTGCTCAGCAGTGCGTGCTTGACATTACAGCAGTTTTACTTGTTTCATGCACATTGGATAATCGTCGTGGAGAGGAGTTACTAGGACCTTTTAGCATGTTGCGCTTTGAGTGACACACACTTCGTTAAACTGTAGTTGGCTATTTTTTTTTTGCATGTGTTGATCAGTAGCTATATAAGTAGCTATATGGGTTATTGATTGGTTGCACAAGTATTTGTATGGGAGACTGAGTGTGTGTATGGCTTGCTGGGAGGTGTGTGACTCTGTGCAGATCAATGTGTACTTGTATCAGTGATTCTATAAGAGAGTAAGTATGTGTTAGTATATGTTTGAAAATGTAAGGTACTCTATGTTTAACTGTGTAGATTAGAAAATGGAAGTGTGATTGATTCTTTACAGGGCTGACTAGGTGTGTGAGTAACTCCATGGATGAGTGGCAGAGTGTGAGTGTCTGTATAGGTGTATGAGTGCATATGATAGTGTTGTAAAGATGAGTGATTGTATGTATGAATGATTGTATGGGTGAATGAGTGAATGTGTGTGTAGACGTAGGAATCAGTGAGTGCGTATGTAGTAACTAGTATTGGTGTGTCAATGGTTTCAAAAATGATACTCTGTATTTAACACTGGGTGTAACAGAGGTTATATTAAAGTGTGAGGAGATGCATTGTATTGTCACATTAATGATATCATCATTGATGTGACCATTGATGTCAAATGAGATATCATCAGTGATGTCATTTGAGATGTCATCAGTGATGTCATCAGTGATGTCACTGACCATGTCATGAATGATGTAATATGTGACATCATCAGCAGTGGATTGCGGGTGCGCGATATATAGTTAGTGCAACTAACTATATATGGAATTTCAATGGTTTTGTGTGAGTAAAATAAGGTTTTTTAAATGCTAATTCCTAAATATATATGGTCTATAACCTATGGTTTTTTCAGTGAATTTCAATGGTTTTTTAATAGCAAATATCTGTAGCTGTAAAATGTATTCTTCTTTAAATCCCAAAATATATTTTATATGTTTATTAATAACTTTTTTTTTGTAATTTTTTTTTTCTTCGTTCCCACTTCGCGAATCGGGAAGCTTCCCGTTAGCTGACCTTGATGCCGCGAAATAGACCGCGAGCCGGTAAACGTTTCTTTACCGCAACTGCCGCGTTAGAAAACAACATCGTGACGCCTCCCGTCCGCATGACGTTTCGCGTTGTCGCGTGATACGTCATATGACGTACTACGTTAGCGAACTGGTACGCTTACCGAGTCGCAAAGCACAGGTTTCTGGAAGCAAACCGGAAGGCCCTGCAAAGCGTGTAACGTAAACACAGCAGGTCATGTGACTTGGTAATAACACTTTTCATTGGTTCATTTCACTTTTGGTTTCCTAATGATGTAAGACTAGGTCATATAATCTAAAATGAACACTTTTCATTGGTTGAGAACTATTGTTTTTCCCAAATGATGAAAATCCCTCTTTCTTTCCTCACTCTGACTTTCATCATTGTGAGAGAAAGACCCTTTGTTACCAGTGAGCAATGGCTTCTTTAGTAGCTTCAGCTGGTGCTTCCCCACCACCTCCACCACATCCAAGGAAGAGTGGACCGATGTGTGAATGTGTTCACTGTATGCAACAACTTTGTCACTTACAGAAGCCTCACCTTCTCCATGCCTCCTACACAGTTCTACATGTACATCATAAATGCAAACAGAACAGAATTAATTATACATGTTAAATGGTTTATTTTTGCTGTTCTCAGAATGTATCAAATTTCACTAAAAACAGTGACTTGAAGGTATTCATCATATAACAGCGGGGAAAAAAAAACACAATCAAAATGATTGTGTTTAAAAAACCCATACAACATAACAAATCAGAATTCAGAACTCCTTAAAGTTAACTTACTTTCCATGACGGCCAAGGATGTCCTATGAACAGCTTACACTCTGTTGTGCTGTTATTACTTTCAACCCGCCACTTTCTGAAAGAAAACCTCCATCGTTTTCAAAAACATGTTACATACAATAAATGACTTCTTGCTCTCTACCACAAGTTTCCACAAGGCCAAATCTTGTCAGACCCATTTATAACTCTTGGATTTCTTGTAAGCCAATCCCGTCTTTTCGCATTGCCGCAACTTTCAGAATTAAAATGTTGAAGATCATTTACACAATCCTGGACTAGTAATATCTTCCCCTTCTTGCTCAATCATGTTCTACATTTCCTATCACACTGATACTGCTTACTATGAAGCAGACTTACACTACCTTTATGACTAGTACAATTATTTAATTCTCTACATCACTTTTAATCACAAAGCAATGTAAAACAGTAGACAGCATTGCAGACTTACATTCCCTCTACTCCATGTTTTGATTGGCTGCTTCAATTAGCTTATAAAAAGAAATAGTTTTTCTGAACTCATTCAAAGTGCACGTATTTCTCAATGACGTCCAGTGTTATGGTAAAAAGTTATGTCTCTGTACTACACTTATCCTCAAGGCCAAATAGTGTAGGAGCCATGAGAACTTCTTGAAATTCCTCAGAGCACATCCCGAGATTCTTTCCCTAAAATTTTGGTTTTAAAAACACCAGGTAAGAGTTTTTAAGGTCATATGGCAATTTTTTTGTGAAAATTAAAACAGAATCATTGCAGAATGACCAGCCATTTCTACACTTTAAATAAGCTGTATAATGTCCTGATGTTATTGAAGGACCATCATGATATATAATTGCTACAGTTACAAAAGTCCTTCCTGATATTGACAACTGTGAAGCCACAAAATTTTTAATTAAAGTTGTCAATTTTGTTCCATCAGGCCTACATCGTTGGAACATTAAAATGACATACTGGCCATATGTTCGTATAAATAATGTGGAAATCATTTCAGATTTACATTGGCTACACTCCATGTTGTGATCAGCTGCTTTTACTAGCTTATTAAAAGAGACTGATTTACTGTCTGGCAAAGTTAAATATATAAATCTTTCTGAGTCTACACTAGTAGTACTTGATACCCTACAGTTCTCGCAGTCATGCTGCCATTGATAAGAAAGCCCAAACAGGTGATCTACATCTACACCTTCATCATGCAATACATCAAGCATATACATTAAAAACTCCTGACAATCTTGCTGACTATTTTGAGAGAATTGTGTTTGGCCTGAACATCTGTCTAACAGATTTCGAATTTCAGACACACTTTCTATGTTTGTTCTATCAGTGCTACATTTCTCTAACACAGAATTTAACAAACTGCAAAATCTTTGATCAGAATTGACCACAATCTCTTCTTTTACATTTTCTAGAGAAAACAAAACATTAACCACCACATTAGCATAGCAGTTGACACCAGATCTGTTTTCAAATTGAAAACCAACAACATCTTCAACAGAATCCTTTTTGTTTCTGCTTATAATTTCAGGTTCATCGACTTTTCGTCTTTTTGCTACAACCTCCCCAGTATTGGTCACATTTCTTCGTTTCCGGCCTACCACACGTTTCTCAAACAAAGGATACTGAGGCAAATGTGGCGCATACTCTCTTCTCAACCTATTGTATTCCTTAACACAATCTAGATCCGCACAAATGTTTGTGACATCACACTCAATCAAGTACAATCCCGATAAAGTCCTAACTCGTGACAATGCCACATATGCCATACCCTCCTTGAACACAGAACTGCCAATATTCACCAATGCACAGTCTACACTTAAACCTTGCGATTTATGGATTGTCACCGCATATGCCAAGCAAACAGGAAACTGCTTACGACGAACATATAAGTCTTTTACAAGCAAAAATCTAGCAGAACAACGAGCAATTAGCTGTACTTCCTCAATGCCATCAAATTTAATTTTTAAAAATTCAATTCCATCTCTATTTCTGTATTTCACAAAATCAACAACATTACCCATTGATCCATTTACCAGACCTCTTTCAACATGTAAATTCCTTCTTAAAATTATACGGCAGTTCAAGCACACATTCAGAGTCTTTTCAAAACCCGCAGTTTTAGATATACTCTTCTCTAATGAATCCAATTTTGTTTTCAGATTCTCAGACAAAATAATTGTTGATCCCATATGCTCTACTCTGTCAATAGCTTCCAGTTTCACAATCTCTTGCTTTTCTAAATGCAACATTTTGTTGTTGAATTTGGCACATTCTGCAAGAGTTGGCATCAAACATATTCCAGATTTTTTCTCAGTAACTTTCTGAAAAATATTCTCAGGCACAACATCTTCGTCTGGATATAAATTTGTCAGTAATCGTGCATGTAAAGCTTCTTTCCCATGCTCGGTCACTTTTCCAATTCTAACATCTTGTAGAATAGTCTTGTAAACTTCATCCTTTGCCTGACGCATATTTTCATGCAGTTCAGCATAATTGAAGTTTAACCATATATTGACGTTGCCAATGCTCCCTAAGCACTTCCTGGTATCTTCATGCGTGAGCATTTTGAACACAGGTTGCCCTTTCACTGGTGTCAGCTGCAGAAGATCTCCGAAAACAATGATGTGTTTGCCACCAAATAACACATCATACTCTGTTTTGAGAACTTCTTGCATTCTCAAATGCACAAAGGCAAGCATGACATTGGAAACCATGCTTACTTCGTCAATGATAAGAAGTTTCATTTTCCTCAAGACTCTTGAAACTTCAAAACAAGCATCTCCAGATAGCTTGTGATATTCTAATTTGTTGTCATGCTCCACTGGCAGCATCAGTAAACGATGTAAAGTAATCCCTTTAATGTTATGTGCTGCCAGTCCAGTTGGAGCGGTGACAACACAAGACAGCGATGACTCTGTCCTTTCCTGCAAATAACATGAAATTGCTTTAATAAGGAAACTTTTTCCAGTTCCCGCTTCTCCACTCACGTACAGTCGGACAGGCTTCAACGACGTACATGAGCACTCTTTCTTGTCATGACTTAATCCATGATCAATTTTCATGGTAAGTTCGTCATATATTTTCCTCTGCTCAACGTTGAGTTGTCTTTCCAACTCTTCTAAGTTAACCGCATCCTCCTGAGCATGTGCCATGGCTCTTTCCACTTCATTCATAGCAGTGGCAGCTTCATTTTCGATAAGAGGTCCTCCTAGTGGATCCTGACTCAATGAAGCAGAACTCTGACTGTCCTGAGAACTGTCTCTGGCAATCTCGGCTGCAATCGTTGCTTCCTGCTCAATTTCCACATTCAACATTTCTACATATTTGGGAAAAGCAGGACATTCTATGGTCTCCTTGGCAGCATTGAATGAGTCTTCGTAACAAAGGAAATCTCCAAGCAGTTCCTCTTCTGCACGCCAAGGCTTAAAAAGTTGCAAAAGTGCTAAATAGAAAAACTCCTTTTTTTCAGGAGATTCGCCACTCAATTTTCGATGGTTTATCAAGTGGCATTTTCTTTGCTTGACCAGACATCCCTCACTTCCTATTACAGCATACACTCCTTTCTCAGTATCTTCTTTGATGTTCCTCTTGAATATGTAATTTTGCAGAACCTCATACAGACAAACATTCTCGAGGTGACTGCTTCGATTTGGATAATATGTATCCAACATGTTGCTCTTCAAAATGTCGGTACTGTTTGGCCCCTTTTCCGCCAAATACTCAATTTCCCGCACAGGTTTCAGAACTCGATTACGCGTTGCAGCAAGACCAACACTCGCCCAAACGATACTCCTGGACTTGGCATAGAGACTTGCTGAAGACAACCGGTCAGAACATTTGTAAGCTCCGATTTCTCGATGCGACAACATCTTCAAACTGAAACTGTACAACTTCTTGCTGAGGCTCTTTTCATGGGAAATGTCCTCCCACATATCCTTCAATTCTGTCTTCTCTTTTTTGGTGATGTAAGATGTCACATACCGAGCCACAGCCATACAGTTATCAGCCACAAACTGTATATCCATGTTAGCATTCCACATGGACAAAATCACCGGGTTGTAGTCGTTGATGTACTTAGACTCTTCGTTCCTCTTCAAATTGTATGTGTTTTTAGGTGATTTCTTCATCACATTATGTCGCAGCGAAGACATCAAACTGTTCACTCTTCCTTTAGAAATCACCGGTCGTGGAAAGCCGAAACGACATTTGGTGTAGAACTTGTCTTTGTTCCGGAATTTACGACGACAGTACTTTCCACATCGATGGCTTTGGAAACGTAGAACTTTTTCTCTTAGGCTTTTTTTCTCCTTTGCGTTTGGAACAGCACACGTAGAATACTGTTCTATGAAACTCATCACTGAGTCTTCTGCATCCGTTCCAAATTTAGGTGCATCCTTGATCCACAGCAACATATGTATATGAGGAGCACCTCTTGCTTGGTACTCCTTCCTCCAGAAGAAATCCAACACCTCTCCAAGAGGTGGATTCTTCTTATTCATGATGAAAGACATCATACCTTCAAATCTATGATTGAAGTACCTACATACATTGACTGGATCCAAAGAGCACAGTTCTCCGGGTGTCTTGAATTCGATGTTTTCTACGTTAGCATTTGCCTCTCGTAGAAATTCAAGTAAGTCTTCCCAGCCATACTCAGCACAGCTCAAAGTGAGGAACCATGTGGGAGTTCCTAAGTTCCTCAGCATACATTTTAAATCACCATGACGACGGTACCAGTACTCATTAGTACCACGCTGACACGCCATGAGATTAATCAGGTGAGAATCCAAAATACTGTCTTGGACATTGACTTTATCCATAAAGTCACTTGCCGAGATGTTTTGCATGTGTATACCACTTTTCAAGATGTGGTTCACTGCATATGACAGTCCAGACAGATCGCTTTCAAACAGGAGATGAAACAAATAAGGAATGCATTGTCGAAACCTAGGATCTCCTGCATACAATCGCAAAGTCCGGTATTCAGAAGCAGGAATTTGATGAGGTCGCTCATCATATCTTCCTCCCTGACCTGTTGGAAAAAGCTGTGGGAAACACCGAGCTTCCAAACTTTCCTCCCAAACACTAATGGGACTCCCTTTCGCTTGTTTCATTTGAAACAACTCAATAGCATTCCCCATGACTTCCTTGGAATGCAAAGGATGAACACTATAATGTTCATATATTTCTTCACTAGTACAGGGTTCTACTTTCTCAATTTGACCAGCACACAAATCGCTATCCTCTTCCTCACTTACTTCCTCTTCTGCAACATATACATTTTTATAGTATTTATTATATTTTTTCAAATACAATGTTGCCCTTTTGACTTTCCTAACATCTACTAAATCTTGCCATATTTTCTTATTCTTTGTCGGAACCCCATTAACTAAGATAACAAGAGGTTCCTCTTCCACTTTTTCTACTCCAATTGTGTTAATGTTTTTCTTCAAATCTAGAGGCAAATAAACAACTCTTCCCTTTAATCCTCTCTGTAAATCTGATGGAGGCAATTTCCCTGTCTTTGGCTCCATTCTTACAATAGCCTGAAAGGGATGGATACTTTGAATCAAAATAGATTCATAAGTATTTAAATCCTTCAATTCAGAAGGAATCTCAACCAATTCCAGATTATTATGAACTGCTCTAGCAGGCATCTGGTTTTGATTTAATTTGTTACAACAATAAGTACACACACGTTGATCCAATCCCAAATCAAAACAATTTTCTACCATCAAGTATGTTGTAAAATCCTTCCATTCACTATTATTTTCCCTTTCACTTTTTCCATATAAATCCACTAACTTAGTCTGATTCTTATAATAAGTGCGTCGACAACACACACAAGTGAAATTTGGCCTCTCACTTGATTTCACCTCAAACGTCGCAATTTCCCTCTGGAAATTATCTGTACTGGAAACCTGTACACTATCTTCCACATTACTCTCTTCTTCTTGGTCAATTTCAACATTCTCCTCTTTACTTCCAAAGTAACAAAACTCAATTTCTTCACATATATTCTTCACATCTATTTCAGAACCATGCAAAAGAGCAGCGCATAATTGTTTAAGCATAATTGCTGGACTCTTAGCATAATACAACATTCTAACTAATTTCCTCACTTTATTATGATGCACTGCTAGCATCCTGAAATGATGAAAACACTCTGGCATACTCTCCTGGAAAGACAAGCCAGTGAATGACCATGCAAACCTATCACTTCTCTCACTCTGCAAGGATCTAATTCTTGCAACAACTTCATTTTCTGCTTCAAACTTTTCTTATTAAATGACCGTATAAAATCACAAAGCAAATTGATGGAATCCTGTCGTACACTGCAAATACTACTACACTTCCAGGTGTACACAGGACCCTTAGGACGTCTCCCTAAAACCTCATTACCTAACACCTCTTCTATCTCTGTTCTCACAACTTTTTCTTTTTCAACTGGACAACCATCTTTCACTTCATAAGCTCGACCACTGGTGTCAACTGCATGCACCAAATCATTATCCTGGAAATAACTCTCCTCATTAAAAAATGCCTCAGAGCTTGAACTATGCATCCATTCTCCAGAAAAAACTTCACAAAAATTACTACGATTAACTATTCTCTTCCATCTACTATTTCTTTTGAAATCATAAATTACCTTGTTTAGCTTCCTAATTCTATTGATTGTCAAAATAAATAACTTACGTTTAATTTCAAATGCCTGATCAATAACTTTCTCAACTATTTTTTTTCTCTTATAAAAAACCACTTTCTGTTGACCTTCCTTAATATTTTTTAACAAATTCCCAATTATCCTGTTGCGGAACATTCGTTTACGAATATCCCTAAACTGTTGTTTCCTTCTACTTTCATGCATAGAGTTATCTCTTACTCTAGCAGTAACATTTCTCATTGGCCTTTCCTTACCATTTGAATTGTTTCTCCTTTTCTGGACTGAAACATTTTCTGTAGTAATATTTTTTTTACTACACATATTTCTTATGACTGTTTTTGGACTCTTACCCGGTGCTTTCTTGGTGACTTGACAAATCTTTTTGTTAGAGGACTGCTGCATTATTCCATGGTCCTGCTGTCTTTGACGTTTTGCAGCCTTTCTCACTCTTTCTTTGCTAGGCATCCTAAAATCTTGAAATAATCTGCAGTTGAATCTGTGGTCAAATATAATAAAAAATGTTATTAACCACTATTACCCAACAGTAAATTAATAACAGTCATCAAAAACTTAACACACTACTTAAGTATATAATATACTGAAGCCTATCTCCAATTTTTCACTGAACAGGACTCATCTCTTCTTAACCTTGGATAAACCTCACCTACTCTGTGTCCCCTGCACATAATTAAATGTAAAGGGGCAGATTTATATTAACTAGCACATCCCCAGGGATGCACCAGTTAACGTGCACCGCTGCTCTGCCACCCACGGTGTGCCGCATTTACAATCAGATAGGACAAAGCTACATCAAAACCCTGCGCCTGCTTGAAGCAGGCATAGATCTTGACGCAGGTAGGCTGAAAGCTAAAGCAACAACTAAGTGTCGTGTGCAGAAGTTACAAAAAAGGAAAAATGGCGTTTAAACCAGTAATGAGACCATGCTAACGTAACACAGAGTAAAAATATCCAGGATCTACATCATTTTGGGGTTCACGAACCTGGCAGGTACAAGGCACTGAGGCTTTCCACCGTGCATGTCTCATCCCAAATCATATGTTGTTTGTGAATGAAACAATTTCCCAGACCAAATGCTTTGGATTGGCTACTTCTAAAAAATTAAACACCCCTACTATCCCGGAGTTAGAGGAATATGATGGTTGGAGTAATTTTACTCGTTGTCCATTAAAGATTTACAGGCCCTACTCCGTAATTCTTCCTTTAACATTTCCAGTATAAATCCAAAAGGTTGACTGCTTTGGCAACGTGCCTTATCCACGGTTTAATAACGCTGCCTTTTGCTTTATATAAGTTTTCAAATTGTATGAAATATATACCAATAGGTCGTTATTAACCTTTAGGTAGTGGTTTTCTTCATGAGGTCTGGTCGCTTCCATACACATACAGATTTTCAAAGATGATCAAGAACTTTATCTGAATGGAGAGGAATGCACTGAGACGCCAGATCATTCACTAATGTGTAGGCACATACAGTTACACGGTTCATGCAACAAACACCGACCAAATATGGCTTGCGTGTTGCAAGGCACACCAGTTCCTGCTATCATCCCCACGTTCAAGTTCTTGGAAAATGGTAGTTATTTGATGCTCAATAATGAAGATTGTTCTGGGTTAATTAAAAGTATTCATTTTATCGTAACAGTAAATGAACGGGTTATTTGCTGCAGAAATGTTCTATTTCCTCCCACACATGAACATAGGGAGTTTTCAATCTGGCCACAAATACCAACCTTGGGAGCACATTTCAACGGCATGACAAGAATAAGAGCTCTTTTGTCTCAAAGAGAGGTGGCCTTGACTTCGGCCCGTGAAACTTTCGTGCTTCACATAGCGAACACCCGTACAGAGGTGCAGACCCTTTTAAATACAGATTCGCCTTTCCATTTCAGCAAGATGGTTCGGACTATCTCTAACGCGTCCTCCACAAAGGGCCTGGCGCACTTTTTTAAAGTTGTTACCAGTGGTCTCGTGACTTCATTTGAGAAAATCTTTGGAGTCATCCCTGCTTTCTTTCATTCTATTTTTTCCACTCTGCTTCGTGGATTCCCATTTTTACTTGCATTACCAGCGGACGCTCTTGTGCTTTTTTACATTTTTAAATATGGATGTCCCTCCTGTGCAAGCTCCCGCCCTGCAGCTGCTGACACTGTTCCGCAATCGCATGCTAGAATATTATGGCACAATGCCGTTGGCGATATTAAGCACGGCATATGGATTATCTTTTCGATTCTCCTACTTCACCTGTGTCCAGCCTGTATTTCACTGCCTGACCTGTGATTTCGATTGGGCCATTGATTTGTGTCTCTGCGGACCGGTTTCTCCTGACGTCGACTTTAATCAGCTGATGACTCCTATCATTACTCACGAGTTGGTTTGTCCTGGCGAAAGGATTATGGCTGTGGCATTGATGCATGGACTAATTGGTCCCTGGAATTTACTGGCGGCAACACAGTCTTTCTTGGAACAGAGCTTTCTTGAAAACCCACCGAGCTGTCCTCTGATGTTGATAGAGGATCCGGTGCTGGGAGAGCACTTATGTTCTTTTCCGCTTTTAAATTGGATGGCTGAACTCTTTTCGGATGAAGACGGTGACTTCCTATTGGAGGCTGTTGCAGCTTATTTTGCATACACAGTTATGTCATAGACCTTTTTCATGTTTGATATGCTGAGTACTAGCATTTCATTGACAATTCATTGACTTATTTGTCAAGTTTTTAATATTTAGCTTGCCTATTGGCTTAAGACTCGATAAAGTACTTGGCTGTTTTATTTTTCTTTAGCATTACATTTTCCTAGTTTTTAATGTTTTACCTTGCGGACCGTCCACATATAAAGTTGCAATCTGCTCTCATGAGATGGCACTTCTATTATCTTATTCAGTTCGTTTCCGGATCATGGGGAGGTGTCATCTAGGTCCTGGATATCTTTACACCGTGTTAAGTTAGCATGGACTCATTACCGGTTTAAACGCCATATTTTCCTTTTTTGCAACTTCTGCACACGACACTTAGTTGTTGCTTTAGCTTTCAACCTAATTGTTCATCGTGATTTACATGAGAATAATATGTTATTGCTCTACTATCTGCTTTACTTCTTAAACTATATCTGTACAGCGAGTGCTGAAGTTTCAAGAACAACACGATACAGAATTGTTATGAGGTCTGATCTCCACGACTTCATACTCATAACATAAGTGCAGCTTCTCCCAATTCTGGGCATGAGGCGGGTTTTATATTGCTTTGCCGAACACACATACACAACACTTGATGCGGTTCACATGAAGAGAGAGCTGGTGTATGCTGATGTGATTCCTTCAAATCTAAGACACTAAAGTATCGGCACGCCCTAAACCAACACAAAGAGACCTTCTTAGCAAATAATATATTATGTGTATTAGGGAGGGTGAGATATAAGCAGCCGCGGGCCGTGGAGGGAGTTACGGTGGGGCAGGGAGGCGGGGAGGGGGAGGGGCAGGGTGGAGCCCTCTCCACCCTGCCCCTCCCCCTCCCCGCCTCCCTGCCCCACCGTAACTCCCTCCACGGCCCGCGGCTGCTTATAAGTGTTGCTAACTCTTATTCATTTACAGCATGTTAACATACTGTCACCATTCGCTTTTTATGTACTACTGACTATGCTGGTAATTTTGCTACTGATAATATGTGTACTTGTATAATCTAAGATACTACGCCTGAGAAGACGGCATTAGTAAATAAACATTTCAAATACACATGTGTTCTTCTTAACTCCATGTTCTGGTTTCTAAGAAATATATAACGACCGACTGTTCATGAGTTCCACGTATCCTGAGGTACTATAAGTTCATATTCTGGATTGTCTAAACATTGAGAGTTTGTTATATCCAATGTGACACTGTACCTAGCTTGCTAAGGGGTTTTGATTACTAAGGTGAGTTTTGGGACACCCTAATTCGCCGAGGTTCCAATCCTCTGTCCACAGTTCTGTGTGAGAACAGAAACCCTGCGACAGGGGCACCCCTCAGCCTTGCTGGAGCTTCATCACACTTGCGATACAACTCCAGCAATGCGCCAACTTTACGGCACAAATACGTCACGCATCTGTGCTGTTTTTGCCCCATGATGCGCCGCATTGTAAATGCAGCACACCATAGGTGACGAACAGCGGCACAGAATGACTAACACATCCCTGGTGATGCGCCAGTCATCATAAATCTATCCCTATGCTTCTTATCTTGTTAGAGATGAACCGCCATATGTATCATCAAAGTTTTTTCCATTTCCTACATAGCGAACTTTAAGGAATAAATAGCGATTCTTTACCATTCCTAGTTTGCGATGACCTATTTGCTAATTACAAATTACCCATTCATTTCCATGCAGCAGGAGGCCCATAGGAATGAAGGTGCAATTTGCGATTAGCAATTACCTCATCGCAAATTACGAATTTTTCCGACGGTGCAGGGGTGTCTCAAGAACATCCTGCTGCACCCCTGAAAAAGAAATTTGGGGTCATATGGCGCACATAAATTTTGAAAACATTCCTTTACCTCAAAAACGATTTTCAACTCATAATTTGAAAACACTGCACATGGGGAAATGACTTAAAATGTCCTTAAGACACATAAAAGCATTTTTTGATTGCCTTTGCAGCATGTTTCAGTCACCTTTAACATGCCTATGTAACGGAAACATTCAAAATCTAAATTTGCCATGCACAGGTGGGAGCATATTTACAAGCAATTTGCTCCACAGACAAACTTCTTACATTGAAATGGGAAAAATAACATCAGAGACTCTCAATTACCTTATAAAGAAGCAGACACCATTATGTCCTTCTCATCAATATTAAAACCATTGCTTTTTCTCAAAAACGATTTACAAGTCAAAATTTGAAAACACTCCACAGCTCCTATGCACATAAAAGCCCTGTCAGTACTAATAATTCACATTTTCTCCAATTACAATTTCTCAAAGAAACAAAATCTATTTGTGAAACACTTGAGACAAAGCAACATTTGAAAAACACAACTTTCTTCATAATTTTCTCCTTAAAGCACACTATTTTCTATCTAAATTAAAGAAATCTTTTCTCACCTTAGCAAATACTTTGAGTTTCAAAACAGTCTCAGAAACACACCAATTTGTCTTCAGCAGAGCAAAAGGTATGCACTCCAGAGTCTGCAGCTATCAAAAGCACAGAAATGCTGTAATTCCTCACACATATCTCTCATGTCACCCAATCAAAACTCTTCCCTCACTTTTTTTCAAAGCAAAACCCTTCCCCCATCTGCCCCCTCTCTGCTTTTTCTGCATAGCAACCACCTCTTGCAAGACCTCTCACACAACAATGTTGCAATTGAACTCTGAACTCTCAGTGCACCTGCATATCCAGAGCATTCTTTCATTTAATGATTTTTTCTTCGCCACTCAAAATACATCTTTCAACGAACTCATCCATGCACACTAACTTTCTGTTTTCAGCAATCAAAATCCACCAATCACTCTTACTGCTTCATTAACACAGAAACTCCTCAGTTTTTTTCATTTTACACTCTCATTTTTTCAACTGCCATTTCATTGCCACACTTCATCTGACTGCAGCAGAACCTTCTCTCACCATGTTTTCTGTCTGGATTGTTGGACATAGTTACATCTATTGGGCTCAAAGGTACGCTGAAAACAGGAATTTACCTAACCTCAATTTACAAGATGTGGAAATTAAGTGGTTTGGCCACAGAGGATTAAAATGTCACCAATTGATACCATTGGTGAAAACCTTTATGCATTTGCCAAAACCTGACCTGTTAATTGTGCACTGTGGAGGTAATGATTTGGGCACTTTGACTGGGGTAGGTCTGGAAATGCTTTTAAAGGACACCTTTGAGCAATTGATGGCACTTTTTCCTCAGACTGCCTTGGTATATTCAAATATAGGCCAAAGACAGAAATGGAGGTGGTCGAACCAATTTTGTCCACAAATTGAGAAATCGAGGAAGCATGTAAACAAATCTGTTTCAGCTTACATGAGAGACCATGGAATGGGCTCCCTGTACAACAATAACTTGCGTTACTACATGCAAGATATCTACAGAGGAGATGGAGTTCACTTCTCAGATGAGGGCAACAGAGTTTTCACTCTGAATTTAAGACTGTGCATTGGTACCTACTTATAAGTACCTAAATGTACCATAAACCCAAAAGCTCTTCTCAGAGCTACCCTACATCTGATCACTCACAATTATTATTTTACTCTAACTTTTTTCACTAATTTTCAAGAAAGTACGCTCCCCAGAACGCTTCCCGGTTCGCGAACCGGGCGCACTCCACGCAAAAAAACAAAAAAAACGGTATATTTTTTTTTTGCCCTGCGAGACCCTTTCAAAGCCTCCACATCAAACCTAGGGGGTCAGGGACGATCTACTATGCCCCCTTATGGTCATTTGCCCCTTCGCTTTGGCCTCCTCTTGTCTCTCGATCCTACCGAGAGACAAGATGGCGGCCGCTACGGACTGTTTGGAATGTTTACAGACGCCGAAAAACCAATCAGCTTCGCAAACCTCCGTAACGCGAAAAGTACGCGAAGCGGAGCGCTGTTACAGATATATATCTTTTTTTGAACGTTAATTTCTCAAAATCCACTGGAGCACATATATTGAGACCTAGCAAAGGCACATCGGGCTACCAGTCCCTACAATTTTGCCAAGTTTCGTGCAAATCCATTCAGCCGTTCGATTATTATTATTTTTTTTTTTTTTGCCCCGCGGGGCCCTTTTAAAACCTCCACATCAAACCTAGGGGGTCAGCGACAATCTACTATGCCCCCTTATGGTCATTTGCCCCTCCGCTTTGGCCTCCTCTTGTCTCTCGATCCTACCGAGAGACAAGATGGCGGCCGCTACGGACTGTTTGGAATGTTGACAGACGCCGGAGAACCAATCAGCTTCGCTTCACAAAGCTCCGTTGCGCGAAAAGTACGCGTCCTGGAGCGCTGCCCGGTCCGCTGTTACAGATATATATCTTTTTTTAAACGTTAATTTCTCAAAATCCACTGGAGCACATATATTGAGACCTACAAAAGGCACATCGGGCTACCAGTCCCTACAATTTTGCCAAGTTTCGTGCAAATCCATTCAGCCGTTCGGGCTAAAAGTGAGGCCAACCGCCCTATGGAAATTAACATGGGAAAAACGCGTTTTGGGACCCCCCTTTTTTCTTGGCCCCCCCTTGACGAACCCCCCCAAAATTTTCAGGGGCTGCTCAGAAACAAAATGTGCCATTTTCCTGAAAATTTCTGCCAATTCCGTCCACAAACGCCAAAGTTATTAGACATAGAATTTTCAAAAATCCCATAGAGAAAAAATCCTAACTATATATACCTACTGGCGACCGCCAGTAGGTAATATATATATCTTGCTCAATTCAACTGCTTGAAAAATATGTTGTCTAAAGCTGAGGTAGCTGCTACATTTCAATCAAAGATGTGCCTATCTTGAGAATCCCAAGAACAAAATTATTCAAGACTCACAAACAAGCCTACTTCTATCTCACAGCTAAGTCCTTTTTAAAAAAAATAAAATACAAAAAAGAAGAAATATGCCTTTTATCCTTCCAAAACGTCTACAAGATCAATTCCATTATTCTCCGAGTTTTGCTCTTGTCACTTTGATAGGACTTAAATGTTGTCAGGATGGTATGTTGTTAAATTGTTCTTCGATTGATTACCAAGCTCTTTACTCGACTTACAGTGAGGTCTGAGGTTTAAAACTAGTTGTAGGATACTAAAAATCAATCTAAATTGCTCTTGAACCAATGCCATTAAATGTATTCACAATTAAACTTCACACTACTCTAAGGAGATCAGAGGCATGAATATAATATGTACTATCAGTCTGGATCACCCTTAACCTTCCTTTAATTTACAGTTTATATTTTCATTCAAACTGAAATATAATCGCATCCTTCTAGGAAAGCACAAAACAGCTTATCAAAGAATTAAAGCAAGTTACAATCACGTCTCCTCTCGGTTTTATAGTGCTTGTTATGTTGTCTATATGTGTCTTTATCATATACCGTCCTCGTTAGAGACCTTTACTCCTGGGTGTTGTTGATCAGTTTGATGTCACCCACCAGTCCCGTCTCGCCGAGGCTTCAACCATCTGGTTTCGGAGTCTCCGACAGGTACTCTGCTCCGCTGGTGGTGCTGGTTCACCAATCATCCAGGCACATTCCTTCTGTGCTTTCACACCATTCTTTTGCATATACCTCTTGATGTCCAGACTGTCATTGATGAACCTCGTACCTGGAGCTCCAGGAAATACCAAATTCATAAACCCATTCCTGTCTGCAATGGCTGCGACCAATCCACCTTGTAGCCTAACCACAATGACTCTATTTTGGTGCGCGCTTGCTGTGCCTGTGGTGGGAAGGGTGAGTCTACCCATATGTATCCAAAGCAAACAGCTCCTTATGTTCAAAAGCTCCTGAACACACTGGGGTTGCAAAAATGTGCTTATATTGTACAAAAACTCAAAGTTACATAAAGTGTGAAAAGACAAACCCGACACGTTTCGACCTCATCCATAAAACTGCTTCTCGGTGTGTATGATTGTAGAAACAGGAAAATAAAAAATTACATTGCACCATTGTTCCACATACAATGAATTTATTTTCGTATTCACAACCAGAAATTGGAGTCACAACTCCCACAATCCCGCGGGACAGAAAGTGACATAGTAACACACTACTGCCCCTCAGGGAATGTTTATAATGGAAAGTTGGAAGAGACTGGGGTAATCCACCTGTGAAAAAGAACAATGGTTGAAAAGTGGTGGATTAATTTTTTGCGCTTTATGTAAATTTCTTTTCTTGCACTATATAAAACAATTTTTTAAACCTCAGAGTGCAGGAGTTTTTTTTTCCATAACATGCTGTTTGCAGTCTAGCTTGGGGAGATAGCTGCCAGTTACGTAACTTGCTGAAAACCGCAGCCTAAAAACCTAAATCAAATCAAATCGTACATTTCTATTTCTATTTCTGGATTTGGTGAAGCGCAACAGCTACCCCGGCAAAGGGGTGTCCCGGCGCTAAGAACAGATGCACAGATTGAGGGGAGAGGGGGAAAACGGGGAGACTAGGGAGCGGGGAAGAGATGAGTCTTAATTGCTTTGCGGAATGCTGGGAGAGAGTCAATGGAGCGAATGCTGAGGGGGAGATCGTTCCACAACTTGGGGCCAAGAGCGCTGAAGGAACGGCCTCCAGTTCGGCAGAGCCGGGTCCTAGGGATAATCAGGAGGAGTTGGTTGGCAGAACGCAAATCACGGCCAGGAACGTAAGTTTGGGCAAGGTTACGAAGCAGCGGGGGATTTCCTAGTTTAACGATCTTAAAGATCGTGACTAAGGCCTTGAATTGAATTCGACGATCCACGGGCAGCCAGTGGAGTTTACGAATAGTAGCTCTGGCTGAACATCTGCGTGGGAGGCCGATCAGCATTCTGGCTGCCGCATTTTGGATACGTTGGAACCTAACAGTTTCCGCTTTGTTGGCTCCCAAAAGGAGGACGTTAGCGTAGTCCAGGCGCGATAGAATAGTGGCCTGGACGATAAGTTGGCGGGCTTTAGAATCGAAGAGCCCGAGTATGGGCCTGAGGTTCCTTAGAAGGCCTATGCAGGTGGCTGCCACCTTTTTAGTGTGGGTCTGGAAGCTAAGGTTGGCATCCACCCAGACTCCCAGATTTTTGACGCAATTTTTGGGGAGTGGGGTGGCGCCTAGGGATGACGGCCACCAGTGCTCGTTCCATAGGCTGATGTTACGGCCTAGGAGGAGCACCTCGGTTTTACCGGCGTTGAGTTGGAGGTAGTTGTCCGTCATCCAGCGGGCCACAGCAGTCATACCCTCTTTAAACTTGGATGCCACGGGGGACGGGCTTTCCGAGAGGGTGACAACCAGCTGGGTGTCGTCGGCGTACGAGACCAGCGTGAGCCCCCACTCTCTAGCCACGTCTGTAAGTGGCTGGACGTATAGATTAAAGAGGGAGGGGCTCAACGCTGATCCCTGGGGGACACCTTGAGCGATGGGGTGGGATTTAGAAAGAAATGGGGGAGCCGACACCTTAAAGGATCTATCCTTGAGAAAGGATTGGAACCATGCGAGGGCAAGACCAGTCACCCCGGTCATCTCCAGACGTTTTAGAAGGATGTCATGGGACACCGTGTCAAAGGCTGCGCTGAGATCAAGAAGGATCAGCGCAGCACTATGACCGGAATCCAAAATCGTCCTGAGATGCTCCGTAGTGGCCAGTAGGGCAGACTCCGTACTATGGCCTGCACGGAAGCCGTTTTGAGAAGGGTCTAGGATTCCGTGGTTTTCCACATGTTTCGAAAGCATATTGTTGACATGGGTTTCGGCTATTTTGGAAATCCAGGGGAGAAGGGATATCGGCCGGAAATTTTCTGGTTTGGAGGGGTCAAGGGTAGGTTTTTTAATTATCGGAGATACCCACGCTTGCTTCCAAGCTATGGGTACAGATCCTGTAGAAAAGGAAAGGTTGAGAATGTTCAGCATGGGGGATAGGAAAAAGTCCATCGAGTCCAGGAAATGGGAGGGACTCATGGGGTCCGCTGGGGAGCCAGATTTCACTTTCTTACCTAGTCTGATCAGGTCTGCAGCGGTGATAGCAGAAATTTGGGACAGAGGTAAGAAATCGAGATCTGTGGTCTTAGGAGCTCCACAGACAGGAGCGATCTGTGGAAAGGACGCATAGATTTTCTGGACTTTTTCAACAAAATATGTTGCGAGCTGCTCACAATGCTCATGGGAAGAAATGTTAGGTAGGGGCGCCCTAGGGTTTTGGAGCTCTTTCACTAGCTTAAAAATGATTTTAGATGGGTTCGTATTGGAGTTGATTTTGTTGGAATAAAAAGAAGCACGGGCAGATCTGATAGCTTTATGGTAGGTCTTAAGCCTAGATAGATAAAATGCCTTGTCCTGGTTATCGTAATGTTTCCTCCATAGGCGCTCGGCTTTTTTACACTCCTTGCGCATTGCCCTAAGGGTGTCGTCGTACCACGGGTTGGAAGGAGTATTACGTCCTTTGGTCAACTTAGCCGGAATAAGAGTGTCGAGGCCGTTGCTGATCCAGTTGGTGAACGAGGTATAGGTCGTATTTATTTCCTGGTTCGCATCGTATTGGAACTCTCCAAGGGTTTCCTGTAGGGCGAGGGGGGAGAGTTTGTGCCAGGGTCTTTTTAGACGCTGACTGGATTCAGTTCTGATCTGCCGTTGAGGTGCAGGAATGCTCAGTTTAACAAGATGGTGTTAAACATAAAAGTGTTTTTATCTGGGGCAACCTTTGCCATAAAGTTCTTTTGATGAGATATCTCAAGACACCTGAGGTATTGGATGTAAATACCAATTTGGACCAAATATATGAACGAAAATCGATAGCACCATAATGTTGAGTACTGACAAAGTGTTTCCTCGAAACACCTGTTGGCTCTTTGTGATGTTTTGAAAAGAAGCCACAATAAGGGAATTTTTGGATAATCCTTTTGGAGCAGTTTATATGTTTATTAGTTGGACACTGTGCTAAACGTTGACCGTGAGCCTCCTTGAGGACACTGGTGTAGACGGTAGACTCTTGGAGTTACACCGTTTTCAAGCAGTTTAAAAAAAAAAGCCGTCTTGGGCACAGAGAAAGAGTCATGACATAACATATAGCACATGTAGGGTTTCTGAAGTTAGAGACTGTTTAACCAGGACTTAGTGCAGCACTTATAGGTCACACAGAAAGATTTTGGCCCCAATTACAAGGCGGTTGGATTTATGTGCAGACATACCATTTGTTTGGAAATAACAGTTCCTGCTGGTATCTTTGCACGTAACTCCAGGTAGTATTAGTAGTTATTCCCAGAATGAGGAATAACATGTGGACCTGAAATTACCCCATCCAAATACCCATCCTGGACACTTGCACTTAGTGGGGCCTTAGCGGAGGAGCTGCCCCTGCATAGATGTATCCCTTCTAGGAATACAAAGCCGCCAATTTATATTGTATCAGCTACAAGTAAACCGTAAGCGGGTACTCAACAATGTAATAGTATTTAAGGAAATATTGCCGCAACATATAGAAAGAGATCTATAACATGAGTTTTGGGTGGCATTTATACTGGAAGCCAAGATCACGTTTCCAAGTGTTGGTTGCAGAGAAGGTTTTTCATTGGTTTCTAGAATGAGCTGGCCAGTTATTGCATGAAGCAGTATTAATTTCCTTCTATTTTAATTTGTGAAATATGACCTGAAGCCTCATCAGTCATAGAATTGATGATCACTGACCAGTGCGCGTCAGTAAACATCTGTCACGTGATGTCCAGGAGAGGCGAGGCAAGGGGAGAAGGGGTCATTCAAGGCCAGTTGGCCACGAGGGCAGCGTTCCATGAGAAGCATTTGGGGCAGCAGCAGCAGGCCTTACTATAACACACAGGGCTCAAATGAATAAAGAAACATAACCCCCCAACTCGTCTCTGTCTTCTTGTTGCGGGATACCGCACCTCCATGACACTGGCATCCATTATTTGAAACAGTATTAATTTCCTTCCATTTAAATTTTTAAAATGACGTCAAGCCTAGAAAAAAAGAACCTCGTCAGCAATTGCACCAAATCTGCATTGTTCTGTCTCCGCCACTCTCCTGTGAGAAAGTGGGGCTTATTTTCTTTTCTTAAAGGAACCGTGTCACATTCAGGAGGATTGTGGATGCTAGCTTAGAAAAGCAGTGCATGAATGCCTGGCTCGTGGCCCCGGCCCACTGAAGCAGATCTTGCCTGTCAGAGTGACGACTGACCTGCCATTGGAGATCATTGCCTCTTCTGTTGAGGCACCACCACCACTTGGCATGTGACACTAGGCCCCAAAACTCTGGAATCAACCCAATGGAGCAGGTAATGCAATCCTCCCTAAACCAAGACCAAGCCAGCTGGATGTCTTTGCGGTCTGAGGCCCTCATCGCTCACAGTCTGGCGGAAAGAGCAGACTACAGCCAGGACAGTCTGCCAAGACAAACAAGCCTTGCAAGAGGAGGCGCAGCGTCAGCATTCCTGGCTGTATCAAGCGATGCACAGCTTCGACAGATCCACATTGGAGCCATCCGTAGGCAGTAGACCAATGTATGCAGCACACACTGTGGCCAAAGCACATTCTTTTTGCCAGGCCACACTGGGTGGCGATTTACCAAATGCCCGGGGTAGCGTAAATGGGCTCACATGCTCAATGTGTGTCCTGGTGACATCAGGCTAGCTTATTACTGAAACTCAAGTTCTCAGATTAATAATAGTTCCACCTGATCAAATGTAAATTAATTACAAATTTCGATGACAATATGTCACATTGAGTCCCACTATTGCCCAAGTGGGCTAAATATACGAGTGCTTCCTCCAGTAAGCATCACTGGTTGGAATATATTTTGAGAACCTCATGCCTCCACTGTGCATGAAGGCCAAGAAGGGCATAAGAGTGAGGACTGATTGATATTTATATATATGTGTATTGCGGTCAGAAAATAAAATATTGGAATATCCAAACATTGCGTCGTCATCCTTGCTTGCAGGGGAGAAGTGTGATTAGTTACGGACCAGCTCTTGTGAGGTCCTTTTGAGACGACGCG
The DNA here is from genome assembly GCF_964261635.1 of Lissotriton helveticus. Taxonomy (NCBI): domain Eukaryota; kingdom Metazoa; phylum Chordata; class Amphibia; order Caudata; family Salamandridae; genus Lissotriton; species Lissotriton helveticus. The sequence goes on along the minus strand of NC_136069.1, from coordinate 422,335,852 downwards.
CCCTTCGAATTGGAGAAGTAGCAGCTGGTCACGAGGGACCACAACGAAGGATATATGCAGCTACTCGTATGGAATAAAACCACTTTTTCTTTGGTAACCTGATCCCACGGTGGATTGGAAGTCATATATATATATATATATATATATATATATATATATATATATATATATATATATATATATATATATATATATATATATATATATATATATATATATATATATATATATATATATATATATATATATATATATATATATATATATATATATATATATATATATATATATATATATATATATATATATATATATATATATATATATATCCAACTCCTACGTTTGGCGCGATGCATAAGTGGCCGCTTGCAGCGGCGGGCCAGGACGGGAGCGCCACTCCCTACGATTTCACAGCACACGTTCTCCAGTCTCACAAGAACGACGTCCAGGCCAGCTTAGTTTTCAAAAAAACGGTGTTTATTCACAGCCCACTCAGAGTGGGCTGTGAATAAACACCGGTTTTTTGAAAACTAAGCTGGCCTGGACGTCGTTCTTGTGAGACTGGAGAACGTGTGCTGTGAAATATATATATATATATATATATATATCTCAAAGTTCACAAAACCTTCATGGGCATCTGTGAACTTTGATTTATATGCGGCAGTCCAGCCGCAAGGAAGCACCTCCGCTTTGTCATAAGCGGGCCGGGGGCCTTGTGAGTACGAGGCTCGGTCCGGACCAGCAGCATGGCGTAAGATGTTTGTGCACGCAAGCTAAAGACTCAGAGTTAGCCCATTAATGGCTGGATTGTTTTAAATAATTGAGAGACATCGCTGCTGTAATTTTGAACTGTGAGCAGCACGTATCATGAACTGCGAAACGGTTCAAGGACTGCTGATACCAGAATGCATTGCTTTATCAAGAGGCCCACTGGGGTAATAAATTCAGGTGTGATTAATCAGCAGTCTGGTTTCATTTACAGCGATGTCCCTGCCTGTGAACAAGGACTGTGAAAGTCGGAAACGCGTCAGGCAACGTTGATTGAAAACCTGAGTTTGCGGTTTGTGTTGCAGCCTGATGTGAGCTGTTGGACGAGTGCTTCCTAATGCATGGGCATCTGTGAACTTTGATTTATATGCGGCAGTCCAGCCGCAAGGAAGCACCTCCGCTTTGTCATAAGCGGGCCGGGGGCCTTGTGAGTACGAGGCTCGGTCCGGACCAGCAGCATGGCGTAAGATGTTTGTGCACGCAAGCTAAAGACTCAGAGTTAGCCCATTAATGGCTGGATTGTTTTAAATAATTGAGAGACATCGCTGCTGTAATTTTGAACTGTGAGCAGCACGTATCATGAACTGCGAAACGGTTCAAGGACTGCTGATACCAGAATGCATTGCTTTATCAAGAGGCCCACTGGGGTAATAAATTCAGGTGTGATTAATCAGCAGTCTGGTTTCATTTACAGCGATGTCCCTGCCTGTGAACAAGGACTGTGAAAGTCGGAAACGCGTCAGGCAACGTTGATTGAAAACCTGAGTTTGCGGTTTGTGTTGCAGCCTGATGTGAGCTGTTGGACGAGTGCTTCCTAATGCATGGGCATCTGTGAACTTTGATTTATATGCGGCAGTTCAGCCGCAAGGAAGCACCTCCGCTTTGTCATAAGCGGGCCGGGGGCCTTGTGAGTACGAGGCTCGGTCCGGACCAGCAGCATGGCGTAAGATGTTTGTGCACGCAAGCTAAAGACTCAGAGTTAGCCCATTAATGGCTGGATTGTTTTAAATAATTGAGAGACATCGCTGCTGTAATTTTGAACTGTGAGCAGCACGTATCATGAACTGCGAAACGGTTCAAGGACTGCTGATACCAGAATGCATTGCTTTATCAAGAGGCCCACTGGGGTAATAAATTCAGGTGTGATTAATCAGCAGTCTGGTTTCATTTACAGCGATGTCCCTGCCTGTGAACAAGGACTGTGAAAGTCGGAAACGCGTCAGGCAACGTTGATTGAAAACCTGAGTTTGCGGTTTGTGTTGCAGCCTGATGTGAGCTGTTGGACGAGTGCTTCCTAATGCATGGGCATCTGTGAACTTTGATTTATATGCGGCAGTTCAGCCGCAAGGAAGCACCTCCGCTTTGTCATAAGCGGGCCGGGGGCCTTGTGAGTACGAGGCTCGGTCCGGACCAGCAGCATGGCGTAAGATGTTTGTGCACGCAAGCTAAAGACTCAGAGTTAGCCCATTAATGGCTGGATTGTTTTAAATAATTGAGAGACATCGCTGCTGTAATTTTGAACTGTGAGCAGCACGTATCATGAACTGCGAAACGGTTCAAGGACTGCTGATACCAGAATGCATTGCTTTATCAAGAGGCCCACTGGGGTAATAAATTCAGGTGTGATTAATCAGCAGTCTGGTTTCATTTACAGCGATGTCCCTGCCTGTGAACAAGGACTGTGAAAGTCGGAAACGCGCCAGGCAACGTTGATTGAAAACCTGAGTTTGCGGTTTGTGTTGCAGCCTGATGTGAGCTGTTGGACGAGTGCTTCCTAATGCATGGGCATCTGTGAACTTTGATTTATATGCGGCAGTCCAGCCGCAAGGAAGCACCTCCGCTTTGTCATAAGCGGGCCGGGGGCCTTGTGAGTACGAGGCTTGGTCCGGACCAGCAGCATGGCGTAAGATGTTTGTGCACGCAAGCTAAAGACTCAGAGTTAGCCCATTAACCGCATGCGTGCGGGCGGAATTCCGCCCGTACGCTGGGATTTACTCATTCCCATGTTTCATGACGAGCTGGGCTCGTCATGAGCGTGCGAGGAGGCTACCTCATGACGAGCCCAGCTCGTCATGAGCGTCGAAGGGGTTAATGGCTGGATTGTTTTAAATAATTGAGAGACATCGCTGCTGTAATTTTGAACTGTGAGCAGCACGTATCATGAACTGCGAAACGGTTCAAGGACTGCTGATACCAGAATGCATTGCTTTATCAAGAGGCCCACTGGGGTAATAAATTCAGGTGTGATTAATCAGCAGTCTGGTTTCATTTACAGTGATGTCCCTGCCTGTGAACAAGGACTGTGAAAGTCGGAAACGCGTCAGGCAACGTTGATTGAAAACCTGAGTTTGCGGTTTGTGTTGCAGCCTGATGTGAGCTGTTGGACGAGTGCTTCCTAATGCATGGGCATCTGTGAACTTTGATTTATATGCGGCAGTCCAGCCGCAAGGAAGCACCTCCGCTTTGTCATAAGCGGGCCGGGGGCCTTGTGAGTACGAGGCTCGGTCCGGACCAGCAGCATGGCGTAAGATGTTTGTGCATGCAAGCTAAAGACTCAGAGTTAGCCCATTAATGGCTGGATTGTTTTAAATAATTGAGAGACATCGCTGCTGTAATTTTGAACTGTGAGCAGCACGTATCATGAACTGCGAAACGGTTCAAGGACTGCTGATACCAGAATGCATTGCTTTATCAAGAGGCCCACTGGGGTAATAAATTCAGGTGTGATTAATCAGCAGTCTGGTTTCATTTACAGCGATGTCCCTGCCTGTGAACAAGGACTGTGAAAGTCGGAAACGCGTCAGGCAACGTTGATTGAAAACCTGAGTTTGCGGTTTGTGTTGCAGCCTGATGTGAGCTGTTGGACGAGTGCTTCCTAATGCATGGGCATCTGTGAACTTTGATTTATATGCGGCAGTCCAGCCGCAAGGAAGCACCTCCGCTTTGTCATAAGCGGGCCGGGGGCCTTGTGAGTACGAGGCTCGGTCCGGACCAGCAGCATGGCGTAAGATGTTTGTGCACGCAAGCTAAAGACTCAGAGTTAGCCCATTAATGGCTGGATTGTTTTAAATAATTGAGAGACATCGCTGCTGTAATTTTGTACTGTGAGCAGCACGTATCATGAACTGCGAAACGGTTCAAGGACTGCTGATACCAGAATGCATTGCTTTATCAAGAGGCCCACTGGGGTAATAAATTCAGGTGTGATTAATCAGCAGTCTGGTTTCATTTACAGCGATGTCCCTGCCTGTGAACAAGGACTGTGAAACGTCGGAAACGCGTCAGGCAACGTTGATTGAAAACCTGAGTTTGCGGTTTGTGTTGCAGCCTGATGTGAGCTGTTGGACGAGTGCTTCCTAATGCATGGGCATCTGTGAACTTTGATTTATATGCGGCAGTCCAGCCGCAAGGAAGCACCTCCGCTTTGTCATAAGCGGGCCGGGGGCCTTGTGAGTACGAGGCTCGGTCCGGACCAGCAGCATGGCGTAAGATGTTTGTGCACGCAAGCTAAAGACTCAGAGTTAGCCCATTAATGGCTGGATTGTGTTAAATAATTGAGAGACATCGCTGCTGTAATTTTGAACTGTGAGCAGCACGTATCATGAACTGCGAAACGGTTCAAGGACTGCTGATACCAGAATGCATTGCTTTATCAAGAGGCCCACTGGGGTAATAAATTCAGGTGTGATTAATCAGCAGTCTGGTTTCATTTACAGCGATGTCCCTGCCTGTGAACAAGTACTGTGAAAGTCGGAAACGCGTCAGGCAACGTTGATTGAAAACCTGAGTTTGCGGTTTGTGTTGCAGCCTGATGTGAGCTGTTGGACGAGTGCTTCCTAATGCATGGGCATCTGTGAACTTTGATTTATATGCGGCAGTCCAGCCGCAAGGAAGCACCTCCGGTTTGTCATAAGCGGGCCCGGGGCCTTGTGAGTACGAGGCTCGGTCCGGACCAGCAGCATGGCGTAAGATGTTTGTGCACGCAAGCTAAAGACTCAGAGTTAGCCCATTAATGGCTGGATTGTTTTAAATAATTGAGAGACATCGCTGCTGTAATTTTGAACTGTGAGCAGCACGTATCATGAACTGCGAAACGGTTCAAGGACTGCTGTAACCAGAATGCATTGCTTTATCAAGAGGCCCACTGGGGTAATAAATTCAGGTGTGATTAATCAGCAGTCTGGTTTCATTTACAGCGATGTCCCTGCCTGTGAACAAGGACTTTGATAGTCGGAAACGCGCCAGGCAACGTTGATTGAAAACCTGAGTTTGCGGTTTGTGTTGCAGCCTGATGTGAGCTGTTGGACGAGTGCTTCCTAATGCATGGGCATCTGTGAACTTTGATTTATATGCGGCAGTCCAGCCGCAAGGAAGCACCTCCGCTTTGTCATAAGCGGGCCGGGGGCCTTGTGAGTACGAGGCTCGGTCCGGACCAGCAGCATGGCGTAAGATGTTTGTGCACGCAAGCTAAAGACTCAGAGTTAGCCCATTAACCGCATGCGTGCGGGCGGAATTCCGCCCGTACGCTGGGATTTACTCATTCCCATGTTTCATGACGAGCTGGGCTCGTCATGAGCGTGCGAGGAGGCTACCTCATGACGAGCCCAGCTCGTCATGAGCGTCGAAGGGGTTAATGGCTGGATTGTTTTAAATAATTGAGAGACATCGCTGCGGTAATTTTGAACTGTGAGCAGCACGTATCATGAACTGCGAAACGGTTCAAGGACTGCTGATACCAGAATGCATTGCTTTATCAAGAGGCCCACTGGGGTAATAAATTCAGGTGTGATTAATCAGCAGTCTGGTTTCATTTACAGCGATGTCCCTGCCTGTGAACAAGGACTGTGAAAGTCGGAAACGCGTCAGGCAACGTTGATTGAAAACCTGAGTTTGCGGTTTGTGTTGCAGCCTGATGTGAGCTGTTGGACGAGTGCTTCCTAATGCATGGGCATCTGTGAACTTTGATTTATATGCGGCAGTCCAGCCGCAAGGAAGCACCTCCGCTTTGTCATAAGCGGGCCGGGGGCCTTGTGAGTACGAGGCTCGGTCCGGACCAGCAGCATGGCGTAAGATGTTTGTGCACGCAAGCTAAAGACTCAGAGTTAGCCCATTAATGGCTGGATTGTTTTAAATAATTGAGAGACATCGCTGCTGTAATTTTGTACTGTGAGCAGCACGTATCATGAACTGCGAAACGGTTCAAGGACTGCTGATACCAGAATGCATTGCTTTATCAAGAGGCCCACTGGGGTAATAAATTCAGGTGTGATTAATCAGCAGTCTGGTTTCATTTACAGCGATGTCCCTGCCTGTGAACAAGGACTGTGAAACGTCGGAAACGCGTCAGGCAACGTTGATTGAAAACCTGAGTTTGCGGTTTGTGTTGCAGCCTGATGTGAGCTGTTGGACGAGTGCTTCCTAATGCATGGGCATCTGTGAACTTTGATTTATATGCGGCAGTCCAGCCGCAAGGAAGCACCTCCGCTTTGTCATAAGCGGGCCGGGGGCCTTGTGAGTTCGAGGCTCGGTCCGGACCAGCAGCATGGCGTAAGATGTTTGTGCACGCAAGCTAAAGACTCAGAGTTAGCCCATTAATGGCTGGATTGTTTTAAATAATTGAGAGACATCGCTGCTGTAATTTTGAACTGTGAGCAGCACGTATCATGAACTGCGAAACGGTTCAAGGACTGCTGATACCAGAATGCATTGCTTTATCAAGAGGCCCACTGGGGTAATAAATTCAGGTGTGATTAATCAGCAGTCTGGTTTCATTTACAGCGATGTCCCTGCCTGTGAACAAGGACTGTGAAAGTCGGAAACGCGTCAGGCAACGTTGATTGAAAACCTGAGTTTGCGGTTTGTGTTGCAGCCTGATGTGAGCTGTTGGACGAGTGCTTCCTAATGCATGGGCATCTGTGAACTTTGATTTATATGCGGCAGTCCAGCCGCAAGGAAGCACCTCCGCTTTGTCATAAGCGGGCCGGGGGCCTTGTGAGTACGAGGCTCGGTCCGGACCAGCAGCATGGCGTAAGATGTTTGTGTACGCAAGCTAAAGACTCAGAGTTAGCCCATTAATGGCTGGATTGTTTTAAATAATTGAGAGACATCGCTGCTGTAATTTTGAACTGTGAGCAGCACGTATCATGAACTGCGAAACGGTTCAAGGACTGCTGATACCAGAATGCATTGCTTTATCAAGAGGCCCACTGGGGTAATAAATTCAGGTGTGATTAATCAGCAGTCTGGTTTCATTTACAGCGATGTCCCTGCCTGTGAACAAGGACTGTGAAAGTCGGAAACGCGTCAGGCAACGTTGATTGAAAACCTGAGTTTGCGGTTTGTGTTGCAGCCTGATGTGAGCTGTTGGACGAGTGCTTCCTAATGCATGGGCATCCGTGAACTTTGATATATATATATATATATATATATATATATATATATATATATATATATATGTGTATATAATGTTCCTGTTCCGCCACTGCTCGGCGGAGACAAAACCAGGTGCAGACCTCCAAGCCAACTCCGTTTCTGTAGCTCGTAGTGGTTCAGAAAGAAAATACAAATCCTCAAATGGATAGCAGAGTTCAAGATTTTATTGAATCAAAATCATAGGATCAGTGTCCATCCACGACGCGTTTCACTCCTCTAGGGAGCTTGATCACATGAAACGCTCAGAATGGTGTGCCAAAATATAGTAAACTTAGTGGTGGGACAAATTAGTGCAGTGCACGCCCTCGACGTGCAAACATTAAAAACAAATAACAGACAAAAGTATATGTTGTACTGATCGTTTCATGCAATGATAAAAAAAACATTTTGCAGTCTTTTGCAATAAATATCGAATTCAATATGCATGTATTTATCATTATAAATGTTGTTGTTGTTTTGAGTTTTAAACCAAGGGAGAAATACTTGAAATAGCAGGAAAGCGTGAACAATGCTGTTTTGAAATATAATACTCAGCTTACAGTCTTTAGCAAAGAATCCAGGTAAAAACTTAAAGGCATACTGCCATAATCAAGTCTTACTTATTAAATAAATGACAAGTGTCAGAAACCTGAAAATGTAAGATTAACTCATATAGTTCTTTAACGCTATGCTATACCCCCCATATATCGGTGCTCAAAATTTACCAAGTATGTATAAACATAGGTAGTACCTTTCATTTGTTTAAGATTTTTGCTGTTAATAAAGTGCATAAAAAAGTGCAGTGCAAAATAAACAAAATAAATTCATGGTTTCAACCCACAAAAGAAAATATATACAAGTTACAGCCGATTAAGCAAATTTGACAGCCCATCACAGTTCATATGTATTGTATAGATCGCTAAAGTCATTAATTTTGCATGTAAAGAAATGACACTAGTCATCATCCGATGACACATCTGTTCAATCATAGTTTAGCGATAAAACTTAAATGCAGCAGTGTGAATATAAGTTGAAAAGATGTTATATACAGTTCATTCTCATAAGAAGTTATTCAAATCCTCAGTTAAATTCAGACTGTTAGGCGCCTTGGTGTCTAAGGATAGTATGAAGTGTGACTCTTTTTGCCTGAGTAGTTTCTCACGGTCCCCACCCCGTCCGGGCTGGGGTACTGAGCACAAAACAGTGTATTGAAGATCTTTCAGTAATTTATTGTGAACATCCCGAAAGTGTCTCGCCACAGGATAGTTATTGTCACTATTGACGATTGCTCTTATATGTTGTAAAATGCGCTTGTGCACAGGCAATTTCGTACTTCCTATATACTCGAGATTGCAGGTACATTTCAATTTGTAAACTACGAATTCTGACCTGCAGGTTAAATACTCTCGAATAGGGACAGGAACCTCACTGAAAGCTATCATGTAGTGGGTACTATTTCTTGCAAATGTGCATGCGCGACAGGAAGTACACTTATCCTGTTTTGCTCAGCCAAGTTTTTTTAGGAGTAACCTCAGGTGTGGGTCTATCTAATGCATCACGCATCGAAGGCGCCCTCCTGAATGTTATGTTTGGTGTACTAGGCAAAATTGGGCCCAAAATGACATCTGTCAACACAATTGGCCACTCAGTGCAGATAATACGCCGAATTTTTCGTTCTTGTGCACAAAAAATAGTGATCAGTCTAACTGAGCATTCTGATCTGGTGGTATCAATGTTTTTAGGTGCAAGAAGGGATTTACGATCTACTGATCTGGCTTTAGTTAAAGCTTGTTCCAATGTAAGCTTCGAATATCCCCTGTTCAAGAACCGATGTACTGATTGGTTTAGACAAAGGTCCAATGAGACTTTATCACTACAGATCCTACAGATACGTATAAACTCCCCATAGGGGATGCTCTTAATAGTGTGTGTGGGATGGGCACTCCGGGCATGTAAAATTGAGTTGCCCGCTGTAGGATTACGATGGAGCCGGGTCTCTAGTTTATCATCTTTTATGAACAGTTGTACATCTAGAAATTCGGCCACTTCTGTGGTTATGGCAGCAGTGAATTTCAAATTGAGTGTATTGATGTTTAAATCTGCTACAAATGTTAGTGCCTCCTCTGTCGTCCCCCTCCAGATTATACAAACATCATCAATAAACCGCCAATACTTGACGATATTGGGCAACCAGTGTTGGTGTGTGGTTCTGAGGACGTGCTCCTCCCACCAGCCCACATGCAAGCATGAGTAGCAGGGGGAGAAGCACGAGCCCATCGCCACACCACGTAGCTGTTGATAGATATTGCTCTGAAACCTGAAGAAATTTGAGGTGAGACAGATTTTAATCATCTCGATTAACATTGTATTGTGATCACGAAAACAAATATCACGTTTACTCAAATAATATTCAACAGCACTGATGCCATGATGGTGGTTGATAGATGTGTATAGTGATTCAATGTCCATCACTAAGAATAAATAATTTGCACACCATTTGACATTCATGATCTTAGTAAGGAAGTCAGTAGTGTCCTTCAAGTAGGATGTCAAGTTGATCATATGTGGTTGAAGAAAAAAGTCCACGTATTTGGAGATGTTCTCATTCATACTCCCGATTGCAGAGATAATTAGGCGACCGGGAGTAGGTGTGACTTGTTTATGTACCTTTGGGAGGAAATACAGGCATGGTGTTATCGTGTACTCGATGTTTAGAAATTTTGACTCATCTTTAGAAATTAATCCAAGTCGTTTCCAGTTAGCAATCGGTTTGCGTGTATTATCGTTGCGTTTATTCATCGCAAATTGGGTTGACATTGAATAACATGATGAGTCCGATAGATGTCTTTCCGCCTCAGTTACATAGTCTTTCAATGGCCAAAGAACTGTATTTCCTCCTTTGTCAGCATTTTTAATTATTACATTGTTGTTGTTCTGTAATTTTCTCATAAGTAGATGGTATTGACTGTTATTATAATTATGTTGTTTACTTTGGTTCATGACTCTCATGTTTAAAGCTTTCAATTCCATAATCACCCTGTCACTGAATACATCCACCGCATCTTTCGGCATTAACGGTATATATATACATTCACACACACACACAAAGCGGCTCCAACTAATTAACGCAGGAGACAGAACCTAGTAGAGACGAAATTAATTACATTTTTCTTAAAGCAAAGGCAGACAACATATATTACCTACTGGCGGTCGCCAGTAGGTAGTTATAGTTAGGATTATTTTCAATAGGGAAATCGCAACATTCTATTGGGAATAACTTTGGCGCCGGTTGAGGAATCTGCCTGAAATTTTCCTCAAAATTGCCTTGCGGCGCTCCGGTCCTTCCCTGAAAGTTTGGGGGGGGGATTCGTCAAGCGGGGGCCGAGATAAAAGGGGGGTCCCAAAACGTGTTTTCCCCATGTTAATTTCCATAGGGCGGTTGGACTCACTTTTAGCCCGAACGGCTGAATGGATTTCCACCAAACTTGGCAAAATTGTAGGGACTGGTAGCCCGATGTGCCTTTGCTATGTCTCAAGATATGTGCTCCAGTGGATGTTGAGTAATTTAGGTTAAAAAAAATATATATATCTATAAGCGCGCCCCAGTACGCGCACCGGGGAGCGAACCAGCGCGCTACGCGAGTTCGCGCGCGGAAAGCTGATTTGCTCTCGGGTGTCTGTAAATATTCCAAACAGTCCGGAGCGGCCGCCATCTTGTGTCTCGGTAGGATCGAGACACAAGAGGTGGCAAAAACAAAGGGGGAAATTACCATAAGGGGGCAGAGTAGACTCCCCCTGACCCCCTAGGTTTGATGTGGGGGCTATAAAAGGGCCCCGCGGGACAAACATTTTTTAAAAAAAAAATTCGATTTGCGCGGTGGGAGCGCCCGGTACGCGCACCGGGGAGCGGACCCGGGAGCGTACCATGGGGAAAAAAGAATGACAGAGTTTTTAAAAAATGTAGCCTTTTTTTATAAATTGGAGGTAGTTCTAAAAAGAACTGGTTTTTTTCTTCTTTTTGTTGTCTTATATTTTTTTTAATGTTTTTGAACATTTTGTACTTTTTTTGGCTTTCATGAACTATTTTATATTTGTTTTGATATTTTTATGGGGAGAAACAAAAAACAGGGAATTGTAAACCAAATGAATATTTTTTATTAGGGTTCCCCCTTGAAAGTTCCATGCCACAGATTTGACAAGTCACCTTTGGCGCATTCACTTTCTTCTTGCCCTCTGGGATGGAAAAAAACTCCCATACAATGTGCTGCTTTGGCCTGTATGGGGTATTGTCTTCTGGCAGCCACCTTCTCCCCTCCTCCTCCTCCTCCTCCTCTTCTTCTTGACCACCAATGTGATGTTGTGGTGGTCCTCTTGGTGGTGGTGGTGGTGCAGATGCTCCAGCTGCTGCTGCTACTGTAGCCATTTTAAAGTACAAAATATAACCCAAAGATATCCAAACAGGTCTTCCTCAGTCAAAGGACAAAGTCAGAATAAGGAAAAAAGGTGGGGTCTTTCATCATTTGGAAAAAAAACTGTCCTGAACCAATGAAAAGTGTTATTTTCAGGTCACATGACTCGGGCCTTCATCATTTGGAAACCAAAACTGTTCTGCACCAATGAAAAGTGTTATTTTCAGGTCACATGACCCGACGCGCTTACGCTACGCGCCCACGGGCGCGCCCCGGGGCGCGTCGCGTAAGCGCATCAGATGCTTACGTTGCGCGATCGTATGCACTCGAGTGCTTCCGGGCGCGCTTACGCTGTACGTATCACGCGGACGCGGCTACGCGATACGTCACGATGATGTTTTCGTTCGCGGCAATAGCGCTAACGGAATGCTCCCCGGTACGCGCCCCGGGGCGCGAAGGGCAATTGCGCTGACCGCGGCCCTCCGCGGTACGCGCCCCGGGAGCGCTCCAGGGCAAAAATGTTTTTTTAAATAAAATAGTATTATATAAATATACAATATAGGATTCATTATAAAAAATATCACATTTCATAGGTTTGAGGCCCTACATATAGTTAGGAATTAGCATTTAAAAAACTTATGAAATTCACTGAAAAAACCATAGGTTTCACACCAGTTATAGTTACGAATTAGCATTAAAAAAACCTTTGAAATTCACTGAAAAAACCATAGGTTTCACACCAGTTATAGTTAGGAATTAGCATTTAAAAAACCTCGTAAATACACTGAAAAAAACATAGGTTTCACACCAGTTATAGTTAGCTGGAAATTGTACTGACATAAAACCATTGAAATTCCACGTTATAGTTAGTTGGACTCACTATAACTTGCGCGCCTGCAATGCACTGCTGATGACGTCACATATTACATCACTCATGACATGGTCAGTGACATCACTCATGACATCACTGATGACACCATCCTTGTGAAAGAGTGACAGACGTCTTTTCACTGTAAAGTAACCCTTGAAACACACATACAAAAATAGAAACTAACATTTTCAAAAAAATTGAGATACCCATACCAGTTACATTAACCAATTCAGTAATTCCACCATCTATATACACATCCACTCAATCACCAACAGTTCTATATAGTCACTCATACATATACTCACTCATCATATGTAGTGATACACCTATACATCCTGTAACACACCGACAGTCATCCAAAAGTTACTCACACATGCAAATAAACTATTGAACATCTATTTATTTGCATATACAGCTATAAACACACTACCACCTTACTTCTAAGGAAACTTACACATACTTACTGTCTTAAACAATCACTTATAGAAACACATACAGGAACTCTTACAATCTCTCACTCTCACATATACTCACTTATATACATCAATACTCACATATACTAGATTAAAACATATGTCGTTACTGATAAAGACAATAGTGAGACAGTCATTCACTCACTGACACACACATATACACACTCATCCACCCATACAGTCCTGCACATATGCTGTCTTCAAAACACATACAAACAGTGAGTCAGTCACCAACCCATGGAGCCACTTATACACAAAGTGAAACACTGATACATACATTTCAATATTTAAAAGTTACTCGCTAATATATGTATTCACTAAAATACACTTAATAAGGCAGTTAACCAATCAATTTATTTATTAAAAAAAATATACATAAACATCCATTTAGACACATATTTTACCATTTATTCTTCCATCAACCTTTACAAATACATTTATAAAACATATTTATTTTTCAGAAAGACACACATTCACTGGATAGTGTCATGAGTGATGTCACTGACCATGTCATGAGTGATGTAATATGTGACGTCATCAGCAGTGCATTGCAGGCTCGCAAGTTATAGTGAGTCCAACTAACTATAACGTGGAATTTCAATGGTTTTATGTCAGTAAAATTTCCAGCTAACTATAACTGGTGTGAAACCTATGGTTTTTTCAGTGTATTTACTAGGTTTTTTAAATGCTAATTCCTAACTATAACTGGTGTGAAACCTATGGTGTTTTCAGTGAATATATATATATTTATTTTTTTATTTCATATGTGATAAAGACTTCTAGCTGCAGTTTCCTCACAGTGTGAATATTCCCCAGGCATCAGAGTGGATCCGGAAACTTTTTTGCGGTACCTCTAGCCAGTAGGTGGCACCATGTGGCTCCACACTGATGCTGTTACTCTCTGAAAATGACTTGTGAAGCCTATATAGTCGTCACTCCAGCGTTCTGACGTCAGTTCCTTTCTTTCTGACCACCGGATCCAAAGCTAACTCTCCTCGGTCCCAAAAATATTTTTTTACAGCGTGCAAGGGACGTGTCACGTCGCAAAATGGCATGTTTTAAGCCCTGTCAGTTCTGCTGCAAACAAATATCTGAGACAGATCTGCACCAAATTTGCCTGTGGTGCATATGGTCGAACCATGATTCGAAGGCCTGTACTGACGCCATGTTGATGAACCTGAGGACTATATGAGACCTTGAGGTGAAACTCTACTTTGCCAAGCTCCAGAAGACTTCACAATGACAACAATCTAAGTCAAAAGGTTGATTCCAGTCTCATTTGAGATCCAGAAGTCATCGAAGTTGTTCCAGGGGTCAGTCTTTCTCTTTAATTTCCACGCAAGTCGAAAAAAAGGCACAAGAAATGCAAGCATGGTCCTGCACCTCCCCTCCACTCACACTCTTTTGAGAAGGCTCCCGGCGGCACCATATGTCTCAATCTTACTCCCAAAGGTTTCCGGTTTCCGGTGGCGCCAGAGAGTCCGAGAGTCAGTCAGCAGCAGTACGGGGAGTACGGTCAGCGGCCGGCCGGAGGTTAGCGTTAGCGGACGGCGGCCGCGGACGGTGGACGGCGGTCAGTGCGGCCTGGAACCAGCATCGAGGGTGAAGGGTGTACACCATACCCCATACCCCATACCCCGTACCCCGTAGCCGCCTTTGCGCGAAAAAAAAAAAACAACAGCCTCAAAGGCAGCTCCCAGCGCGACGGCCCCGGACGGCCCCAGAGCGAGAGCGAGGTGCACGCTGTAAAATCCCGGGATACAGCCGAGTCAAACAAAGCTGACAGCAAGCTGAGAGCCGCGAGAGGACTTCAGAGCCGAGAGACCTGCACGAGTCCCCCGCCCCGTTGCTGCTAAGATACGGTGAGAGCTGCGGGGGTGGGGGGGGACTCGCAGAGAGGCACTGTTGTCTGTCCTTTAGCAGAGTGCTGCTGCAGCTGAGCTGAGCTGAGTGGGTGGGAGAAGAAGAGGATTGTACCCACCACCTACACCAGCCTACCAGCCTACCAGCCAGACATTAGTCATCATACATCGCCCCATGTTCAGCTAACCCTCAGGGGGGTCCCTACTCACTTGCACGAGGGGCCAGGAAAATAGACTGAAGCAAGGGCTGACGCGGCTGGCCACTGAATATCGTCATAAGGAAGTGGAGGAGTGGAGCCCAGCCAAGCCTAACCACGCATGTTGCATTGTCCCCCGCAGCAGAGGTCAACATTACAACATACAACATACAATGAACAATAAACAATACACTAACTCTAACTAATTCAACTAAACAATAAATCCAAAGTTACTTAGCTGCTTACGCTAGTGGGACAGAGCCCCATCCGAGCTCCATCGTATACCCAATAAAGCATTCCTTCAGTAGCCGTTACAGTACAAACAAGAGCAGTCACACAGACCCACTAATCGCCACGTTACCGCGACACCGACCTCATCTCCCTCCCCGACGGCAGTTGTCCTTCCTGGGGCAGACAGGCTTGGGAGGGCGAGAGGGGAGCAAAGTCGTTGAGGAATAGACACTTGGAGCCACAGTGTTTAAGGGTTGATAGCGAAGGGGCACCTCAAGGGGATACAGCGCTGAGGAGCAGCTAGTATCAAGCCGTAGCTGTCACAGCCTAAACATGAGGTCTGGCAAAATTAGAAAAGCCCCTGGAGAGAAATCAACAACATTGAAGGGTGCAGCGAAACGGAGAAAACTTGAAAGAACAACTGCAAATAAGGCTAACAAAACCTTAAAAAACCCTTTAATTTCACCAATTGCAACGCTTTTTGAAAAATCAATAGCGAACAAGAATTCTTTACAGGACTTACGTTTCCATTTCTTGAAAGACCCGGGCTCAGTACTGTTTTCCACGACAGCTGATGTTGAGGGATTATTATCCCCACTGGACCCCTCTAAGGAATTTGAAGCTAACAATCAGACGGCAGACATGAATTTACTTGCTCAAGCCAGCGAAGACAACCCTGCCATAAAAGTTCAAGTTCATCAATTAAACGGAGTTCAAAGTAAAAATTCGCCTAACAGAAAAACAAGTTTAATCACAACAGCATTAATACACTCTTCCCGCCCGGATGACTTAGACTTAGACACCTGTAAACAGAAAAATCCTCAAGGCAATCAAATAAGAGAGTTTCCCAGCCTCAGTACTGTTATAACGGATATAACACCACAAAATCATATTTATCCATTCCCCCCTAGCCATGACGAGCTATCACAACTATGGTCTGATACCAACCAATTGCACGAAAAATCTAAAGAGAGTGATCAACTGCCTGAAACAGGCCCAGACCAACGGTTGAATCAGGTAGTGCACATTGTAGAGCCTGTAGCGCTCAAGGAGGACGCGGTATTACACTTACCAGCTCTGAGTAATAACATACTCTCGCACGGATTAATGGCCCCTGCCCTAGCAGAAAACACAAGGCGGCAAGATAAACCTTCAACAAATGAATCAGTCATTACATCATGCAAAGACGAAGATTCGCCAATCCTTGTAGCTCCCCTTCTGCATGCTCTACAAACAGCTACGGCAACGCTCATAATGCAATCCGACAAGCTGGACATTCAAATTGACCTAATGAATATAATTGCCTCCTACATAGCTGGGATAAATACTAAATTAGATAATCTCAACACCCTAATTAAAAGAGCACAAGCTGACACCACCGATCTGAAACCATCTTGCCCCTGCGGCCCAATCCTTGACAAAATAAGCACCTTACCAATGGTTCTAGAACAGATCATTAATCTAAACAAACAAGCTATTAACCGTGAAAGAGCCACAGATTGCCCGAATATCGCAATATCCGTTGAACATCAAACAGGTAGGAACAAGTTCTGCTCGGAAAATAAGATCGAAGATCTGACACCCAAGAACGTGAACAACATAAGTAGCGATGACACTCTGGACGACTTAATGACGGAACATACCACTGCGTTGCCAATAAAACAAACACTAACAAAAAGACAAAAGAAAAAAGAACGAAAAGCGAGAAACAAAAAAACTGAAAATGACCTCCATCAATGTCCCAGTATGTATCCGATATTCTCAAATCAACACACACAAAAAACTTTGGAGCCTGGCTTAAGGGGAACAAGTCAAGACCCAATAGCAGGAGCCAGTATGCATCCCACTAATAATACGTCATCAACAAAGGACCCCAAGGCTTCAGGTTTACCAAGTAGTCCGACTAACAGCCCCCAATTGCCAACACCCAAACAAAACGCTGCCGTAAAACTGACCAGCCTGTTGGCAAAAGGGATAGAACACAAAATACCCACAACAAGGGATAACAACAATATTATCGATCAAGAGGCCACTGACCAGTCTAAGAAGATGTTAATCGGATTAAAATCCCAAGACCTGGTGCCAGTCCAGGTATCAAAAAACGCTGAATGGCACAGTTATTCGATCAACATATCACCAAAATCAACTCTCGAAAATGCCCAATCGGGGGCACATCACAAGGAAAACAAAGAAGCACATAAATGCGCTAGCAGCCGATTGCAAAAGCCATCACAGAGCGAAGCGGTAAATCCGAGCCTGAAAGATAACAATTTAAAAACATCTCCCCAAAGGGGAATACAAGTTACTCCTCAAAACTCCAGGGCAATCCCTCAAAACCCACCATCAGCCACACGGCGCCATCTGGTCCAGACAAAATTGAGCTTCTGCGTAGTCAATAACGAAAACACGCAACTAAATCATGAGGCGGCAGAAAAGCCAACGTTAGATAGCTCTAAGTTAGAAGACGTCAATTTCCAAATTATTTTCACCCCGGAGTACCAGACTGAAGGCCGACACGACATTCTAAACAGGAGTAATATCTTAAAACTGATGGCGGAAATTAAGGACCTGAGTGCCATTAAATCGTCCGACTTAGTTCAGGTTCAATTCCTAAGTAGCACTAATGAAACTGAGAATGAACAAACGATGACAACCTGGAAAACTGCCGCATTAGTGCAATCAATACTTGGGAAATCGGCCGCATTTCAAAAGTGGGGTATTCAACTATCGCAGCCAATCTCCCCAAGATATCCGCTTCCTCTAAAGAAAAACATCCGGCCGCAACTCACAAGGAGTTTGGCGGACCTTGCCCCAAAAAAAACAGTATATTCTATTTTATACAATGCCAAAGGCAGATGTGAGGAGGCCATTACATGCAAAGTACCCGATACAGAGAGAGCGGGGGACCTGCCAACGCCACCCGATGCCTGGAAATGGCTTCCCAGCGTGTTAAATAACTACCGGATGAATTGACCGAACGATCTAGAAAGAAATAAAGCAGTCAATAAGAATATACATATAATTTCATGGAACATAGCTGGTGCAAAAAGATTGCTGGAGGATGGTCTTGCACTGGATGATTGGGACAATGCCGACATAATTGCCCTTCAGGAGACATGGCTGCAGGAAGACATCGCACTGGCCGGATTCACTCACTACACTGTACCCGCAAAAAAATGTAAAACCTATGGCCGTGCTATAGGAGGTCTCTCAGTCTATGTGTCTACCGCTCTAAAAATTAATACAGAACAACTTAAATCTCCAGATCCAGCAATCCAGCTAATCAAACTATCAGGACAAAACCCACACGACCATAAAACGATAATTTTGATTAATTATTATATTCAACCTAATCTTCAAGCAAAAAAGATAAAAAACGCTCTGTTATGCAAGGAAATATTACATCTACGAAGTACAGAACCAACATGGAACATTATATTAACTGGAGATTTCAACTCCAACTTGATATACACACCAGAGGAAGACGAGATATTAACCACAGAGAATACGCACTGGAACGTCCCTGAGCAGTCACATGGAGTGACAAGGAGTCGAAAGGACATCTTAGCCATACACCTAGTAACGGAGCTAGAGTACCTAGGTATGAGAGTACTGAACGGCAGGACAGAGGAAGACAGTCCACCGAAAAAAACTTACTATGGTCCTTACAATCATTCAATATTGGACTTTACCATTGTAAGCCTACCATTGATTCCACTATTACTCACCTTCTACATCGAATATACACCAATGAGTGATCACGCCATGCAACACCTTAAACTTAATTTTCTTGCAGAAACACTGCAACCTGTGCACTCCCTAGAGGGCCAACCAGGTACAACTAACCTAAAACGAATATACTGGAATAGCTCCAATAAAGAGAAGTGGATCTCAATAATAGAGGCCACACTGCAAGAATTGGGCAGGACAACAATGGATAAGACACAAGCCTGGTCCCTTTTTTTAGAGAAACTGAAGACAAAAATGAAACCATTCAAAATAACGGTTAATAGAAAGCACCCAACAAAGAAATTGCCGTTGGAGCTACAAGATCTAAGAAGGGTTTTACGCAGAAGTCAAAAAATCCTGCAACTAAAATCAAATGACCGGCGATACTTGGACACCTTCCTTGTTCAAAGAAAGCTATATAAAAAAAGGATCTGGGAACATAAAAAGAAGACGAATGATGAATTCTGGATCAACCTGTTGGCGAGCTCTAAGCTCCAGGACTCAAGCAAATTTTGGAAAATAATAAACCAACTAATAAGACCACAAAACGTACTAACATCGTTCATCCAAGAAAATGAATGGGCAACTTTTTTGTTGGCAAAGTTTAAAGACAATCCAAAGAAGGCTCTTGGGCAGCAATTCCCTCCTGAGGTTCCCCAAAAAAAGAGCAACGATGAACACCACTGTAGCCACTTAACAACATTAGTCCCAAGGAATACTGCATACCTTCAAACCACAGACGGCTGTTACTCGGCTGAAGAGATAATCACCATCATTAGAAAGGGTAAAAGCAACGGAGCGCCGGGCCCGAACGGTATCCCGCAAATGGCATTCAAACACGCACCAGAATTTTGGGGCCCTCCTCTCGAAAAACTTTTCGCAGATGTTCGAACCTGTAATCACATCCCCGAAAGCTGGAAAGGCTCAATTATTACGCCTATATATAAAGGAGGAGACAGAGCTAACCCTCTAAATTACCGTCTAATAACACTCCAGGACATAGAAGCTAAATATTTTGCTTCTCTCCTCCTAAAAGACCTGGTAAATTGGGCAGAAGACAAAGCACTCATTCCAATTAACCAAACTGGATTCAGACCCGGTATCGGAACAACGTCGAACATATTGTCAATAACCATGATAGCAGAGAAATACCGGCGCATTAAACAGGACTTGAACCTGTGCTTCATTGATCTGCAAGCGGCATTTGACAGTGTGGATCGCAAGATACTATGGGCAAAGCTGAAAGCATGGTCTATACCGGAGAGCATACTTAGGGGACTACTCTTATTCTACTCAGATACCTGGACACAAATCAAGATAGGGGACGGCTCACATCTATCAAGAAAAGTATACACATCAATTGGACTAAAACAGGGATGCGTTTTAGCACCATATCTATTTAATCTATTCATTTCTGATCTTTCGGGTAAATTAAACGATTGCAATGCTCACGCACCGAAACTTGGCAACCTCTTTCTTACTCATATGGCTTACGCTGATGACATTGTGCTTCTGAGTTTAACTAAAGTGGGCCTATCTAGACTATTAGCAGTAATGACAGAATTTCTGGCGATAAACAATCTTGCTCTAAATCTGTCTAAGACAAAAACAATGCTAATAACCAACCGTCGTTCTGCGCATCTTAAGATCATGCTGGAAGGTAAACAGCTGGAACGAGTATCAAATTACAAATACCTAGGATACTATATCGACGACAAACTCACCTTAAATGCCCAAAAAAACTATTTGAAGCAAAGAGCTGGAGCCTTAACGTTTGCGCTAAGTACACTGGCAAAAAAACTGGAAGGCCCCTCATTTAAACCCCTATTGGCAGTGATGGCCACCAAAGTACTTCCTACTTTATCGTATGCTAGTATTGCAATGCAGGGCAAGGACGCAATCATGTTAAATAACCTCATTACTAAAATCTATAAGAAGGTTTTACAACTCCCGAGCTCATCTTCACCAGCGCAGATGCGACTAGAATTTGGTCTAATGAACGAGTTACTGGGAAGACTCTATACATGCATCAGAGTATGGTACCGAATTAAAATGAACTCCACAAACAATACTATAAACAGATTCTTATGGCAGGAACTAGAAAGCCAACAACACTCAGTAGCCAAAAAATATCTGACTGGCGCTCTGGAGCAAACATGTACTGCCAACCTATGGGAAAAAAACTTGCCATTCACTTCCTTTAAACAGACATTAAATAAGGCGGCCAAATTTCACTCGCTGATTACAGACAAAGCAATTTTTTCAAGCCGTTCCCACTCCTGGTCTGTGATTAACAGTTATAAAAAACTCGCCCCTGCTGCGTATCTTGACACAACATATTCGGTTTTTATAAAAAAAAGGCTGATGGCCCTGAGACTCGGAAAATCGCCAACCTTGGCAGACGAACCGTCCTGGATACGTTCAGTCTCACACGCTTGTCGGTTATGTGGCTCTTCAAAAGAGAACTTAATCCATATTATATGCCACTGTAAGTTTCTGAACCAGGAGCGCACGTACTTTTTAAAGAACTTTTTCAGGATTAAAAGACTACGTACCTGCAGGGCTGCTATTATTGGTGCTCTGGACCCAACAGCCCCTATAATCAACTGCAAGCTGATAAAGTTCCTGATAGCCTTTGAAAAGCGCTTGAAAGCAATATGAACTTTTAAAATAATAAGGTTTTTTATATCATTAATTGTCTTACTAACATGTTGCTTGATAAAAAGCTATATTCTTTTTAAATCTTGTGCTTAAAATTGTATTTTGATGAATTTTACTGTTCTCTCTTATTGCAAAAGACAATTTTCACTAGCCCGTTTGTTATGGTTTTAATTAACTAAACAATAAAGTTTTTACTTACTTACTCCCAAAGACATTAGACTTTGTAGCCAGTACCGCAACTTGCTCTGGCACTAAGTGAGTTTTCTTGTCCATCTGCCACTCCTAAGCAGATCGGAGAGTTCCACATAGCCATGCTCGGACTCTTTGGATCCTTGCCGACTAGATCTGGAATGCCTACAGGTCCCATGGTCCGTGCTGGATCCCGGCTGATTGATGCTGATGCAGAGTCTGGCAACTTCAGAAGATAAGGCCCCAATTGTTCTCTCTGACATCGAGTCGGCGCCAGTTCGACCTGGCACTGAAGTCGTGCCCGGACTTGAGGCCCGATGTCCTCCCCTTGATCTTACTTCACAAGGAAGATAACACACCCTGCATTCCCTGTTTGGCACTGATTTAGAAAGAGATTATAATGCGGTTGATGAGATTGGTCAATCTTATCCCTAGGAAATGAGTTATGATAGGTGGGAGGCTAGTGGTCTTGATTCCTCCCCTTAATCTAAAAGGAAACATTTCAAAATGCACACAGTAGGCCAGGTCCTGTCTACTATTGATCCTGGAGGCTGGATGGTGGCACTGGACCTGCAGATGCCTATTTCCGGTTTTGTGCCTTTAACCCAGTAAAGAAAGTCCAGGCTATTCAGGCTATGAGCTGATCTTTCAGCCTTGGTCCTGGATTGCAGTGAGGTCGAGTCTGAGACTGCTGGGACTGATGGCCTCCTGCATCCTTCTGGTTGAGCACGCCAGGTGGCATAAGTGCGCTCTGCAGTGGAATCTGAAGTCTCACATGATCCATTATCAATGGGACCTATCCAATTGCATTCAGATTTCAGAGGAGACGGCAAAAGAGCTGCAGTGGTGGATGTTGGACAGTGATTTGGTCAGCGGGAGACCCTCTTTCTTCCCCAGCGGGAGCTCACAGTGGTGAGGTTACAAAATACTCAGTATTTTTAAATGTTTTTTCGAGTAAGGCCCATGGGGTCATACTGGTGAATAAAGCCTAGACATTACTCTTCCAAAGACCCTGCTTTGGTCTACACAGTAGCCCAATTGTTTGATACACGTGGAAGGTGTGTAACAATTGCTTTTTTCAAATCCCACCAGCTTGGTACTCTTTGCCATTGTATACCTATCATAGTTTTAATCCGGTGGGAAATCAAGCAAAATATGTTTTTTCTAATGTAGATTGATGAATTATATTTATAATGTGAATTTCTAGCATATTCCAGGAAGCATTTTACATAGTATAAGTTACAAATATGTGAATTTTTAGCATAGTTAAATATAGATATTATTCTAGTATGCATTTTACATTGTATGAGTTACAAATTACATGCATTCCAAAATAAAACACAATAAACTATATTGAACTGAACTGTCAGTCAAAAACTTTATTTGGTCAAATATGACCATAAAAGCCCCAAAAAGGTAAAAACATATAACATATTTACTAAAACATATCCCAATTAGCTTATCAATTAATCAGTGGAATATTAAATTGACAACATTGAGTGAATGTTCTAAAATCAACAATTCTTCATTACAAATAAGCAATTGATGGCAAGACAATTAAAAACGTATAAATATTAAAAAGCGTGCAGTACATCCAGGCATTGATCACTTAATAAACATTATCACAAGCATATCTCCTTCTCAATTTTAAGGAGGAAGAGATCAAATGTATGACCAAAAAACATAGTGAGGGCGAATTTAGGCATTGTAAGCAGCACAGACCTTCTTGATGTGTATTAAAATTCATGTCACTTAGGCCAGGACATAAAAAGTGGGATCTTAAAGTGCAATACAATGTGCAAAAAAGCATAAAGTGTTTTGTGGCTGATGTAGAGACCCCATCACCTGGGCAAACCAAATACCCATTTGCATGAAAGCTACTAAAAAGTGATTAGTACTAAGGGCCTGATTACGACCGTGGCCAACGGGTTACTCTGTCACAACAGTAACAGATATGCCATTCTCCATAATATAAATCCCATTATATCCTATAGGATTTATGTTTCGGCGGAGAGGTCATCTGTCACTGTTGTAATGGAGTAACCCATCCACCGAGATCGTAATCAGGCCCTTAACCGTGTAAGGTGAAATCTATGTTCAGGATTCTCTATCAATAAAGGTATGGTTCCAGACCTAGTGTGGTAGGGAGAGGCACATATTGGAGAACAGAAACCATTTAGTTATTCTTGCTTCCTCCTTAAGGCTAAGGGACCTTTGTTTTACCAGCTCCTTATCATGCGGACTGGTGTCACCTGGCTCCGGTCTAGATCTCGGAGGGTGATCTTAACATATGTCAGCCAGAGAATTGGTGACATATTACTTAAATTGAGGCAATCCTCCACTACCGTGCACGAAACACAGGACTCTGGGGTGGTCCATACTTTGAGCCATAATAACATAGGGGCCAAACTGATCTCATCTGCTAAGAAAATCTGAGCCCAACTCTTGGTGTAAAATACCGCTGGACGTTGATTTGGGGATAGCCAAAAGTCTACACAGGAATTTGTTTTCAACTGGAGCACACCCGGGCTTGCATAACCCCACACCCCTGCCCCATAAGTGCCAACGGAGAGGCATTTGTTCCTATATAACGTAGACATCTCTTTGAGTTGGTTATGGTCAAACCTTTTTGCGCAGCTAAAAATCGCTTTTCAAGAAGCCGCCATCTTCTGGGATATTTGGATGATCAGCATATCTCAGTTCAAATTGGCATCAAACAGATTGCTCAAGTAATTAAAATTGGAAAACTTAGTGATTGGAGTCCCCCAGTGTAGAAACATTCACAGTGAGTGTTTTTTGGACTGTAGATCAGAGTAAAAGAGTTTTTGTGAATAATGTGCAGGTTTAGATCCCTCATAAAATCATTAAAACCATATAAAAGGGCCTGAAGTCAGTTGGCTGTACATGTGATAAGGAACACATTGTCTGTGTACAAAAAGTATGGGAACCACTTTTTGGGACATCGATAGCTCAGGAGGTTAAAAACAAGTCTAAACCATTTATATATACAGAAATAAGAAGGGTACCACTATGTAGCCCTGTCTTACCCCACGTGTGACCCTTATAGTGTGAGTACAATCACCAGTTTGCATGTAATACACTTTCATGGATGTATTGCAATGGAGATGCTTTTAAAATGTCCATCAAACCCCATAATTTTACTCTTTCCACTAAGTGAAAGGCACAGGAGAAGTCCATAAGGGTCACATGGATGGCTCGTCTTCTGGCCTTGACATATGTTCCCAAAATAAGGGGCAAATTGAGCGATTGTTCGGTAGTGCCGAGGCCGGGCCGAAATCCATATTGAACTTCTGAAAGAAAAGAATTGGCCTCTGGATTGGCTTCTTTATTTGGCTCCCACCACTGTCTGTACCCACCAATACCCACCCCAGCATCCTCAAAAGATAGGCCAATGTCTGAGGTGAGAGAAAGTAGATCAGACCTACATGGGGTCCCATTTACTACCGGCTCCCAGCATGTGGGCACCGAACAGACTAAATATGAGTTCAAACCTCCATCGTTCTTCCACCTAGAAGTGGATGAAGGTACCCTGCAGTTCACCAATGCTCATTCTGTGCACCTCTAGTCCACTGGATGTGTTGGATGGGCCTTGCATAGGATGTGGGCAAGTCCCTCCAATTTTTGTATATGTGGAAAGGAAACAAGCAGAGGCTACGCGGCCCCTGAGATGAATGTCACTTGACCTGGCCATGCTTCTTCGGACCCAGGAGATTAGCTAAGAAACTGGGCCATCATTCTTAGGACATGAATATCAATAGATTCTGGAGTCAATGGGCTTGAAGGCTTTCCAGAGATCCTTTCAGAGGGAAAAATTTAGTGCTCCGTGCAACCTTCTCTAGACTTTAGACCTATATTCTTCTTCAGCTGGGAGACAAGGCTGTTACCAAAGCATGCTATCCTGCTTATCAAACCTCAATCCAACTGTGGTTTGACGAGGACCTCTAAGAAGGTTCCTATGTATCATATGTGTCCCAGACATGGTCCTGGGATTAGTACCATTTCTCAACTCATAAAGAAAAAGTCTGTTTTCCCCTGAGTGGAAAAAGAACAATTGATGGACAGTATGCAGAACAATGTCATACATTCACCCCAGTACAAAGATCTGGGCCTAAATCCATTGTTTTTTTGCTCACCATGCCATTCCAGTTTGGACCCAGCCATATGCAAATCAATTTTGACCCTGCACCCAATGGGAACAGTCCAGCGCGAACTGCCAGGCCAGGTCCTCCCTGGACTGGAAACAAGCATTCTAGGACCAGTTTCGGGCTTTCAGCCCTCATCAGCCAGGATAGCTTGACTCCAGTGGCATGGAGAGCACGGGACCCACGTCTGAGCATACCCGTCCCACTCGGGGTGACAAATGGAAAAAGAACAATTGATGGACAGAATGCAGAACAATGTCATACATTCCCCCCAATACAGAGATCTGGGCCTAAATCCATCGTTTTTTGCTCACCATGCCATTCCAGGTTGGACCCAGCCATATGCAAATCAGTCTTGACCCTGCACCCATTGGGAACAGTCCAGCCTGAACTGCCAGGCCAGGTCCTCCCTGGACTGGAAACAAGCATCCTAGGACCGGTTTGGGGCTTTAAGCCCTCATCAGCCCCCTGAGGGCATCACATTACCCAGAGACTGTGAGGACAGTGTTTTTGAAAGTGTGGTTTCTAGGTGGATTTTCTAGTACATTCAGACTGTCCTTACTCCATCCTGGATTCTACTCTGGATCTCGACCACACCAGGATCCTTAGCTGTAGTCTCTCGGCCATAGGTGCTGGAATTAGGGGTGTGGGCAGTGCTGCAGCACCCCCAACATAAACGTACTAGAGTTCAGAAGGCGAATCAGTAATAAAGATGCCTTTAGATGTTGTGTTTATCTTATGTCATTTGCTACACATTCAGAGAATGCGGTCGAATGTCAGGATATGTCTTCTCTAACATTTTTGCTTATTCTTTTAACATGTAGATTAGGGTTTACTTTACTTTCTCTGACTGCATATTTACTGGATTTTGTAAAGTGGACTATCTAACAATCTTGCTGATGTGAAACAAAAGGCTTTAAGATGTCAATTTTTTGTAACACTTTATTAACATTAAACTACCTGCAAATGAACTGTAAAATATTTTCAAAATATATCAGATAGGAATTCACAAATAAAGTACTTTTTTTGTAGTTCTGAAGTGTGATAAAGGTTTTAATGGAATCAAAAACAAATCAAGACACTTAACTTGCTGATGTACAAATGATAGATATTTGCTGAATCACAATTTCCATACATTATTGTTTGTCCCTATATAGTTGTATTAGTAAAACTTTTTGTCAGTACGGATTTTATCAACCGTATCATTCGAAAATATGCAGCGGCGGCTCCTTCGTAATGGCAGAGGAGCGTCGCCCCACTGGCTCAGAGCCAGCAGCTGAAAAATAAAACTATATTTTACTATTGTTTTACTTTTCAGCTGCTGGCTCTCAGCTAGCGCCTATAGGGAGGGGTAGGGGTCTGTGCAATAGAAGGGGGAAGGGGAAGGTTGTGCACTTCTAAGAGCGCATGTCTGTTTGTCCGGCTGTCCTAGGCCGGCCAAACTGGCATGCACACTAAAGTTTCTCTCCGGCTGTATCCTCAAGCCAGGATAGATAAAGTCACAGACTAGCTTTGCCTGAGCGGAGCGTAAAACCATCCCGCTCAGGCCAATCCCCACAGCGCTCTCATAGTATGAGAGCAGCGTGGGGATTGGCCTGAGCGGGAGCAGCAAAACGGTGGAGCATCAAAGCGTGAGGCGGCTGCAGGAACAGCAAAGTTTTTTAAAATTCAACCCCCCCCAGAATGATTGCACATGGTTTTTGGTGAATACCTAATCAGTTTCACCCAGTTGCATGGAATATTCTTAGATTTATTTTGTATTATTTGGATTATTTAGTGTTGAAACCTCCTGTACTGTTTATAATATTGCTTACATATCGGGGTTGCTGTTATCCGTTCTACAGGTGTTGGGTGTGGTCCATCAATACCTATTTGTCCACTTTTTTTACTGAATCTCCGGTTGCTAAACACTAACATACATTCTAACATCTTTGGAGGCCTTTAGACAACCCTGTTCCTTACAACCTGGAATCGCGTTATCTACCCTTCTTAGATTTTGGCGACAGACACCTTTAGCTATGGGAACAATACAATTCATAGAGTGGATTTTGGGTTAGCTCATTGCTCATGATTGAATGGCCTTCTTGTAGCTCTCACTTCCCTGCTCTTAATTCTGGTGCCCCTCCAACCTCCTGTTCTGTTACTGCCCCTGGACCATAGTGGTTTTTAATGCTTTTGTGTGGGTCAGTAGAATCATTCCACTGCTAACATGAGGGAACTACATTTCATATTTCTTTTAACATTCTTTTTTTAAAGTATTTTTATAAAGTTTCAGACATTGCAGAATGATTCCGAAACTATAATGTAAGGTAATGACAATATTACAGAATCAATTATACATTAAGATTGAGCACTGTGGTCCATGAGAATGAGAAAATGGGGGGGGGGGTGGAACAAGGGATATAGCAAAGCAAAAACATGATGAAGCATTTCCAATTAGGGTAAAATGGCATACAAGCTAGTGACATGCAGTAGTAGACAGAAATTACCAGCTTTTTCAGGAGTTAGCAGAGTTGGGATTTTCTGATAGATACATCTGCCGTGTGGATTCCTCACCTTGTGAATACCCCCTGCATCAGCAACATTCGGAAATTCTTTTTTCGTTGCCTCGCGCCGACGTGGACTCCTGACGTCATAGAGACACGACCTCGCTCGCGACTCCGCTGACGTCACCGACGCCTATAATAGGCCCACGCCGGCGTGATGACATCAGTTCCCTTTTTTCCGCGTCGTCGACGCTAACGGTTATCGGGAATCTCTGTAGCCAACGGATACTTTGTTGCCTATATTATTACCTTTTTCTGCTTCTCTGTATCCTGTTTCTTCGACAATGTCTTCTAAAAAGACCGGCTTTAAGCCATGCAGAGAATGTGGCAAAATGATGTCCATC
The DNA here is from genome assembly GCF_964261635.1 of Lissotriton helveticus. NCBI lineage: Eukaryota > Metazoa > Chordata > Amphibia > Caudata > Salamandridae > Lissotriton > Lissotriton helveticus. Next base: position 422,306,998 of record NC_136069.1, on the reverse strand, counting down.
ACCGACCCTCACAGCGACTGCATCTGGTGCTTGAGCTCGGACCATGATGTGGAGGACTGCTCTTCGTGTAAAAAGATGAACCCGAAGGCCCTGAGAGAAAGAGAGGCGAAGCTGCTGGTGGCTAAGATGAAAGCTGGAAAGGAGAAGTCATCGAGGTCTCGTTCTCGAAGGGCGAGGTCGAAGTCGATATCGAGGTCGAGGTCTGGATCTCGAGGAAGGTCGTCTTCGAAGTCGGCTTCTGATCGTGTTTCAAAAAAGAGGAAACATAAGAAGAGGAGACATGAGTCCCGACGTCGTTCTGGTACGGAGTCGGGATCGAGGTCGAGGTCACCGAAGAAGGTACGTTCGAAGGTGGTGACCGTTGATGTTTCGGATCCAGAACCTGAAGGTGAGGCCTCCCCTTCTGAGTCACGGGCGCCGTCTCCGACTCCGACTCCGAATCCGGCTCCGAGTCCGTCTCCGGCGCCGTCCCCGGCCCGAGATGAGGAGGAGCTTCGTGAGGATGGGGGTTCCGCGCCCTTAGGTGAGCCGAATCCGAACGCTCCTCAGGACAGGCCTGAAGGTTTTCATCCACCATTTCCTGCCCCAGGCCAGGACCCTTCTGCGTTTCTCAACGCGATGTACGGAGTCTTTTCGAGGGCGTGGTACCCCTCTGGTGCACCTTCGGGTCCCATGGGTCCTTTAGCTTTTAGCTTAGGAGTCCCTCACTCCTACCCTCCGGCTCCGTTTATGCCTTACATGCCGGCTCCGACGCCGCCGTGGCATTTTCCGGCTCCACCGAAGCCGTCGACGCCGGTTCCGGCTTCGCCTGCTCCGAGTCGTCCTCGAACACATCCCTCTGAGCCTTCGGGTTCGATCCCGACGTCGATTCCGAATCCGTCGGAGCCGGTGGTGGATCCGATGGCAAAACGAGTCAAGATGAGATCCAGAAGAGAGGCTCAACGCCTTCTGGATGAAAGGAGGTTTTTGGATTCACAATCTGACGTTGAAGAGGGTGAATTGGATGAAGAAGCTTTTGAGGATTTGGCAGACGCAGGAAGCCTGGATTTCTCTCCAGAGTGGGAGTTACCCTCAGGTTCTAGCACTCCTTCTAAGGACGTTCAACCCTATCATTTAATTATGAGGAAGGCTGCCAGTCTCCTTAAGTTGACTTTGCCTACAGCAGAATTCAAATCTAATATTCTGACTGAAGTATTGCATTCTCCGAGTTCAGTGGTGGAACCTCTTCTTCCTTTCAATGATGCTCTGACAGAGCCCATTCTAGAGGTGTGGAAAAAACCTTTGTCGGCTCCAGCTGTCTCTAAAAGTGTAGCCAGAAGATACAGGGTTGCCCCTGAGGATCCTGCCTTTTTAACCTCTCACCCTTCACCGGAGAGTTTGGTCATTCAGGCTGCATGCTCCAAAAAGAACGTTAGTGCTTTCCCTCAGGTTCCTTTTGAGAAGGAGGCAAAGAAGCAGGATCAGGTGGCAAAGAAGTCCTTCTCCTCTGCCAGTATGGCATTGAAGTCATCAAATGCCACTTGCTTGATGGGGAGATATTTACACGCTCTGATGGACTCTTTGCGTGTTCTTGTTCCAAAAATTCCTGATGACAGCAGGAAGGATTTTGAGGAAGTCATCTCTGACGCTCAGGCGGCGGCTCGCCAGGTCATTCAGAGCGGTTTGGATACTGTAGACTCTGTGGCGTGCATTATGGGCACTGCTGTCGCTACTAGGAGGTCTGCCTGGTTGAAATCTTCAGCCGAAAAGTCCGATGTTCAGGCGACATTATTAGATCTTCCTTTCGATGGTTCAGGCCTCTTTGGGAAGAAGGCTGATGCGGCCCTTGAGAGGTTTAAAGATAGCAGGGCGACTGCTAAATCCTTGGGTCTTCAAGTGAGAGGCTCTTCAACTGGCAGAAGATTCAGGGGTTTTGGCCGCTCTTCCTTTCGGAATTTCCGGCAAGGCCAGCAGCAGCAGCAGCAACAACAGCAGCAGCAAAACTCCTTGTACAGGACATATAGGGGAAAGCAGAGAGCTCGTCCTCGTGGACGTCAGGCCTCTTCCTCCTCCACTTCCTCCAACCCCCCTGCCCCTGAGAAGCAGCCCTAGATCCGACATTCAGGATCATGTGGGTCCGGTTGGGGGTCGGCTTACCCATTTTCTACAGGATTGGGAATCGGTTACGTCAGATCTTTGGGTTCTCAATCTTGTAGAAAATGGGTATGCCCTTCCCTTTCGGGAATTCCCTCCCAATTTCCCTCCTTGCCAAGGGTATTGCTCCGAGGAGCATCTGTCACTTCTGCAAGAGGAAGTTTTGACTCTGATAAGAAAAGGTGCGATAGAGGTGGTCCCAGAGCAGGAAAGGAGTCAGGGGTGCTACTCCCGGTATTTCCTGATTCCGAAGAAGGATGGCAGGCTTCGTCCGATCCTGGATCTCAGGATCTTGAATCTCTATCTGAAGCAGGAGAAATTCAAGATGCTCACCCTTGCTCAGGTTCTTCAGGCGCTGCAAGAAGAAGACTGGATGGTGTCGCTCGACTTGCAGGATGCTTACTTTCATATCCCAATCCTGAAGTCGCACAGGAAATATCTCCGTTTTACGGTGGGATCGCAGCACTACCAGTTTGCGGTCTTCCGTTTGGACTTACTACTGCGCCTCGAGTCTTCACCAAGGTGATGGCAGTGGTGGCGGCGCATCTCAGGAGATCAGGGATTCCAGTGTTCCCTTATTTGGACGACTGGCTGATCAAGGCAGAGTCGTCAGAGAGAGTGCTCCATCATTTGCGAGAGACAACCCAATTGTTGTACAGGTTGGGTTTTTCAATAAATGTACCCAAGTCTCACCTGGTGCCCTCCCAGCGCAACCTGTTCATAGGTGCGGTACTGGACACAACCGTATGTCGTGCATTCCCTCCCCCTCAAAGGATTCGCGATATACGGGAGATGATTCCTTTATTTTACAATGGAGCGGTCGTTCCAGTCCTGAAGGTCCTTCGCCTGCTCAGTCTGATGGCTTCATGCATTCTGTTGGTCAACCATGCACGCTGGCACATGAGGGCGCTCCAGTGGTGCCTCCGCAAGCAGTGGTATCAGCACAACGGAGATCTCAGGGAGTCAGTGAGGCTCTCCAGAGAAGCTGCAGCGGATCTGTCTTGGTGGGGCGTGGAAGGCAATCTGTCCCAAGGAAAGCCTTTTCAACTTCCCCCATCGGTGGCCACGGTGATAACGGATGCATCCACTCTCGGGTGGGGTGCTCATCTGGGGGATCTGGAGGTCAAGGGCCTTTGGTCTCCAGAGGAAAGGTTGCTTCACATCAACCTTCTAGAATTGCGGGCGATACGTTTGGCGCTCAAGGCCTTCCTCCCTTCCCTTCGCGGTCAGTCTGTTCAGGTCCTAACGGACAACACGACCGCGATGTGGTACGTCAACAAGCAGGGAGGGGTAGGGTCGCAGTGTCTCTGCAGAGAGGCTCTGCGTCTCTGGTCCTGGGTTCAGGACCATCAGGTTTGTCTGATGGCGAATCATCTGGCCGGTGTGTTGAACGTTCGTGCAGACAGTCTCAGTCGGCAGTTCTCTGCCGACCACGAGTGGAGGCTTCACCCGGAGGTGGTTCATGACATCTTTCGGATGTGGGGGACTCCTCGGGTGGACCTGTTCGCCACTCACGAGAATGCGCACTGCCTGTCTTTCTGCAGTCTCCAGTATCCGATGCAAGGAGCCTTGGGGGACGCGTTTCAGTTGAGTTGGAGAGGTCAACTCCTTTACGCGTTTCCCCCCATACCCTTGATTCCTCGGGTTCTGAGGAAGATTCGCCAAGACCGGGCCCAAGTCATATTGGTCGCCCCGGATTGGCCAAGAAGGGTGTGGTATACAGATCTACTCCACCTCTCCTCTCACCCGCCGCTCCGTCTCCCTCTCAGGGCAGACCTCCTCTCTCTGATGGAGGGGCAGGTTCTACACCCCCACCTCCAGACATTGCACCTTCATGCCTGGAGATTGAACGGGGCAACCTGAATTCCTTTTCCCTTCCGCCTGACGTTGTGGATGTCATCTTGTCAGCCAGGCGTGACTCCACTAAGTCCATCTATTCTTATAGATGGTCGAAATTTGTCACGTGGTGTGGGGAAAGGTCTGTTGATCCTTTGAAGGCCCATTTGTCTAATGTTCTCCAGTTTGCCCTTTCTCCTCAGCCATGACAACGCAAGGCGTTGTCATGGCTGAGGAGTTTCCTGACAGGTCGTACCCAAAGGGTCACCCTGGGCGATTATCGGTCAGAGGAGTTGGAGATCTCTAAGGGGGTGCCACAGGGCTCTTGTTTGAGCCCTACTCTGTTTAATATCTATGTGGCCCCCCTAGCTAACATCATGAGATCGTATGGATTTATTCCAGTGTCATATGCAGATGACACCCAACTCCTCTTTCCGTTTAAAACTCTTACGGTGGAGGTCAGGAACTCCTTTGCCCAGGGGATGAAGGCGGTGGCAAACTGGATGGCATCAAACCTCCTGCAGTGTAATGTTGCAAAAACGGAGGTGATGCTGTTCGGTGAGGCCAAACTTCTATGGACCCCAGACTGGTGGCCTCAAGATCTTGGCCCGGCTCCAGAACCCAAGCAGATGGTGAAAAACCTTGGCGTCCGACTTGATCAGGAGCTTTCATTAAAACATCATAGCAATCAAGTGGTGGGCTCCTGCTTTCATATCATCGGGATGCTAAGAAAGGTCTTCCCTTTACTACCTGACTCTACTAGGAGAACCTTGGTGCAGGCCCTAGTATTGAGTCGTTTGGACTACTGCAATGGGTTGTTGTTGTCAACAAATGAAGCGGTAATCTCTAGACTCCAGGTAGTCCAGAATACTGCTGCCCGTCTGGTCCTGAACAAGCCCCCTCGTACCCCCTCTAAACCCCTTTTGGAGAAGTTGCATTGGTTACCCATCAAACAGAGGGTGAAGTTTAAGATCTGCTGTACAATGCATAAGTGTCTACAGGGAAATGGTCCAGCATATCTGATTAATAAATTCTCCTGGTATACACCGACACGCTCTTTGAGATCCAGTGAGCAGGCATTGTTACAGGTTCCAAAATTTAGCAAAGTGAGACAAGGGGGAAGATCTCTTACGGTTGCTGGGCCAACTTTGTGGAACAGCCTCCCACTGTATTTGAGACAGTGCAAGGATCACCTTCCTTTTAGGAAGCAATTAAAGACATTCCTTTTCCAAAATTGACTTATGTTTATGGTTAGGGTCCGCTAGTTGCTTTTTGGCTGCCAAAGGCGCGGAGATACTCCTTCGGGAAGTGATCCTAGCGCGGTACAAACACGCAAATAAATAAATAAATAATTTGGCGCGGCAGGGTCTTGCGGTTGCCACGGTAAAGGGTTACCTGTCGGCGCTGTCGGCTTTTCTCTGCTTGCCTGACCAGCCTTCTCTTTTTAAGTCTCCTGTGGTCTTAAGGTTTTTGAAGGGTCTCACTAATATGTTCCCTCCTTCACCTTTTATTGTGCCTCAGTGGGATTTGAATCTTGTATTGACCTTTTTGATGGGTGCTCCCTTTGAGCCTCTCCACAAATGTCCCATGAGGCTTCTTACCCTTAAGACAGTCTTCCTGGTTGCAATAACCTCGGCAAGGAGGGTTAGTGAGCTTCAAGCTCTTAGTTCCAAGCCCCCATTCCTGACCATTCATGCTGATCGAATGGTTCTTAGGACCAGGGCTGCTTTTCTGCCTAAGGTGGTAACTCCCTTCCATCTAGGACAGTCCATTACCCTTCCTACCTTCTATCCTCCCCCTCACCCTTCCAAGGAGGAAGAGAGACTGCACCGTCTGGACCCTAAGAGGGCGGTGTCCTTTTACTTGGACAGATCCAAGGACTTTCGTTTGGAAGACCAGCTCTTCGTTGGATTTGCTGGCTGCAAGAAAGGAAGAGCGGTCCATAAAATAACTTTATCGAGATGGATCGTCCTCTGCATAAAGATCTGCTACTCTTTGGCCGGTAAGGAACCACCAGAGGGTATAAGGGCTCATTCTACAAGAGCTAAGTCTTCATCCTCAGCATTGGCTAGAGGTGTACCTGTTGAGGATATTTGTAGGGCGGCAACTTGGTCTTCCCTCCGCACTTTCGCGAAGCATTACTGCTTGGATTCCGAAGTGAGGAGGGACGGCCACTTTGCTCGCTCTGTCCTTCAGGATTTCCTGGTTTAGAAGAGTGGACACCCTCCTCCGGGAGTGGGGACTGCTGTGGGACTCTATTCACAAGGTGAGGAATCCACACGGCAGATGTATCTATCAGAAGAACAAGTTACTTACCTTCGGTAACGCTTTTTCTGGTAGATACAATATCTGCCTGTGGATTCCTCACTGACCCACCCGCCTCCCCGTTGTCCACTCTTCTATGCCAGAGTTACTATAATGTAATGTATATATATTTTGTTGTCAAGGAAATGTTTCAATTGCTTTCCTGCTTTTGCTTAACACTGTGTGTTTTGCCTTGAGTATTGTGTACTATGTATACTTGTATATTTCTACTGTCATTGGTCCGTCCGTGTGCCTCGATGGCACGGAAAAAAGGGCGGAACTGATGTCATCACGCCGGCGTGGGCCTATTGTAGGCGTCGGTGACGTCAGCGGAGTCGCGAGCGAGGTCGTGTCTCTATGACGTCAGGAGTCCACGTCGGCGCGAGGCTACGAAAAAAGAATTTCCGAATGTTGCTGACGCAGGGGGTATTCACAAGGTGAGGAATCCACAGGCAGATATTGTATCTACCAGAAAAAGCGTTACCGAAGGTAAGTAACTTGTTCATCCGGAGTCTCCGAATGCCAAGTGTGCAGCCTCTGCAATATTTTGCCCTTGTTCTCCTGTGTCCATCTGGGCACAAAGATGCAACTCAAGCAATAGAAGCAGTGCTGTCAATTTACGCACTTCAGAGGGTACCTCTTTTACATATCCCTCGAGGGCATATCTTATAATGTCATCAGTCATCACAAATATCTCAGCCCAATAGCTCATCACTCTTGGACAGTCCCAGGAAAGATGCAGCAAGCCAGCCCTGGGCGCTGAGCAGTGTACACAGCACACATCCACAATCATGTCCAATCTGACCAGCCTCTCTGGAGTGCCGTAGAGACAATGGAGATATTTAAAATATATAAGGCGTAGTCTATAGTTCGGGGAAAACATGCGAACTTGAGCACAACAATACTACTGCTGTTAATCTGTGAGAGGGGACAATATGTCTGCATCCCCTGTTCACCAATGCGTATCAGTGCGGGCGCTGCATCCTAGCGTATAGTTGCGGTATCAGCTTGGGGGGAGACAGATTAGTAAGAGCCACATCAAGCACTTGAAAAGTAGGCGGGCGTCTGGGAATGAGGGTTGTATTGTAGGCACGCAATTGATAGTATATGAAAATGTCTAGTAGGGGAACATCTGCATCCTGCACTGCCTGTTGTAGCGATCTAAGAGTACCATCAGGGTAGATTGAGCCCATAGATGTAAGTTGTAATTTACGCAGTCTGGCTTGGGTTCTGTGGTCTCTGGTGATAGGGAAGGAAGGATGCCCAATGAGCGGCACTGATGGGGCAAAAAGATGCTCAGCATGGTCCCTGTGTCTAAGCTCATTCCACGCTGGCCACTGTGTCAATTAGTGCCAGTGGGCGTTGAGGGACTATAAATATCACCTTCTGGAGAGGGCAGGGCCCTGCATGATCATGTTCATGGGCTGTGTGGGCAAGGAATTGCATTGGAAAAAGCCAGTGGTGTGCAAACTGCGCCTGATCACTCAAGTAATATAGGTCCATGTCAGGAGCAGCCAAGCCTCCTTGTTCAAAAGGGAGTGTCATAATCTCCCAGGAAATTTGTGGTTGTCCACTTGCCCATGCAAGAGATACGAAGCGTGCCCTAAGTTTTCGATAGAAGTAAAGTGGCAGGGGGAGTGGCAAGATAATGAATAGATAAAGGAATTTGGGAAGGATGACCATTTTATCAATAGTCAGACATCCTGTTAGTGATAATGGGAGCCGCCGCCAGCACTCAACTCTCTCGTATAGGCATATAAGCAGGTGTGCATAGGTGGATTTCCACAAGTCATCGACATCCCTGCTGAGCTATAGCCCAGGGCATTTAATGGGACGGTCCGCCCAGGCAATCGGGAATTCCAAGGGGAAAGGTGAATCATGTCGGTCAGTGGGAAAATAATCGACTTCACGCAGATAATCTCAACACCTGACAAGACCCCAAATCTGGTGAATTCCCTGATGGAGGGGTTTAAGCGAACATGCAGATCCCTGACATATAGAGTGAGGTTGTCCGTATACATCGATACCAGGATTCTATGAGGGGGGAATGCAAGTCCACAATGGGCGTGATTTTGGTGCAGCCATGCCGCCAGCTGCTGCATCGCAATCGCAAAAAGTATAGAAAGGGCATCCCCGATGAGTGCCCCTCATCACGGGAAATGGGTTTGAGATCCTCCTGTTCACACGCAGCCGGGCCGCTGGTTGAGAATGCATCAAGCCGATTAGTTTGATACATTTAGGACTCCGAGGCACTTCAGCAAGGCATAGAGACATGGCCATTCGAGAGAATCGAATGCCTATGTGTTGTCCAAAAATGCTGCCACCGTTCTCAGGGTTGGGTCAGTGGTGTGAAGGAGGGCAAAACAGTTCTGCAGGTGTAAGACCTTGACCCTCCTGGGATAAAACCGGCCAGACTATAGTCGGTAGGATAGGGAGGAGACGTGAGGCAATGAGTTTGGCGAGGATTTTGCTGTCCATGTTGATCATGGATAGAGGGCAATATGAATCGTAGCAGTGAGGATCCTTACTGGGTTTAAGCATTGTTAATCTGAGTGCTTCGCACAGAAGACGGAGGGAGTACCCCAGAGGAAAGTGACTCTTGATGCATTGCACGTAGGTGCAGGGCCAGCAAGGAGGCACATTCCTTATAAAAGGCGGCAGTAGGGCCATCCAGGCCAGGGGGCTTATGAGCTGACATAGCTCTGATGACCCTAATTACCTCAGCTGAGAGGAGTTCATCTAGATACCCTCTGTGGCCGTGCTCGAGCCATAACAATTGAATCGATTCCAAGTAAGCATTGAGGTTTGAAGGGGAGGAACTCTGACGAGCCCGGTACAGAGAGGAGAAAAATTCATCATGTATTTTAATGATATTGTTGCTTGCTCATGGTCTATGTAGCAGCTGAGGTGTAGACTTGCCCGGTCTATCACCCTTTCCATAGCGCCGGCCTCGAGCCTCCCTCCCGAGGTAGTTAGTTTGCCTCTGCGCAGCTTCCTTATATTCCGTCAGCTTACTTCGGATGAATGTGAGCGTAGATGTGTCGCGATCTACAAAAAATAGGAGTTCAAGCTCTCTGATCTCCTCCTCTAGGCGTGCAAGGTCGCCATGTAGTGCGCACAGTATGCCTGCCTGCTGTGCAATGCATGCCCCTCTAATGACAACTTTAAAGAACTTCCAAAGGGAAGAGCGTGATATCTCAGAATTGTCATTATGTTCAAAGTATTCTACCACTGCTGCCCTAGTCTCTTCCATAATACCTGTTAGCTTAAGGCTCCAGCAGGAAGTCTCCTTGAACTTTTAACATTCAGTGGGAGAACATATATTTCCTTGGTTTCGCTCCATCCACTCATTCTCCCTCATATCGCTGCCCCACGCAGGGTCTATTAAGGCTTACAGCCTGCCCCTTGCTTGCTCATCCATAGCTCGCCCCCCCCCCCCTTCCTTCCCTCCACTTTTAGAAATCTGGTATTTATGTATTTTAATTGAAATTGCTTTGGCAAAGGCATGGCAGCTTTATTCTCCTACCGGGCAGATGATGGCTTCTTTTTCTTTTTGTGGCATCACACATGTTCATTCATTTTTTATTATAAAAGTAAAATATTCATCTGGGATCAGTAGATTAATGTTTAAAAACAATAACTCGGCGTCGTGAGTCAAGCACGTGCAGGCGCACACATTACTGCCCATCGTCGAATTAAACAAAAACATTCCAAAGTGAAAGCTCTAGCATGTGTATGCTCTGTGGTGCACTGCTAGCCTTTCTGGAATTTCTTTTTGTCAATGAAAAGAAGCATTGGAATGCAAATAGCTCGGCAATGCTTTTAAATTTAAGATATATTGATTTTGCGAAAGCTTTTTGGATCTGATACCTCCAGTGAGGACAGGAAACAAGACATGCCTTGTTAACACTCCGCTTCCCCTCAAAATACTACCAAGGATTGACACTTCCAAGTAGAAAAACCAAGAGCAGAGAACACAAGAGCAACGATTGGTTCCAAAATTAACTATTTTAATGTTCTCTTAGTATACTCAAAAGTAGAGAGACTGTAAATGACAATCATACCTACCATATAGCTTAACTTTACTTAAAGTGACAACTTTCTACCTTGAGAATGCCCATGACGTGTTGACTGTTGTGAACAAGAAAATGAGTTCTTTGTGTTTTTTGGATATGAGTAAAAGTTGTTTTTCTCAATAGCGACTTTGAAGTCTAATGCTATAAAAGACTTCGAGAGAGTGTATATTCCAATTTATGCTCATAACATCGGGTGGTGAGGTCTTTCTCAGCTGGGATATATTAGCATGTCCTTTCTAATAAAGAGAACGTTTGCGAGAGAAAGATGGCCTTAGACTTCCCATTTTCTCCTTTGAATCAACAAACCATCTTATTGAAAATTCTTCAGGTTTTGTTAAAGCCGGTAGCCATTTTTATCAAGAACAATACCAGTGGAGAGAACACATGTTGCTAACTTTGAAGTTGCAATGCCTCTAGCTACCTGCCAGAATTATATTCAAAACCCTCTCTTTGGCCCATGGGACCCTACATGAAAATGCGCTCCCCTTCCGGTCCTAAATTCTGTAAATTGGTAAGAAACTTAAAACACAACCCAAGCCAAAAAACACTTGTAGGAAACTGAATAAGGTCACCTTGTCCTTCTCATCCATCACTGTCCACGGTTGTGTGACAGAATCACTGATGCGTTTGGTATGCGTGCCTTTGTCAACGCTGGCACTAGAACGAACGCGCCATTACGATGTGTTCCTTTTGCACGCAAGCCGCTACAAAGACTTGCCTTATGGAGCGCTGGACTTTTGATTTGTATAATCTACTATTCCAACTCCAGTCTGCGCAACAGTAGGGAAAGTGTTGGACTTTAAATCCAACACCACTCCACCACTGCGCCCCACCCCCACCAAGCAAGTTGTTGTAATGACTTGTGTGCTAAATGAATGCGTGGTAAGGATGCTTTTGTTCTACTGCTGGCGCTGTAAAGGCACAGCGGGATTCCAGCTTTGTATTAAAAGAGGTTTGCATCTAGGGGTTGAGCGACATATTCACGTTTGTAAGCATAATGCCTTATTCACATTTGTAGCATTATGCAAATATCTGCTGAAAATAATGAAGCAAGCCAATGTAAAATTTTAGACATTTTCTGTCAACATTTCAAAGTGATAAATGACCCAAAGGTATCCAGATTGCAGGTAATTTAAGGGCAGGCGTAAGGATTCTTTTACATGTTTTCTGAAAGCATCATACATTAAATGTCAATGTGAAGATTGATGCTCACTTCCCAGACACCATAGCAAGAATAGTTCTAACTAGCTCTCTGTGGAACATTTATAGGGCCTACCTACCCTTTAGCCTCATAGATTCCTCAAATTCATTCCATCCGTTTGAGCACCGGTGCCATCAACACTGTTCCCGCCTCCAGTCTTCAGTCTGTTCCGACCTTAAAAAAAGTTACTACCAAAGGTAACAGTAAACTACTCCGTGGTTGACTGTTCAGATTGGAGCCTTTAAGAAGGAACAATTGATGTATGAAAACAGTGACTCTTTTTTTCATGTCCACAGCGAGGACATGCAGGTCCTATCCATACAGCCGTCCGCTAGGCCGTTCTTTCCAATATTCTCAACAGCTGCTATTCACATGTTTGTAGTCCATATTCTACAAGAAACCTGATGGTGTTCCAAATACCAACATATAAAGCATTCGGATCTAGAATTGCACATGGTACACAGGCTGGACATGGTAGTATGGTGGATGGTATCCCAGCTGAAGCTCGGGAGCCGGCTGGAGTTGTGTTATCAAATTAAGAAATACACTCCTTTAATGTCTGCTTTAGTGCATGGTTCCACTATGGCTCCATCCCTGCCATTTTTTGTGCCATCGGTGTTAGCAGCAATGGCCATGTCTTAAAAGACTAGTCAAAAAACTCCCTGAAATGCAATGAATGCAACTACTACATTGACTGCAATGCAAGTTGAGGCATCCACACAGGAATCGTCGTCTTGGTAGTCTTGGCTTTTCAGCTAGCACTAATGCCTTTGATCAATTTAATATTAAAAACTTCCAAAATAGAGAGTTGCTGATTTTACAGATGTGCCTCTTGCTTAAAAAATACTCCATGCATAAAAGGTTTGAGGAATGGGTCTTGTTTCGACTAAGACTCTGGATCCTTGGAACTCGCTGAACCATATCTTGAAATGAAGGACTACAAGTACAGTGAGACTGACAACCTTTTACATCTTATGGACCCAGATTTGCTGTTGCGTATTGATTTGCGTGTTATAAGTGGTATGGGCAAGGTCTCTTCTATCATCAAGGGTGCTGGGAATCCAAGTGCTGCCTCTACAGAGATTAGGAAAAATCATTACAAAGATTTTACTGAAACCTGCAAAACATTTCATTAGGTTCCTCTTAGAATCTATACGGCACATACTGCACAGGCAAAACGCTGGCTCGTTTACACACTAGATACTCGTCACCACATCCAACTCTTGAATCCTTACTAGCCAAGGATTCACCAGCTAAAATTAAGCCTGATGCTTTTTCTAGTATACTCCCTATTAGTGAGTCTACAAAGTCATACATTAGGAAATAAATCCTTTGCTTTCGACAGATTAGCTCACATCTATTACCAAGGTATGCTGATGCAATATGGTAAGTGAAAGACCTGGACCTGAGGCACTTGGGTGGATATGATTTCTTTAGGGTGATGCTCAGGTAAACTAATATACCTGCCCTATGACAGAGAGAGATTAGTTGGCAAGAAAGTGTATTCCTCTATAGCGAGAGGTAAACAAAATTTAACAACCACTCAGTCCTTCAGATTAGCAACTACAGGCCGAAAATGTACTCCGCAATAGTCCATTTTTCACGGCTTCAAAGCACCCAATATTTACAGCTGAAAAAACACCCCACATGCGAGCACCGGTCATTTCATCAGTCCAGAGGCAGAAGCAATTAAAGGGATCGGTAGTACCAGCAGTGCTCCTCCGATTTCTCACCCACAATACCAAATATGTTCTAGAATGGTATTAAATAATACAAACTAGCTGGATTCTTTTTGGTGGCACGTGTATTGGAAAAATCGAGGGGCAATACTCGGTGCTTTAAAGTATTCTGTTTCTCTTGAGAAGTGCAGGTACTCTGCCTCTCAAAGTAAAAAAGTGGCGGTACTCCGTACCGGACAGTACTGGCCCATTTAAAGCACTGACAATACTTCGGGCGGGCGGGTCCTTCAGATAATTCAAAATGGAGAATTCACGTTTCTTGAAACAGGAACTCCTGGAAGCTTTCTCTCCAGAGAAAGTCGAGATTGATCTAATCCGACGAGGAGACTTCTGTTCTTAAAGCAGATGCCGTTCGAAGGAGCCATGCTTAATACAGCTTTGGGGAAGGCGTCTCCTCCTATGGAAAGAATGAACAACATTTTAGAGAAGCAAATTGATCAGATCCTGCATCTGGAGGGTCTCAGGAAGACAGCAATGTTTCTAGTTGTTTTGCACAATTTCCCTTCTTACATCCTTTTGTCCTTCTCCCAATATGTGTCCTTTCTTCCCACTGAGTCCACAGCTGTGTTTATACCCCTGTCCTACTTGCATCTGCTCGCTGTGGCCCTTGCTCAACAGCGGCATGTTGACCACGCCCGCTGAACCCTTATTCCTGCCTCTTCCCCACCATTTACTTTCTTTCATAGCATTTCAGTTACAGACTTGTTATTGTTTTGCTGAACTGTAGAGAGACCCTTTCCTTTTTCAAGCACTTGGCCATCAAAATGATGGTATTGTATTATTGATACTTAGTCATGACTTTTCCTCTTTGAGAATTCTCTTCATAAATTGTAATCAGTGCTGCAAATGAGCAGGCGCTGTCAGGTAATGGGTACTTGCACTTCTTTGCTGAAAGGGAGAGTACCCGCACTTCTTTGCTGAAAGGGAAAGTGTCTGCACTTCTTAGCAGGGATGTTATGCTGTTAATGAGAGAATACCAGCACTTCTCAGTAGCAAATCTGTACTCTTAAACAGAGTCCCAGCACTTTTACATTTCCATTTTAAGCACTGATTGTAATCGAAATCCAGATCTAATCTGGGACAGACCTACATGATGCATTATATCAGTATCTCCCTTCAGAAAGCGTGGGCGTGATCACCTGCCTTCATTTCCCACTCTGCTGCTCGCCCCCGCCATCGTTTATTTCTGTGACCAAGGTATGTATGCCTTGTTTCCTATATTATGGTACTAGTAAACTAAATTTGAGTTTAAAAATCATGAACAAATGGTTTCCTAGTTCATTCTGCTGTTTTCAGTGCTGTGGAGCACACGTCTCTGAAGTTGCACCTGGATTATGACCGTCAGACCTGCCCTTATCAACAGATTGGATGTCCAAGACATTTCCAGTTTTGGACATGGGCAGTAGCCATGGTGGTATTATTACTGGCTAGTGTAAATATAGGCAATCAGAACTGACCTGGGAAGCCAGATGCCAGTCTGCAAATGTGATCAGGATTTGTTTTGAGAGTGGACCTTCACAAAAATCTGATGAGAGGGAGTTAAAAGTAAGAACTGGGCAACAGTTGTACGGTAAGCTGGGTGTGACCTAGAAAGCGTAAGAATGTGGTGGTAACATTTGAGGGAGTGGAGCACCATGTAAAGACGGCGGGTGGCCGTTTTGGGCCAGGACAGCAGCAGGGTTAGTTATCGTCTGTGGAGCAACAGGGGGCAGTTAGTGTTAGATATAGGGTTCCCCACTTACCGCTCAGAGTTAGTTTGCACGTACAACCATGTCAGGGCCTAACAAGGAGTAAGGAGTGGCCACATTGGACTAACTATGTGTGAGTATGTAGCGGCGCAGCATTTATGTGGGGGCTAAGGGTACTGACCACTCGTGCAGCGCTCCAGGGCTTGGAAATTTGAGGTATGCCTCTAGTTTGCTCCAGAAAAGGTTTGGTAAACACACTATCAAGATGGTAATAATAGGAAATATCTTCATTACGCCACAAAATAGTTCCTGTAGCTGCTTTATACTAAGTATCTCATTCAGATGAGTGTGATAATTGGATGTATACCAAAAATGACAGGATTTATGACGAGGCTCCCTGTTTTCCGTTTTTACAGATTTTTACATCTACAGCAGGGGCGTAACACAGGCCCCCGCATCCACTGCGGAGTAGAGGGGCCCCCAGCTACAGAGGGATCCTCAGCACAGTACTCAGGCCTGAGCGCTCCGGATAAAATCCGGACCAGAGGGCCTCTCGTGTACATTGCAGGAGGGCCCCTTAAACTTTCGTTACGCCACTGATCTACAGAAAAACATTTATTTTCTTGTCTGTATTTATTTTTAAATGTGGATAAAAACAGAAATTGGGTTGTTTTTTCAGTGATTCTAGATACTGTCAAACATGACTGCCAGGCCAACAGCTGTGTGGATTGAAAGGTTAAGGGGTTAAAAAAGGGAATTTTAGTACAGAGCCTTAAACCACAATAGATATGCATAACCTTGATAATAACATTTGCATGTTTTCCCATAAGTGCTTATGTTATCATCTGAGTGTGTTTATATCACTGAAACCCGTCAGGCATTCAGGCACATGTATTGGTTAAATAAATGTAGAAATATACTCGTTTCAGCTTCATTTATTCACAAAACCCAAAATAAAGATGGATACATTCAGATAAATGTAGCAAAAAATAAGTATAGATCAATGCAGACAGAAATGTAAATTTTTTTTTAAAAATCCTAAAACGGGGGCCCTATTTATAACTGATCCCCCAGTGGCAAACGTGACTAATTTAGCTCTAACACAAATCGCAATTCCGGAAACGACAGGTCGCTGATTTATTTTCTCTTCTGAGCGTTAATAACACAAATTAAAAGCTATGTTCAAAAACTTTCACTGGCACCCTGGCACTAAGCTCTGACATTTCTAGAGTTTACTGCACACATGCTTGTGGCCACAATACCTTTAATATTGTAAAGTTTATTGTTTTAGTGAAGTTGAATAGACTAAAGGGTTTGAATTTTCATCACTAAAGGAAATACTCTTCTCTATATTTCACATCTGTTTGTTTTTTATTTTCATCATTTGATTATAGTAATTAGTAACCTTTTCTGAAAGCGCCAATGTGTACAACTCAAAAGCTCAATGCGTTTTGCCCAAATACACGCTTCTTCAGGAGCATTTGCACTGTGTGTGCCCCACCTGCTACAAATTGACAGACATTTGTAAATAAACTTATCTTATTGACTTGAACGTTTTACATAATCTTTACGCTTTTGATTATACTCACTGTGTGGCAACCACCACATTCATATGTAAAAATCCGAACTTGGTTGATGTGAGCAGAAAAGAGTGAGCTACTGTAAGATATCTCAAATGATCTGTGACATATTTTTTAGTAACATATTGTACACGAGACCATGTAATCCGTGTATAAAAGCCTGTCTCAAATGTTCTTATTACTTTCGAGTTGTATCATCTCTAGTCTTCTGTAACTAAAAAATTAGTTGCTGCTCAATTGGAACGCATGTTTATTTGTTCTCATTTTCTTGATTATTGCTGCAAAAATAAAATCTCTGCATGTTTCCACACAATCTGATTTTCATTAAATGGATTCTGTTTTATTTTTAGAGGGTTGATGATGTGACCATGTATTATAAGGAATAAAATACCTTCTGCTCCACATTAAAAAGGATATTTCAAGTCACCTTGGAGTCCTGTGCCTCTATAAAGTATCTCAGCCTTCTGCCTCGTTCCTCTATATGGTCAAAGAACTCCTCTTTTGCTTGCAATAGCCTTACAATGTACAGAGGGGATACTTCATCCCAGATTGTATTAATCCTTGAAGCTAGATGATAAAGGGCCTGTAACTAATCATATCCTTGCACAAAAAAGAACCTTTTCGTTACAACGAATCAATCCGTGCACTTCGCTGTTGTAATGATAATCCCAGATATACATTGCTGTGATGCAAAAGTGAATCAAGTAGGTTCTCAGCTCCGCAATCCTTATCTCTGTAATGTGGTTACAATCCACATTGCACTTAGGTTATTGTAGTGCATGTGCTACTTTCCTTAAAGTCCTAGTGTTTTTTTTTTTTTTTTAAACAATTTTTATTGCAGGGTTATGCATAACATACAGTGCCACTGTAAGTATCATTTAGTACAGAGTCACCGTTCATCGAATGCTCCTCAGTCGTGTTGGACACAGCCATGTGGCCCTCATCCCGGAGGCAGGGCGGCGTCTTTTCGCAATACAGTACTCTGTTCGGGCCGCGCCCGTCACCATTATCAACATTCAAGGAGCTCTATTCTCTGCTTTTAGACGTTTAATGTGTTGTGTCGCGCTGACGGACCATTAAAGATGTACTTGGTTTACTGCGGGAACCCCTACCATTAACCCCCTTTCCCTCCCTCCCCTCCCGGTGTCTGCGTCTGTGTTCGGTGCAATCATGTGTGCCTAAATCGTGGGACTACGGAGCTATTGCGTTTTACTGCGTGTGTGCGTCCTGTGGAAGCGCTGCGGGCGTGAGTATTACTGCTGGGGTTGTCGCGTCTTGGGCCTCCCCCTCCTCTTCCTCGTCTATTGCGCTATCCCTTAGTGCCTGCACTAGTATTTCCCACATCATTGCTGCTTCCTGCGCCCTATCATCTGAACTGCGGCGAGCCATTTGGTAACGTATTGTGCTCTCCGCCGTCGCCCATTTCAGGAATTCATTCAGCCACCTCCCATGTGTCGGTACCATCCTCGATTTCCACCCCTTGGTCAATTCTCTCTTTGCTATGAGTAAGCCCATGTCTATGAATTTACTCGACAGTTTGTTCTTCTTTGTGTGAGGGAACCAATGTAAAATGGTGACTGCGCTGTCATAATGCAATTCCCGTTCTGTGACTGCGTTCAGGGTCTCTTCAATATCCGTCCAATACTCTTGCAAACAGGGACAACCCCTTAACATATGGACTAGGTCTGCTCCTACTTGATCACACCTAGGGCATGCCGCGTCTGCTACGAGAAAGTGCGCTGCGATTTTACTCGGGGTAAGGTAAGCTCGGTGGAGAATATAGAGGTGTATCAGTTGGAAGCGCGCGTTCCTAGTACTCTTTCTAGCTCTCCGCACCAGCTGTGCCCATGTCGCGTCCGGGATGTCTAAGTGCAGATCCGCCTCCCATTTATTCTTAAGCGGTGTAAGTGGCAGTAGGGTGCCAGTGTGCAGTCTGCGATAGAGGCACGTCACGGCTTTAAATGTTCCCGCCGCCATCATGGTATATTGGCACGCTAGCGATGTTACAGGCTCTATCAGGCCCCCCCCCAGTGCCCCTGTATAGCATATACCACCGCCGCGTGTAGTAGGTAGTCCCCCCGCGGAAGATCGTACCGCTCTTGCAGGGCCTGGTATGGGGACAACACCCCACCCTCATAGAGGTCACCTATCATCTGCAGCCCCGCCTCTTCCCAGAGACGTAGTCCCGACCAGTCACCACCATGCGGGAGTGCCGTCACCATGCCCAGTGGAATTTCTGGAGCATATGGGTGACCGGGTCCGGTTCGCTTTTGCGAGCGGTTCCAGCACAAGCGAAGGGTCCATTCCTCCTGGGAGAGCTCCCGTAGAAGTAATTTTTTCTGCAGAGTGATATATGCTAGGACATGGCGGGGCGTGCAGGACTCCCTTTCCTGCTCCGGGCCGCGGTACACTCTCGCTACTTCCTGCGTGAAGAATTGCAATTGAGCTGCTAGGTAGTAGAGCTCAAAATCCGGGACGGCCAGGCCTCCCTCGTCCCTAGGGCGGGTTAGTGTCGCCAGTGCTATCCTGCGTCTGCCCGTTCCCCATAAGAAGGACACCAGCATTGACTTCAATTGTTTGAAGGTCGCTCCGGGTACCCACACGGGGAGGGTCCGGAAGAAATACAATAGGCGCGGCAGTGCCACCATTTTCAGAAGCGCAACACGGCCCGCCGTCGAAAGGGGCAGAGTGGCCCAGAAGGACATGCAACTCCTCAAGGCACGGATGCAGCGGCCTACGTTACCATCTAGGAGGTCCGCCGGGTCATGGTAGATGTGCACCCCTAGGTAGCTCAGGCAATGGGGTTCCCAACGAAGGTTCTGGCGAAGTAAAGGGTTTTCCTCCCCCTTCCGTAGCGGGAAGAGACAGGTTTTTGTCCAATTTACTCGCAGCCCCGATATCTTGCTAAAGCGCTCTAGTAGCCTCTCGGCCCCCTCCACAGCCTCTTCCGCATTGTCCAAAAAAAGGAGGAGGTCATCTGCATACAAAGAGATGTAATGGAGGTCTCCTCTGTGGAGAAGCCCGTTGTAATAATCTCCCTGTCTGGCCTTAGCCGCAAGAGGCTCCACCGCAAGCGCAAATAGCAGGGGAGAAAGTGCACACCCTTGTCTGGTACCCCGAGTCACTTCGTATTGGTCTGACACTAACGATCCGACCCTCACCCTTGCTCTTGCTGAGGAATAGAGCACCTTCGTCCATCGTATATATCCCTCTCCTAAGCCAAATCCTTGCATCATTCTATATAGGTAGTTCCATTCCAGGCTGTCAAAGGCCTTCTCTATGTCGACCGCCAACACTAGGGGGGATCTCGCCTCAGGGGGCGGAGTGTCCACCAGTCTGAGTAATCTACGAATGTTGTGTGTAGTGTTCCTTGTGGGAATAAAACCTGATTGGTCTTTATGGACCAAATCTTGCATATGGGTTAGCAGTCTGGTGGCCAGCACCGTGCTCAATATTTTGTAGTCAGTCGTTAGCATAGATAATGGCCTATAGGATGCAGGGTCTGTACTCTCTCTACGTGGTTTCAATAAAGGGATCATTATGGCCTCGCTCATCGAATGGGGGAGTCTGCCTACCTCCTTGGCCTCGTTATAAAGTATTTGGAGTCTCGGGGCTAGTTGGTCTAAGTATCTCCCGTAGAACTCAATGGGCAACCCATCCATCCCCGGTGTTTTATTACGCGCCATTCGCTTCACTGCTCCCCGTATTTCGGCCAAGTCAATTGGGCTACCCAGGGCGTCAGCTTGTTCTTGCTCTAGGTGCGGGAGCTGCAGGTCACCCAGAAAAGCGTCCAGCGCCTCAGTGTGGTCACCCAGCTCCGTTCTATACAATCTCTCGTAGTATGATCTGAAACAATCTAGTATTGCAGATTGTGTAGTATGGGTGTGACCCCCATTTCCCTGTAAGGCCAAAATTGGTGGACTATTCCTATTAGGGTTTGCCAGCCAGGCCAAGAGTGTTCCTGTCTTGTCTCCCTCAGCAAGAGTCTTCGTTAAGTATGTCTTATAGTCGAAGCTACGAAGGCGCTCCACCTCTACTGCTACCGCTTCCCGCGCCCCACAGACTTTTTCCTGTAATTCAGGGTGATTAGGTCGGTCCAGTTCCACTTCTCGTAGTGTGCGCTCAGCCTTTTCTAGGTCGTCTACCAACGTCTTGCGCACTCCCGCGTATTTCCCAATGCTGTGTCCTGTCACTACTATTTTAAATGCATCCCACTCTGCAGCTCTGGACGAGGCAGTGCCCTCATTCTCCACAAAATATTGGGTGATCCGCTCTCCCAGCTCGGCACGGAAGGGCGGGTCATCCAATGTGTCCGGCCGCAGTCGCCATGTCGGGATTTTAGGAGGTTCAGTCATCCAGTCCAGCGACAGGAGGAGCGGATTGTGGTCAGACAATGTATGTGCTAAGTATTCGGTCCGGGCCACCGCAGTAAGTACCGCAGGGGAGCATAGAAAGGAATCTAGGCGTACGTGTAAGTCGTGTAAGCTAGAATAGAATGAGTAATCCCGCTCAGTGGGGTGCTGTGCGCGCCAGCAGTCGGTTAGGTCCCATGTACTCTGCCAGTCAGACCTGCATTTCGCCAATCGATGTACGGGGGAAGTGCGAAGTGGTGGGTGCGACCTATCTAGGGTAACATCCTCTATGGAGTTGAAGTCCCCTCCCATCAGTACAGGACCTGTGAAGTAACTAGCAAGCACCCTGGAGAGTCTTGTAAAGTATGTTGCTTGATCCACATTCGGTGCATAAATGCTACAGAGCACTATGTGTCGGCCTCTAAGTAATAGAAATAATTTAGGGGGGGTCAAAAGGGAATGTTTAGTGACCTAACATTGCTATCATCCCTTAGCAATATGCAAACCAACAAATAGGATAGCAATGGGTCAGACTAACCTCAAATTGTACTCTGTATGTGACACAGGGTACCACCGCGAAACCTACCAGAGGTGAATCGTGGTGATACAAATATTCCCATCAGAACCCCAACCTGTACCGCCCTGCATCATTTGGGATTCTTCACCATGAAGACAAGTGGTTTCACCCACAGTAGATAAGGCAGGTGGTAGCCTAATCTAGCAAAATGTCTCAAATGTGCGTATGATGTTTTGTATAGTATCAGGTGGTGGGAAAACTAGCAGTGCAAAAAATAATAATAATAAACGTGCTATGTGCAAAAAGTTTAAAATTGGGTAGTGGAAATGGACAAGAAACTTTATTGGAGTCCTATCCACTCTCAAAGCTAAAAACAGTGCACAGTAGTGTAATCAAATAACTACTTGAGTTGTTGTTTAGTCGACATGTTTCTGCAGTGAATATCGAGCCTAGTGGTCTCTTACTGCTTCATCAGGACCATATTATATGCTACTGCATGAAATGAATAAAGGTGAAAAATGAAAAATAAACGATATCACCTGAGATTCACCTGTTTGGGTCCACCAGTCACCCAGGTATCAGTGTTGAAAAAATGAAAACAGAGAGAATTGAGGTAGTTATTATACATCTACACATATGTCTCTTATTACTATTGTCAAATTAATTCTGATCAATGGTTCTGACTAAGTGACCATTTGAATGCCCTTGTTGCTATTCAAACATAAAAACGTTATGTTTTATTAATACCACTCACCTAATTTTTAGGGAATGTAAGCCTCACCTCACCTGGCTACAGCTCAGGTAGAAAGGAGCACCGCTCTATGAATTGGAATAAAAAGGGTAAAATCAGGGAAGAGCTAGAAGCTACATATCGTACAGTGTAAATCAAAGTCATATCATGTTGTGTAAGCTCTAAAGTTGTAGTCTATCTCCTACAGTACAATAGATGTGTTATATAGATGCAATAAATATACATCGATTAGCTCTAGACTGTTAATTACGCCATGTCGTCCAGTGACAATCTTAGTTTTTTAGTTTTTTAGGGCCGGATGGTCAACCAGACGCGGTATTTAAACTCAGCGTCATGTCGAAGAAACACACAGTCTTGTGGGCTTCGCTCTCGGAGCTCGCGTCTAACTCTTGTGTGGGACCGTGAGCGAGCGGTAATGAAATGTAGGAGAGAGTGCCTGCAACTCTTAAGAGCCTGACATGATCAGCAGATCGCTAATGCAAATACAAAATTAGGCGCTTACCTGTCCGTCGGTACTCCGGACATCCGTCTAGGCTGTCTGGTAGGGAGGTACTCGAACGGACAGGAAGCCGCCATTCTTGTGCGCGATTGCGTATCACGTGGTATTACGTCCAGAACGTCAATGGTATTTGGGAAATGTAGTTCACATTCCACTTCCATCACAGGAATTGTAGTTCCCCGATGCGCTTTCACACGGACATACTGCAATGTTTAGTCCGACGTAAAAAATGTAAAAAACGCCGAACTCGTCTCAAATTCGTATTTCACATTTTGATTATTACTCCGGTCAGCGAATTGAACTACAATAAGAATGCGGTGTCAATTACCACATTCCTATTCTCACGATGTGGATTTGAATTCCAAAGTGGTATTTTAAAAGGATTTCACCACAGAGAACTATAAGTAAATTAATATAGCATATCAGAAATCTTTTGTACTAGTTTTCATATTGTGTCATAGTGAACTCTACGTCTTAGCACAGACATTAGCTGCTAGACCCTATACTTGTATACGTGGGTCCAATAGACATAATGAGGTCCATATGGAGGACTGTCTTGGGATTGTAATTGTGGAGTCATTGTGCTACTGAGGCCCGAAAAGGAATTTCATTATCCAGTGGATTATAGTGTAGTTGTGATTCAGTGACTTTATATTGTAAAACTGATCCTCTAGTTAAAATTAGGAGCAGATTTACAGTGACATCCACGGAATGTCCTCGTTCAATCCAATCTTGTCGGTCTGTAACCTATAAATCCATCTCTGTTCACGTTTGAAAAGAAATGTGCTAATCTCGTGAACATGAGATGCTAACATTGGTTGTTCTAGAACTGTCCAATGTAAATCTGTAGGTAAGTGACGTGCTTGAATGAAGTGGTTAGTCAGTCTGGTAGCTTGCTTCGAGCATCGGATCGAACTCTTATGCTCTGATATTCGTAGCTTGATCTTTCGGGTGGTCATCCCCACATATTTTTTGTTACACGGACATGTAATCAAATAGATCAAATTGGAACTATTACAGTTGGTAAACCTAAGTTGCTTCCACGGTCGATCTGTGCCGATGTCAATAGTCACAGATCGTGATGTTTGCGGGCAAGCGGCACATTGGCCACATGGGTGGTGTCCTATAACTGCCGGCATGTCCCAAAGAGTGCCTACAGCTCTGGGGACCTCATTTTTTGGTCTTGTATGGACCAATTTGTCTTTTATGTTTTGTCCTCTCTTAAAAGCAAACAGTGGGTATGGCATAGTGTCCTTGCCTGTATTCAAAATACCCCAGTGTTTGGTTACAATCTTTTTGATTTGATTAGACTGCATGCTATAGGTGCTGACACAGATGATGCGGTCCGTTTTCGGTTTGGGGGCAGGATTTCCAGTAGACTTGCCCTGTTGTTGTTAGCAGCCCTCTTTTTGGATCGCTGAATCAGTCTTGTGGGATATTCCTTAGCCATTAGATCTTGTACCAAACTATTCGCATGGTCCTCAAAAGTTGCTCTAGTGGAACAATTTCTCTGTATACGGAGAAACTGTCCATAAGGCAAATTATCCAGCAGTGATTTAGGGTGGCAACTATGATAGTTAAGTAAGGAGTTCCGCGCCATCGGTTTGCGATACAATTCGCTTGACAGACCGGTTGGCGTGCTCGAAATCAGCAAGTCCAAAAATGCTAACCTATGGACATTATATTCCATGGTGAACTTGAGGAATCGGTTTCTTTGGTTAAGCCATTCATGAAATTCTTTTAGTTGGTTCTCTGTGCCTCGCCACACGACAAAAATGTCGTCAATGTAGCGTTTCCAAGTCCGCAGACACCCAAGATGGGGGTTGGTGTCTGCGAACACATGCTCCTGTTCAAAGTTATGCACGTACAGGTTAGCGAGACTAGGAGCAAAAACGCTGCCCATGCTCGTCCCGCTAACCTGTAAATACAGAGAATCTTCGAATTGAAAATAATTTTCTGTCATTGCCAGAGTTGCTAGTGTCATAATCAATCTGGTGTTATTGAATTGAGCTCTCTCGCTGTTAATAGTGCTTCTACTACTTCTAGGGTTTCCATTTGTGGTATCGATGTATACAAACTTTCAACATCGAATGATACCAAGATGTCTGTGAGTTTGTCGAATTCAATATCTGGCAGTAGCCTTAGAACATCTTTGGTGTCCAGTAAGAAAGTAGGCATCTCTTTTACCATTGGTTTTAGGAAAAAATCGACAAAAGTCGACAGGGGCTCTAATAGGGACCCTATCCCAGATATTATGGGACGACCGGGGGGAGGACGCTGGGTCTTATGCACTTTGGGTAATTGGTCAAAGTAAGGTGTCTTGGGATTCTGAGTGCAGAGATATTGTCCTTCCTTGCTGGTAATCCACCCTTCGGTCAGTGCCTCCTCCACTATGTGCCCAATTTCTGTAGTTAATCTCTCAGTTGGATCTGTGGTGAGTTTTCTATATGCATTGGTATCATCCAGTTGTCTAAGACACTCAGCTCTGTAGGTGTCTATATCTAGGAGTACCACTGCACCACCCTTGTCCGCGGGTTTGACCACAGCGAGAGGATTATTGGCCAGTTCGTGCATAGCTTCTTGTTCTTGTTTAGATAGATTGTTGAAGCCTCTTTGTTTATTTCTAAATAGTTCTTTAAGATCATGGTCGACTGCCTCCTCGGAGCTTAATACTTTCGGTGGCAAGCCTATCCCAGTGGGGTTGAAGGAAGAAGGCCTTTTCAAGCCTGTATTTTCATAAAGATTATCAGTCTCTTTTCTTTTATTTTTGTCTGCGAACAGAAAATGGAGTCTGATTTTGCGATAGAATTTCCCCATCTCTATTTGAGCTTGGAAAGGATCTGTCATGTTCGTCGAGACGAAACCCAGTCCTTTATTCAGAACTTTTTCTTGGACATCAGTAAGAGCACAGGAACTTAAGTTCATAACTAAACTTGTCCTGTCGATGTTCCTACTTGGTCTTGGACAATCTTCTTGCCACTCCTCAGGTCCATTGTTTGTGGAGGTAGGTTCCACCAGACCTGTCCTTGACGAGGTGTCCGTTGGCGGCCTCGTCCTCTCCTGCCAGAACCTAAAAAAGGCTGCTAGTTGTAGTTCCCATGAAATTGTGGTGGACCATATGGGTTCATCATTGGAGGAAAAGGGGGAGGACCCCATGGAGTGGGTTGCCACCAGGGCGGGGCTTGGGGTTGGACAAAGCCTTGGTTAAATCCTCTCCACCCTTTTCTGTTGTTTCCTCTCCCTCTCTGTTTGTACAGTGAGCTTGCTGGGTTTGAGCCATCTGAGTCAGTGGAATTACCATCTGAACTAGAGGTACCGTAATTGGATCCTCCTGGCTGACCGTTTTTAGTGTTCACTGTAGATGTGAAATCATCGCTGGTATAAGGATAAATCTTATCCATTGCAAATCTATCTAGATCTTTTTTAAATTTCTCCAATTTCTTAAACAGAATGGAGTCTTTGAATTCTTTAGTAGATTTATTACCATCATCCTGATGTTTAGAGAATGTCTTACTTGAGGATATGGTAGTTTTGATCTGACCTTCCAAAATTTGAATTTCCACCAGAATTTTGTCTGCCGTTTTTTTGGCGGTTTTGATGATAAGCACCAGCCAGTCGCGTGTACATTTCCACGCTATGAGCGACCAGTCATTCAAAAAATCCTTATCATCCAGAAATAAACGTTGGAAATTCCCTACAATAAGTTCACTGGGAGCACAGTTGCCCCTTAAGTATTCTGCCATAATTATCCCGTGTACAGAAACTCTTGCTTGATTTTTCTTAAGTACGAGTACTTTAGCCCACCCTTCGTCACTGCTGACTGGGGTGGTAGATATTAAGTCTAAAATACTGGGGTTATCTGACAGTATGCACTGTATCTCGTTTTCATCGAAAGCTAGGCCCAAATTGGTGGCCATGATTGTTCGTGATTTATCTGACGATAGCAGCACCACCCCTCAACCAAACTCTACTTCCTATTCCCCAAGTGCATAGAATATTAGCGAAAGAAACAGACCCACAGTATTGACTGCTCAAGAACATAGAAATAATTTAGGGGGGGTCAAAAGGGAATGTTTAGTGACCTAACATTGCTATCATCCCTTAGCAATATGCAAACCAACAAATAGGATAGCAATGGGTCAGACTAACCTCATATTGTACTCTGTATGTGACACAGGGTACCACCGCGAAACCTACCAGAGGTGAATCG
This sequence comes from Lissotriton helveticus, assembly GCF_964261635.1. Lineage (NCBI taxonomy): Eukaryota > Metazoa > Chordata > Amphibia > Caudata > Salamandridae > Lissotriton > Lissotriton helveticus. The sequence goes on along the minus strand of NC_136069.1, from coordinate 422,280,112 downwards.
TGGTGATACAAATATTCCCATCAGAACCCCAACCTGTACCGCCCTGCATCATTTGGGATTCTTCACCATGAAGACAAGTGGTTTCACCCACAGTAGATAAGGCAGGTGGTAGCCTAATCTAGCAAAATGTCTCAAATGTGCGTATGGTGTTTTGTATAGTATCAGGTGGTGGGAAAACTAGCAGTGCAAAAAATAATAATAATAATAATAAACGTGCTATGTGCAAAAAGTTTAAAATTGGGTAGTGGAAATGGACAAGAAACTTTATTGGAGTCCTATCCACTCTCAAAGCTAAAAACAGTGCATAGTAGTGTAATCAAATAATTTGATTACACTACTATGCACTGTTTTTAGCTTTGAGAGTGGATAGGACTCCAATAAAGTTTCTTGTCCATTTCCACTACCCAATTTTAAACTTTTTGCACATAGCACGTTTATTATTATTATTTTTTGCACTGCTAGTTTTCCCACCACCTGATACTATACAAAACACCATACGCACATTTGAGACATTTTGCTAGATTAGGCTACCACCTGCCTTATCTACTGTGGGTGAAACCACTTGTCTTCATGGTGAAGAATCCCAAATGATGCAGGGCGGTACAGGTTGGGGTTCTGATGGGAATATTTGTATCACCACGATTCACCTCTGGTAGGTTTCGCGGTGGTACCCTGTGTCACATCCAGAGTACAATATGAGGTTAGTCTGACCCATTGCTATCCTATTTGTTGGCCTCTAAGTAATCCCTCGACTGCCACATACCTCCCGTCCTGGTCCTCTGTGTGCCTAGTCACCTGGAGGGGGAGTCCCGCCCTGATCATAATTAGCACTCCCCTAGCAAATGCAGAATACGCCGTATAGAATAAGTGGCCCCTCCACCTACGCTGGAGTGCAATTCCCTCTTTCTTAGTTAAATGGGTCTCTTGTAGGAATGCAATATGCACCCCTCTACGAACCAGGTACGAGTGGATTTTGTGTCTTTTCGCCATCGTGTTTAAACCCCGCACATTCCAGGACACACATTTCAACTGACCCACATTAGCCATTGTCCCATTGGAGGCAAGGTGGACCTCTAGTAGTTTGCATCCTGACCACAGACATGACCTCGATCCCTCCCTTCCCCAACCATCCCCTGCTCCCCCCTCCCCAAGCAGCTCCTAGAGTCTCCCCAACCACTCCAGGCCCCCCTCCCCAGAACAGGAATTAACTTAGAAAGAGTCGCACCCATCCAAACAATTGAGCAACGTGCTCACAAATGCGCTAATACGTAGTCAATGCTACGTTGGCCTTATGGGCCTCGGGGTGCGCACGCTGGCCTCTGTAACCTCCTGGTGCTGTCTCCCTGCCCTCCGCCCTATTATACACATCAAGTCCCATACCATTCCAGTCTTACAGCAGTCTGCTCCAAAGTTCTCAGTAACTGCAGCAAACCCCCGCAACTCAATCAGATACCTTGTTGAGGGTTCAGCTCTCGATGATTTCCCCCGATGTCTGTGGCGTGACCTTCGGGCCTTTGGCTCCTCCCAGCTCCGAAAGTTCAGTGTCCGAGCCCGTACCCTGGTCCTCCGAGCCTGAGCCCCTCTCCGACTGGGTCAGTGCTGACCCCGACACCTCTTTCACCGCCTGCAGTGCTGCTATACGTTCATCCGCTGTTTGAAAGTCCGTCGGCCTTTTGGTGCCCTGTCCGCGCCCTCGGTGTCGTCTCGATCGCCTGAGTGAATGTTCCTGGCGCTCCTCCTCAGCTCGAAACCGAGCCCCGTCCGTGCCTGCTTTGTAGGTGTCCCACCAGGCCCATGCTTCTGCTGACGTCGTGAAGAACAGGGCGTTCTCGTCCACTACTACTCGGAGTCTGGCCGGGAATAGCAGCGAGTATTGTATACCTTCCGCCCGAAGCTCCTTTTTGATAGAAAGGAAGGAGGCGCGTAGCTTTTGGGTTTCGAACGTGTAGTCCGGGAACAGCGTCACTTTACTGTTGTCGACCTGGAACAGACCTGCTTCTCTGGCTCGCTGCAACAGCCTGTCCCTGTCCTTGTAGTGCAGCAGTTTTATAATCACTGGGCGAGGCGGGAGTCCCGGCTTCGGAGGTCTCGATGGCACTCGGTGCGCCCGTTCCAGAGTGAAGAAGGGGGACAGGCCCTCTGGGGCCACCACTGACTGCAGCCATTCGTGCAAGTAGCTTACCATGTCCGTTCCCTCTTTTTTTTCCGGAAGGCCCACGAGGCGCACTTTGTTCCGCCGACTGCGATTTTCAGCATCCTCTGCTCTCCTTTCTAGGGTATGAATCCGGTCCAGCACCTCCGTGAGCTTCCCATCCATCGACTTCTGTGCTGGTACTATGTCCTTTAGGGTGGCCTCTGCCTCCTTGACTCTGTCCGTCAGTTTCGCGTGGTCAGCGCGCAGGAGCCCCAGCCCAGCCGACACTTGCGCAATGTCATGGTGCAAGGCATCTTTTGTAGCGGCTATGGCCTCCAGGATTCTGTCCTGCATTTGTTGTAGGTCCGTTGCAGGCTGCGTGGGATCTTCGGGCGTTTCTGAGGCAGGACTCCCGTCCCCTTTGGGGCCTCTGGGCTTTCCCATGTTTCACCTGCGTCGTCGAGCTGAGTCCCAGGGATAAGTGGCGATGGCAAATTCCTCCCGCTCCGGACTGATCCCTGTGTAGCAGCTGGGGGCCTTGTAAGACTGCCTTCTGGGTCCCGATTGCAATTCCGTGGCCTCTGCGACGGGAGTAGCCGGGCACCTCGCATAAATCTGGACCCTGGTGGGCAGTAGTGGCGCGCTCACAAGCCAGTCTCTCTCCCCGGGGTGCGCGCCCTAAGCTGTATGGCAGGCTAGTTGGGTCTCCGGGCACTCCCGTGATGGTAGTCGTCGTATGCCCCCGAACAAGGCAGTATCTCGAGTTCCGCCTCTGGCGCAGCCCAGGCCCAGTTGCATATGGCGGCCATCGACGTGCTCCCTGCGTTCGGTATTCAGTTGTTCCTTGAGTCATGTAGGAGAGCTCGGCCTCAGGCGTTCGATGGGGCTTGCCCCCGCAGAGTCGCCGCCACCCAGGGTGCCGTGACAGGCGCGGTGGGTCAACAGCGCGCCAAGTGGTCTCTCCTCGTAGTCCGGGCATCGTCAATGCTGCCCGAGGAAGCGGCCAGCGATGGAGATGGGGCCGTAGGCCTCAGCAGGGTAGGTCCCCGGGCCGGGGCCACGATCCCCTCCCTCAGCTGTGGCGGAGCTCCGCTGTTCTCACTTGGTCCCAGCAGTCGGGCCGTCGGGGTACTGGTGGCCAGCCGCCACCCGCCGCTACGTCCTCCTTAGTGTACCCCTTCGTTTCCGGTCGGGCCGTCCCCGCCGAGACCGCAGGCCCAAAAGCCGGGACGTAGATTTTGGGTCCCCGGGTGGGGCAGGGTCCTGCCGGATCTTGCTGCAGGCAGGTCTCTTCCCCCCAGTCCCGCCGCAGGCGGAGGTCGGCAGCTCCGCGGAAGGTTCCGGTCCTCGCAGCGGGGTCCGCCTGCCTCTCTCGGTGCAGTTAGGCGCTAGGAAAGGAGCCTCCGGAAGCGCCCAGCGCCCGACTATTTCGGAGCCGCCATCTTGCTTATCGGTTGCCCCGGCACTCCGCGGCGCGCGTCGGCCGCTGCAGCAGTTCCGCCAGTGCGAGCTTCTCACCGGAGCAGGCTCGGGTGTAGCACTCGGGATCCGCCCGATTTGCGTGGGGATCCCGGGTTGTAGGCAGGATTAATTAAGGATCGCAGGGCGGTGGGTCGGGAGCCTCGTTAGGCTGCGACCTTCTGCATCAGCTGTTAGCCACGCCCCCTTAAAGTCCTAGTGTTATATGGGTATGTAGAATCCACATATTTATGTGGAATAAGTTGTGAAAGTGGTAAAACTTTGTGAATAGTAGTAAGCAGTTGCTCTGTAGCTGTTTGCAACTTGCTGCCTTTGTTTCTACTGTTCTTGTGGTGTCTCATCACATCTTACAATACCTTTGAAAGCGAGGGTCCACTCATCTTTCTGTAAAGAATCTGCTTGCGGAACCTGCATCTGCTTGGCCGCCCTAACCTTATGCTCTGTCTACCATTGTCTCCCCTATACATTTGAGGGTATGTCGTCAGCATTTGCCTGCCTTGCTGTCAAGTAAGTGACAGTAAGTCCCTCATATTTAAAGTGGAAAGCCCACAAGTGGTTCCTTGATGTAAATTCAGCCATATCTTGCACGGTGGAAATTAGAGAAATATGCACAATGAAGTCAGAGCCAAACCCAAACCACTCTACACATCATGGCTGAGTTGCAGGGGTGCACCTCTGTCTCTTTCAGGGAGGAGTGTTGTCGCTGCTTAAGCTGATTTAGAAAGGTAATGACACACTGCACTAATTCTGGAAGGACACCCCCCTACCCTCCATAACTGCAGATCACACTACTCAAAATATAAACCCTTTTGTTACAAGTGAGCAAAGGTAAGGTGACAAAACTCTGTGCGCCAGAAAATCACGTGCATTGAACCAGTTTGTATTTTGATGTTATGTACTTGTGTAAGTATCCTGAAAATCAGCTTTAATGAGAAATAGCTGGTGTTATCAGTGAATGTGTACAAATGTGTGAAATGTGTGGATAAACACGTTTCTCTGCCCTGAATAATCGTGTACACTGATGACATGCATGGCTCCACCATGCTTCTAAAATGTAGACCAAAATCAAAAAGAAAAACATAGATATTTGTATGTGGGCCTACTGAAAAGGGGATTGGGAGCCTGAATAATAGTAATTGAAAGTGAGGACTCACATGCAGTGATGTGAAAAAGGAAGTACACAATCTCAATATTCTATGTTTTTACATATTAAAGCATATCGACCTTCATATAGTCCTCACAGAGTCATAACAGTTAATAAGTCTAACCTCATGTGACAACACACAAATCTCACTGTGTCATTGACCATTAAACAAAAATCCTTGTGTGAAACGTTAAATGCTTCCATACCAGTTAATGACATAATTTGAACCAGGTAGTGCTAAACAAGTGTACATACTTACTTTCAACAGGTGTATAGAATAAGAAACTGTCTCATGTTTTTCTTGAGAATTAAAGCTCTTGGTAAAACATGATGTGTTTATCCTCAGTCATTTTTTAGGGGTTCAGAGAAAGAATTGTTGCTGCTCATTGTCCAGGGAAGGTCTAGCTAGCATCTTCTAAACAATATTACAGTGCTTTCCTCAGTGAAAAATATGGCAGACATAGCCTCCCTGTGGCAGACCCTTGGGGATGATGGCCTTTATTTGTTGGTCAATGTCTATCATAGACATGACGGACGCAGCGCCTACATGAAGGTTTAGATACGGTGTCATGGTGGGAGGTGTAAGTCTGCACTGGTGACTGACAGAAATCCCAACAAACTGTAAACGAGATACTATGGGCCTGATTCGCCAAGGGCCTCTGCTCTTGTGGCGGAGGCACCGCAGTCGCGGGAGGGGCTCTGTACTCGCCAGCGCCGGACTGATAATTCCGGGCACCGGGCAATCCCCCGGTCGGCTGGAGGGGGTGGGGGCCGGTTTTGTTTCGGTCAGGTCTATTCTGTGTCTATGCTTCGTGTTGCAAGAAAAAGAAAAGCACAACTGCAGGGGTGCACACCGTCCGTGACCGGTGCAGCAGCCTTGGAAATGCAATAATCAGGAGCAGAGGAAGTGCAGGTGCGCAGCACACAGATGACTCCTCCGCCGCCGTCTTCAGAGTGCAGTTCACCCTTAGGGTGGGGCTGGTGGTTCCCTCCATGCCACATGCGCATTGGAGCTCGCGGAAGTGCGTTTGATTGGCCTGGCATCCGGTCCCAGAGACTGAGAGGCTGAGAATGAGTTGCCGCCATAATGTAACTATTTCTAGCCCCTGGTGGGGGGCCCTGTCGTTAGCCGCCCGCAGCAGGTGAGTTTGTCCGTCCACTACTCGGCAATGAATCATCATGGGCAGTGGGCACTGGGACTGGGCGAGCGTCGCGACCGGGCCGGTATTACATTTAAAACAATGCTAAAGGTATAGGCCCCGGCCCTGTTCTAATCTGCAGTGTGGATTTGATTATGAGCAGGACAGAGCGAGCACCAAGTCAGGTGGCTTGAGTTGCGCACCATCGCGGCAAAAAACCAAAAATGTTAATCGTAATGATTGTCACCGTCAGGGATCGTGACAATCATGATTAACATTTTTGATTTGGTGCACGCAGTGCAACTGCATGTTGTGGGCGGCCGGGCCGCGATTAAAGCAGGAGAAGTTTAGAATTAAGGTAATGCAGACTGCTTCGAACTTGTACTCTCCACTGTGGCCCTGGCGCATTTCAGGGAGGTAGATATGTATTGTTTTAAAGAAGGCTTTGTTTGTTATACCAGAAAGCTCTTTAAAGTAGCGCCAAACCTGCTTTCTGTAGATGTTACCTGGGTACCGCCAGGTCCCACATGGAAACATTGTTGGTTGGAAGGAGACGTGTCCGGTGGGCCCAGACTGTGGCTGGATGTACAATTTCCCATAAGCCAGCCGGGCCGTAAGGCACCCACAAATTCCTTGCTGTTCTGCAGCATGTCATCATGCTGCGTGGCTTAGAGTTAAAGGAGGAGGCCGGTGTTCGGGAACCGATCACCTGCTCACCTCCTCCTGACCTCGCCATGTGCTGTTGCTGTGCCCTGCCCACGCAGAGCCTAACTTGTGCCCGGACTCACCACTACAGGATAAGTGAGTCTCATCATGATGAGAGCAGGTGTCACTGGCTAGGGCAGTGCAGCACGGCTCGCTCGCTGACTCAAGAAGAGAGACCAGGGCCGGCCTAAGGCATGTGCAAGCTGTGCACCTGCACAGGGCCGCCAAACCCCAGGGGCCGCCACGCGAATATATATCCTTAGATACATATTTGCGTGGCGGCCCCTGGCAGGGATTTGGCGGCCTCAGGCCCCCTACCTACACTCCCTGCTCAGGGCCTCCGTGAGCCTAGAGCCGGCCCTAGAGAGACTAACGATGTCCTCGGTGCCACGCCAGCAGCTCCTCTAAGTGGATACTTCCATCAAGGTTCTTAGTAAGTCACATTTTAGTATAATAATTTACTGCTGCTGACAGTTAAAATGTTTATTTCGAGAATGAGGAGGGGGCTCCAGCACAGCATAGCGCCATGCGGCAAATGTGCACAATAAAGTTGTTTGTCTGTGCTGTAAATGCAGGGCCATCTATTGCAGCAGTTTTGTCTAATTAAAATAGTAGTTTTTCTGATTTATTAGTTCAAAGGAAGTAATATCCCTGCTTCACAGTACAAGCAGCAGGCTTTAATTTTGCAGCACTAAGAGACTTGCTAAGTGAAAGTCACAGATAAGTCCTGTGAATAATGTTCCCACTGGGGAGAAGTCACAGTTTTCTCTACTGGCAGTTTTCACTCTTACCATAAGTAGTGCAGAGGGTTAATATGCCTGTTATAAAGAAAGTCTGCCACCATTACAGAACTGGATTGTATGAGGATAGCTCAGTGGGTTTCTGCTTTTGTGACAGAGATCCCTTTGTTACTTGTGGTTCAGTCGCACCTGGAGCTGAGGTTGGGTGGAGGGTGCTGATTATTTAATAATTAAATAATAGCTTTAAAAGCACCTGCTGCATAGTTCGACTTTCTTGTTGCACAAATGAGGTTGATATCCGATTTTTGTCTGTTTCCCTGGACTTCATTGCGTGATTTTCTTGCTATAAAGTGTCACTCATATTTGTGGAAATGTCACTCATAATTACACTGAAATTATGAAAATGTCACACATAGCATTCTGAAACCTTGGCAGCTAAGGGAGGGGTGTTATTATGTGGTACTTACGTAGGGAAGAAAACGAGGGCTCGGCACTGGCTGTGGTAAGCCATTTCCATCTCAATTAGAACTTTTTTTATTTGTTAAAAGCTGAAACACTTTTCCTGTGTGTTGACTCTCACTTCTTGCCATAAGATGGTCAAGCTTGACAAAAAAACCCTCTCATTGTGTCACGTAGGTGCTTTAAAAATTGCCTTGAAGACATTTGAGTGCAATTAGGGGTAAAAAAGAAAGCTTACAAAAGGGTTTGGTTGTGCTCGGATCTGGAAGGGGAAACACTGGCAGGCTAGCATAAAAGGACAGCGACCCTTTGGAAAATGTACATCTGTGCATTCGATTTAATGTGTGAAAAATGTGTGCCCAGCAGAAGATTAAAGCGTTGCTCTTGGAAAGGGGATTTTAGCGAAAGTCTGAGAACAATAGGGTAAGCATAGATGCAAAGCGAGGTGAAAGCATGCTTTTGGGGATTTGATTGCTACACATGGGAAGTTTTGCGACAGTCTAGAAAAGTGTGACATGATGACCAAGAAGAGTGGTGGGCGTAATCACCTACATTTCATATGTGCAATGCTTATGAAATTGACGAGTCTCATGCGTCATGTGAGATGCCGGTGCGGGAGCCTGGTCATATACATGAAAATCAGGACTTTTTCGATGCATGTTAATTGCAAGGTCCTCATTTCTACCATCCGCTTTCCAGGTACATTGTGTGCAACCAGTATCTATAATTGTGCAATGAACATCGCAGCACGTGTAGCCATGGTACACATCTAGTTTATTCACAGTGGGTGGTAGTTTTACAGTTTCCTCAAGACATTTTCTTCCTAAACCACATCTCACTTTAAGTGAAGTTACACAGTCGCAGTAATGTAAAAAAAAAAAAAAAAAAGAAGATTTACATGTACAATGAGTAGCTAAAAAAATCAGGCTTGCACAAAAAGGTGAGTTTTTTGCTTGCTCGACTGGAGAAAGTCCCTTGCATGGCTTCGGAGAATGCAAAACCCTGTCTCGAAGTCCCATAGGAAGCTGTTATGTTTTTGTCCCTTGCCTCAGCATATACAATGATCATGCATGTGCACTAAGGGCTATCCATGATCTGTAGTGAGACCCAGAGCGGGGCTTTGTAGCTGAATATGTAATGAAAAATGTGCTGTAAAATTCACCATTTTGGACTCTTTTTCCCAAATTTTCTTGGGGGGCGGGGGGGGGGGGGGGGGGGTTTGAAGTAGTGGTTGGGATCGCTTGCTGCGCTCGCTATGCGCCGGGCGGGGGCTGGTCTGGCGAAATTTGCCAGGGCTGCTTTCAGTTCCCAGTCCGGCCCTGGTACTCGCGCGGAATCTCCACAGAAAAATTGACATTGCGGAAATTCCGCCCAGGTGCGGAAACTCCCCCTGACTGCGGGGCCTCCGCAACAAGTGCGGAAAGTCCCCCACGGCTGCGGGGGCTCCACCACAAGTGCAGAAACTCCCCCACGACTGCAGAAACTCTCCCACGACTGCGGGCCTCCACCATGAGCATGAGAGCAGGGGCCCTTTGTGAATCATACCCCAAGAAGTGTGGGCACCATCCACTTGTAAAAACCGTAGTTCAAACTCCTGCTTTGGGAAAACACACACCTACCCACACACTGGGGTTATTGGACATAACTTTATCGATCATTATTGGTGTGCTGAGGTATAGAATTATAAATCATGGTCCACAGCTCTGCCTTTTCAAAATGAGTACAACTGACGTTCCCTAACCAAACTTTCAATGTCAATGCATTATGTTGCTGCATCTCTGATGTAACATTAAGCAGGTGTGAAGTCGCAGAGAACCACTCAGCTAATTAGATAAACACATGCATACATGCCAAGAAACCTGATTCAGGCAGTAGACTCGCGATATTTTAAGCCCAAAATGGCTTTATTTATTATCCTGCCCAAAATCTCCTCCACTTCATTGCAAGTCAATGGCGAAAATCAATTCCAAGATTTTATTTTTACATTCCCCCCTCTTGCCAGGTTCAAAACGCTGGCATGTATGCACGTGCGTGGAAGGTTCCAGCCTCGATGGCGTGTCCTTTGATGGCGCGTGAGGAGGCTCGCACCTGCGATTTCTCCTGTTTTTATTTGAACGTAATTATAAAGCAGTCCCAGAGGAGCAAAGTGGTGGGAAGAACTGTGTCAGGGTCGGGCGAGGGAGGATTAAAACCATTAACACAGCTCAGCCCACTGAGGCGTCGCCTTTCATGTGGACACGAAAGCTTTCTTCATCGTGTGTTTTTTCTCTTCCCAGGCTGAAGGAAATCCAGATGAGCGAGTATGACGCAACCACGTACGAGAGGTTCTCGGGAGCTGTCCGGCGGCAGGTGCAGTCGCTGCGCGTGATCCTCGACAGCCTGCAGGTAATCCTCGAAGCGTCGCGAGCGCCGCCCCGCAGGTGGCGCGCTTCGGGGCCTGTGGGGAGGGTGCAAGGATTAGGGTGGCGGGGCCGGGGACCAGGGTTCGAGCTCATGCTCATACCTGGTGTTTTTAAGGGGTTCTTTTGACATACAACATAAGTGCTCTACGCAAGCGCCTCGAAACACGAACATAAGTCTGATGGTAACAGCATTTCAAGTATTGCGATGGTAACATTTTGCAAGTTCTCCTCCGTTCCTTGTTTTCATATTCTGTGTTGCATTGCCAATTATCAATTTCGGAAATATTCCCCTGTATGATTTCAAAGTCAGTTTGTTCAAATATTTTCGTTGTCGGTTGTAGGAACGTGCTGTTTGATTTATTGGATTATTTTGCAATGTTTTCATTACTCTGCTCGGGTTTTAAGACTCTTTGAGGATTATACTAATGCATCACCAAGCCCTGGAAACCCCCAGGAGTGTAAAGTGTCTTTTCTTTAAGCTGTTTAGCAACAGCAGAGAGTATTAGACTGGTCCCTCCTCGAGGATCAGTGTCTTTCTGAATGGACTGAGAACACCTGGGATGTCTCACTTACACTAAAGCTGCCCTAAGGGCTACAAATATCCCTAAAATATGCCATTTATTGGATGTTCTGTTGCTCAGCTACTTCCAGTTCTTACAGTGAACTGGAATGGGAATTTTGAGTTTCTTTCAATTGTTTTAGCGACGATAACAGCATGTGTGACATTTCAAGGCTTTCATGTGACACTTTGACACTTTATTGTGAGTGAATAACACCCTTTTGCCATAGGTGATGGTGTAAAAGGGAAAAACTTGGCTTTTCAACAGCTAACTTTCCTTTTAAACTGTTCTCCCATTTTTTTCTTTACTAAGCTCACTTATCAGCGCCAAGACACCCTCGGGTATACTCTCCGCGCTATACATTTTTTAACATAACATAACTTTAACGAACTGCAGCCACCTGAAACCATCAAACCATAGGTGATGTGGATATTGGCCTATCAGACCTGATCCTGTGAGCCACAGAGTATTCACAAATGTAACCTGGGAGCCTTTCCTGTAACTTCCAAATCTCTTCCTCTTCTTCTTTCGCTTCCCTTGCTCCTCCATCCTTCTATGCCTCTTTTTGTTTCTCTCCCTCATGTCCAAACTCCTTGTTACATTCTTTCCTCCACTTCAACCCCTCCTCCGTTTCTCTCTGCCTCTCCCTCATTTGTTTGCCCATTTCCCTTGTTCAATTTTCCCCTCTCCTTTTGTCTGTTGTCTCCTCTCACTCCCCTCCCACCTACCGTTAATTCTCTCAATGTGTCACCTCACTCCTCATTGTCTTTACTCCCTTTCTTTAAACTCTTCTCCGTTGTCTATATGTAAACCTTTATTGGGACAATTACTGCAAATGTACACAGTAACACAATTTAATTCTAAAAGAGACAAATGTAAAATCAGTAGGAATAAAAAATAATCTAAAATAATGCCTGCAGACTGATTTTGTACAGAGAGGGGCTGGTTCTTATGAATACAGCGAGGACAAGCTTAGCCCCTAGTGTGCAGGGATAACCGAAAAGTTCATGGTACAGTGCACAGTTTTTTGGTTTTGTTTTTAATTTTATTTATGGTATTTATACATATGCATACAGTGAACAGGGTTTACTTCGTTTTGGGAAGCCAGCCTGTGAGTAGTACATGGTAAGTTTTCCGGCAGGCCCCCTTCTGTTGCTAGTAGGAGTAATGTAGGAGGAAAGAAAGAGATAGATGTGAATAAGTAAAGAGAGAGTTACACATTTTTCGTAACCAGGCAAGGTCCACCAGTCTGTTAGTGCTTAGGCAATAAATCCAGGACTCTTTACAAGTGTAACTTCCGTGGTTTAAAAATACTTGTCCGTCGTCTACCTAATTCTCTCTCTTTTACCACCTCCCTTTCTCTCTTCCGCTCAGCTCTCTCAAAAACCTGTGTCTCTTCTTTTACTCACCTTCCTCTCTCCTCGTCTCATCTGCTCTCACGCTCCTCCTTTTATCCCTCCTTCTTCCCCTCATACCCTTCTTTTATCTCTCCTTCTTCCTCTCACACCCTTTTTTCTCTCTCTCCTCCACTCTCCCAAATCCCGGGGTCTCCGTGTACATATGTATTGTTCCTGCCTCTTTTCAATTAAAAGTGTGTCTGTTATTTAAAGTTTAGGTTCTAAACAGGCCTTTATCATGTGTGACACCTTATTCTAGTTCTGGCTTTTTATTCTACATCATGTTGTATTTCGGGACTTGTAGTTTCCAGTAGCTGCTGCTACCAGATGGGAAGCGGTGGGACGGTGGTGTGGGGGGTGAAGAAAACAAAAAAGAAATTACCTGAAAAGGCCGGCTGCTGCCTCTCCTTCGTCTTCCTGCCTCCAGCCTTGCCTGGCATCAGGAAGCCCCGGGCACATAGACTCCCTTGAACCCATCACAACTCTGCAATGCTGTGTTGTGATTGGTCTGGGCACCGTGGTTTGGTGCTCAGACGGGGACTGGGAACCTGTGCATGTTCCTAGGCAGGCTGTGTATTACAGCCCGGTGGAGAACATGTAAAATGCGCATAACTGTTCACTGGCCCAAGAGGGCTGGCCAAACAGTCATGAGCACTTAGGGAGTGAAAACCATTCCTCCCTCTGCTCTGGTCAGCCCCGCCACTGACTGCAGTAAGAAAAATAAAATGATAATAATGTTACGTTACTATGATTTTATTTTTCCTTTTGAGCAGTTAGACGATGCACCGCTGCCTTAGCGGAGGAGCTGCAACTGGTAGTTTCATTTTTGAGTTTCAGTTAAAATGCTTAATCTGCAAGTGATGTTCCCTAAAAAACTATGCTGAGAACTGGCTAAAGGTGTTAAACATGACACAGTCACTTGGCACCAATGACCAGTGAAATACCTTACTTGAGTTTGTGAGGGAGGTTAGGTGAGCTGATTGCCCTAAGGTGCTTGTGCGACCTCCCAGGGTATCCTTTGCCACTTTAAAAAAAAAAAAAAAATCTTTTTATTAGTTTGATAAACACAAACAAAAATCAGTGTTGACATTTTCTTCACAGACATGATTGAATATGGTAATTACATTGAACATACGTCAAAGGAAAGTGAATCCAGACTAATACAAACTTAATACTCATTGGTGATGCTGGGTCATCATCTGCAGGGACAGTTGGTGCGATACAAATATCTCCCCGGTATGAATTCCATCTCGCACACACTTGCGACCATTTCCGAGGGCACCCCCTTGCTACATATACCGTCTTCTCTCGGAACATGCACCAGTCCATATTACGTTTCCAGCTCATGACATTAGGGGCTACAGTCCCTCCCCACAACTGCGCTATGTCCCTTTTGGCGACCGTGTTACCAAGTGTGACCCATAGTTTCTCTGCCCCTACCAGGTCTGTGGGTTCCCACACATTTTCCTTTGCAAATTCTGACAGTGACAGACCAGCTCTGATAATGTACTGCCTGTGTGGATATTATTATAGGGCCTGCTACTGGCGTTCTAGCTGCGCAGACGGGTAAATTGGGGCAGAAGGTGGCATGCTGAGTGGGAGAGAGGCAGTCCACATCCCCAGCAGAGAGGCTGAGCAGCATGAACAATGTGCATGTTCAGCACTGGCATCAAAAACAAAGGAAAGACCCAAGTCTGAGAGGGGGAGAGCAGAGGTATAAATCATGACAGTGCTGAGAGCCCTCTGAGCTAGCAAAAAAACAGCCCGCCGCCGCAGCCAATCCAAAGTGAGGAGAGCAAAATAAACTGTGTGGGTGGGTTGAGGCTAGGATTCCTGTGGCCACTGAGCATGGAAAAATGACATTTAAGGGATCATATTGGAAACTGGAGAGTTTCGTGGCTGTTGGGACAGTTAGATATGTGTGCCTCCAGGAGCTTGAGAGACTGTGTGCTCTGAGACATGTAGAGGAAATAGTGTGATTTCAGGCATGTGTGATCCATGGGCGTTTCTGTTCCTTTGAAGTATAAAACGACCAATGTTAGATTGTTTAATTGTGCACAATAATTTTCTTCTAGCTGCAGGCGAGTAAAGATCGTGAACGCATCTATGTGAAAACTATGGGCCTACAGAACGTGATCTTTTGTACTATGTTCTAAAACCTTTTTAGGATAGCAAAAAAACAATGCTCCCCTTTTTAAAAGGTGATTTAAGCGGGTAGCAATACAAAATATATGTTCTCGGATGCTCCTGACCTGCTGCAGCTTACCAAGGGCTAGATAACAGGGATACCCGAGTGCAGAGACTTGACAGGGTCGGTAGGCTACAGGTGGAGGCCTAACTTGTGTGCTTGCTGCAGAGCTAGCTGCCACTAGGATAAACTAGCCTCCAGAGGGACGGAGTCATGATCTTGAAATCTTTTACAGTCTTGAGACTAGTCTTGTGTAGTTCACGAGTGGTGCTTTGCCAGAAAACAACAGGAAAGCAAGGTGCTGCCCGGCAGCATGTGGGGACCGCAGCACAGAGTCGTCCTGCTGTTGCTTATTTAAAGAGAGGCTGTGCTGAGAGAGACCACGTGGTCAGGCGGGCAGTCCAGAGAGGCGCAGAGGCAGGCCGGCCGGTCGGGGTTCGGCTGGACTGATCCTAAGCCCAGGCCAACCTTTAGTTGTCACTGTTACTGTAAGACTGTTCTCAATTAATTTATATAAAGCAGTTTTTGGCGGGTAGCAGCATAGTGGCACGCTGCAGACCAAGCCTGTTTTAGCGCGCTGGCTCGTTATTAGCGCAGCTGCCTTGTTGAGTGGTTTCTCATTGTGGTGTGGTCTCGGGGGCTGTAATCTGTGACAAATGCATTTTAGTGCGGTGATGAGGACACCAGCTCTAAAATGTGTTAGTCTAACCCCTGAAGTGTGGAACTTGGCAGGGCTGTAACAGTAGACGCTTAGAGATCAACGCTGAACATCCTGTGATTCTGGGCAAATCACTTAATCTCCCCGTGCCTAACAAAAATGAATGTGCCCTCATGTAATGCAACTGGTGCTATGTAAAGCGCTCTGATACCCGATTCTGGTCAAGTACGCGTTATATAAAACTCTATTCAAAAATAAATAAATAAATAGCACAAATTGGTCTTGCTTTCATTTGGGGCAGCGAATATTTAGTTTTGTTTTCAGTGTATTTAATTTGATTTAGTCATGCTGATGCAAGTTGTCACTAAACAATGAATGCTGTAGTCAAGTCTGGTCCGGGGACAAGGCTAGTTGGTTGGGCCGGCACACACACCTGTCTTTCATAATCTTACCAAGAGCACGCTAATGGCTCGGACCTGGAGTAAAGACTTTGGTGCTCCCTGATTTGACCCGTCTCTCGTTCATGTCGACCCAAAAATCAATAATCAGAACTGTAACATACTCAGTAAGAATGACAAACACAGGTCAAAGTTTGAGAGGTTTATATAAAGGATTTTTAGGCAAAATACATGGAGCATGTCATCCATAAGGTTAGAAACAAAACGTATAAATCATAAGCACAAAAAGAAGAAAGTAACGTTCTATGGAAAATCCAGCATAGATTCGTCTTGTAACAATGGGTAATGGGGTTGGGTATTACCCACGTCCACTTAGGGGAAAAAGTGCTGCAGCAACAAATAATGGACGGAATGCTGTATGAATCAAGCCTTCCCCCAGCCAAGAGATCATGCTCGCTGTGCCACTGGATTCAAGCTAGCCTGGCTTATGAGGGGTGTTACAGCGAAACCAGTCCAGGATGCTTAGTTTCTGTTCAGGGAGAACCCAGCTTGGCTGTTGGGCTGGACTGTTCCCATGAGGAGCAGGGTCAAGACTGATTTGCATATTGCTGGGTCCAAACCGGGGTGGCGTAGTGAGCAAAAGAACGATGGATTTAACACAGATCTCTTGACTGGGGATGAATATATGATTTGTTCAACATTCTGGCCATCATTTGTTGCCGCAGCACTTTTTGCCCTAAGTGGGATGGGTAGGCCCAGAAGTGGGTACCTTGTTCGCTGTGCCACTGGATTCAAGCAAACCTGGCTGATGATGGGTGTAACCGTGAAATTGGTCCAAGGATGCTTATTTCCGGGCCAGGGAGGACCCGGCTTAGTAGTTCGGGCTGAACTGTTCCCATAACGAGCAGGGTCAGGACTGATTTGCATGTGGCTGGGTCCAAACTGGGGTAGTCTAGTGAGCAAAAGAACGATGGATTTAACCCAGATCACTTGACTGGGGGTGAATGTTTGATTCATTCAGTATTCCGTCCATCATTTGTTGCTGCAGCACATGTAGGAAATCGGCATTGTCTGTTCACAACGTGTACACAGTATCCGCTCTTAACCCATATCGTTACAGTCTTAGCAGGGTATAATACATCTGATGCAGATATTTAAAGTGAATTATTTTCAGCTTGCAGTTAGCATGATAATTTATACTTAACATAGAAGAGTGTGTGCAACAGGTACTAACCTATGTACGCATGCTTATTGTGCTTCAGAAGATCAGCTGTCTGCAAAGTTTTCACCAAAGTATGAAGGTGGCAGGTAGTATGATCTTCAGCACCTTCAGATCTTGGTTATTTTTAGCAAATAGAAGGACAGATGTACGACCATTGTGATTTGCGACTCACAAAGTGCGACAAATTGCGAGTTGCAATTTGAGAGTTGCAAATCACAATGTACAACAGTGTCAGAGACACTGATGCGATTCCCAATGGGGTCGCAAAATGCGAGGCTCATGAATATTATTGGGAATGGCTGGCCCTCCCAGGGATGGTGGCCTGCTGGGCTCAGCAGACTTCCATGTCAGGGACTGCTTTTCAATAAAGCGTTTATTTAAAATGCAGCCTGTTGTCCTTAAAGGAAAACGGGATGCATTTAAAAATAAAAATAAAGGGTTTACGTTTCATTTTTTAAAGGCGGGCAGTGGTACCTGGGACCACTGCCTACCCCTAACCAATATTTTCCCCTGCAGTTTCAAAGGGAAAGGGGTCCCTTTGCAACTATTCGCTATTTATTTGCGAGTTGCAAAATAGTTTTTGTACCTGGCCCACAACGATTTAGCATACACAAACGGGTCACAAACCCGTTTGCTCATGCTAAATCCCGTCATGCATCTGGCCCACAGTCTTTTTCGACAACTGTTGCATAGAATGTACTCTGTTCTTAGTACATTCTTTTGAAAACTCTGTGGTGAGAGTTGAAGAATTTGCAAGCAGTGTCGGATAGAATGAACTCTCCATGGAGAACACACTGTTTAAAGTACTCAGTTCTCTGCTGATTTCAACTTCATTTCTTAATGTACGTTCAGTTTTGTCAGGGCTTTGATACAGATAAAAGCTATCCACAGTAGGGCATTTGTTTTAGAATTGACATTCACTATTTTGGCTTTCTCTGAACATTTGTATGCAAATTCAACACCATCCTTAATTAGGGTTTCCCATATATCTGTGGTTGGTTGTTAATGTGAACTATGCTACCTATAAAGTGTATGCTATAGGGCCAGTGTTGCACTTAATGCTTCTTTTCAACACCTAAGGGAGCTGTTTCTGTGTTGGTAGTAATGATTCCTGATCTTCTCCTGACCTATTTCGTACTTACAATCAGACCTCTAACGCCATAGTAATTTATACAGCAATATGCAGGAAAACATACTTGGATGATGTCATCAGTGATATAAGTGATTTCATAGAACTTGTCACAAGTAATGTCATATATGAGGTCCTAAGCAGTGCTTGGCGGAAACACAAGGTATAGTTAGCACTAAGTTAGTTATAGTTAGGCCAGCGTTTCCATAAGAAATGTGTATTTGTGTTAACAACGTTGGCACTTTCTGACGAATATTTACAAAACGTTCCAAAAAAGTGCTTTTTTTTGCCCAATTTGTGCATAGAAAGTTTTGGGGTGATCCGTCAAGCGGCGGCTGAGAAAAAAGGGGGTCTCCAAAGGCGAAATTTCCATGAATTTTCCATAGACTTCCTTAGGCAGGGATACAGCAAAATCGGGTGAACTGAATTATACCAAATTTGGCACTCAGATTGGGCTTTTGTGTGATTTGGTGTAAATTTGTTCCGTAATTTTCAGAAATTATGGTTTAAAAATATTTGTATATCTGGACGTTTAGGTCTGTGAGAGGTTCACAAGAGTCTTGAGGGAGCACCAATTTAAAAATGAAGCATTTTGATTGGCCCAGGGAGATTTTTTCCCCATTGGGCCAATTTGCTCTTGCAGGAATCAGACTCCCACGGAGCAAGCACTCTGATTGACTACCTGAAACATCAGAAAAATTTTGCTGGCAGCTATTGCAGGAGTCGTACTGATGCGGGCAGGGAAGCAGATCAATATATCCTCCCTCCTGGAGGAAGCAGCCTAAATAGCTGCACCCTCTGGATGGGAGCAATGCCGGCCCGCACCATGCAGGGATCCGGCTGGGGCCACAAGAGTCCTGTGACTCCCCTGCAGCTTCAATGTGTGTATGGTGGGTGCCTAGGGTGGGCACCAGGGCACCTACATTTAAATAATGTGGACTCCGGGGATTGGGATCACAAGGCCAAATTTGGCATGGCGAGGGGGCACCTGCAGCTCCCTTCCCCTTTAAAACGAAAAAAAAACTGTTTTCCCACCAGTTTCCAAGCTGATGGGCAGCTCAATTTACCAAAGAGACTCAAGCACTTTCTTGATGTAGAGGAATTTGAGGACATCGCCACCAAACAAAGAAGCACTTACTTCATATAATTCAGAGGAAGTGCACTTGTTTGGTGGGGATTCAACTTTGTCTGCCGTCTCGTTGTCTTCTCTATATGAGGATTGATTTTGTCACTGATTTCTGTATGAAGACGCTCTAGAAACAATCACATTGCTAAAATTACATGTACACAAGGTCGCTGAAGATATCACCTCGTGGTCCTTTACGCTGATATAGTGCAGAATCTACACTGGGCATTCACCAAATGAGGTAGCACTTATTAATTAACCAATAGAAAGTAATCCAGTATGGTAGAAATGTTGTGCAAAACTGTCGACTCTTCTTGGATAAATATATAGGCGAGATTCTATCCAGGCCCTGATGCTCATTTCACAGAAAGTAAATCTCAAAAGGAAGCACTTGCAAATATAAACATAGCAGGTGCCCGTCTTGAAGCTCTACTTCGGTAAAGGACAAATCATCTTAACTTCTTGCACTTGGCCAAGGCAAAGCCAGTGTGTTGTCTCTACAGCTGAACGTTGAAAAGCAATCTGAAATCCTTGATGGAGGTGACTGCATCGTTGATTTATTGGAGTGCAATCTCTTCTGTAGTGACTGAACAAGACAAGTAGGTTCTTTCTTCTCGTCTCCTAGTCTGAGAGCAGATTCCATTGTTCTCCCTTTTAATTTCTATTGAGTATGCAAATGTGCAAAATCACCTACAAACTTTTCCCGCTTGGCCCATCCCTTCCATGTTAGTAGTATGCAACACTGTTCATGCCAATATTCCAGGCTGATTGACAGCTCAACCTACCAAAGTTACCCATGCTCATTTCCCACTATTTTTAACCCCTTCGGTGCTGATGACGGCCCCCGTCCGTCATGCACCGCGGTGGGCGTGTGCTGATGACGGCTGGGGGCCGTCATGAACCCGCCCACTTTGAAAAACGACACACAGGCGCAGTATCGCGGCCGCATCCAAGGGGTTAATGATGCGTTCTTGATGCAGAGGAGTATGAGGACATCTCCACCAAACAAAGAAGCACTTATTTCATATAATTAAGGGGAAGTACCCTTTTTTGGTAGAGATTCAACTCTATGCCTGTAGGCTCATCGTCTTCTCTATACGTGGATTCATTTTGTCACTGATTTCTGTCCGAAGACTCTCAAGGAACAATCACATTGTCAAAATTACACATACATAAGGTCACTGGAGACATTATCTTGTGGTCTTCTGTGCAGCTCCAGTGTAAAGAATTTACTAGAAAAAACCGAAGGTTAAAGTAATGATATAGTTAGATGGGATAAAAAGAGCTGTTTTGGTTTTTCAAATAACTTTGAAATTCACTGACAAAAACAAAGGTTAAAGTGGTGTTATAGTTAGATGAATATGTCAGTGACAATATTAACGTTTTGAACAAAAAATTCACCAGTTACAGTAAGCCGAGGAAGCTATAACTTGCACCCCTGGCATACTTATAACTTCACATATTACATCACTCACGATAAGTTCAATCACATCATTTATGACATTACTGATGACATCTCAAATTACATTATTCATGACATCACTGATGCTATTAAACCAAGCTTATTTTATACATATTACTAGGCCTGGGCGGTAAATTCCGTCCAGCTTGAGAAATTTGCGGAATTTGGGTAATTTCGCGTTCCGGGTAGAATACGAAATTGCCCAAATTTTCCTTTCCACGACTTTGCGAAATTTTGTGCTTGTTCGCGTTCTCAAAATGCGTATTCACAAGATATTTCCCCCCGAGCACGCAAACAGCAATTGCGAACAGGAAAAAAAGCATCGCGAACAAGCAATTCTGCATGCTCGCGGAATTTCTGCATGTTCGCGGTGATTTTTGACAGATTCACAGAGATTTGCGTAACGTGATTATGCAAATTCCGCCCACCCCTACATATTACTCCATAAACTGGTATGGAGGCCTGAAGGTAAGTACAAACTATCGCGTAGTAATAGGAAACATCATTAATGCCATCACAGACACATTTCCGTTAGGTGTAGCAAGCATGTGTTAAATGCAACATTGACCCCATACCTTACACTTCACAGGTAGCCTACTTCACATTACTTCACATTAAGGATCACTCCCAGATAAACCCTTATTGTACACAATGTTCTATATGCATATAACTGTTCAGAGAAGGCCAAGTTCCTCAAGATGTCCTACTACGGACAGCCTTTATCTGTATCAAACTCCTCACAGTCACCAATCCTACATTGAGAAATGGAGTTGATATGAGCAGAAAAGTCGGTACTGTAAACAGTATTTATTCTATGGAGAGAGTTCACTTGCTACCACACTGTTTGTAAAAAGTTAAACTCTCATGAGAAATACACCACAGAGTAGGTAAAAGTATCTACTAAGAACAGTGTATACTTTATGTAACACTTGTCAAAAGAAGAATTATTCGCTTAACATTGCCAAGATTTGATGGTGCGAAAGAGCATACTACCGGCAGCCTTCATACTGTGGTGAAAATAGCCCATACAATACTTGTTATCTTTTACGTAGAATCTTGGCCCTGTTGGAAACTTTTTCTGGAGAGCCCAAAAACTCGTGTGGAACATACTGGACATAAGTCAATGACTGTCACCTGCACACAGAGTTACTGTTCAATACAAAGATTTATAACATACTTAATACCTCTACACACCTAAGATGCATTAGGAGCACACGCGTTTTGTAAATGTTTACACCCTTTATCTGGACACTATGTAAACTATAAAACAAACATACACACTCATTTGATGATGCCCGGCGACATATTATAATCATAGGGGAGGGGACCACGTGGTCCCCATCCCAAAGCCTAAATGGGCTTTGTGGACCCCATCCCCCGGGGCCATATTTTAATTAAATTAGAGGGTGACATGTAGCCTCCCTCCCCAAGACTTAAAAGGCCTGCTGCTTATTACAGTAGATAATGGAAGGGGAGGAGTGCGCACAGCCCTCCCTCTCTGAGCCTATTGTGGCACTGAGGACATTATCCCCTGGGCCAAATGTCATAAAAAAGGGGAGTGGGCGTGCTGGCCCACCAATCATTATTAGGCCTCGGGGAACCAACCCCAGGACTTCTCTTCCTGTGCCATATTGGGCCCCAGTGACTCTATCACCGTGACCAAAAGGAGAGGGGACCACACGGCCACCCTCCCCAAATCTTATTAGGCTCTGGGAACCCCATCTCCATGGGCCAAATTCCACAATTAACCCTTTCAGTGCTGCACACGTTCAGCGGACGTCGCGCAGCACTACCTTGGTAGTGCTTCGCACATCCGTTGAACGTCGCGGCCCTCCCACGCAATAGAACGTTCCGCACCAGCGCGGAACGTTCAGCGCAGCGGAGGTGTTAAGGGGAGTGAGCATGTACCCCTGACCCTTCTTGGTCTCAGAGGACCCAATCCCCTAGGGCCACAGGTGGGTGCCACGATGCCCACCCGGGTAATCTACAGACCTCTAAGTTGGGGGCTGTACGGGGAGCCACAGGACCCTTGCACATAGTGTGGGAGCCGGCATTGCTGCTCTAAGGGAGCATCTCTTTTTGCAGCTCACACTGGGCGGGGTCAATGTCTGGTTCCCTGCCCACAAGAGTGCAGGCAGTGCAACAAATGTCTGCCCCCTCAAAGCGGGTGCATGTTTCAATCTCCTGCCAGGTGGGAGCAGACTTGCCTTTCCTGCACGCACTGTTACGGACAAGGAAGGCATGCTTGCTCCTGTTTTACAGGAGTTTTAAAAATGCACATGTCGGGAGGGAGAAAACACATTTCCCTACCCCCATTATTGCGGGCAGGGAAACTTCTCTCCCCGGGGCCTTTAAAGGCTCAGATATGGGGTCTATGCAGTCTCCCACCCCCTTCAACGTTAATTTACAGCCTCTGGAGTTGAGGTCTCTCAGGCCTTTTAAGGCTTTTGGATTGGGGTCGCAAAGACTCCCTCCCCTTTATTGTAGTTTTCGTCCCCAGAGGAAAAGTTCCCTGGGGCCTAGTGAGGCTCGGGGAGGAGTAGCTGAGCAGCCTCCTCACCTTTTTTCCACAATTCGGTCCTGGGGGATGGGGTGCCCGGTGCCGCCATTCACCTGGGGAGAGGGCTGTATGCCCCCCCCCCCTCCATAATGTACACACTCCCGGGGGATGGTATTCCTCAGGCCCAAATGGGCTTGGGAGGGGGCCCTACTGATGCCCCTAACCCCAAACATATTTATTTTAAGTCAGATTGCCATGATCCTGCAGGATTCCTGTGGGATTGTGGCAAAAATGGCTGTTTTTTTATTTTTTTACCTGGGGGAGGAGGGTATACCTCTGGGTCCTCCTCATAGGGTCTAAGGGGGGCAGGGTAATGCTTTATATTATTATTTGTTTTAAACTTCAGGACAGGGGACAAAGTCCCCAAATCCTGTAATGGCTGCCAGCAATACTTTTCTAATGTTTTTGGCAGCCAGTCACAGCGCTCGCTCCTGTAGGAGTTTGACTTCTGTTGGCGCGGATTGGTCTAAGGGGAAATCACCATAGGCTAATCAGAATGCACAATTTTTGGAAGGGTGCTCCAATGAGACTCTCAAGGGACTCTCGCTGACCCAAAAGTCCAGATATACAATTATTTGTTCTCGCCCCTCTGCTTGGCGGATCACCCGAAACCTTTTGTAGACAAACTAGGCAAAAAGAGCACTTTTTTGGAAAGTTTTGTGAAGATTCGTCAAACAGTGCCAAAGTTATAAGCAATATACAATCCTAACTAATATAAAATATACATACAGCGCATCTGGGAGGAAGAAACACGGTGGCAGAGTCACTGCACTCTACCCCGGACCTGGCGCACTGTCGCACGGGTCCCCGTGAATCAGCGAACCCGGACATGTTGGTAGTGCGCTTTTGGGGGGCGCGAGGAGCCCTTTTCCTGTGGCAGGCTAAGCGGGACACCAGACACAGCGCTTTCTTCCAGCCCTGCTATTTCCCCGCCAAGATACGACGAACCCAGCAGAACACTGCATGCTGGGATTTGCAGTTCCTACCTACTTGGACTACCTCAGCAGGTGACATTGATCATGGCTAGGGGGAGGAGCTGGAATTTGTACTTACTTCATATAGGTGGGGCAGAACTGTGAGAGGCGTTTTCCTGTTTCCATGCTGGGCGCTGAGGAGGCCACACTCGGCCGAAATGCATACGCCCGCCCGTTTTTGCTGCATTAAAGGTTCTCCATTGTACCCCCCAAGCGGCCTCAGACTCTTCTTTGCTGAAGATCCTTGTTCATATTTCCGCACTATTTTGCCAGTTTAGTGCTTCTGGGGCCGCCGCACGTTTGCAGGCTTGATTCTCACTGGCTGCGATGTGCTCCGGCGCATCTGACTTTGTCTCCGAGGCTTCGGATTGAATCAAGCCCACCAGCGCATCTGGGAGGAAGAAACACGGTGGCAGAGTCACTGCACTCTACCCCGGACCTGGCGCACTGTCGCACGGGTCCCCGTGAATCAGCGAACCCGGACATGTTGGTAGTGCGCTTTTGGGGGGCGCGAGGAGCCCTTTTCCTGTGGCAGGCTAAGCGGGACACCAGACACAGCGCTTTCTTCCAGCCCTGCTATTTCCCCGCCAAGATACGACGAACCCAGCAGAACACTGCATGCTGGGATTTGCAGTTCCTACCTACTTGGACTACCTCAGCAGGTGACATTGATCATGGCTAGGGGGAGGAGCTGGAATTTGTACTTACTTCATATAGGTGGGGCAGAACTGTGAGAGGCGTTTTCCTGTTTCCATGCTGGGCGCTGAGGAGGCCACACTCGGCCGAAATGCATACGCCCGCCCGTTTTTGCTGCATTAAAGGTTCTCCATTGTACCCCCCAAGCGGCCTCAGACTCTTCTTTGCTGAAGATCCTTGTTCATATTTCCGCACTATTTTGCCAGTTTAGTGCTTCTGGGGCCGCCGCACGTTTGCAGGCTTGATTCTCACTGGCTGCGATGTGCTCCGGCGCATCTGACTTTGTCTCCGAGGCTTCGGATTGAATCAAGCCCACCAGCGCATCTGGGAGGAAGAAACACGGTGGCAGAGTCACTGCACTCTACCCCGGACCTGGCGCACTGTCGCACGGGTCCCCGTGAATCAGCGAACCCGGACATGTTGGTAGTGCGCTTTTGGGGGGCGCGAGGAGCCCTTTTCCTGTGGCAGGCTAAGCGGGACACCAGACACAGCGCTTTCTTCCAGCCCTGCTATTTCCCCGCCAAGATACGACGAACCCAGCAGAACACTGCATGCTGGGATTTGCAGTTCCTACCTACTTGGACTACCTCAGCAGGTGACATTGATCATGGCTAGGGGGAGGAGCTGGAATTTGTACTTACTTCATATAGGTGGGGCAGAACTGTGAGAGGCGTTTTCCTGTTTCCATGCTGGGCGCTGAGGAGGCCACACTCGGCCGAAATGCATACGCCCGCCCGTTTTTGCTGCATTAAAGGTTCTCCATTGTACCCCCCAAGCGGCCTCAGACTCTTCTTTGCTGAAGATCCTTGTTCATATTTCCGCACTATTTTGCCAGTTTAGTGCTTCTGGGGCCGCCGCACGTTTGCAGGCTTGATTCTCACTGGC
This sequence comes from Lissotriton helveticus, assembly GCF_964261635.1. Classification (NCBI taxonomy): domain Eukaryota; kingdom Metazoa; phylum Chordata; class Amphibia; order Caudata; family Salamandridae; genus Lissotriton; species Lissotriton helveticus. Next base: position 422,254,655 of record NC_136069.1, on the reverse strand, counting down.
TGCGATGTGCTCCGGCGCATCTGACTTTGTCTCCGAGGCTTCGGATTGAATCAAGCCCACCAGCGCATCTGGGAGGAAGAAACACGGTGGCAGAGTCACTGCACTCTACCCCGGACCTGGCGCACTGTCGCACGGGTCCCCGTGAATCAGCGAACCCGGACATGTTGGTAGTGCGCTTTTGGGGGGCGCGAGGAGCCCTTTTCCTGTGGCAAGCTAAGCGGGACACCAGACACAGCGCTTTCTTCCAGCCCTGCTATTTCCCCGCCAAGATACGACGAACCCAGCAGAACACTGCATGCTGGGATTTGCAGTTCCTACCTACTTGGACTACCTCAGCAGGTGACATTGATCATGGCTAGGGGGAGGAGCTGGAATTTGTACTTACTTCATATAGGTGGGGCAGAACTGTGAGAGGCGTTTTCCTGTTTCCATGCTGGGCGCTGAGGAGGCCACACTCGGCCGAAATGCATACGCCCGCCCGTTTTTGCTGCATTAAAGGTTCTCCATTGTACCCCCCAAGCGGCCTCAGACTCTTCTTTGCTGAAGATCCTTGTTCATATTTCCGCACTATTTTGCCAGTTTAGTGCTTCTGGGGCCGCCGCACGTTTGCAGGCTTGATTCTCACTGGCTGCGATGTGCTCCGGCGCATCTGACTTTGTCTCCGAGGCTTCGGATTGAATCAAGCCCACCAGCGCATCTGGGAGGAAGAAACACGGTGGCAGAGTCACTGCACTCTACCCCGGACCTGGCGCACTGTCGCACGGGTCCCCGTGAATCAGCGAACCCGGACATGTTGGTAGTGCGCTTTTGGGGGGCGCGAGGAGCCCTTTTCCTGTGGCAGGCTAAGCGGGACACCAGACACAGCGCTTTCTTCCAGCCCTGCTATTTCCCCGCCAAGATACGACGAACCCAGCAGAACACTGCATGCTGGGATTTGCAGTTCCTACCTACTTGGACTACCTCAGCAGGTGACATTGATCATGGCTAGGGGGAGGAGCTGGAATTTGTACTTCCTTCATATAGGTGGGGCAGAACTGTGAGAGGCGTTTTCCTGTTTCCATGCTGGGCGCTGAGGAGGCCACACTCGGCCGAAATGCATACGCCCGCCCGTTTTTGCTGCATTAAAGGTTCTCCATTGTACCCCCCAAGCGGCCTCAGACTCTTCTTTGCTGAAGATCCTTGTTCATATTTCCGCACTATTTTGCCAGTTTAGTGCTTCTGGGGCCGCCGCACGTTTGCAGGCATGATTCTCACTGGCTGCGATGTGCTCCGGCGCATCTGACTTTGTCTCCGAGGCTTCGGATTGAATCAAGCCCACCAGCGCATCTGGGAGGAAGAAACACGGTGGCAGAGTCACTGCACTCTACCCCGGACCTGGCGCACTGTCGCACGGGTCCCCGTGAATCAGCGAACCCGGACATGTTGGTAGTGCGCTTTTGGGGGGCGCGAGGAGCCCTTTTCCTGTGGCAGGCTAAGCGGGACACCAGACACAGCGCTTTCTTCCAGCCCTGCTATTTCCCCGCCAAGATACGACGAACCCAGCAGAACACTGCATGCTGGGATTTGCAGTTCCTACCTACTTGGACTACCTCAGCAGGTGACATTGATCATGGCTAGGGGGAGGAGCTGGAATTTGTACTTACTTCATATAGGTGGGGCAGAACTGTGAGAGGCGTTTTCCTGTTTCCATGCTGGGCGCTGAGGAGGCCACACTCGGCCGAAATGCATACGCCCGCCCGTTTTTGCTGCATTAAAGGTTCTCCATTGTACCCCCCAAGCGGCCTCAGACTCTTCTTTGCTGAAGATCCTTGTTCATATATATATATATATATATATATATATATATATATATTACCTACTGGCGGTCGCCAGTAGGTATATATAGTTAGGATTTTTTCTCTATGGGATTTTTGAAAATTCTATGTCTAATAACTTTGGCGTTTGTGGACGGAATTGGCTGAAATTTTCAGGAAAATGGCACATTTTGTTTCTGAACAGCCCCTGAAAATTTTGGGGGGGTTCGTCAAGGGGGGGCCGAGAAAAAAGGGGGGTCCCAAAACGCGTTTTTCCCATGTTAATTTCCATAGGGCGGTTGGCCTCACTTTTAGCCCGAACGGCTGAATGGATTTGCACGAAACTTGGCAAAATTGTAGGGACTGGTAGCCCGATGTGCCTTTTGTAGGTCTCAATATATGTGCTCCAGTGGATTTTGAGAAATTAACGTTTAAAAAAAGATATATATCTGTAACAGCGGACTGGGCAGCGGCCCAGGACGCGTACTTTTCGCGCAACGGAGCTTTGTGAAGCGAAGCTGATTGGTTCTCCGGCGTCTGTCAACATTCCAAACAGTCCGTAGCGGCCGCCATCTTGTCTCTCGGTAGGATCGAGAGACAAGAGGAGGCCAAAGCGAAGGGGCAAATGACCATAAGGGGGCATAGTAGATTGTCGCTGACCCCCTAGGTTTGATGTGGAGGTTTTAAAAGGGCCCCGCGGGGCAAAAAAAAAAAATATAATAATAATCGAACAGCTGAATGGATTTGCACGAAACTTGGCAAAATTGTAGGGACTGGTAGCCCGATGTGCCTTTGCTAGATCTCAATATATGTGCTCCAGTGGATTTTGAGAAATTAACGTTCAAAAAAAGATATATATCTGTAACACCGCACCGCTTCGCGTACTTTTCGCGTTACGGAGCTTTCCGAAGCGAAGCTGATTGGCTCTCCGGTGTCTGTAAACATTCCAAACAGTCCGTAGCGGCCGCCATCTTGTCTCTCGGTAGGATCGAACAGCTGAATGGATTTGCACGAAACTTGGCAAAATTGTAGGGACTGGTAGCCCGATGTGCCTTTGCTAGGTCTCAATATATGTGCTTCAGTGCATTTTGAGAAATTAACGTTCAAAAACAAGATATATATCTGTAACAGCGCTCCGCTTCGCGGAGATAAAATTATATGTGTATTACCTAGCTGTTGCTAACACCAGTTAGCGACGGCTAGTAGAAGATAGCGACCATCTTGGGCCCCACTTTGCATGTGAGTGATATTTATCACTAATGACATGCAAAGTGGGCATGCCAAGATGTTAGCGACTGGAAACAGTCGCTAACATCGCTATCTCCTATTATCAACTTTTGGAAATATTCGAGATAAGCGCGAATATCTCCAAAAGCTACCACCTGCCCTGAGCAGTTCTTAGCCATGTTATCCAATGGGAGGTGGATAACATGGCTAAGAGCATTAGCTCGGTAATGCATGAATATCGCTGAGTTTTCAGCGATATTAATGCATTGCGGTAGTTTTTTATCGTATTTCCGATAAACCTTGATAATAGCAAGGTTTATCTGCGATAATTTCTGACGGTAAAAAAATCGTTGCTAAGCATCGTTAGGGATAAATATCGCTTAACTTTGGTAATATGCCCCAACGTCTGTTAACGTTCGATTCGAAGGAAATCAGGAAGTGTTGAAAAACATTGTCTGCGCCTTCTTGTCTTTTTTCAAATGCCACACTTTTGTCGTGCACGGCAGCCATTTTAGATGCCTTGACCAGACCCACTCTGTGCACGCTGTCGATCCTTAGCATGGCTCCCCACCCTCGCAAGCATCTCCCCCAGGCAGTGGTCATCCCCGCTCTCTGTCTTATGCATGGGTAATAAACCTCCCCCCATCTGCGCTGCTCTTCCCTGAGATTCACACCCTGTGCCCGCCCGACACTTCCCTTTCGCCCTATTCACTACCGCACCCTCTGACACTCCTTTTCCTCTGTGTCCGATTGTCCAGGCTGGTCCTAGGGTATCAGCTAGCCCTGCAGATGTAGTTTATGGCCACAGCTGTAAAGAATCACCCCTCTTCAAAGGAGTTATAGTAGATCAAGGCCCACACTCGATGAGATCCGTCACAGCAGAAGCGTTGCTATTATCTGAAAACCATCCTGTATTGTGATTGGGGAGGGGACCGAGCCTGAAGCGGAAGATTCCAGGGATGACTCTTTGTACATCAAAGTTTTTACAATTATGTGTCACATTAAATATATATAGCACTCCGACAAAGTAGTAAGATTATAAAACTTTAATAATTTATAAATATATACAAGAAAACAAAAATACTAATAACATATAAACATTTATAGGGAAAAACAACGAAGTAGCGGTCGGCTGTGCGAATAGTCCCAACGCAGCACAACGTCCAGATTTCCGGCGTGGGGCGTCGCGGGGGGTGGGTCATCAGTAGCAAACTGTTGTGCGAATAGTTCCAAGGCAGCAGAACGCGCCGAAATCTAGATGACACGAAAGTGATGTCTAGTAAGTTGCCACCCAGCAAATAACGGCATGGGGCGTCGCGGGGGGTGGGTCATCAGTAGCAAACTGTTGCGCGAATAGTTCCAAGGCAGCAGAACGATGGCACCAAGGTGATGTCCAGTAAGTTGCCGCACTGGTTTTGGTATCCTACAATGCTGCTCTGAATAACGGCGTGGGGCGCCCCGGGGGAGCCGGCGTGAACGGGCCTCTCCAGGTGGAGTGTCATCTGTTGTAGTAGGGCGCCCCTTTACCGTTTCAGTTGCCATTCCGTCCGTTTTTGGTCCACTGTGTCAAATGCCGCAATTCAGCTGAGTTGCGCCCACTCTTGCGGTGCAGCGATAGGCGGCTGTCACAGGACTCTCAAAATGGCGGCAGGCTGTTTCCTTTTTGGGCCTGGTCCACTGAAATGGCCCTGGGACACCTTGGAAATCGGACGCTTGTCTGCTAGGTCTTGGACCCCATTCTCGAAAGCGTCCCCTCCGCCTTGAGAATTCATCAAAAGTTTTGGGGGCTCCGACTCCTGCAGGCTTCTGGTGGGGAGCGGCTGCCATGATTGCTCGCGGAATGACCACGACTGAGCTACGAGATGGTGGTGCTCTCATGCTGACGCCAGCTTCAGTCTGAAACATCCAGAAACAAGGTGCGGCTTTCATCGTTTGGGAAAAAAAAAAAGTTTTCATCCAATGAAAAGTGTTGTTTTTAGGTCACATGATCAAGCCTTCCATCATTAGGAAACCAAAAGTAAAATGAACCAATGAAAAGTTTTATAAACAAGTCACATGACCTGTTATGCGGCATAGGGTGTAAAATGCGGAGAAAATACGTTGGCACGTGAGGCGGCGTCAGTAGCGGACCGATGTGCGAATAGGCCGAAGGCAATACAACGCGCCAAGATCCGGATGGCACCGAGGTGGTGTCCAGCAAATTGCAGCACTGGTGTGGCCATCCTACAATGCTGAAAGTCGGCGTGGGGCGCCCCGTTGGCCTGTGAGTTTGCGTCAGTAGCGGACTGATGTGCGAATAGGCCGAAGGCAGCACAACGCGCCAAGATCCGGATGGCACCGAGGTGGTGTCTAGTAAGTTGTCGCACTTCTGTGGCCATCCTACAATGTTGAAAGTCGGCGTGGGGCGCCCCGTTGGCCTGTGAGATGGCGTCAGTAGCGGACCGATGTGCGAATGGGGCCAAAGGCAGCGCAACAATATTTTCTGAATAGAAGACACCACAAGGCGCTGAGATTCCAAGATCCGGATGGCACCGAGGTGGTGTCTAGTAAGGTGCACTGGTGTGGCCATCCTACAATGCTGAAAGTCGGCGTGGGGCGCCCCGTTGGCCTGTGAGATGGCGTCAGTAGCGGACCGATGTGCGAATGGGGCCAAAGGCAGCGCAACAATATTTTCTGATTTGAAGACACCACAAGGCGCTGAGATGCCAAGATCCGGATGGCACCGAGGTGGTGTCTAGCAAGTTGTGGCACTGGTGTGGCCATCGTACAATGGTAAAAGTCGGCGTGGGGCGCCCTGTTGGCCTGTGAGATGGTGTCAGTAGCGGACTGATGTGTGAATGGGGCCAAAGGCAGCGCAACAATATTTTCTACTATATTTTCGGAGTAGAAGACACCACAAGGCGCTGAGATGCCAAGATCCGGATGGCACCGAGGTGATGTCTAAGTTGCGGACCGATGTGCGAATGGGGCCAAAGGTAGCGTAACAAGATTTTCTGTATGGAAGATACCACTAGGCGTTGAGATGCCAAGATTCGGATGGCACCGAGGTGATGTCTAGCAAGTTGTGCCACTGGTGTGGCCATCGTACAATGGTAAAAGTCGGCGTGGGGCGCCCTATTGGCCTGTGAGATGGTGTCAGTAGCGGACTGATGTGCGAATGGGGCCAAAGGCAGCGCAACAATATTTTCTGACTGACACCACAAGGCGCTGAGATGCCAAGATCCGGATGGCACCGAGGTGATGTCTAAGTTGCGGACTGATGTGCGAATGGGGCGAAAGGCAGCGTAACAATATTTTCTGTATGGAAGATACCACTAGGCGTTGAGATGCCAAGATTCGGATGGCACCGAGGTGATGTCTAGCAAGTTGGTGTGGTCATCCTACAATGCTGAAACTCGGCGTGGGTCACCCCATTAGCCTGTGAGATGGCGTCAGTAGCGGACCGATGTGCGAATAGGCCGAAGGCAGCACAACGCGCCAAGATCCGGATGTCACCGTGGTGGTTTCATAGTTGAGAGGCACTTCATCTGCAGTTGGGCGCCGAGATCCGGATGGCACCGAGGTGATGTCTAGCAAGTTGCTGTACTGGTGTGGTCATCCTACAATGCTGAAATGTAGTGGGGCGCCCATTTACCGTTTCAGTTGCCATTCAGCTGAGCTTCGGCTGCTCTTGATGCTATAGCGACAGGCGGCTGCAAGAGGACTCTCAAAATGGCGGCCTGTTCTTTGGATTTGGGCCTGGTCCACTAAAATGGCCCTGGGACACTTTAGAACTCGGACGCTCGATTTTTTTTTCCTTTCCTGTACATGCAAAAAAAGGTAAATGCCCGGTACGTTACACGCTTCATCTGCCACGATGAACTCTCCAGAGGAACCGAAAAAAAATATAGTTGTGGTAACTATACCATGCATCGTCATATGGAGAGGTGGCACCAATTAATTATAGTGCTGCATAAAAGAGAGATTTGGAGGAGAACCCCTGACCTGCTAGTACATTCATCAAAGAAGTGGCACTGAGAGCTTCAGAGGCAAGGGAAACGGTCCCAAATATTTAGAAGAACTTTGGAAAGATTAAAATGACATGTTTAGATTGTGGTAAATTAATTTCATGTGGACAGATGAGTGTTACTCTAATAAATACAGCATATGAACATCATCATAGTCGATGGTTGGTAGAGACATTTTGACTATATCCTGGACCTGCCCGTCCTCGCCCAAAATGGCGCCGGAATAAATGGGACTCGTAACTCCTTGTTGTGTACTGGTTGCAGAACCTTGAAATCACGAGATACGTATGCAGTTTTGAAGCACATGGCGGGCGGGGACGAGAATTGATTGAATATTTCGACATCCCTATTGATATTAAGTTCTGATGTGTTATTGATTACTGTACTGTTGAAAATTCGAATTAACGTCACCCATGGTACTTGCCCGCAAATGTATATCTAGATAATTTTATTGTAACTGGCCCTGTCGTATTTTAATTATAAAATGTACGTCCACCGATTCCGTAACTGTTACACACCTTAGTTCTTGCAACCTAATGGCCCGCCCGTTACGTTCCTCTACAGTGTAAATGTCTATTCATCATATACGATTACAGTTTGCTCCGTGGCAGGCCCACGTGGTTATAGGCTCGTATTTGTATAATGAAATTTTCACAATAAAGGTTTTTAAAAGAAAACATGGTAGTAGTATATACATTGGTAAAGTTTTTAATAATAGTCACTGTTTTAGAATCATTAAAAGGCAAGTGAAATAAAGCAGACCAATTACATGAAGGGTAAAAGGTATAATACGAAGGAACGCAGTAAAGATAAATGGTCAAGGGCTGTTGTGTTTTCTATTCCTGCAACATAAAGTGATCGATAAGAATCTCATATTCAGGCGTATCGGCGACTAAGACAGCAGGTCGACCCTCTTTTGCTCAACGGCTCCGTCATGGGACGAAGAAACGCTCTTTTTCTCGAAAAAAGAATATATTTTACTTGCAGGACAGTTGTAAAATTTCCGGGAAAGTACATTAGCCTGGAACATTATAACATATATTTAAGAAAAAATAATGTTCGGAAGTAATTAAAAGCGTAATTTTTAGGTGATATGACCAAGGCTTTCATCATTAGAATAAGAAAAGTAAAATGAACCAATGAAAAGTTTTATTAACAAGTCACATGACTTGTTATGCTTACGTTACGCGCTGCGCGCCCCGGATGACTTCCGGATGCGCTAACGCGGCGCGTCATATGACGCATTACGCGACAACGCAGGTCCAGAATATAGTCAAAATGTCTCCACCAACCAGCGGTCGAAACACAACCCCTTTCAGCAGGCTAAATAGTTCTGTTAAATGACAACAGAAGGGACAGGCAACAAGAACCATCAGTCAAAGTGGGGAGGGCTAGTTCTTGTCTACCGGGTTACATTGGGGCGCTACCGGAACTGATCGAATTGGTAGTCTACAGTGTTTCTGGATGTTTCAGACTGAAGCTGGGGTTAGCATGAGAGCACCACCATTTCGTAGCTCCGTTGTGGCCATTCCGCAACCAATCATGGCAGCCGCTCTTTATCGTTATTTTGGGCGGGGTGGGTGGCGGAGCCGAGCTGTTTTGCAGCCATCATTGTGTGGAGTTCAGTTCATCTCACTAGTTTTGTATTTGTTATGAGGGGTTGTTCCTAATGTTTCTATTTTAGCGAGGTCAAAAAGAGATCCCATTAGTGGCCTACTGATTTTACTCGATTCTTTTTCTTTTTTTTTACACGATTTTTCGTTATCTGCAAAGACTAAACAGAGTATTGCGACTCTGTGTTTGTTTGTAAATAGAGAATGAACCAAAGAGAACTAATTCTAAAATAGTAAATACTTGGATAACAATCAATCAAATGGAGAGAGAAGCAGGCACGACGGATTACAACGGGGGCAAAGGCCTGCGTTAACTACCTTTCACTATCTGCAAAGAGAGAGTACTCCTAATAGAAATGAGGGGGGGGGGCACCATTCAAAGCAGATCAGTGTGCATAAACACGAAAATGTTTTCACTTACCACGTACTTGACATTCGACAGCTTATGATATTTGCTATTAAAAAACCATTGAAATTCACTGAAAAAACCATAGGTTATAGACCATATATAGTTAGGAATTAGCATTTACAAAACCTTGAAAATTCACTGAAAAAACCATAGGTTATAGACCATATATAGTTAGGAATTAGCATTTAAAAAACCTTATTTTACTCACACAAAACCATTGAAATTCCATATATAGTTAGTTGCACTAACTATATATCGCGCACCCGCAATCCACTGCTGATGATGTCACATATTACATCATTCATGACATGGTCAGTGACATCACTGATGACATCACTGATGACATCTCAAATGACATCACTGATGACATCACTGATGACATCTCATTTGACATCAATGACCACATCACTGATGATATCATTCATGTGACAATACAATGCATCTCCTCACATTTTAATATAACCTCTGTTTCACGCAGTGTTAAATACAGAGTATAATTTTTGAAACCATTGACACACCAATACTAGTTACTACATACGCACTCACTGATTCCTACTTCTACACACACATTCACTCATTCACCCATACAATCATTCATACATACAATCACTCATCTTTACAACACTATCATATGCACTCATACACCTATACAGACACTCACACTCTTCCACTCATCCATGGAGTTACTCACACACCTAGTCAGTCCTGTAAAGAATCAATCACACTTCCATTTTCTTGTCTATACAGTTAAACATAGAGCACCTTACATTTTCAAACATATACTAACACATACTTACTTTCTTATACAATCATTGATACAAGTACACATTGATCTGCACAGAGTCACACACCTCCCAGCCAGCCACACACACACTCAGTCTCCCATACAAATACTTGGATAATCAATCAATAACCCATATAGTTAATCATATAGCTACTGATCAACACATGCAGCAGTTTACAGAACAACAGACATAATGATGCACAAATTAAGACAGTTTAGTCACTAACCCATGCACTCAGTGAGACACATTTAATCACTCACTCATACATTCAGTCATGCACCTACTAAATCCTTCGTCCAGACACTTATACATCTACTCATTCTTCAATATGTAAAACATATTTAAACTTTACAGAAACACACAGTCACTGGATGATGTCATCAGTGATGTCATCAGTGATGTCATTTGAGATGTCATCAGTGATGTCATCAGTGATGTCACTGACCATGTCATGAATGATGTAATATGTGACATCATCAGCAGTGGATTGCGGGTGCGCGATATATAGTTAGTGCAACTAACTATATATGGAATTTCAATGGTTTTGTGTGAGTAAAATAAGGTTTTTTAAATGCTAATTCCTAACTATATATGGTCTATAACCTATGGTTTTTTCAGTGAATATATATATATATATATCCCCTCTCACTCCCTTCTGTTACAAAGGATATGGGCGCACTCCTTTTCATTTTCCACAAGCTTTTTATTATTTTAAGGCACAAGAAAGCACTCGATCTACGCGTTTCGATGCACCTGGCATCTTGCTCACGATCGGCTTCCTGCCGTTTTTTTACATATTTAAAGCATACTTTTTCTCATGACATCATTTCCGACTTGCTAGGCATTATGGTTAATGCAGTTTTTAGTATAATTTACTTAAATCATACATTTCATTAGCTTAAACATTCCAAAACTTTAAACTTTATTCCTACTGATGTAAGAATTTTTCAGCACTTTAGAGAGTCAAACACTTCATTGTTAAATTCTTTCCTTTACCCATCATAATTTAACAACGTATTGCACCCTTCACATTATTTTGAAGCATCGCTATTTTGGAGCAAGGGGTGCGTGTTCATTTGTTTTCCCTCCAGTGGGATTCGTTCTCTCTTGGGCTTGTTCTAATTTTGACAGTTTTAAGAATTTTCTGATTCATGTCCATTAATCAGAGTTATCCACAATTTCTCAGCTTCCATTTAAAATTGTCTATCTTTCAAATCAAAGATGAATATATAACTCTTCCGATTGGTTCAGGCCGTGCGGATGTAAGGTTCTAAAATTGATTATGTGGCGTGATTCCTTTTGCCTGAGAGTCTTTTCTCTATCTCCACCACGTATGTGCTTGGGTATTGTTTCAATTCCAAAGAATTTTAATTTCAGCCAGTCTCCTTCATGTGTTTTTTCCATGTGTTTTGCTACCGCGTTTGCGCGGTCTTTGTGGGTGGTCGCTCTCGCATGCTCCATAATACGCTTTTTTAGTTCTCCCTTGGTACTCCCAATATATAATAATGGGCATGGGCATTCTATTCCATAGATGGTAAATTCAGTTCTGCAGCTGATTAACTGGCGTATCTGCCAAGTTTTGTTGTTTGGCATTTTGATTTCTTTAGCTGGTTTTGCGATTTGACACATCTTGCAATCATGGCACTTGATAAAACCTGTAGTTTTCAACCAGTCTTTTTTATTGTCTTTCTTTGTTTTACAATGACTGTGGATGAGGTGGTCCTTCAGATTTGGTGCTCTTCTGTAAGTGACTGTTGGATGTTTTCCCACTATTTTCCCAACCGTTTCATCCAGGTGTAGTATCCGCCAATTTTTCTTTAGAATGTTTGCAAAGGTTTTGCTTCCTTCAGAAAAGTCTGTAATCAACCTAATTGGTTCTTGATTATCCTTGCTTTTGATTTGTTTGTTTAGACATTCCGTCCTGGGTCTTTCGTTTGCCCTCTTCCAGCATTGTTCAATGTTTCCTTTGTTATAATTTCGATTTATGAATCTTTTCTTTGTTTCCTCACTATGCTTTTGCCATTCGGTTTCCTCACTACAAATGCGTCTGATTCGGAGGAATTCCCCGTAGGGTATACTGGAAATCAATGAGCTTTGGTGGAAGCTTGTTGCTTCTAAGGTGGCATTTGTTGCCGTTGATTTCCTGTGTAGGGTCGATTGTATGTAATTGTCCTTGATGTATATACATGTGTCCAGAAAAGTTATTTTTTGATTGCTGATTTCATATGTTAAATTAATTCCCTGCATTCCTTTGTTGATGATGGTGTGATATTCTTTAAAATCTTCTTGGGATCCATCCCAGATGATTAGCAGGTCGTCAATAAATCTTATCCAGCACATAATTTTACTGGTCATTCTGTCATTTTCCGGTGCCCATGCGACTTCCCTCTCCCAATATCCCATGGTTAGGCAGGCATAGTTTGGGCTAAAGGAAAAGCCCATTGCGGTCCCGCTGTTCTGTCTATATAATTCTTCCCCAAATAGGAAATTGTTTTTTGATAAGCAAAGTTGGATTAATTCAAGTAACATTTGGTTGTGGTTCTTATATTTGATGTCCCTGTCCTGTAGGAAGTAATTACAGGCTTTTATCCCGGTGTCGTTGTTAATGTTAGTATATAGGGATATTACATCCATTGTTATCAGTTGATAACCATCTTGCCATCGAATGTTGTCTAATTTCCTTAGCATGTCATTGGTGTCCTGAATGTAGGAACTTAACTGGGTGACATAAGGTTTTAAAAAATAATCAATGTAATTGGAGATGGGTTCCAATAATGATCCCTTGGCCGATAGTATTGGCCTACCTGGTGGATTTCTTTGGTCTTTGTGCACTTTCGGGAGAAAGTAAATTGTTGCCGTAACAGGGTGAGTGACTGTTAAATACTTGAGTTCATCATCATCAATCAGATTTTTTGCTTTCCATTGTTTCAAATCCTGGTCCAATTTCACTTTGATTTCAAATGTTGGATTGTTTTTTAGTTTTTCATAATATTTAATGTCTCTGAGCTGGCGATGGGCTTCAGTGATGTATGCGCATTTTTCCCACACCACTATATTTCCCCCCTTGTCCGCCATTTTTATCTCAATCTGGTCATCATTCATTAGGTTTTTCAGAGCATCTCGCTCCTCCAAGGTTATGTTGTCTTTGTAATTCATCCCTTTGACTTTCTGTAGATCTTGTATGACCGCCTCTTGGAAAATATCCACCTTGTTCCCTGGGGCTAATTGAGGATGAAATTTGGAGGCAGGTTTCATTTGGCTTAGTCCTGCACCAGTCTGGTGGGTTACTTGGCTTAGTGTTATTTCTTCTGTATCAACATCCAGATTGATTAATGTTGTTAGTGCTGTGGCATGCCTGGCCGACAGATCCGTTTGTATGTCCTCATTTAAAGTGGATTTCTTTTCATTCTTCTTTTTATTTTCCTCAAAGAATTTTGCCAATTTAATTTTTCTTATATAGAGGTAAAAGTCAATTCGTACTTGAGCCATGTTCATTTTCTTTTTCGGGCAGAAATGTATTCCTCGTTTTAGCAATGTAGCTTCCGTTTCCGTGATTACTCTATTAGAGAGATTTATGATTTGTAACTCATCACTCACACTCCCTTCTTCTGGCGCATGCTCCGAGTTTCGGTTCCCACTTTTGGAGGTGCCTCGCTTGTCCCTTTTGCCCCTTCTTGTCTTTTTGGGAAGGTCCATTGGCGTCCTCGCCCTCTTCCTCCTTGTCGATTTGCCGCGCCCCGGTGCTGTTCCCACTGTCGCTGTTGCAACACGAGGCGCATATCCCCTAAAAAAGGTTTATTTTCAGGATTTGTTGCCGTACTCGGTTCCCCATTGCCCAATTCCAGTGACGCAACTGATGAGGATAACGAGGAAGCACTCGATGACATGTACCCACTTTGGTTTTTGGAGGATAGTTGTTTGTAGTAATCATACTTTTTTGAGTAGGTAAAAATTCGACCTTCTTCATAATCCACGGTGTCCCTTATGAATTTATTATGTTTTCGCTCCCTGACAGTTTCCTCATGTTTCTCAATTTGGCTATCTAATTCCTCTTTAAATTTTGTCATTTCATTATTTAGTTTTATTTGGCCAATTTCTTTTTCCACTTCATTTAGTTCCGCTTGTATTTTATTCAAATCAATCTCAATGTGCTTTACGAGGATCTCCACTAGCCCCAAAGAGGACTTCAAGATGAAATCACCCCAGTCTTCCAAAAGGTCATCCGATGTTTCCTGGTGACTAGGCATCAATGATATTCTCAAGCCTCTGGGGACCCTACGCACTTCCAAGTATTTTTTCAAAGTAATAAATTCCCAAGATTTGTTAATTTCCCTTCGGCTGAGTTTCTCCCAAGCTCGCAATTTACTTCTGACATCCGATTTGTTGGTATCAGTTTTAGTATTTTTGTCCGTTTTATCTTGATCCGCACTGCCTTTCACAAACATCGTAGTTAACAATTCACTACGTTTAGCTGCCCTTTGTTCCATGTTTGCTTCCGTTCGTTGCCTCCTAATTATATCGTGTTTATTGTGGAATTGTTGAAAAACCGTACTTTGCAGTCATTAGTTGGTTCAATTATTTTACCGCGTTCCCTTTTCAGTCAAGGGGTAATCGCTCTATTCACACCACTGTTGCACTGCTCGTTCCGGCACTAAGCTGACTTTTTCTCATTTGGTTCGAGAAAATAATTCCAACGGCCACTTCTCTCGTTCAGCAGTCACACTCTTACCTCCGTCCGGAGCGGTGTTTCTGCGCGAGATACTGCCGTGTCCTCTTTCCGCCAGCGGTCACTCCAATCAGGTCTCGAAATCTCCACACACTGGTTCCCTTTTCAGGAGCGCTCTTCGTGGGTGCGTTCACCTACGGCGGAACCACGCCGTTTCAACTCCTCTCACTCCCTTCTGTTACAAAGGATATGGGCGCACTCCTTTTCATTTTCCACAAGCTTTTTATTATTTTAAGGCAAAGGAAACATTGAACAATGCTGGAAGAGGGCAAACGAAAGACCCTGGACGGAATGTCTAAACAAACAAATCAAAAGCAAGGATAATCAAGAACCAATCAGGTTGATTACAGACTTTTCTGAAGGAAGCAAAACCTTTGTAAACATTCTAAAGAAAAATTGGCGGATACTACACCTGGATGAAACGGTTGGTAAAATAGTGGGAAAACATCCAACAGTCACTTACAGAAGAGCACCAAATCTGAAGGACCACCTCATCCACAGTCATTGTAAAACAAAGAAAGACAATAAAAAAGACTGGTTGAAAACTACAGGTTTTATCAAGTGCCATGATTGCAAGATGTGTCAAATCGCAAAACCAGCTAAAGAAATCAAAATGCCAAACAACAAAACTTGGCAGATACGCCAGTTAATCAGCTGCAGAACTGAATTTACCATCTATGGAATAGAATGCCCATGCCCATTATTATATATTGGGAGTACCAAGGGAGAACTAAAAAAGCGTATTATGGAGCATGCGAGAGCGACCACCCACAAAGACCGCGCAAACGCGGTAGCAAAACACATGGAAAAAACACATGAAGGAGACTGGCTGAAATTAAAATTCTTTGGAATTGAAACAATACCCAAGCACATACGTGGTGGAGATAGAGAAAAGACTCTCAGGCAAAAGGAATCACGCCACATAATCAATTTTAGAACCTTACATCCGCACGGCCTGAACCAATCGGAAGAGTTATATATTCATCTTTGATTTGAATGATAGACAATTTTAAATGGAAGCTGAGAAATTGTGGATAACTCTGATTAATGGACATGAATCAGAAAATTCTTAAAACTGTCAAAATTAGAACAAGCCCAAGAGAGAACGAATCCCACTGGAGGGAAAACAAATGAACACGCACCCCTTGCTCCAAAATAGCGATGCTTCAAAATAATGTGAAGGGTGCAATACGTTGTTAAATTATGATGGGTAAAGGAAAGAATTTAACAATGAAGTGTTTGACTCTCTAAAGTGCTGAAAAATTCTTACATCAGTAGGAATAAAGTTTAAAGTTTTGGAATGTTTAAGCTAATGAAATGTATGATTTAAGTAAATTATACTAAAAACTGCATTAACCATAATGCCTAGCAAGTCGGAAATGATGTCATGAGTAAAAGTATGCTTTAAATATGTAAAAAAACGGCAGGAAGCCGATCGTGAGCAAGATGCCAGGTGCATCGAAACGCGTAGATCGAGTGCTTTCTTGTGCCTTAAAATAATAAAAAGCTTGTGGAAAATGAAAAGGAGTGCGCCCATATCCTTTGTAACAGAAGGGAGTGAGAGGAGTTGAAACGGCGTGGTTCCGCCGTAGGTGAACGCACCCACGAAGAGCGCTCCTGAATCGGGAAAAGGGAACCAGTGTGTGGAGATTTCGAGACCTGATTGGAGTGACCGCTGGCGGAAAGAGGACACGGCAGTATCTCGCGCAGAAACACCGCTCCGGACGGAGGTAAGAGTGTGACTGCTGAACGAGAGAAGTGGCCGTTGGAATTATTTTCTCGAACCAAATGAGAAAAAGTCAGCTTAGTGCCGGAACGAGCAGTGCAACAGTGGTGTGAATAGAGCGATTACCCCTTGACTGAAAAGGGAACGCGGTAAAATAATTGAACCAACTAATGACTGCAAAGTACGGTTTTTCAACAATTCCACAATAAACACGATATAATTAGAAGGCAACGAACGGAAGCAAACATGGAACAAAGGGCAGCTAAACGTAGTGAATTGTTAACTACGATGTTTGTGAAAGGCAGTGCGGATCAAGATAAAACGGACAAAAATACTAAAACTGATACCAACAAATCGGATGTCAGAAGTAAATTGCGAGCTTGGGAGAAACTCAGCCGAAGGGAAATTAACAAATCTTGGGAATTTATTACTTTGAAAAAATACTTGGAAGTGCGTAGGGTCCCCAGAGGCTTGAGAATATCATTGATGCCTAGTCACCAGGAAACATCGGATGACCTTTTGGAAGACTGGGGTGATTTCATCTTGAAGTCCTCTTTGGGGCTAGTGGAGATCCTCGTAAAGCACATTGAGATTGATTTGAATAAAATACAAGCGGAACTAAATGAAGTGGAAAAAGAAATTGGCCAAATAAAACTAAATAATGAAATGACAAAATTTAAAGAGGAATTAGATAGCCAAATTGAGAAACATGAGGAAACTGTCAGGGAGCGAAAACATAATAAATTCATAAGGGACACCGTGGATTATGAAGAAGGTCGAATTTTTACCTACTCAAAAAAGTATGATTACTACAAACAACTATCCTCCAAAAACCAAAGTGGGTACATGTCATCGAGTGCTTCCTCGTTATCCTCATCAGTTGCGTCAATGGAATTGGGCAATGGGGAACCGAGTACGGCAACAAATCCTGAAAATAAACCTTTTTTAGGGGATATGCGCCTCGTGTTGCAACAGCGACAGTGGGAACAGCACCGGGGCGCGGCAAATCGACAAAGAGGAAGAGGGCGAGGACGCCAATGGACCTTCCCAAAAAGACAAGAAGGGGCAAAAGGGACAAGCGAGGCACCTCCAAAAGTGGGAACCGAAACTCGGAGCATGCGCCAGAAGAAGGGAGTGTGAGTGATGAGTTACAAATCATAAATCTCTCTAATAGAGTAATCACGGAAACGGAAGCTACATTGCTAAAACGAGGAATACATTTCTGCCCGAAAAAGAAAATGAACATGGCTCAAGTACGAATTGACTTTTACCTCTATATAAGAAAAATTAAATTGGCAAAATTCTTTGAGGAAAATAAAAAGAAGAATGAAAAGAAATCCACTTTAAATGAGGACATACAAACAGATCTGTCGGCCAGGCATGCCACAGCACTAACAACATTAATCAATCTGGATGTTGATACAGAAGAAATAACACTAAGCCAAGTAACCCACCAGACTGGTGCAGGACTAAGCCAAATGAAACCTGCCTCCAAATTTTATCCTCAATTAGCCCCAGGGAACAAGGTGGATATTTTCCAAGAGGCGGTCATACAAGATCTACAGAAAGTCAAAGGGATGAATTACAAAGACAACATAACCTTGGAGGAGCGAGATGCTCTGAAAAACCTAATGAATAATGACCAGATTGAGATAAAAATGGCGGACAAGGGGGGAAATATAGTGGTGTGGGAAAAAAGCGCATACATCACTGAAGCCCATCGCCAGCTCAGAGACATTAAATATTATGAAAAACTAAAAAACAATCCAACATTTGAAATCAAAGTGAAATTGGACCAGGATTTGAAACAATGGAAAGCAAAAAATCTGATTGATGATGATGAACTCAAGTATTTAACAGTCACTCACCCTGTTACGGCAACAATTTACTTTCTCCCGAAAGTGCACAAAGACCAAAGAAATCCACCAGGTAGGCCAATACTATCGGCCAAGGGATCATTATTGGAACCCATCTCCAATTACATTGATTATTTTTTAAAACCTTATGTCACCCAGTTAAGTTCCTACGTTCAGGACACCAATGACATGCTAAGGAAATTAGACAACATTCCATGGCAAGATGGTTATCAACTGATAACAATGGATGTAATATCCCTATATACTAACATTAACAACGACACCGGGATAAAAGCCTGTAATTACTTCCTACAGGACAGGGACATCAAATATAAGAACCACAACCAAATGTTACTTGAATTAATCCAACTTTGCTTATCAAAAAACATTTTCCTATTTGGGGAAGAATTATATAGACAGAACAGCGGGACCGCAATGGGCTTTTCCTTTAGCCCAAACTATGCCTGCCTAACCATGGGATATTGGGAGAGGGAAGTCGCATGGGCACCGGAAAATGACAGAATGACCAGTAAAATTATGTGCTGGATAAGATTTATTGACGACCTGCTAATCATCTGGGATGGATCCCAAGAAGATTTTAAAGAATATCACACCATCATCAACAAAGGAATGCAGGGAATTAATTTAACATATGAAATCAGCAATCAAAAAATAACTTTTCTGGACACATGTATATACATCAAGGACAATTACATACAATCGACCCTACACAGGAAATCAACGGCAACAAATGCCACCTTAGAAGCAACAAGCTTCCACCAAAGCTCATTGATTTCCAGTATACCCTACGGGGAATTCCTCCGAATCAGACGCATTTGTAGTGAGGAAACCGAATGGCAAAAGCATAGTGAGGAAACAAAGAAAAGATTCATAAATCGAAATTATAACAAAGGAAACATTGAACAATGCTGGAAGAGGGCAAACGAAAGACCCAGGACGGAATGTCTAAACAAACAAATCAAAAGCAAGGATAATCAAGAACCAATTAGGTTGATTACAGACTTTTCTGAAGGAAGCAAAACCTTTGTAAACATTCTAAAGAAAAATTGGCGGATACTACACCTGGATGAAACGGTTGGTAAAATAGTGGGAAAACATCCAACAGTCACTTACAGAAGAGCACCAAATCTGAAGGACCACCTCATCCACAGTCATTGTAAAACAAAGAAAGACAATAAAAAAGACTGGTTGAAAACTACAGGTTTTATCAAGTGCCATGATTGCAAGATGTGTCAAATCGCAAAACCAGCTAAAGAAATCAAAATGCCAAACAACAAAACTTGGCAGATACGCCAGTTAATCAGCTGCAGAACTGAATTTACCATCTATGGAATAGAATGCCCATGCCCATTATTATATATTGGGAGTACCAAGGGAGAACTAAAAAAGCGTATTATGGAGCATGCGAGAGCGACCACCCACAAAGACCGCGCAAACGCGGTAGCAAAACACATGGAAAAAACACATGAAGGAGACTGGCTGAAATTAAAATTCTTTGGAATTGAAACAATACCCAAGCACATACGTGGTGGAGATAGAGAAAAGACTCTCAGGCAAAAGGAATCACGCCACATAATCAATTTTAGAACCTTACATCCGCACGGCCTGAACCAATCGGAAGAGTTATATATTCATCTTTGATTTGAATGATAGACAATTTTAAATGGAAGCTGAGAAATTGTGGATAACTCTGATTAATGGACATGAATCAGAAAATTCTTAAAACTGTCAAAATTAGAACAAGCCCAAGAGAGAACGAATCCCACTGGAGGGAAAACAAATGAACATGCACCCCTTGCTCCAAAATAGCGATGCTTCAAAATAATGTGAAGGGTGCAATACGTTGTTAAATTATGATGGGTAAAGGAAAGAATTTAACAATGAAGTGTTTGACTCTCTAAAGTGCTGAAAAATTCTTACATCAGTAGGAATAAAGTTTAAAGTTTTGGAATGTTTAAGCTAATGAAATGTATGATTTAAGTAAATTATACTAAAAACTGCATTAACCATAATGCCTAGCAAGTCGGAAATGATGTCATGAGAAAAAGTATGCTTTAAATATGTAAAAAAACGGCAGGAAGCCGATCGTGAGCAAGATGCCAGGTGCATCGAAACGCGTAGATCGAGTGCTTTCTTGTGCCTTAAAATAATAAAAAGCTTGTGGAAAATGAAAAGGAGTGCGCCCATATCCTTTGTAACAGAAGGGAGTGAGAGGAGTTGAAACGGCGTGGTTCCGCCGTAGGTGAACGCACCCACGAAGAGCGCTCCTGAATCGGGAAAAGGGAACCAGTGTGTGGAGATATATATATATATATATATATATATATATATAGTTTCACTTACCTTACATATACTTATCATGCGTGGTAAAGGCTGCGTTGAAAAGGTGTGCTCAGTAAAGGCATGCTTGGTAATGCCATATAACCTGGGACCACTGCCTGCACTCAAAAAATATTTGGCTTAACATTCTCATAGGGGAAAGGGTACCAAGAGGACCCCTTCTTAGTGTGAATGGGTTACCGCTACAAGTTTGTAGTAAGTAAAAGATTAATATTTTGATTGCAAAACTTTAATACATACCATTCTGATTTGGTATTCGGAAGGGATGTCCCTCCCAAACACTGAATCGGTATTTGGTAACAAATGCAAATTGCGATTTGATAACATGTTACAGAATCACAATTCACCTTTTGTACATTTGAAAAAGCAATTTTTCAGTCATAAAAGGCCTGCTTCTGCAAATCGGGCCGTTTGCAACCTCAAAAGAGCTTTGTACATCTGGCCCTGAGTGTCTACTGTGTCAGTGTAGGTAGACTTGGTTGGCAGTCCTAGTGTGTACTATCAGTATTTGCAGAGTCAAGAGACCGGAAGTGTTAGGATGTTTGCAATGTGATGGGGTAGTCGGGTCAAGGGGTAGATAGCATCAAGTTGAGAAGTGTGTGAGTGAACAGTGTACATATGTGGTGTCTGTGTTGGTGTAGTACGCATCTACTGTGTGAGGATGGGTATGGTGCATCATTGAGTACTGTGCTAGTCAGGGTTGGCAGTGACTGAATTGACTGTGTGTAGTTTGGCAATGTATGGTCTGCAGTGTCAGAGTGGGGAGTACTCAGGGTATGCTTTGTCAGACACTACATATCATGCTAGACCATGTCAGCATATGGCGAGTCAGCTTGTGCAGCGATTTGGTGAAGAGGGTCATTGCTTGTAGTGCCAATGTGTTCAATGTCAGCATGTGCAGTGGCAGTGTGAATGTCAGGTTCTGCAATGTTGAAGTGTCGGGTCAGATTGTACAATGTCAGAATTCAGTGTTATGGTGGAAAGGCAAATGATATTTACCTTGTTTTAATGACACTCTAAGGATAAGATCAGCTAAGTACACGGAGGAGTCATTGTGCAATGTCAACGTGAGCAGTGTTATGGCCTGTGGGGCTGTAACGGCTTTGCAGATTCACAGTATGCAATGTCTTAGTGTTAAATTGTCTGTGTCATGATGAAGTGCAGTAGCCACATTTTCAGGGCATACAAGCAAAATGGCAGTTAGGGGTGTATAGTATTGCATGCATTGTAATAGTTGGCTATGTTACAGTGTAAAGTAAGGCTGGACATGGGCAGTGTGTGGCATGTGGGCTAGAGGTGTTATGTGTTGTCATGAAAATGTGTGGAGCACATTATCACCCAGGAGGGTATCCTCGCACTGAGCATCTACAAATCTAGATACGCCTAGGGCCTAGTCGAAAATCCAGGTCTTTAGCTTCTAGCAGATTTCAAGAAGTGAGGAAGGGTCTCTAATTTGTAGCAGCAGGTCGCTCCTCTCTTTAAAGGCAATGTAGAAGAAGGGTTGACCACTGGATCTGGTTTTCCGTATGTGTGGGATTTGTGCAAGCAGGACTCTGGACAAGTGAGGTGTCTGGAAGGTTTCTGAAGTCCCACCCTCCTAAGACCTGAGCAACAAACTCAGCACCTTCTTTCACTTCAAGATTAAGAAGATCTACGACAACTTCGGCAACCAAGACTTCCGCACTGCTCCAGCTCTCACCCCAGCGTCGCCACCCAACAGACCCTGCGCACGACAGAAGACACCCTAAAGACCATGAAGAGCATCCACTCCGGAGCACCCTCAGACCCTTGCCCACCCCACATCTTCCACAGAGCCGCCGTGGGCATCGCACCCGAACTACGCCGGTTGGTCAACTGTTCACTTAAAACCGCCACTTTCCCTGACGACTGGAAACACGCCGAAGTCAACCTTTTGAAGAAATCCTCCGCAGACCGGACAGATCTCAAGAAATTCAGGCCCATTTCCCTGCTTCCATCCGCAGCCAAATTCATCGAAAAGGCTGTCAACACCCAGCCAGCAAACTTCACCAAAGTCAACACCTTCCTGGACATCCACCAATCAGGGTTCCACAGCAAGCACAGCACTGAGACCGCCCTACTCGCCGCCACCGACAAAATCCGCTCCCTCCTTGACCAGGGCCAAACGGCAGCCCTCATCCCCCAGGACCTCTCAGCTGCCTTCGACACCGTCTCCTACTGCACACTTGCCACCAGACTCCACGACACTGGCATCCGCGAAAGGCTCTTGACTGGATATGCTCATTTCTCACAGGCAGAACTCAGCGAGTCAGATTCCCGTCCTACCTCTCGGAACCAACAGAAACCAGATGTGAAGTGTCCCAGGGATCCTCCCTGAGCCCCACCCTCTTCAACATCTACATAGCCCCCCTCAGAGGCATCGTCAGAAACCACGGGCTCAAAATCGTCTCCTACGCCAACGACACCCAGCTCATCCTCTCCCTCACCAAAGAACCCAACATCACCAGGCACAACTTCCAAGAAGGGATGAAAGCCGCCACCACCTGGATGAAGAAGAGCTGCCTGAAACTCAACTCTGAGAAAACAGAAGTCCTCCTACTTGGATCGAACCCTTCTATGTGGGACGACACCTGGTGATCCCCGCCTCGGAACCCCCTCCCGACAGACCACGCACAAAACCTTGGCATCATACTTGACTCATCGCTCACGATGAACCGCCAGATCAACGCCTTATTCTCGGCCTGCTTCAACACCCTCCAGATACTCCAAAAACATTTCAGATGGATCCCGTCCGAATTCAGAAAAACAGTCATGCACGCCCTCATAAGTAGCAGACTGGACTACGGCAAAGCTCTCTACGCCACAATCAACACGAAGAACAAGTTACTTACCTTTGGTAACAATATATCTGTAAGAAACGTAGGTTAGTTATAGATTCCTTACCTTAGAATTACCCCCAGGCATCAAACTGGATCCGGAACGTTTTTCGTCAGCAGTACCTCTGCACATCGGAAGGTGGCGTCAGTCGGCTGTCAGTTCTGTACACGACTTTCCAGGCCAGAAACGCAGAGCCATGCAAGACACTGACCACTGGTGCACAAAACTAGGGCCCTGAAAGGATGTCCTTAACCCTGGAAATCAGTTCACAGAACAGGGAGGATGGGTGGGGCGGCAAGGAATCTATAACTAACCTTTGTTTCTTACAGATATATCATTACCGAAGGTAAGTAACTTGTTCATCTGAAAGAAACAGTTAGTTACAAGAATGACTTTGGCCCAGTCGCGCTTGATCTTCTTTAGCAAAGTGGTATACGCAGAAAGGTGTACAGAAGACCGCAACTTCACTCGCAAGGAAAAGCATCGACTAGCATGTGCTGCCTTGGAAATTCCAACGCGCAGAATTGCTAATATTGCGCGTTCTCTTCGGTGGCAAAGAGATCTAACCAAGGTTCTCCCCATTGCTGAAAGAGACCTTGCACCACCTCCGAGGGAAGACGCCATTTGTGATCCATCATGCACCTCCGAGGGAAGACGCCATTTGTGATCCATCATGCACCTCTGGCTAAGTTTGTCTGCCCTGGCGTTCAGAGAACCTGCCAGGTGTTGAGCCACCTGGAAAATGCCCTGATGTTACAGCCATGTCCAGAGGCGGAGGGCCTCCTGAAATAGGGTCCACGACCCCACCCCGCCTTGTTTGTTGCAGTACCACATGGTGGTGGTGTTATTTGTGAACACCTGCACTATTTTTCCGTGAACAGAGGGAAGGAAGGCTTTGAGTGCAAGACGGATCGCCTGAAGCTCCAGAAGGTTTATGTGGAGCCCGGACTCTGCCGGAGACTAGAGGCCTTCGTCTCCGCATCTCCCATGTGGCCTCCCTATCCCAGAAGGGATGCATCTGTTACCACTGTGTGTTCTGGTTGGGGAAGGGAGAGGGATCTCGCGTTGACCCAATCCTGGTTCGTGAACCACCACTGCAATTGCCGTGCAGTGCCCTCCGAGATCTGGACGCAATCGGACAGATTCCCCTGATGCTGCGCCCACTGGAACTTCAGGTCCCACGGCAGAGCCCGCATATGCCACCTGGCATGATCAACCAGCAGGATGCAGGAGGCCATGAGGTCCAGCAGCCTCAGGGTCATCCTGACCGAAACCCAGGATAGAGGCTGAAAGATTGGAATCATAGCCCGAATATCCCACACTCGCTGCTCTGGAGGATAAACCCGAAATTGTGTTGTGTCCAGAACCGCTCTTATGAAGAGGAGCTTCTGTGAAGGGGTCAGGTGTGACTTCGGCATATTGATGGAGAACCCCTGCGAATCCAGGAGGTCAGCCGTTGTCTGGATGTGAGAGATGACAGCCTGGGGCGAGCCCGCCTTCAACAGCCAGTCGTCGAGATAGGGGAAGAGTGGAACCCCTGATCTGCACAGATGAGCTGCGACCACCGCCATCACTTTTGTGAGCACCCGAGAGGCGCTGGAAAGGCCAAAGGGGAGCACGGTAAACTGAAAGTGCTTGTGGCCTACCATAAACCGCAGGTAGCGCCGGTGGGGTGACAGGACAGGGATGTGAAAATAAGCGACCTGCAAGTCCAACGTTACCATCCAGTCTCCAGGGTCGAGGGCAGACAAGATCTGAGCAAGCGTCAATATCTTGAACTTCTCCTTCCGGAAGAAGTGGTTGACGTTCCTGAGATCCAAGATAGGACGCAGGTCCTTGTCCTTCTTGGGTACCAGAAAGTAGTGGGAATAGCAACCACGATCTACTTCTGGGGCAGGGACACGCTCGATGGCTCCCTTGGCCAGGTGAGCCAAGAATTCCTGTTGGAGAAGGCCCAGATAATCCTCCGACATACTATGGTACTGAGGTGGCAGGGCTGGAGGGGTAGCCTTGAAGGGGAGGGAGTAGCCCCTTCGGACTATCTGCAAAACCCACCTGTCCGACGTGATAGTGCGCCGGTGGGGGAGGTGATGGCGGACCCTGCCGCCCACTGGCGATTGATGGGCCTGAAATGTCGGATTAGGAAGGTTTGAAGGCTGAAGCAGAGGGGGGGGTTGGTGGACTGGCCCACCAGCTAGCCCCCAGTACTACGGCTGTGGTTCCCATGTCCCCAGCCGCTCAAGGTTGGGGAACTTTTGTCGGCCAGTGGCTCTGGGCGGGACTAGTGGGGCACCCCTTCGTAGCCACGAAAGGGGCGAAAAGTCGACTGCGCAGGGCAGCTGTAGAGGCCCAAGTACTTGGCCGTAGCCCGTGATTCCTTGAAACGCTCAAGAGCGTTGTCTGCTTTGTCGCCAAAAAGGCGACGGCCATCAAAGGGCATGTCCATAAGGGTGTTCTGGACATCCTCAGAAAAGCCAGTTGTTCTCATCCAGGCATAGAGGTGAAGGGCTACCGACGTGGAAGTCGTCCTGACTAGAGAGTCGGCGGTATCCAGCCCACAACTGATGGTCAACTTTGCTGCGTCCTGGCGGCAACAGCCTGGGAGAATACGGTCCGGGCCTCTTCCGGACACTGAGGCAGCACTTGGGCAACTGTGTCCCACACAAAGTGGGAATAACGGCCCAATAGACATGCTTTACTGACCGCAGTCCCAAGCTGGCTGAAGGAAGAATCTTCTTTCCAAGATGAGCCAGCTTCTTGGATTCCCTGTCTGGTGGAGTGTTAGGTAATGCGCTCTTGGAAGTAGAGGCTAGGACCACCAAGCTCTCAGGGGTGGGGTGTTGGGAGAGGAAAGTGGGGTCGCCCAGGGCCGGGTGGTGGCATTGGGCAATCATCCTATGCACAGGAGCCCCTGTGTTGGGCTTCATTGAACGGCAGCAGGGGCTCTGAAGGGCTCGCTTGCGGTTGAAGCACCTCTTTCAGGAGGTTAGCCCTAACCACCACTGTAGGGAGCTCGAGGTGGAGAGCCACGGCCGCCCTACGCAACAACACTGCATAGGAACCTCCTTCCTCTGTAGCCACGGTAGGACAACATGCCAAGGTCAGGGGAGGTATCAAGACTACTGGCATCCCCCAGGT
This sequence comes from Lissotriton helveticus, assembly GCF_964261635.1. Taxonomy (NCBI): domain Eukaryota; kingdom Metazoa; phylum Chordata; class Amphibia; order Caudata; family Salamandridae; genus Lissotriton; species Lissotriton helveticus. The sequence continues at coordinate 422,228,158 of NC_136069.1, read as the reverse complement.
CGTCTCTCCAGTCCGGGTCATAATCCAACTGGTCAGTAAGAGGGTCACCTGACCCCTCCCAGTCCTCCTCCTCGTCCTCTGGGTGCCAATCTGGTCTGAAAGGGACTCAGGAGTGAACAGATCAGAAAAACCCTACTCAACGCCGGATCCTGTGTCGGGCGATGTCGGTCCGGCTACGTGTCCACATCAGGATGGAGGCCGGGGTCGACGCCGGCCGGGGGCACGACCGGCGTCGATTGCGGGTGCGGTGCAGAAGGAAGCGGCGCTGGTGGAGGTGTAATGAGGTCAACCGACACCGATCCGTACCTGGATCCATGGGGGCCCTGCGGTGCCGGGGTCCAGCGGAGAAGGCCTAGGAACCCCAACCGAGTCCGCCGGGCCAAAAGGCGTGCCAGCGGGGTTGGGCTGCCCAAAGATGGCATGCATCGCTTCGTAAAACTGACAAAGCTGGGCAGGGGTCTCTCCGGATCCCGGGAAGGGAGGGAAACTCAGAGTCGGCCCTTCAGGTTCTGCACGCGGAGCTGCGGGTGGGGCTCCGCCCGCATCCCTCGTCGCGTCAGCCAACTAATGGGGATAAGTCGAAGAGCAACAATGCTTCTTCGACTTCTTCTTGTGCTTCGACTTACCTGACCCGGTGCGAAGACTTGGATGAGAAGTGGTGATGGCTCTGCAACCGGTCCCTTGACCTCCCTCATGACCAGGAGCTCGCTGAAGAAGATTTCATGACCGCTCCTGCAAAGACTTAGGAGCCATGGTCCAGCAGTCGAGCACGACTTGGGGTCGTGGTTGCGCTCCAGGCAAAAGAGGTACACACGGTGCGGATCCATCACCTACATCAGTCAGGTACAGGAACCTCAAGCCTTGAAGCTGGGCATCCCTACGTGCACCAGGAGTCAGTAGGACTCAAAAAAACATCGACAAAAGTCGCTCAAAAAGTTCTGTCAAAAAATGACTGGAGGTACCGCTCTCTCTTGATCTGCTCTGGCTAGCGCGGAAAAAGAAAGAACTGACATCAGCGCACGAGGGTGACATCTAAGTAGCGACGTCATCCCGGCGACCATCACGCCAATGACGATCGCAGAGCCGACCGATGCCACCTTCCGACGCGCAGAGGTACGGCTGACAAAAAACTTTCCGGATCGCGTCTGACGCCTGGGGTTAATTCTAAGGTAATAAATCTATAACTAACTGTTTCTTTCCGATACTACTTTGCAGACTCTAGACAGTCCAGAACACCGCAGCCAGACTGATCCTAGATATCCATGTCACAACCACATTACCCAACACCTCCGCGATATCCACTGGCTCCCCATCGAAAGAAGATAACCTTCAAGCTCCTCACTCACGCATACAAAGCCCTCCACAACATGGGACCAGCATACCTAAACAACTGCCTCTCCTTCCACACACCCAAGAGACACCTCCGAGCAGGTGATGTCTCTCTGGCCGCCTTCCCACGCATCTACAAGACCAGAACGGGAGGAAAGTCCTTCTTCTACCTCGCAGCCAAGGCCTGGAATGACCTCCCCCTCCGGCAAGTTCCTACACTGCTCCAGTTCAGGAAGGACCTCAGGACCTGGCTCTTCGGATAACCCCAGCACTCAATGGAGACCCTCCCCCCAAACACCTTTAGACCTTCACGGGAGAGTAGCTGCACTTTACCCACCCTGATTTTGTTTTTAAAATATTTTTAAAGGCTTTAAACAGCAAATCACATACATTGGTATTCATATATTGCAGCCTTGTTACAGCAGGTACACAAATACAGGACATGATATAAGTATTCAGTCATTCGTTTCAAGAGAATACGCACTGTGTCTTGACATTTCCATTTTCTTAGTCGGGGAAACACACAATTCTCTTCGGAATGCATTCCATCTGCTCCATTTTTTTATCCCACTTCTTGGTATACCCTCTAGATTTGAACACCTCTTTTTCTGCAATCATACACTTATCTTAGTCACGTACCCAGGTTCCTATCGATGGCCCCTCTGTGAATCCCCACTTCATTGCTATTGCCCGCTTAACCAAGGTATACCCCAGTGTGAACAGTTGCTGTTCACTTCCATTAGGTCAGTGGCCTCCCATATGTTAAGTAGCCCCAGCGGCTGTGTAAGGGTTATCTTTTTCCCTAGTGCATCCTGCATATGTTTGGTCGCTCATTCCCACATGGGTCTTACTAGAGGACAGTCCCATATGGTATGGTAAAAGGTTGCCTCTTGGTGACAGCCACGTAGACATAGTTATCCTGCCTGGCACCCATCTTCGCTAGAGTCACCCCAGTAAGATATGTCCTGTGTAGGATTTTTAACTGGATCAGATGGAGGCGCAAAGTGATAGCTGCCTGTCCTGGGGACATGAGCCCTGTTTGCCAATCATCATCTTCAATATGTCCTACGTACTCCTGTCACCTATTTCAGAGAGTTTGGAACGGTTCCGGCAGGTTAATGCATAGTTTGCGGTATGTTAAAAATAAAGCTTTGTTTAAAATCGGTTCAGAAAGCAATCTGTTTTCTAAAGGGCATGATTCGGGTATGTTTCTTAAGTCCAGGAGTGCTGTTGTAAGTGCATAATGGACCTGCAGATAACGAAAAACCTCCCCTGGGACTAGTTCATACTTCTCCTGTAACTTCTCAAACGTTCAGGAATTTGCCCTTTTTTACTAGATGACCTTTAGTGGATATTCCAATTGTGTCCCATTTATCAAATCCTGGTTGATGACATAATAGTCCTAGCCTTTGAGTAGACCACAACGGCGTAGTTTGGGTCAGCACTTCTGTTCAGCGGAGATGTCTAGTCGCCAATCGCCATATCTCCCCGTGTGAGCCGTCGGGCACAGGTATCACCCTTTCTTGGATTTCGTATATAAAGCTCCCAGGCAACCCTCCCTACCCATCTGGTATCTATCTAGCATGTTTGCAAGGTCTATCAGGAACGATATATCCAGTTATTGACTACCACCAGCTGCGAGTCCAATAATAAAGTTGTATATCGGGGGGGGGGGGAACAATCTCTCCAACGTACCACCCCTTAGTTAGTTTATTTAGCGCTATACGAGGCGCTCCACCATTCCACAGTAACGTCCTGATTTCACTCTCCACACTCCTGAAGTAGAAATCGGAACCCTGCAGGGGCAGTTTTGAAGGATGTATAAGAAACGTGGGAGAGCCAACATCTTAAATAGGGCAGCCCTACCAAACAAAGAAAGGTGCAGGGATCTCCAATGTTTAACATCACTGCACAGCCTGTCCAAGCGAACAGCTAGGTTTTTGTCATGGGAGAGCTGGGGGTCTGGGGTTATAAAAACCCCAAAGTAGCAGAATCTGTCACGGGCTATCTCCACCTCGCAACCCGGGGGGAGTCGAGGAACTGGACGCCGAAGGACCAAAAGTACTGCCTTGACCCAGTTGATGGAATAGCCGGAGCATTTGCCAAAATTCGTAAAAATATTTAAAATTCTATGCACTGATTTAATGGGGGAAGCTAGATATAACAGGATATCGTCCGCATATAACGATATCCTGTCTTCATGGCTGTACGTCCATTTCAGCCCTCAAAGCAATATGTCACCTCTTACCCATTGCACCAGTGGTTCCATCATTAAGGAGAAAATCAGGGGAGAGAGGGTCAACCCTGTCTGGTGCCCCTTCCTAATGTAAAAGTTCTGGACGTGCTGTTGTTGACCCTTACTTGGCTCCTCAGTTTGGTATAAAGCAGCCTTATTCAGCCCAAAAATTTGGGGCCGAACCCCAGGTGTCTTAGCACTTAAAAGAGATATGGCAATTCCATAGAATCAAATGTCATTGCGGCATCCAGGTACAACACTACTGCATCTTCTGCTATATAATTCTGTTGCCCCAAAACATTAAGAAGGCGGCGGATATTCAGCGGCGTGTTCCTTCCTGGCACAAGCCCGATTGGTAGGGCTGAACCAAAGATGGGAGTATAGAAATCAAGCGAGAGGCCAGGAGTTTTGCGAGGATTTTTCCTTCTACGTTTATTAACGAGTTCAGCCTTTAAGAACAGCAACTCTCGGCGGGTTTCCTTGGTTTCCGAATGACAACAGTAGAAGGCAGGCGTTGGTTTCCCAGCAGGATTCCTTTTTCAAAGCTTTCATTGCACATATCTTTTAAGTGGGGTGCAACGTGTAAGGCCACCGTTTTCAAAAATTCAATAGGGACCCCGTTAAGTCCCATTTCCTTCCCTGACTGAACACTACCAATTGCCTGTTGGATTTCATCATCTTTAAGTTTCCCTTCCATTGCATCCCTATCTGCTGCTAACAGGTTGGGCAAATGCATATCTGGCAGCAGCTGGCGGGAGTCCTCCGCCGTGTATGTAGTCGAGGAGGCATAAACCTTCTCTAGGTGGTCTGCAATAGCTTCTGTAATTTCTTGTGGGTCTGAAGTCTGCATTGTGTACTCTAGGGTCAGTCTAGGTACCCATCGCTCTCCCTACTCCCTTTTCCCCAACCAGGCTAGCATTTTACCCGCCCTGTCCCCCATTTTGTACAGCTTGTGTTGTGTTCGCAGTACTCTGGCCCTCTTCTGCTCCCCAGCCAAGGCTCTATATTCTAATTGCTTGACAATTAATTAGTGAGTGATAACTTTGCTCGGCGACCTAGCATATTCCGTTTCCAGCTGCCTAAGTTCACTCTCTAATTGTAGTACTTGCTGTTGTTGTTTTTTATTATAACTCACTTTGAGCGCTTGTGCCTGCCCCTTAATGCACCGCCTTGAAGGCCTCCCACAATATTAGTGCTGAGTCCACTGAACCAACATACTCTTTGAAATAATTGTCGGTCTGAGTAAGCAAATTTTCACTTATATACGGAATTTGGAGCAACCAGGGATTCAGAACTAAGGTGTTACGCTCTCGCCGAGATATAGTATGTAAGCTCGACCCATACTGGGGAATGGTCTGAGATGCCTCGCGGTAAGCCATGCGGATTACGACATTGTGGCCACGCGGATTACGAAAATGTCCTAATCTATTGGGGACATGCTCTTGTATGCATTAGAATAGTAAGATAATAGGTCATGTCTGGTTGTAGAGAGCGCCATATGTCTGTTAATCCCATGGCCTTCGTGAACTCTTCCATTTGTGTACAGGGGCGTGTTCGGGGATGCTGTGAGTGTCTATCTTTTTGGTCATCCATGGTCATATTGAAGTCCCCCCAAAATATGGTCTATAAGCGCCTCCTTACCTAACGCCCGTGGAAGGTACACCAAAACTACATTAAGCACTTTCCCTTCCCAGTTTGCCTCTAAAACTGCATACCTCCCGGGGGGGTCTGCCAAGGTATGTGTTAGGGGGAGTGCAAGGCTTTTCCTAACTAGGATACCCGTGCCCCTAGATCCCGAGGTGTACCCCGCGTGAACAAGTAGTTTATATCCCCTTTGCGTGAGTGCCTTACACTTATTTCCCATTAGTTGCATCTCGTGCATCAAAACTAGATCGGGGGTGTGCCTCTTGGGATATTGTAGTACAATGCCTCATTTGATTTTATCCCCCATCCCGTTTACGTTCCAGGTCATAACGGAGAGTGACATTTCTACCATAGTCCCGGCCATGGTTCTTGTAAGCAGAAAACATAGGATCTGTGGGGCATATCATGAGTGGCAACAACTTCATCGTTCAACATTGCGTACAAATTTACAGACATTAATGTACGATTGGGCATATACTTCTTAAAAACCAACATGCATGAGTACAGTTCCTGTGTTTGTAGTAAGAAGTAAGAATACGTATGGCTGAATATAACTTTCCATCCTTCGTGATTCGAGAACACACAAAAAACATTACACCCTCACCCTGATACCCCTACTCACCCCTCCCTGCAACCCTGCCAGTGGATTTCAAAATACCCACTCCCCAACAAGGCAGAGTACCTGTAGCCCTTTCCCTTATATAAAATGGTGCCTGGTTTACAGCCCCACCCCACCCCCCGCCTACACCCAAAAGTTGCATTATATAAACAGAATCTTTGGGGCGTATCCCGCCCCTTATCCAGTTGTAACTGCTGGTACATAGTTTCTCAATGTCCCCTGCACTGGGTAAACATGTCAAGGTCCCAAATATAGAATTACGCTTTGGAGGAGTACCCCACTATTATCCCCTTCTGCCTCTGTCCCACATGAAGGTCACTTATCTGTGGCAAGTCTGTTCATATCGAGACCAGGAGCGTTGCTATTTCAGCTGCGTGATATCGAGTCGGACTCTTTCCCGGCAAGCTCGCCGTGTTGTCCGGCTCCGTGTTCCAGTCCGTTGTTCCGGGGTCGTTTGATTCTTTCTTTGTGCGATTTCTCCACTCGACGCCAGCCCTCTAGCCTCTCCCACGTATCTTCAGGGGAGGAGAAGAACCATGCCTTGCCGTCGGCTTCTACTAGAGTTTTTCTGGGAAAAGCATGGCATATTTCACCTCCTTTTCTCGCAGCGCCCGCTTGACCGCTGGTTTTGGACTTTCGTAGTAAAGTCTGGGAAAATTGCGACCACTTTATTTTCAAATTTGAGCGGTGGATTGGCCAGTGCAGTCTGCAGGATAAAGTCCTGATCTCTGAAATTAAATACTCAAGCTATTATCGGCCGTGGGGGTGCCCCTGGTTTAGGCCTCCCTCCCGGGACTCGGTGGGCGCGTTCAATAGAGAAGTAGTTTGAGAGTCTCTTTGGTTGCAGCTGCTTCAGAATTAAGTCCTCAACAAAAAGATCCATCGCAGGGCCTTTGGCATACTCCGGGACCCCTAGAATACGTATATTTTTCCTGCACGACCTTCCTTCATACTCATCAAGCTGCCCTTCCGTTCTGGTTTGCTGTGCTTGCAGTTGACTCACTTGTTGTTTGAATAGGGCAGTGTCTTTATTCAGTTCTGTTGTGGCGTCTTCTACTTCCTTCACTCTCGTGTTCATCTTTTTATGAGGTCCGCTCTGATGAGGGAGATCTCAATGTTTACTGTGTCAAGGCGTGATTCCAAGGATGTCCGCACTCCTGTAATTGCTGCCATAAAGTCTTGGAGCGTCAGGTCTTGCTGCGTCTGAGGGTTTTTCCCTTTGTCTGGGTTCTCCAGATGTGTAGCGTTCTGTTTGTCTCCGGCCTTAGCCCAGGCAAATTTGTCCAGTTTGTTTTGCATCACTGTCTTGGACCCCTTCCCGCTGGCCATTATCGGTTGTCAAGATCATGGTGAGTCCCTGGCGTTCGGGGATCAGCTCCAGTTTGCCGCTGCCTGCCCAGAGGGGGTATTACACTCCGGTGGCCTATCGGGTTTCTTGGTCAGCTGACCCCCTAGTAGCAGAGGAGAAAGTTAGAGTAATGTGCAACTCAGGTTGATAAATCTGTCTCCGGATGAGTTCTCTGAGCTCAAAATGGCAGCTCAAACCACCTCCCCCCACTCTCCTCCACTCACCTTAGGGGAGAGGAGCAGATTCTGGCAGCATTGGATTTGCAGCATTGCTACCGTCTCCGCCACGCGATCTCAAAATGATCTTCGCTGTTTGCCGGGGGAACTGTCCCCTTATCGCTTTGCTGATATGGCCAAGACCGAGAAACTCAAAGCTGCTCCGAGGACCAGATATGTAGGGGTGCCGCCTTGCCCATAACTCTTACTACGGCTTTTGATTTTTCCCTGCGCAGGCCCGGGACTGACTGTGACAGACCTCAGCCTTCCGTCGCGCAGATATAGTACGTCGCTGTCGATGCGTCTGGCTGGCTAACTCATTCCATAGGGCAGTTCCTGCAATGCGTGCACTCTCCTCCGGTCAATCTCAAGGCCTATTGCTGTGTATAATGCGTGCCCGCTGTGCCTTTCCCCTTCTGGGCAGTATGTCAGCTGCTGGCAGCCCCCTGGTTCTTCAAGGAACTTTCCTGGCACGGTGGGGTCGCCTACAATTCTCCCCACAGTGTCTACTTGCCACTGTCTCGCCGCACCCGGGCTGTCAGCGATAATGTCTGCTAGGCCCTGCAAGCCGGGGCCTCCGTTAGCCAACAGCCGGCCCACCTCCTGCGTCTCTGATGGCCAGAGCCTGCCTCTCCCTCTCCGGAGCATCAGGATTTTGCTGCTCGGTGCGCACGCTTGCACGCCCGCGGCGTCTTGGCTTCCCCATTTCCCTCAGCAGGCTCTTGTAGGAGTTTATGCGTTGCAGCACACTGCCGGTCCCCCGTCCTTAATTCGTTGCATGAGGGATCGCCGCCATGTTTCCTCGGGCTCCTGTCATATCAGTGTTTCTCCTCTGCCTGTTTGTTCTCCCAGCCAGGAATTGCTCACAAAGCTTTGCTTCTGGAATCGGGGGTCGGGGACACCGTATTTCGTGGGTGATTCACAGATATAACATCAGGATTTTTGCAGGATAATCGGCGAGGGCTCCAGAGCCACGTTAGTGTGCGGCCATTCTCGTTGGCTGCTAGCCACGCCCCTCTACCAACCTTTATTGATTGATTGATTGAGTGATTGAATGATTGATTGAAACGAAATGCAATTTTTGAGGTATGCTGGCCCAGTGTTATGTTGTCCCCCGAAAGTGTGGGTGACAAGTTTGAATTGTGCTATTTCATGAATGGGGAGCCAGTGGAGTTCCTTCAGGTGTGGTGTGATGTGGGTGCGGCGTGGGAGGTTGAGAGTGATTCTGGCTGCAGAGTTCTGAATGAACTACAGCCTTCTGGTGAGTTTTTTGTTGATCACTGCAACTACGACTATCTTTAATCCACGGCGTTTCTTTAAAGATGGACAAAAAAGAATAAAAAATATTTTGAAGTATAATATCTGTTGTCGAATGCAGTGATTATATGTCGCTCATTAATCTTGCCTGATGTGTTCCAAGTACAAACCTCTGGACGATTTTCATGCCGGATTACCAGTAATATGGTTATGTTGATTACTTTTTTGTGTGTGTTGGACCATTAGACCATTAGGTGGATACTATTTTTAATATGTTAGTGTTTATGTAACCTAGGATCATGAATTATATTTATATGAACAGTTGAAAGGATGACACAACGCAGTAAGTAGGAGTTGTGTTTATTAGGTCTAACAACCGCCAGCTCCCGGCAGCAACTCCCAGCCAAGAACCCCACGTGGATGTTCAAAGATTGCTGAGCATGAGGGGTTGTTATGTAATTATGCTCCTGTGGTCGGCAGACATTCTTGAGTGCCAGACCCGGCACTTTCCACTGACTTGTAAAAAATGTGCTGCAGCCCCCATTCCACCCATTAACCAGAAGCAGTTGCACTAAATGACTTGCATTGCTTGTGTTTACCCTTCTTTCTTTCCGAAGTTGCACTCTGTGGGCCATGCCCATGTTGCAGCCCATCAGGTCTCAAGATGGCTGCCTTCCTGGCAAAACACTGTGTACAGCTGTTGTGGTCTAATCGTGTCACGTCTTTTAATGTGGTAAACCATGTGTGTCCTCAAAGTCAGTTCTTCATTGTTGATCTGACTAATAGTCTCTGTATTACCTGTTGATTAGTACCTGTATGACACATGATCTATCATTACATGCTGACCCCAGCCTAGTTGCAAACAGCCATAACAATGTGCAAAAGCATGTTTATGCCATTCAAGTTTTAGGCTTTGTGTTTTTTCAGGAGTGCCTTTAGGTAAGTTTCTCCACATCTCATTCTTTTGATAGTGGAGCCAGCGAGCTCAATGCAGCCATTGTGTGCATTTGCCCTCAGAAGGATTCGTCAGGTTACTGTGAAAGGTTCTCAGCCTGGCACCTTTTTGTTAACAGTATGATGTCATCGAACTACTGTTAGACTTTGCCAAGAAATATTATTTCATGTCCTGGGAAATAGCTGCAGCGAAGATATGAACCACTCAACTGAAAAACTGTCTTACCCACCTGAGCACAGTGACAAGACTTAAAAGTAGGTTGTGCAGAGGAGACTTGCCTACAACAATCCTACATTTAGCTCTCGTTTCGCAGCCCGTCATCTTTGTGACTTCAGACTGTTTTTCGCTCTCCTTCAGCTGTTGTGGGGCCACCATGAGGGTTTGAATTGAACCCTAGACATTCATTGTGGCAGGTAGACGATGTGGTGTTGGAAGACTATGTGAATATTCTATTTTCTTGTTTAGAGAGTATAAACGAGATGCCATCCTAGGCAGCTGGGATTTTACATATTTTTCTCCTTTGAAAAAGTGCTGCCCTGTGTTGTCGAAGAGTGCTGCATGTAAATCCTGATGGTTTTTCATAGGGTGCACTTGGTGGTTGCAGGGTGCCTCAGTGGACAGTCTGTGGTATACACATTAATTACATTATCTGTTTGACCTCCCTGCTGTGTCAATGACTGCAATACATGGCGACTAAGAGCAGACATTTTGAGAACATGTGTATGTTTTTAGATGTTTATCTAGATTCACTGAAAAAGAACCTGCGAGAAGTAGTTGACTCTAGGAGCCGGCCTGACTGCTGCTGTTTATACTTTTGCCATTCTGGTTCTTCCACTCTAGTATAAATTGATTACTTTTTCAAACCAGGTCTGACTCTTTGCACAGGAAGGGAAGGCGTTTGACCTCTTTCAAACAGCTAGTGTTTGTACATACTTATAAGGAATCCCGGTCAGGAATATAGAGATGGCAATAGCACATCTTAGTTGTTGCAAAAGAGCTCTGTTGTTGCTTCTTCATTGAGGAAGGGATCCTGGTCCCCTCTCTTACGTACCTTGTAGCACTATACCAGTCAAGAAAAAGAAATCCTTAGTAAGCAGTAATTACCGGGCCTCTGCCGTGGTGGTTGAGGCCTTTTACTCCTGATTTCCTGGGGCCTGGCTTACTATGGGCTCTGAACAACTGGGCCAAGTACCCCTTGGGCACTTGACTTCCAGTGTCGAGCAGTCCAAGGTGTCTCGGGGAGGAGGTAGGCCAGGAACCCCGATAAATGAATGTCCAGTCAAATACTTGAGTTTAGGAAAAAAGGAGTATTTATCTACTAACACAATGTCCAATACAACACACGGCAAACAATATACACAGCCTTCATGAGGCAAGACCACTAGTGTTACCTGGGACAGCCTCCCGTCCCCATTTATGGCTGATGGTTACAATAAATTCATGTGCGGTGGCATCCACGCTAGGCCCAAATGTAGTGGTTCCCAAACTTTTTTGATCCGCGGTTCCCTTGACCTACTGGCTGCTGGCTTCGGCACCCCACTATGTTACTTTTGGGGGGTGGGGAGGGGAAGGGTGAGCCCAACGTCTGGAGTACTTCCATTTTTCTACCTGAAAATAATTGGGATGAAGCTGAAGGTATTATAATCATATACGCAAAGTGTTTCGTATTACTAAGGAGGCGCCTCTAATAAGATATTCCTTGTTACACTTCTTTACCCATGCCTTTTTTTGGAGAACTTTCAAAAAAATGTATCCCACTTACAGTATAAGATAGCACCCCTATGCATGTAGACCCCATTGCCAAAGTGTTTCTGTACTTGAAGAATATTTGCATTTATTTATTTTATTTGCGGTTTTTGTAGAGCGCAGCACTCATCCCAGGGGATATCACGGCGCTTATACCAAGCAGAAACTACTGATGACTGATACTGAAGGGAGTTTAGAAATTGGGGAAGAGGTGGTTTTTCAGCTTTTTTCGGAACAGGAGATAATTTGTGGTATGTCTTAAGTCGACGGGAAGCTCATTCCACCTCTTTGCTGCCAAGTAAGAAAAGGAACGGCCACCTGTTCTAACTTTATAAATACGTTTAGTCCTAACCAATGCCGATTGAAGTGATCGTAGGTTCCTAGTGGGGACATAAAATTCGATCTTCCCTTGAAGAATAGTGGGACCAGTCTTATGCGGAGCCCTATGGGCATGGCTGAGCAATTTAAAGGCAGCCCTCTGGCGCATCGGAAGCCAATGAAGTTTCTTCAAACATTCCGATGCCGAGTCTAGCTTGCCTTTGCTGCAAATAAGTTTGGCCGCCGAATTCTGCAGTACCTGTAGGCGAGAGAACAGATGTTCATTCATCCCTACAAACAGCGCATTGCCATAGTCTAAACGACTAACCAATAGGGCCTGTGTGACCGAACGTCTGAAGTCCAGAGGTATCCAGGGAAATAACCTAGTGGGAAGTTTTAGGATGGCGAAACCCTTGCCACAGAGGGATCGCACTTCCATTACTACCCATGTCATACATACAAACACACCTGTCTCAGCAGGGTGACATACGATTTTTAAACCAAATACAGCTTTCTTTTTGCTGTCTCCTCCATAAAAATGCTCCATTTCAATGCAAGTCAAATAAATTCCTCAGATTTTTTTTTAAATGTCCCTTTTTCTTGCTTCTGAATATTGACATTATGCTGTATATGGGGTTTTACTTCCCTGTGCTCATAGGAAGAGCAGACCCATCTGGAAATGTGTGTGCACTGGAGGAAATGTGCACTGGAAGTACCTATGGTTCAAGTACACATCAATACTTAATAGCACAGTGTGTTTGAGAGACAGGACATCTTTACTTTCCTAATAACTTGCATTGGTGTAAAATGTATTTGGAAAAAACGTATCTATCAACTAGTCAAACAATATATAAATCAGGTGTCTTCCACTTACTTAGGGAGTGTTGGAACGTGGAGATCCAGTGAAATATGGAGGTCATCTCCCTCGACATACCATCATGTAAGCATTACGTTTCCAGCTTTAGGCATGTCACTTACAAATCATCAACATCATGTGTTTAAGTCCAATTCGTTTAACTGAAGCCAACAAACCCTTCAACATGACATGCTTCAAAGTGCTTGGTGCGCGGCTCCTCTAGCCAGTTTTGAAGCCTCCCCAGGAAGCCACGGCAAACAGATTGGGAACCACTGCCCTAATGCGTTCAAGTCTCAGAAGATCTATTGTGGCTCTTTGGCAAGTTCCCTGAGTGTCCGCACTGGAGCATGTCAGTTCAGAGCAACCTCCCCAGCCCGGCATCCCACTTGTCAGTCTTACCTGCCCTCGCGGAGTGGCAGTTCATAGTTCTTGGGTGCTCCTTGGCCAGCCGGTGGTGTCGAGATGGTGGCGGCTGAAGTCATGGCAGCTGGCGTCCTTGATACTTCTCTGATGCAATAAGTCTCTCCTGGGTCACAGGAGCAGGTCATCGATACTCATGGATGGGGGAGTTAAAGTCTTTGCTCTTACTCTCAACGGGTCGCGGCCTATGGTGTCTTCTCTGCTGCACATGGGGTCCTCATTCCCGTCCCATTCCTCCTGACACACAGCTACGGTTGTTGCAACAAATACAGGGAGACGGCCCTTCCTCTTCAACGTGGCCCCCCACCTGGCATACTCCGGTAAGTACATATGGCGCTAAGCATAGTAAACATATACTTATTGTTGATAGTAGGTGCCATATTTTTACGGGTCGATATTGTTGATCTTGATATAGTGCGTACACCATCAGACAACCAAGCATATATGTAAGGGATTGACTAGAACTAAAGTGTCTGTTCTCCTGTTTTGAATTGAATACATCAAGAAAGGCCCTGATATGAATTTAGAGTTACTGCATATTTTTAGTGAAACATTGCCACTCTAACTAAAGCTAAGTATGGGACTAACACTAGGCGGGAATATAACTATGCACAAATAACACATTTTATAAAAATCCTAGTTTTTTTTCTGTTCGAGCAGCATTCATTGATTCTACTATTGTCCATCAATGGAAAACATTCAAGGGCATTTTAACATTTTCCTGGACAACGCCTTAACTAACTATAGTTATGGGGAGGGGAAACATAGCCAACGCCGTCTCCTCGTCTTGCTTCAACATCCTACGCATGCTACGGAAGATCTTCCGGTGGATCCCCACCGAAACCAGGAAGACGGTCACCCAGGCGCTCGTCACCAGCCGACTGGACTACGGGAATTCCCTCTACGCCGGAACCACAGCCAAACTTCAGAAAAGACTCCAGCGCATTCAGAATGCCTCAGCACGACTCATCCTGGACATCCCCCGACACAGCCACATCTCCGAACACCTGCGAGACCTGCACTGGCTCCCCGTCAGCAAGAGAATCACGTTCCGACTCCTCACCCACGCACACAAATCTCTCCACAACCAAGGCCCCAGATACCTCAACGACCGCCTGACCTCCTACACTCCAACCCGCCAGCTACGATCGACCAACCACGCCCTCGCCACCGTTCCCTGCATCCGAAGAGCCACAACGGGAGGAAGATCCTTCTCCTACCTGGCAGCCAAGATGTGGAACTCCCTCCCCATCCACCTCCGCCTGACCCAAGACCACCCCTCCTTCAGGAACAACTCAAGACCTGGCTGTTCGAGCAGTAGCGGACCCCCCCCCCCCCCAAGGGCCTTGAGACCCTCCGGGTGAGTAGCGCGCTATACAAATGCATTGATTGATTGATAGCTGTGCAGAACTGAAAGTGCTGTATTATCTTCTAGTAGCGACAGAATCGCCTTAAACATTTTTTTCTTCATATGTGTGTGATTTCAAGGAGATAACCCATGGTCCCTATGTCCGTTCATTGAGCTCTATTCATTAAAGAGTTATTTGAGAACTGGGATTGGTAGGCCATTAGTGGTCCTCAAAGCCTAATTTTTTCCCATAAAACTTCAACTCTCTTTTTATGGCTTGACACTTTGAAATAGCTCTTCACTTGGCACACATTACACACCTTCCATTAACCTGTTGCGAAAAAGACCTGAGTCCCAGGGATGGCGGTGGATCACTGTCCAAGCAGTTGATGCTTCAAACACAGTTTGTATCTCCTTGGCTAGGCCTGAAGCAGTTTGCTGCCTTACCCCCCCATCTCCCCGCCCCCAATGCAAAAATAAAATATAAAGAGTGCTGGCATGGAGGCCAACAGGGAGTGGGCAGTGGAGGGGAAAATCAGCAGCGCATGGTGTGTAGGTAAGAGCACACAAGCAAGAAAGCAACACAGAACGTGGAGGGGGCAGGGAGTTTGGCAGGTGGGAGAATCACTTGAGAGTGAGCTTGCAACATGAAGGAGACTGCAACACAGAGCACAGAGGGGCTTGAAAAAAACAAGTAGTTGCCTAAAAGGGAGCAGTGGAATGAGAGAAGACACCCAGTTAGAAAGATGGTGAAAAGACTTTTCCCTAAGGAAGAGACAAACACAAGATGGAGAAGCTGGGAAAAGGAACTCCATTGAATAAGAAACAAGCAAGTGAGAGTCAAGTGACAGTAAAGCCAACCAATGGTATTCAACGGGCGGGCTTTAATCCCCTCTAAATTCTTGGTAGGCCCACATTAGTTATTTTCCAATCAGACAGCTTGTGCTGTCTGGTTGGCTCGTCCTTAAAATCTGCTTCTGCATATATCCAACATGCACACTATTGGATTTTACACTTTATAGGAAGTTCACTGGAGAACGCAGATTAAATTATGAGCATGCCTGTTATTTTGCCTGTTATTTTGCATCGTTCATATAGTTACATGTACACTAATCCATCCATTGCAGATATCTGGGTTTGACATTGTGATTAAAGTATTAAAATCCCTTTGGGTCCACTCAGCATTTCATCCTCCTGATATCGATAAAACTGGTAACTTTGAATTGGTTAACAATTAACTTATTTTACTCAATGCCAAGAAGCCCATATGTGATTGTTTGATTTCCAAATACGTGTTACAAGTTGTGCATGTTTTCCACATTTATGATTACTGGTTGACCCAACAGAGGTTTTTTTTCTTTTTTACAGCACATTAAGGGCATATTCTATATTGCAAAGATAGCGTTGCTCCGTTTTCAGATGCTGCAGCATTCTTTGAAAGGGATCAGTGACATATATCATGTGGATACACACAGATATGTGTACAATGTGCTTCTCAATGGAAGCCCATCACTCCTACATAAATTAAATACATGAAGTCAAATGTAGTAATTACCTAATGTAATGAAGCTTTTTTAAAGTAAAATGAGTACCACAAAAGTGATAGGTGTTTATTCATTCGATCTTCCTGCCCTTTTCCCTCCTGTGTCATATCCCTTATGATGTGAATTGTATTGCATCAGATTTGCATTTGTATAACTCTTACTACCCTGATGAGACGCTGAACCTAGCTGTATCTTTCTCATCAGCAATAGCATGGCTAGCCATAGCTCGGGCATCCTCCCAGATCATAGGCAGCACTTGCGCAACCACTTCTCATATCATATGGAAGTAACGGCCCAATAGACATGCAGTGTTCGCCGACCACAGTGCTAGGCTGGTGAAAAAGAACATTCTCTTACCAAAGGTATCTAGCCTCTTAGATTCCTATTAAGTCTAGTGGTAGGCAATGTGCTGGTATTGATTCCAGATGTAGAGACTTGCACTACCAAGTTCTCCGGACTGGGGTGCTGGGTAAGGACAATAGCGTGCCCAGGAGCAGGGGATGTGGCAGGCAACGTCCTATGCACAGGACCCCTGGGCAGGGCTTGGACCAGGCTAGAGTAAGACGTTTGTAAGGGCTTCATTGAGAGGGAGTAGGGGTTCAGAAGAGGTGACTGCCAGCTGAAGCACCTCCGTCAAGACATTCGTCTTGACCGCCAATATGGGCAACTGAAGGTCGCACTGTGCACCACCATTGCGAAAGAGGCTCCCTCCTCCATAGCCACAGTGGGAGGAGAAAACAGAACAGTGTCAGGTGAGGTGTCTAACCTAATGGGCTCTGCCAGTTCCTCATACCAGTTGTCCTGTTCCTCTAGGGCTGGAAGTGCTATCTGGGAGAGGTGGAGATCAGAGGACCCTTGTGGTCTCTGGCGGAGTCTGAGCTCCATATTAGCCTGTTGTAGGCTCAGGCGATGCGCATGGCATTGAAAGCCTTTCTTCTTATTTCAGTCAGGGGAAGGGTAGTGCAGGTGTTCACGGACACCACCACAGCCATGTGGTACTGAAATAAGCAGGGTGGGATGGGGTCAGGGACCCTCTGCCAAGAGGCCCTGTCACTCTGGACATGGCTAGAACATCAGGGCAATTCCCTGGTGGTTCAACACCTGGTGGGCTCTCTGAACGCCAGAGTGGACAAACTCAGCTGAAGATGCCTAGCGTACCACAAATGGTGTCTCCACCCAGAGGTAGTGCAAGGTCTCTTTCAGAAGTGGGGAGATACTTATTTTTTTTAACACTTTATTTACTATTTTATCAAATACGTTTGGTGCACAGCAGTACAACAGTATACATTGCTTCAATATCAGTAAAAGGAGAAAAGACGTCAACAGAGTGCCAGGTTGTGTGAGTGATGGCACCACAGATGACATTACTTTCAAAAGCTTCATTAAACAGTCGACCCAGCATCACAATTCCATCTTGTTGTCACCATGGTATCCAATAAACCTTTGCATCGCACCATCTTTCAGGTACCGTCCTCTTCCGCCCAACAGCCCCCCAGTATTGTCACCGTACAGCAGGGAGAGTCTTTGTTAGATCTGTGTGCTACCGATGAGAACATGCAATGTTGGCAGTTTTGCTCGCTGGAGTTTCCATGGTGACTCACTCTGAGGCGCTTTACGTCTTGAATGGAACTCCTGCCTCCTGTACGCCTTTCTGCCAATACCACTCCTGCCTAGACTTCTCAAGAAGATCAGGAACGATTGGGCCCAAGTCATTCTTATGGCTCCAGATTGGGTAGGGAGAGGCTGGCATCCCTAGCTGCTGAGCATGACCCTCGATCCTCCAGTCAGGCTTCCTCTTTGAGAGGATCTTCTTTTATAGCAACAGTGGAGAGTTCTGCACTCAAACCTGTGTACTCTCCACCTTCATGCATGGAGATTGAGTGGCAAAAGTTGACCACTTTAAACCTTCCTCCCGAAGTCTGTGATGTTATTCTAGCATCCAGGCATCCTTCCACCAAGTTAGTTTATGCCTGCTATTGGGATTAGTCTTTGTCGTGGCGTGCTTCCCACAACATTGATCACTTTTCTGCACTTTATCCAAGGTTTTTTTGTTTGCTTTATCTTTGGCCCAGCAGGGCTCTGCTCTGGGCACAGTTAAAGGTTATCTTTCTGCCATTTCTGCATTTTTGCATTTGCCGGACCAACCTTCTCTGTTGAAGTCCCCTGTTGTAGCCCGGTTCCTTAAAGGCCTGCAGTATCATAAAGTGTGGTCGCGGCCGCAAACAAAACTTTTCATACAATTATAGTTGCACAAAAACACAACACAAATTAAAATGTGGTTTAAGTCCACTTCCGTGATTTTGTATTGTTCAAGGATATCTGATGCAGTTCAATTCAAAGCATTTACAGATATGAGCCTTACAATTGCTCATTTGAAACAAAAGTGCAATATTTTACAGTGCTCTGGGTGAAGTGGGGAAAAGGGAATGGGGATAGAGTGTTCAAGTGTAGGTGGGGGACAAGGAAAGGTAATGGTGACATATATACATCAACGTAGTTCGTTGTATACGTTTCCATACATGGTAAAAATGTTCCTAATATAATACATAACTCAACAGGACCCAGAGTTGATTTAATGTAGTGTCGCTAGAGTTTGTATTTCGAATGTTGTCGACGTTTCGACCCCTTAGTTCAGGACAGGTAGTGGTCCTTGGGGTGGGGTTTTCATCAGGACTGGGGGAGCACCAGTGGGTAACCACACACCCTTGGAGATATCGATAATTTCTTCACCCAGTCTTACATGAGGTCTCTTTGTTTTCCCTCTCCCCAATTAGGAGCTTACCCAAGCCCAACATTTCTAGTGAATATGGCGGACTTCGTCCCCGTCCTTTCCATAAGTAGGTATTCATACCTCACTTATCCAGTAGTATACACACCCTTGTAATATACACCCTCACACACCGTTTGCTTACCCACATGTTCTTCAAGAAATGAAATCCTGCACTCTTCTCCAGAGAATTCCTTCTAGAGCCTCTCGAGAGCTGGATCCAGCACTAAGAATGATGTCTCAATGGGACTGCCGTCTTCACAGCACTAACAAAACTCACACAAGTCATTGCCATGAGACTGGTTGATACAGAAAGTGTTACTCGCTGTGGTTTTATCATTCCCATGTGGTATTTTGTATACACATCAGTCTCCTACAGGTTGGACTTTTCACAAACTTTGTAAATGAAAATTACGATCAAGACTAGTTTGATGTACTTTAGCAAATGTCATGAAAAGAATAAGATAAGGAAAACTACTTCTTTAATTCTGCAAGGTAATGTCCTTGGAAATGTTGGCTTCTGATCATTAAGAATGTGGGATTATTTTGCCATTCCCTTGCTCCTTATATTTATATAATTGAGCCTAAGCGGTGCTTTCAGTATGTCTTGTTCCTTTTTAGGTTTCGCTGGAGGGCGGAGCTCTTAGCTCCGCCTCCAGAGAAATCTCTTGATATTAGTAAGGACTCTGGAATACGCCCCCCTGTCCCATTGGCTAGCTCCATAAATGGAGGCTAGCCATTGGAACAGAGATCTGTCCGTCAAGGCCGGACCAGATTCGGGGGCGTTCCCGAGATTTTTTCCCAGGGCGGAGTTACGTTTTTTCCCGTTCCCTCCCCTTTCACTGAAAGTCTGTCCATTCCCGCCCCCTCCGTGTGCCTTTCCGCCCCCCCCCCTCGCTGTCCTGTGCACGTTTCCCGCCGTCCGTGTCCTCTCCCGCCCCCTCCCGCCGTCCGTGTCCTCTCCCGCCCCCTCCCGCCCCCTCCCGCCGTCCGTGTCCTCTCCCGCCCCCTCCCGCCGTCCGTGTCCTCTCCCGCCCCCTCCCGCCCCCTCCCGCCGTCCGTGTCCTCTCAGATGGCGCTGGCCAGAAGACTAACTTCAGTAAATGAGGGCTGCAGTCAGTGTCACACCCTCTTCAATACAATCACAGTAAATTGTTGCTGTTTCCTGCCGTCCGTGTCCTCTCCCGCCCCCTCCCGCCCCTTTTGTCGTCATGCCTTTCTGGGCGTTTTTTTATGCCGGGACTTGATACGACCGGTAAGCATTTACTCTTTTCCCCGGCTTGTCTTTATATAGCAGTAACGTCCCTTGATGAGTCTTTGAAGCACTTCAGATAATAAATGTAAAGTGGGGCAGACGGGACGCTCTCTATTACCACCAAGTAAGGAGGCCGCAGTCCGAGTCCCGGAGGAGGCTCAGGGCAGCGCGCGCTGGCCGGCACTTTGTCACCACCGCGCAGCAGGCTCCGGGCACACTTGATGTCTCACTTAGACTGAAGGCGGAAGCTGAATCAGAGGCTTGGCTTTAAATTACTTACAAGAGTTACGCTGTGTATTCGGGAGGAAAGTCCTACTTGTATCATGCTTTTATTTATGAGTGGTGTCCGCATGCTGCACGGAACGAAACTCGGGCAGACTGCGGAGTGTACACTTTACCTTGGAGCGCGCTGGGCCCAGAAGAGCGCCTGGCAGAAGGGGATAGTGAGCCACGAGACCTCAGAGCAGTGATACCGGGCAGTGAGCAATGTGTACGGAGGAGCCGCGTTCCATCACACCCGTGACGTCAGCAGATCACTGACTCACATACCGACGCGCAGCACCGGTGTCAGTGAAACAGCACTACTCTTAGCCTCTCTCTACCTTGGACACGCGATCAGGAGTTACAGCGTTGCACCCACGATGATTTATTCCAGTCTTTTTATCAGCATAGTGACGTGACTGCATCAAGTATGGTGTAAAATAAGTACCATTGAGGCGGGTAACAATAAACGTCTGCTGTTCAGCACCAGGTAAAACCCGGGCTTTGTAGTCCGTATATATGAAACGCCGTAGTTTGTCTCCATGCCCCCTACATCTATGCACAGGGTCGGAGGGGCTTATAAGCAATTCCAGCGAAAACCCACAGTTTCAGTGATCATTTTATTTTTGTGAAACGTACTGCAGAACAAAGGTCTGGCTGTTGGTCTTGCGTGTATATCGTCGGCTGCACACCCACAACCGCTCAGAAGGGTCGATCTTGTGCAGTGGCCAAGTACACCCCGAGGTGCCTAGTAATGTGCGATATCTTCAGAACTTTTTCTTTGACATGTGACTTTGACCTTGAGACTGCAGCTAAAGTATCGTGTGCTCTGTTTGCCCATTTGCCCCTGATAGAAAACCATGCAATTGAAGGGGAATAATCCTGTCGGTATGCAGTGCCCACCTCGCGATCTCATGGCAGTGTTCATTTGTCAGTCTCATTGCTTGATGTTGGTACAATAATTTCGTGTGAACAGGCATACCAGGGTTGTATGCAGAGAGAGTTTCCCTGGCTTGTTCGACTTTTACCTTAAATCTCCCCTTTTGTTGGGGGGGGGGAGGGGGTGACACTCTCGAAAGCGTTGATTCTTTGGTAGTATGACATTGTGGAAGCGTTGTTTTCTGGGTAGCATGACATTGAGGAAGAATGCGTTTTTTTAGGGATGCTTCGTCTTTTTTTTTTTTCTTTTTCTTTTTGGCATGGTGGAGGTTGTCGATGCGATGCTGAACTGGGGCAGTTTTGTGTATCGATGTTCAGTCGCCCATCTTCCCCACACATTTTCCTCTGCAGACGAAACGTGTCTGAGCACTTTATAAAGACAAGCATATATTCAGCCCCCCCCCACCCAAAGCTTTAGCATCTGCGCCGCCTTTTAGATTCAGCAAGCACAGATGGGTATGCTGCCTGTCGTGCCGATGCTACTTTCATTTCTGCAGCTCTACATGCAATAGTGCAAACGTGCTGAAGGAAAAATGAAGAGGTCAAAATACAAATAATACGTTCCAATATTTGTTCACTTATCCGCCTCGCACACGCTTGGTGGAAGGCACAGAAAAGTTTGAATTGAAATTTTGATTCTGTGTGTTGCAGAGCTGGCTGTTGGGTGACATTATGTTAATGGTAAAATTACAAAGAAACCTTTGGCTCGTAAGAACCATTTCCACCTGATCACGATGGAATCACTGCTAACTGAACTGCCTTAGCCCTCCAGGAAGTAGAGGTGGACGAGCCAATATATTAACACGGTGCACAGACACACACTTAGACGAGTGCACATGCACGAACACACACGTACATTTTGGTTTATGATTGCATAGATGTGCAGGAGAATGAGTTGCTGACATTTGTTGCATATTGACACCAGCCCTTCAAGGCCTTTTGCACACTATCTCTCTCTTTCACACACTTACCCTCACACATGCACGCACCACTTTCAACACATTGCCCCAGATACAAACATATGCATTCTGACATTCACTTGATTTCACTCACACATGCAGTAAACATTGTTTCTGGTCCATGATTGCCTCAGAGGGCATGATGAAAAAATCCTTCCAGACCAACGAACTAGAGTGGCACATACATTTTCATTCCTTGTGGATCCATGCATATGCACACTCACTCACATGCGCACATTCATACACACTCGTGAACGTTCATTCACACAATGATCATGCACACACACCTGTGCACATGTGCATACTCACGTGCACACGCGCACACACACCTACAAACACACACACCATCACTCAGGGAGCTCTAATTGAATGTGAGCATTGCATGTCAGCAATACACATGTGCACACACACACACACACACCTACAAAACACACACCATCACTCAGGGAGCTCCTAATTGTCAGCAAGCTCTTTAATGACTGCAACCTAAGGCAGGGTTTTTGGTCCTTTGACAAGAAGGAGGTTAGTTATTATTAATCATTTTTACTGTTTGCGAGAGATTAAGCTATTGGCATTGTAAATGGCAATGCCATTTATTTATCTGTTTTCAAAACCAACACATAAATAAAAAAATTGTCATTTACAATGCCAATAGCTCTAAGTTTTACAAAGGCGAAACCGTTGCATTGTAAATGCTTGTTTTTAGGGTGTTACTATGTTCTTTGAATACCGTGAAGCATGTTGAATTCATGGTAAATAATCATCGCGCAATGTGAATTATCAAAACGGTAAAGCAGTAGATTTGGGTCAGTAGAGTGCACACAGTAGTGTACAGAGGGAATGTGCCAAGGTTACTTTGCTGATGCTGGGAGGGTGAATAAGTGGACCTTAGACTTCGCAGGGTGTGCAGAGATCTCCTAAAAAAGCTGGCTGACGAGGAGCTGGCGTCATGTTATAGATATGGGGCTGGTGACCTGTGTGGCTGTGCTCCATCCGTGTTCGTTTGCTGCATGCAGTCGTCACTGTTTATACAAACATCTCAATTAAGCACTGTGATAGTGACTTTCTTTATTTACTGGTTCCTAAATTGGAAGTGGAATGTATTTTGCAATTGTGGCGTTTCGGAAGTAGCTAAGCATGCCAGGGTATGGCGTATATTCCTTTACTAATCTCTTCATTCTTCGTGAGGATAAATAAATTGCGGTCTGCAGCTCCCAATTGCAACAAAAAAACGTATTTAATGTAATACCGCTGACAACAGAAAATCATGCATTGTTTTGTGTTTCTTCGGGCTGATGTCAAGCACCGTGCAGTTTACTGCTGACAAATTCTAATGCTGATTTCTTAAAAGGGGTTTAGGGTGTGTGTGTCTTTAGGTCGGTCACATAAGTGAGGCTGGGCAGGGATTCCAAAATTCTGCAGCCAAATGAGATATTTTCAAGTCTGTTGATAAACAGGAATGCTTGAAACCAGAGAAGAGATACAGCTTGCAGGTAACAGCTAAAGCGGAGAATGATGACAGGCGAGAGCGCCTGATAGATCGTGACTGTCATGCCGACTGGTAAGCAGGCTTTTAAGGCTCGGTCTGACAGAGGGAAACACATCTGATACTGGTAACAGCCGAAAGTGTGAAAGGGAGGAGGCCGCGTGTGTCTGGGGGTGGCGAGGCGAGACGTGATGACGCGATGTGACTGGGAGGCACTTTCTTCGTGGAGGTCTTGCCCTTGGCTTTGATATTCATACTTATGCGGTTTGTACTGCGCATTGTACACATGTAAACAGAATTAAGATCACACAAAAGGAACTGGGCCACGGCGTTTTGTTCTCCTGAAGGCAGGCTCCCCCGGAGCGCAGACAGGCGTTCATTAGAATGAGTAACGCGGGAACAAAAGTCATGGCCGAGGCACGCGGAGCCGAGCGCGAGCGCTCCCCTGGGCTGACATCATCAGACGGTGAGTAGGTGTCTGGCGATATCAGCCTCCGTAAGGTCGCGCCCCGGGCATCTGGCTTCCATTTCCATTCTTCTGGAATCCGGCGCTTCCGAAAGCGACTCCAGCCTCGCCAGAAACCAACCACAGAGCAGACATGCATACGCAGAAAGCAGAAGCCGTCCCGGGATCCTGTTCACTGACTTAACTTACTTTAGGCCGTCGATCTCAAACAACTCTTTGGATGCTTTTGATTTAAACAGTGCAGTGTATTCTGATTCTTTAGACTAGGAAGGGTCTCCACTCTCCAGCAGTGGCGTAGCAAGGTTGCCACGTGCCCTCATGCAAGCAGAAATTATGTCCCTGAGTCCAGTTGGACCCTTTCAGCCCCACGCCCCCCCCTGCTGCACTATTGACTGCTAAGGCCCTTGCCTTCTTTCCCCTAGGTATATGCTCTGATAAAAGGAAAATGGTTTGTGTTTTCAATCAAAACAGTTCATGTTAGGCTGTAGGAGAATTTGCATAGTTGTGGAAAACCACCAATACACAGAGATAATCTATGATATTTACAGTTTTTCCTTAAGGTGCATGACGCTCCTGTAAGTCTAAACAAGCATTGAAAATGCAACAGGTCTCGCCTTTGATTAAGTTAAAGCCATTTGCTTTGCTAAGGGTATTGTATAGCAAAGCAAAGCAAATGGCTTTAACTTAATGAAAGGCTTGACCTATTGCATTTTTAATGCGTGTTTCTTAACTGCTGAAGGACTAGTGTCTAAGTAACATGGACAAGTCTCGCTTTAGCATCTAAATTCAAAGCGTCCCTCTGTTGAGACTTATTCTGATTTGGAGGAGCGTTTCAGGGTTTCTTGTAAGTACAGAATCCGGGAATCACAAGAGAGAAAGAACACTTAGCTTTTTCTGCCCACTGAATGGCGCGTGACAAACTTAACAGTAAGTGTTTTTCTATAGTGCTCACTGCCACCCATTTTGTCTTTTCAAACCATAATATGAAAGCATTACTGTAGTCTCGTTTAGAGGAACTACACGGAAGGATGAGAGGCTAAACTGACACTGCTGGGACTCAAACTGTGGGTCGCAGCAGATGCCAGGCGCCCGTGCAACTCGCTGAGCCATCTTCCCGGTGTGACTCATTTACGACGGGAAGGGATATCCCACAGGGCATTTTATGGTCAGGATATTCCAGTATGATGTAAGACGGTCTGTATGGGCGAAAAGTTTAATACAACACCCCTATCAGATGCCAGTCAAAGTGCAAAACGAGGAAGGTACCCTTGTGTAGGGATTGCACCCGTCCTTAGGGCAGTTTGGTGCACGACCGATTTGTTCTCGGTTTAATATCGTGTTCTGATATCTTGTACCGCCCACTCTTGCCGCAACTCCCCGCAACCCTTTTTACAGGCCCATTTAGGCAGACACCCTACCTGACTGCCCTCTCTTTAAGCCGGATTCGCCTCCCCCGTCAGGTGTAGTCCCCGGCCAGCCCGTATCCCGCTCGGCTGCTTCCCTTCTCCCGGCTCCACTCCCTCGCTTCTGCCTCCTGGCGCTGCAGACTCAGCGGTTTCCCAGCACTTCCCGCAGAGCACGACGTCGCACTCTGGTGAACTTTTCCTCCAGGATGAGCCCGGGGTTCCGGTTGCTGACTCAGGACCGACACTTCTCCCCACTCCTGCCACGAGCGGGGGGAGGTGGCCCCAACCCCCGGGCCCGAGCTCCAGTGGATGCGTCTGCTGTCCACTGCCTGCCCCGCTGGGCAATTTGGAATTGGTGAATGTTTGTTGACAATAAAGGCTGCTGTGCTCAACCAGTCTGAAGGTGTCTCTTATAGCGAGCATCGAAGGGAGCCAGTACACCACCCAGAAACAACAGCACAGCAAGCTCTGTTCTGACAAAATAAGAACACTCCTGCCATGAAATTGATGCAGCGCCTGTTTGCAGCCGCCACATCGACCTCCAGCACGTCCGGAGTTCCACACATCACATATGGGCGGCAAGTTTTTCAGATGCATCACCTGCAGACCATAACCGCCTTGGATTTCCATGCCACGCTTCTCCCTACAGTCCAGATTCGACACCACACCTGTCCTGCGTGCAGCAGAACTGACGCATCGTCTCTCTAAGGACTCAGGAATCGAAGCATCCTTGTGTTTTCCGACGCTTCCATCCTCTGCAGCTGTTTTGCCTTGTGGATTTTGCCGCATCTAAGATACTTTGTGTGAAATCACCTCATCCATTGAGTTCTATGGACAGAATTGCTTGAAATCTTTTAAGAGTCATATTTTGACTTGTGTATGTTGGATTTTTTTCGTTATTTTCGTTTTGGTTTGTTTGGTTTCAATAAAGATTGTTTATTTTTCTAAACTGGTGTTGTGTCCATTTGTAGTGTTTTCACTGTGTTACTGTGTGTGTTATGCACAAATACTTAGCATATTGCCTCTGAAACAAGCCTGTCTGATCTTGCCGAGCTACCAAGGGGATGAACAGGGGTTATCTTTGTTGTATAATCCCCTTATCCTGACTAGAAGGAAGGATCCCTACTTGGACAGGGTGCCTACCACTGCCAACTAGAGACCCCCATTTCTAACAGGGTCCATCCAGGTTTTGATATCTTCTGGAATTACACCGGTGACTATGGGTGCAGAGAGGAGGATGATTCAAAAGATGACATCCTCCTCTTCCCTTATAGACTCTGGCCTATACTTGTGCCTACAAAGTTCTTGAGAAGTTTGACACATCCCCAGAAGAAGGCATCTTTTATCCATCTGGCCTCCTACAGAAGAAGTCTGTTCTTTTACCTTTTGGGTACAGAAATCAGTGGAAGCAATGGAAATACCCTTGCCCACTGCTGAAACCAAGTACAACACCCTGACTGAAACCCTGCAACCATTTTCTGCACTTTGAAAACCTTTGCTCCCATTCTTTGAGGCTCTCTTTTGGAATTACCTCAGCAGAACACAGAGAAATCTTAGGACACCATAGCCCTGCGCCTTGCAATCTAGAATGTATGTCTTCACACGTGGTGTATGCGTCATGTGCCAAATTGAACCAAATAGTTCACTATGGCTCTTCCAGGCTGTAAATAAGATAGACTTACTCAAGGATTCACTTCCTCTTCAAAGGGTTGCCGCAGGCAATTTTAGGTCTCCCTTAAACTGCTCCTTACTGTAATTCCTCAAGAATAAACCCTCAGCCCCACTTTGTTTAGCCTCTATACATGTGTGGTTCTATTAGCCAAGATCATCGATTCATATGGCCTTAAATCTTATGCCTACGGAGATGATATAAAGCTTATTCTGAAACTGGATGTGAATGCGGAGGAAACAGCTCTCAGATTTTCATCTTGTCTCAAAGAAGTATCTATATGGATGTGGCTAGATATGGATATGGACCAATACCTCAAAAGTAGTCATCTTTGGCAATCCAACATTATGGACAAGTTGCTGGTGGATGGACAACTTGGGCTACTTTTCTGCACACTTGGAACATGCAAGAAACGTAGGAATCCTGAAAAACCTTGGAACATACATTGTTTTTTAAAATGGGAGATTTTTAATTAATAGATTACACTGTTCATGACAGTATCCTCAGCTACACTGATATGTTACATTATATATGCAGTCAACATACATCTTTGGCAGCGATGACCTTCAAACGTAAATCGATTGTGTAATCGAAACATTAGCCTCACCCAGCATCGCTAGTTGACAGCATGGTAGACATTGAAGAAACCGAGAAGATAAGTAATGAACAAACTACCTTGAAACAGGGATTAAAATCTAGATTTGACTATTTCAACAACTTTTTGATAGGACTTCTAAAATATTTCCTAAACATATTGCAGGTTGAATAAAATGCAGAGGCATATACCATTTTGTGCTTAACAGAAGATCGCCCATGACAGTAAATCTGTTAAACATCTATTTGTTGCCAGTTGCTAAAAGATGCCTGTTTAATGCTTTATGTCATAAAGCCATTTATCCAGCTACTCAAAAGACCTATATGTCCTCGATGTTTTATTTATGTATCTTACATCTCACTTGCTGCACTCAACTTCAAAATATCTCTTAACAATCACCAAGTAAAAAAAAAAAAAAGTTTAGTGGCCGCTCTCTGTCCACAATTTACAGAGCGTAGAATGCTTCACCTCTTTCCCTAGGGCACAATCCAGTCTTGTCAAATTTAGAAACGTAAAAATGTTTTCCTCTTTGATGTCACTGTGTAACCTGTGATCTCAAATATTCAATCATGTTTCTCTTCTTGAAGCTCTGGGAATCTGAGCTTTGATGTAGCTAAGCGCCCTTATATTTCTCATTCACTCATTCTAGAGCAGAGAAGTTTTTCTTCCCGGAGCTGGGTGCTCCACACTGCTAACACCATGTGCCGCTGGGTTAATACATTTACTCCTTATGTGGATAGGTGGAAGTAAATGTAATAAGCTTTCCTCAGCACATGAAGAAGCTGTTGTCAGATATGGTCAGTGATGGAATGAACACCTCCAAACAGATTTTGAAGTATGACCTCAATTCCACTGGAACTTTGGCTTAATCCATGGCAGTGGTGGTCACTTTGTAAAAACATGACTGGATGCCCTTCACGGGTTTCTCAGGTGGTGTCCAAGAAACAGGAACAGGCATTACCCGTAACATCAGCTCCAGTCTTCTGCATCTCTCACTGGATCTGCCACCTCAAAACATCTCTGACTTCGCCTCCCGTCATCACCAGCTTCTGGTGGGGGAAGGACTGCCATTTGCCACCAATTGGGACATAAGGACAGACCGCTGAATGCTCCTGCTTGTCCTCATGAGCTGTACACTCCCCTTCCTGTACTCTTCACTGTACAGCCACCTTTCTGTCAGGATGCGCTCTCTGCTACACACCTCAATCTTGAAGGCAGAGGTATTTGCCCTACTGATCAAAGGCACCATACATGTGGTGTTACTGGAGGAGAGGGGCACTAGGTGTTATTCCCTAGGTCCCCAAAAAGGATCGAGGACTCATGCTTATACTGGACCTACATATCTTAAACTGCTTAAGATGGCAAGTTAAGTTCAAACGTTGCCCTCCAGGACACCCACTTTAATCTTGCAATTCTCCCTATTCACTGTCTTTACCTCCGATTCCTTCTGGGGTCCAAGCACTTTCACTTTGTGGTCTTGTCAATTGGCATGACAACTGGGTGTAAACCAAAGTAGTGCCCACGGTTGCACTTTTGCTCAGAACATTTTTTTATCCCAGTGTTTCTGTACTTGAATGATTGGCTGGTAAACGGGGAGCATTCTTCACTAGTCTCAAAACGTCTTCAGTGTACCATGACCCTCCTGTCTCTTTTTTGTTTTATTATCAATGCCCAAAAGTCTCATTTCAAACCCATGCAGATGTTAGCCTTCATTGAAGCACCGCTAGACATGACATATATGAAGGCTTTTTATCATCCCCAGTGGATTGCAGATGTACAGGATATTTCTGGGACAGGATCCTATCCTAGTTCTGAAAGTCCTATGCCTGTTCGACTTAATTGCCCCATTCATCCCACTGGTCCTGCACTCCAAATGGCAGATGAGGTCCCTTCAGTGGGGCTTGAGGCAACAGTGGTTCTAGAATCAGGGGAGCCTTAAGGCTCAATTGCAGATTTTTCAACCTCTTCTCCATGACCTGCATTGATGACTGTGCCCCTTCAGCCATCACTCATTCAGCCCATTCCCTCTTCCCTGCAGTAGCAGGCTGCAGTGATTACGGATACTTCCTCACTGGATTGTGATTCCCACGGTGTGGGGCCTTTGGTCCTTGTCAGAGCTTTTTACTTTTCTAGCAGGATATCCAGGTCCTCCAATCCAAACCTTTGATACTGTGGCTGCACTTCTGCAGATTGAGCAATGCCAACCACAGAACTTCTCCTTACCCATGTAAGTGGCTGCTGTCATTTTCATTGTCGCAAACCCACACAAAATCTGTTTTTGTGGGCCACAGATCAAAGTTTCTTGATGTAAGTTGGAAGTTGTGAATTCTTTCTATTCTATCCGCTCTGATGTTTTGCGTTTTATGCTATCCCTTGCTAAGGAAGCTATTTAGTTGCCATTTCCATCTTACTGTTTTCTCTATTTATTCCTCTTGGTGACACCTTTTTGAAAGGGTTAACATATTATTTCTCTCACACTGTTTATTGTTCTTCAGTGGTAACTGAATCTGGGGTTGACTTGGCGCACAGCCTACCCATTGCATAGTTGTCCGATGCATCTACTGATGTTAAAGAGCATAATCCTGATGACAATAACTTCAACAAGTTGGGTTGATGAACTTTAAGGTCTTATGGTTTAGACACCTCTCGCTGTGTTCTACAGAGATAACGTGGTATTTAATACCTGCAATTGTTGAAAGATGAGTCCACCTTTTACATTGACCAATCTGTCTGCAATCCTTCTTTCATCCTCCTCACCAAACTAGGGAGGAGGAGAGGTTGTAAAGATTGGACTCCAGTATATCTCATTAAATGGACTGCAAACGTCAGGTCAGAGTGGATGATCAGCACTTTGTGAGCTTTGCTGCAGCCAAGAAGGGAAAAGTGGTAACCGAGCTCACAATCTTATGCTGAGTTGTTCTCTGCATAAAGATTCAATCCTCCATAGTTTTTGTGCCTGCTCAATGAGGGTCATGGTGACGTTTACTCTCTTACCAGCGGCATCTCAGTGACAGATATTTGCAGAGCAGCAACATGGTCTTTGTACATACTATTGTTACACACGTTTGCCTCACAGCTGAGTCCCATAGTGATGGAAACTTTGCCAGGACTGTGTTTCATTACTTCCTTGGTTAATCTGTATTACGTAATCACACCTCCCCGATAGTATTTCTCTGGGATTCATTCATAAGGTAAGGAGTCTACAGGAAGAAGTTGTGGATACTTTATCTTCTCGAAAAGTTCCTTATGACCTTTTCCCCCCCAACAAGTTAGTGATGTTGGCAATAACATGCGCAGGTATGCAGACGTCTGCCCGCCTTAATGGGATGCAGAAAGAGTCTAGGAACTGACACCACCACACAAGTCACTGCTACATATCCAATGATGTTGTCACATCTGGATCAAATGAAGTCACTACTATAGCTGCATGGTGTCACCTGGCTGCACTGGAGAGATATTGCTGTGGGAAACGTTTTCTGGATCCAGTCTGGCATCTGAAGGACATTTATAAACTGAGGAATCTGTGGGAAGAATCATTAGTCACCAGAAGTATCATTACCAAAGGTAAGTAACTTTTTCTTTCTGTTTAAATTAAGCTAGGTCATGCCTTTTGTTTCCTTGCTAGTGCCTCATCATTAAGTGATAGAGTCCTCAGTATGTCTTCTTTGGACATTGAGAAAAGCAGCAGTCATTTCGTTATTGGGCCCATTATAATATCTGCCCTTGACGTGCAATAATGAAACGACAAAGTTGTTTACTGCTGCAGGTATGTTCTTGTACACTGAATATTATATATTGTTTTTTAGGCCAAAGGCAAGGAAAGGCAGTGGCTCAGGAACCAAGCCCTGGGGGAGCTGGACGATGCGAAAATCATCGATGGGCTCACTGGCGAAAAAGCCATCTACAAGCGACGAGGAGAGCTGGAGCCAGAGGTGAGTACTCAGGAAATCAAAGTGTTCGCATATTCACCAAGGAATACTCTTAAAAGGGAAAATGGTCCACTTTTTTGCAGGGCAGTTTAGCAGGACATTATGATACCTTAATAATGCTGAGAACATCCTCACTATTGGAGGGGTCAAATGGCAGCACATGTGTTTTCGCATAATGCAGGAAGCACAATTATTGAGAGGTCTTCCTGAAAGCTATGTGATTGCTTCTAGGTGCACGTGCACATTTCTTTCTCCACCCTCCACTACATTCAAGAAGTTCATTGTTTTACAAAGAAGTAGCCGCTCACTGATAAAGAGGTGTACTTTATTCGTTATCTTTTTGACAATTAGTGGTCTATAACTCCAAAAACATTTGTGAGTATATTTTGGGAGCATTTTCAAAGTTTTTAGATTTATAGGAGTCTTTCAGAGTGAAGTGGAATGCTTCATAGTGCTTAAATGTGCTTCACGCCTTTAAGTGCTGACGCTGCACAAGTCGTTTGGCTTGGATGGCTCTAAAATCATGAATGCAGGTGGAATTGATATTCTGTATTACTCCATTTGACGGAGATGGGATTGCCTGTTTCTGTATCAATGCCTTCTGAAAGCATTCAGAAAGAAGGTGGCAGTCATATATCATATTACGGTATTTAAACAAGGTTTGAGTGGCACAATGCATCAGTAGATGCAGTGTGAATCACTGCCCTGTCAGAGCAGTGGATGAAGGTGGCAGTGATACATTGTATCATTACATTAGAAGACGTTTGCATTGATGATCTGCATCTGTAAAAGGTGGTGGACACAAAACACAAAACCCATCTCTGCCATCTAATGAATTAATGTAAATGCTATTTATAGTTGCTAAAAACGTTAAAAAGTGTAACAACATTTGTAATTGTTTATTACATTAACCCCATGCATGCTGATGACGGCCCCCAGCCGTCATGCACTACGGCGCTCGTGTGCTGATGACGGCTGAGGGCCGTCATGAACCCGCCCACTCTTTAAAAGTGCCGCACAAGCGCAGAATCGCGGCAGCATGCAAGGGGTTAAACAAACAATTAAACAATAACTATAGTTATTGCTATCACTGATAAATACACATATATACATATATTTGTATATTACCTACTGGCGATAGCCAGTAGGTATATATATTTAGGATTGTTTTCCATAGGGAAATCGCAACATTCTATTGGGAATAACTTTGGCGCCGGTTGAGGAATCTTCCTGAAATTTTCCTTAACTTTGCCTCGCGGCGCTCCGGTCCTTCCCTGAAAGTTTGGGGGGGATTCGTCAAGCGGGGGCCGAGATAAAAGGGGGGTCCCAAAACGTGTTTTCCCCATGTTAATTTCCATAGGGCGGTTGGACTCACTTTTAGCCCGGACGGCTGAATGGTTTTCCACCAAACTTGGCAAAATTGTAGGGACTGGTAGCCCGATGTGCCTTTGCTATGTCTCAAGATATGTGCTCCAGTGGTTTTTATGAAAATTAACTTTGAAAAATATATATTGGGCTACATTGGGCTATATATATGTTAGAGCCCAAATGTAGCCCAGTGTAGCCCAATGTAGCCCAAAGATGGCCACCAGAGACACAAAAAAAAACAAATGTAGCCCAAATATCAGCCAGATGTAGCCCAACTATAGCCCAATGACAGAATGTCCCAGAGTGTTCTAAAGAACAACTACAGCGCTAACAGTCTTACTTATGACAAAAGTATGGCACACCTGAAGTCATCTTGATTGGAATAAAGTGTTAACGCTTAAAACATTTAATTTGCAAAGGAACAAAATGAGGGGGTTCATTTTGCCATAGAAATTATGATTAGTGCTGAAGAAAGAAAAATTAGGGCACATTTTGAGTGACTTCTCAAATCCTCTTATATTTCATTAAAAAAATTCTGATATGCAGTCTCCCAAGATGGCCACCAGAGACAAAAGAGCCTGTGCTTAAAAACTCTGTTAGCAAAGCAGGCATTTGAGATTTAAAAAACTTTTTAATATATAAAAACGTTATCCGCTAATAGAATTAGCATTTAAAAAACCTTGCGAATTCAATGAAAAAACCATAGGTTTCAGGCCTTATATAGTTAGGAATTAGCATTTAAAAAACCTTTGAAATTCACTGAAAAAACCATAGGTTTCAGGCCTTATATAGTTAGGAATTAGCATTTAAAAAAACCTTGCGAATTCACTGAAAAAACCATAGGTTTCAGGCCTTATATAGTTAGGAATTAGCATTTAAAAAACCTTTGAAATTCACTGAAAAAAACATAGGTTTCAGGTCTTATATAGTTAGGAATTAGCATTTAAAAAACCTTGCAAATTCACTAAAAAACCAAAGGTTTCAGGCCTTATATAGTTAGGAATTAGCATTTAAAAAACCTTTGAAATTCACTGAAAAAACCATAGGTTTCAGGAGTTATATAGTTAGGAATTAGCTTTTAAAAAACCTTTGAAATTCACTCAAAAAACGATAAGTTTTAGTGGTGTTATAGTTAGCTGGACATTTTACTCATACAAAACCATTGAAATTGCTCCTATATAGTTAGTTGTACTAACTATATTTCGCGCACCCGCAATCCACTGCTGATGATGTCACATATTAGATCATTCATGACATGGTCAGTGACATCACTGATGACATCTCAAATGACATCACTGATGACATCATCCACGTGACAATCACATACACCTTTTCATACACTATTACAATTTTTCATCACTCTTTGTAAAATACAGAGTATCATATTTAAATCCATTGTCACAGCAATACAAGTATCTAAAAATCCACTCAGTGATTCATAGATGTATACACACATCTAATCACTTACCTATGGATTTACTCATACATACTGTCAATGAACAATAGAACACTATCAAAAATACTTATACATCTATATCGACATTAAACAACAGCACGCATCCTATTCACATATGAAGTCATCCTACTCACTTATGCAAACAATGGATCATACTTACATATTTACTTAGCAAAACACTTATACAAACACCACTTCTTCTATTCATTTAGATAGTAAGTCACACTTAGTGAATTATAAAATCATTATTACAAGTATACAGTTATCCATACAGTCACTCACACAATCATTGTGTCTTATGTATACTTATTTATATACAACAACTGACACATACATTGCCTTTTATTTTTCTAGTTTTTTGGACCTGTACCATTGAGAAATATATTTGCTCATCACAACACCCATAAAGATATTCACTCACCCAAACAACTGTTAGAACATGTAGTTTTAACTTCATATATCTACTGAATCAA
The DNA here is from genome assembly GCF_964261635.1 of Lissotriton helveticus. NCBI lineage: Eukaryota > Metazoa > Chordata > Amphibia > Caudata > Salamandridae > Lissotriton > Lissotriton helveticus. The sequence goes on along the minus strand of NC_136069.1, from coordinate 422,193,294 downwards.
CTATTCACACATCTTTGGACAGTCACACACCCCCCACCGAACCACACACACTTTCACACTCCCATACAAATACTCAGTTAACTAATCAATAACTAATATAGACTTTCACATAGCTAGTAACCAACTGTAGAATCAGTTTACACAACAACTGACAAAGTGATACAGATATTCACACAGTTTAGTCACTATCCACTATATTTAGTGAGACATTATAAATTGGTCAAGTAAACAGTCAATTACACTGCTACTAAATCCTCCATCCAAATATTTATTTATATATATCCACTTATTCTTCAATGCAAATTGCTATATATATAATGCATATTTAAATAACGAAGCAAACCACATTCACTGGATGATGTCATCAGTGATGTCATTTGAGATGTCATCAGTGATGTCACTGACCATGTCATGAATGATCTAATATGTGACATCATCAGCAGTGGATTGCGGGTGCGCGAAATATAGTTAGCACAACTAACTATATAGGAGCAATTTCAATGGTTTTGTATGAGTAAAATGTCCAGCTAACTATAACACCACTAAAACTTATCGTTTTTTGAGTGAATTTCAAAGGTTTTTTAAAAGCTAATTCCTAACTATATAACTCCTGAAACCTATATAATAATTTAATTAATTTATCTTTCATTTGTATTCTGTGTTATTTTAATTTCCTGCCTCCAGTGATTTCTTTTCAAGTGTGCATCTTGCAATATCAGTGGGTGGCCATGTGTGGTGCTTAACATACTCCAAAACTATGCTAGAGGACATTCTGTGTTGACACTTTAAGGGCTATCGTAACTTTAAAAATGTGTTTTCTGAATTGCAATGGTCTGATCTGTTTTGTGGGTTTGTTCTTTGTATTCGTATGTCCCTCCCAAACCACTCAGTAAAGTTTCAAGAACCCCAGCCATGTTTGAGTTATTATTCCCCACTGTGGGAGAGATTTCTGCACAGAAACATAGGAGAGGTAAAGGTGGTAGTCTCTCGTGGGAGGTTTCTAAATTGCATTTTTAAGTACGTACGTGTTAGAACCCGGGGTCTCTGGTTGGCAGAGGTAAGTACCTTAGACCAAGTAGGGACCCTTGCTTCCAGTCAGGGCGACGGAATAACCCTCTGAGATAACCCCTGCTCACCCTCTAGGTAGCATGGCGCGAGCAGTCTAGGCTAAACAGAGGCAATGTGGATAACATTTGCACTTAACACAACAATAATCCCCAATCCACCACAAACTGAGACCACACAGGTAAGTATATTTTATAAAAATATATAGCTTTATCTAGTTTCAGCAAGTAATTAAAGCAGTTGCATGATAATCACTTCTTTAGAAAAATGTTGCATTCAATCTTACGGGTTGCACTTAATCTTTAGGATGGTACTTGTAAATAGGAAGTTCTTATGGAAAAAAATAATGTCTCAAGTCTCTTTAATCAGTCGTGAGAAATAATGCCACGGATTTATGTTCACTTAGCTCTAAAAACGAACATTAACGCTACTGCCCACGTGCCAGGCTACGTGGGGGCTTCCAGCGCTGCAAATGCGCTTTTACGCGAGGCTCGGGGACTCTTTCCCTCCCCAGGTGCAGCCTCGCGCCTTCTTGGGCCTCACACGCCCCAGGCCGTGCAGTTCGCACGCGTCCCCGCCCCGGCCGGTCCCCTGTCCTCTCCCGCCCGCTCTCGACAATCCAACGAGCGGCGGGGGAGGCGGTGCTGCTCACCTGGTGGGGGACGGCTGGCCAGGGGTGCGGGACGCTTCAGATTCCCTCGGCGAGGTCGGCTCTCGCTGAGGGGTCGTCTCCTCTCCTCCTCCTCTCCACGCCGGGACCAACCAATCCCGTCGCGGCGTTGGGTCGAGCCTCCCGCAGCACCCGGGAGTCAGCCAATGGCAGTGCGGCTCCCGGGACAGGCCAACGATGACGCTCCGCTCCTTAGGCCAATCACGGCCCTCCACCACTGATGACGCTGCGCCGCACGGGCCAATCCCGTTGCGGCGTTAGTGAGGGGGCTCGGCTCCCTCAGCCAATGGGAGCGCGGCGGCTTCGTTCTTCGCCGCTTCAGCTCCCCAACGATCGGCGACCTTCTGGGGGGTATTCCTGGCCCCGGGCCGCGATGGGGATTTGGCGGCAAAGGGTTTTCGAGGGCGCTGGTCACGAGGAGACCCCCCTCTCGGCTCACAACCCCTTGGGAGCGGATTTCACGAGGGGAGGCACCACAAGCCTCCAACCCTCGCTGGGAATGTGCCGATGAGCACACCGATCCCCTCCTCACGCTCCCCGGTCGAGTGCCACTCGTCCAAGGTCACCACAGCCCGATCTTTCAGCTGTTTTCTGGGACAGTTTTAGGAACCTTTAGCCCTGGGTTCCCAACAGGAGGCCAGCTCTTCTCAGGCCCTTGGAGATTCAGTTGTAGACACAGCACACAGCAGAGTCTTGGCAGTTTCAAGTAGGCAGGGTCACAGCACACAGCAAAGTCCCTTTCTCCTCCTTAGCTTCCAGTTGGACAGTAGAACAGGTCAACCCTTAGAGCACACAGCAAGGCAGTCTTCCTTTAGTTCTCTAGCTGTCCTCCTTCCAGCAAAGGTTCCTTCTTGCTTGCAGAATTTCGGAATCTGATCTTCTGTAGTCAGGGGTCCTTTCCTTATACCCCTCAATGTCTTTGAAGTCCTTTGAAGTCTTTGTGCATGGAGGCCCTGGGTCCAGTCTAAACCAGTTCTGGGGGTTGCGGAGCACTGAGGTGTCTCTGGTTTTCTTCTCCCTGTCAGCTTCAGGGCCAGAGGTGTCAGTTGACCATCAGGAGGGAGCTAGCATGGGGGAGGTGGCCGGCACAGCCCAGTACTTATCAGGCATTCCTTCCTCCCACCTCCCAGGCAGGCAGATGTGCCCTTTCATCCCCGGGCTGGCTCCGACCCTCTCCTCCGGGGGCTCTGCAGCCCCCCTGTCACACCCAAGCATTCCACAAACCCAGGCACACAGAAAGGGTTAGACAAGAGAACAGCCACTTTCTAAAAGGGCCATTCTCCAACACAGGATTTAAAAACACCCTTCACTAAAAGATGTGTCATTAAATTCTGAGTTCAGGGATATCTTTCACTTATGTCCCATCTTGTTCCTATGGGAAGATAGGCTGGTATCACATGGGCCCAGCCTCCTCCATGTTACTCTATGGAGCAAGATAGCCTTACAGCAGTGAGCACATAAAATGGCTGCAGCCCACTACTAGAGCATGTGACCTGCACTAGTACATGCTCTACCTTATCCATACACTGCACCCTGCCCAGGGGGGTACCTTGAGCCTTCCATAGGGGTGACTGATGTGCACAGACAGGGAAGGGTTAGGCCCAGCCAGTGGAGACACTGGCCAGGGGGACAGGGCAGTCCAATGACTGCACACAGGCCCTGCGCTGGCAGGCCTGAGTCACTATTTTAAAGCTACTCATGTGGGTGGCGCAATCTGCGCTGCAGGCCCACTAGTAGCATCTGTCATCACCAGCCCTGGCACACACAGTGCACTTTCCTAGGGACTTCGTGGTGATACAAATATGCCAATCAGGTATATTCAATCAATATCACAATTCACAGAGGGAGCACTTACACTCTGGCACTGATCAGCAGTGGCAGAGTGTCCAAAGCATCTACATCAGCAAAAACGAAATCCAGCACAGCATCAAAACACATGAGTCAGAGGCAAAAAGATGGGGGAAGAACCACGCCAAAAGGTGTCAGGTCTAACACGTGTCCCCTCCAGCTGAAAGTGGGGAGAACTACCCAACCTCTTGGGAGTCCTCATCACTAAGGCGGAAGAATCTGGACAGACCGTCAGCATTGGCGTGTTCTGTACCAGGGCGGTGCTCCACCGTAAAGTCCATCCCCTGTAGGGAAATGGACCACCTCAACAATTTTGGATTCTCACCCCTCATCTGCATTAACCATCGGAGGGCCCTGTGGTCGGTCTGAACGCAGCTTTCTTAGGCTCTAAGACCACGGGGCTAGGCCAGGGGCTGCTGGAGGGCTCAATAACCCCTAGCGTCAACATCTTGGAAACCTCTTCCTTGATGCTGGCTCTGACCTTGTCAGCCACTCTGTAAAACTTCTGTTTCACAGGCAGACTGTCTCCAGTGTCCACGTCGTGGACGCACCACTTGGTGACACCTGGGGTCAGGGAGAACAGGGGGGCGAACTGACCCAAGACTTGGCGACAGTCATCCTGCTGCTCTGGAGTCAGGGTGGGGGAGAGGACCACACCATCCACTGACCCATCTTGCTCCTTGACTGCCAGGAGGTCAGGGAGAGGATCACTATCCTCCTCCCCTCCAGCATCTGTAGCCATGAGCATAGTTACTTCAGTCCTCTCAAAGTGGGGTTTGAGGCGGTTCACATGCAGCACCCTCAGGGGCTGCCTGGGAGTCTTCAGGTTAACCAAATAGGTAACCTCGCTCTTGCGCTCCACCACCTCATATGGCCCAGACCACTTGTCACGGAGCGCACAAGGCTCCACTGGCGCCATCACCCACACTTTCTGACCAGGTTGGAACTCAACCAGAGAAGTGTTCTGGTCATACCACCTCTTCATTTCCTCCTGGCTAGCCTCCAGGTTCTCTTGAGCGAGCTTCCTGAAGCGCTTGGTCTGGTTGCGAATGGCCAGCACATAGCTGAACACATCCTGAGGGGTTTTCCCACGGGATTTCTCCCACCCCTCTTTCACCAGAGTCAGAGGCCCTCTGACAGGGTGGCCATACAGCAACTCAAAGGGACTGAACCCTAAGGATTTCTGAGGCACCTCCCTGTAGGCAAACAACAGGCATGGCAACAAGACATCCCATTTCCGCCTCATGGGCTCTTCCAGGCCCATAATCATGCCCTTCAATGTGCGGTTGAATCTCTCAACCAAACCATTTCCTTGAGGGTGGTAAGGAGTGGTGAATTTGTATGTCACCCCACACTCACTCCACAGGGACTTCATATACTTTTGTCCCGCGGTCTGAGACGACCTCCCTGGGAAATCCCACCCGGGAAAAGATCCCCATCAGGGCATGGCCCACCACTGGGGCGGTAACTGTCCTGAGCGGGAAGGCTTCCGGGTACCGAGTGGCATGGTCCACCAAGACCAGGATAAACCTGTTGCCTAGGGCTGTCTTGGGATCCAGGGGCCCCACGATGTCAATGCCCACCCGCTCAAAAGGGGTGCTCACCACGGGAAAGGGTTGGAGGGGGGCCACGCGCTTCCCTCCACTCTTGCCACTGGCCTGACAAGTCTGGCAAGATTTACAAAAGGCAGAGACGTGTGTCTTCATCTGGGGCCAGTAGAAATGGGTGACAAGCCTGTGATAGGTCTTGTCTTGCCCCAGATGTCCTGCGAGAGGCACGTCATGAGCCAGACCCAGTAGGAAGTTCCTGAAGCGCTCCGGTACCACCAGCACACGGGCTGCACCGGGCTCAGCGAACTTAGGCTCACTATAAAGTAAGTCATCCTCCCAGTAGATCAAATGCTCCTTGGACCCCAGGCCTGCGGCCTGGTCTGCAGCCTGCTGCCGCACACCAATGAGAGAAGGGCACTCCTTCTGAGCCTGGCAGAATTCCTCCCTGGAGGGACCACCCTCTTGCTGCCACTGGGACAGCTCAGGCAATTCCCCTAGTTCGGCCACCTGCTCCCCTGTAGGTTCCAGGGCATCCCCTTCCGGGTCTGCTTCCTCCTGGACCGTGGGAACAGTGGGGGCCGGTTTCCTGCGCCCTCTACCCCTTCCTCTCTTGGCAGGTCCCTGGGCCATTGTTCCAGGCTCCAGTTCTGCTAGACCGCCCTCTCTGGCTGTCATTGCCCGGGTGGACACACAGATCCACGCAGGCAAACCCAACATCTCCAAGTGAGTCCTTTGCTCCACCTCTTTCCATGGGGAGCTCTCCAGGTCATTACCTAATAGACAATCTACAGGCAAGGCATCACTTACAACAATTTCCAGAATACCTGAGACTCCTCCCCATTCGAATGGAACTTTCGCCAACTTGCAGTAGCGCACTGAACTGTCAGCTGCCACCACAGGCCGGAGTACCTGGGGAACAATTTGCTCTTCAGACACCCACCGACACCTAACAGATGTCACGCTGGCCCCTGTGTCTCTCAGAGCCTCCACCACCTGTCCATTGATGGTCACCTTCTGCCCTTATTTCTTAGTATTTTGGGGCAGCAAGGTTTCCTGGGCCATCTCTTGGTCTCCTAGAGAGACAAGGGTCATCAATGGTAACCCCTCCTCCCCACTAGAAATCAAATCCCCTCCCAAAGCTACACTGGCCAACGCCGGAGCTGGAGCTGGAGCACCAGTGGGTGCTGATTTCTTCTTTGGACAGTTTGGAGCAATGTGCCCCACCTCTCTGCATGAATAGCAAGTAAGGGTCTTTTTGTCCTGCGGGCCCTTATGGGGCCAGGACTTCTTAGGCTTGGGGGGGTGAGACACCTTCTCCTGGGAACTACTTTGGGGCCCTTTAGAAGACTCCTTTTGATTACCCGTGTCCCCCCCACTCTTCTGCTGGGGACCCTGTCCACCTTTGGCTGGGGTACTTACCACCCCCTTGTGGACCCTGGTGCTCGTCCACCGGTCCGCCTCTTTAGCAAGCTCACTGGGATCAGTTAACTTGCTATCCAAAAGATGCTGGCGCAGCTCTGGGACACATAAACTACTTAAGTGCTCCCTACTAATCAAGTGACACAACCCCACATAATCAGTAACTTTGCTGCCCTTCATCCAACCTTCCAGTGCACGCGTGTACATACTCACACACTCCACCCAAGTACTTGAATCAAGCTTCTTGAAGTTCCTAAACTTCTGGCGGTACTGTTCAGCAGTGAGCCCATACCTGAGGCACAAAGCCTCCTTCATGGCGGAGTAGGACAAAGCATCCTTTGCTTCTAAGGGTGCCAAAACATCCCTCCCAGAGGCCTCAAAATGCTTCCACAATCCTGCTCCCCAATTCTTCTCAGGCACCTCATTCATCTTTAAGGCAAGTTCATACGCTCTGAACCACGCATAAATATCCTCACCCCTCTGATAATTCTGTACCAGATCCTTTGGTATGTATACCTTAACCGCCTGTACTGGTTGTGCGCTGCCACCATTAGAACTGGACACCCTCTCTTTATATTTGAAGTCCAACTCCTTCATGCTCCTCTCATGAGCCAATTGGAGCTTCTTTTCCTCCAAAGCGAGAGTATGTCTTCTCTCCTGCGCCGCTCTCTCCTGCGCCTCTTTCTCAACTTCCAGGCGCAGTCTCTTCTCATCGGCTTCCGCTCTGAGCTTCAAAAGCTCAATCTCATGGGCCCTAACTCGCTGATTCTCCTCTATTTCCTCTGGAGACATAACCCTACTGGAGTGGTCGCTGCCGGTCCTAGACCCTGGCTTCCTCACTGGCAATTCACTGGGCAAAAACCTATTCTCCTGTGTGTCTCCCTCTCCAGTAGTAACCTCTGGGTCACCATGTTTGGCCTCCCACCAGGCCCTCAGAGCTGTCCGTAGCTCTTCCTTATTTGCGCCGCCCCTTACTGGGCATTCAAGCTGTCTGCAGACTTTTCTCAGTTGCTCCTTGTTATAGTTTAACAACTCCTGGATTTCAAATTCCACTTCCGCTTCTCCATTCACGCTTGGCGCTTTCCGAGACATGATGCTTCCTAACCTTTTCAACTAAAAAGGTTTCACCAAAAAGAAAAGAAATCTTGTGCAACCTGTGCCGCTAAACTAGACTAGTGATGTACAAGAGATCACTGCCGGTCAAGTGCAATTATTAGTTCAACAATCCGCACCGCGAGCCACCAATGTTAGAACCCGGGGTGTCTGGTTGGCAGAGGTAAGTACCTTAGACCAAGTAGGGACCCTTGCTTCCAGTCAGGGCGACGGAATAACCCTCTGAGATAACCCCTGCTCACCCTCTAGGTAGCATGGCGCGACCAGTCTAGGCTAAACAGAGGCAATGTAGTCTAGGCTAAACAGAGGCAATGTGGATAACATTTGCACTTAACACAACAATAATCCCCAATCCACCACAAACTGAGACCACACAGGTAAGTATATTTTATAAAAATATATAGCTTTATCTAGTTTCAGCAAGTAATTAAAGCAGTTGCATGATAATCACTTCTTTAGAAAAATGTTGCATTCAATCTTACGGGTTGCACTTAATCTTTAGGATGGTACTTGTAAATAGGAAGTTCTTATGGAAAAAAATAATGTCTCAAGTCTCTTTAATCAGTCGTGAGAAATAATGCCACGGATTTATGTTCACTTAGCTCTAAAAACGAACATTAACGCTACTGCCCACGTGCCAGGCTACGTGGGGGCTTCCAGCGCTGCAAATGCGCTTTTACGCGAGGCTCGGGGACTCTTTCCCTCCCCAGGTGCAGCCTCGCGCCTTCTTGGGCCTCACACGCCCCAGGCCGTGCAGTTCGCACGCGTCCCCGCCCCGCCCGGTCCCCTGTCCTCTCCCGCCCGCTCTCGACAATCCAACGAGCGGCGGGGGAGGCGGTGCTGCTCACCTGGTGGGGGACGGCTGGCCAGGGGTGCGGGACGCTTCAGATTCCCTCGGCGAGGTCGGCTCTCGCTGAGGGGTCGTCTCCTCTCCTCTCCCTCTCCACGCCGGGACCAACCAATCCCGTCGCGGCGTTGGGTCGAGCCTCCCGCAGCACCCGGTAGTCAGCCAATGGCAGTGCGGCTCCCGGGACAGGCCAACGATGACGCTCCGCTCCTTCGGCCAATCACGGCCCTCCACCACTGATGACGCTGCGCCGCACGGGCCAATCCCGTCGCGGCGTTAGTGAGGGGGCTCGGCTCCCTCAGCCAATGGGAGCGCGGCGGCTTCGTTCTTCGCCGCTTCAGCTCCCCAACGATCGGCGACCTTCTGGGGGGTATTCCTGGCCCCGGGCCGCGATGGGGATTTGGCGGCAAAGGGTTTTCGAGGGCGCTGGTCACGAGGAGACCCCCCTCTCGGCTCACAACACCTTGGGAGCGGATTTCACGAGGGGAGGCACCACAAGCCTCCAACCCTCGCTGGGAATGTGCCGATGAGCACACCGATCCCCTCCTCACGCTCCCCGGTCGAGTGCCACTCGTCCAAGGTCACCACAGCGCGATCTTTCAGCTGTTTTCTGGGACAGTTTTAGGAACCTTTAGCCCTGGGTTCCCAACAGGAGGCCAGCTCTTCTCAGGCCCTTGGAGATTCAGTTGTAGACACAGCACACAGCAGAGTCTTGGCAGTTTCAAGTAGGCAGGGTCACAGCACACAGCAAAGTCCCTTTCTCCTCCTTAGCTTCCAGTTGGACAGTAGAACAGGTCAACCCTTAGAGCACACAGCAAGGCAGTCTTCCTTTAGTTCTCTAGCTGTCCTCCTTCCAGCAAAGGTTCCTTCTTGCTTGCAGAATTTTGGAATCTGATCTTCTGTAGTCAGGGGTCCTTTCCTTATACCCCTCAATGTCTTTGAAGTCCTTTGAAGTCTTTGTGCATGGAGGCCCTGGGTCCAGTCTAAACCAGTTCTGGGGGTTGCGGAGCACTGAGGTGTCTCTGGTTTTCTTCTCCCTGTCAGCTTCAGGGCCAGAGGTGTCAGTTGACCATCAGGAGGGAGCTAGCATGGGGGAGGTGGTCGGCACAGCCCAGTACTTATCAGGCATTCCTTCCTCCCACCTCCCAGGCAGGCAGATGTGCCCTTTCATCCCCGGGCTGGCTCCGACCCTCTCCTCCGGGGGCTCTGCAGCCCCCCTGTCACACCCAAGCATTCCACAAACCCAGGCACACAGAAAGGGTTAGACAAGAGAACAGCCACTTTCTAAAAGGGCCATTCTCCAACACAGGATTTAAAAACACCCTTCACTAAAAGATGTGTCATTAAATTCTGAGTTCAGGGATATCTTTCACTTATGTCCCATCTTGTTCCTATGGGAAGATAGGCTGGTATCACATGGGCCCAGCCTCCTCCATGTTACTCTATGGAGCAAGATAGCCTTACAGCAGTGAGCACATAAAATGGCTGCAGCCCACTACTAGAGCATGTGACCTGCACTAGTACATGCTCTACCTTATCCATACACTGCACCCTGCCTAGGGGGGTACCTTGAGCCTTCCATAGGGGTGACTGATGTGCACAGACAGGGAAGGCTTAGGCCCAGCCAGTGGAGACACTGGCCAGGGGGACAGGGCAGTCCACTGACTGCACACAGACCCTGCGCTGGCAGGCCTGAATCACTATTTTAAAGCTACTCATGTGGGTGGCGCAATCTGCGCTGCAGGCCCACTAGTAGCATCTGTCATCACCAGCCCTGGCACACACAGTGCACTTTCCTAGGGACTTCGTGGTGATACAAATATGCCAATCAGGTATATTCAATCAATATCACAATTCACAGAGGGAGCACTTACACTCTGGCACTGATCAGCAGTGGCAGAGTGTCCAAAGCATCTAAATCAGCAAAAACGAAATCCAGCACAGCATCAAAACACATGAGTCAGAGGCAAAAAGATGGGGGAAGAACCACGCCAAAAGGTGTCAGGTCTAACAGTACGTTTTTCTAGTATAGCACTGTACTACTTCCTACAACATTATATTATGTACTACAGAATGCAGTTTGTGAATCCGGGCCCTGAATTTGGCATTGAAAATTCTGAGAGGCCTTTCGCAATTAGTGTTGGCATTCATGATATGGGATGTATGGGCTCAACCTGACATATTTGTCTATCTACTTGTTTATGAATGCAATGTAGTAAACAAGAACTATGTTTACTTTAACTGTTTTCATTTTTTATTAAGAAGCAAATATATATTTTTCACCTGCGGCCATTCACCGGTGAGAGACGTGGAACCATTTTCTGAAAATATTGTATAAACCAATAACTACCACTACTCTCCTCACATGCCGGTGTATAGCACATCAAACATTATCAAAAGTCTTCTTTCACCGCTGCCAGCCATTTGCATCCCACAGTGTCCTTTTTAGGTTTTGATGTCGTAACTGAAAATTGAGAAAGATGTGTTAGGATAATTCTCAAAACCTGGAAACCTATAGTGCTCTAAATATGCAATAAACATGCCCAGTCATAACTTTCCGTACATCTCCCAATTGCTGTACAGAGACTCTCCTTCCCAGATATCTCCCATGTAAGGTGTCTCCATTTTGAGCTTGTTGGGACCCTTGCCTTCCCCCACAGTGCTTACTTTGCTGCACATTGTTCCAATTATGTCTGCCTACCTCTAGGAGAATAATAGAAATTCTGATTGTTAGGCAGATTCATATTGACATATGATGGGAATCTCAGATTCCATTTTCCAAACATTCCCCCCCCCCTCGCATATTACAACTGCCAGTGAACTCAATGATCATTACTCTGCGGCTATATCAAACATTCTGGATGACCTAGCCTCACTAAAGCTAAAAAGAACCCAAATCAAGAATAGAAACCACTGGTTCACTGGATCCCTCAACAACGAGTGGAGATCCGAAAGAATCTGAAGATAGCACCCCTCTGCCGCACACCTAAGACTCCTCCTCCAGGCCAGAAATGGCTACAACAGAAACATCCTCAACTCAAAAAAATAATTCTTCAGATCTGAACTGGGGAACGCCAAGACCAGACCCCGCAAGCTCTTCGAATTGATCAAACAGCAATCTAATAAACTGGCCAAAACACTAAAAGAAACCCCCAAGTCCCTAATATCATCTGAGGAATTCTCATCTATTTCATCTACAAAACCACAGCCTTAGGAATCGAACTAAGCTCGCCACACTCTCGCAACCCCCTCTTGAACTGTCTCCCCCTTCTGTGCTGCCCCCACAGGCTTCACCTAAAAATCAAGCACACTGAACCGACTTCAACCTCTATGACGAAGACTCTGTCTCGAAAATCCTATCTACCTTAAACCTAAACAGCCATTTTAATGACCCGCTCTCCTCCTACTGCCTAGCTGCCATCGCTCAATCCATTATTCCTAGCTGGACTGCAATAATTAGCGCCTCTCTCAGGCAAGGATCGATTCCTTGCGCTCTGAAAGCCGGCTAAGTCCTCCCTGTCTTGAAAAAACCATCGCCCGATCCAGCTTCCCCTGACAACTTCAGTCCTATCTCCAACATCCCTCTCTTAGCTGAGGTGTTGGAAAAGTGTGTGCAACAGCAGCTAAGTCAACACATCAACAACGTTCACCTACTAGATGACTTCCCATCCGAATTCAGACCTGGGCCCAGCACTGAAACCACCATGCTCCACATCGTTGATGCCCTCCACGCCCTTGACCAAGGCAAAACCTGTCTCCTAATCCTCCTAGACCTATCCTCGGCCTTCGACGTGGTCAACCATGAAAAACTACTCAAACGCCTCAACTTCAGGATGGGACTGGATGGCCCTGTTCTAGAATGGTTTAGGTCCTTCCTCCAAAACCGTTCACAGAGATTCCTAATTAACGGCAACCTGTCTGCTCTCTCTCCAGTCACTGTTGGAGTCCCTCAAGGATCAACCCTGTCCCCCACCCTCTTCAACCTTTGCCTAGAACAATGTGCCGAAGTACTACGCTCAGCGAATATCTCCTTCCATATGTATGCTGATGACACTCAGATCTACATCAAAATCTCATCTCTGGAAGAGATCCTCTCCCTGAACGAGACCCTGAAATTGACTGTTCAATAGCTTGCCTCCAATCAACTCAAACTCAACTCGAAGAAAACTGAATTTCTCTTAATTTCCCCTCCAAAAATCAACCCTGAGATTCAGATATGGACTAAAGCTATCACAGCTTTAAATTGCCCACCGACCATCGTTGACTCGGCCAGATCTTTGAGAATAACCCTCGACTGCAACTTGAACATGCGAGACCACATCAACTCGATGGCCAAATCAGCCAGATTCCACCCGAGCTATCTTTGGAAACTGAAACCCTTCCTCAATGCTCCCGACCTAAAAATGGCAGTCCAAGTATTAGTCATCTCCAGACTGGAATTTGGCTGTTCTACCGTCTCGGGTTCACCCAAGATCTCTCTGGCACCCTTAAAAGCTTGCCTCAATGCGGCTGCTTGACTACTCACAGGCACAAGGAAATTCGACCACATTTCACCACACCTGAAAGCTCTGAACTGGCTTCCTCTCGAGGCCAGAATACATAACTGGCATGCATCACACACAAGGCCTTATACTCCAACTCCCCTGCATATCTTGCACAAAAACTTGTGGTATCTGGAGGAATCAGAAACTTCCGGTCTGCCAGAGACCTCTTGCTCCAACCTGCACACTTTCGGGGGAAAAAACCTTATGATCGGGCTTTCTCTGGGGCTGCACCAAGAATATGGAACTCACTCCCGCCCGCCATCAGAAGAACTCCTTCTCTAGCACGCTTCAAAAAGGATCCCAAAACCTTCCTCATGGGTAAATTCCTCGCTTAAATTTTTGCCCTCACCCACCTCAGTGACCCTGATTTACTTCCGACTACTGCCTCCCATTGAATTAGCTAGTCACCCCACCAAAGAACCTTGGGCCTTGTCTTGAGTATTTGTAAAAGTAAACTGTATATACGTGTCTTGCTATCCATTTTGTACCCAGCATCCCGCCTCCTCCTAACCTATTGTATATTCTTGCAATTCCTAGCCTTTTGTACAGTCCCATGATTCCTGTAAAGCCCTCTGATACCCTTACGGGTCAAGTTCGCGCTCTATTAAACACAAAAATAAATAAATAAAACTAAAATCCATCAATGGCATCTAGTACTTCTGTCCAAAGGTGTTGTGTAGGGCATTTCGATAGAATATGCATCAAGTTAGCTCCACAATCCCACCAACACATCTGAATCTTGCTTGCCACATTTGTGCCATGTGGTGGGGTAAAGTACCAAAGAAGCTCCATCTTGGCCGTAGCTTCTTTTCCTGTTGTACATTTAGCTGAAATGCCCACTATTGTACAAATATCTTCTCATTCTTTCTCAGACAGAGTATGACCCTACTCTCTTATGCATCTTATTTTTCCTGCTGATTTCACCACCTTCCCAGTTTGCAGTAATATTTTCTAAAGTTATGAATAGGCTTTCCTGTTTTCAGTTTTTATTTGTTGTGTATTCCTTTGGGGGGGGGTCTTAGTGCTTTCCAGTGTTTAAAAAAACAATAAAAATCTGTGGTTTTCAGTTTTTTCTCTATTTTGCTCCGTTTAAAAAAAAATTGCACCTCAGTAAGGTTTGAATGCAGCACATAAGAGGTTAACGGTGATTATTTAAGACACCGTCCTTCTGCACTGTTCTTCAGATAAATGACGATTGAAAAACTTAAGACATGAGATATGTATTGTGGGTTCTTGGTGCTCTGTTTTTTCAAGTGAGTTTCATACTGCCCTATTGTCTATCTCAAGATACCAAGAAATTACTGGTCTAAAAAATGTAGTACTGGTGTCTATTTTGGGCATATTCCTTATCTACCTAGTCATGGGGGAGAAGTCTGCTAAGAAATTAATGTGAGTCTTGTTAGTAATAGCGTTATTGATGGCAGTACATTTTACTGTTGTACAAAGAGGCTGCTCAGGTAGTTGAGAGAATTTATGAACTGCAAAATGCCTTGGGTCATATGCCTGTTTCGTGGCCCAAAATTAGATTTTAATGTCCTGCTAAAAAAGGGGTGATTTGTACATAATTAATTTTTCACCTCTCTTGAAACTGGAATTTCATCTTAATGACTTAACCCTCTTCCTGTTTATTAGTGATGTTTATAACACTTGTGATTTTTGTAAGTTTGTTTTGAACCTAGATCCTCTGCTGAATGTATCCAATTCTTTCATCAACAGTGACAAGGAGTGTCTGGAACTGCCATTTGACCCCTGTGAGTTCCCCCAGTTTTGTGTACTGCCCCACACCCTATTTAATTTATACATTCAGCCTCTCCGTGGCATAAATCAATCTTTCGAGTACAATAACCTTTCCTATGCAAATGACACATAAAAGCGCCTTACATTTGACCAACGCTCCTCCATATCCCTTGCACAGGTGAGAGATTGCTTACTAGGCATTGAGCAATGGATGTCCTGTAAGTTCCTAAAGCTTAACAGGGACAAGACGTAGGTGCTGGTCACTGGAGTGAATCCCGATGTCTGGTTTTCTGAGCTCTGGCCTAGACAGTTTGCTGCACCTCCAGTCCTTGTGACCACTGTAAAAAAACAGTTAGACCAAACACTTTCCTACCTGCCCTCAACCTTGAAGGTGTTGGTCTCAAGGTTTTTCATCTTAAAACTTTGAAGAAAATGTAACAGTTCTTGCTCCAAGAAAGGTTCAGCCATTTGGTGGCACTTGTGTCCTTTCCCATCTGAATTATTGTAACACCAGCTACCTGGGTGGCTTACCTGATTGCATTATTACTAGATTGCAGCAGCATCTTCAAAATATGTCTGTTAAGGTGGTGATGGTGCTAGGCAAGTGTGACCATGCCTCTCAGCTGAGACAGGCCCTGAACTGGAGGGCCATGAAGACACAGGATTCTGCTCTAGGCTCGCTGTCTTATTCGTAGAGCCTAATATAACACTGGCCCCACGTTTCTATCAAGCCTAATTGCCTACTACGGCCTCTGCAACCAACTGTGGCTTTTCATTTTAATATCTCCTGGATCAAACGAGTAAAGGCAGGTGCGAGCTGATTCCAGGTATTGGGCACAACGCTCTGGAATGACCTGCCTTTGGAGCTCAGTGCTATCTCCAAATGTGCGGTTATTCAAAGAATGATGAGAGTTTACCTCTATGGCTCTATGCTCTCTGTTGGAAGTTGGGTCTTCTTTCTCATTTGAAGACAGTAGGGCCTGACCTTTTGTTAGCAGTGTTCTTTTGTTATGGCTTCTTTTGTGTATATACTTTCATTGTGTTTCTTTATGTTCCTAGTGCCAAGATGCTACGATGTACATGTGCTAATAAATATAATAATATTAAAAATATTAATAATAATAGCAGAAACAAAAATGTGCCATCCCCATAAAATGAAAATGTATGCGAGTCCTTGCCATTCTGTATCACGTATTCATTTCTTTTTGACAACCCTTTGTCCACACCCAGTAAATACATTCATTTTCACTTGGTGTTGCAAATGTTGAACTAGATCGGAAACAATGAGCCTAACGTGTCCTCTGTGTTAACTGTGCAACAAATTCCTGGCGGTCTGTAATTAAGCTGGCCTGCTGCTGTGAATGGATGAGGATGTAGCCAATACTATATTGCTCTGGGCACATATACTTTATTTCCATACAGAGAAACAATATTTCTTATTCTGTTGCATTGAGGGGCGGAGGTCTTAGAAACATAAGTATTTACACACAGTCCAGTGGGGATGATGTAATATAAATACACAAATGTATATATTGGATTTCTTAATCTTGCCAAGTAGGTATATTTTTTTACATTGTTCTTCAGTCACAAAGCTTTTACTCAAAGTACTCAGTGATGACGTACTCCTGATTCTCATGCTTAGTCATGGAAGAAAGCAAATTGTGAATCAAGCTCAGAGGTACAGGAGTAATTCTCACTTCAGGCGTAAGGTAGCTGCGCATAGAAAAGCTTTCTAAATGAGCGGCGTTGTTTCACTGATTGACCTTTGCACTGTTGCCTCGTTTTAACCCGTCTTGTCAATGTCCCCCTCAGCTCGGGAGTCCCCAGCAGAAGCCGAAGCGCGTGCGCCTCCTGGTGGACGTCTCTGGCAGCATGTACCGCTTCAACGGCGTGGACGGTCGGCTCGAGCGCTCCATGGAGGCCGTCTGCATGGTCATGGAGGCCTTCGAGAGCTACGAGCACAAGTTTAAGGTAATGATGATTGACTGGCTGTGGGCGCGCGGCGCTTCACGTCATCATGAGAACTTCCAGAGACCGCACGGAGAAGACGCGGGCGCATAATATTGTGTAGCCAAGGAGCAGCATTCATCAGCCTCCCGTAATACGATACAGGGAAGATCTAATCCGATCTGTTGGATGCAGCAGGAAAATACTAAAGCTACAACGTAATACTTCTTGATTTGAAGCATTTTTGACATAAAGGCACGCCAAACTTTCCACTAAAATTGCCTGCTGTATACAGCAGGGCTTGGAGCGAATTTGTTTAGTTGGCTTGCAGCCAGATGCTAAACGGCAGTAGTGCTGTGGGATGCTGAGATTATTTCAATATGTTCTGACATAATCTGTCGAGCAGAGAGCGCAGTTAAAGTTGGAAGATGGCGTGGCCTTGTCTGGGCTGACGCAACGTCTTCCATTTCCTTTGTGTCATCCAACAGATTTGGGCTGCGATGTTCCACCCCGGCACATGCACGCCTCCATGTAATTGTTGATTCCCAGCCCTTTGGTTTTACTAATGTGTCACAGAGGAGCTCTCCACCCGTGCTATGGTTTCAACTTTGAAGTGACAGGAACCACGCTAATGAAATCCCTTCAAACTTTAAAAGCAGAGCCAGCATTACCTAAATCTATACCAAGAGAAATGCATAAATATACAACTTTTTTTTAACATAACTCAGTATTCCGCAAACTTCCCTAGAGCCACATCTAAAATATAATCAACAGCTGGGGCATGTATGTGAATCCTTTAAATCTATCACGATAGTAGTTCTGAGTGAGGCATTCCAGAGACAATCATATAATTTCTTCTTTTATACACAGCACTTTGTACACACTTTTGCATTTTTAAATACTGTAAATGACACTCGTCATTGCTACCAAACCAAGGAAGCCTTGGCGGGTTACGAGCCCAATACCTTTAGAAACCTGATTTCTGAGCCACAAGCTTCAATGCACTGAGACATCCTCCCCTTTAATGTGAAAACGCATTAAACCTTTGTTCAAATATATCTCTGGAGAAATACTGGACAGTTTATCAGTGGCATTATGGATATGGATTTGTAAATCGATGCTCCTTTAAAAGGCTCTGTTGCTTTTGTTACACCCCTTCCCTCACATATCCTGAATATGATTCGTAAAGTATTAAACAGTGAATCTGTAGATGATTTGGGTTCTTGAGTGTGTGTTTTTTTTTCTTGCAGTGCCTCGGGACCAATAGAGAACCCTGATATTTAAATCCAAATTAAATTATGACAGAAGTGAAAGGGATTATATTTACAGGATGGTATATAGTGAGAGCAGTAAATAGTAGGGGGAATTGGTTTGTAAGGTATAGTAGTAAAAAAAACTCCCGCAAGGACCGTTCAGGGGCCATAGACACATCCTAGGTGACACATCCTAGGTGAATTAATAGACTGAATCACTGAAATGCGGGGGGGCTATGTGCAAATTAAAATGTGTGTGTGCATACAGCCCTGGAAGCAGCCCCAGGGACCACCACCTACCTGGGGCTAATGTACTGGAGAGTGGGGTGGGGCACGTAGCCCCCGCAGCCCCAGGGACTGCCACCTCCCCGGGGCTATGTGTAAATAAGATGCGTGGGGGGCTCTGTCTCCCCACGCAGCCCCGGGGCTACTATACTTAAATGCGTGGGAGCCACGCGCCCGCTGCTGCACCTGGGACCACCACTTCCACGGGGCTGGTTTCAGTGGGGGAGGGGCGCCTCGCGTCCCCCCACCTCATGGAGCCCTGTATGGCCCTGGAGACTGCCACCCCCCAGGGCCGCCTCCAGCAAAGTCTCGGGATGCCCACCCCTGGGACATTGCAGTTTGCTATGGCATGGCGGGAGCACTGCTCCTGACATGCTATAGCAAACAGGGTGTCCCGCTTCAAACAAGCAAGAGCATTTTACTCTTGCTTGTTCAAAACAGAGCACACTTTGCTTATTACACCCAGGGAGCTGCATGTTAGCAGCTCCCTGGGTGTAAAAAGCAATGCCAGCTCCCGCAGGAGGCAGGAGAGGGCAGTGACAGCGGGGCCTTCAGGTACATCCGTAGTCCCCAATGAGAGGCCAAGCTCCGGGGGATGTGCTCCCCGGGGCCGAAATTGGCCTGGGAGGGGGGGGCACTCTGCCCTCCTTCCTTGATAAAAAGGAAAAGTAATGGCTGTGTCCCGGGGGATAGAGACCCCAGGGCCAAAATCGGCCAGAAGAAGGGGGTCGCACTACACCCCCCCCCCTTCCCTCCTGTTTCATTTTATTAAAATGTTTTTAAATGGGTCAGGCCCGTTGAATGGGGTCCCCGGGGGCCTAAAGGGTCTAGGCCATGCAGCCCCCCTTCCTTAAAAGAAAAAAAATCAAAAGCTTTTAACTCACTAGAGACCCTACCCCCTTTTTCTTTACTCTGCAAACACAACTCCTGGAGTGCTCTTGGTTGGGGGATGAAGTCCCCTTTGCTATTGAGGGTCCTTAGGGGTCAACTAGCCCACCCGTTACCTCCAGTAAGCCCCACCAAGTGGGATTGCTGAGAGGTGGTCACAGGCCATGCCCCCTTTCTCCACCACTCAGCAAACACACCTCTCGGCGCTCTGTTGGTGGGGGGATCAGGTCCCCTTGCCTCATGAGGGCATCAGGACTAAAGTGGACTTCATCCCCCAAGCAGCAGTGCGCCAGGAGACACGTTTGCAGATTGATGG
Source organism: Lissotriton helveticus (assembly GCF_964261635.1). Classification (NCBI taxonomy): domain Eukaryota; kingdom Metazoa; phylum Chordata; class Amphibia; order Caudata; family Salamandridae; genus Lissotriton; species Lissotriton helveticus. The sequence goes on along the minus strand of NC_136069.1, from coordinate 422,173,812 downwards.
AGAAAGGGGGAATGGCCTCTGACCACCTCTCACCAATCCAGCTGTGTGGGACTTACTGGAGGCAACAGGAGGGCTAGTTGGCCCACAAGGACCCTCAAGAGCCAAGGGGTCTTCATCCCTTTATTATTAGTGTGCCTGGGGGTGCATTTTACAGAGTGGCAGAGAAAGAGGGCGTGGTCACTGAAAACTTCTCAGTAAACCCACTGTGTAGGACTTGCTGGAGGTAACAGGAAGGGTAGTTGGCCCCCAAGGACCCTCAATAGCCAAGGGGGCTTCATCCCCCTACTAGTAGTGCGTCAGGAGGTGCGTTTTGCAGAGTGGTTGCGAAAGAGGGCATGGTCTGCTATCAGATCTCAGCAGTCCTGCTGCATGGGACTTAATGGAGGTAATAGGAGGGTTAGTTGGCCCCCAAGGACGTCCTTGTGGGCCAACTACCCCTTCCTGTTACCTCCAGTAAGTCCCACACAGCAGGATTGCTGAGAAGTTGTCAGAGGCCATGCCCCCTTTCTCCACCACTATGCAAATGTGCCACCAAGCGCACTATTAGATGGGGGATAAAGTCTCCCTGGCTCCAGAAGCCCTCCTTGTACCTCCTGTAAGTCCTACTCCGCAGAATTCATGCGAGCTGGTCGAAGGCCCAGCCCCCTTTCTCCACCACTTTGCAAACATGACTGCTAGTTACAAAACCTTAGAAATTCACGCAAAAAACAAAGGTTACAAGGACGTTATAGTTGGCAAATAGAATTAAAAAAATCTTAGAAATTCACTAAAAAAGACAAAGGTTACAGGGATGGTATAGATAGGGTCAGATTTTACTCATACAAAACCATAGAAATTCAGCCGTTATAATTACCCGAGTTAACTATAACTCCCAGCCCCGCACTGTACTGCTTATGACCTCATGTATTACATAACTCATGACATGGTCAGTGACATCACTGATGACATCATCCACAGTATCTCTGACGCACCCACTCACACCCCTAGAGAATCTTTTATACACCCACTGACACTCCCACATTCACAAACCCATTCACAGAGCCATACCGGTACCTACACAGCCACTCACTGATTGATAGATCTACACACACATCCACTCGCTGACCCATACTGCCACTTATATACCCACTCACTCACTAATATAGCCATTGACATATCCACTCATGCACACATACAGGCACTCACACACTGAGTGAGTCAGCCATAGAACTACTCACACACCTAGACACTCACCCATACATCAATCACACAGCCACTTATTCACTTAAACAGTAACACTCACACCCACTTATTCATAAAAATAGCAACACATAGCCACTCACCTATACAGTTAGTGACAGAAGCACGCACTCATCCATATAGCCACTCTCATATTCACTCACTCACGCATACAGTGACTCATATACCCCGTCACTCTCCTATACTGCCTTTCATATACCCACTCACCCATACTGACACATTCGCTCAATCACCAACACATCCATACAGTCACTCACTCGCCCATACAGCTTCTGAGAGACCCATACAGTACCCCATACAGCCACAGGCTAACCTAATCACTCATCCATACAGGCAGTCACACACCTCCTCACCCAAACACACAGATACCCAGACAACCATAGATGTAGTCAGACAACCAATCCGTCACCCACATAGCCATTCATGTACCCACTAACACACTCATACACCCACTTAGACATCAACTGACAGACATATACACTCATTTACACAACTCGTCACTTACCTATACATTCACAGAGACACCTAATCACTCATTTATGCATTGTCATGCACCCTCTGAGTCATCCATACAGACACTCAAACACCCACTGATTCATCAATGCACCTTTTTATATATATTTAAAGCTCATAAACTTTATAAAAACAGTCACTGGATGACGTAATTAGTGATGTCATCAGTGATGTCACTGACCATGTCATGAGTGATGTAATATGTGAGGTCATAATCAGTGCATTGTGGGGGCTCGAGTTATAGTCAACTCGGGTAACTATAACGGCTGAATTTCTCTGGTTTTGTATAAGTAAAATCTGACCCTAGCTATAACGTCCCTGCAACCGTTGGCTATTTTAGCGAATATAGATAGATATCAGGAATTAGTAGCGTGTAAGAGTATGTACAGGCCATAATATCGTGAAGATGTAATTCTCTTAGTCCAGGCTTCTCTATTTTGATCTGCACATGGCCGCCGGTGCTACTGTTGTCCTGACATATAAAAACGGCAGCTCAAATGGTTCAGTGGCTTATAAATAGAAATGCCAATATCATTTCCCAATCAACTAACTAAGCCTATAGCCTTTATGATTGGCTTGTCACCATACCCAACTAAGGCTCCTGTATTGCACATTAACTGGCAACCCTCAGGCAAACGGTCACCAAATTTAAACAAGCATTTACAATGCAATAGGGCTCGCAGCATTAAAGTTTGAGTTATTGGCATTGTGTATGACAATGAGTTGCATACATTTTCCGAAAACTCTGAATTGGTGTATAAAGATGATTTGCAAACTGTCATATGTTGCTCAATAATAAGGAGAGTTGGGAATAATTATGCTATGCTATCCTTTGCTATCCTGTGCTTTTTTATTATGCTGTGCTGTGTTTTGTTATGCTATGATGTGTGTTGTTATGCTATGTTTTGTTATGCTATGCTGGTGAGGGTGTGTGAGGGTGTGTGAGGGTGAGTGAGGGTGTGTGAGGGTGAGTGAGGGTGTGTGAGGGTGAGAGAGGGTGTGTGAGGGTGTGGGGGTGTGAGGGTGTGGGGGTGTGGGGGTGTGAGGGGGTGGGGGTGTGAGGGGGTGGGGGGGGTGAGGGGGTGTGAGGGTGAGGGGGTGTGAGGGTGAGGGGGTGTGAGGGTGAGGGGGTGTGTGAGGGGGTGTGTGAGGGTGTGTGTGAGGGTGAGGGGGGTGAGGGTGAGGGCGTGTGAGGGTGTAAGGGTGAGTGAGGGTGTGTAAGTTTGAGAGGGTGTGAGGGTGAGGGGGTTGTTCAGACTACGTATAGATAGCTACTGAGGGCAAATACCTCAGGAGGGAGCTTGTATCCGACGGAAGGATTCGAAGGGCTACTTTATAGTGTCTCACGCCTAGCAGGTGTTTCATTATTTTGTTTTGTTTTGAGGTGCTACAAAATACAATTTCATTCCATGGAGGGACAAGCTATCACCCAGATATGGCCTGTCATCCCTCTCGGGCTACAGGGCTCCGCCCTAAAGAGGCAGGATATTTGGCATGCATTGGCCGCCTCTGGCCCCCAGAGCAGGGGGCGCTTTGTGACAATGATAATGCCTGTCGCCGCCGAGGAGTGCGTGACCCGAACACGCAGCAGTAATGGACACAATGACCGTGACCCCTGCCAGCAAGGTCACCGCGTGCTGGAGGACAGCTGCTCATCACGACATGCAGTGGGGGTTCAACCCCGCCTCCCATCCTTCTCCTGCTTAAACACTAAAATAAGAAGCATTTCCATCGGCTTCTGTGCGCTCATTCATTTATCACGCACTTCGTAAGTTAATAACTCAACGGGTGGGTTTAGAACCCAACCCTTATGTCTCGGTTACACGTCCAAAATGTACAGAAGTTTTTTTATTATTCATTTTAAACTGTATTGGATTGCATTAGTAGTTTAACTTTTCTTGCTCGCTCCACAATACTGCACAGTGCGAAATACATCTGCGGCAAGCCAAGCCAGACAAGTACACACAATCTTGTGCGTGCTTTTTAAAAGCCTTCCTTTCCAGAGCAGGAAGTACAGAGTAAGCAGAGCACTTTTTTTAAAATGAAGAAATACACTGGGTCAAGTTCTGCTTAAAGAAATATGTTATGTTATAAGGATTTATTGAGCACGAACAATTACCCGTCCCGAAGGTGTCAAGGCGCGAGTCCAAGTGAGAGATCGACAAAGGAAGAATGTGAAGTGATGCTAAGATAAACTAAATTAAGAACTGCTCATGGGCAGGCAGATGAGACAGGTACCAATGGGCCTTGAGGAGGTATTCAGTAGAGAGGCCAGAAGCACAGATGCAGATATGACACTCACAGCCCAACATAACTCAGTCATTCATTTGTATTCCTGCAGCAATCCCCCTCAGACAGGCAGATGCTCGAGCTGCGTTATGCAAAGTGCCATTAGCCATGCAGCCGGGCCACCGATGACCGCTTACTGATGAACAGCATTGCTCAAGACACCTAGTGGGATCAGAGGGCAGGCTGGGTTCATTTCAGATCCTCTGTCCAGGCTAGCTGTCCATTTGTCAACCAATGCTGTCGCTTGTCAGCGTTGAACATTACCCTGCCATGCTCAGCACTCAAAGGTTCTTTCTGCTCATAAATCACCCACTGCTTGGATAAACGAGAGGCTCAACTGCAGCCCGCCACTCTACATTGCACACCCCTGGCAAACGGGTAAAGTTCACGCTATATAAAATCGCATAAATAAACGAGCCCAGCAGCCTCACCGGAAGTCAGGCAAAGTCGCCTGTGACGGGGGCGGGGCTGCATCCGGACCGGAAGAGAAGGCGGAGTGAAAGCGTCTTGCGACGCCAGAAGGAGAGCGGAGTCCCTCAGAATTCACCTGGTAAGTTGAAAAGGGCTGGGGGGGGGGGGGCTCGGTTCCCTCGTTGTGTGTGTGTGTGTGTGTGTGTGCGTGTGTGTGCGCGTGTGTGTGTATGCATGTGGGGGAGAGGGGGGGTGCTCTCGTGTGTGTGTATGTGAGCTGGGGGGGTGTCTCTGTATGTATGTGCGTGCGTGGGCGCTTATGTGTGTGTGTATGCGCATGCGTGTGTGCTTCTCAGGAGACAGCGCCTGGCCGCAGCGCTCGTTCGCGTGCCCGTGTCACTTTGAAATCACCTTCAGGGCGATGCGCGCGGTCAGGATTGTCTCCTGGGAAGCACACATGCCGACAAAAGAGCTTCGGCGGAGACGCGCTTCCGCGCGTTCAGCCGAGCCCTAAAAATGGACACATTTGCATTTGACAGAACAATATAAAACCCCATTGAGACGGGCCTAGTATGGATTATGATATTGCAAAACCTCAACTCTAAGTAGCTAAATGTTCTAGGAAGTCGAAACAGCTTTTCTAATTTTGTTTCATCAAGTTATTGGCCTTTACTAAATGCTTACCGAATGAACAGACAATAAAGGCCCTGTAGAACCTGTAATAAATATTACTTACGGCCAGTTTTTCAGGGCTTTATTGTCAGTTTGTTCGGTAAGCATTTTATATGATTTGAAAGGCCAATAACTTTATGAAACATTGGCAGAGCTGTTTCGACTTCCTAGTGCAGACACGTCCTTTGCCAAATCCAGCCAGACATTCTAGGGCATAGTGTAGTTTTTTTCGATGCATTTTTGTCCTTGTGGTTTCTGCAAAACTAATACCGACACAGAATATTTTGAACAATCTCTGCCAGTGCTTGGAATAAGAGTCTGCAAATTAGATTACGAATCTGATGGTCACAAGCCGTCTAACAGTTGTGGAGCTCAATAGCCTTTCACTTCCGATGAGAAATGTAATTTTTTTCCCATAAACCTACTTCTTTGAGTAAGGGAGTGGGACTTCGCCACATTTAACATTCTGCCACTCAAATTATTGATCTGCTGAGGTTGGCAGGACTGAATGTGGCATTTTGTAGAGCCAAACACTTTGAAGGAATTTTTCTTGGTTGATTAAAGTCAATTTTTACTACTTTAGTGCCGATTGTGGTGTGGTGGCAGTGCAGACGCAATCAAGTTAGATCTTGAACCAGGAATGTGTCAATAGCCCTTCTCCTTCCCTCGGTATATCCCAGACTTCAAAGCACCCCCATGCATCTCAGAAGTTTTTACAGGGCCGGTAAAGAAACTTCATGCCTGGCACACATCAGTGTCTGGGATCATCTGCTGGTTTGAGCCATGTTGGGGCCATGAGTAAATAGGTCACAAGTGTGGTGCCCTCAAAAAGGTTGGTGTCTGGGAAATAATACCCCCCCCCCCCGCTCTAAACCAATCTTTGATGGCTCTGAGCCCCCTGTGATCAAAATTCTCGTTCACAACTCTAAACTTGGCGAAAAGAATGAGGGGCAAAGCTACTAAATAGCCTTCGGCCAAGGCCCATCACTCACTTAAGGCCTACTGCCATCATACACGTGATGGTACAGGTGCATATTGTAAGGCACTATTATATGCCAGATATGGAAACACAATGAGAGTCACCTGCAGTTAAGACACCTCAGATAATCAACCTATATTTCATTGCCATGTACAATGTATTTATTATGCGGATACAAAGCCATGTCAGATAATCCATTTCAATGTCTTACTTAAAGGCTTTTCTTAGAAATGGCAACATACATGAAGGTTCCTACTATGAAGCATATCTAAACCACCCATCATGCTGCTGATTATAAAAGAGTGATGCTGAAGATAACTGAAATCTCTGGTTATGAGTGCCCTGGATAGGACTTTGCTATTTACCGAACTATATCTGTTAAATACTTCTTATTTCGTGTTTTTGCTTTTCAATAACACGATAATTTGGGGATCCCACCAAATGTTGCATGCCTCAATAATTACCAGGCATTTTCCTCCTGCACATTTGAACTGGCTTGCTCTTCCAAAACTGATCTAGAAAAATTACAGGGAGGCAACATTTATCAGACACGGCAATAACCCCACGACTTGATGTTCCAATCCTTGCACAAACAGAAATTTGACAGGGATCAAAATTGTGCTATAAATTATAAATTGGGGAATACGAATGCTAGCATCTCACAAGCACCCTTTTCTTGAGTGAATCCCTTCTACATTTTAATCAAAATGGAGACAACTAAAGCATTTCTAAGCAAGGCCATGCTTTTGTCATGCACAAAGGTGAGTGACCGAGTCGCACCCTGGACCACAATATTTTTTTCTATGCTAAATTTTGTAACCTCTAAAACACTCCAAATCTCCATAAAAAAAGTGGGTTCTAAATTTCAAGCTCATGCTTAATCTTGAACTCAGTATTTTCTTTGAAAGCGTGTTTAAAAAAGTTGCATATTCTGTTTGTTACGTTTTAATTCATTTTGTATGATTGTATATTGACCTCCAGGCGCTGGAGACTGGAAGGCAGGAAACAGGAGTTTATTTCCGACGAAACAGAACACGTCAAATCAGACAACAGGGTATCTTCTCGAGGTGCTCTAACAAGTTTCTCTACGGCTCAGTCTTTTATACACAGGTTTATGATGTACAAACATTCCTTATTGCAATAAAGACACTTTGAAGTACAAAAAGGGCATGTTTGGGACCCCAGCTCCAGGCCCATTCCCATACTGACCGCTCTGATGTTGTTTTCCCCTCCCAAATGTGACATGTGATTGTAATCTGCAGCCGGACATTCCAACAGGGCACGAGGGCAGGAGGGGGTGGTCAGATCTAAGGTTGGGCGGGCGATAAGATCATGTTTCGCTATGCGGGGCCGGAGGGGTACATCCACGAGACCTAGTTTTATGATGTGGGACTGGGTCGAGAGGCCAGGTGTAGCCGGGGGGGGGCATCAGAAGAGAGGAAGGATGTTCCTGGGAGGGATGCGGGGGTGTCCGTCAGGTCTAGGGGTGTGAAGGCCTTGATTAATCACCGCTCCTCTGATGTGAGGCGAGGTCCTACTGTAGGAAGCAATAAACTGCATCTGTTGGGCTAGGTGATGGCCTGGGATCAGGCCGGGCAATCGGGCAGGGAGGAAGAGGTTACCAAAAGGGCCCGTTCTGTGAGTAGGATGAAAGAGCGAGGGGGGCAGGGGTTCAGCACGGAGACAAGGTCGTGTTTAGCGGTGCGTTTATATATATGCCCGAACAGGAGAGACCGGGGGCTGTCGGGGCGCGGGGTGCTTGCGGGACTGGAGAGAGGGAGAGAGAGTGACTATCGGCAATGGGCAGGGAGGTCATGACACAAAGATGGCTACTATCTATGTTCGTGATGGAGTCTGAAAGGGAACAAGATGGCGGGGCCACTGTTTTGTGACTTTCTTTACCTTCAACAGTGGAGAGGGTGAACACAAATGAACGCCGCTTATGTACATATACATTTTGTCATTTTCCACAGTCGCCGCTTTTTACATAAGCTAGATCATTTCCGTGTTTATCATACATATAGTCGTGTTTAGTCAATGAAATAGCGTTTGTCAAAATTGGTAGACTTACATATAACCGTGTGTAGTTGATGCAACATACGAGGTGGAATACATATAAATTTACATTTGTCGTACTTAAAAGTGACCGATGAAACATTTTACAGGCAAAAGTGATTGAGGGAGGAATTTAGTCCAATACAAGCAATTAGTCAAGGGGTGTAGAAAGTTCCGAAAAAGGGGGGTCTTCGCCACAGTGTCTTTATTAGTAGCGAGTCATCACTGGTAGTTCGTTTTCTTCCGTTGGCGCTGTTGAGCACCGGCGGTGGAGCTATAGGTCCAGCTCGGGTCCTTCTTTACACGTCGCAGGGTGTGATCTGTCCTTTGCCGTTAGGCCACAGTCCTGTTTCCTAGCTAATCTCTCTTAAGGGTGCCTTATGCTGGGCACCTGCATTTCTGTCTCGGAGTCAAAATCCACGTGAAAAGGATAGAAGGGGTTTTGTCGGATAATCGGGGGAGGAGAGGGCGGAGTGGGACCGGATCTTTGAGACGGACCAGGGGAGCAAAAGTGTGATGCGCAGGCAGGTACATCAATCGGGCTCAAAGGGGCGGGGACTTCTGGCACGCGTGGGTCAACAAGTAGAGGGCTTCAAGGCAGCCCTCCATTCCTTCGTTTTCTGCGTTTGAGAGTGGTGCATCGTCCCGCGTCCCGTTGCTCTGCGGCTCCATCTTAGGTCGAGGTCACACGCGCCTCACGATCTGTGGCCAGGCTGTGCGTCACATCCAGCCCCTCTCCTCCGGTGGCTGTGTATCCTTGAATGGGTACAAAGCAGGTTTTAGCGAACTGGCAAGAGAAGGCATTTATACATTTCAATTCCGTCCGAGGTCTAGGTAGCTGGGGGTACGTTTCATCGGTCACGGTCAGAAGTTATCACTGTGGAGTATGTATACAGGCGTGTCTACTGATTTTGAACTAGGTCTATTTGGCGTTCATTCATGTCGCATGTGGCTTTCTAACCCTAGCCCTGGCAGTCTTTTATCATCATGAGAGAGGGGTAGAGGCTAAACACTCTTCTCTCGGGGAGCAACAGTTAAGCAGGGTCATCAGTTATACCTCGAGTTTACGGAGCTGGGGTCAAGCGGGAGGAACGGGGACGTTTTGGACATCCGTACTTGGGTGCGGAGGGGTGGGGCAATCTGGGCCTAGGAGATTGTGTTTCTAACGAGCTGAGAGCAGAAGGCCACTGACGTATAGTCCTCCTATAAAAAGGGCCAGATTAGGGGGACATCAGTCGTCTTACCTGTCCTTTCCTTATAGCCAATTCGAGTTCTGTCATTTTTACAGAAAAGGAGAGGTAGTAACATGGCAAATTACAATTGTTTTAGTTTCTGGCAATTTTTGTCGATCACCTTTGTGTTCGAAAAACCAATTAGGCTCGTGCCGGCGGGGCACAACATTACCACACAGAGGAAGAGGGAGCAGGGGTCGTTCGCATTTTAAATGAACTATTCGGTACACGTACAACATGAAGGGAAAGGACAAGAGAGAGAGAAACATGTACAATAATAGGCCATTTTGGTGCGCGCAAAACACAAAACAGTAGGGGTCATATTATATAGAAACACAGACTGAGGGACAACGTAAATCCATATACCACGTACACATGAATTCAGGCGAGGGGGGGGGGGTACATGCATTTACATACAGAAATCAAGACAAAACATAGAACAGTACTTGGCCAAAGACATTTCCTCCTGCATGCTGCGCATCCTTAGTTTCCTATTTAATTCGCCTGGCCGTCTTTTGCTGTTCGTCTCTGTTGCAAATACTTATACTTTCGTCAATTGTTCGGGAACTATCCTGGTCGGGCTAGTACTTACGGTGGGATCTTTGAATCATTTTTTTAGCGGACGGGTATCCAGGCCAAGGCAACGGAGGGTCTTAGTTGGGGGAACAATGGGCAACTTCGAGTTTCATGGCGTAAGAATCTACTCGTAGCTGCACGTCATTCTTGGTTGCATTATTAGAGAGATGGTAGTTTCTAAGTAAGGGTGCGTTATATCTATGTCTGTTTATCGTGTATAGGTGTTATGTTCAGACCCCCTTTTTCCCCATTCCATCGGCCGTCCAATCATCACTCAAGTTGTACAAAAACATCTCTCTTATCAGGTCAACGCGTGCAACGTATATCCAGTCGAGTTACACACATTCGGTCATGCACACATGCATTCATATCACCCAAATCCACGTTGCTTAGGTCTTCTCCACACTTTAGTCGATGTTCTGATGCGACCTGCAGAAAGAAGGGGAAGAAGAAGGGGTGGGGGCAGCGTTTAAAGACACATTCGCGCGCATAAACCCAAAAGGCTTTTTACTTACTACGTATTTCGGCCTATCTCCGCGGGGTGCAGTCCCTTCCATCTCGGCGTTTAAGCCCCGTGGGACTGGTGGTGCGGGAGGCATAATCATTTATGGACTGCCCATTGCATAGATCGCCCACGTGTGGTATTGCGGATCTTGTGTGGGGGGGGGGTCGAAACAAAAGGGCAATCAGGGTAAAGTGGGTGAACTCGTGTTCTTCTTCGAGGAGTCAGGGTGGTCTACAGTGGTACCGGGTCTGGTTTAGGGGCATCTGAAACAATTTCCCTGAGATATGTGGCATACAAAGTAAAACAGAACATCGGGACCTTTATCGATTGCCTTAGGTTGCACAAAAGTAAAAAAAACACGCAACAACTTGGATCGTTCGCATTTTCAATATTCCTAGGTACTTTGCTTTTTAACCTTTCAGTAATCGACTTGCTTTATTTCGCCTATATTTTACGTAGATCGGAAACAAGGGCTATGTATTCGAACTTACCAATCCAAAAACTACGACTATTTGTTTGTCACAAAATCTTTATTTTAAAAAATGTTGACGTACAAATGCAGGCCTACAACCACGTGGGCCAGCCACGGAGCAGACTGGAACTGTACATGAGGGCATATTTATCTGCGGAAAACATAACTGAGTCGGTGGTTGTTTTATTTCATCAAGGTACGATAAGTGCAATAAAATCATATCGAAAATTCATTGTGGGTAAGTACCATTAGTGTCAAAAAGATTCGAACTTTCAATAATACTGTAATCAATGATGCGTCAGAACTTAATATCAAATTCATTGTTCGAATGTTCAAGCAATACTCATCCCCTCCCGCCATGTGCTTCAAAACTGCATACATATCTCACGATATCAAGTCTGAGCATCCGGAACACAACGGGGAATTGTGAGTTTCGTTTGTACCGGCGCCATTTTGGGTGGGGTCAGGCGGGTCCAAGTATAGTCAAACTGTCTCTACCAACTCGTGGTTGGACCAGAACTTCTTTTCGGCAGTCCAGAAGTTGCGTTAAGGGGCAACAGAAGGGACCGGTGACATGAACCATCAATCAAAGAAAAGGGAGGGGCAACAATCTTTCCTACCGGGTCGTACTGACGTTCCACCGGAACTGATCAAATCGGTAGTCTGCAGTAGCTTGGGTCATTCAAAACTGAGGCTGGCGCCAGCATGAGGGCGCCGACGTCTTGTGGTTACGTCTTGGTCGTTCTGCGGGTGATCATGGCAGTCACTTCCCATCGGTGGCGGTTGGGGGCCCGTGGAGGTCGAGGGCCCTCCGCAACTCTCGTAGAATCTTCAAAGCTGAGGGGAACGTTTCTGAACGGAGGACTCGTTTTTCTAGTTGGCCAGCGACCAGGCCATCCTTGCACGCCAGGTTCGTTCCTGCAAGGTCGACCGTCATTTTTAGGAGTTCTGCAGCTACCGGCAGTCACTGGGTCAAATGAGCAGACGGACTCCAGCCTGTTGGGTGAGGCGTCGTAGCACCGCCACAGTGGACGAGACCCTGCTGGGTGTGTGGAGCGTCCCTATACTGCAAGAGTGGACGAACCCTTTGCCGGGTGTGTGGAGCGACACTGCACCGCAAGAGTGGACGAACCCTTTGCCGGGTGCGTGGAGCGTTGGGGGTGCAGCTGAGGGGCCTCCACCTGGGGAGGCGGGAGAGGCTCGTCCGTGCCGCCTCTCCCTCCCAGTGCACCCCACGGCGTCTCGCTGACATTTGTTATGGCCGGACCAGGCGATGAAGAAGAAGGGGGGGTCGGAGGCATATGCAAGACATCCCCCCCCCGTGGCCTGCAAGGCGCCGGGAGAAGAAGGGAATGGGAGGACCAGTTCATTCCGGGTCGGGCCCATGCCTTCGGCGGCCGGCCGTTCTTTGCCACGGCCCCAGGAACGGGTCCCTTGGTTCATCCCGGGGACAGGCCTTGGCGCGTTTTGTCGCCTCCGGACTATTCGCGGAATGGTTCTCCACCCCACGCCGCCGCCGACGGCTTTTGTAGACTTTCTGACGCCCAAAAACCTACTAGAAAGTAGCCCAAAGTAGCCCGATATTGCTACTTTGGGGAAGGAGGGACAGGAACGGCGTCAAGCAGACAGCGAAATGCATTGTGGGTTTGTTGTTGCAGCCGTTTGCCGTGTAAATAGTTGTTTAATATATTTTTGTTCAAAATAAAAACGTTTTAACCTGTTACTTTGCTATTGCATTGTTTATTTCTAATATTTGCCTAGGGTTTGCCGTTAATTGGGCGGGGTGGTCTGTGGAGCCGAGCTGTCTCGCAGTCATCATGGCGTTGAGTTCGGCTTTCCTCACTAGTTTCATATTTCCTGAGGGGTTGTTCCCAATGCTTCCATTTCAGTGAGGTTGAAAAGAGCTCTCATCAGTGGCCTACTGATTTTACTCGATTCCTTTTGTTTTTCCTAACGATTCTTGTGTTCTTTTATTTGCTAGCACGATACAGCGGCTAATCCGCATTTTCTTTATATATGTCCTTTTTGGGTTTCGCCTGCCGAAGGCTGCGCTCTGCGCAGCTTTTCGGCGCAGGTGAAATCCTTTGTTGACAATAAGGACTTCGGGAACGTCCCCCGGCTCTCATTGGCTAGCTCCATAAATGGAGGCTAGCCATTGGGTGCCGGATCTGTCCGTCAAGGCCGGACCAGATTCGGGGGCGTTCCCGAGATTTTTTCCCTGGGCGGAGTTTCGTTTTTTCCCGTTCCCTCCCCTCACTGAAAGTGATTTCAGATGCGCTGTCCATTCCCGCCCCCCTCCGTGTGCCTCCCCGCCCCCCCTCGCTGTCCTGTGCACGTTTCCCGCCTCCCTCCCGCCGTCCGTGTCCTCTTCCGCCGTTCGTGTCCTCTTCCGCCGTTCGTGTCCTCTCCCGCCCCCCTCCCGCCGTCCGTGTCCTCTCCTGCCCCCCTCCCGCCGTTCGTGTCCTCTCCCGCCCCCCTCCCGCCGTCCGTGTCCTCTCCCGCCCCCCTCCCGCCGTTCGTGTCCTCTCCCGCCCCCGCTCTCAGAGCTGGGAAGGAGCTGTTCATGGCGGCTGTGCTTTGGACAGAGCAGCAGTTTCCAGTGTTTTTATTCTCCCACTTGGATCAACGTTACCCAATTCTGGAGCGGCGTAAGGGGGTCCGATCTCCCCTGGACACTGACATAAGCTTATTGGGGTGCTCCTTCAGTGGGATTTGATGTCAAAATCGCGTTTTTTCGATGCTAGTTTCCGTGCTCTGTGAGAAGACACGACGGAGAAGGGGAGAGCTCGTTGTTTTTCCCAGCTCGGAAGCCATGGCGCACCTCCATTTTTGTGCGCTTCGATGAAGAGCCCTTTCCATCTCGGGAATTCCCTTTGTGTCCATTGTTCCTCGCCTGTGCCCTCTGTTCAGTATGTTACTCAGTTTTATTTTTCCAATCCTAAAAATACTTCAAAACATTTGAATTTAAACGTTTTAGTGGATTTTTAGGTTTTCCCTTCCGTTGTCAACAAAAGATCTTATTAACATCGGCCGCGCATTAATTTGGTACGTAACAGTTGAAATTGTTTCCATAAACGTTTCCTCCCCGTGTCCAAACGAAGTGTGTAACTCCCCATGCTGGGGAAAGAAAGCTCCCAAATACATTTTTGTTACCGTACAGTCAGCCGATCACTTGACAGAGCAGGCATTAGTATAGATGTCTCAGGCTATTAACAGCATTTCACAGCCAGATGTATTCAGTCTGTTTCTACGAACCTTTGAAAGGCTAGGGCATTTGACAGTAAAGCTTTTTAGGCTGCGTGTAACTGAGCACAGCAACATTTGCACTTCGCCCAAGATTGTAAGAAAGTCGAATTGCCCAGTACAGGGAATGCAGGAGCTGGAAGAGAGAGACATAGCGAGAGAAAGGTAGGAGATGCAAAGTCAGGGAAAGGCATGCGGAATAAGACGGGGACAGACCTGGAAGTAGAAAGAAAGTCAGGAAAAGAGGGAGAGGCAGAAAAAGGCAAGCAAAAGAACCATATAGATTTGGAGACACGGAAATGTAGGTAGAGAAAAAGAAAAGGAAGACGGCTTAAAGAGACGGAAAAACAGACTGGGAGAAAGAAACGCATATAAAGGGAGAGAAGAGACACGGAACAGAGAAACGGAGAAAAATAGGAAGGAAGAGAGGCAGAATAAGAGGAGGGACGAAGGAGAAAGACGGAGAGGAAAACCAACAAGAAAAAGGCAAGTAAAGATGGAGACAACCGACAGCTGGGAGGGAGTTAGGAAGAGATAAAGACAGACAAAATCAGTATCGCTGCCTCTATCTCTGCCACTATATCTATTTGCCTGTTGCTTCGTCTGTCACTGCATCTGTATTTCTCTTCCTTGTATGTCTGTCTCGATTGACTTCTGTGTCCCTTACTTCCGCTGTCACCTTGTATTCTTTCTCAATACAAGCACCGAGTTTGGCTGACAATCTTTTGCTGGGACTAGTGTTTTCTGGGCTCAGCCGCCTGACCTGTATCTGCTGGGCTGAAGTGCGATCAGGCCCAGGGCACAATCTGATCTTAAATCTACGGGGATAGCAGTCTTGACCTTTACTATATCTTTAGTAGTCAGTGGGTTTCGGGCCTTTTGCGTGTTTTACAAATAAATAAATAAATCTTTAACACTTGGGTAATTTAAATAAATAATTGCCTACTTTCTGGGGAAAGTCCGGGGGTGTTAAATTGATATGACCTTTTTCCTTTCGGACACCACTGCATTGCACCATTTGTGTTTTTAAGCTTTTACATTTACTTATTAAAATGAAACCTGGCACATGTATTATAACCAGAATGCGGTAGTGATATCCACACAGTTTCATCTGTAAACGCCACTCCGGTTGCACAGAGCTTATATCATCATTTACAACTAGCTGACATATTTGTTTTAGATAGTGTGGTTTTGCACAAAGAGTATCTGCTTCTCCCCAGTGGAGCTTTGTTTTTGCCAGAGCTTGTTGTACATTGGTGCCGTGGATTTGTATTTCATATTGGCTAATTGCTTGAAGTTTTCCACCCACACAGGCAAGGGAATCTGTGGGCTACGTAAATACCTATTTAAAATATTGAATATTGTAAAGCTATCAAGGGGATTATTTTTTTATCCCAATGAATTAAAAAGAAGTCGCGGAGGACCAGTTACTATTTGCAAAACATTTTGTCAATTTGTAGTAACGCCTCTGCAATGGTCCAGACTAGTTTTGCCCTTTTATTTTCTCTGGTGTGACACTTATTTTTGCGGATCTGGTAACATGCATCCTGTTGCATTTCACGCTACCTTGTTCTAAGCAAGTTAGCGTTAGCTGTGGATGATGTTTTTGATTTGTTGGCATTACATATTTAATCAATAAAGAATGCGAAAGTAAAACGGTCTAGAAACTAAAATGACCTTTTAACAGTCCTAAGTATGATATAGGATCATACTATATATTATCTAATGGGATGTCTGCATTTGGGCGTCTATTGGAATCAATTAATGTGTTTTTCATATTTGTGTAGAAAGTTAATCAACGAGCATCTGAAGTAATAACTTGTTTCTTTGTGTGCAGGCTGTGTACAGCTGCATAGCATAAATGATTCTCCGCGTTCCGGTTGTCTTACCTCTTAACATTCAGGTCAAGTCTTTTCCATCCTTTGGAATCCAGTTGTTGGGCTGCTGTTATGTATAGCTATGTAGAGGCCAACAAAGTAAGTGCACAACAAGTGACCCGTCGCAAAATGCGTTTCTTACCTCATTTTTGGGTTTCGCCTGCCGAAGGCTGCGCTCTGCGCAGCTTTTCGGCGCAGGTGAAATCCTTTATTTACAATAAGGACTTCGGGAACGTCCCCCGGCTCTCATTGGCTAGCTCCATAAATGGAGGCTAGCCATTGGGTGCCGGATCTGTCCGTCAAGGCCGGACCAGATTCGGGGGCGTTCCCGAGATTTTTTCCCTGGGCGGAGTTTCGTTTTTTCCCGTTCCCTCCCCTTTCACTGAAAGTGATTTCAGATGCGCTGTCCATTCCCGCCCCCCTCCGTGTGCCTCCCCGCCCCCGCCCCCCCTCGCTGTCCTGTGCACGTTTCCCGCCTCCCTCCCGCCGTCCGTGTCCCCTCCCGCCGTTCGTGTCCTCTCCCGCCCCCCTCCCGCCGTCCGTGTCCTCTCCCGCCGTCTGTGTCCTCTTCCGCCGTTCGTGTCCTCTCCCGCCCCCCTCCCGCCGTCCGTGTCCTCTCCCGCCCCCCTCCCGCCGTTCGTGTCCTCTCCCGCCCCCCTCCCGCCGTCCGTGTCCTCTCCCGCCCCCTGTGTCCTCGTAGGTGCTTGTTTTTGTGTGTGTACAGCATTTGCCAATCCCTGACAACATGCTTTCACCCAATCCATGACTGCGCTGTTCCCCAGGGGCGGGTTAAAGAACTCCAGCGGCGGTGCCTAGAAGCTGTGGCTGTGCACGCGCAGTCGTCTGTCTCCCCGAGGTTTGCCGTGGACTTGGTGGGCAGCATTCTCGTGCAGGGCAGTACTCGAGAGTAGCGCAGTCATTCCCCTGGTTTGAGCTTCTAGCTGTTTACGGTCAGTTTCACCCCATCTTTTGCTACTATTGTCAGGCTGCCAGATTAGCAAAGCGGCGCTGGGATTTTTCTTCTGTCGTAGAGACCACGTGTTCCACTGCACACTGTGCTCTTTTGTTTTTCAATTTTCGCTAATGCGTGTGAAACCAGAAAATAGTACCAGTGGCATTTCTGTTCTTGGGTATTCGTGCGACGAGCATTTGACAAGATGGGGCTAATGAGGTGGTGGCGTTATGGTGATCCAATATATTTTGTTTGTTGTTTTATTTTGGAGTAGGTTTGCTGGTGAAGGTTGAGCCCGTCACCCCTTCCTCCTGTGCACTCCCTACCACCCCATGCATTATGCTTGCTCACAACCGTCACCTCTACCCCATGTAACGCCACGTCTGCCTCTGCAATCTGCTCTCATCATGCATCACCTCTGTTCCCACTGTGAAGCGCTCCGACGCCACTGGGCAAAGTCCGCGCTACACAAAAATGCATAAACAATTAATAAACAAATAAATATTTAGAAACCAGTGAAGCGTCTTTTCTACCTGGCGTTCCTGCACCTTAATCGGCAGTGAATGAGTCATAGTTACGCGTTGACATCACTCTCTTCTTCTAATGCTGTTACCAACTTGTATAAACAGCACCCAATGCATCCGCATGAATCTCTCGCATGTCCATCCCCATCGCAACCCAACCTGCCCGCCCCATAAAAGACCACCCCTCCCCTGTCCTTCCAGGCCATGTGCCCGCCTATCCCCTGCTTCGCGCCTGATCTCCTTGTCATCGCCCCCTCCCCTCTGCTCCTATTGATGTTGTGCTGAGCTCCGCGGCGCCCCCGCACCATCCTGCCGCGCGCCACTGTCCCGCAAGACACCGCCTCGTCCCTTCACTTTCCGAAACCTTTGTTACCTCTTAATTACGAGCCCCCCCCTCCCGCATCGGGTCAAGTCCGGGAGTGGATCCACTCCAGTGTCAACTACGCGATGCCCCCTTGCCCGAGTGTGGCACGAGACCTCTTGCCCTCAGACAGCACCGCAACTCAGGCCACAAGGCCTTGCATTTCCTCGCATTCCTCCCTCCCCACCCGCCCTTAGGTCGCCCAGCAGGCACCCCCCACCAGCCCATGCCTGACCCCACCGTCCTGCGCCAGCAAAACGAGGACCCCCAGCAGCCCCCTGTCCCCAGAGGCCTCTTGTGCCGTCCATGGTCAGCTAATATTGCGGGAAGTGACTAACAAACTTCTTTTCCCTTCCGCCATCTCCCTTCTCAGTGTTTGCTCGGCCACCGACTCTTTTAACATTTTACTTGCATCGCCCACTCTGCTCGTTTGTCAAGGGTAAACTATTTATGGGTTTACAAATTACGTAATTAAGTTACAAGATTATTACAATTACTCTTAACACAAAGCAGCAACTACATAAAAGTCGTGTCCAGCAGCAGCACTAGCACCACCACCAGAGGCTTGGGGCTCGCCCGCCCTGCTCTGCTGGGCCCTGCTGCTGCTCTGCGCCCCGGAGAGCTCCGCGCTGGCAGACTTCTCAGGTAAGACCCTCTCTGCTTCCCGGCCTGCCCTCTCGCGGCCTGCCCTCTCGCGGCCTGCCCTCTCGCGGCCTGCCCACTCGCGGCCTGCCCACTCCCGGCCTGCCCACTCCCGGCCTGCCCTCTCCCAGCCTGCCCTCTCCCAGCCTGTCCCCTCCCTGTCCACTTCCAGCCTGCCCTCTCCCAGCCTGTCCCCTCAATGCCCTTTCCTAGCCTGTCCACTTCCAGCCTGCCCTCTCCCAGCCTGCCCTCTCCCAGCCTGCCCTCTCCCAGCCTGTCCCCTCCCTGCCCTCTCCCAGCCTGTCCTCTCCCTGCCTGTTGTAGTGTCCCGGCGGCAGCAGGCAGGAGCGTGCACTGCGTCCCCGAAGTAACAGCCCTAAAGCAAGCAAGAAGTACGCCCCCCTCCCACCAATCCCTGTTAGGTAGTGGAAACTGTCCAAACTGGGGTGCAGACAGCCCCTCTCACCTTTCGGCTTGGTACCACTGCACCAGCCGCACTACTTCCCTACTGACCGTTCTCCACTTCAGCCCCGTCTAAATTACAATTCCTGCTTGTGACCCTTTTGCCTGCTTGTGCTTGTTTTCGTGACCCTGTTGCCTGCTTGTGCCTCCGTGTGCCCCTGTTGCCTGCTTGTGCCTCCGTGTGCCCCTGTTGCCTGCTTGTGCCTCAGTTTTCGTGCCCCTGTCGCCTGCTTGTGCCTCAGTTTTCGTGCCCCTGTCGCCTGCTTGTGCCTCAGTTTTCGTGCCCCTGTCGCCTGCTTGTGCCTCCGTGTGCCCCTGTTGCCTGCTTGTGCCTCCGTGTGCCCCTGTTGCCTGCTTGTGCCATGTGGGTGTGAGTGGAGGGCTCTGTGTGGCTGTGTGTGTGGAGGGCTCTGTGTGGCTGTGTGTGTGGAGAGCTTTGTGTGGCTGTGTGTGTGGGGGGCTCTGTGTGGGTGTGTGTGTGGGGGGGCTCTGTGTGTGTCATTTGCGAGAGATAAAGCTAGTGGCATTGTAAATGACAATGCCATTTATTTATGTTAAAAAAACATAAATAAAAATAATGTCAAGAGCAATGCCAATAGCTCTAACTTTAACAAAGGCGAAACCATTGCATTATAAATGCTTGTTATTAGGGGTGTCCTCCGGTGGAGCCAGATGGTCTACCTTTAATAAATGGTCCGGGCTGAACCAACTACTGAGCAATGGGGGGGGAGATAGGCATGACGGGTTACAACGGGGACAAAAGTCAGAACTACCTATCCTTCACTACTTTGCGGAGACTAGGTAGAATATTTCTATTCTACAGTATTCGCAAATAGGGAATACCCAAAGAGAGAACCAATTCTAAACAGTCAAGTTCGGACAAACAATCAATCAATCAAATGAGGAATAAAATAGGCGAGACGGGTTACAACGGGGGCAAAAGCCTGCGCTACCTACCCTTCACTATCTGCAAAGAGAGAGATCTTCCTGTTCCTCTCTGTTTGTAGGCAGAGAAGATCCTTTCAAAGAACCAATTCCGAACGATCAAGGTCCGGTCAAACAATCAATCAGTGGGGGATAAAAATAGGCACGACGGATTACAACGGGGGCAAAAGCCTGCGTTACCTATCCTTCACTATCTGCAAAGACTAAACAGAGTATGGCGGCCCTGTGCTTGTTTGCAAATAGAGAATGATCCCAAAAGAACCAATTCCAAAACAATAAATACTTGGATAACAATCAATCAAATGGAGAGGGAAGTAGGCGCGACGGGTTACAACGGGGGCAAAAGCCTGCGCTACCCACCCTTCACTATCTGCAAAGGGAAAATACTCCTATCCTTCCCCGTTTGTAGACAGAGAATCTCTCAGGACAAAACAATCAAAATGCGTAATACTAGTATTTTCCAAATGACAATCAAACAATCAATTCGCAATTTGTCGTGTTTCCACGACCTTACCCGGACCGTATGGACGGTTTCTCGTCTTCCGTTTCCAGCGCCCGATCGTCCTCTGTTCTCCGTAATTGCTGTGGCACTCCTGATGGTTCCCAGTCAGGACCGTAGATCACTCGAGAGAGGTCTGTTCGGAACCGGTGAAGTTCGGATGATCGGCTGCCAGACAAGGGTCTATCGGGCAGGAGCTCTTCCCGATCGTTGCAGTCGTTCACTCTGTCGTTGGGACCTCTCTCACTGGATCCACGTGTCGCTGATGGGCCCCACGTTTGGGACGCCAATTGTAGAAAAAGGGTTCAGGCAGATCAGGTCGTTTACCCCTTCTCTAGGTTTGCCCGGCGTTAGCCGCTTCTCACCCAACTCACGATTACCCAAATAAAGAGGCAGGCGCTGGAGACTGGAAGGCAGGAAACAGGAGTTTATTTCCGACGGAACAGAACACGTCAAATCAGACAACAGGGTATCTTCTCGAGGTGCTCTAACAAGTTTCTCTACGGCTCAGTCTTTTATACACAGGTTTATGATGTACAAACATTCTTTATTGCAATATAGACACTTTGAAGTACAAAAAGGGCATGTTTGGGACCCCAGCTCCAGGCCCATTCCCATACTGACCGCTCTGATGTTGTTTTCCCCTCCCAAATGTGACATGTGATTGTAATCTGCAGCCGGACATTCCAACAGGGCACGAGGGCAGGAGGGGGTGGTCAGATCTAAGGTTGGGCGGGCGATAAGATCATGTTTCGCTATGCGGGGCCGGAGGGGTACATCCACGAGACCTAGTTTTATGATGTGGGACTGGGTCGAGAGGCCAGGTGTAGCCGGGGGGGGGGGGCATCAGAAGAGAGGAAGGATGTTCCTGGGAGGGATGCGGGGGTGTCGGTCAGGTCTAGGGGTGTGAAGGCCTTGATTAATCACCGCTCCTCTGATGTGAGGCGAGGTCCTACTGTAGGAAGCAATAAACTGCATCTGTTGGGCTAGGTGATGGCCTGGGATCAGGCCGGGCAATCGGGCAGGGAGGAAGAGGTTACCAAAAGGGCCCGTTCTATGAGTAGGATGAAAGAGCGAGGGGGGCAGGGGTTCAGCACAGAGACAAGGTCGTGTTTAGTGGTGCGTTTATGGCCCGAACAGGAGAGACCGGGGGCTGTCGGGGCGCGGGGTGCTTGCGGGACTGGAGAGAGGGAGAGAGAGAGAGTGACTATCGGCAATGGGCAGGGAGGTCATGACACAAAGATGGCTACTATCTATGTTCGTGATGGAGCCTGAAAGGGAACAAGATGGCGGGGCCACTGTTTCGTGACTTTCTTTACCTTCAACAGTGGCGAGGGTGAACACAAATGAACGCCGCTTATGTACATATACATTTTGTCATTTTCCACAGGTATGTGAGTAGTAAGGATATCTGTATTTTTCTCCCTAGTACGATATCTTTGGTCACTCTGGAGATGGGTTCAACATTGAGCTGGTGAGAAGTGACAAAGTCCCTAAGAACAACAAAGAAAGATTAGCGATAATGAAGGTAAATACGATTTGTACATATGTCTGAAAATAAAGAAGTCTTTGATAAAGGAATCTTCTCAGTCAAAAAGATTCAGAGGCAGGGGAAAATTTAGTGAATAAGTAAAAGTACAAGTGGGAAATAAATGACAGTATTGCTGATAGCATATCACAAAAATACACATATTTTATTGATTAAACTTCAGGTGTCAGATACGCATTCACCACAAATATGTATTTTCACAGTTTTTCCATTTTTTTAGTGTTCAATCCTGCACGAACAATGTAAGGTATACATGATCTTTGCAGTGGGGTAGGATTTTATAAATTACATTTTAGTAAAACTTATTACCATTGGGTGCATTCACTGCTGTGCAGCATGGCTTAAAGTAAGGGGAAAAAAGTGATATAACGTCATACAGTGGCGGCTGGCAGGGGACGGGGTGGTGAAGTGGGGAGCGGGGATACAAAAATAAATCCACTTAAGTTTTGCGGCCAGCCGACTCTCTCTCTCCCCTTTGGTCCCTTCAGCCGCCTTCTCCTCTGCTTCCGTAGCGGATGGAATCACACAGGCTCGCTCTCCTAAGCCAATCACAATGCTGCAATGCAAGCCACTCCTCCCCCGTAACCCCAGCCCCAAGCCACCCTAACCCAGCCCATAGTGAACATTAAAATGATAATAACTAGGTTATTATCATTTTATTTTCCCTCTGCACTGCTCCTAAAGCAGTAGGGCGATGCTCCTCAACCTTAGCGGAGGGAGCCGCCACTGAAGTCATAGCTTTTTTTTCCTGAAGTTTGAACCATGTTGCAAAGCAGCCTGTGCTGCTGTGAAACATGACTTAAAGTAAAGGGGGAAAAACACTATGACGCTGTCAGCAATAGCCCCATCGTAGCACTTTTTATATTAACTTTAAGCCATGTGGTACAACATTTCTAAAAAAACATTGACAAAACCAATAGATCTTGCATAGGCGAAACCTATTGGCTTCACCGGTGCTTGTTTCTTGCTAGTCACAAAGGTGGAGAGGCTACATATTTTTCTCAAAAATATTTGCAGTGGTTTCATGTAGATATAAGTTGGGCAATGGAAACGCCAGAAATTGGAAGATAAAAAAAGGTAACAGGTCCACTATTCTGAGATGGGTCTGGGCATCTAGTACAGTCTGTTCACTGGCCTCAATTAAAACAATGAACTGCTTTATACTCCCCTCAGATCTACTTTTTGAAAACTATTTCAAACAAAAAAAACATAATTTCTCACTTTGTTGAAAATATGTACGTTTTTAAAAAGATTTAGCTATTTTCATGTTACTATTTGCCTGTATTTTTATAACTATGATATGTCCCTGTCAGAAGTTAAGACGCAGATAACATGGTGTGCAGCTTTACTTTTCATTTCCCTATATTTCTGTTTTCTGATGATGTTCATTTCCTTCTTATATTATTTTACTTGGCCTGTGCACCTCCGGACTCACATTGTTACCTTTAGTTCCCAGAGGGCTATGCTTTTTAAACACACTTGCCACATGTCATATCTTGTTGCATTTTCGGGCCGAATTGCTGGAGCTGCCGACTTTAGACATGGAGACAAAGTTTGAATCTTGGCTTCGGCTCAACATCCTGTGATTCTGGGCAAATGACCGAATCTCCCTGTCCCTAAAAATAAAAGATGTAATTTAGTGCTGATTCTATTGTAAAGAGCTTTATTGCCCAAGGGCCAATTCGCACTATAAAAACTAAGCTAAAGAAGCGTTTGACTTTCTGCATCTTTAAATCAGAGCCGCCTTTGCCCCTTCTCCATTTATTTGTTTTATTAACCATATTTTATTGAGCATTTGAATGATTCATATTACATTTCAACAGTATTGATCCTATCTGCTAACATAGAGTCACAATATTGCGCTCTTCAGAAACCATCTCAGCAGGTTAGTGGATCCACAACAATAGAATTAGAACAACTCCTTTCCCTCCCGCTTTGCAAGCAACTCTAATGTGTGTGTGCTTATCATGTGGGCCTGTGTGCATCCCCCATCTACCGTGTAATATGGAGGGATATGGATCTTTAGGTCACTGCCTATGTCAGTGGGGTCAGGAGCGAGTACTAGGTAACAGCTACAAGGGCATTCTCTTTCTCATTCACACCCCTTCTCCATTTATGTTAACCTTTAGAATAGAACCTCTTCTCAATGGACTCTGTTTATTATTTTTGTAGTTGGAATCTCAGCAGTCACCAGTACCTTTTTTTACCAGTCTTGTTTGCTCCTTTTTTGCGTAATTTTTAGAGTTTCATATAGCGCGAACTAGACCTGAGACATCGGTTATCAGAGCGCTTTACATGAGCACCAGTTTCGTTACAGAAGGACACATTCATTTTTGGTAGGCATAGGGAGATTAAGTGATTTGCCCAGAATCACAAGACGTTGAGTGTTGTTACCAAGACTCAAACCCAGTTCTCCAGCTTCGAGGCAGCTCTAGCCATAAGGCTACATCCTCTAATATTCTAGGTATGTTACACAGTGCTTTGGAGTCAGTCGCTCCAGTTGCAAGATGAGGCTGGTAGGTCATCATGCAACTCCACTGTATGTAATAAAGAAGATATCTTTATGAACACAAGAGTCAACTCATTTTCATAGAACTTTACACCAGTATCACAAAAAGGTTATAGACAGTTCAAACTATTATTTGAGACTAGCTAGTTACAAACAAACCAGCTACTCAAACCTCACCTATACTGCATTGCAGCACTATCCCACTTAATGATAGATTAGAATTATACTATGTTCTGTGCTCTAACACTGACGTCTCTTTTTGCTTGTATATCTGAATGTATAGGGTGTTTATTTGTGATTGCTAATAACTTACGTTACATTGTCTGCAGACAATGCATGCTCATTCTCAATTCTGCATGAGTGGGGACTATACACTGGAAGCAACAGAACACGCCATCCGTGAAACTGCCAAAGAAGAGGCTGACGAGTACTTTGTTATAGTTATGAGTGACGCCAACCTAGAGCGATACGGCATTCCACCCTCTAGGTTTGCCCAAAGCTTGACCACCAACCCACAGGTTAACGCCTTTGCCATATTTATCGGATCTCTTGGGGACCAAGCTGAAAGGTAAGAGATATATGACAAGGTAATACTGTGTTATTGTCCTCACTAAATTAAATTCAAATTCCCTCTATAAGATCTTTGATTTTAGGCATCATAAGTCCAGGTGTTCAAACCTTACGGCATTGTAGTTAGTCATTTTTTATTCAGTCTTTCTCAGGCCTCCGGGAAATCCATAAACTAAACTAGTGTGACATGTCTTTCACAGAGCCTCATCACCATGTTGTTTTATAAGTAGCAGCCACCTCTGCTTGCTATTGCCCACTTTTGTTGCATGGGCGGCTTTGTACAGGCTGTGCTCCAATGGTAAAAAAAATGAGATGGGGCATTTACAGAAATGCTTTTGGCCAAGGATTGAGTGGTGCAAAGGCCACAACAGCCTTTCTTTAGCGAGGCTCTTTCATTTGGGTTCCACACAAGGTTGGAGTTGTTACACTTTGAACACTGTGACCTGGCTGAAAGTCCTCCTTTTCTTTTCCCTCACCCCCCCTTTGGGAGCAAGCGAAGCGGACAGAAGGAAACATTGTTCCAGGTGAGGGTCACAACTCTTGTTAAAGCCTCAAAGGCCCAGACAAGATGTGGTGATTGGGCTTAATCTCAAGACCTGATTAAATGTGGTAATCTGAGTGAGTTTGATTGAGAGTCACCTCATGCAGCCCCGGTGGTGGATACAAAATTGTGAAGGGGTATTGCTGTGGAAGGCATATCATGAGAAGAAGAATGGTGTAGGACATGACTAGGACAGCCTTTGTGATGGGCTCATTATGGTGAGGCCTTGAGCCTATGAATCTGGCGTCGTACTGCGTTTAACGTATCCTGTAGCATTCGGGAAGCTGTAGGGGTGCCCACAGAAAATTATACAGTTGTCCATATTGGTGGACTCTGGGCCTACGCTTCCTTCTGATGCTCCCGACCAGATTTTTGAGGTGTCAGTCAGCCGCGTTCGAGAAACATGCCATGCTATCAGGAAGATTCCAGGCAGAGCTGAAACTGGTCTGTGACAATACCTGTGTAGACAGATGGGGCAGTCAACAAACCAAAGGGAGCCCAGAAGAAAATACTAGAAGCTTTACTGTGTAAAGATGGCAGTGGCCTGAGTGCAGTGAGAAGTCAAAGGTTTGGTTGCATGCCCCCTACACTGGCAACTTATACTGTCCTCTGTGGTATCAAATCACTTATCAGCTGGGAGCACAAAGAAAATCTAGAGGCAGGGGCCTTCCGTATTGTCACATACATAGCCCATTAGGATGAAGGTAAGAGAGGCGTCCGGGAGCATGTGGGTAATACTGGTAAACAATAAAAATGGAACAAGCCAGACTAGAAGGCGGAAAACTACACAATTGGCAACATTAAACTAAAGAAAACCCTTTAAGAGTGCAAATCCATAGAGCAATTGTCTGGGACCATACAATATATTAGGATGGAAAAAGGCGGAAAAACTGAACAGACTACCCACCAAGAAGAAAAGGATGGGGGGAATAAACCTTTAACCCACTGAAGCACCTTGTACTGTGGAAAGAAAGTAGAGGATGCCCTGTGGAGCTCCCATGGAAGAAATCACCTAATGATAAATGCAGTAAATGTAAAGTCGGTCAGAAAGCAGGTGATTGGCAGGTTTCAAGTAGGGCAGCGTACACATTAAATGAAACTAGCAGGACGATAGGCAACATGGCACCCTGGTGTACCCAGTTAGGCCTCTTGCCAGAGTATTTAGATCGCAGTAAACTCAGTGGGCCAAAAAGAGGCTATCCAAAGGGGTGCCTGCTCTGGCAAGCCAGCACTCCCTGGACCAATGTTTGCCTATCAGGGCAACTGAAGGGCTTAATGCACTATTCAAGAGGAAAGCTCATAAGAAACAGTTGGTCATAAGACAGGCCCACATGGCAAGCGGTTTGCTCTAGCGGCATATATAGATTGGCTTTAGTTAAAGAGGGTGGTGAGACTCCCGGGCCAATGGGTTATCTTTTTCAAAGGCAGAGGACAGCATGTCTGAATTGGAGGATGTGATTAAGAGCTGAAATCAACAGTAATGCTGCCTAACCATGAACTTGTGGAAGATATGGAAGGGAGTGGCTGATGCAGCAACTGAAGGTTTGTGGTCTTCACAGAGAGGGGCAGAGGATAATCCCCTTGAAGCAGTCTTTGACCAACAGCAGCTCTATGGCACTACCCTAGACAGACGACTCTCTTCTTGACTTGTGGTTGAACTGACCCATCAGGCCCAAACCCAAACCCACCCCTTTTCCTTCCTCAGGTATCTCGGAGCACCCACTGATGGCATGGCTGAATTACAAAGAATGAGATGAAATTTGGTGTTATCAAGAGAGATGGAATCACTTCTCTTTCACTCAAAATGTATTATGATTTTTTAAGATTATACTAAGTACAGCAACGATATAGTCCTTTGATCAAGTCAAGCAAGAACTCTATGTAGTGGGACTCAGATATATTCTCTTTGTAAAAATAATTGGGTTATTGGTTGACTGGGATGTGAGCCCTGGTCAAGCAACAACCACAATCCGGGTCAGGGTGAGGAACAAGCCAGCCCTAAATTAACCTGTGCTCAACCCTCCGGTAGGTTGGCAGTGAACAGTAAAGTTTAACTTCTCAAATCCTGGGAGTATGTTATCTTTCTCCTCCATAGGTCACAGTCCAAGACCTTTATGTGGGTCTTTCTCTGATCCTTCCCTTCCTCCGTTGGTGACTGGTGGGCCTCTGTCAATGCCCTTAAAGCATTCTGGAACTAGGCTTTTTTAGTGCTATTCTTAGCGGGCAGCCCCCTCTCCTGATAAAACTCTGTGAGCTGGGCCACGGTGTGGCTCTCCAGGTTGGCCAGCTCAAAATCCACCCTTGCAGGTGGGATACAGACACAGTAGAATGAGAATACATTTGGAAAAAGCAGGAAGGCCAATCAGGTAGAATTTAAACTCAAATTTGTCCCAGATAATAGGTGGTAGTGTACACCAAATCACTGTATTGCACTGCACAAACACAAGTCCTATCCCACCACTGCCACCAATGTTAGAAATTAGGTTTCTGGTTGACTGGTGTGTGAGCCCTGGTCAAGCAACAACCACAATCCTAGTTAGAGGAAGGCACATGCAAACCCCAAATTAACCCGTACTCACCCTCTGGTAGCTTGGCACAGAGCAGTCAGGCTTAACTTGAAGGTATTGTTTAAAGTATTTGTGCAACACTTTAAACAGTAAAACAGTGAAAACACAACACAAAAAGGATCTCACACCAGGTTAGACAAATAGAGCCTAATTTAATAAATAAAATAAGACCAAAATAACATTCAATAAGTAAAACCAGAGATATTGATTTTTAAAGTTTTAAGTTGAAATAGCGCCAAAAAGCACAAAGCACCTACAAGAGGTATCTGGTCGTGCCGGACTGGGACAAAGTCACAAGTTCAGACCGACCCCGATGGAGCACGGGCTAGCTACAGGAACCCTGTTAAGCCTGCTGAACAAAGTACCTTAAATCCTGGTTGTGGAGCGTTGCGTGGGTCTGGGTCGAAGAAGCACCACGCAGCCAAAGGGATGCATTGGTTCCAAGATGCGATGAGGCTGCGGCGCCAGGTCCTGTTGCATCATCGTTGAGGATCCCATCGACTGGGCTGGCAATGCGAAGTCCTGGTATTGGGGATGCGGTGGGCAGCTGGTGATGTATCTGAAAGAAACACAGTAGTTCTAGATTCCTTAACTTAGAATTACCCCCAGGCGTCAGAATCGATCCGGAAAGTTTTTTCGTCAGTAGTACCTCTGCGCGTCGAAAGGTGGCGCACGTCAGCTCTGCGTCCGCCGTTGACGTCATGTTGCCGGGATGACGTTGTGGCAGCTACTTAGACGCCGCCCTCGCGCACTGACTTCAGTTCTTTCTATTTCTGCGCCAGCCAGCGCAGAACCGATTAGAGCAGTACCTCCAGTCAGTTTTTGACTGACTTTTTTCTCTACTTTTGTCGGCTTGTTTTTTGAGCCTTCGACTCCTGGTGCACGAGGGATGCCCGGCTTAAAGGCATGCGGTTCCTGTAACCGACTGATGTTGGTGACGGATCCGCACTGCGTGTACCTCTTTTGCCCGGAGCGCGACCACGACCCCAAGTCGTGCTCCGACTGCCGGTCGATGGCGCCAAAGGCTTTGCAGGAGCGGTTCCGAAATCTGCTTGAGCGCCGGCAGTCGGTTCCGCACCGTTCGAGGTCCCGGTCGCGAGGGAGGTCGAGGGACCGGTCGCGGAGCCACCACCATTCGCCCAAGTCATCGAAGTCTTCGCATTCAGGGTCGGGTAAGTCAAAGCATAAGAAGAAGTCAAAGAAGCACCATCACTCTTCGACTTCTCCTTGTCGTTCGGCCGATCCGACGAGGGATGCGGGGGGTACCCCTCCCGCGGTGCTGCGTGCGGAGCCCGAAGAGTCGACTCTGCGTTTCCCTCTCTTCCTTGACCCAGAGTGACTCCCGCCCAGCTTCGTACGTTCTACGAGGCAATGCATGCCATCTTTGGGCGGCCCGGACCCGCCAGTGAGCCTTTGGGCCCTGCGGAACCGGTTGGGGGCTTAGGCCTTCTCCGCAGGCCCCCCTTGGATCCAGGCCTGGATCCAGCTCAGCACCAGTTCACTTCATTAGACCTCTGCCAGCGCCGCTTCCTCCGGCACCATTACCGCATTTGACGCCGGTTGGGCCCCGGCCGGGGTCAACCCCGGCCTCCATCCTGACTTGGACCCGGACTGACGTCGCCCAACACCAGATCCGGAGCTGAGAGGGGTTTTTGTGCCCCTGTTCACGCCTGGGGTCCTTTTCAGCCAGATTGGCATCCAGAGGATGAGGAGGACGACTGGGAGGGATCAGGAGAACCTTTAGCTGATCAGGTAGAATCTGTACAGGACTGGAGAGAGGAACTGGGAGATGCAAGTCTTCTGGACACCTCCCCTGACCTTGGCATGTTGTCTCCTCCTACCGTGGCTATGGAGGAGGGAGCTTTGTACGCAGTTCCGGGGGCCAGCGGGCGGGCCTGTTCACCAACCCCCTCCCCCCGCAGCAGCCTCCAAACCTTCCTAGACCAACATTTCAGGCCCATCAAACGCCAGTGGGCGGCAGGATTCACCATCACCTCCCCCACTGGCGTACCATCATGTCCAACAAGTGGGTTTTGCAGATAGTCTGAAGGGGCTACTCCCGCCCCTTCAAGCCTACCTCTCCAGCCATACCACTGCATGTCGGAGGATCACCTGGCCCTTCTCCAGCAGGAAGTAACGGCTCTCTTGGCCAAGGGAGCCATCGAGCGCTTTCCTGTCCCAGAAGTAGGTTGTGGTTGTTACTCCCACTACTTTCTGGTCCCCAAGAAGGACAAGGGCCTGCGTCCTATCTTGGATCTTAGGAACGTCAACCTTTTTCTCCGGAAGGAGAAGTTCAAGATGTTGATGCTGGCTCAGGTCTTGTCTGCCCTCAACCTGGAAGACTGGTTGGTAGAGTTGGACTTGCAGGACGCTTATTTTCACATCACTGTCATGCCGGCCCACCGGCGTTACCTGTGGTTCAGGTAGGCCACAAGCATTTTCAGTTTACCACGCTCCTCTTTGGCCTTACCAGCGCCCCTCTGGTATTCACGGCACTCTCTCGACGACTGGCTGTTGAAGGCGGGCTCGTCCCAGGCAGTCCTCTCCCACCTCCAGACTATGGCCGACCTCCTGCATTTGCTGAGGTACTCCATCAATGTGCCAAAGTCACACCTGATTCCCTCTCAGAAGCTCCTCTTCATCGGAGCGGTTCTGAACACGACACGGTTTCGGGTCCATCCTCCCGAACAGCGAGTCCGGGATATTTACGCTATGATTCAGATCTTTCAGCCTCTATCCTTGGTTTCAGTCAGAACGACCCTGAGGTTGCTGGGCCTCATGGCCTCCTGCATCCTGCTGGTCGATCATGCCAGGTGGCATATGCGGGCTCTGCAGTGGGACCTGAAGTTCCAGTGGGCGCAGCATCTGGGGAATCTGTCTGATTGTGTCCAGATCTCAGAGGGCACTGCACGACAATTGCAGTGGTGGCTCACGAACCAGGATTGGCTCAACGGCAGATCCCTCTCCCTTCCCCAACCAGACCACACAGTGGTGACGTACACATCCCTTCTGGGATGGGGCGGCCACATGGGGGAGGTGGAGATCAGAGGTCTCTGATCTCCGGCGTAGTCCGGGCTCAACATCAACCTTCTGGAGCTTCGGGCGATTTGTCTTGCACTAAAAGCATTTCTTCCCTCTGTACGGGGAAGAGTAGTGCGGGTGTTCACGGACAACACCACCGCCATGTGGTACTGCAACAAGCGGGGTGGAGGCGTGGACTCTATGTCAGGAGGCTCTCCGCCTCTGGACATGGCTGGAACGTCAGAGCTTGTCCCTGGTGGTTCAACACGTGGTAGGTTCCCTGAACGCCAGGGCAGACGAACTGAGCCCCAGGTGCATGATGGATCACAAATGGCTTCTTCACTGGGAGGTGGTGCAAGGTCTCTTTCAGCAGTGGGGAGAGCCTTGGTTAGATCTATTCACCACCGAAGAGAACGCGCAATGTCATCAATTTTGCGCGTTCGAATTTGCAATGCTTTTTGTCGTGAGTGGAGTTGCAGTCTGTTGTACGCCTTTCCGCCTATACCACTTCTGCCCAGAAGATCAAGCGCGACCGGGCCCAAGTCATTCTTGTGGCTCCGGATTGGGCACAAAGAGTCTGGTATCCCAAGCTGCTCAACATGGCCATCGATCCTCAGATCTGACTGCCTCTTTGGGGGATCTTCTGTCATAGCAGGCAGCAGGGGACGGTCCTCCATCCGAACCTGTCCAGCCTCCACCTCCTTGCGTGGAGATTGAGCGGCGGCAGTTGATGTCGTTTGACCTGCCTCCCGAAGTCTGCGATGTAATCTTGGCAGCCAGGCGTCCCTCCACTAAGACGGTATAAGCCGGTCGGTGGAACAAATTTGTGGCATGGTGCACAGCAAAGGCTGTGGATCCCCTCTCTGCCCCTCTTTCTGAGGTTCTCTTGTTCCTCCTATCTTTGGCCCAGCAGGGCTTTGCTCTGGGCACTATCAAGGGCTATCTTTCGCCATCTCTGCCTTCCTTTGGCTTCCAGATCAGCCTTCTCTTTTTAAGTCCCCGGTTGTAAATCGTTATCTAAAAGGCATAACCTCTTTCCTCCTAATTCTTTTGTTATGCCTCAGTGGGACTTGAATCTGGTTTTAACCTTTTTAATCTGCGCTCCCTTTGACCTACTCCACAACTATCCTTTAAGGATTCTCATGCTTAAGACTGCCTTCCTGGTTGCCATCACGTCTGCCAGGAGAGTGAGTGAGCTCCAGCCTCTTTCATCTAAGCCTCCTTTCTTGTCTGTCCATCTGGGCAAAGTGGTCCTTAAAACCTGTCCATCCTTCTTGCCCACGGTTGTCACTGCCTTTCACATCGGGCAGACCTTCACTTTGCCCACCTTCTTCCCACCTCCGCATCCTTCGAAAGAGGAGGAAAGGCTCCACCGTCTGGACCCAAAACGTGTGCTTTCCCTTTATCTGGATCCCACCAAACAGTTCTGGGTGGATGACCAGCTCTTTGTTGGGTACTTGGGTGCAAAGAAAGGTTGACCGTACACAAACAAACTATCTCCCGGTGGGTCGTTTTGTGTATCAAAGCATGCTATTCTCTGGCGAAGAAGGAGCCTCCAGTGGGACTGCGTGCCATTCTACCAGGGCAACAGCCGCAACTACTGCTCTGGGACAAGGTGTTCCTCTAAAGGACATTTGTCAGGCAGCTGCATGGGCCTTGCTGCACACGTTTACAAAACACTACTGTCTTTACTGTCAGGTCCGGAGAGACTGTTTCTTTGGCCGTTCTGTTCTCCAGGACTTTCTGGTGTGAGATTGGTTCGCAGACCCTCCACCGGGTTGGTATTGCTGGGGTATCTATTCTAAGGTATGGAATCTATGACTAACGTGTTTCTTTAAGATGAACAAGTTACTTACCTTTGGTAATGATATATCTGTAAGAAACATTAGTTAGTTATAGATTCCTTACCCCGCCCCACCCATCCTCCCTGTTCTGCTAACTGATTTCTAGGGTTAAGGTTTTCCTGTCAGGGCCCTAGGTTTTTTACACCAGTGCTCAGTGTCTTGCATGGCTCTACGTTTCAGGCGTGGAAAGTCGGGTACAGAACTGACTTCAGCGCGCGAGGACGGCGTCTAAGTAGATGCCGCAACGTCATCCTGGCAGCACGAACCGAACGACGGACGCGGAGCCGACCGACGCCACCTTCCGACACGCAGAGGTACTGTTGGCGACAAAACTTTCTGGATCCAGTCTGACGCCTGGGGGTAATTCTATGGTAAGGAATCTACAACTAACTAATGTTTCTTACAGATATATAGTTACCGAAGGTAAGTAACTTGTTCGTCGGTTCCAAAGAGCTGCCAGGCTGCGATGCAGAATCTGGTGGTGCCGTAGAGGGTGCCGTCGACAATAGATGAGAGGTCTTTGGCCGGATATGTGCCAAACCTTTTATGATGCATTGGTTTCGAGGACTACAAAGGCGTTGCGGGCCTTCTGCGCCGGGTCCAATCCATGCAGCAGCGGTGAGGCATTGATTTTGCTCAAGGATTTGGTGCTCAGCCGAGGAGATGCGTCAGTTCAGTTCAAGGATGCAACGCTCAGCAGAGAAGATTCGTCAGTTCTGCTGGTAAGCACCTTAGGCCCACTTCCGATGGTCCAGGACTGGGGAGGCACCACTTGACAGGGTAGACTTACTGATGGAAGAGTCCAGATGCAAGATTGTTGGAAGCCTGTTATGTCCCTGAAGCTTCAGATGAGGAGGCCAGTCAACTAGCCCTTGGAGTCACTCTGGGTTCAAGAGATGCCTGTCAAGTCCTTCTCACCCAAGCAAGAAGGCAGCAGGCAGCTTGTCAGCACAGCAAAGCAGGAGTCCATCAGAGTAGCAGTCCAGCAAAGTGGCAGTCCTTTTAGCAATACAGATGTCCTTCTATCCTGGCAGAGTATCCACAGGTTCAGACGTGTGGTGAGGTGGTGGTGTCTGAGGTCCAGTACTTATACCCAGTGGTGCCTTTGAAGTGGGGAAGACTTCAAAGACATTCCTTTAAATTGCACAGATGTCTTGACTTCCTGCTCCGGCTGCAGACTCACTAGAGGGGGGTATGCAGCTCTTTGTGTGTTGACAGGACACAGCCTATTCAGGTGTAAGTGAGGCATTGCCCAGTCCCCCCCCATCTTGCCAGGATGACCCATCAAGTCACACCTAAGCTCCCATTGTGTGTGGCTGTCTAGGTGGAATACACAAAGCCCAGCTGCCAACTACCCCCAGTAATGTGATGAGAGATGGGCTATAGGCACCAAATGGCTAAAGCAAGAAAATGCCTAATTTCTAAAAGTGTATAAAGCAACAATATCTCAATTGGATTCACTTGAGCAACAGATATATTTGCATGTACAAGACATTACAAAGGATCTGGACATAAAGAAAGAGAGACTCAAGGTTTTAGTTTTTGAAAGTGCATGTAGCATCATATATTAAAGGCCAATTTTTACAAAACCAGTAAAAACAAAAATTTTGAAGAGCAGCACTTAAGACAATTAATGCAATGGCAACCCAAGGGGGCTTTGTTCACTACGTGATAGTGAGACAAACGGTGACGGTGCGAGTGACAAATGGGTGAAGAACAGCAATAGACACAAAACAGTACCACACGAGCACTGCTACGTGTTCCAGCAAGCGGACCAGTACCTACATTCTGCCTTCTACCCGGCCGTGACGGGGCTCCGTCCATGTGCCTCATCTCCATCTCCATTACCCGCAAGTTGCCTACCACGCTACCCCTCCCAGCGACCCCCCACCCCCTCCCAACAATCCCCCGTTCCCTCTAATGTACCATTGATCTCTTCCTTGATTCCCTCCCACTTCAGGATACACAATTGTGCACCGGACTCAATTCCATATTATCCTGGATCTCTGATCACCCCTGGCCACAACGGGGCTCAGTTTTTGTGCCTGCATGACCTGTAAGTGTCTCAACTTCGCTTCTACACCTTTCCAGTTTTCATGCATTACCCTCAATTCTCCTCCCCCCTCTCTCCCTCAGTACCTACATCCGGACTCTCCCCCACACGACCACACATCCAACACCCCTTACCAGAGCGGGGCTCCTCTCCTGGGCCTGCACTTACCTTGTAAGTTTAATCCCCATGCGCCTTCCACCCTCGCCTCCGTCCTTCCCCGCACACCCATGCCCCCCTTCCCCTGTCCCCTCCTCCCCCTCCCTGTCTTCTTTTTCCTTCACCCCTCTTTTCCCTTCTCTCCCCTACACCTTTCTTCTCTTTCCTTCATGCCCCCCTTCCCCCTCTCCTTCCACCACCTCCCAAACAAACCCCCCACCCACAACCCCCCTTCTCTTTCCTCTATTCACCTCCTTTCCTCACCCACCCCGCTCCCAATGCACGCCTGCCCCCCTCTCCCGAACATTATTAATTTCCCCTTTTCCCCCTCCCACCCGCCCCCAGGCCCTGCTGTCCCTACGCCCACCTTTCTCTAATTCAACCTACCCAACATCCCATCAGATGCCCACACCCCCGCCCTTTAACTATCCTAACCCCCCCTTTCCACCATCGTTCGTCCTGCCCTTCGCTGAGGCACCGCATACCTTGCTCCCCTTACCTACCCCTTCTTCCCTTACAGCACTTCCGTTAATCGGCAACCCAGTCCTGATGAAGATCCTAAATTAATAGGATTGAAACACCGTCGACCTGCATTACAGCACGTTACCTTCTCCGGTTCCTAAACTAACAGCAATTACTCTATTTCTAAGGAGGAACAGACAATTTTTGTATATATTGTTTTAATTTTTGTCCTTTTGCGTCTATCGCTGTTCTTCACCCATTTGTCACTCGCGCCGTCACCGTTTGTCTCACTATCACGTAGTGCACAAAGCCCCCTTGTGTTGCCATTGCATTAATTGTCTTAAGTGCTGCTCTTCAAAATTTTTGTTTTTACTGGTTTTGTAAAAATTGTCTTTTAATACAAGATGCTACATGCACTTTCAAAAACTAAAATCTTGAGTCTCTCTTTCTTTATGTCCAGATCCTTTGTAATGTCTTGTACATGCAAATATATCTGTTGCTCAAGTGAATCCAATTGAGGTATTGTTGCTCTATACATATGTACACCCAGATCTCAATCTGGTCTACGGGTTATACTCCTGTTGTTTTTTCCCTAATTTCTAAAAGTGCCATTTTCAGAACTGTAATTTAAAATCTGACGTAGCCATAAGTTAGGATTTTTAATTACGAGTCCAGAGACACCAAACTGTAACCAGGTATATCTTCCCATGTGGAAATTACGCTTAGAAATTGTAATAAGGTAACTCCATCAACTAATGCATCCAGATTCATGATGAACAGTTATTTGATGCCCCGTGCATCGCAATGAGAGTCTCTTTGTGCCACAGAGGTTGACACAGCATAATATACAATGCCTGAGTAATGCATTGGCACTAGCAGGACGACTTTATAAATCATTAGGAATCCAATTACTTGATATCGAGAAAGTGTTTAACTACCTATTTGCTCTCTCACATGGCTAGTTGTGGATCCTGTCCTCCTTGTATACACTAGACTGTTGTACAAGGAAGGAGAGCGAGAAAGAGATACTCCTGGTGGAAAATATCTAGATGGATGGAGGTATTCTGCTGGACACCAGGATTGGAAGAGTTGGACTTGTTGTATGCAGACGATCCTCTGATATACCTTTGCCACCTAACACAGTCAGATGCACGAATACAACAAATTCTAAATGGCTTTGGGGCTCATACAGAGCTGTTAGGCGACTGGGCCAAATTCATCATAAATCCTGTCCAAAGTGGCAGAGGTCGTACAGTGGGCCTTCCACTAGCAATTTAGTGTTCCAGTGGAAGGCTTTAAATACATATGGATCTGTGTTTAACAAATAGTGATCTGAGTGTGAGCAAGCAGCATGACTCTCTAGACACACTGAAAAGTGACCTCCTGCATTGGGCACCACTGCTGCTGTCTCTGATGTGCAGAGCTGTGCTAATTAAAATTGTGGCATTCTGAAGGGTGATGTATGTCATGCAGAGAGTCCCCCACGAAAAACCACCTCCTTTTTTCAAGGGCCTAACTTCAATGGTCAGTTCATTAAACTGGAACAGCTGGAGTTTTAAAGTTTCAAAGTGGCTATGGTCAGCTGCTATAAATCAACCTTTGGTGGGGGTCTATCCATGTTGAACTTTTTGCATACTGTTGTGAATCCCAACTAGTGCTTATTAATGGCTGGATCTTTAGTAGAGATGCAGACCCAGTAGATACAAGTGAAATATGGGCGATGGGTGGACACACACCTCTGCATTTAGTGTACTCGCCTTTCCAGGAGGTGATTGATAAGGAAACCAAAACGCTGAAGCCCCACTTTCGACAGGGACATTTTTGCCTCAGGTTGTGGAATTCAAAGGCTTTGAGGTGCTGGAATACTCTTGGAGGATGTAATCAAACACAATTACAGGAATTCTTTTGCGACCCTGCAGTAAGAAATTGGCCTCCTGGGGGTTGGATGGGGATGCGGCCGAGCTGTTTACCAGGGCTGGTTTCCGTCGATTTTGTTACAGGGAGCCAAAATTGCCAGCTCCGATAACAAAAACAAAACCCCCAGGGGGCCAAAACCGGCCCCCACCCTGGCGGCTCACCGGGGAAACGCCTGGTGCCCGCTACAGCCAGTCCGGCCCTGTTTGTCATGCATTTTCATCTTATCTGGCCTTTTTGGCACATGGAAATAGGCTCCTCCCACATGTTTAAGATGCCTGGTTCAATAGTGGGCTTTCCTTCATACCATTTGGATCTGGGAGGCAGAAGCAGGGGCCCTACAGTAGAAACAAGCCTTCAAAGTGTCCGTAATCCCCAGAAGGTACTTTTTTACAGAAAAGATGACTTAGACTTGAATAGATACAGCCCAGTTGGGCGTTAGTGGCCCTGGTTTGGATGATTACCCAATATTGGAGAGAGGTAGAAACTTTGAGCCTTAGTAAGTGGGAAGCATTTGTATACCATTGCAGAATTTTGGAAATCCCAGTATGTGAGGCCCAGGTTTGCGCGAAGAAACACAGGAAATAAGGGTGACCTGGATGGAGAAAGGAGGTATCCCATTCAAAAAAGGCTTCCTTTTTTTATTCCTTGTTAGGTTTCGCCTGCACAGCGCTTGCGCTGTGCTTGAGAAATCTATTGTTTTTAATATAAACTTAAAAGGGGCTTACATCCCGCCCCCTCTCTATCCTGGCTTCTCATTGGTTCCTGTGTGTGCCACTTACCTTTCCTCCGTTTCTATTGGCTGTAGCATATTTTCCTGCATTTCCCAATGCTTGTTCCTCGTCTGCTTCTCTTATCAGTTTCCTGCCGCCGAAATACTGTTAACATCCGCTTTGGTGGAACTATATTTTTATAAGGTTTTGCCTTTTACTATTGCAGCATATTTATATAACAATTTATCAACCAAGAGATTAAGTGATTTTCAGAGAATTACAGGATGTTGCACGGTGCCGCC
Source organism: Lissotriton helveticus (assembly GCF_964261635.1). Lineage (NCBI taxonomy): Eukaryota > Metazoa > Chordata > Amphibia > Caudata > Salamandridae > Lissotriton > Lissotriton helveticus. The sequence continues at coordinate 422,135,163 of NC_136069.1, read as the reverse complement.
GAGAATCGAGTCGGGAATCCCAGCTCTCGAGTTGACAGCTCTGGCCACTGCATCACATCCTCTCCACTCGCTTGTTATCTGTCAGGGCGCTCTTTCTTTTTCCTGGACAATGATTGATGAAAACAGCTCTTCATTACCCGATGCATTACCAATGTTTGTTTATTTTCTTGTTTCTTAATGTCATTATGCTCGCTTGAATATACACCAGCTGTTTTCTGTGTACAGAAAGTCACACACGCTTTGTACTTATATGTTGCTTGTGGCTTGCCACACTTTGATACCTGTGATGTTTTTCTGATTTTCGATGTGTATTGAAATGCCAATAAAGTTGTTTATATACAAAAACAAATAGGAGAAAAAGGATGACTACTGAGGAAGATAGTTTCATTGGCGGTCTCCTTACATGTGTGTACTCCCTTAGCAGAACCAACTACAACAACCATAATTCTATTGGTCACTGTGGGAGAGGAAGCAGGATTCGTTGTTGGGGTGATAATGAGCAAGAAATGGTTGGGTGTGTATGTATCAGCGTTCTTCATTATTTGTCTATGAGTGTTTGTGAATCGTGTATGTGTGAGCCTGTCTGTTTGTCCAGTTCAACCCTGGTGCAGGTGTCCCCTGCACTAGCCTTGGTGTGCTATCCCCTCGAATGTGGCGAAGGTAAGAGAACAAATGATTATGATCATTTCTGTTGAACGGATTGTGCACAGCCGCCTTCGGGTGCAGATTCATAATTTTGTATGCAGTGTACATTTTTTTTAAATAAATACGTAGCAGGGCTCTTGTCAGTAGGCCACTGCAGCTTGCTCCACACATTGCCAACACAACTACTAACCATCACACTCCTACAAGCGTGACAATTCGGACTATTCCAGGCCCCCAAAGCTATAAGATTGGCCTGGGCGGCAGGTAATAGTAATTTTTAATGTATCTTCAAATAATAAGTAACCGCTGCGTTCATCTCGAATTTAGCCAGACAGCGCCACCTTGTGGCTGACTGTCACAAGCGCCGGTGTTGGCAATTAAGTGCTGGTGCCGAGTACCGGAAACCACAGGCTCAAATTAAGCACTGTCTGTATGTATGTGTTCAGCCTCTTCTACATATGTATAACCAATAAACCACAAGCATCTGTATGCAGACTTTTCAAGCATTGGGGTGAATCTTCATGGCTATATGTGACTTCCACAAGCTTCTGTGCACCGTCACCTCGAGGGTCATATTCATTCTCTGCCTCATGTGTATGCCCAAACCTCCACAGTCCTGTGTGTGTTGTGTTTGTGGGTATGTGTGGCCATCACAACCCCAAGGAGGTTATTTAGCATATGACGGGCTGCACTGCATTCAGCTAGGGCAGTGGACATGTACTCCGCTGCCCTGGTGGACTACAGCTAGAAGTGGGTAAGCCACTGAAAAGTCAAGCTCAGCTCAAGGTCCTCTTGGACCCTCGAGGCCATAGCAAGCCGAGCTTTCTTATGGCTTCCGCCTACCACCTATGGCCTACCCTCGTGCGTCAAGAATTATATGCCAACCAGTAACCTTCAATGTGAAACAGGCAAGAGAAAGAGGTGCTCTTTTAGTGGCTGAACTGTTCAATGTGGTGCTCGTTTAGTGGCTGAACTGTTCAATGTGGAACTACAAAACCTGGGATCAATCACGGTTCTCCTGCTTTATAAAACTGTGTCATCCTTGACAAATATTTTATTTTACTTTGCCTTATATTTTAATTACCACTTATGATAACACTTGTAAATATGCAAATGTAGGATGTGCGCTGTATGGAAACGTTTGTGTTTGATTTACTAGATTATAATGTTGCTCTGTATAAGAACTAAGTACATATTGTGGCGCACAGATGACTAGTGACTTGGCCATTATTTCACCAATGGCATTGGTCAGGGGGAGAGGCAGGAATGCTTACACTATTACTTTTAATAAATACCTCCGTTGCAGGAATATAATCAGACGTACAAAGGTGAAATGCTTCCACCTGTTAAATAAATACACCTTTTTGAATTTTGAAGAGCCTTTATCGTATTTTTTTTTTTGCAAGATGTTTGTTTTATAATTTATTTGCAAATATTTTCAGGGCTCGACGCGTAGAGCCCAGCCAGACCCTCAGCTCTCCCTGTTCTTTGCTGGCTCGCCCACCTCTAACTGCAGCCAGACATATGTAGAGTTGTTTCTCAGTCAGCGTTATGTGCCTTTGGAGAAGCCGCTGCCATTGCCAAGGTGGCCCCTCTGAAGGCCCTGAAACTTTACTGTGCACGCGCCACGTTTAGTGCACCTGCACACAGAGGTTTTTTCTTTCAAAGACAAACAATAAATGCCCTTGACGCACTGAGTTTTTTCTGAATATGTGGGGATCATGTATTTGTTTTCCTAGAGGACGGCCGGGCTTTCCCAGGAAAATACCCAGCCATCCTGAATGAAGAGCGTGAACAGTTTATTCTTTTCTTGAAGTGAGCCACCGCGCTGGAAACGTCACGTGTAGATTCGCCCCGTTCGTTGCTATTACTGTTTCGTGTCATACAGAGAGGGGCGCATTCTTTCTTTACTGTGTAACGTCCTCTTTTCCATTCGCAAGTTCCGCGTCTCCTCGCTGCCGCCTAACTTGAAGCTTTTATTGCTCGCCGAGTGTCATCTCCCAGTCGGGGGTCTCTGAAATCAAGCCCGGGACATTCTTACTCCTAGCCTCTGACGCGTGGATGTCCTCGCTGGCGGCAGTCCGTTCCACTCACAATACCTTCCGTACATCTTTCATTGGAGAGGAATGGTAACCGTCCAGGAATGGGGTCTGTCTCAGAGCACGGCAGAGTCAGAGGCGGCGCCAGGAATTTAATACAGTAACTGCTTCAGCTACTACATGCCAGCCAGTATGTCACTTTCTGTTATATAGAGTTTGATAATGGCATGTAGCCTTTTTCCAAAAGCTCCCAATTCCAGCAGAGAAACTATCCCTTGCAGTGGCAGACGAACTGAGCCTGAATGGCAGCACGTCATTCAGTGCTTAATTTGAACCGGTGATTTCCGGTGTTTCCAAAAGCTCTCAATTCCAGCAGAGAAACTATCCCTTGCAGTGGCAGATGAACTGAGCCGGAATGGGAGCACGTCATTCAGTGCTTAATTTGAACCGGTGATTTCCGGTGCCCAGCAGCAGCACTTAACTATCAACACCAGTGCTTGTGACAGTCTGCCACAAGGTTAAGTTGTCTTTCTAATTTAGAGAGGACCACAGCAACAACAGTTAATTATTAATGCAATGCACATTAAAAAAAATAATGACCTGCTGCTCACAACGTTCGCATAACTTGGGGACCTGAAATCGTCTGAATTGTCACACTTGTAGGACTAGGAGTGTGATGGTTACTAGTTTGTTGTTATGATAATTTGCAGCATGGCAGGGGCAATGCGTGGTGCAAGCTGCAGAGGCCTCCTGACCAGAGCCTATTGTTTATTTTTTACAAACTAAGCACTGACTTGAGTAGGTGCACATTGGAGCTAAAATCTAAGGCTCAGATCCTGAGTACAGAGTTGATGCCTGGGCACATGATTTCGCACCCACTGTTACCTATAGCAAAGGCACCGTCAATTTTGGGATGCAAAATAAACTTAGTATTCCGAATTAGACACAATACATTTTCTAGGACCAATTCCTTCGGGACCGATCTGGTGAATTTGCTGTGATGTCTTTTGAAATTACCACATTACTTGCAAAACAGATTTGGTCAGAAACATTTGTTTCCGCCCAAATTGGTAGTTAGAAGACATTTAGGGCCCGATGTAGGTAAATCTTTTTTACCACTTCTTAAATACCGATTCATACCGAATCGGTATTTAAGAAGTGGTAAAAAAGAGGAGGGGAGATGTAGGTATTTCAGATTCGGTAAATACCTAATCGTTAAGATTCGGTATTTACCGATTCTGTAAATACCGAATCGGTAATGCCCATTGATTCCTATGGGCATTGAAGCCCATAGGAATCAATGGGCATTACCGATTCGGTATTTACAGATTCGGTAAATACCGATTTCAGCAAGGGTGCAGGGGGTGTCACTTTGACACCCTCTGGCACCCCAAAAATAGGCATGTGCGCCATGTGGCCCACAGACATGCCCTAAGGGCATGTCTGTGTGTCACATGGCACAGGTGTGCATGCACACATGTGCATGCACACCTGGATTCGGTATTTTACCACCCAATTGGATTGGGTGGTAAAATACCGATTCTTAAAGCCCTGTGGCACTCTGACATGTGCCAGCTACATCTGCATTTACAGAATCGCTATTTTACCGAGTCTGTATTTACCGATTCGGTAATTTTACCGAATCGGTAAATACAGAATCGGTAAAATACCGATTCTGTAAATGCATGCCCTACATCTCAAAATCCTAATACCGGTCGGAAACGGCCAAAATTGGCCGTTTCCGACCGGTACTAGGGCTCCTACATCTGGCCCTTAGTGCTTTATTTAGTGTGATGTGACACTGGAATATCCTCCAATTTCTGGAGAAAATGCTACATTTTAAGGGCAAATTCGTCAATAAAATTATGTACACCATCATATCCTTCTGGGGCCATATTACGTAAAATGCCCCGGGTCGTAGCAGGCATGTACGCCAGCTTTCTGTGCCCAGAGGCACTATTGTATTACAAAAGAGGTGGCAGATGGTTGTGCGGCGCCTTCTGTAATACTAATAGTCTAGGTGCACATTCAACGCCAGAGGTATCTTCAGAGAGAGTCGCGCTCCCATGCTATGAGGGAATCACTTCTCCTCTGCACCTGGGCAGTGTCACGGATGCAGGTGCAAACATGCCCTTAGGAGGTGCTTTAAAAGTGCGCATATATAGGTAGCGCACTGTCAGTGCGTCCCCCGAAGGCAGCCCTTTGGAAAGGGGAAATGGAGTCCTGTGGACTCCTCAGACATCCCCCTGCAGGCGGGGAGATCTCTAATCGCTCTTTAAAGTGGAGTCAGTTTGCCACCTGCATAGAGAAACACAGAGCGACTCTGAAGCAGTGGCTTTGTATTCCACTGAATAAGCTACACAGTGCAAGTTTGTGGCGACCCTGAGAACAGCACATTAATTATAGTTGGGCGCACTGTGCCTGTTTGCGCCTGATGCACCTGCTTAAAGGTGTGCAATGGCACAATCAAGGACAGTGCGCCCAATATGTAATATGGGCCCCGGTGGGCAAATTCCACCAGTGTATTCACTTTCAAAGTTAGGACTTTTTCCTAAAATCAGAAGCTTTTACTTTCCCACACAAGTTTAATTTGGGCCTTTAGAATGGGGTCTAAGTAAGGTGTGGATGCACAAAGTGACTGTTTCAAGGATGAAGCAGTTTGAATATACAGAGAGCTGTGGTGAAGCTGGGTGTACTAGGTCTTCTGGTTCCACGTCTAGTGCATCTCTAGTCAATAAACTATATTTCCTTTTGTGTAATGTCCTTTGTTTATGCACACATAAGCTCCCTTCATTAACGAATGTAACCCTTGTGGAAATTACCATTTCCAAGTTGGAAATAACTTCTCTGAGGCCCATTTGTAGCACTTGGTTCAATCTTCTAGTGAAAAACATAACCAAAGCCGATAGACTTAAATAACCAGTTCTATGATTAATTTTGTACATTTCAGATACCAGTTGAGAGACTCAGTTATACTTTTCTTTATAAAAATGTTTTAAATTCCCCAAAACCTCCCCTCAAGCTAATTAATGTAGCAGAAATTACTTGTTCTGTATAGCCATTATCGAGAACACCAGTTTCGTAAACTTGGCTATTTACTGCTGTGACAGCACAATGAAAATCAAACTTTGATTTTCACTCTTGAGTGTCAGAAGAGCGTGAAACAACAGAAGCAGTTTCCCAGGCCAGTGCTGGTCTGCCTTCCCATGTATCGGAAGACCTAAGGGAAGTGATGGAACGCTGACTGGCAGTACAGTGTTTCAACGTCTTCCTCTCTGTAGGCCCAATGGTGGTGGGATAATGGGGTTGACCCTATTGAGCCACCATCCACTGTCTGCCTTGTCAGCTGCAGGCCCAAATCTGACAAGGAAATGGAGGCCCTCGCTTCTGGAAGGTTCGCTCAGGTCCCCGCTTCCACATTGAGAGCTGAGAGCACGGCTTCTGGTGGAGCAGAAGAGGTAATGCCCATAGGGTGATGGGATAGGCTGGCAGGTCACCAAGCAATGACTGTTGTTAAATATTGGGTCAGTTAGAGGGAGCAAGTTGGCATGGGCAGTGTGAGAGGTTAGCAGGACGCCTGGTTGTTTTTGTTGTGTAAATGTTGGGATGAGGTGAGGCAAGGGGGGTGCTGGAGGAGGGAGATACAACACCAGGTATTTTTTCTTTATCTTGGGGGCAGGAGGGTACTGCTGAGGATGTTGGGAAGAGTTACAGCATAATTGTTCGTAGGGCTAGGTGTCTGCTAGCGGCTCCCCGTGATTTCGTTACCCCTGCACCCCTGATTGATGGGAGGGAGCAGCTGCGCATGGGAATAGTATTTGGGGGCCCACGCAAGATAGATTTGTGCACAGGAGTTTTCCATCTGGGGATGGCGAGTGACACCATAAACAACTCAAGCTTTGCTCTCCTCTATTTGATGTGGCTTGAACCCCCTTTTTGGAAAAGTTCCCCCTCATCTATAAATCTGTATACAGCCAGTGAGCTTGAATTTCCACCACGGGAGATCTCACTAGCCGACAGTGCAGCCAACAACTTTGATTCAAGACAATCTGCACCAAGATAGGGGGGTATTTTGCTTTGTTTTTTGGGGACGCTAAAGGGAGTAGTTCGCCGGAATGTTTCAGGGGCCAAATAAATGAACTCATCTCATCCTGCCACTCCAGACGCCCACGTCGCATAATTCGTGTTGTATCGGCGTGTCAGTGGTTCATCTGTACTAATAGCCCGCTTTATTCTTGGCACCCTACCATCAATGGCAACTTTCACACGCCTGAAAGAGAGTGTCACTGGCAAGCGAGTGAATGGCCGCGCGCAGAGGCGGGCGGGCCGCGCGCCGAGTTCCTGAAAGGACCCGGATGACACCACAGCCCTCAGAGCTCCCTCCCGCCCCTGCGCGCCCAAAGCCTTGAATCGTCCAGTGACAGGGAGATGAATGGCGCGCATCCGCCGGGCCCTCAGCGGTGAAAGCGCCCGTTCTGGGTCTGCTCGGCGCTTGAATGGGGGGCACTTCATTTGCAATGCTAATGGCGCTCTCTGTTTCTTCCTCTCTGGCCCCCAGGCTCCAGCGGACACTCCCAGCAGGCCGCTCGTTTGTCGCCATGGACACCAAGCAGATCCCCCAGATTCTGCAGCAGATCTTCACGTCCACGCTGCTGTCCAATGCCTGAGAAGCTGCCGCCGGTGCCTCGTCGACAAACCTGCGACACCCAGCGCGAGGAGAACTCGGAGGACACAAAGAAAAGAAGAACTTCGACTGTGAAATTAATTAAGCGGAACAGATCCCACCTTAAATGTAAATTGGCAAGAACTGACTTAAACTAGGCATCTCATGTTAGGTGTGAGACTCATCCAGTCAGGTTTTTTTAACATTCCGGTTAAAACCTATAGGCCTATTCAAGAATGCACAACTGGAAAAAAAACTGCAGGCCTTCAACCTGCAATTAGTGGGGCTTGGGAGGTTTTGGGGACGCAGCCTGCATGACGTCAGCTGTGCCACATAGAATTTCAAAGCTTCTCGCAGGCCCACAGTAAAGGTCACAGAGGGGAACATTTCTTAAAACGTGACGTTTACACCTCCCTGCGACATAGGAGCCTCACTCAGGTGCCAGTAGTATTTGGAAATTCCCGCAATGCCCGCTCAAATGCCCACCCTCGCTCCTACTCCCGCTCCTACTCCCTTACACTCCTCTTCCTGAAATCCTCCCTTCAACCCTGCGATAGCTTTGCCATAGGAATGTATCCACAGTTGTCGCCTTATACTGACCGGTTAATGAAATATGCCATTTTTTTTCTGGTGATTAGATTTTTTTCTTCAGAAACACAGACGAGGGTTTAAGCTATATGGCTGTTAATGAATTTATCCGAATCCACAAGTCATACCTGGCTTGGAGAACGTGAGCTTTTAGCATAGGTGTCTTCCAATAAACTTGCACTAAGAACGTGTCCATCATTTTAAATAATTATCAGTTGTTTACCAACTTCAGATTTTCTTTATAGGATCTATAAAAAAATACATATTCTCTTGGGTTTGTCAATTGCATGCATTTTATAACAGTTGGACGCTGTATGGATAGATTCAGTTCGTGAGCCCCTCCTGTGTGAATGCAGGAGAAAGAAAACAAATAGCAGCGGATTCCAATTTCTAGGAACCTTAAAAGCGCCACACAGAAAAGATGCTGGCGTCGCCTGACATATGGCATACAGGCTTGCTTTTGCATTTTTAGGATTTCAGACCCTTCTGAGTTGCTATGGGGTTCGAATTAGAAGTGCAGATGTGACAGCACGTTCCACCATGGCTGGTTCATCATCGGCGGAATGTCCACCTTTTTTTTGGACCTCTTCGTGTCTGGCTGACTGACCTTTAGTCACTGATACCAGAAGACGTAGAGTGACGTTTTCTTCCTGGAATGCCTTGACAGACCTCTTAGTATTTATTACTTGTTGACAGGCTTCATTGATTTCACTCTAGCCACTTAGAATCTTCGCACATAAAAACTGTTAATGCTTGTACATAATGTAATCATTTTTATTCCTCTTCTAACAGAATGCAGTATTTTTTGTCAAATTCCTTTTTATGAAAACTGTAAAATATATAACCACATATATGCACGATGTCCCATCATGTGCACTTATTCAAGAGAAAGCCACTCCAAATATGTGGCATACACTGGGGCTAGAAAGCAGGCCCGCGAAAAGACTCTTCATAGCAAATTCATGCAAGTATTTGGCTCTGGGTGGCTCTCCCAATATTAATGTTTTTAATCTACAGATAATCGTCTCATTGCCTACTGTTGTTTTTAATATTGCTTCTATTTAACACACTGTAAAATAAAGCAGTTAATACATTATATTCGTTTTTTCCTGTGAATGTGCATTAATATTTTCATTTCAAAGTTCTTCAATGGATTGTTAGTATATATATTATTTGCTCTGTCTGCAGTGTAATAAAATATCGTTTTTTTAATAGTCAATGTGATTGCCACATCGAAAATCCTCTGTTGTTTTCCAGTAAAGTTTCAGTTGTTGCTCCCATTACATTACCTGCAAAGTAATAAAATATCAGGTATCAATTATTTATAATAAAACAGTAAGTGAAATCAACAGCCACTGTTTTTGTGACTTGCAGATAGATATTATGAACTGGTACATTACTGAAATGGGAGATGACTGTAATCTGCATGGTGTTGTTGGGCTTTTTCAATGGGTTCTCGCACGATAAAAATCAAGGAAAACTAACTAGCTTACAGAAAGAAACTTAAAATGCACGAATTGTAAACTATATGCCATAATTTCTTCGTCCAGGTTCTTCCGGACACACGTTAAACAGGGTTGTGCTGCACCGCCCCAGTCTCATTCACTGTGATGCATTCATAAAACACGTGTGCTAACAACAACCACTTTGTCAGTGTAGTCTACACACTTCCATACCTGCTGAATTTTGTTTTTGCTGCCCACCATTTTAACATGCACGACCTCGTCCAGTGGCGGCAAAGGCAAGAGGAAGGCTCTACATACTGTTGATGGAGCAGCCACAGCCAACCTAATTGACAACACATTTCAGACTGGAAACGGGGTGAGACTGGGTTTTCAAATCAGCTCCCTATTGGACCAGTGAGAGTGAGGTAAGGAGAACCAGAGTATACCAATGCACAAATCTTGCACTAGCAAATGTCAGACACAAGGCTCAGAGAAATCCTGGAGGAGTAGCAAACTAAGGGGCAACTTAAGCTACCAGGACTCCAATCAGGCCTGTAAAGACAGAGGCCCTTAGGTGACAGCAGGTGGGTAAACATGAATCATGTGCCCAAGATGAAAAATAGAAGAGCCACTGAAGCCAAGAGCATAAGACTGAGGGTAAGAGAGCTTTTGGTTTTATTTATTTAGCATGATCCTGTTTTACTCATACCTACATTTATCTATTCCGAGAGACTTGGTGGTGGAGAGGCTGGAGAAGGTGAAGACCCCGATGCTAGCACCTGGGCAGGAACCGTACCACTGTCTCTAGAGAAGAAGAGAGACCAAGCATCTGAGTGAGACTGTTTCATTCCATTACCTCCGCCCCCCATCTCTCCCGATAAATGTACACTCTTTTGGCTTTTGAGTTAGTAATAAAATAATTGTTTTCCCTTTTCTTTTGCACCTGTTTGTCCTGTAACACTGCAGCCCATCCAACAGTGGTACCAAAAGTGGGATTTACAAGTGCATTGATGGAGGCACTAGTTCAGTAGTTGGTAGAGGGGCAGAAAAAACAAATGAGCCCTAGAAAGGTACATACAGTCCGCTTAACAAGACCAAGGCTTCCTGCAATAGACTAGTCAAACACATGCATAAAAAAACAACCCAAGTCAGCAAAGCTCAGAATGCTACTTTGGGAAATTGACTCTGACCTAACCTAGAACTGATAGAGAGTTTCCTTCTGCACTCTTTCAAAAGTACACCAGAGGAGGACCCGAATTTCTTTTCACTAATTTTAAACCAATCGCCTAGGTGACGAATAGGCCACCTGACATGTGGGCCATTATTTGGGGCCTTTGTTGGAAGGCAATATTTAGGCAGCCTACGAGGGTACCTGTCCCATGGGAAACATGCTGTAAGTGGAAATAACACTAATTATTTCAGATAGGATGGGAATAAACTCAGAGATTTATTGAGTCAGGTTAGGAAGGGAGAGAGGCCACCTTATGATACTCCCTCTGTTTTTATTGCCAAATCAAAGACTTAGGAAATAAGTGGCTGAAGCTCGAGAGTTCTACTAATGAAGAAATTCTAGAGAAAGTTTACTTGGAACAATTTCTAAATGCAATCCCCTTTAGCGCTCAGCATAGAGTCCAACAATATAGTTATTTACCGCTGTCTGCTGCCATTTAAATCTCTACTGCATATGCCGGGTCTCAAAACACTAAGATTAAATCCGAGGATATTTCTTTAGCAAAGAAGTAGGGCAGTCTTACAAAACCTAATAAGAAAGGGTTCAGCACCCAAAATGGAGGTTTTTGGAAGAATACTATCTGGAAAATTATTAGTACTCCTCTCCACAGATAACCCTCAGTGCTTCGAGTAAGGGAGAGTGTCAACATATTGCCCTTTTCTGTATATAAAAGAGTACGAGCCCATGAACAATGGACTAGTTCACAAGCTCATTTATTATACTGGAAAATCACCTAGCTCTTATAATTTTCCAGTTCAATTTAATGGACAGGTGTTGGAACCTAAAGTTGTCAGGTCACCTAGGGTAGCCTGGCCTAGGGTAAGACAATCTCTAATAGAGGCACATGTGCGAAGGTTGCATACCACCCAGCAGTAACCCCATGCAATTCCACTTAAAAGAATGACGCTACACCAATGTTTTGGAAAAATATGGCTTGATTTTATAAAAATAGGTTTGCTTTTCTTTATCACTTTTACACCAGTATTTCTCCTTATTCAGTTTCAATCCAAGTACTGTATTACACTTCACATCTCCATCTTATTCTGCTCAGTACATTTACAATAAGGTACATTACCAGTCTCACCCCACCTTTCTAACAATAAATGCAGCCAGAGAAGGATGTCAGTGATTATCCTAGAATAGCATATGCACCTTTACCTCTTATGAGGACTTAGCACTTTTCCCCATCAGAAGATACTTTTAGCAATATTTCAACAGATTGTACTAGCCCCTCAGATCATGGCCCTGTGGCCGCTCTCCTCTGGACCTGAAACACAAGGTTTACTTCATCATGTCAATTTACTCCCTTCCAGGAAACAGTATGGGGCGTGAATGGGGTATCAAGGGAAGTTCCAATAGAACCAGGTCTGAATTTTCCCACACAATGGGACCCTCTGGGAGGAACCGCTCCTCAGTCCCTCCTAGCGTTAACTCGGAGTCTCAGTCTTCACCCACCACACACTCCTTACTTACAGTGGGGCCCGCGAGGCCAGAATCTCCGATCACTGAACAGAAAGGGAGACCTCGACAGAAGTCTCAGCCGGTAACCTCTGGCGCTCGTTTTGTTTCTTCCTGCCCGACCAGCCGCTCGCTGTCAGCGCTGGTGCGGGGAGGGTGGGGGTGAGGATCTCTCCGTGTGCAGTGATCGACTGCTCGCTCCCTCGCCTGACCAGGCTCTCAACTCCAGAGCTGGCGCGGGCACAGGCTTACCACAGCTGAGAGTCGAATCTGATCTTCCGTTCCCTTTTCCCCCTCGGTCGACTCCGCCTCACGCAGTCAGTTGACCCAACCGGGCATGCGCGGGTGTGTAGTGTCTCCACACCCGAGGCCGCTATATCCCGACGGCTCTTCCTCTTCCGCTCCGCCCACTCCAGGATCAGTGGCGTTCGCACCAGAGCTGCGCCGATCAGGGGAATGCCCTCCCCAGCCAAAGCCTCTCCTGCTCGATCTCGCCACTTGTTGCAGAGTCCCTGCCTTCTTTCCCTCGATGAGCCACTATTCTCACCAGCCGCCTGACATCTTAGTTAAGAGGGGAAAGCTCCGCTGCGGTGAATGTCAGTGGGGAGTTGAAGGCAAGAGCGTCCTTAGCTGATTTAAGGAGTCAAACGAGAAGGGATCACAATAACGAACCTTCAGCCTTAACCCTTCTCGCTTCTTGGCCAACGCTGTCAGAGTCTCACTGAGGCTTCCCAACTGGGCAATAGGCTGTACTCCTCAGCACTGCAGCCACCCTCAACCACACATAACCCTTACTTCTAGGCTAGGGGTTGATCAGGCGCCCAGGGTCTCCAGGATTCCCACGCAGCGGGGTCAGGTCAAGAAACCACAAGGGAGGAAGGGTGGTGAATCAATAAGGAAGCGTCCCTAGACTGGGAGGTCAACCCTTTGGCTATCCTACCCCCACCTTATGCTACTGCCTGTCCTCCAGCTGACTCACTCTGGCAAGACCAAATGGTTGCCCAGCATTCCGCCTTTTATAGGCTGACCCTCAGAGGTCCAGAAGGGACCAGAAGGTTCTGGAATGCCCTATGCTATCCTATGGGACAGATCTCAGGTGTGACGGTTGTTGCAGTTAGAAGCCACCATTTTGTAGATCTGGATTAATTCCTGTCAGGAAAGGCGCCTAAGGTGAAGAACCATGAGGGTAAAAGAGCATCTATCCCCCAGGCCAACACCATAAAAATAGTCCAGTGGACACAAAAAGATAGAAAGGGAATGAGGGGCAAAAAGGGGACAAAATAAATAATTAATAGGAGGGACTACCCAAAGGCAGACAGGTCTAACACGCGTCCCCCCCAGCTGAAAGTGGGGAGAGCTACCCAACCCCTTGGGAGTCCTCATCACTAAGGCGAAAATACCTGGAGAGACCGTCTGCATTGGCGTGGTCCACTCCAGGCCGATGTTCCACCCGGAAATCCATTCCCTGTAGAGAGATGGACCATCTCAACAGCTTGGGATTTTCCCCCTTCATCTGCATCAGCCAACGAAGGGGACGGTGGTCAGTCTGAACCAGGAAGTGCGAGCCAAACAGGTATGGCTGCAGCTTCTTCAGAGCCCACACCACCGCAAAAGCCTCCCTCTCAATGGCACTCCACTTCTGTTCCCGGGGAAGCAGTCTCCTGGATAGGAAAACTACAGGCTGATCCAGACCCTCTTCATTAAGTTGCGATAACACTGCCCCAATGCCATGTTCTGATGCATCTGTCTGGACAATGAACTCCTTGGAGAAGTCTGGGGCCCTCAGGACCGGTGCTGCACACATTGCCTGCTTCAACTTTTCAAAGGCTTGCTGACAAGCCTCTGTCCAAACTACCCGTCGAGGTTGTTTCTTTGAGGTAAGCTCTGTGAGGGGCGCTACAATAGTGCCATACCCCTTCACAAAGCGACGGTAGTAGCCTGTGTGGCCCAGGAAAGCTCAGACCTCAGTCTGGGTCTTGGGGGGTTCCCAGGCCATGATTGCCTCAATCTTTGCCTGAAGGGGCTGCACTGTTCCCCTACCCACCAAGTGTCCAAGGTACACAACCGACCCCTGCCCAATCTGACATTTGCTGGCCTTGATTGTCAATCCAGCTTGCTTCAGGGCCTGGAGAACTGCTTGCAAATGTTGCAAATGGTCCTCCCAACTGCTACTGAAGCAATGTCATCCAGATAAGCAGCGGAGAAACCCTCCATTCCGGAGAGGACCTGATTCACCAGCCGCTGAAAAGTGGCAGGGGCATTCTTGAGCCCAAAGGGCATCACACAAAATTGGAAGTGTCCCTCAGGCGTGGAGAAGGCTGACCTTTCCTTTGCTCCATCTGTCAAGGAGATCTGCCAGTACCCTGAAGTGAGGTCAAAGTTACTGAGATATTGGGCAGCTCCTAGCCGGTCAATTAATTCATCCGCCCTAGGGATCGGATGAGCATCAGTTTTGGTAACTGAGTTCAGTCCCCGGTAATCCACACAGAACCTCAGTTCTGGAGTGGTGCCTGGTGGAGCGGCTTTTGGCACTAGAACCACCGGACTGGACCAGGGGCTGCTGGAAGGTTCTATAACTCCTAGCTCCAGCATCTTGGTAACCTCTCCATGGATGCTAGCCTTCACCTTGTCTGACAGCCGGTAGGTCTTTGACTTCACTGGTGGGCTGTCTCCTGTGTCCACATCATGGGTACACAGGGGGGTCCTTCCCGGGACAAGGGAGAACAACGTAGAGTACTGCTCCAGTATCTGGCGGCAGTCCTCCCGCTGTTCAGGAGTTAGGGATGGGGAGAGAATCACTCCCTCCACTGACCCATCCTTTTCTTGAGACGAGAACAAGTCTGGGAGAGGTTCGCTTTCCGCTTCCTCTCCTCGATCAGTCACCATCATTAAGATGACCTCGGGCCTCTCATGGTGGGGTTTGAGTCGGTTAGCATGTAGCACCCGTAGGGGCTGTCGAGGGGTCTTAAGGTCCACCAGGTATGTGGCCTTACCCTTCTTTTCTAACACCTCAAAGGGGCCTGTCCAGCGATCCTGCAGGGCACTTAGCTCTCCAGGCTCCGTCACCCACACTTTCTGGCCAGGCTCCAACTCCACCGGGTGAGCGTTGTGGTCATACCACTCCTTCATTACTGCCTGACTGGCCTCCAAGTTGTCAGAAGCTTGCTTCCACAACTTCGCCATTTGGCTCCTGAAGGCTAGCATGTATCTCACCACATCCTGGGGGGGTTTCCTGGGAGACTTTTCCCATCCATCCTTCACCAGGCTGAGAGGACCGCGTACAGGGTGCCCATACAGAAGCTCAAAGGGGCTGAAGCCCACTCCCTTCTGTGGCACTTCCCTGTAGGAGAATAGGAAACAGGGTAGGAGGACGTCCCATTTCCTCCGCAGGCTTTCAGGCAGACTTCTGATCATGCCCTTCAAGGTCTTGTTGAACCTTTCTACCAGTCCATTGGACTGGGGGTGATAGGGAGTGGTGAACCGGTAGGTCACTCCACACTCCTTCCACATTGCCCGCATGTACGCTGACATAAAGTTGGTCCCCCTGTCGGACACAACTTCCTTGGGGAATCCCACTCGGGTAAAGATCCCCATTAGGGCCCTAGCCACCACAGGTGCAGTGACAGTCCTCAGAGGTATTGCCTTTGGGTACCGTGTGGCATGATCCACCAGAACCAGGATAAACCTGTGACCAGCTGTTGTTGGTGGATCCAATGGCCCTACAATGTCGATGCCCACCCTTTCAAAGGGGGTGCTAACGACTGGAAGTGGTTCCAGGGGAGCTTTCAGTTTCACCCCTGTTTTCCCACTGGCCTGGCAGGATACACATGTCCGACAGTAGGTGTTGGACGCCACTTCATCTGAGGCCAGTAAAAGTGGGGGACAAGCCGAGCAAAGTCTTGTCCTGACCTAAGTGTCCTGCCAAGGGAATTTCATGAGCCAATTCCAGCAGAAAGGCTCGGTACCGTTGCGGGACTACCAAGGCCCTTGATGAACCAGGTACGGGTACCTTGGGTTCACTGTAGAGGAGTCCATCCTCCCAGTAAATGTGGTAGTGTCCCGCAACGTCCCCTGCTGCCTGGGCTTCAGCCTGTCGCCTCAGTCCCTCAAGGGTAGGGCACTCCTTCTGGCCCTTACAGAACTCCTCTCTGGTAGACCCTCCCTCCACATGCCACTCAGCAGGGATGGGCAGGTCCCCAGAGAAACTACTTCCCCCTCCACGGACTCCTGGTCCACCACCGCCGGTGGCCGATCTGTCACATGAAGTGTGGAAGCCGAAGCAGGCTTCGCCTGTCTTCGGGTCTGTCCCTTTTTGGCAGCGGGTTGGGCCATTGTTCCAGGCTCCAACCCAGGCGAACTCCCTCTCCGGGCAGTCGCAGACCTTGTGCTTACACAGGCCCAATCAGGTGTACCTAGCATCTCTGAATGCGTCCGGTATTCCACCTCTCTCCAAGCATTGTGCTCCATGTCATTCCCCACCAGACAATCAACTGGCACGGCAGCGCTTACAGCAACTCGAAGTGAACCTGCAACCCCTTCCCACTCAAAGGGAACCTCGGCCACGGGGTAGTGGCCCATTCTGCCGTCAGCCATCGCGGCGGGGTGGAGTACATTGGGAATCACCTGCTCTGGAGACACCAGATGACTTCTCACCATAGTCATACTGGCTCCTGTATCTCTCAGAGCCTCCCCTCTCTGGCCATTGATGGTGATCCACTGCCCATACTTGGTAGTATTTGGGGGCACCTGGATCTTAGGAACCATCTCCCGTTCTCCCAGGGACACTAAGGTGACACCCGCCCACTCACCCCCCTTATCTAAGGGCAACTCCTCCCCGAGCGCTACACTAGCTACTCCCGGGGCTTTTCCTCCGGTGGAAGGGGGTGGTCTCTTAGGGCATCTGACATCTCCCTTATAATGTCCAACACCACCACACTCAAAACAGTGGACAACCCTTGGCTGCTGGCTTTTGCCAGGATGAGGGTTTCTGGGCGGGTTAGCCTTAGGGGTGAAACCTGTTCCCTTTCCCTGGAAACTGTTTTGGGGACCTTTAGAGAACTCCCGTTTTTTATCTCCCCCCTCCTTCTTCTGAGGGGCGCCCTGTCCGGCCTTTTGGGAATCCCCTCCAGTCCCCTTTGAGGACACCCGGGTACTTGCCTAGATGTCCGCCTCCTCTGCAAGCTTCCGGGGGTTGGTCAGCTTGCTGTCCACCAGGTGTTGGCGCAGCTCGGGAAAACATTTCTCGAGTAGATGCTCTTTAAGAAAAAGGTCATACAACCCCTCATAATCCTTCACCTCACTGCCCTGTACCCAGCCCTCCAATGCCTTCCTTGCATAATCCAGGAAATCCACCCAGTTCTGGGTGCTTAACTTGTGGCTCCCCCTGAACTTTTGGCGATACTTTTCCGGGGTTAGCCCAAACTTTCTAATCAACGCTAACTTCATAGTGGGGTAGTTGGTCTGCTCCTTTGGTTCTAAGGCTAACAAGGTGTCCCGACCAGTAGGAGGCATGTACTTGTACAACCCACCCCCCCCCAGTGTTTCTCCTGGATCCCATGGGCTCTTAAGGAGACCTCATAGGCAGCCAGCCACTTGGCTATGTCATCCCCCTGACTATAGCTGGCAATTATATCCTTAGGCAGGTAGGGTCTGGACTCCCTGGTTGGTTCTCTGGTTTCGCTGCCACCATTTGGAGTGATGTTAAGGGCTTTGAGGTCGAACTCTCGTAGCTTGAGCTCGTGTTCCATCCTCCTCCCTTCCATCTCCAGTTTGGCCATCTCCCACCTTAAGTGTCTTTCCTCTCTCCTGTCGGCTAACTCGGTCTCTGACAACCCTCTTGATGACACACTGCTGCCCTCCCGTGAGACTACCATGGGGCTGATTGACATTTCACCCATCCCCGGGGGACATTCTGCAAGCCTCTCGATGACAGTACTTCTGTCTGACTCCTCCTCCTCTACCGTTCCCTCCATGTGTGCTTCCACCCAGGCTCGCAGACTAGTACGGAGCTCCTCTCTTTTGGCCCCTCGCCTAACGAACACTCCCCTTTCCTGACAGAAATCCTTGAGCTGTGCCACAGTATAGGTCTCCAGCTCTGACATTTCGAATTCCATCTTGTCGGTGAAAAGTGTGGACAACCACCCCGAAGTAGGTTACAAGGATAGGAAACTCTGAGGGTCACCTCCACCCACCACCAGGAATAAATTTAGAAAAAACAACAGTAGTAATTAGGAAGTCCGCCAGGAGAAAACTCCAGGTGTAGGTCAGTGGATTACGCTTAGTTACTGCAGAGTAGTTGCAACCACAGTTTACATCCCACCGCTGGACACCAATATGTTGGAACCTAAAGTTGTCAGGTCACCTAGGGTAGCCTGGCCTAGGGTAAGACAATCTCTAATAGAGGCACATGTGCGAAGGTTGCATACCACCCAGCAGTAACCCCATGCACTTCCACTTAAAAGAATGACGCTACACCAATGTTTTGTAAAAATATGGCTTGATTTTATAAAAATAGGTTTGCTTTTCTTTATCACTTTTACACCAGTATTTCTCCTTATTCAGTTTCAATCCAAGTACTGTATTACACTTCACATCTCCATATTATTCTGCTCAGTACATTTACAATAAGGTACATTACCAGTCTCACCCCACCTTTCTAACAATAAATGCAGCCAGAGAAGGATGTCAGTGATTATCCTAGAATAGCATATGCACCTTTACCTCTTATGAGGACTTAGCACTTTTCCCCATCAGAAGATACTTTTAGCAATATTTCAACAGATTGTACTAGCCCCTCAGATCATGGCCCTGTGGCCGCTCTCCTCTGGACCTGAAACACAAGGTTTACTTCATCATGTCAATTTACTCCCTTCCAGGAAACAGTATGGGGAGTGAATGGGGTATCAAGGGAAGTTCCAATAGAACCAGGTCTGAATTTTCCCACACAATGGGACCCTCTGGGAGGAACCACTCCTCAGTCCCTCCTAGCGTTAACTCGGAGTCTCAGTCTTCACCCACCACACACTCCTTACTTACAGTGGGGCCCGCGAGGCCAGAATCTCCGATCACTGAACAGAAAGGGAGACCTCGACAGAAGTCTCAGCCGGTAACCTCTGGCGCTCGTTTTGTTTCTTCCCGCCCGACCAGCCGCTCGCTGTCAGCGCTGGCGCGGGGAAGGTGGGGGTGAGGATCTCTCCGTGTGCAGCGATCGACTGCTCGCTCCCTCGCCTGACCAGGCTCTCAACTCCAGAGCTGGCGCGGGCACAGGCTTACCACAGCTGAGAGTCGAATCTGATCTTCCGTTCCCTTTTTCCCCTCGGTCGACTCCGCCTCACGCAGTCAGTTGACCCAACCGGGCATGCGCGGGTGTGTAGTGTCTCCACACCCGAGGCCGCTCTATCCCGACGGCTCTTCCTCTTCCGCTCCGCCCACTCCAGGATCAGTGGCGGTCGCACCAGAGCTGCGCTGATCAGGGGAATGCCCTCCCCAGCCAAAGCCTCTCCTGCTCGATCTCGCCACTTGTTGCAGAGTCCCTGCCTTCTTTCCCTCGATGAGCCACTATTCTCACCAGCCGCCTGACATCTTAGGTAAGAGGGGAAAGCTCCGCTGCGGTGAATGTCAGTGGGGAGTTGAAGGCAAGAGCGTCCTTAGCTGATTTAAGGAGTCAAACGAGAAGGGATCACAATAACGAACCTTCAGCCTTAACCCTTCTCGCTTCTTGGCCAACTCTGTCAGAGTCTCACTGAGGCTTCCCAACTGGGCAATAGGCTGTACTCCTCAGCACTGCAGCCACCCTCAACCACACATAACCCTTACTTCTAGGCTAGGGGTTGATCAGGCGCCCAGGGTCTCCAGGATTCCCACGCAGCGGGGTCAGGTCAAGAAACCACAAGGGAGGAAGGGTGGTGAATCAATAAGGAAGCGTCCCTAGACTGGGAGGTCAACCCTTTGGCTATCCTACCCCCACCTTATGCTACTGCCTGTCCTCCAGCTGACTCACTCTGGCAAGACCAAATGGTTGCCCAGCATTCCGCCTTTTATAGGCTGACCCTCAGAGGTCCAGAAGGGACCAGAAGGTTCTGGAATGCCCTATGCTATCCTATGGGACAGATCTCAGGTGTGACAGTTGTGGCAGTTAGAAGCCACCATTTTGTAGATCTGGATTAATTCCTGTCAGGAAAGGCGCCTAGGCCTAAGGTGAAGAACCATGAGGGTAAAAGAGCATCTATCCCCCAGGCCAACACCATAAAAATAGTCCAGTGGACACAAAAAGATAGAAAGGGAATGAGGGGCAAAAAGGGGACAAAATAAATAATTAATAGGAGGGACTACCCAAAGGCAGACAGGTCTAACAACAGGCTTTAAATGTTTTACTGTATTCTGGCTGTAAACAATCGATTACGCATGATCAATTAGTTCAGTAGCTTCAACTAGTGCCCAAAGAAAAAGTGACTATCCGACGTGTGCATGGGGACCAGTGAGGATACCCCATCGCTTCAGTATGCCCGAAGAGAAATCAAGAGGTGAAGTTCTCACTAAAGGCGGAGTAGTACCAGACTTGCCAGAATCATTAATGATAGAGACTGAAAATCCTCAATCTGATCCCAGGAGATTATAGCTGACTCGGAAACTTGGTGGGCAGATGCTCCCATCTCAGGTGAAGAAATTGATCCCCAAACTAAAAATTACATTTCAAAACACAGAGGGAAAGAAGACAAGATAGGAATAGGGGGTGTCACAGTTCAAGTCAATTTTAACGCTGGAAGTGTGTGAGATGGATAGGGATTTTCAGACACTCAATGAGAGGACACCCTCTTGCAGAATATCTGGGAACAGGCCGGGAAACAGATGTGACTCAGAGGTAGGATCCTGATTATTCTTTTTTTATCAATGGTGGATTGCTTTATAGGAAGGCAGGCCAATAACATTCTAAAAAATTTCTAGTTCTCACAATCTGAGAAACCATCTTATTCTTGGCACACACCCATTTGATCAGAGGGGCTGAAAAGATGAAGAGTATTACTGAACAATTCTATTGGAAATATAAGTTCTCTCAAATTAAGAAATATTGTAGAGAATGCCAGGTTACCAATCCCTATAGACCTCCAGGATCGCCATTTCAAAGTATGTCGGTCATATACCTATCAGCGCATAGAATGGACCTAGTCGGTCCTTTGATCTCTTTCAACAAAGGCCACAAGTATATATTAGTACTAGTGGATTATTCTACCAGGTATACTGAGGCTGTACCTTTAAGACAGATAGGCTCCTCTCAGATTGCAATAAGGATAATTGAAATCTTGTGTACATGGTTCCCAAAAGAGATACCTACAGACCAGGAAACTTCCTTTGTGTCTAAAGTAATCGCTCAAATAAGCAGATGAGTGTAAAACAGATACTTATATCTGGCTATCACCTCCATGGAGGGCTTAGTGGAATGATAAAGTGCTATTATAAAACTAACATTTATACATATTTTTGTTTTAGACCGAAAATAATGTCACAACATTGTTCCCTTGGCTTTCTTTTCTATTCGTTGTCAGACTCAGTTAAGAACTTTCATCTTTTTTGTTACTCTTTGATAGGAATCGCAAACCCTTTTAGGGATGACTAAATAAGCGTGTGGCAGTTAGCTTTATACTGAGAGAACCTTATTAGAGTATGTGTCTTAGTTGAGAAATTAGAATCAGGAAACTTCAAGAGTTAGTTTGAGAGAACTTCGAGGCTGCGCAAGAGTAACAGCAGCTTTACTATGATCGATGTAGTAGACTTGTTGCAGTTGATGCCCCTTGGAGATCTATTCTTGGGAAGATGTTGACCAAATGGCAAGATCCTCATAAGAATAGGCCGAGTAACCTATAAGTTAGAACTACCTGAAATGAAAAAAGATTCCCAAAATGGCCGTGTAATCCTTCTAACAAAAGGAAAAGGACCTATACCGCCCATACCTCTGGTTCCAATTGTGGAAATAAACAAACCTCAGTAAATGCAGTTGAAATAGGCCAGGATCTATCAGAAAATAAATAAGGAGCTATTGGGAATGGCTTGTTGTCCCTCAAAGACCTATTCTCTGAATCACGAGAGAGAGCCCTTTCCTGGTCCGAAGTAGGATGAATAAATCAGATTTTGTATTGACTCAGTAAAGTGAACCGATTTCTGAAATTTGGCTCCTAACCACTACCTTGCATAAATGACGTGATTGAGCACTTGGGGAGAGGCACCTATGTTACCACCCTTGATCTCACAAAGGGATACTGGCAAACTCCCTTAATTCACAGGATTAGGAGGAAACAGCATTTTCTACCCTGAGATGTTTCTGTCAGTTTACAGTCCTGCCATTTGGGCTGCAAAGAGCTCCTGAAACATTTCAAACATTAATGAATAGATTGTCGCGAAAACACCAACAACATACTTCTGTGTATTTAGATGATATTGTTATACATAGTAAGATTTGGGATGAACACTTACAAGACTTACAGGTGGTTCTTACAACTTGAAAGTGCCAGGATTACATGTCAATCCCCAAAGATAAGCACAATATCCACCAACCAGGTTAAGTACTTAGTCTATTTATTAGGCAGCAGATGCATTAAGACCCAAGAAGAGAAGGTTGCTGCCATTAAACAATTCTATTCCCTGGAACATAAAAGACATTAGGGTGCCAAGAGTTAAGAATTCACAGGAGGATGGAGAGACCATGAAAATGTCAACACGCCAGTAGCAAACGAGGAAGGACCAGAAGGCAAAAATTGGTGGAACGTTAAAGCCACAAAGCTTGCCATGGTCCCTGGAAAGGACCTTCCTTTGCTGCAGGATTTGTTTCTTTTTCCCTTTCTCTTTTGTTTGATCCTCTTGTTCTGCTGCTCTTGTCAGTAAAGGTGCTTCCATTTTGCAACATGATAATTTTGGGCAGTCCTTCTTTTGGGCCAACATCAGGGGACAGATATCACCCAGAAACCTAAAAGAGGCCAAAAGCTCATGCTGGAATCCTTGGGCGCACAGGAATAATACATAGATTGCCAGAATACTGATCGCAGGTCATGCACAAGGCTGAGAAGAGCGTCTGAGTGAGACTGTTTTATTTACCTCTCTCTCTCTCCGAGCCCACCCCACCCAGGAGACTTGTACACTCTGTTGGCTTTTAAGTTGGAAGTAAAAGACAACCATTTTCCTATTTCACTTCCGTCTTTTGGCTGTTTCGTGCTGTTTAGATCAACCCACCTAACAGTATTTTTAAATTAAATGTTTATTTTGGGACTTTTAGCTGTTTTCTTCAAAGTGCAGCTAACAGTAGCCACTCATTGGAATTAGATCGTTTACCTTGTTAAACAAGTTGTTAATTAAATTGTGAGCTATGGTGAGATTCAGTGGATTTGAAGATTTGAATGATACTGTTGCTACAGCGTATACCTCATAATTATAGATTGCTGCTTTTGCCACAATATTTGCATATTTTAACTAAGATATTGCTTCCCTATCAGAATGCCAAAAATAATTCTGACAGAGCATGTGCTGCATAATTTGCATTTTTGCTGCTTAATTTGGTCATTTGTGCCGCATAACCCTGGTTGCCCTGACTGTTAAAAGTCTGCAGAGTTGTTTGGGGGCTGTCATTAACAGGATGGAATCCGTATTGCACAGGTAACTGTGAAATATTCCCCATATTTCACAGTTCCTTTTGAAATAGGGATTTTAGAACACTGCATGTTGTGCAATAAAAGCAGAAATAAAGTATTATATACATCTGATAGAAACATCTAGCCGCAGATTCCTTACCTTTGAATTCTTCCCATGCACCAGACTGGATCAGGGAAAAAAAACTCTGCACTACCTCTGCGTTTTGGTACAGTGCGACTCCGTAGTTATGGCGATAGAGTCCATATATAGCCCATCCCGATGCGCTGACATCAGTTTCCTCTTTTCCACGCTTTCAACAATGATCCAGTAAGTGTTTCCCCAGACATGTTTTAGGACTCTTCAATGTTTTCGTCAAACGGAACAGTGTGCTTTTAAACAATCTCTCATGTCCTCGGTGTTCAAGCCTTGTGGGTCCCGTGGTCGACAAATGTCTGCCATGGACCCGTACTCTATTTGTATGTGGTGCTTGGGGTAGCACCATGACTCAGGAGTGCGACTCCTGTCACCAACTTCGCCCAAAGGCTACGGGCGCGGATGTCAGGCTTCCAAGGCTTCCTTCCGACTTCAGTCCCCTTCGCTCTCCACGGACCGCCTGCGGGCCCGCTGCAGGAGCTGTTCCCCTTGGCGTCATTCTCCATTGATGTCCTGTGGTAAGTCATCACGCAGGCGGTCGAACTTGTGGCACCCCCCAAACTTCAAACCTGCTCCGATCTTCAGTTGAAGAGTCGGTGCACAAGTCTACCCTGCGCCTCTGTACCTTCCCTGGAACCGGAGCGACTCTGACCCAGAAGCAAGTATATTACAATTGTCTTCATACTATCTTTGGGTCTTCACCTTCCCCTGGAGCGCCCTTGGGCCCCAAGGAAGTGTGTGGAGCCGTAACGGCATCCACACCAGCGGGTTTGCCCTCTGCCTCAGTTTGTCGATCAGATTTCAAATCCGTTTCGAAGCTGGTGCACAGACCTTTGGAGTTACCAACTTTGCGCCTTGGTCTGATCAACCGACTCTGACAACAGCGCTGTTGGCGTCGCTCGACGCCACACCACTTCCCCTTTCTGACACCAAGGTGACACCACTTCGGCGAAGAATGCAGCACCGGTGGAGCCACCTGTCTCAGACACTTTTCCTCAGTTCTCTGTGGAGCCCCCTCCTGCTTATACTTGTGAGGAAGCTTATTTTGGAAGTGATGGAAAGGAATTGAGGTTTCCCCAGCCCATCTCTGACACTGCCCAACCTCCTCTGGAGGACAGTGACTCACTGAGTTGGATGAAGCTACTGGCTTGGAGTCTTCCTCTGCCTCGAGCCTCCTTTCCCCACCAGCCCACGCTACAGAGGCGAGCTCCTCACTGGCTGACATGCTCACGCAAGGTTCTCTGGTTTTGGATTTGCCACTTCCTTCTGTGGAAATGACGACTGATCCCTTACTTGGTGTCCTCCATCAGGGCCAAACGTGTAGAGCCGGAACTTCCTTATAGTGAAACTCTATTTGACATTTTTTGGGTGTCGTGAGCTAAACTCTATATGGGGTTCCCTGTTGATCGCTCTATTTCTCACAGACACCGTCCGCCCCCCGCTGATCCAACCTGGCTTCTCCGGCATCCTGCTCATCACAGTTTTGTGGCACAGGCCGCTTCGTCCACCCAAACTCCCTACTTTCTTCCTACTGTCCCTCCAACAGAGAGTTTAGAAGACTACATTCTTGTGGCAGGCATGTTTTCTCCTTCATCAGTTCTGCGCTGCAATCCCTCAATACTTCTTGCGTTCTCTGACTCTTCTCCCATACATTATAGGATTCATTGGCATGTCTGCTGTCCTCCCTTCCGGGTGAGACCCGTAACGGTCTTGCCCCGTTAATACGAGATGGGCAAAAAGCAGCTACATTAATTATTCAATGTGATATTCATACTACTGACTCTGTAGGTCGGGCTATGACTTTTTCAGTGCCACTACATCGGCGTGCCTGTTTGTGCACCTCGGGGTTTTTGGAGGCTGTTCAAGCTATATTGGTTGACATGCCCTTTGATGGCTCCCATCTATTTGGCACCCACGCTGACTCTGCTTTACAGCGGTTTACTCTTTATGTCTGCCTTCTCAGCGGACTTGTTTTCCTAGCTCTCCACAGACAAAAGTTAGTCAGGGAAACTTTTTGTTCTTTCCATTGAACCATTGTCAGGCTTCTGGCTTCCTTTTCATTTTGACCATTCCACTTTTGGGTGGCACTAGGTGAGGTGTTCCTGCTTTCAGCAGGTGTTTTTTTTTCTTCCAAACTGACAAATATGGATTATAGGTCCCGCTCTCAGAGCAATTTTTCATTTTGTGGCCCTGAGAGGGTTTCAATCCCTGATGGTATAGAGATTTTTTTTCTTTCCAGGCTTCATGCATGTAATCATTATGATGGTAAATTGCTCGCTTTGTGTGGCTGCACTATTGCCTTGTTCCCTGTTCCTTGTGGAACATCTTCTGTATGCCTCATTGGCGTTCCTGGGTATCCTTAGGGTAATTTAGTTTTCCTTATTGGGGATTTTCCATTGTAATACTGGAACGATTGTGCATGTGGCTTTTCAACTTGAACTTTCGCCCTATTGGCGTGTATCACTCATCCAAGTTCCCATTGTTCCATTGAGTTTTCTTTCCGCTTTATTATGGCATTAATCAATATTTCCTGACACACGCTCCTTTTCCTACCAGAGTTTTGGGACGCGTAGTATAGTATAGTCCCCTCCTTGTGTCCTATCAGTGCATCTTGCACTGCTTTAGCGGGCTACTGTTGATATTCCGGACGGGATGGCCTTGCTCCTTCCTTCTTGGGCACCCATGGTGCTTGTTTGTTTAGAAAAAAAACCAACAGGAACATTATTCTCATCAAATGAAATACCCTGTTATATTTATATGTAGAAAGTTATATACATATATAATTTCATACAAGAACATGGGACAACGTTTTTTCCTCCCCTTTTCTGATTGTGGAAGTTACTCCGACTCCCTTTGTGAGTCCATAATTTCAAGGGCCTGCTTTCTTGTACCGCCGCCATTGGTCTCTTTTGGCTGCTTCATCTCTACAGATTGATGTCTGTCGTTTCCCTTTGGGGACTTACCTTGTCGCTTCTTGTTACCACACCACTCTTCGAGGTCAGCTGTCGCCCGTGGCCTCTACCTGCATATATGGTTATTCTTCAACCCTCTCCATTTAATCCTTGTGCTCTGGGGTGACTGTTGTTTATCTCTTTCAGCGAGGGTCTTTGGCCCTTGGTTCTCTTTTTCTCTTAGCGTGGTTCGCCAGGAACTTGGTTCCTCTTTTCGACTACTCTTTTCTTTGTGGTTTTCTCTTTTTCAAACACAAAACATTCTTATGTGTCTAGCCCATTCAACCCACAGATGGGCTACAGAAATTGGCACTAATAACAACTTTGAGGCACATGATAAACGGGTGGTGTATACCCAGGTGACCCAAGGGGGCGAGGGCAGGTTTGCTTACAGTTAAATTATTTAGATAAGCTTTTGCATATTGTTCTTCCATATTCCAATGTAGCAGGAAATATGCAGCACAGGATGAACGATCGAATGTGATCCTTAACAATACAAAGTGTACAGTTGTGTTTCCCTCAATATTTTTCTTTTTTTTCTTCTTTTCACTGTCAGATGTGAGAACAGGATGCTTATAAGTGGATTGCAATTATACTTGCTACATACTGTGATAGTTTGTGGATGAAAATTCAATAAAAATTAAAATTAAAAAAAATGTGTCTAGCCCATTCAAGGTTAGTTGTACCAGTCCTTCATTGATTTCGTACTCTCTCTTCTTGAGAGTTCCTTCCTCTTGGTTTGTCTTCACTTCCATTTGGAAGCTGTGGAGTAGTTTTTTCGTCATATACAGTGGTATATCGAGAGCCTTTTACGATCTCCGTAGGTGGTGTTCTGCATGGTCTTTGTTCCGATAGATTTCTACTTCCTGCACTTTTTTCTGTTCCCAGTTTCCTGTAGAGTCGCTCTTCCCTGGACTCCAAACTTGTATTCTTGTATGTTCTGCAACCCTTTCCGGTTCAACTTCCCTGGACTCCATACTTGTATTCTTGTATGTTCTGCAATCCTTTCTGGTTCAGCTTTTCATGCATGCTATTATTGGCACTTTTGCTTCTTAGGTACTTTGTCCTTAGTCAATGATGTACCCTCTCTATCTTCTTCAATACCCCAGCCAGGTCCTCCTCCGTCTGACTCACTTACTATCGGATGTTTCTGAGGCATTCCTATTCTAATCTTCCTGGTGTTAGCATTTCATGAACATGGATCAAGTCTTGAATTCTCTTTAGTGAGGTTTTTGAACCTGCAGTCTTCCCTCATGAAATAACCCTCTGAGTCTGTTGCAGCTGCACCAGTCAGTTGGCCTTTTTTCCCTGTGTCAGCAGATGTTCTTTTCCTTCTGTGTGGGATGCTTCTCACACGTTTTTCCAGTTCCGTGGATCATTTCGGCCTAGTACCCTTGTTGTCTCTGACATTATCGTGTCATAATTTGGTCCTTGCCCTTACTTATATATTAACTATATTATATTTAACCGCGGCACAAATTCTGCTACGGTGCGGCGGTTTAAAGGAGTGATCATTACTGTGTCGGCCCACGGACATGCGCAGCACTACCAAGGTAGTGCTTGCGACCGCCGTTGGCCGGGCGCAGTGAAGGGGATATATATACCTGTGTATATATGTGAGTATGTAAATATATATATATTCACTGAAAAAAAACACAGGTTTCAGGGACGTTATAGTTAGTTGGACATTTCACTCGTACAAAACCAGAGAAATTTTGCCGTTATAGTTAGTTGAGCTAACTATAACTCGCACCGCTGCAATGCACTGCTGATGATGTCACATATTACATCACTCATGATATGGTCAGTGACATCACTGATGATATCATCCAATGAGTGTGTGTTTCTGAAAAATGTAAGCATGTTTATATATATATATATATATATATATATATATATATATATATATATATATAATAAATAAAATAAAAATATATATATATATATTCCCAAAAATGCCCTGCATTCAGAGACGCACTCCTCCAGCTCGGTTACAGAACCATTTATTGTCAAAGAACAGGATTGTAGCGCCGATTTGCTCTGTCCATTGCCTTACGCGTTTCAGAGCATTCATGCTCTTTCTTCAGAGGCCATTTAAATACACAGCAGTACTTGGCAAACCCACAGTTCCCTACATGCTTAATTGCTTTTTAAGGCTTCCGGTGTGCTTTTCTTAATAGAGTTAATTACAGTGCATGCCGGAACTTGTAGTATAAATTCCATAATGCTTTTTTACCTCCAGTGGTCGTGTGCATTTTAAATCATTTCTTGGACCAATTCCTGCCCTCCAGTGGGCCTCAGAACTGGAAGCCTGGTGGGCAGAAACCTGGTGTTCATGGAGCATTACTATTGAGGCTCTGAAATTTGTAACCCCCAATTCCGTACTAAATTTTCATCCATTCAGTCCAATGGAAAATTTCGAGTTGGCCTAGTATTTACTTACGATGTGCCTCATAACTTTATTTGGTATCAGTTATGACCTCCTACTGGACTTCCATCTTCCCTAGTGCTTCCTGAATCTCTGCTGCTTGAATCACTTTTGTATTTCTTTAGGAGTTTGTTGGGAATCAGGATTTAAACTGCTACATTGTATTTGCCAACTTTTCTATTCCTTTGCCGAGAAAAATTCTGCTGTATCGATTACTGTGCGTAAAGTCATGTAAATAGATGCAATATGGCAAAGGGCACATTCCAAGCTCCCTACAGTGCAGTCATAGCACTTTGCAACAACATATAATGGGTCTATGGGTGTGTGGGAAAGGGCAATTGGAGGGCCTAGTGTGTCAAACATGGAAGGTACATCACGTAATCTATTATGTCACCGGAAAAGAACCAACAATTCTCGTCACGTCGAGAACATTGCATGTAAATATAATGCAGAATTTTACATTTGTGCATTTCAAGGTTGTGTGGTTTAAATTTTAATTAATCGATAAAAACAATATTAAGTTGAGTCCCTCCATTGTCCTCTACCACCAATTATAGGTGGCGTTATAATCTTCACTCACAAAACATACATCTGCAAAAAAAAGTACTCTCCTTTTTCTCCTCACTTCAGCATATTTGATCCACTACAGTTAAATGTCTACTTCCATTGTATTAAAGAGTGCTAAGGATGAGTACTTGCCCTTTTACTTTATCCTTTGTATATCTCCTTACTTGAAGACCTAATCTTTGCTTCAGCTTCCACCTCTTATTGACAACATTAAGTTTTAATTCTCGTGCCAGACATATCCCTACCGTACAAGCTAGAACAACACCCAGACCTGCCTCTGTCTGATCCTTGGTGACATATCTCCACCTGAACAATTATAGGTTAATGTACCCGCTATTTTGAAAAAAATACTAACATGTTCTTGTAGCTAGGATTTTGTCATTCTGCAGGTCTTGAAGTTCTCTTGAGACCATATCCAGATGGTGTTGTACTATATATTTGTGACACAATTGTGCTTCAAAATGTTCAGAGATGCCCTTGTTTCGTCACCAATAGCTTTCATGACAAATGTGTCATTGCCAATCTATCAGACAAGTGGACTACTCCTGGTCCTCTTACCTGGCAACTCTGACGTCCAATTATTGCAAGACATGCTCCGGTTCTCAGCTCATGCGGTGGCCCATTCAGTGAATTCACAAACAAACTGAATTGCGGCAGACCAGGTGGCAGTGGTTTCAACTGATTATGAAAAATGGATGTATCAAGGTTATGCCTACTATACAACTATTTCACTTCATGTATTACTGACCATTGACAACAACAAACAATACACAATGATGTATACAGTAAATTGACAGATGAAAAAAAAACCTTGTGGGACTTATCACAGGTCCTCTCAGCTCCCTGGTGGCGACTGCTTGCTGCCTCCCAGTAGCTCCTGGTGATACAGCAGAGCTGGCAACATTGTCTACAGCAAACCCGTACCCAAGGGCCCTACTTGCCAGAACTGCAGCTAAAGTTGTTGAAGATAGTGGTCCGCGAAGGAGCATTGGGGAGGATAGCAGGGTTAACTGCCTACCAAGTAAACCGTATAGGAGACCTTTAGCAGGATGAAGAATTGCTTCTATTTTAAGACCTAGCAGTAGAATTCAGTATTCCCGGTGGCCAAGTCTTATTGAACAGGGCAGTGGTCGCCATGATTAGGAATCATTGGTGAAATGGAGACTCCAAACCACCGGTGCACCAAGGTTGTCAGCTGCTCTGTACAATGAGAGGTTGCGTTAAAGTGGTCATGGGTCTATATCAAGCCATATTTGCTAACATTCTTACTTCCCTCACAGACTTGAAAGTTAAATGTGTGACGGATCTAGAACTTCAACTTACTGATACGAACTGGGTGAAGATTCTAGCACACATACCAGGTTCAAATTAATTAATCTTTATTTCCTGCACAGAGTTTACCATACACCTGGTAGGATCAATAGGTTTTACGCTACAGCTGCTATGACATGTCCTAGATGTTGGGAGCTTGGTGCAGAAATGTTCCATATGGTTTGGTCCTGCCTCTAATTAGGGGGGTTCTGGGAGGCGGTAATGACTGTGTTAATTATATCACCCTAAGGGCGATCCCTTGCACACCTCTGACCTGCCTCCTTGGGGGATACACCCCCCCAAATAATCGCAAAACCATTACTAGATTTACTGACCTGGCATTGATACTAGCAGAACGAGAATTGAGAATGCAGTGTAAGGCTGCTGGGGGACAATGACTGACAAATGACGAGAAAAACTGGTTAAATGGGCAGGCCTCCAGAGTTCTGTATTGTTCCGGGAATTGAAGAGAGAGCGAGGAACAACCGATAGGGCTAAAGCATGGGTACATCTAGTAGGTAGCCTATTGGCCTCAGATGCAGACACAGATACATTGAACAGCTCCCTTCTTTCAGCTGAAGATTCAGAGAGTGAAAGCAACTGACCTTGCATGGGGTGCCCTGGGAAGGATTTGGAACTACGGAGGTTAAGCCAAGATCTTACTGGCCATTATGGAACTCTACATATGACAGCCTCGCAAGGGGTGATGGGATTTGTTAGTCGTTAGCTGAAGAGGACAGATGGCATGTTACAATAGGTTATGCCCTCGAACTGTACATGTTAGAATGACACCATTGATCTATGTCCTGGCAACTATTGTTTTATGTTATATGAAAACAATAAACATTAAGTAAAATAGACTACACAGGTTTTCATTATCCGGTTCTAAAGAAACACTTTCCATACTCAAAACTGACAAGGATCAAAGGAATAATGTTGGAAAAACAAAAAGAAATCCGAAAACAAATATTTTTGAGAAATTAAGTGATTGAGGATATGATTGTATTATCAAAGAAGCACAAAATTTCGAGACGGATGCAATATGTCCTGAACAACTATTGACAAATATAAAAGGGAAAAACTGAAAGGATGGTATGTGTGTCTAAATGCAGACTACAAACCTCAAGAAATCAATCATACAATATTGGGACGTGTTGCAGATTAAACCTGACTTCAAAGGTATTTTCAACCAACAACCAGTATTTCTGTATAAATGTCCTGCCAGTATCAAAGACTTAGTGGCCAATTCTAACACAACACTAGAGCCAAACTTAACACAGACTACTCGAAAATTAAATTGAACATATCCATGCTATAAATACAGTCACTATATTGATACCATCAGAGGAAATGACATCCACATAATGGCAAAAGAATGAATTTAAAGGACTTTGCTATACCTGACTCAGTGAACTGTACCTACATTCTGAAATGTTCGTGTTGATTTATGTATGTGTGCAAAATGGAACTAAAGATTATGATCAGAATAAATGAGTGCAGACGCAACATAAGAGCTCAGACTCCAAATGCACAGCATCTGTACATTTACGAGACAACCAACATAACGTTAGTTGAAATTACAATTGTTGGAGAAGATAAAACAGAATCCTCAAGTAGCTATGTGAAAGACTTTACAACACAAAAAGGGACACTTGTTGTTAATAAAAGAGAGAATAGAAATGTTTTTTTTATTATTGTCTGTCATTATTACATTTGCCTTGCATTCAAGTTTGCAGTGGTTGCTCACCCACATGCATACATTGAAAATATATATCCTCGTGTGGGCGTTTCCCCAATTTTTCAGA
The DNA here is from genome assembly GCF_964261635.1 of Lissotriton helveticus. NCBI lineage: Eukaryota > Metazoa > Chordata > Amphibia > Caudata > Salamandridae > Lissotriton > Lissotriton helveticus. The sequence continues at coordinate 422,102,263 of NC_136069.1, read as the reverse complement.
CATACACTTTTCTTGTGCAGCAATTCCCGTGGTAGGACCAGAAGGAACATTAATACATTAATCATGTACCAATGTTCTAAGATGGGGCTTGTTGTCTCGCATACTTTGGCCTTTTTTAGCAAGCAAGACAGAAATACAAGAAGTTTTACATTTGTAAAAGCTTATTTTGCACTTTCGTCACCACACAAGTGGGTAAGATTTACACAGTAGACATCAACTTCATGTGAGATAGCTACAGAAGAAGTATTACATTCTTCTGTATCAGCTGGGACCTTTGTCAACAAACACTGAAGAAAGGCTGTGTATTCGAACTATGTGATACACATATAGGACCTATGAATAAACATGTTAGGAAGACTACTTTGCTTCCACAATATTTGTAGAATCTTAAATATGGCTGCCTACACCTAAACGGTGATGGATATATGCCGCCATTCTTGGAAGATTACTGTGCATATTACACTACATAGGAACTTCCCTTTGTGTTATTGGGTATGCGGAACCGTGGAAGGACAATGGCCAGGATGGGAACGGGAGTGGGGATCAAGAGCACCCCTTATTAAAAAAAACGAAAGCAGCAAAAATCTGCATTGACGGTAATTTGGTTTTTGCCCGCAGTGTATTGTGTACAGATTATGTTATTAACAGAGAAGAGCTTCAGTACAGTTGAGGATAGTCATTTTTTTTGTTCAAGGTGATTTATTTGTCATTTTCAGAATAAAGACACTACATTTTGATGAAGGGCAGTCATTGACCAGAATGCACTAGGGCTGGGCAAACAATGCTTAATGATTGAATAAAGCTATACCGATTGGATGTGAACAATAAGTTAACAAATTTCAATCAGTTGAGCTTTGGACAACATTCTTTGCTAGGAATAAGACGAATTAATACAAAGAAATGTACATTCTGAAATACGGACAGCCTATAGGTTAAGTAGTGTTGTACTAAGGCGCATGAACCAGTGCAAGTTAATGCATTAACTTGTATTTTGGAAGGGTCATGGGCTGCCAGACCACCTCTAGCTGCACACTAAGTTGTCAATATTGGAACTATAGTAGTCACGTTGGAGTGAGCAGCACATGACTGCTGTGCTTGTTACAGAGTTTGTCACATATGTGCATTCCTGTGCTGTATTGTAGTTGCACTTATAAAGCACCCCATACCAATGCACACGTTTGCGGATGACAGTGTGTTACACCGTGGTGGTGCTACGGATGAAATAGTGTGATTTTGCTGAGGCCTATGTAGGTAGTATCTGATGTTCATGAGGACCAGAGCTGTGCTTCTACCATGTTTTGTTACTCTGCCTATGTGTACATTTGAAGTGAAAAGTAATGAGAGATAGAGCCATAGAACCCTTAAGTGTTGAAGGCTGTTGTGCAGCTGGCTAGCTAGTATGTGAGTGCTGTATGACCTGTGTGGGGAGTGTTTTTTCTGTGTTGAAAATGTATGGCACAGACCACTCAAACAGTGCCACAACAAGCGTGTAGCTGTGCTTATGCAGGAGTAATGGAGAAAATTAGGAGGAAAGACATGGTCATGAATGCATGCCGATACCTACATATTGTGAATGGTCTGTGGCATACAGTTGAATAAAGGCAGATTTAGTGATGCTATCTTGGGAGTTGCATCACATCTATCGGCCTGATTACCAGTTGCACAATACTGATGAGAACAAAGGCATAACGATGGACCCTACTTACTATCAGCACCTGACTTCCTTTCTCCCCAACAAAATGTATTCCCCTCAAATTGCAATAGGGGGTTGTGTGCAAACTGTCTAGCACCCACCGTTACTGTGCCTATTCCCCAAGGAATCAAAATCCAGATAAACAACCGCAAAGGTGCACCACACAAAGAAAAAATATTTCAATTGACATTATTATTGACAATTTGCAGAGAGATGATGTTTTTCTTCAAAGAATCTTTATTTTCAATTGTTAAGCACCGTACAGCCGACGCGTTTCGTCCCGAACAGGGACTTCTTCAGGGCTTTACAACTGCAAAGCAATACTTCCAGGGCGAATTTCCAGATCTCTATTCTGAATAGCGCCTTTCCCAAAAAAACGTTTCTTGATAAAAACTTGAATTTGGCCTGGGCTGAATTGTGAATATATAAACAGTAAAGAATGGAGGTAATGCGGAATTCATATGGATATATATCGGCTCGGTCACACAATCGAGATGAATCTATAGATCATCAAAGCTTTCTGTAATCTGTTTCAAAATTCCAGTGGATATAGTATCCTGTGTATCACTAGGAAGAGGATGTGGGCACTGCATTCCAGTAGGCCGTTCGTGATAAAACAACCTGCACCCATCCACAGAGCCTTCGTTCTGCCGAAAAACCGCAAAGCCGATCTGTTCGAACAGGCCAAATTCAAGTTTTTATCAAGAAACGTTTTTTTGGGAAAGGCGCTATTCAGAATAGAGATCTGGAAATTCGCCCTGGAAGTATTGCTTTGCAGTTGTAAAGCCCTGAAGAAGTCCCTGTTCGGGACGAAACGTGTCGGCTGTACGGTGCTTAACAATTGAAAATAAAGATTCTTTGAAGAAAAACATCATCTCTCTGCAAATTGTCAATAATAATGTCAATTGAAATATTTTTTCTTTGTGTGGTGCACCTTTGCGGTTGTTTATCCAGTTGCACAATACTGGTGGAGTGGTGAATCCATGTGTGATATTTATTTATATTTCTGTCAAAACCCATTTCAGGGGCAGGGGCTACTGGGCCTAACTGTGGTGGTTGAGACCATTTACTCCTGATGTCCCAGGGCCCAACCTACTATGGATGCTGAGCAACTGGCCCAAGGATTCCTTCTGCACTTGTCGCTGTGGTAGCTGTGGATGAGCAGTCAAAGGCTCAGAGGGGGAAGTGTAGATACAGGTAAGTGAACAGCACTCATAACTGAAAGTGCACACAGTAAATGTCCAGTCAAATACTTCCTTTAGTAAGAATTTCTTTTTTTCTAACTCTACACATACAAATTAATAATTACATTCATGAGCAATAACACACTCCCCTTGAGGTTAGGACACTAGTCATCAGGCAAATCCCTGTCCCACAATATTCCTTATAACATGGTCGGAGTTATTCCCTATTCACTGTTGGCCACATCCAAGGAAGCTTACTAGAAGGCGGTACTCTAGAGTTCCCCTTTGACTTCTTAGGGTTAGTCAAAAGTGTCTATGGTGCTGCAGCACTGATAGCAGCGAGTTCCCCGGGCCCAGTTCCAGTCTTTCCCTGCTCCGGAGGTATGGAAGCGTTCAGCAGTGCAGCAAGTGCCCACTCCACGGGTACTCTTGAGACCTGATCCTATTTGGAAAAGCCGGGCTGCTGGTGGAAGTACCCAGCAGATGCAAACACTTTCCTTCGAGCAGCACTCAAGGTTCATGCCAGAGATCGGAGCTGCTCCCACGCGACAAAAATGAGATAAGTCACTTTTCCCCTTACAGGGGGTGGGGGGGTTTTATCCTCTGGCTTCTGATTGGAGCCCCAGCGAGGGGGCAACATCTTCAGTGGTGTCATTTGGGTCCTGAGCGAATCCATGAAGTGCAGATCACAGTGTGCAGGCTTGAGCCGCAGAACACCGCATTAAAACCCTCGTCCGGGCAACAGCAGAACTCCTGATCACAGTGGCACCAGCAGCTTCTCCTGGTTTCTTTGTTGCCCGAGACCCAGCAGTCCATCAGATGGCACTGCGCTGAGTTGTAGGAGCAGATCCTTCACTGGTACCCACTCATTGATTCCTTAGTCTGTCAACCCCAGGTGAATCGAGTTCTCGTAGTTTATGGTGTAATACTATATGCCTTCATTATGCTTTTGAGAGGTACAATGTTGCGTTTATTTTATTGGTGATTTGTCCTCTTGATCCTTCAGGGGCCACAACACATTTGATCTCTGACTTAGGTAATGGTACCTTTGTCCTCGCAGAGTTACATTTTCATTTGAAACAAAAAGTGAGTTGTATTTGCACACGAAAATCAAAGAAAAAGAGAGTTAAAGGCAGCAGACATCTTGATAAACAGGCCTTCTCCCTAATGTGTGATACATTTAAAGGGTCTTTATCAAGGGGTATAATTAGATTATATAACTGAACCGATTGGAATTTGAACTGTGTTCTGTGGGCCAAAGAATGCTGAAGGTGTTTGCCAGGTTTTACTCAGCTCATTGTGGGTTTTGTACACGTGATGTGATCAAAAGCTTCCAAAACGTTCCCTTGGAAAGTTTAGCCCTGCATACGAATTGAAATTGGTCTAAAAAGGTCTGATGGTGCTGAAGTTTGTGTATGCCGTAACAACTTTAAAGATACATATTCTGTGCAGCCCTCCTGAGTAATGATCACGCTTGTAGGTGAGGGGGGGCGACCAATGGGTTTCCGATGTGGAAGCCTCAGCTGGCTACTGTCGAACACCTTTGACGCAAAGCCCTGTCAGTTACAGGGCTAACAGGTCACAGTGGCAGATGAATAACAGAAATGTGCCTGACCTAGGCGAGAAGCCCTCTGCGAATCAGGGTCACCAACATTAAGGGGCTGTTCCTGAAAAAGAAAAAAGAGGATGAAGAGTGAACTGTAACAATATGGCGTCAAATGTCACTCGCAGCGCTAACAGAATGAGATGGGTGGTTCTCCGTCAGGGGGCAGAAGCAAAAGCAGGAGGGTGGGCCACTCGGTTGCTTTTAATGAGCCCATCTAACTGGCCATATTTTTGATATGTCATACATTATAAAGCTGGTGTCCATTCGTGTTAGAAAACTATTCACAGGGCGAGGCGTCCCTCTAGTGTAATGTCTATCCCTCTGCATTCAGGAGGTAGGTATAGGTGTAAATATCTAAAGTTGGGTGCTTTGTAATATTTTATTAGGTGCCTCTTGCAAAAAGGTGCCTGTGGTCAAAATTGTTGCAACAATTGGCCAGTGAAAGGAAAGAACATTTTAATTCTATGTAGAAGGTCGTTGAGGGGTAAGGATACAGGTGCTGTGCAAGTCTGCACACACATCTTTTCCCATTCAGGGTACCCGAAATGCTCTGGCACTGCTGATATTTTCTATACCCTGCTGTCCGACTAATGCTTAGACAATAAGGTAAGGGAAAGAGGATCCTGATGTTCTCAATCCTGAAAGCAAAGAGGATCCTGATGTTCTCAATCCTTAAAGCACAGAGGATCATGATGTTCTCAATCCTGAAAGCACAGAGGATCCTTAATCTATAAAGCACAAGACAGACAGCAGTTTACCAAACCTACGCTAACCGGGCCATTCAAGTAAAATGGCCCAAGTCATCTAAAGGTCTCAGGTTCAACGTTCATCTCATGAGGAGACGGTAGAGTTTCACTGTCCTCCGTCTGAAACCCTGCACTCTGCACTCCATGGAGAAGATCATAGCAGGATGGGGACAAACTGCATCCAACCCTTGAACATTTCCATACAGAACCAAGACATAAGTGTTGGTGGAGCGGTTAACGATGACATGTCATTTATTCCATTGCACTAGTCTTGAGAACAAATATGGAACACAAACACACACCATAAAAACCCACTAAGAGCAATGATGACTGAATGTCCAGCAACTAGCTACAGTCTCCAACTGACACCCTCCAGAAAAGCAGCACATAGTAAACTTAGGACATCAAATACAGACCCATCACTACATCATCATAACCAATTACAAGCTGGAATGGAGACCACAAAGATGCTGATACCGAAAAGCGTATACCCAACAGGTTTTACACACTGAGCCTCCGATAGCAGAACAGACCACAGAATTGGAGCGGTTTGACAGCCAGCAGCTTCAGCACCACACCTTATTACTATATACAATAGAGAGGAATTGACAAATGCCCCATCTCTGATAAATCCACTGGAAAGTCACTGTGGTATGTTTTGATGTAATGCCCGAGGAGGGTAGAAACGTGTTCTATTGTAAAATCATCGGGCCTAGTACTTGTCAGTGGGATTTTGAGTTATGTACTTGCACTTTCTTAGCATACAGAATGCAGCTTCAATCCACTGCGCCTCAGTCATTGATTCAGTATCTCAATTCTAAATTGAGAGCATCTAAACAGGAATATGATGGCCCCTTACACTGTAATATGAACGCATGTTTACCCTTATTTGTTTTGTATATAGCCTAATTAAACTGTACGTAAGTGCCAGGGCATTTCAGAGTTCCATGGAGGCCCAGGCCAATGCTAGCTTTTAAGACCCCTTATCATAATTCTACACTTACCTTATAAGAAAAAAACAACAAAGGTCTAAATCTGAGACCCCATTCACCCTGATACCCAAGCTACAGTTCAAGAAAATATTTGCAGGAAAGATCTGCCGTATTTTCACTGCAATGCTGAGCTGTTGGCATTTTTGCTTGAAATATTGTGCAAGTCCCTGCTTAGTCAGTGCAAAATATCACACACTTCCGCCATTGCATGAAGTAGATTTATTTATACTTCATGTATTAACGTGAGAAATACAATTAAAAGCTGTAAAACTAGCATCTCCCAGCTCTCCAACACACACTCCAGAGAAGTTTTGAAAATGTTTATAAACCGAATTTGGCACAACTCCTTGCAAATGTTCATGTTTAATGTTGAGAACTCTTAAACTATGATGCAGTGTTCTATGCACCAATAACAATGCCTCCTGGGGCATAGATGTAAAAAGTGCTCACAAGGATACTTCGATCATGCTAGTCACTGACAATCTATACCATAATGATCAGCGGGGTGGAAGCTGGCAGATCCCGCCACCTCGGTAAAAGCCCCTTTATCTACAACTCCATTTTCAGAGCACAATCGAACTTCAAATACATACTCTGCTGCCATTACCTTGACAGCCACTGCCTTGTCTTTTGTAAATCATATACCATTAACATGTCAGTCTATACCTAACATTAAAAATACAATTGGTCTTGAAGATGTCCAATCATGTATGTATGGCTGTGATTGAAACCAATAAACAAATTTAAAGAAAAAAAAAATACCAATTGTGCGCCCCCATCTCAGTCCTTGCTATATATGCTTCCCCATGAGACAGACATCTTTTCCACATGGCGCAATAATGACGTGACCCAACAAAGTTGACATTCTTCATTTTATTCTTTATAATGCAGTGCTTCTCAAACATTTTAAACCCGCAACCCAATTTTTAGAATGTTGAACCACCTAACTTCAATCGACAGGAAGCGGGTGATTTTTGAATGTAACTAAACCATGGTATGGTAGCTCTTTGTTATTCATAAACAGCACGTTTTCCATTGAATGGGCCACTAAATTTGCACAGACATATTGTTTTGTTGATAAAACTATATAGGACACAAATGATAATGTGTGGAAAATGGGTTTCTGTGAATATTTATCATTTATGAATTACCAAGTACAGTATCTTGATTTGTTTTGATCCTCTTAAAATCTCTGTTTCCAGCACACTTCAGAATTACCAAAAAAGCTTCATTTTTGCTTTCCTAACTGATGAATGCATACAATTCATGTACAAGTGTTTACATGTTGTTGTAAGTTACAAAAAAACATCCTGCAGCCTTTCCTTTGTCACACCCTGTCTTAGCAAGTAGCAAGATTGCCACACAATTCACTTCTTTAAAATCTCCTCTCACTTTGCAGTCAGAGAAAGAGAAGTAAAAACCGATCCCCCAATGTTAAAAGAATAAGTAGCAATTTGTCAGAAGTCTTTTGAATGCATTTTTATTTATTGCTCGGACTTTCCCAACCCACCAAAAATCAGTTCGCGTCCGACATTTTGGGAAATGCTGCTCTATGACGTTCCTATAAAACCCCACCTCCCTCCAATGTCTTTGACAGCACATCGATTGAAGCATTAAGGTAAGATTGTTCATGCTATATTTGTTGGATACTTATGTCTTCATGTAAAAGCAGGTGAATCGACTGGTACAGGGTTCAAGGAAGCGAGCTATGTTGGCATGGAGGGTAGAAAATGAATGGAAACACCCCGCCACACTGCCACAGAAACTGAAGGGGAAGAGGTCCTCTCTGTTACATACAGACTGGCCTTATAGGCAATGATCAAAGAAAGGGTTAATTCAGCCCTAAGTGAGCCTCAATAGCATGGATCACAACTACAAAATCTGTTAAGGAATATGAGAGAAGTTTGAGGTTTCAGCATAGGCTTCAAGAAGAAGAAGAGGATTAGGTCTATGCCCAATACAGCTCCTACTACTAACAACCTTCCTTTGTAAGGTGCAATAAAGAATGTTATATGAAAGGAGTGGAAGAATATTGATAAATCTAACTTTCTTAGATTTTTGCAAAAAGATATCAACTGGAGGAGTTTCCACAGAACCCTTAGGCGAACTCCATTTTGTTAAGTATGGCCTCAACCTCATCATAGGCCACTGAAGACCCTATGCTGCCGGATACAGTAGAAAAGATAGTGGAGGCATTCTTTAAAAGGTCTTGTGCTGTAGCAAACTTTTCCATAAAAATACGAACATATGCTGAATATGCAAACTACACTTGATCAAGTTTGGTTTGATTGCTCACAATAAGAGGCAGGCCCGACAAATATAAGGAATATGGAACTTCTGGCTTAATTTCTGTTGGTTATGACTTTTGATATGTTATGAACAATGATTATCGTCCCTTCCTGGTTCCTAAATTGTTTGCCCCACAGCTAAACAGGCTTGTCAAAAAATCAGCAGAGAAAAGGAAAAATTCTTCATACGTTCATAGTTCCTTCCATTGGGTTTAAATTCCTTCATACAAAGATGAAGATTTCATGGACTTTAGGAGAGAGGATGTCCCATTAGAGGGTAGTCCTAAAGCCAGGATGCTGCTCTTCTTCACAAATCCCAGCTGCACCCAAATGAGACTCCAACTTTTTGTCTACCTTGTGAACTTTTATGTACAATGAACGTATATAGTACAATACAAATGGGTTCTATGCTTCATTCGAGATGTTTATTTTTTTAGAATTCAGTGTTCCTCCTCCAGAACTACTATTCAGAAATATACCCCTTCCCAAAGTGGAACTCAAGAAGGAAAATATTCTACTGAGTACAGCCCCTCATTCAGAAGAATGCAGTAATTACAGTACCACGCTGTCATAGGGGACAAAGAATGTATTCCATTCTGTGTCCAGTACCGGATGGTAAGTTTTGACCCTTTGTAGATTAGAAGCCATTGGACAAGTATCTCTTTTACACTCCATTCAGGATAATGACTCTAAAATATTCATGAGGTTTAAAAAAAGAGATTTCTAGTGACACTGGATTTACAAGACACGTACGTCCATGTTTCGATCCATCCTAGAAGCCGGAATTGCCTCTTATTTGCGGAGGGAGACCAACATTATCAACTCTATTTGGTATAACATCCTCACCAAGACCCTTCTCCAAAGGCACCAGTTGTGGCTGCTTTGTATTGCTATGCAACCACCTTTTTAAATTACCTTGCACTCATTTCAATACCTTGCAGATAACCCTTCTTCATTCAGGACTGGATGGACAGTTACCAACTAAAGTTGAACTCGGATAAAACCATGGGAATATTGGTAAAAAATAAACTGCACTGCTGGAGTCCTTCCTTTTGGCCCCGGGAGTTAACCCCTTTCCTAAAAGTCGTTTCAACTCCAGTGTTTTAATTTGGCACAGTAAATATATTTTGGCAGCAACACTTGCTTCCCAAGGGAATCCATGAAGGAAGGCTTAAATACTATGTTATGGAAAACATCCAAAGTATTTTTCTGAAAACAAGTATTTACAGGGAATGTTGTGTGAAAACAAAAGTTTTGTCTATTTAAAGATTCCAAAAGAGAACGTAGAAGAGGAGAAAACAATGTGTTAGAAGCACTTAGAGTACTTTTAATGATCGCTTTTAACTTTTAAAGATGACTGTAAAGTTCGCCCTTGTGGTCCATTTTTGGACACACATAAGCTAAAATAAGTGAAGCGCCAACATTTTCCCATGTACCCGTTTTTAACAACCTTTCAAAGTGAAGGAACAGGTCATACGAATATAGTTAATAAAGGGTTAGGGAGAGAAGGATAAGCAACAGCAGCGGGACGAGTAAAGATGAAGAAGGGAGCTGTGAAAGCAATATCTCAATATGGGAGTATGCAGGGGAAAGAGAAACAAACACAAAGGAACTGTAGGAGTGTCAACAAATAGGCAACGTTAAAAGTATGGACATGAAGTCAATATTTTCGAAAAAGAAGAATTAGCTAATTAACTCATAAGCGGCGTGGACATAAAAAGATTCATTAATTGTAATTTAATATTTTGCTCAAAAGAAATTGAAATGCTTTAAAAAGAAATAAGCAAGTAATAAGACAGGCTAAGGAAAGTGTGAAATTATTTTTTTAATATATAATTTGAATTAAGTGTGTGTTGTCAAAGTAACGCATGCACTCGCAGTCACTGTAAGAAGCTAACACATGTATTTCCTTTGAACCTTTAATGTTGCAGTTTTCAGTTAAAAGTTTTTTGTAAGAAAACATCTTCAGCTTTGAGTTCCGGCGTTGGCTTAACACCATGTTACCTTGCGCAAAACAATACATTTCAGTGTGCCTATGACATGTGGAAATGACATTTTTTTTAATCATCATTAATGTATTGTTGAAGTATCAGCCCAGTTGTTTGCGTCATTATGTGTATTGTAATGGGCAGAGAGCAGTGGTCTTTGAAGTTGGGGAACGAGGTTCAAGACCCAGTATCGCCACAACATCCTGTGAGTGGTGGAATGTGGTAAAAAAATATATATATGTCATTGGTAAGTAATGGGGAGAGCACATTTCCTTATCTCCACTGTAATTTTTGGATATGCACTCTTGGGCTAATATTGGATACCCACGTTGGAAACCATGAGATGGATTTACATTGAATGCGATTCAAAAAGAAAATTATTATTGAGAAGTAAAGACTATAAAACTAAAGTAAGCATAATGATAAGTAGGCATTAGTACATAAAAAGAAAATAGCATTAGTAACATGGATTGGATGTTTACAGATAACTAAAGCCTCCTCATTGATAATAATGTGGCGTACACCTACCTTTTTGTTTTTCAGTTCAGAAAAAGTTTATTGATCAAATAAAGGGTGTCATTACAGTGGAAAAAAAGCAGTATAAAATGGAAAATAATAACAAGCAAGTAAGGCAGTGCAATGAAACAAATAGTTACAGAAAACTCCAAATGAACAAGTGAGGTATAAAAAAAAACCAAAAAAAACAAATACAGCCAATAACAAGAAAAATATAGTACAGCAGTTAATGAAGAAAAGGGGAACGTATAGGTCAATCAAGGGGGCTTAGCGACTTCCTGTTGAGTAGGGCACAGTTGAAAAGAGCGTTTAGCACATACATCAAGGTATAAAGTGATAGGAAGCCAAAGGTCCAAACGTTTCGTTGCCAAATGAATAGGAAAAACAAAAGCAGTATCCAGTCTATGATTGTGGCATACATTATACCACCAAGCCCTAAAAGAAATGTTTGAAGAATTCTTCCAATTAGCTGTGATCTGTTGAAAAGGAACGGCAATTAGTAGATCAACAATCTTAACATTAAGCTCAACATCATCCTAACATGGAGAAATACTTCCAAAAAGATGTGGGTAAAAGAAAAGGGAATGTGAGAATGAAAAATAGTGTTGATTTGGGACCAAATTTGTTTTCCAAAAAGCATGAACAATTGTACAAGAAAATAACATGTGAAATAAAGTAGCTTGTGGGGAAGAGCAGGACCAACAAACGTCTGAAACTATGGAAAACTGCCTGCTCAAAGTATGCGGGGTAAAAAGCAATCGGTTGTATATAAAGAAAAGAGTTTGGGTTATGTTCGCAGCTCGAGATGATTTACGGAGTTTGGTCCAGATTTTATCCCACAAAAAAATGGGCCAGGAGATACTGAAGTCAGATTCCCACTGTTCTTCCACCTTGGACTCTGGCCTAATGGATTCTACAGTATGAAGGTGTTTATAAATAGTAGAAGCTTTGGAAGTGGTGTGTAAAAAGGAGTGAAGTTTGGATACAGGGGTGGGAAAGGGATGTGGGGCCGGTAGTTGTGCAAAGTGAGTTTAGTGCACCATTACTGCCTCGTACAGCAAGGAATATTTGCGAGCAAAAGAAACAGGCAAGTTGAAAAGACGACTAAGAGTCAGGAAGGAGAGGAATTGGAAAAGAGATGAGAAATCCAGTTTAAAACCTTCTGCCGCCAGGATTTCCAATAAAAGGGCTTATTATTTATTAATAGATATTTATTATGCCAAATGGTAGAGTTGAGAAACTCGGTGAGTGTAGTGGGAGGGTCGGGAGTGGAGGATAAGAGCAACCTGGTGGTGAGTTTAATTATAGGGGTAGATAATGTGAACGGTTTGCGTGAGAAAGATAAATATTCAGCAAAGGAGAAAGGAGAGAGGGAGAAACGCTCAAGCGACACCCATAAAGGAGAGATGTCATCCGAGTCACGTAACTTGAAGGAAGCTTGCCGCAGGAGGAAAGCCTTGTTATATGTGGGGAAATCCAGGAAATTCACACCCCCTTCCAACTTAGGACGGGTTAATCTAAGAATGGACATTCTGGGCTTCTTGTTACTCCAAAGGAAGGTAGAAAGGATTGAGTTGAACTTCTTAAAAAATGTTGCTGGGATGGGAACTGGAATGTTGGAAATGGTATAAAGAACTATGGGGGACAGCATCATCTTAACAGTGTCAAGGCGACCCCACCAGGACAAATAAAGGGGATGCCATTTTGTGGTTAAATCGTTAAGTTTTTGGATACATTTATTAAGGCAAAGGGAGACAGTGTCTGCGACTAGAGGAGTAAAATGCAAACCTAAGTATTTATTATGAGAGGGGCTCCAAGTGAAATTAGAGGCGGCAAAATCAGGTTTGAAGGTAAATTATGTTAGGGGTAAAATTTCACATTTGTCGTTATTTAATTTATAGCCAGAAATCAAAGCATAAGTATGGAGAAAAGCGGGCACGGAAACAGTAGGGTTAGACAAGAAAAGTAAAATGTCATCTGCATAGGCAGCGAGTTTGATATGGCAATGAGGAGTCTGAAAACCGGAGATGTCCGGATTTTGAAGGGGTTTAGAAAGGAAGGGTTCTAAAGCCAAATTGAAGAGAAATGGGGAGAGGGGACAACCTTGACGAACTCCTCTGGCTAAACTAAAGAAGGACGAGATCAAACCATTAGCGCAAACTGCAGCCCGAGGGTTAGAATAAAGAAAGGAAATTAATTAAATAAATTTAGGGCCAAATTCAAACCATTTAAGTGTGTAAAAAAGATACGGCCACTCGACCCTATTGAATGCTTTTTCGGCATCTAATGCAATTGCTGCCAAGGAATGTTGGATACGTGGAGATTTAGATAAAACATTAAATAAAAGTCAAATATTGTCAGATATAAAACGTCCTTTAACAAAGCCAGATTGTTCCGGGCCTAGCAAATCTGGTAAAAAAGGGTCTAACCTTGCAGCAAGTGCCTTGGCAAATAATTTGTAGTCTATATTAACCAACGATATGGGTCTGTAATTTTTGCAATGTCGAGTATCTTTCCCCTCTTTCGGAATAAGACAAATGTAAGCGTCCGAAAAGGTGCCAGAGTAGTTGCCCAAGTTGACAAAGGAGTCTATAAGGGAATGTAATTTAGGTATAAGAAAATTGGAAAATTGAAGGTAGAACTCAACAGTGAAACCGTCGGTTCCAGGAGCCTTATCTTTTTTAAGGTGTTGTAGGGCAGTAAGTAGCTCATGCTGGGAAATGTCAGATTCCAGAGAAGTTAGGTCCAAGGGGAAAGTGTGAGGTGTGCGAATGTCAGAGAAAAAAGAAGACAGGGAAGAACCAGTGGGATGAGTATCAGAAGAATAAAGATTAGCATAAAAACGAGAAAATTCAGACAAAATGTCATCATCCTTATGCTTGAGGACAGAGTCATTATCAAAAATAGCTTCAATGTTTAACTTGTTATGCTTAACCTTCAGATAATTAGCTAAAATTGTTCCTGCTTTATTTTTGCCCCCATACAATTTCGCACTAGACTTCAACAGATATAAAGAAGCATCTTCTGTAGATTGCTTATTAAATTTCATTTTAGCATCAACAAGCGCGGTCAAACTGTCTTGAGAGTGAGAAGTATAATAGGAGTGTTCCAGTCTCTTGATGTTGCGGAGAAGATCTCCAGTATAGTTACGAGCAAGTTTCCGTTTCTTAGCCACAAAGCTAATAATGAAATCCCTTGCCGCAGCTTTGTAGGCATCCCAAATAGTGTGTTTGGGATATGCGGGGTATCATTGAACTCAAAGAATTCGGCAGAGAAAGTGGAAAAGGAAGCAATACATTTGGGATCCAGGAGAAGGGAATTGTTAAAGCGCCATCGCTTAGGCCCCACAGGTTTTGGTAAAATGTCAATATTAATCGAAACAGGAGCATGGTCAGATAACAAAATGGGACCGATTTCTGCATTCGTAAGGGTTTGGGAAATGTGGTGGGAAACAAAAATATAATCAATCCAGGATTGGGAATGATGAGAAGGAGAGTAAAAAGTAAACTCCTTAGTAGTTGGGTTGCATAAACGCCAAGCGTCAACAAGCTTATGTTGTGAAACTGCCTGGGCAAAAAGCTTTTGTGGCTTATTGGGGACAAAGGGAACCCAGGATTGTCTGTCTAAAAAGGGATCAAGAGATTGGTTGCAATCGCCAGCCAGGATGAAGTTATCATCCAAGTATTTGGTAATAGAAGAGGCCATGGTATGCCAAAAGGTAGGATTACCACCTGTGGGAGCATATACATTGAGAAGAGAGAGTGGAACACCCCTCAGAGAGAGTTTGACATAAAGCCATCTACCTTCAGGGTCAGATTCTGTGTCAATTAGGGAAAAAGAGAGGGACTTGCGACACAAAATTACCACACCATTTCGTTTCCCATCCCCAGGAGCATAAAAAACTTCACCCACCCAACCTCTTTTAAGTTTGACAGATTCAACCTGAGACAAATGAGTTTCTTGCAAAAAGGCAAAGTCTACATTCAATTTAGCAAGGTGAGTTAAAATTCTTTGTCGCTTAATAGGAGAATGCAGACCTTTAGCGTTCCAAGTAACAATCCGAACAGACATCAAACATAAGAAAACAAGAACCAATCACAAATACGAAGATCGAATGGGAAAAACCAAAAGGAGTGAAAGAGCATAATGAATAAAGATAAACATGGAAGAAATAGCAGAGGGAAAAAGGAGAAATTACATGCAAAAAAGAAATGCACTGCATATTGAAAAAAGAAGGAGAAAAATGTAAGAAAGAGAAAAAGAGAAATCGAAGTTGTAAAGTAGGATGAAGGAGAGCATAAACCACAATAACAGTGGAGAGACAGATGATCGGGTACGGGTAGTAGTAGAAAGGAAAAGGAAAAAGAACCAAGAACGACACCGGAAAGAAAGGAGAAACGAGGTGAAAGAGAGGAAGGAATGGAAGTGAACAGCAGAAACAGGGTATAGATCAATAAAAAGGAGAACATACCTACAAAATGGGGTAGGTGAATGAAGAGGATCAGGAACGAAAATGAGGACGAAAGGAGGGGGGGGGGGTGGAACCACATCGAACAGGCTGGACCTCCAAGGTCAGCGAGACGCACAACCGAAGGAACCCACGGAACGAGGTGATAAGTCTGCGGAAAACATAAGGAAATGAAAACGTTAAAATGTCAAACAATGGACAATGGAAAAACCAACAGAGTCGAAGTCAACAACCAACATGAAATAACAATAAAAACTACAGTATTATCAGAAGAGAGATGGCGAGAAAAAAGAGAAAAGTCAGGAAAAAGGAGTGCAAAGGAAGCAAGATAACCGCAAGAGTGGAGCAGAAAAGCTACAGTAAGACCTCAAAAAGTATGATGATAGAAGGAATAAGCATCAAGCAAAAAGAGTCAGGTGAGGCAAATAGTAACAGTAAAGAAGAATGAAAACAGAAGAATCAAGGAGGAAAAGAAGAGGAAGGCTCAGAAAGATCCATGGTGGGTGATCTACAGGAGTTCAAGAAGCTGCGAAGGCGAACTGGATCCTCGTAGGTCGTCGTCTTGCTGTTGTATGTGACCTTAAAAAGGCACGGATGAAAGAGACTGTATCTGGCCCAGATGGAGCGAAGGTCAGGTCTCATGTCCAAAAAAGCTTTGCGTCGAGCTGCTGTGGTTTTAGCATAATCCTGCGCAAAAAATAAGGAAGAGCCAGACCAGGTGAGTCGAGGGGAAGCTCTAGCAGCTGAAAGAACCTTCAGGAATTCTGTATATTCCATAAAGTACATGATAACTCCCCTCGGTCTTGAAGTAGGTGAGGAAGATGATGGAGGTCTGCCCAGTCTGTGCGCACGTTGGATATTGAGCACGGTACCTTCTGGCAAGTGGAGTAACTTTGGTAAAAAGGACCTGAAAAAGGTGATGGGGTCAGACCCCTCGCAGCCCTCCACAAGGCCGTAGATACGCAAATTGTTGCGCCGATTGCGATTTTCAAGTTCCTCCACCTGACGCTGAAGGGACAGAACCTGTGAAGACAAGTGCGACGTTTTGGAGGAAGATTCTTGAAGTGAGGAAACACTTCGTTCCACGGAGCTGACCCTTGATTTCATTTGCGACCAATTGTCTGTAAGTACATGCAGCTTGGCATTGGTGTCCTCCATAAATGGGCGAAGAGCCCTGATTTCCTCCAGTAAAAGTTCCACAGAAATGGAGGATAATGGTTTAGGCGGGGAGGGAGGATCTTTCTTTAAGCGCTTAGATGTAGCTTTTCCAGAGGTTGGTAAGGAGGATTCCATTGCAGGAGATGTGTCTGGAGCAAGAGACTGTTGGGAAGCCCCAAATTGAGCATATTTTGAAAATATCTTGGAGTTTTTAGGCAAAACGCAATTCAAGTTGGTAGAAGTCAAGTGCTGCTTAGGTCTGCCCATACGAAAACGAAAAAAAGGAGGTGAAGAGGATTCAAAGGCAGGATGAGGCTGTATTGAAGGAGGCAGCACATAAAGCAGAAAAAAGGAAGGCGTTAAAACTACAATACCATTGAAAAAGTTGACAAATTATGTAAAAGTGAAGGAGGCACAGAAAAACGCCATCTGCAGGGGCCATAAAAGCAGTGCAAATACATATAGTGAGGCGTTAAGGAAGCAGAAGAAAAATCGTGGAGATGCTTAAAATGGCCGCCGGTCAACTGAGGCAGAGCTGTCGTAGTCAAAAGGAAGCATCCAAAGTCATTATGGTGAAAGAAATGCCCATAGAAAAACGCCCATTAGAAAAAGAGTCATGATAGGGGCAAGAGGAGGCTCAAAATGCCGAAATAAGGCATCGAAGGAAGAATGCAGCCAGGAGCCTCGGCGCTACAGATGCGGACAAAATGGGGGTCGCGGCCGTTGGATAGCCACGACCGTACTTACTCCGTCAGAAAAGTGTTGAAAAGGAGCCTCAGCGATAGCGAGGGAGAGCCAGAAACATGCCCGCCACCTTCCGGTAAACTAAACCCGGACCGGAGAAGGTGAGGCTCGCCGTGTAGCGCCGGTTCCGTCGGTCGATGCGGAGCGCTCACAAGGTAGCCGCTAAGCTCCTCGGGCGCCAAGCCACGCCCCTCGCGTACACCTAGCATAAACAGCACAAACATGAAAGTATATGCTTGTTTTTGATTCACTAAAAATAGTGACATGTCAGGACAAAAGTGAATATAAATTAAAATAAAATGTATACTAGCATTCAAGGTATGGAAAAATAAACGAGCAATATAAAAGAAATAATAAAACTCAAGACTTAGTTAACATGCAGTATCAAAGATAGTTTAAAGCTAATGAAAAGAAATTGTAAACAGTCAGTTGAGTGAATGTTTACCGATAAATGAAGTATTTTCTGTGAAAATAATCTAGCGAGTACTTACTGTAAACTGCAAACTTGAGGGTATAGGCTGGCTTTGTTTAAAGAGCAGGAACGATGCGGCCAAGATGTACTCGCAAACAAACGCTGGTGAAAGCAAAATAGAATATTCAGGCCCTCTATGAAGTAATCTAAAGCTAAAGAAACGCGGGAAAGATGCCGGAAAGATGTGGCCAAGGTGCAATTGCAAACACCGGTGAAAGCTATTTAAAAAATTGCTCCTACAAGAAAAGCAGGATGGTTCAGCAGGTCAAGCCATCATGCGCTGGCCACTTACAAGCAGGCATATAAGAGGGACAATGGAAGCAGACCAATTATTAGCAGTAGGCCGTCTGTAAACCCACTGATAATAAACAAAATGTCTCGAATGAGACAGCGCATGCGCTGTCTAGGCTAAACCTATAAATCAGTCGAAGTCCCAAGTCCCAAGTGAGCAGCAAAATCTGGAGAGAATTGGACAGCATCCCTATTTGAGCAGGAAAATCTCTGACTCACCCACCAAAATCCAGGTTTTGTATACATTATTTTCTCATATTAAATTAACTGAACAGCAGAATTAGTGTGGTGTGCGCAAATGTATCATTTCATCAGTAAATCAGAGCACAGTTTCATAGAACGTCACATTGCCTTAGCACCTAAGCACTGTCCCACAACATTAATAAATATTCTGCCCCCTCTATGCTAACATCATACAGAGATGTTAGAACACACAAGATATATAAAAAACAACGTGTTATATGAATGAATAGCTCACAGTTATCTAGCAGAAAGACCTTGAAGAAATAGTTGCAGTTTTGTGACTGAGATCAGGAAAGTTAATCAAAAACTTCATGAACAATCACAATGGAAGTAAATAAATAATATTCTTTTGGCTACATACTCCAGAAACAACAGTAGGATGTGTAGGAGTGGGAAAGAACAGGAATGACAACAGTGACATCTATTTTAAAAATCATGGCATCTAGGACCAAATTAAGGCTTTGTTTGCAAGGGTCTGAAAAACGCTTTTCTACATATAGATAATTTGTTCATTAGAACATCAGTACTATATCTGAAAGAAACAGGTTAGTATTAGATTCCTTACCTTAGAATATCCCCAGGCGTCAGTCTGGATCCGGAAACTTTTGCGTAGCAGTACCCCTGCGCGTCGGTAGGCGTCGTCTGCAGGCGTCCCCTGCGGCTCCGCGTCGTCGGCGTCGTGCGCCGTGATGACGTCGCTGGAGTATATAGACGCCGCCTCCGCGCGCTGACGTTAGTTCTTCTTTTTTCCGCGCCAGTTAGCGCAGATCCGAAGAGCAGTACTCCGGTCTTTTGACCTAGTTTTTTGATAACTCTAACTCTAACTTTTTTGGTGCCGGTAGGATGCCCGGGTTTAAAAACTGTGACGGGTGCGACCGCCTGATGTCGGTCACCGACCACCATCGACTCTGCCTCCGGTGCCTGGGCGCGGACCACGACGTCGAGTCCTGCGTCGACTGCCGGGCCTTGACGAGCAAGGCTAGGCGGGAGCGGTCCCGCAAGCTGCTCGAGTTCCGGATGTCGGCCCCGCGTCGAGAGCGGTCCCGGTCCGGCCGGAGGTCGAGGGAGCGGTCGAGAGAACGGTCGCGGAGCCGCCACGAGCGCTCCGGAAGTCGTCGCCACTCCTCCGGTTCCTCAGGTAAGCGACACAAGAAGTCGGGGCGTCGTCATCGCACCCCCGACTCCCCCCCGACGCTCGCGCGATGCGGCCGGGGGTTCGGGTGGCCCCAACCCCGCGGCTCCGCGTGGGTCGCCGACGCTGCCTGCTCCATACCCGTCGGTCCCTGGGCAAGGCGCGTCACGCGAGGAGATAGAGGAGTTCCTCATGGCCATGAGGGCGCTGTCTACTCCGACGGGGCCTACGGCGCCTGCGGGCCCGGTGGTCCCGTCCGGGGGCCCGAGCGGTTCGGGTGCTCCTGCACCGACGCCGTCGGGTGCTCCGGCCCCGACGCCGCCGGCGGCTCCGGCCCCGGCGCCGCTGGGCCCTTCAGGGTCGTCGCCGGCTGGTCACCCGGCCTCTCCGGCGTCGATTCCATCGGGGCAACCCGTGGTGCCACCTCCGCGCGGTGCCGTGACTCCGACGCCGGTTCCGGCCGGCGTCGGGGCTCCGGCTCCGGGCGGCGCCACCCCCATTTCCTCTCCAGTTCCGGATGCGGAGTCGGACCGGCGTCGCCCGACGCCGAGTCCGGCGCCGATGGGGCCCATTGACCCCGAGGAGCCGGTCTACATCGTCAAATCCGAGTACGGAGATGATGGAGATTATAGAGAGGGTTGGGAGGGGTCTGAGGACCCTCTGACACGCGACTGTCAGTACGACGTGGACTGGGCAGGTGACTTGGGTGATGCCAGTGGTCTAGACGAATCGCCTAACCCTGGTTTTGTCTCGCCTCCCACTGTGGCGTCGGAGGCTGGGGCTGCCTACTCTGTGGTGCTGATGAGGGCTGCCAAGGCCTTGCACCTTGAGCTCCCCGTCGCAAAGGTGAAGCCTAACATCCTCACCGAGGTATTCAAACCGCAGTCATGCCCGCAGGAGCCTCTGCTGCCGTTTAATGAAGCCTTGACGGACGTTCTGTTGGGCACGTGGTCCAGGCCCGCTTCAGGTTCGCCTGTTGACAGGAACGTTGCCAGGCGCCACCGTCCGTGTTCGGACGACCCTAAGTTTCTGTCCACCCATCCCACCCCTGAGAGTCTGGTGATCCAGGCCTCCACATCCCAATCCGCATTCCCGTCGGCCCCGCCCGACCGGGAGTCAAAGAGGTATGACCAGTTTGGCAAGAAGGTCTTCTCGTCCCTGAGTGCGGGACTGCGGTCTTGCAATACCGCATGCCTCTTGGGCCGCTACACCCACTCTCTGTGGGATACGGTCGCGGAGTGTCTGCCCCAATGCCCGCAGGAGGTACGGGACAAGCTCGGCCAGACTATGGTTGAAGGCCGGGATGCGGCGAGGTATTCGATCAGGTGTGGTCTTGATACGACCGACTCGCTGGGCAGAGCGATGTCCACGACGGTGGCGATTTGTCGCCACGCCTGGCTGAGATCCGCCAATTTTTCACCGGATGTCCAGAATGCCCTGATGGACATGCCGTTCGATGGCAGTCGCCTGTTTGGCGACAAAGCGGACAACGCGCTTGAGCACTTCAAGGACTCCAGGGTCACGGCCTAGTCCTTGGGTCTCTCGACCCAGCGCCAGCAAACGGGTTTGTTTCGCTCCTTTCGTGGCCACGGAAGGGGTGGTCCCACACGTGCTGCCAGCCACGCACCGCAGAACACTTCTCAACGCGGTGGCGGTCGTGGATTCTGCCGTGGTGGCGGTCGGGGACAGCGGCGAGGTCAGGCCACACCTCCCCCCGCAGCAGCCTCCAAATCCTCCTAGTCCGGGCTTTCGGGCCCATGTGACGCCAGTGGGTGGCAGGGTTCGCCATCACCACTCCCGCTGGCGCACTATCACCTCGGACAGGTGGGTGCTGCAGCTCGTCCGAAGGGGCTACTCCCTCCCCTTCGAGAACACTCCTCCAGCCATGCCACCGCAGAACCACCGTGTGTCGGGGGACCACTTGACACTTCTGCAGGAGGAAGTTACGGCCCTCTTGGCCAAGGGGGCCATCGAGCGCGTTCCTGGGCCAGAAGTAGGGTGTGGTTGCTACTCCCACTACTTTCTGGTGCCCAAGAAGGACAAGGGGGGCCTGCGTCCTATCTTGGATCTACGGAACGTCAACGGCTTCCTCCGGAAGGAGAAGTTCAAGATGTTGACTTTGGCTCAGGTCTTGGCTGCTCTAGACCCGCAAGACTGGATGGTAGCGTTGGACTTGCAGGATGCGTATTTTCACATCCCCGTCCTGCCGGCCCACCGGCGTTACCTACGGTTCACGGTAGGCCACGAGCACTTTCAGTTTATCGTGCTCCCATTCGGCCTTACCAGCGCCCCACGGGTGTTCACGAAAGTGATGGCGGTGGTCGCAGCTCATCTGCGCCGGTTAGGGGTTTCAGTCTTCCCCTACCTCGACGACTTGTTGTTGAAGGCGGGCTCGCCCCAGACAGTCGTCCACCACCTCCAGATGACGGCAGACCTCCTGCACGAGCTGGGGTTTTCCATCAACGTGCCGAAATCACACCTGTGCCCCTCTCAACAGCTCCTTTTCATCGGAGCGGTTCTCGACTCGGCGCAGTTTCGGGTTTATCCTCCGGAACGGCGGGTCCGGGATATTCAGGCTTTGATTCCCATCTTTCAGCCGTTATCCCGGGTCTCGGTCAGGTTGACGCTGCGGCTTCTGGGGCTGATGGCCTCCTGCATCCTTCTGGTGCATCACGCCAGGTGGCGGATGCGGGCTCTGCAGTGGGACCTGAAGTTTCAGTGGGCCCAGCATCAGGGCAACCTGTCCGACCACGTCCTGATCTCGGAGGGCACTGCGAGACAGTTGCAGTGGTGGCTTACGGACCGCGATTGGGTCAGGGGCAGATCCCTCTCCCTTCCCCAACCGGAGCACGTAGTTGTGACGGACGCGTCCCTCCAGGGCTGGGGAGGCCACTTGGGAGAGGCGGAGATCAGAGGCATCTGGTCTCTGGCGGAGTCCCGGCTCCATATCAACATGTTGGAGCTGCGGGCGATTCGCCTAGCACTGAAGGCATTCCTCCCCTTTGTCAACGGGAGTGTAGTGCAGGTGTTCACGGACAACACCACCGCCATGTGGTACTGCAACAAACAGGGCGGAGTGGGGTCGTGGACCCTTTGCCAGGAGGCCCTGCGTCTCTGGCAATGGCTGGAACGTCAGGGCGTGACTCTGACGGTTCAACACCTGGCAGGTTCTCTGAACGCCAGGGCGGACGAACTCAGCCGTCGGTGCTCGGTGGATCACGAATGGCGTCTGAACTCGGACGTGGCGAAAGGCCTCTTTCTGCAATGGGGAGAGCCTTGGTTAGATCTATTCGCCACAGAAGAGAACGCGCAATGTCATCACTTCTGCGCGTTGGAGTTTCCAAGACGGCACTCGCTCGGCGACGCCTTTCGGCGCGAGTGGAGTTGCGGTCTATTGTACGCCTTTCCGCCTATACCACTTCTGCCCAGAGTGCTGAAGAAGATCAGGCGCGACCGGGCCCAAGTTATCCTTGTGGCTCCGGACTGGGCTCGAAGGTACTGGTATCCCGAGCTACTCAGCATGTCAGTCGGTCCCTCGATCCGCCTGCCCCTTCAGGAGGACCTTCTGTCGCAGCAGCAGGGGACGGTCCTCCACCCGAACCTGTCCGGTCTCCACCTCCATGCTTGGAGATTGAGCGGCGACAGTTGAGGCCATTTGACTTGCCTCCTGAAGTCTGTGATGTGATTCTGGCAGCCAGGCGTCCCTCCACGAAGTCGGTATACGCCTGCCGGTGGAACAGATTTGTGGCATGGTGCACAGCAAAGGCTGTGGATCCTCTCTCTGCTCCCCTTTCTGACGTTCTCCTCTTCCTTCTTTCTCTTGCCCAGCAGGGCTCTGCTCTGGGCACTATCAAGGGCTACCTTTCTGCCCTTTCCGCCTTCTTAAGGCTACCTGATCAGCCATCTTTGTTCAAGTCCCCTATTGTACTGAGATTCTTGAAAGGCATCACGCACATGTTTCCTCCTGTTCCGTTCGTGATGCCTCAGTGGGACTTGAACCTGGTTCTGACCTTCTTGATGTGCGCTCCCTTTGAGCCGCTTCATTCCTGTCCTCTCCGTCTTCTCACTTTAAAGACGGCCTTCCTGGTTGCCATCACCTCTGCCAGGAGAGTGAGTGAGCTCCAGGCTCTTTCTGTGAAACCTCCTTTCTTGTCCGTTCATCCTGACAAGGTGGTTCTTAGAACTAGACCTTCTTTCCTGCCCAAAGTAGTTTCTGCTTTTCACATCGGGCAGTCCATCACCTTGCCTTCCTTCTTCCCGCCTCCGCATCCTTCAAAAGATGAAGAGCGGCTCTATCGTCTGGACCCAAAACGTGCGCTTTCATTTTATATGGATCGCACGCGCCAGTTCCGGGTGGATGACCAACTGTTTGTTGGCTACGTGGGTGAGAAGAAGGGAAGGGCGGTACAGAAACGAACCATTTCTCGATGGGTCGTCCTGTGCATCAAAGCATGCTACTCTTTGGCTCGGAAGGAGCCTCCTGTTGGGCTGAGGGCCCATTCCACTCGGGCCACGGCGGCTACTACTGCCCTGGGCCGGGGAGTCCCTTTGCAGGACATTTGCCAGGCGGCTACGTGGGCCTCGCTGCACACCTTTGCGAGGCACTACTGCCTGGACAGTCAAGTCCGGAGGGATGGCTTCTTTGGCCGTTCGGTCCTCCAGGACTTTCTGGTGTAGGATTGTATTGGTTCGCAGACCCACCACCGGGGTTGGTATTGCTGGGGTATCTATTCTAAGGTAAGGAATCTAATACTAACCTGTTTCTTTCAGATGAACAAGTTACTTACCTTCTGTAACGATATATCTGTAAGAAACAGTAGTTAGTATTAGATTCCTTACCGCCCCACCCATCCTCCCCGTTCTGCGAGCTGATACCTAGGGTTAAGGACATCCCTTTCAGGGCCCTAGTTTCACATGGCACCAGTGTTGGTTCTCACATGGCTCTGCGTGTTCTGGCGCGGAAAAGCTGTGTGCAAAGAACTGACGTCAGCGCGCGGAGGTGGCGTCTATATACTCCAGCGACGTCATCACGGCGCACGACGCCGACGACGCGGAGCCGCAGGGGACGCCTGCAGACGACGCCTACCGACGCGCAGGGGTACTGCTACGCAAAAGTTTCCGGATCCAGACTGACGCCTGGGGATATTCTAAGGTAAGGAATCTAATACTAACTACTGTTTCTTACAGATATATCGTTACCGAAGGTAAGTAACTTGTTCATTAGTGTATACAGGTGTATTCATATTTTTATGCACCATTAATAATGTGCAAACTTTATTTGGCAAATTGCACAATATTAAGGATGCACACGAATATAAATGCATAAAAATCTTTAACAGTGCAACCTTCCTACATAAATCCTTCAGCCTTGCCCTGCTGAAGGATTCTGAGCTCCAAAAAAGAGACTTAGGACCCGATTTCGACGTCGGACGGACATGATTCAGTACTGGGACCGACCGACCGACCGACCTCCTGCGGGTGGTCCGAACCCAGCAATTAGGATGCGACCTAACACTGTTTGGTCGTACTCCTATCCTTTACAATGGGAGCATGTATTCCGACCAGAATGCATGCTCTCATTTTAAAGAGAAGAGGTGCTGTTCATCCCTGCACCCCGTGAGGCACCTCAAGCACCATAGGTACCCCCTTGGCCTCCAACCGGAGGCTGTGCACCCATGGGGGCCCTGCTGGGTGCCTTCAAAATCGACTCCCAACAGCCTTACTGTGTCGGAAAGGCCAGCACAGAAAGGCTGTCGGAATCCAACATTGTAATCCCTTGGGCAGAAAGAGCCGCCCTTGCAATTACTGGAGGCTTTCCGAATGGCAGACGGGCTTTCCAAGCCCATCAGAAGCCATTCAGAAATCCAGTTCGGATAGCTTTCTGACCAACTCAATCCAAAAAGCTCAGTCAGAAATTAATCCGAACAGCTAATTACGATGCCATAGGAACGGCCCGACCGAGGGTCGGAGCCGTTTACTATGGGATCGTAATCAGCCCCTAAGTCTGAAGTAAGAAATCTTGACACGGCAAAAGTGTGAAATGTATCTTGTAACTTGTTCTGCTCAGAGCTTTTCACTTTGAACCCAACAGCTTCTGCCAGACCTCATCCGACGGCTATCTGGCTTCGAGAGGACTTTATCGGACACATTCTGTATCCTTGCCTCACTGAAGGATTATGACTTCAATCAATCAATCAGGGGGATTATAAGCGCGCTACTCACCCATGAGGGTCTCAGGGCGCTGAGGGGTCGGGGGGGTCAATAGATCTGCTTAGCCGAAGAGCCAGGTTTTCCTGAAGGTGTTCAAGGAAGGGGCGCGCCTGTTGTCTGCCCGGAGCTCGTTCCAGGTTTTGGCTACGATGTGTGAGAAGGATCTCCTGTCTGCCCTGGCTCTGCGGATGTGCGGGGTTTCAACCATAGCGAGGTTGGCAGATCGGAGGTTTCTTTTGGGTACATGGAAGTTGATTCTGTCGTTGAGGGATTCTGGCTCATTGTTGTGTAGGCATTTGTAGGCGTGGGTGAGGATCTTGAAAGTGACTCTTTGTCTTCATAGTTGCTGGCTGATGTGTTCGTGCTTGGGGATGTCTAGTACGAGTCTGTCAGCGGCGTTCTGTATTGTCTGGAGTCTGCGGAGTAGGGAAATGTTGATTCTGGTGTAGAGTACGTTTCCATAGTCCAGTCTGCTGGTGATGAGTGCGTGGGTGACTGACTTTCTTGACTCATGTGGAAACCATTTGAAGGTGTTTTGGAGGATTCAGAGTGTGTTGAAGCAGCTAGAGGTGATGGCGTTGACCTGTGATGAGTCGAGTATGATGCTGAGGCTCTTGGCATGGTCTGTGGGGTAAGAGGGCTTCCGAGGGCGGTCTGCCGCCAGGTGTGGTCTCATGCTGCGGAGGTGGTTCCAAGGACAAGGACTTCAGTTTTCTCTGTTTTGAGTTCCAAGCAGCTGTTGGTCATCCAGACTGCAACGTCTTGCATTCCTTTCTGGAAGTTGAGTTTGGCGGTGGTGGGGTCTTTGGTGAGAGAGAGTATGAGCTGGGTATCATCGGCGTAGGATACGATGTTGAGGCCGTGTTGTCGGACGATGACAGCAAGGGGGGCCATGTTAATGTTGAAAAGGGTCGGACTCAGAGATGAGCCTAGTGGGATTCCGCAGGTGATTTTCATGAGATCGGAGAGGAAGTGTGGCAGTCTGATCCTCTGGCTTCTCCCGATTAGGAATGATCGGATCCATTCCAGGGCTGTAACCTGTATGCCGGCGTTGTGTAGTCTAGCGTCTAGTGTGCAGTGGGAGACGGTGTCGAAGGCTCCTGATTGGTCGAGTAGGATAAGTGCTGCGGCTGTCGTCTGTGGCGGCGAGTAGGCCGGTCTCGGTGCTGTGGTTTCTCCGGAATCCGGATTGGGAAGGGTCAAGGATCGCGTTCTCTTTGATGAATCATGTCGGTTCCCTGTTGACTGTCTTCTCTGCAACTTTGTCGCAAAGGGGAGGAACGAGATGGGTCGGTAGTTCTTTAGGTCGTTGGGGTCCGCCATGGGCTTCTTGAGCAGGGGCCTGACTTCTACGTGTTTCCAATCGTCTGGGAAGGTGCCTGTTTTGAAGGTGGTGTTGATGGTGCGTTGTAGTTTGGGTGCGATAGTGGCCGCGGCTCTGTGGTAGATGTGCGAAAGGCAGGAGTCGGTGGGGGCTCCCAAGTGGATGCCTTTCATGGTTGAGGTGGTGTCTTCTGTAGTGATCGGTGTCCAGTTGGAGATGGTGGGCCAGCTGGTGTCTCTAGGGGGTGTGCATCTAGCTGTGGCATTTGGTGGGTGGTTGGTGAAGTCGTCGTAGAGGTTTTTGATTTTGAGGTGGAAGTAGGTTCCAAGTTTGTCGCAGAGGTCTTGGGATGGGGTGGTGTCTGTGGCTTCGCTGCGTGGGTTATTGAATTCTTGGTTGACATTGAAGAGTTCCTTGGAGTTGGTTGAGTTGGCGAGGATTTTGTTGTGGATAAAATTCCACTTGGTGGTTCTGATTTGGTTGTGGTAGTTCATCATGGCGTCCTTGTATGTGGAGTAGCTTTTGCCGGTTTTGGTGTTTCTGCAGTTCTTCTCCGAGCGTCTACCAGTGCGCCTGCGATCTTGGAGGTCGGTGGTGAACCAGGCGGCTTTCCTGGATTGCTGTTTGCTGTGGTGGCGGAGTGGGGCGAGCTCGTCTGCGCAGTTGTAGATCCAGGTGTGGAGTTCTCTGGTTGCATTGTTTGCGTCGGATGCCCAGGTGCGGTCGTCTCTGGTGAGGGTGGAGTGGAGTTGATCGTCAGTGACCTTGTTCCTTTGTGGTGGGCGTGGGGCAGGTTTGGGTGCCTTGGGTTTGTCGAGAATGAAGTGTACACAGTTTTCATATACTGATGGGGATGCACAAAATCGAAGTCCAAACAAGCAAATTTATATGAAAATAGTTCTTCTTTATTTTTAAGTTTTTTAAAAAAGTTCATAGAAAAGTTCATCATTTATATCAAAAATAGATCAGCCAACGAACGCGTTTCTCTCCCTCATGGGGAGCTTCCTCAGGGCTGAAAAATCAAACACATATGAACAAACATAAATATTACATTTAAAAACAACAACATATACTTGATACACAACATCAATAAAAAGCACAAAAACAATACTACACTGAAAAGAACACAAACCAAGACCACCCTACAGTACATTTCATTTCATGAACAGACTGTTTTGAAGGCTGGATCCTATACAAACATGCTGCCACCTGTTTAGACCAATGCTTAATGTTTCTAGGCAATTTATTTATATATTCAAGTATCCAGTCACCCGTTGACCCAAGAAACCTGCATATCTCCCCGGACTACAAAGCGAAAAGGTGGAAAAGAGAAGAAGATTTGAAGTACCAGAGAGGAAGGCAGGTTCGCAAAAGGAAAAGAATGAAACAAGGGTATTCAGGTGAAGAACATGCCCAGTGCCTCTCTGAGTGCCGAACCATGGAGCTTAGACCAATCAAGACGCTGCTGCCAGCAGCGTCGTGATTGGCTAGGGGAGTCTGGAAGCCTTAGTGCTTCGAGAGGTGACCTACAGGTAAGTGCTTTTTAGGTTTCGCCTAAGTGAAAGCTGCGCACTGCGCAGCTTTTCGCGCAGGCGAAAACCTAATGAGAATAATATGTGGCTTGGGAATCCGCCCCCTGTTCCATTGGCTAGCTCCATAAATGGAGGCTAGCCATTGGAACAGAGATCTGTCCGTCATGGCCAGACCAGATTCGTGGGCGTTCCCGCGATTTCTTCCCTCTCCACCCTTTTCTGATCGTCATCGCGGCGGTGGGCGGTGTTTATTTATTTATTTATTTTAGTTTTTTTGGGGTCATTCCTCCAGGCCGACCGCCGCCGGAAGAAGTCCAGGTGAGTGCTCCCCTCCCCTCCCGCTGTCCGTGTGCCGTTCCCGCCCCCCCTCCCGCTGTCCGTGTGCCGTTCCCGCCCCCCTCGCGCTGTCCGTGTGCCGTTCCGGCCCCCCTCCCGCTGTCCGTGGACACACCACACGACACTAGCGGTAAACATGGTCCGCGTTTGCTCCCTGGAGCTCTGGCTTTCTCGGTGGTGGAGGAGAAGGACTGCGAGGTTGTCTTCCTTGTCTCTCGCTCTGCCTGGCCTCTGGTTGCTCATTATTCAGAGCGAGGAGAGAGACGCGCACAGTGTGAGTGAGACTGATCCCTCTCAGGTCATCTGCTGCAGCAGCAAGCAGCAGGAGAGGGAAGTGAGAGGAAGATGGCGATCCAACTCCTCCTCCGCTGGTGAGCAGACCCTGCGCGAGAAGCCTCGAGCGCACAAAACTTCACCGGCGGCTCCCCTCGCCTCAAAAACAACAACAAAGCACCGGCGAGAAGCTGCGTGGAGCCGCTAAAACCCCCCCCCCACAGAGAAAGCGGTAGGAGCAGCAGAGCCCGTCTGAGTGCAGCGCAGCAGTGGGCGTCCCGGGCAAGCTCTTGTAAGTTCCTTGCAATTAACCCCCATCTCCGATTGGTAATTGTGGATTTAAATAAATAAATGCAGCCCACGCGCTCTGGGAGAGCGAGCGCGGCGGGAGGAGGGCTTTTTATGTCCAAACGGGAGATGGTTCATCTGGCTGGGGGGGTTTCTCGCTGCTGGTGTTTTATGAGGTGGTTTGTGGGAGGAATTGGTTAACAGAGACTCATGAGCGGGTATAGCGAAAATTCCGTGTGCAGTAGAGCTGCGGGCAGGGGTGGTTTGGTGTGTGTAGTGTGTGTTGTCTCTGTGTGGACTTGGATCTCAAAATGAAATGAAATGAAAAAGAAACTTAATAAAGCGCACTGCGGCCAAGCGGCTTCCTGGCGCTGGGGACTAGACCTGACTCAACGGTGGAATCCGAGGGAGCTAGCAGGGGAATGCCTGGGAAAACAAGAATGTTTTCAGGGCTTTACGGAAATGGATGTAGATGGGGATGGAACGAATGAAGAGAGGAAGACTGTTCCAGAACCGGGGGGCCAGAACCGAGAAACGGGTGCCCCCCGTTCTGGATTTGCGGAAGCGGGGGACGTGCAAAAGAGAAAGAGAAGAGGAACGGAGAGTGCGGCTGGGGACGTAAGGAGTGATCATAGAACTAATAAAGAGGGGAGCTGAGTGGGTGTGCGCCCGAAAAGCCAGACAGGCCAATTTGAAAAAAGATCTGAGGTGCACGGGGAGCCAATGGAGGGACTTAAGTGCGGGGGTAATGTGGGAAGATTTGGGAAGACGAAGAATGAGGCGGGCTGCCTGATTTTGGATGGCCTGAAGACGTCGGGTTTCATAAGCAGGGATGCCCAAGTACAGGCCATTCCCATAGTCAAGGCGGGAGGTGATGAGAGCCATGACTATGGATTTAAGGGCGTCCGCTGAGAAATACTGGGAAATCTTCCGAATGAGGCGAAGGGACAGAAAACAAGAAGATACAACGGAACTGACTTGGGCGTGCATGGTCAGGTCATGGCTGACCTTGATGCCCAGGGTCCGAACGGAGGGAACCGGAGAGGGGGGGGAGCCAAAGGAAGGGGGCCAGTGAACCATGGACCAAGGATTTGAAGGGCCACCCGTGAGGACAAGCTCCGTCTTGTACGGATTGAGCTTCAAGTGGTTGGTGCTCATCCATTCAGAAATAAAGACTAAAGTAGAGCAGAACTTAGGGAGAGAGTCCGAGGGGGAGGAAAGATCAAAGACGAGCTGGAGGTCGTCCGCATAATTATACACAGAGACCCCCAGCTCGCGAAGAGAAATGATAAGGAGGTGAATATAAAGATTGAAAAGGAGAGGGGAGAGGGAGGAGCCTTGAGGAACCTCGCAGGTAACCAAGCGAGGGGGAGCGGAAAAGCCCAAGAGGTGAACCGCTTGGGACCTGCCTTGAAGAAAGGACGCAAGCCAAGAAAAGGCTGCGCCCCGAATGCCCGCTGCGCTGACACGGTCGAGAAGGATGGAATGGTCGACCGTGTCAAATGCAGCGGACAGATCGAGGAGAACCAGGGCTTGGGGAAGATTGATGTCAGCTTTCCCCTTAAGTTCGTCCAGGACCGCAATGATCACTGTCTCCGTGGAGTGTCCTGGTCGAAAACCCGCCTGATGGGAGGCCAAAAGGTGGTTCTCCTCGACATAAGTGGACAGGCAAGATGTAACATAGCTTTCAAGGATCTTACCAAGGTAAGGAAGAAGAGAAATAGGCCTGAAATTAGAGGGAAGGGAGGGGTCTAGACCAGGTTTTTTAAGAATAGGAAAAACTATAGCGGTTTTAAAAGAAGAAGGAACAGAACCCAGGGCCAAGGAGGCGTTGAGAAGGGCAAGAGGAGGGGCGGGACAGCTGGTGAAAAGAGCTTTGAGGATCCGTGCCGGAGCACAGTCCGCCGGAGAACCAGACTTGACTTTTGAGAGCAGATTAAGGAAACGATCAATGGAAATGGGAGGAAAGTGATCCAGTAAGGAGGAGGGCAGAGGGAGGGGGCAGGGGGCACCAGATTGACGCACCATGGGGATGTTGGCCTTTATGTTGGCGATCTTGTCAATAAAGTAATCATTGAGTGAAGAGCAGAGGATCTGGGTTGGAGCAAGACTGGTGCTAGTGCGGTCAGAGGTAGCAAGGTGACGGACCAAGGAGAAAATTTCTCAGGGTTTATTAGCAGAGAGGGCAACTCTCTCGGTGAAGTATTTCGTTTTGGCCGCCAGGATCGCTTTTTTGTAGTCATTAAGGAGAAGTCTGTATTTAGCACGGAGAGTGGGGCAGTAGTTTAGTCTCCAATGGCGTTCCGAACGTCTGAGATCGAGTTTGAGGTCTTTGAGCTCCCTGGTGAACCATTTATGTGCGTCATGGGGGCGGACGGATTTGACCTTCTTAAGCGGGGCGACCTGATCGCAGGAGAAAGAGAGCCAAGTGCTAATGGCTTCTGTCTGCAAATCTAAAGAGAGATCAGTAAGATCGGGCACTGAAGAGGCCAGGGAAGACGAGAGAGAGTTAAGGTCCGTTTGGTTCCAACTGCGAACTAGTAAATTTTTGGGTAGAGACAGTTTGTCGGTCAAGGCCGAAAAAATGGAAAATGAAATAATGAAATGATCGGACCAAATGCAGGGAAGTATAGAAGGGGGTGAAACATCACGACGCAATGACCAGATTTGGTCCAAAGTGTGACCCTTGACATGGGTGCGGGCCAAGATGTGAAGCGAGAAGTTCAGACACTGAAGGGTAGCAGAGAAGTCTTTGGAAGAAGGATCTTCCCTTGGGTCACCTGGCCAGTAGTTAAAATCACCAAGCAGGATAACCGATGAGTTGTTGACCGTCAGTGTGGCCAAAAGATCCTGTAAAGCAGCTACAAATAAAGGCATGGGTTGAGGGGGACGGTACATGAGGACAACGGTGAGAGGATCGGGAATATTAAGAGATCGAGCCACCAGGTAGTCTACGTTAGGTATGGGGGGGTGAGCAAGGAGTTGAAATTTCAAGGTGGAGCGAATAATCATCGCCACACCACCCCCAGCCTTTCCAACCGGGCGATCCGCTCGGAGGGCATAATAGGTGTCAGGGAGAATGGCCAGGAGGTCCGGAAGAGAATCAGTGGAAAACCAGGTTTCAGTAAGAAATAAGTAATCTGGAGAGTCTGTGTTCAGAAGATTAAAAAGTTCCACCTGATGCCTGACTGCCGAACGAGTGTTGAGCAGGCAAGCAGCAGCTGCAAGGGGGGCAGGTGAAAAGCGAGTGGCAAGCGGAAGATCGGGAGAGGGAGAGATGGAGCTGGGGGTGGGAGGGAGTGAACGGGAAGGGTGGGAGGCAAGAATACCAAGGGAGTCAAGACGTTGCAACAGAGAAGGGGAAGGAGGGAAGGGGGCCGGATGTGCAGAGAGTTGGGCTGAAGAATATGCCAGAGAAAGGACAGGGTCTGTGGCCCCTGGTCCCGGCCCGTCGTGGACGGGCGCAGACGGGCTTGCCTTAGGCACGCCTTCGGCGCGCAAACGGCGCGCCCGCTGCGCCCGTCCGCTGCGCGTACGTGGAAGGCACATGTTTTGTAGCGATGTTCAGGGCGTAGCCTCGTACCGGTGGGCGTGTCCTGAGGGGAGGCTCGCTGATGGCGGCGAGTGGGGAGAGCCTGTCCCGCAGCAGCGTTCACCTCGGCTGCGCAGGGGGCAGGGAAACGAGCAAAAGCCCCAGAGGAAGGTAAGAGTGGACAAAATTAAAAACAAACAAGTAGGCACAATTTTAAAAAGATCGAGTTTCAGGTTTTGGGCTGTGCTCCCGGGGAAGCCTCAGGAGAGTCTGAATCAAGGACCGAGCTCGTAGTCAGCTCCAATTAAGTAAAGGGGTGGGCGTGGCCTCGTACAGGTGGGCGTGGCCTGAGGGGAGGCTCGCTGATGGCGGCGAGTGGGGAGAGCCTGTCCCGCAGCAGCGTTCACCTCGGCTGCGCGGGGGCAGGGAAACGAGCAAAAGCCCCAGAGGAAGGTTAGAGTGGACAAAATTAAAAACAAACAAGTAAGCAGAATTTTAAAAAGATCGAGTTTCAGGTTTTGGGCTGTGCTCCCGGGGAAGCCTCAGGAGAGTCTGAATCAAGGACCGAGCTCGTAGTCAGCTCCAATTAAGTAAAGGGACACGGTATAGGAGAGCGAGAGAAAAACACTGCCCTGGGAAAAGCTCGGGCTAAGGGTGACCTCTTTTTTTCACGGCCGATTGCATTGCTTGGTTTGGATTTGTCTATTCTTCAGAGGTCCCCCTTCCTCCTCCTCCTTTTCAGAAGTTGTCCTGCAGGGGGAAGGGCTGGATTCTGGGTCGGATTCGCTCCTAGGAGCAGGGAGGAGGAGGGTGTCGCGTTGCTGCTGCTCCAGGCTCTCTGGTGGTGGTGTGTGCGTGTCTGATGAAGGGGCTGCCTGGAAGAGGTGTTTAGGTGTGCTTGACGTATGTATGTTAAATTCATCAGTTACGTCAGCATTATGGAATAAGTGTGGATTGAGCATTTGGGAACACAAGTGGCAGGAATATGTTGACCCTAAGAGGAAGTAGGGGTTACTAGAGCCCTGGGACTTCCTAATTTTTCTTGTTTTTAATCATACTGGCTGCTAGCCTGATTAAAGTGTTAGGTGTACGAGGCAGGTATTTTTAAAGCTTAACCCTACCCCCACTCAATACCCTATTCCTTTTCCGCGGCCAACATGGCGAGCACTGTCACCCGCAGAGTAGTGAGTGCAGAGTGAAGAGTGACTAGGGAGTGCTAGGGAGTGCAGAGTGACTAGGGAGTGCAGAGGGACTAGGCAGTGCTAGGGAGTGCAGAGTGACTGCAGAGTGCTAGGGAGAGCTGGGGAGTGCTAGGGAGAGCTAGGGAGTGCAGAGTGACTAGGGAGTGCAGAGTGCTAGGGTGTGCTAGGGAGTGCAGAGTGACTGCAGAGTGCTAGGGAGTGCTAGGGAGTGCAGAGTGACTGCAGAGTGCTAGGGAGTGCAGAGTGACTGCAGAGTGCTAGGGAGTGCAGAGTGACTGCCGAGTGCTAGGGAGTGCAGAGTGACTGCAGAGTGCTAGGGAGTGCAGAGTGCTAGGGAGTGCAGAGTGACTAGGGAGTGCTAGAGAGTGCAGAGTGACTGCAGAGTGCTAGGGAGTGCAGAGTGACTAGGGAGTGCTAGGGAGTGCAGAGTGACTAGGGAGTGCTAGGGAGTGCAGAGTGAATAGGGAGTGCTAGGGAGTGCAGAGGACTAGGGAGTGCAGAGTGCTAGGGAGTGCAGAGTGACTAGGGAGGGCTAGGGAGTGCAGAGTGACTAGGGAGTGCAGAGTGACTAGGGAGTGCTATGGAGTGCTAGGGACTGCAGAGTGACTGCAGAGGCTAATGGCAATGTAAATGACAATGCCATTTATTTATCTGTTTTCAAAACCAACACATAAATACAAATTTTGTCATTTACAATGCCAATAGCTCTAACTTTTCCAAAGGTGAAACCATTGCATTGTAAATGCTTGTTTAAAATGTCATTTCTTTTGTTTACCACCCTCACCCCCCACCCCGCCGCCCTGCCACCCCCATTAAGTTGGGGCCGCCACTGATCTACACAGCTTGTCTATACAAGTTAAGAACTGCCTCAGCTAGCAAAAGTGGGACACTTTTTTTTTAGCTGTGTGATTCAGTAATGGAGACAACATTATTTGTGGGTCCTGTGCCCATTTACTGTCAGGCCCGATCCTGCGGTGGACTGCCACGGACTCTGATCCTCGTTTCTCCCCCCATCCTGACTACACTCCTTTTTTGACCCCACCTCCGTTTCTAATTTGTGGGTTCAGGGAGTAAATATGTTTCTTGCAGCACTGAAGTGAGTTAAGGAGAAATGGGTAGTGATTAGTATCTGAGAAGGGGTGGAAACATGGGAGTGGACAGGAATGTGGGAGGATAACAGGGGGGGTCTGTGTATTGGAAACTAGATTACCAATGTCTTGAGAGAATTTGCAGTGCTTCTGAAGTTTCAGTGGCATGTGTATGCTTGACCTATGAGAAGCAAGGCCTCGTGCCCTAGTGAATCCTAATGCTAGAAGACGGGAAGGGGCGTGGTCTATGGGCGAGATCTCCAGACTTTGGCCATGGGGGACAAGTTTTGCCTCGGTTCATCGTGTTATTCTGCGTTAATTGATAGTAGGCCGGTTTTCTGCTGTACAGTGCTCTAGTGCCCTTGGGCTGCTTGCACTATTGAAAAAACAGCAACACAGATAAATTGTAACAGCCTGACAGGCTTTTTCATAGACGCCTCCTCGACCTTCACCACAGCCTGCCCCCACCAACCCCCCCACCCTGTGTGTACAGTAGCAAAACAAACTCCGCTGACTGCTTGGAGATATAAAATGGCCTCGTGGCCCCAGCTCAGCTGAACCACATCGAATTCTTCCCACAGTCAGCAACTTACCACGCACTGACTGGTCTCTTAGGAATGTCACAAACTAATCTGCTCTGAGCTTTCACAATCAGCGACATGCTCGTTGTTTTAGGGTTGTGTATGTATTCTCGTGACGTGCAGAAGGAGTGCGTCGAGGTTGGGACTGACGTCAGAGTCTGGCCGATTGAGCGCGATGTAGTGGGCACCTACTTTAGAAGAGGGCTGGCTCAATGCCCAGGCTACAGGGTCAACTTTTAAATTGGCATGATGTTTTTTTCTGGAAAAAAAATTGCAAACAAAGACGAACTGTGTTGGCTTATTGGAGATTAAAGAGGCTGGGCCTAAAAAACACACCCGAGAGCCGCAGACCTTCCACCGCGTTCTTCTGGCCTGGCAGGGGGACCTGTAAAGCCTCCGGAATGCCAGCTTTACCTAATACTTCAATTAACGCGCTGTACACGATGCATAAGACACTTAGCAAATCACAGGAGGATAATAACAGGTCTAAAGTGGCGCGTGCAAGCGAGGCAAGCATCCTCTTCTGTCAGTTTCATCCCTCTCAGCAAACTCCTCAAAGATCCGTGTTACACCACAGAGTAAGGAGGACGTCTCAACATCAGTGATGTTTGAGTGGCATGCCAGGGCCCCAATGCCTCTGATTACGTAACAGCTTTCATATTCTGAACCACAATCCAAGGGTAACAGGACTACTACTGTCAAGGGAGGAGAGGTACTGTGGGGCCTTATCATTGGCTGATACACTTTGGGCTATAATATCAAAGGTAAACTGTGGTGCTATCCTCCTTCAAAGTTCACTTATGTTTTTAGTGGTGAGTTCATCACACCGCTATCAGTCTTCTTCGGATTACAGTTGTGGGGGGCAAAAAAGAGGGGCAGGGAAGTCTAATACATTGGAAATTGGTGAAAGTTCTTGGCATTGTGGTCCTATGACAACTCTACCTCTCTTTGCAGTCTGACATACCTGGGACCATATTTATAATATTTTGGTGTAGGGCAGTGCTGCAAGCCTTCTAGCTACGCTGTCCTACATCAGAAGAAAAGGGTGGGAATCTGCAGTTTTTACAATATATGGCGCATTCCTGTCCTTTCTGCCAGTGCAGGTGCATAAACTGCAGCCGAGCGCCAATGCAGGCATCCTTGGAACAGGGTGCCAGGATGTGTGTGTTGTTGGCATGATTGTTTTTGTGCAGGAAACAACAACCCAAAGCAGGCATTGTCCTCGTTCTGTGTGTGCTGCAGAATGTAGCATATGTTGAAAGATGAAAAAACAGTGAGAAATGTAAACATTTCTCCTTGTTACGCCTGCATTGGGAAGGCTTTGTTTTTGGAACTGCCACAGGTTTACGCTATGTTGTAAATCTGGGGCAGTGTCAAAAACCATGGGTGTTGCGTGGGGACACAGCAACACCCATGGAATGCCCCTTCCTCGAAGAGTAAGGCATTTCCTTACTCAATATTTACAAGGCCATGAGAAGCCATGCCTAGTGGCCTTGTAAATATGGGCCAGAACACTGCACCTCCAGAGCGTCACAAAAGGGACCCCCAGTGTGTTTCTTTATGTAGGAGACCTGTGTCACGAGTAGCATCACAAGAGCTCTACGCGATGGTCGAAGTTCATCAAAAAAGTATGGCAACTGTGATGCTGTGCACAATGGAGGACGGGCGAGTGACCGTGGGGGCCGGGTGAGACACGTGGCTAAGAAAGCAAAATATTCTGTAACTTTTTGCAGTTTTTCGCCTTTGGGTAATTACATATAACATAAGGCACAGCTTAAATGAAAATTAAATGCATGTTATGTTACTCAGTGGGAAATCACACATTATGAATCCTCTGTTCATTAATGCTCTGCAGAGGCCTGTGTCTGTAACCAGAAAGCACTGTGATTACATAAGTCATTATTTTAAACTTCCTTACACACAATATAAAATAGACTGCTGCAAAATGCGCAAAAAAAGGTTTAAGATAAAAAAGTGCTTCCAAAATCTAATTTTAGTAATACCTAGACTGAACCTACTGCTAATTAAAAAACTATCTGCAAAAAGCACACACTTTACAAGGTAGCTAGTTACTCCCTTACAATAGCTCTCAAAAAGAATACATCTGTGTCATCAGGAAGATTCAAGTGATTCAATCAATAAAAGCAAATACCTGCTTCCAAGCACCCTTTATATTTGCAGATTGACCAGTTGTGCAATTATACGTTTCTTTAAGGCAAGCAGGCACTCTGACAAGAAGGCTTGTTTAGATGTCTGCCCCTCACCTCGGTTTCACAGCACAGGAGACTCCCTGTCTTACACTTCTGCTGAAGCATTTTGTCATAATCTACTGTCTCTTTTCACAAAAAGTAGGGGAACTGTTTCTCTAAAATTAAAAAATTATGGGCACATCGTGCCCCTCAGATCTTCCCCCACTTCGACAACTAACTCTAAGTGATTTTGTAAGTTGCTCACCAAAAGAGTGCAAGGCTTTTTGGGCGCTAGTGGTGCACAAAAGTGGGACTCCCTTTGAAATAGGTGGCTACTGGCACCCTGAGCATGCCATGACACTACAATCAGTTAGTGATAGCACTGCTTAATTTGTGAAAAAAGAGTGCTGGTGCCCAAAGTTCTGCTCAGAAATAGAGCGGCTATGCAATTAAACATTGGCAGTCCGTATACCATGGCTGGTTGTCCATAATCCACTACCAGGCACTCCCTGCTCCTTTTTCTCGCTCTTGCAGGCTCCTGCTTTCTCTCTTTGTGGTGCCATCTTTCTCTTCCTCCGTCTTTTCGATCTCAGTTTTTCTCTTTCTTTCACTCGCTAATTATCAGATGAGGAAAAATACATGCCATGGTCCCCACTAGTAACGACCAGGTCAAATTAAGCACTGGTGACAGCTGTTTATAGTAGTTTTTCCATGCATGTGTAACCTAAATCCTAGTGGGAGACCACCTAGTGTCAGCCTGGCCTATTAGCAGGGCCACTGGTATTATGCGGCAGAAAATGTAAAGATTTTGTGGCAGGGTTGAGTAGCAGGCAGCATAATGGGGCACATTTTGGAATAGTATTACTTCATTATTTCATAATTTTTAAACTTGGTGACAGTGTCTGGGAATTGGTTGCACCTCATTAGTACCAGTTTAGCACCTAAATATATCAATACGCAACAGAATCCTTCACTTCACTGCCCTTCACCCAACCATCCAGTGCCTTGCAAAACAAATCCACACAATCAATCCAGGACTGATAGGGAAACTTCTGCCTGTCCCTGAGCTTCTACCTGTACATCTCTGGAATGCAGCCATACTTCCTGATAAGGGTCCTTTATAGGGGTACTGCATCTTGTCCCCCTTTTCCAGGGCCAGCAGGGTATTCCTCCCTTCACTCATTATGTGCTTCCAGAGACTGCCCCCCAGGCCTCTTCAGGGAAACTATGCATCTCCAGAGCAACCTCATAGGCTTCAAACCACTTTTCGATGTCACCCCCCACAACAAAGTTAGGCAACAGATCCTTGGGAATGTGGACCCTCCTGTCACCAGAGGGCACTGCAGGTATGCTGCCACCATTACTGCTGGACTCTGTCTGCCAGACTCTGATGTCCAGCTCTCTGAGGCTCCTTTCACCAAAGCAAGTTTTTCCTCCATGGCCAGTGGGTATCTGATTGCGGTAAACAGGGTTCAAGGTGACATCGAAGGAGTGCGGGCGGGATTCAGGACTGAGTTGAGTCTGCTGGAAAAGTACCGTGTGGAACTGGATGTCGAGATGTGAAGTCCTTGCAGCGAGCTCCACAGGCTGGCATCGAGGAACCGTCGACGAGGAGTGGTGATTAGAGGTCCGAAGTCAAGATGAGTTGTTCAGCGGCAGAGTTGATGACCGTTGAAGACAAGCTGTGAAGCGAGGTCCTGTGTTATCATCGAGGAAGCCAATCAGGCTTGCGGAGGCTTGCTCTGCGATGCATTGGTACAGGGGCTGATATGTATCATCCTGGGCTAGTGTCGACATTGGGTTGTGTCGAAGAAGCCGGCGGGGCTTTCGAGGGTTTGCGCTGAGATGCGCTGTGCTGGGCCTGAGTCGATTAGTGAAGGAAAGTTATAGCTAGAAAAATGTTCTAAACAATTTCTATCCTAAAGAATACCCTTCAATATCTGAAATATATAAATGTATAAGACAAGCACTCTACAACAACATAATAAGTATAAAGCATTTATATAGATCAATTTATTTGTTTATTCTTGTTATATAAATTATTTTTTTCTTTTTTTTGAATTGTACAAAAATAATATTAAAGTGGATGAAACAACGATTCAATTGTGCATTTGAGAAAATTAATTACATATAAATCAATTCATACATAGTCAACAATATATACAATTCCATGTGATAGACGGAAACGTTGACTCAGGCAGTGCGGCAGATGTCTACAACGCGCGTTTCGGCATACATGCCTTCATCAGGTAGCCGTCCACTACTCAAGAGGAAGATGATAAACAGTGATAAACGCTCGTTTCGGCATACATGCCTTCATCAGATAGCCGCCCACTACTCTATAAAACACATAATATCAATGTAAATAATACAATACGAGTGCCTGTCTGAGAAAATAACATATTGATCAATGCAGGTATTCACTACTAAAGAAAATATTATATGTATATATACACTTGCACTATACGTAACCTGATACATTATACTATAAAGTTTACTGACGTTTTAATCCTTCAAAATCCTAACACATAGCTTCACATAATAAAAAATTAAACAAATAGAATAAAAAAGACAGTTTTTTGCACAAATATATAAATTTATATACATATGTAGTAGAACAGTACAATATTACATTCGTATGTACATATATTTACAACAAGATCTAAAATGTCCTAATATGATTGACTTGCTCGTAATGAGTCGATGGCAGGATGCATTGCGCTGTGCCGAAATGTGTGGAGATGCGATTACAAAGAAGCATGTTATGTCCCTGTAATTTGAACAGAGGGCCAGCTGACTGACCCTTGGAGATTCCCTGGCATCCTGGGTCCACACAGGCAGGCTGCATCCAGCAGGGCAGCTTTCAGAAGCTGAAGAGCCTTGGTGCAGGATCATCAGGTCTTAAGCAGCAAAGCAGTCCTTGGTCAGCAAGTCAAACTTCACAGCTGGACAGTATTTCTTCCTGGCAGAGTCCCCAAGTCAAGAAGTGATCAGAAGAGTTGAATCTGTGGGTCCAATATTTATACGTGGTTCCCACTTTGAAATGGGAGAAGTTTCCTAGAGGCTTTCCACTACAGAGGTGTGTGGAATTTCCTGCCTCCCTGCCCTGGCCCCAGCTTGTCTGGGGCACAAAGACTAGTGTGTAATCCTTTTTGAGTATATGTGTGGTAGGTGAGAGTCCCTACCCCTAATCCTGTCAGAGATGGCCCATCCTAAAAACACCTATTCCCTATATGTCTTACTGTCTGGGTTTAATACACAAAGGCCAACTGAAAGCTACACCTATTCATGTGGCCC
Source organism: Lissotriton helveticus (assembly GCF_964261635.1). Lineage (NCBI taxonomy): Eukaryota > Metazoa > Chordata > Amphibia > Caudata > Salamandridae > Lissotriton > Lissotriton helveticus. The sequence goes on along the minus strand of NC_136069.1, from coordinate 422,060,890 downwards.
AGGATAGAGGCTCGGCCACCTAAAAGTGCCATTTTTAGAACTGTGATTTAAAATCCAACTTTACTATTAAAGAGGATTTTAAATTAAAATTCTTTTGAGCCCAAATATGACTTTTCTACCTATTATCAATCAAAAGTTATCACTTATTAAACGTAATTAGGTAACCAAATGTTATCCTATTGGTGAGGCAGGTCTTGCAGAAGTGAAAAACGAATTTAAGAGTTTTACATTACCAAGACATGTAAAAGTTAAAAGTACACGTCCAGGAGGCGGAGCTACGTCGTGAACCAAGATGGCCGCATAGGCTCCCGGCTCCGTCGACCTCCGCCGGCGGCTCGTCTATCCTGTTGTCTATCCTCTACCCACGCCCTATGCCTGGGTGCATGAAGGTTGCCTGATGCCAACGGTGCCATCCCGGACTTCCTACCTTATTCGGTGACGGAGTTATGTCGTGTCTCATCCTCGGCCTACTCCAGGGCTGCCGCTGGGACCTCGATTCTTGACCCATCCGAGTGGGGACTGATCAACATCGGCTGTGGGACCCAGATCGTGGCCGGTCTTCCGGATTCGAATAATTCTTTGCACTTCCGATGTGTGGCTTCGTTGCTGGAGATGAGGCGTCGTGACGTGCTGTGATCCTCCTGAGCCGTGGCCGAGGGTTGTGTGCCCGGACCCCCGTTTCTCGGTCCGGGGCTGACGGGCTGCTCCCGCGGCCGGTGACGGTGTTGTGCGTGCCAGTTCGGGGCGCCCCTGTTGTCGAGATCGCCTGAATGTGTGCCCGAAGCCCAGCGATGTTGTCTGGGGCTCGTATCCCCCTCCGTCCTCTGGGCCCCGGGATGGAGGGGACGGATGGCGCACTTTCGTTGAGATCCGTAATGGCAGCACTTGGGGCGCTCCGCTCCCATCTCACCGTCACGTATGTCTCTCTGGCGGAACAGCTGGACGATGTCTGCTCGCGACCGGCCACTGACGCTGCGACACCTAAACAGCACTTTGTGGTCCCGTCGAGCGATTTGACCTGCCATTTTGAGGTTCCCGAGCGGCAGCCTGACTTTGCCCATTTGGAAGTTTTCTGCCCCGCTTCTCCTTCACCCGTCACAGTGTCTGGTCTTCCCCTCATGCTTCCTATTCGATGGAGTATCGTCGCTGGAGGTCCTGATCGTCAACGCCGAGTCTCAGGGTCCTGTCGTAAGGGACTGCCGTTCTTCGTCATCCTGGCCCGTTTGTACGGCGGAGGCCGCCATTTTGTGTTCGGTCTTTGTTCCATCCTCAGTGCCTCGGACTGCCATGGACGCTTTGTCTGCCTCTGGTCGGCTGTGGCTTGGTTGGCGCGTGCCACGGGGAAGATTCGCACTGGTCAGGGCTGATTCCACCTTTGTGTTGTTCTTGCTCCTCGCCACTGCTTTGGACTACCTGAGACGCTTTTCCTGATCGCATTTGCTGTGACTCTGGCGATAGGTCTCCCCGTGATCCTTTCAGGGTTGACTTTTACTTTTCTGGGATTGCTCAGTTCATCTTTTTGCCGGGATTGCACCGAGTATCTCACCGGGCGCTGGGGTGGGGGGGTTTCTTATTGGTGACTGTCCTCCCCGTGTTACTGCCAAATGTTCGCTTTGATTGACGATGATTGTGCCTTGGGGAGGTCACTGCCGGCGGGGGGTACCAGGTGTCCGGGAGTGTGTCTGTCTCTCTCCTCCTCCACTTCTTTTACTTTTTCCCTTCTGTGGGGCAGTTCTGGGGCGACAGGCACGCTGTTAGTGGGTTAGGCCGTATCCATTACAGGGGTGCAGGGTGGCGGGTGCGGGGGGGTTTGTTATTTTAGTTTGTTTTGTTCTATGGTCCCTATCGCTCTTTTCCGGCTTTGGGAGGGTCTTTTCCTCTTTAGTAGGGTTGGCTGTCTCTTGGTCTTACACCTTTTTAGGTCTCGTGACCTATCAATGCGCATGCGCATTGAGAGAAGCGAGACTATAGGGCTTTAAACAAAGCTTACCTAACTGTGGCGATTTGGTGCTGTGCCCGTGGCTTTTAGGTCAATGCGCAAGCGCATTGACCTAAAATGCGCGTGCACAGCACCAAATCGCCAGCCATCTGTTCCCCAGCTTGGATCTCCTGGCTGCTCCTCCCCTAATTATCCGCACATCAAAGGCTGCTCCCTCCCGCCCCCTGCTTCACACTTCAAACGAATGCTACCGAGAGCATTTCCCGGCCGGCCGCTTTTAATTTCATTTCGCAAGCAGTTCCCCCCTCCTCCCTCTCCTCCCTCTCCTGACTTTCTCCTGCCTGCCACACCAATCCAAACTGAGGCGCTGCTGCTCCAGTCCCTGTATTACTCCCACTCATCTATGATTAGGAATAAAAGACTGTCGGTTAAAAACAGTTTCAAGATAAAAATGGTTTCCCATTACTTTTGCAGAATGTTCTGCATTTCCTTAACCGCCTCCAACTCTCCGACTTTCACATGCACATACCACTTTGCTGATACTGACCGAGACATGCGCTTTATAATCAGGAAATAGAATTCTACAGGAAACAATACTACCGAAGACCATTCGAGGGTGTGAGCTCAATGCCACCGAAGAGTACGTACAATTATTATACTTAAAGTTCAGTCAACTACCCTTGATGCACGGACAACCTTTGAAGAAAGTGAAAAGCATGTACCCTCACCCTCACTCACCCTCAACCCCTCACCCTCACTCACCCTCAACCCCTCACCCACCCTCACCCTCACCCACCCTCAACCCCTCAACCCCTCACCCTCACTCACCCTCACCCTCACTCACCCTCAACCCCTCACCCTCACTCACCCTCACCCTCACTCACCCTCAACCCCTCACCCTCACTCACCCTCACTCACCCTCACCCACCCTCACTCACCCTCACTCACCCTCACTCACCCTCACTCACCCTCAACCTCACTCACCCTCACTCACCCTCACCCTCACTCACCCCCAACCCCTCACCCTCACTCACCCTCACCCACCCTCACCCACCCTCAACCCCTCACTCACCCTCAACCCCTCACCCTCACCCTCACTCACCCCCTCACCCTCAACCCCTCACTCACCCTCACTCACCCTCAACCCCTCACTCACCCTCACTCACCCTCACTCACCCTCAACCCCTCACCCTCACTCACCCTCACTCACCCTCACCCTCACTCACCCTCAACCCCTCACTCACCCTCACTCACCCTCAACCCCTCACCCTCACTCACCCTCAACCCCTCACCCTCACTCACCCTCAACCCCTCACCCTCACTCACCCTCACCCTCCCTCACCCTCCCTCACCCTCACTCACCCTCACCCACCCTCACTCACCCTCACCCACCCTCACCCACCCTCACTCACCCTCAACCCCTCACCCTCACTCACCCTCAACCCCTCACCCTCACTCACCCTCAACCCCTCACCCTCACCATCACTCACCCTCAACCCCTCACCCTCACTCACCCTCAACCCCTCACCCTCACTCACCCTCTACCCCTCACCCTCACCCTCACTCACCCTCTACCCCTCACCCTCAACCCCTCACTCACCCTCACTCTCACTCAACCTCACTCACCCTCAACCCCTCACCCTCACTCACCCTCACTCACCCTCAACCCCTCACCCTCACTCACCCTCACCCTCACTCACCCTCACCCTCACTCACCCTCAACCCCTCACCCTCACTCACCCTCAACCCCTCACCCTCACTCACCCTCAACCCCTCACCCTCACTCACCCTCAACCCCTCACCCTCACTCACCCTCACTCACCCTCACTCACCCTCACTCACCCTCACTCACCCTCACTCACCCTCCCTCACCCTCACTCACCCTCACCCACCCTCACCCTCACTCACCCTCAACCCCTCACCCTCACTCACCCTCAACCCCTCACCCTCAACCCCTCACCCTCAACCCCTCACTCACCCTCACTCTCACTCACCCTCACTCACCCTCACTCACCCTCACTCACCCTCAAACCCTCACTCACCCTCACTCACCCTCACCCTCACTCACCCTCAACCCCTCACCCTCACTCACCCTCAACCCCTCACCCTCACTCACCCTCAACCCCTCACCCTCACTCACCCTCACTCACCCTCAACCCCTCACCCTCACTCACCCTCACTCACCCTCAACCCCTCACCCTCACTCACCCTCAACCCCTCACCCTCACCCTCACTCACCCTCACCCTCACTCACCCTCACTCACCCTCACTCACCCTCACTCACCCTCAAGCCCTCACCCTCACCCACCCTCACTCACCCTCACTCACCCTCAAGCCCTCACCCTCACTCACCCTCAACCCCTCACCCTCACTCACCCTCAACCCCTCACCCTCACTCACCCTCAACCCCTCACCCTCACTCACCCTCATTCTCACTCATCCTCACTCACCCTCACCCTCACCCTCACTCAACCTCACCCACCCACCCTCAACACCTCACCCTAACTCACCCTCACCCTCACTCACCCTCAACCCCTCACCCTCACTCACCCTCACCCTCACTCACCCTCACTCACCCTCAACCCCTCACTCACCCTCAACCCCTCACCCTCAACCCCTCACCCTCACTCACCCTCACTCACCCTCACCCTCACTCACCCTCACTCACCCTCACTCACCCTCAACCCCTCACCCTCACTCACCCTCACTCACCCTCACTCACCCTCACCCTCACTCACCCTCAACCCCTCACCCTCACTCACCCTCACTCACCCTCACTCACCCTCACCCACCCTCACTCACCCTCACTCACCCTCACTCACCCACCCACCCTCACCCTCACTCACCCTCACACACCCTCACCCTCACTCAACCCCTCACCCTCAACCCCTCACCCTCACTCACCCTCACCCTCACTCACCCTCAACCCCTCACCCTCACTCACCCTCACCCTCACTCACCCTCACCCTCACTCACCCTCACACTCACCCTCACTCACCCTCACCCTCACTCACCCTCACTCACCCTCAACCCCTCACCCTCACACTCACTCACCCTCACTCACCCTCAACCCCTTACCCTCACTCACCCTCACTCACCCTCAACCCCTCACCCTCACTCACCCTCAACCCCTCACCCTCACCCACCCTCAACCCCTCACCCTCAAACCCTCACTCACCCTCAACCCCTCACTCACCCTCAACCCCTCACCCTCACTCACCCTCACTCACCCTCAACCCCTCACTCACCCTCAACCCCTCACCCTCACTCACCCTCAACCCCTCACTCACCCTCAACCCCTCACCCACCCTCAACCCCTCACCCTCACTCACCCTCAACCCCTCACCCTCACTCACCCTCAACCCCTCACCCTCACTCACCCTCAACCCCTCACCCTCACTCACCCTCAACCCCTCACCCTCAACCCCTCACCCTCAACCACAACACATATTGTGTTACAATAGGTGTCACATTTGCGAAAGATAAAACGATTGGCATTGTAAATAACAAAGCTATTAATTCGCTATTTTCAAAACAAGCACATAAATAAAAAATGTGTCCTTTACAATACCAATAGCTCAAACTTTCCTAATGCGAGACCTATTGCATTGCTGTGCTTCTCTCCCCTGCTGCACTCTCCTGCTCTCTAGAGATGTGGCCTAACGACCAGAGCTGCCATCTAAGTCACGTAAATACAAAACATGTTGCATTCCAAATGCTATAGGTGTCACATTCGCGAAAGTTATAACTATTGGCATTGTAAATGACAAAGCCATCAATTTAGCAATTTTAAAAACCAACAAATAAATAAAATATGTCATTTACAAGACCAATAACTCCAACTTTTCTAATGCGAGACCTATTGCATTTCCAATGCTTGTTTCTTTTGCTGGCGTCTCAACATGCCTTCGTTTCTCTGTCCTTGGGGGGTGGGTTTTCTGGGATGACGCTTAGCAATGTTGCTTTCTGTAGTGTCGCCTGCTGCCCAGTTCGGCCGCCGCGGCCGCCTAGATTTAATAGTTGCTGGAGTCATAGCCTGTCTCCGACTGTACGTGGGGTACGTCCCCCCTCGTCTCCTTTGTGTATTTCTCCTGTAAGGTGTGACGTCCTTGTTGTTGCAGCCCCTACTCTTCTCTTATATTTTAAAATGAAAACATCCTATCCTGTGTTGCGGACCTCACAGCCACGTCTGAAATAACTCTGACTATCCTGATTGTTGATCGACCTGCGTTTCTCCTGTTCCTATTTACTGTCTTTGCGGCCGGCCATGGTGGTTGTGGGCCTGCGCATGTATCTCCTTACTTTTTAAATAAAGGTTTTCAAACAAAAAAAAAAAAAAACAAAAAAAAAAAAGTACACGTCCAACTATTTAAATACACTGAGCCCTAGAGGTGACATATATTTATTAAAAAGGAGGGCTTAGGATGGGCAAATGGTTTCTTTTGCCATGAAATGTCAGTTTAAAACTGCACACACAGGCTAGAATAACAGGCCGAAGACATGTCTGAAAGGCTACTTAAGTGAGTGGCACCATAAGTACTGTAGTCCCACCTATATCATTTAATTTACAAGCCCAGAGTACATGTAGGACCACTTTACTAGAGTCATATAGTAAATTAAATGTGCCAATTGAGTGTAAGTCAATTTTACCATGTTTAGAGAGGAGAGCACAAACACTCTTCGACTGCTTAGCAGTGGTAAAGCGTGCAGAGTCGGAAGACCAGCAAAAACGAAGTCCGCAAAAACAGGAGGACTGATGGCAAAAAGTTGAGAAAAACCATGCCCAGCATGTCAGATCCAACACTATCTAATTCATGAATGGGGACACTTTTATTTTGGTGCCCAAGCCTGTTTTCTGTGTTCAGTCTGACCCGTAGAGCACATACTGTCCCTCCGCTGTAAAATACATGTAGTACATCACGACTGGGTCTCTAGTTCGCCCTTGCTGTACGTGAAGTGTGCATGAGAGTCCTTTCATACATGAGAGGTGGGTACCCAAGTCCATCTCTGATTTGGTTGTATATTGCCCTACAGATTGTTGAGTGATCAATAGAGTTTAGTGGTTTTCACTGCTGATGTCTTCCATTCAACTGCATGTCTCTTTGCACTGCTGTTCTAACCCCCCCCCCCCCAATAATTTTCTATGAAGCCAGACGTAACTGACTGGTTTTGAATTATCTTCTCAGAGAAAGAAGCCGGAAGGCCTCTTTGTAGCTCATTGGCCTGGGCCACACAAGTTCTAGGTTGCCTGTGGCCTGACAAGAGCAACACCTGAACTATGAAGTGGCCCAAATGCAGGGCCAAAGCTGCCCGCCATATGAAGAGAAGATGGGCTGGGCTACGAGTCGAACGTCCACCTCCAATGCTTTGTGTTGCTGGGCAGAGGAGCTATCTGAGAGTAGAACACAAACTTGCATTTTCAACTGAAATCGTTGCCATGGTGATGTTACTAACCTAATTGTATCCATTTTGGTTCTCCACTATCAGTTGGAGTTAACTATGAATCTGATTGTTGTTTTAAGCCAGTTGCCTCAGACTGGATTAAGCAGAGGACTGCAACATCACCTTTTATTTTGAGGAGTCCTGCTTGCCTCTTTAGAGAATGGTGAAGATCGGGGCAGAATTATCTACTGTCTCCCTTTGAGGGCTAAGGACTTCAGCTTTAGGACTGAGGAAAAGACTTTGAGGACAAGGAGGTGGGTCAGCCTGCAAGAAGAGGATCTGCCCTGTGCATCCAAGAGCTTTCAGAACCTCACTGCGAGGAAGGAAGAGAGCAAATCCTGTCCAGGGGAGCAGCCAGATCTGCACTGTCCTTGTGGGTGGCCCAAAGCCCTGCTGTCACTGCCAGAGAGTCGAGCTGCATAGCCCTTCTGTTCCTGTGAATCCTGCATGCATGCTCCTTGCATTACCACCTGCCTGTCTTTAAGCATTACATGTCTATGTAAGGCCCATGTATTTGTGGACTGCATTGCTCATGCGAAAGTGACGACAACTAACACCCCACCTGCACTTCCGCTGTGAAAGTTTTTCCTGTGGGCTGCCGTTTTGAGCACCAAGTCACATCCAGTGCTGGAGTCGGGGTACCACGCTGGTGGACGGCGTCCCCCCACTTATTTTAACTGGGTGACGCCGTCCCCCCTGCCAAACAGCTGGACTTCACTTTTTGGCCTCTCTGGGAAGAGGAGCTCGGCACCTTTCGTGACGGCACTTCCTGTCGTGACGTCACTTCCGGTGACAGCGTCCCCCAGCTTCTTTTTTTACGACTTGTGCCCTGGTCACATCCAACACCACTCACTGTGATGCCTGTAGTCTTCCCATTGCATATTGAGCCTGCTTCTTCTTCCCTCACTGCCGGTAACCTCAGACTCTGCTAACTAGGACGGGTCATGCAGCGCGCTTCCTGTAAGTGGCACCAGGGAAGATGAAGAGAACATTTAAAGCAGAACCTGTGCTTTGCTACACTGTTGGGTTAGCCCTTTTACTATACCCCACCATAAGTTTACAGAGAAATAAGATGCAAAGTAACTGAGATAAGCATTCCGAAGAGTTGCAATGCCATAAAACCACTTCAATGTACTGTAAGACGCTGGATCTCACAAAGCACTGCTCACCAATCAATACTTTCAAATGATTTATTATTAGGGCTCAAGGTTTTATGGTATATCTTTTTTAACATTTCCGTCTATATTTATACATATTTATTTTGTGCTAATGTTATCTGGCCAGGGCAACTGACTCAGGAATGAAGAACCGGGTATTTTAGGACCCAGCGGCGCCAGGGGCACGCCCAAAGTCTTCGGGTTCACCTGTCTTAGAATACAGAGACACGGGACTCTTCGTGGTGACGTCAAAGATCGAATTTATTGACTGCAGCCAGTAACAGAAGTCCTAGAAATCATCACGGTATGAGTTCTCAGGAGACTGCTCATTTTTACAAAGCAAGCCATTCCTTTTTATGCCAAAAATCACATTCCAGACTTACACCTAGTATTTACGAACTGTCCAATCACATGTATCCACACCAAAAGTATCGCATGACGGTAAAACCCACTTTTCAGCTGTCCGGCCCATGATCAATCATTGGACAAACCCAACATTCTTCTCTAGACAGGCCGAACGAACCCATAATAAAAGAGGCCACAACCCATATCATAAATAGACCATAAAGAAAGAAACAGAAACAGGTAAGAGTAGGATAAGGCATATTTGCGTGTAGTAAAACTTTATGATGTCCTGCGCTCTGATTTTAGTCTTGATCAGCTAGCGGGCAAGAACTGGCTCAGCAAGGTCGGCTTCAGGCAACGAGGTCAGTTCACTTTGGGTCATGTAGAAGTTAGCGCAAACCTCAGCTAAAGGGCATGCGTCTTTAAGACCCGGTCAGCCGCAGTCATCGGCCTATGTGAGGGCAACCACAAAATGGCTGCCTTACACAGAATGAAAACTATGGCTTGGAACGGAATCTTCAAATACACTGTGAATCAATGTGTGTAACATGGCGAAAACACTCGTACTTGCCGAACTCATTAGTTACGGTTCCTTGTTACCAAAATCATAACAGAACCATGACATTTAAAACACGGGTTCAGGATTCACGGAACCTCAGACCCTCCTTTTGCCCTTACATAGGCAATTACTCAGTCTATATCTGAGTCGATGTCAATTCTCATCAGATCCCCAAGGTGCTGCTGAAGCATTATCTTGTTTCTCTGTGTATCTCTTGAGACAGGCGGTCTCCTGAAACACGTAGTAGCGCAAAGGCCACATATGGCAGGACCGCACTTTACACAAAGACAACATGAGAAAAGAACCGCTAGAGCCGCACCAATGATCATCAGAAGCTTCCATCCCCAAACGGATAACAGTCCCCAAAACCATCCAGCTAACGACCAAACTCCTTCGTCCACATGTATAGACTCGGAGATCCTATGTAACTTGGAAATGGCCTCGTATACCGTCGGAGCATTATCTGGGATAAAAACGCAGCAACTCGATTGGATCACTTTACATACTCCACCTCGATCTGCGAGTATGACGTCTAAAACCATACGATTCTGTAACGTCATAAGGCGATCCGCTTGAAGCTCAGCTGTCAGATTACTAAGGGCACCGGCAGTTTCGTTTATGGTGGATTCAACCACTCTCGTCAATTGCCGTAAGCCTCTGCTGTTAGCCATAGGACCCCAAAATGGTAAGAAACCCTTAAAGAAGTCTCCCACTTCCTGTCCAGCGGTATCTTCCCGAACGAAGACACCTCTAACAACTCTTGTTTTGTGGTAATCTGCAGCGACAGTATATGTAGGAGGCAACAAGTATCCAACGTAACACGTTCCTGAAAAATCAGGGGGCAACCACGTATATGCTCTGTTGTAACAAAAAAAATACGTGCCCTTAGCTGCCAAAAACGGCGGGGAAGATTGAGACGTAAAAACATAGGTCTGAGTACAAACACTCTTCCCCAGCTGAGCTTTTGGATTTTTGCCATTACCTTGCAGACAAAATTGGCCTCGGTGGGGTACAACCCAAATCGGAGGTGACCTCTTTCGTTTCTGCTTTTCACTCAGACTAACACTGTATCCGGTCGTGTTACATCCAACATAAGCCGATAACTCTTCCTTGGGAATAGTCCTGTACGTATCAATATCTCTGCTCATATTCATAACTCCCTTCACCAAGGCTTTATTACTCAAGTTATCTCTCTTGGAATGCAGAGGATAGACTTCCAGGGCATAAATGAACATCGTCTGAAAAGCCCATAACGACCCATTCTGACTAAACGGTAAGATCAGATAGGGAACAACTCTATCTGTAGTTTGTGGCATAAGACCACACACCCAACAATTAGTAATGTTCACTACCAACTGATGCTGATGCAGTAGCTGTACGAATGTGTTATGTACAAATTCTGACCTTCTAATCTGCTCGTGTTCAGGTAAGATGTGAAAAGAATGCAAAGAAGTAGTAGTAGGAAAAGTCGTAGGTTGAGAAATGGGTGCAGAAGACACTTGAGTAGTGAAAACAATCCAACCCACCATGCTAAAAAACATCAGAATACATGTAATCAGAAAGTACTTGTTATGCATTATTTTACATAGTTTCATCTTAAAGTTAATTTTCTCAGCAACTCTCTCGATCCCAAAAAACTCCATCCTCTAACTGGGCGGTTCGCAGCGGTTGGTTTTCTTCTGCTAAGGAGTGCGTCTGTCAGTCCAGGGAACGCCCTAAGACCAACCAGAACCGTCGACCTTGTGTCTACACGGCTGCAATCCCAAGTCTTTTCACCGCGCCCCTACAGCTGAACCCGGATGGCGGTTGCAAAAAGAAAAAAAGATCAAAACAGTTTTTTTGGCTGAGAGAGTGCAGTTCTAAAATTAAAAAAAAGGAATTATTTGTTCTTTATTAGTCCATTATTTCTAGGTCGTAGATTATAACGGTTTTTACCAAGCTCCGTCTGGTTTTGGAATAACAGTTCAGGCTCGGTGGTGTCCAATCTCAAAGATGAAGGCACAGCTGATTGTAAGACATCATCATCTTCTTTCTCAGTCCCTCTCCATACCAACTCAACGTCGCTGAACGGTGTGAACTTTGGCAACCTTTCAGTCTCAGTGTCTGCAATACCTTCAAGGATCCACTGGTCGTACGGCAGAGGTAAAGGTAACCTCTTACAGTGTACGCCGTGGATCCAATTTTTCTTCCCAAAGATTTTTACAGATGTTCTTGTAGACAGCAACACCTGATGAGGGCCCGTCCAGCGGAGCTGGTCGTTCTTGGTCTGTTGAACATTTTTCACGAGAACCCAGTCACCAGGATTGATGGTGTGACCTGGGTCCACAGAGGCTGGTGACAGGTTATCGTGAACCTGTTGATGCAAGACACGCAATTTAGCCGTTAGGTCATACAAATAGTGCACCAACACAGGATCGTCAATATCCCTAAATTTTGTTGGTCTCGGCACTCCCCACACATTTGCCGGTCGACCAAAGACAATTTCATACGGACTAAGTCCGATTCGGGAATGCACAGTAGTTCTAGTTGACAAAAGTGCCAACGGCAAAGCATCGGGCCATTGGAGACCAGAACTCTCCTGAATTTTGGCTAACCTCAGCTTCAAAGTGCCATTGTAACGTTCCACTAATCCAGCTGATTGGGGGTGATTTGCAGCATGGAATTTTTGTTTTATGCCCAAACCCTCACACACTCTCTTCATGATCTTCCCCACGAACTCACTCCCGTTATCACTCCATACCATCCTTGGCAACCCAAACCTAGGGAAATATTCTTTGAGCAAGACTTTAGCTGTAGACGAGGCCGTATTATCTTTTAGGGGGTATGCCTCTACCCATCTAGAAAAGGCACAAACAACTACAAGGACGTATTTCAAATTGTTGCATCTTTCCATGTGGATAAAATCCAATTGCAGAACCTCGAACGGATACGTCGGAGGCGCAAAGTGACCGGCTGGAGTTGGGGTTCCCTTACCTGGATTATACATCAAACACACCATACAATTCTTGACCACATTATCCGCACATTTGGGAATCCCACCATTCTCCCACACTCGATCCAACAACTTACAAATCCCTTTCGCACTAATGTGAGACAAACCGTGTGCCATCGTAACTACAGCAAGCACATATGCATCCGGCAACATCCATCTTTGGTGTTCTGATAATTCAACCCAACAACCAGTCGAATCCAATCTAGCCGTAGTTTCTCTCCACACACTCTTTTCATTTTCAGTAGCTTCAGCCTGGATTGATTTCATACTCTCAATCGTATCTTCACACATTCCAGCTGCACCAATCCATCTCGCAGGGCCTGCAACGTACATTCGACTCATCACATTTCTCGCTGTTTCTTTCGCAACTTCATCCGCAAACGCATTACCACGACCAACATCATCCGTAACTTTCCGATGAGCACTACACTTCACAATCGCAACTTGCTTCGGCAACGTAAGTGACTCAAGAAGCTCATTCACCAATTGCCCATGTTGGATCTTAGTCCCATGCGATGTGAGAAATCCTCTTTCTTTCCACAAGCGTCAAAAACTGTGTGCTACACCAAATGCGTACTGACTATCGGTATACACATTTACTCTCTTTCCCTCAGATAAAGTACATGCTCTCGTTAATGCAATCAATTCAGCTGCTTGTGCCGAATTATAGCTCACTTGTGCAGTTTCAACAATCGTACATAATGTCGTCACGGCATATGCTCCGGTCGTATCACCATTTGGGAGCTTGTAGCATGACCCATCAACCCATAGCGTACCATCAGGATCCGAAAGAGGAGTATCTTTTAAATCGACTCTCCCCTTCGTTTCCTCCTCCATCCTAAGGAAACAATCATGCTGTTCCTGACCATCTGTGTCCACAGAAATCGGCAACAATGTCGCTGGATTCAATATATTACACCGTTCGATGTGCACATGACTAGCCAAAAGCGTCAACTCATAGCCCGACAATCTCGCACTAGTAAGGTGCTGAGTCTTGGTTCTATTTAACAAAGTATCCACTGCATGTGGAACCATCACAACCAACGTGTTATCCATCACCAATCCAGCAGACTGTCGGATAGAAACAGCCGCTGCCGCTGTAGCTCTTAAGCAACTTGGCAATGCTCTAGCTACCGGATCAAAATCCGACGAGAAATACGCACATGGACGCTGCTTATCACCGAATTGCTGAGTCAAAACTGACAATGCACAACCCTCTCTCTCGTGGACATAGAGTGTAAAAGGCTTACTGTAGTCAGGAGTACCCAACACTGGAGCAGAACACAACGCATCATGCAACTCAGAAAAACTTTTCTGACAATCGTCAGACCAAGGAAGAGGGTTTGGTATATCCTTACAAGTCAATGCCAACAGAGGTTTGCCAACAAAGAAAAGTTCGGAATCCACTGTCTACAATATGACGTGATACCCAGAAAAGCACGTACCTCCCTCTGCGTATTTGGCACAGTAATTCGAGCAATCGCTTAAATTCGTTCTGGGGTCAACCTTCTTCCCTCCTTTGACAAGAGATGACCTAAGTAGGTCACCTCTTGGCGACAATACTGCAACTTTGAAGGTGACACTTTATGATGCAAGACAGACAAATGTCGTAACAAAGAAATAGTAGCTTCTTTACAGGTTTCCTCATCATCGGCAGCCACCAATAAATCGTCAACATACTGAATAAGAGCAGTATCAGCAGGCAATACAAGAGTATCAAGCTGAGTTTTCAAAGCCTGGCTATAAATGGAAGGACTTTCGCAATAGCCTTGAGGAGCACGCTTGAACCGGAAGCTTCGGCCTCCTAAAGAGAAGCCAAAAATATCTCTACTCTCTTCAGCAATTGGAATACTGAAGAAAGCATTCTTCAGATCTATAACCGAAAACCAGGCAGCTGAGGCAGGAATCATAGTCAGCAAAGCAGTAATGTCTGGAACAACGACAATTTTATTAACCTCTCGAAGGTCGATCACAAACCTGTAGACAGGTGGCTGAGAAGAGTCAGTGCGCTTCAGGACAGGCAAAACGGGACTGTTACACACATTACCTCTCGTTTCTTCAATCACGCCTTTTTTCAATTAAATCATAAATGATTGCTAAAAGCGCTCTTTCACCATCGCTAGAAATCCTATATTGGGGAATGCGTGGCAATTTAACATTCGCTTTAAGCGTTACAACGTAAGGTGGAATCTCCATAAGACCCACATCATTAGGACCAGTAGCCCAAAGAGTATCAGGGAGAGAACGCAATTCCGGTGGAAGCCGAACTTTAGACACATACATCGGAGAGATCACTTTCCTACCCAATGTAAGCTGTACTCCCGAAGGAGAACAATGCAATGTTGCATGCAACCTTTTCAACAAATCCAAACCCAACAAATTCTCACCACAACCTGTCGTTAAAATGAGAGGTGCTTCCAACTCACAAGGCCCTATAGAAAGAAACAAGGGACTAGAAACTGGGTTACGAACTGGGGCGCCAGAGAATCCTACCGAGACATTCGTTAAGCCAGACAAAGGTGCGCCAGGGAGTTTAGAGTGTATGATAGAACTCTTTGCTGCACCGGTATCAAAAAGAAAAGGCGCTACCACACCTGATGTAACTACTGCAATATAAGGCCCACTCTGATCTACTGGAACCGACACTACTCCCTCTCTTTGTCCAGGGCTGTCCTAGCAATCATTATAGTCAGCATTCTCACTCTCAACATAATAGTCATCAGCATAGTACTGAGTCGACTGACCAGACGCAATTTTCTGTTGATCAAAACAATTCATGGAATTTTGGGTGGGAAAGGAACGTTCGTTCTGAGGAAATGCACCACGTCCTCTACCCCTAGAAACTTGCTGAAAACCACCACAACCTCTCGGGGCCGGTATACCATTCGCGCGCTGTCGTAAAACAGGACACTCATTTTTATAATGACCTTCCTCCCTACAATACGCACACTGATTGAAGCCCAAAGGTGGTCTTGGAGGAAAATACCCAGCTTTCTGTTGCGGTCTATGAAGTGATGGAAATTGCTGGAACTGTGGCCGTTGCTGTAACTCTTGTTGATTTGAGCGAGGCGGATACGCCTGCTGCAAAAGGACCTTTGTCTTTAAGTCTTTTGTCTTTTTCTCTACTCTCTCTTTCTCGTCCTTATCCCTATTCTCGTAGTACTGTGCAGTCGCCAATATCTGGGCCGACGAGGAAACAGCCCAAGAACTCTCAGAATCTTTCAACTTATTACACAGTTCAGGAAGTAAGTTAAAGACAAACTTATCTACAAACAATCTTTGTCCACCTTCCGTACTCATATCCTGACCACTATGATCTATAAATGTCTCTTCAAACCTAGTGAAGAAATCAGATACACTTTCGTCCTTCTTCTGCTTGCATGCTGCTAACTTGTCCCAATTTACTTGTAACGCTGGCATCATCGTTTTCATAAGATCTATAATTCTGCCAGGTAGATCTGCCACTAGAGGCTCAGGCTTAGAACCACCAACTTGTCTAGCGTCCGCAGCAGCAATATTGGCCCATGAGTCACCTAATTCAATCGCATGATCCTCATGATGAATCTTTGCCCATAGGGGTTGAGGTACTACATTACCCAACAGCATTTCTATGTCGGCTAAATTCATGATGCATGCGTCAACTGTCTGGGACAATTCTTTGTAATAGCCAGCTGGATTCTTACGGGGATCAGGTGAAGACTGTTTAAGGGCCAAAACTTCTACTCTCTTCCATGGCACATGTACCCATACTTTCTGAAAATGAGGCAGAACAGGCGGGTTAGCGTTTGCGTCCCCTTCTCTCCAAACTGGGGGAACCTCTCTCATTGGATATTGTCGTACCTTTTTCCTAACTGCGGAATCTGGCTCAAACAGTCGCTGAGAAGGGAAATCGCTCCTAAACGCAAGCACCATCGCAACCGCATCCTCAATTCCGGGACCCACTATTGTCCCTTTCGCAAACTCAGACTGGACATTTAGCAACTCTACCGGGACTGAACCCAAATCATTATCTGCCCATTCCTCACGGAGGAAAGTACACATTACATCAAACACATATCTCTGCTTGGGTGCTTCCCACTGCAGGAAGACATCCATAACTGACTCTAAATTATACCTTGAAACATTTGAAATCCACCTGCGAACCAAAAGATCCAACACTGTCCGCTCTTCGGGACTAGGTAACTGACTACGCAATTATTTACGCGCAGAAACGGGGGTCATACTCGACGACCCAAAGAAAGGAGACAAAAGACCAGTAACAGTATCAGTCATTCTTTGTCGAGCAGAAGGAGAAGCTGTCATAAGGACAGGAGACAAAGTATTTTGAGGTGATAGAAATGTAGCAGTAGTAGGAAGTGAAATCGAATGTACAGGAGAGTAAGATGAAGAAGTTTGAGGCAGAACTGATAGCAAAGTCGGCGGCCCCAGAGGAGGCTGCGCCGTAGGAGGAGAAACTAACTGAGGAGGAGCTGGCGGTTGAGCAGGACCAGGAGGTGGAAGGACTGGAGATGGAGGAGGTGCCGTAGCGTTCTGTGCATAAGGGGGTGGTAATCTCAATAGATGCGACATTAAAGGGTCCTTTTCAGTGTCCTTTGTTGCCTTCTCAAGAAGAGGTGGCAATGCTGGATAACATTTATCCATAGCCATATTATGTTGCCTATCTGATACCTCAATTGCTTTATCTTCTTTGTCTTCTTTAAACTGCTTGGCAGCTTGCATTATCGATAACCCCTTTTCTCTCTTATCTTTTTTAGCTTGTTTGATTTCTCGTTGTCTGGCTTCTTTACGCCAAAGGCGAAAGGAGTCAAACATCGCCGGCCGGGCTTTCTTTCTAAACAATTTCGCTTCCAAATTATCTAAAATCTCAGTATCGAAACTACCATACTGGGGCCATCGCAACACCCCATCCTTCCTAGTATAACGGACCCATACTTCATTGAACATAATGGGGCCCACGCCGTGTTTAGAATAGAGTTCATAAGTCGGTGTTCCAACTGGAGGTATCGGACATGAATCATCCAATCGGGAATCCCGGTTACAACCACAACAGAATATTCTCCTAATTTTGCTATGACTAGGCATCTTCGCTCTCTAATCTAGCTTCAAACTTCAAGGGATTATCTGCAACGATAGTCTCGTAAATATACGAGTCCCTCGGCTTCGGAAATTGCAATACCCAAATCAAAAGGCCCAAAAACTAAGTATTCAAAGACCAAAAAGCAAAAACAACAAAGGACTGGGAGCGACCCACGTATACTTAACTAAGGTATCAGTCACGTCACCAGAAGACCCGTCTATCATCTCGCCTTACAAAGCTGCACAAAGGGGGGTCCAAGACAGAGCGGCAGTCAGGGCAGCGGTCCTTCATAGCCGTCTAGAAAGCAGGAAACCTCGCAGCAAAGACCTTCAGTCCACGTTCGACATACCGGGGTCGATGGAGTGGGGCCCTTCTTCCGGAATTTCCTCACGAAGCTCCTCACGATCTTCAGGCTTGGACCAGTACCGCTTGATGTCGCCCTGCGTTGGGCACCAACTGAAGAACCGGGTATTTTAGGACCCGGCGGCGCCAGGGGCACGCCCAAAGTCTTCGGGTTCACCTGTCTTAGAATACAGAGACACGGGACTCTTCGTGGTGACGTCAAAGATCGAATTTATTGACTGCAGCCAGTAACAGAAATCCTAGAAATCATCACGGTATGAGTTCTCAGGAGACTGCTCATTTTTACAAAGCAAGCCATTCCTTTTTATGCCAAAAATCACATTCCAGACTTACACCTAGTATTTACGAACTGTCCAATCACATGTATCCACACCAAAAGTATCGCATGACGGTAAAACCCACTTTTCAGCTGTCCGGCCCATGATCAATTATTGGACAAACCCAACATTCTTCTCTAGACAGGCCGAACGAACCCATAATAAAAGAGGCCACAACCCATATCATAAATAGACCATAAAGAAAGAAACAGAAACAGGTAAGAGTAGGATAAGGCATATTTGTGTGTAGTAAAACTTTACGATGTCCTGCGCTCTTATTTTAGTCTTGATAAGCTAGCGGGCAAGAACTGGCTCAGCAAGGTCGGCTTCAGGCAACGAGGTCAGTTCACTTTGGGTCATGTAGAAGTTAGCGCAAACCCCAGCTAAAGGGCACGCGTCTTTAAGACCCGGTCAGCCGCAGTCATCGGCCTATGTGAGGGCAACCACAAAATGGCTGCCTTACACAGAATGAAAACTATGGCTTGGAACGGAATCTTCAAATACACTGTGAATCAATGTGTGTAACATGGCAAAAACACTCGTACTTGCCGAACTCTTTAGTTACGGTTCCTTGTTACCAAAATCGTAACGGAACCATGACATTTAAAACATGGGTTCAGAATTCACGGAACCTCAGGAACCCGGGGCTCACGGTTCGATCCCCGGGGCCGGCGGCAGATCAGCCCAGCACCATGTGAATCTGGGCAATAGCTCCCTTAATCTGCCCGAGGGCCCCCAGCGTCTTGACACCTTCGGGTAATTGTTCGCGCTTTACAAATACTGGACATTTACATTTTTTTTTCAAAACAAATTTTATTGGGCTTTATTCACATAGCAAATTACAGCAATTACAGGACCCACACTGTCTAGAACCCACTAAAATAATCCCCCAGGTAACAGGTACAGGGAGGGGACCAGGAAAAACCTAGTGCAAGTCCACGAGTCTCAGCTAACCGACTCTCAATGTATCCCCGATCATAAACCCTGTGCAGTCCCCCTTGTCCCACCCACCTCCCCGAATCCCCCATCATCGTTATCCTCATCCGGTGTCAGTTGTAGTAAGTGGTGTATATAGGAGCTAATAAAGATTGCTCAATGTGTTGTGCCTGTCGTGTCTCGGGGATGGTTACCCCTAGAAGCTGCTACTCTGCTGTGTCTTCACGGGTGTCATAGTCGCACAGTGATTGTACTAAAGCATCCCACGCCTGAGCTGTCTCCAGCGCCCTATCTTTGCCCTGTTGTCGCGCATTCTGGAATCTCAGCACACTTTCTCCATTAGCCCACTTGAGGAATTCGTTTACCCATCGGGCTCTGTTAGGACCCATCGCTGCCTTCCAGTGCCGTGTAATTTCTCGTTTAGCCAATATGAGCCCCATACCTATAAATTTGCTTGTGATCTTGTTTCTGGGGGTATGGGGAAACCAGTGCAGGACACCCACAGCCATATTGAACTCTAAATCCCTTTTGGTTATCGCATTGAGGGTGTCGCCTACTTCCTTCCAATAGAGCGCCAGGTTGGGGCACGTCCAGAGCATATGGTCTAGCTCTACTCCCAACTGCAGACAGCGAGGGCACGCTGCAGTATCCACGTGGAAGAGCTTTCGGATCTTGCCTGGTGTTAAATATGCCCGGTGGATGATGTAAAAATGTACTAGTTGGAATCTGGCATTGCGCGTGCTCTGCCAGGCCTTCCGCAGTAACTGTGCCCACACCGTGTCTGGGATTTCTTTGCCTATATCAACTTCCCATCATTGCTTCAGCGTCTCCAGCAGAGGTAGTCCTTTATTAATCATTCTGGAGTAGAGGCACGTGACCGCCTTAAAGGTCCCTGCTGCCATCATAACATACTGACAGGCCATTGTCGTCCTTGGCTCCGTCTAACCCTCTTTCCAATGCTTCTGTATCGCTCGCGTCAGTGCTGCATGTAGCAGGAATCCGCCCCCCGGCAGATCAAACCGTTCTTGAAGCGTCGGATAAGGCAGCAGTGTCCCGTCTTTGAATAAGTCTCCCAGTATTTGAACTCCCGCCTCTTCCCATTTTTGAAGCTGCGACCAATCGCCACCGTGTGGTAGCGCCATTAGCATCCCCAGTGGTATTTCAGGGGCATAGGGGTGGAGTACTTTCGCCCTGCGCTGTGAACGGTTCCAGCACAACCTTAATGTCTTTTCTTCCTGCGTGAGATCTCGAAGGTCCAATTTCTGTTGAAGCGCTATAAAGGAGAGGACGTGGCGAGGTATACCCATACCCCGCCTATGGTCCGGGCCCCGGAATTCACGCGCTATCTCTTGTGTGAATATCTGCAGTTGGGCCGCTAGATAGTAAAGTTCAAAATCGGGGACCGCCAGTCCCCCCTCTAGTTTAGGCCGTAGCAGGGTGGTCAGCGCTACTCTTCTCCGCCCCGCCCCCCCAAAGAAAGGAGATCATCATGGATTTCAGGAGACGGAAGGTTGCTGCGGGAATCCACACTGGCAGTGTCCTGAAATAGTAAAGAAGCCTCAGGAGTGCCACCATCTTCAGTAAGGCTATTCGACCGGCCTTCGAGAGGGGGAGAGTAGCCCAGACAGACATGTTGCCCTTCAGCGCCCGCAGGCTATGGTTAATATTGCCCTCCAGCAAATCAGCTGTCGCGTGATAGAAATGCACACCCAAATATTGCAGGCATCTAGGCTCCCATCTTACTGCTCGGGCCGTGCGGGGTTGGGTCTCCCCCCGGCGTACTGGAAACAAGCACGTCTTTGGCCAGTTCACCCTCTGGCCAGATATCTCTCCGAAGTGCGTCAGGAGAGTCTCAGCACTTGCCAGGGCCTCGTCAGCGTCTTCAAGAAATAATAGGAGGTCATCGGCATATAACGAAATTTATTGTTGCCCGGTCCGGCCACGTAATCCCCGGAAATAATGACCCGTCCGAATCGCCATCGCGAGTGGTTCCACTGCTAAAGCAAACAGCAATGGAGACAGCGAGCACCCCTGTCTCGTGCCTCGCTCACCCAGGTATTGTGGCGATATCAGAGTGCCCGTTTTAACTCTGGCCATCGCTGAGGTGTAGAGGACTGTGGTCCAGCGTAGATAATCCTCCCCCACTCCGAAGCGCCTCAACACTGCATAAAGATACTCCCATTCAAGGCAGTCAAACGCCTTCTCTATGTCTACTGACAGTATCATAGGATGCCGGGTGTCGTGATGGTCGCTCTCAAGAAGGCGCAGCAAACGGCGTATGTTCGTGGTCGTATTTCTCGATGGAATAAATCCAGCCTGGTCCTCGTGGACCAGCGCAGTCATGTGGTCCAGTAGTCGAGACGCTAAGATGCTGCTCAGTATTTTATAATCCACAGTTAGCATCGATAGGGGTCTGTACGATGCCGTGTCTCCACTTTCCCTCTCCGGTTTCAGCAAAGGTATCACCAGCTCTTCCCGCATAGATTGGGGCAACCGACCCATTTGTTTCGCTTCTTGGTAGACCTTGAGCAGTCTGGGCGCCAGAAGGTCAGCGTATTTTCCATAAAATTCTATGGGGAGCCCGTCCAGGCCCGGAGTTTTATTACGCGCCATACTCTTGATGGCATGGCGTATCTCCCAGAGCTCAATATCTTTACCTAGATATTTCGCTTGGTCGTGGTCCAGTGCGGGGAAACAGAGTCCCTCTAGGAAGTTGTCTATCGCTAAGGTTCCATTCGTCAGCGTTTGTTTGTATAGGGTTTCATAGTATAGTATGTGGAGAAGTGTGGCTCACTGGTTAGAGGAGGCAGACCCTGATGCAGAGGTCAGACCTGGGACCAGGGTTCAATTCCCGACGCGGCAGGGTCTTGAGCTCAAAATGTCCATGGACTCGATAATTCTCGCCTTGGTGCCTACTCGAATCATGGGTTCACACTCTGCAACTCTGGGCAATAGCTTGCTTAATCTCCACTACGGCCCTACTGTGATGGGATGCCTGGTCTTCACCTTGGGGATTCCCATTAGGGGTTATCTTGCAGGGAAAGCCAGGACGGGTTCCCAAAGCAAGCGCTAAGAGACCTGTCGGTGATTTGGCGCTATATAAATCGAAATTAACATAACATAACATAACATAACATAACATACCTTGAAGCATTGCAGGATCTCAGGTTGGGTATAAACTTCCACTCCATCTGTTGTGTGCATTGATACTATCGGGGATCCTCGTTTCAGCAGGTTGGCAAGCCAAGCCACCAAGGCCCCGGCTTTATCGCCCTCTGCATGGGTCCGGGCGGTATATGCCTTAAAGTCAAAGCTGCGTAGGCGCTCTGTTTCCACAGCCACCGCCTCCTTCGCCTCGCTGACCCGTACTTGAAGTTCGGGGTGGCGCGGTCGTGAGAGTTCCGCTTCGCGGAGTGTCGTCTCAGCCTTTTCCAGGTCCTCCAGTAAAACCTTCCTCACCCCCACATATTTCCCTATGCAAAGCCCTCTCATAACTACGTTAAAGGCATCCCACTCTGTGGCCCTTGTCTCGGTCGTGCCGGCGTTATCCCCGAAATATTGAGTGATCCCCTCCTCCAGCGCAGCTTGAAAGAGGGGGTCTTCCAGCTTCTCAGGACGCAGCCTCCAGGTGGGAACACATGAGACCCCAGGAGACCAATGCAGATCTATCAACAGAGGGTTATGGTCAGATATTGTCCTCGATAAATATTCCATCTTTAGGATCGCCGGAAGTAGCGCAGGGGAACATAAGACCGCATCCAGCCTCACATGGAGTTCATGGATGCCTGAAAAATAGGAGTAATCTCGATTCCGAGGATGTTGCGCCCGCCAGGCATCTACAAGTCCCCACTTAGTTTGCCACTCCAGTCGGCCCTTAGCCACACGATGTGTCGGGGAGTCTGCCAGGGGGGGGTGTGATCTATCAAGGGAAACATCCAGGACCAAATTAAAGTCGCCTCCCAGTATTATCGGCCCCACCAGGAATTGTGCCAAATACCCTGATAGCTTTGCCAGAAAAGTCACCTGGTCTATATTTGGTGCATAGACTGAGAAGGCTATGTCCCTGCCCCATAGCTTCCCCGCTATAGCCACAAATCTTCCCTCCGGATCTACGATCTGCCTGGTGAGCTGAAAGCGAACTCCCGCCCGGATCCAGATTAAAGCTCCTCTCGCGAATGCTGAGTATGTGGTGTTAAATACTTGGCCCCTCCACCTACGCTTCAGCGCTATCCCTTCCGTCTTTGTCAAGTGTGTTTCTTGGAGTAGGGCAATATGAACCCCCCTCCGTGTCAGGTAAGCGTGAAACCTGTGGCGGCGTGACATAGTGTGTAGTCCCCTCACATTCCAGGTCATACATTTCACATTAGCCTTTTCACCCATTTTCCCACATTGATCCGTGCAATCTACCTCCACCGCCCTCTAGGAACCTGGGGCGTGGTGAGTCTGTAACATCGATGATGAGCCCTCCCTCTAACATCCCCCAACCTTTCCTACCTGCCCCGCCCCCCAGAACAGGGCCTAGCAATGTCCATCTAGCTCCTGTCCAAACACTCCCAAATAGTAACATTTGACTAATTCCAACAGTAGTCAATGTGGGTGCGCCTTAAGGGCGGTAAGGGAAGGCTGGTCGCCAACGGGCAGCCACCCAGACTCCAGAGTCTATTTCGCATGAACGAGCCGTTGGCTAGAAAACATTTCAATGGCAACCCCCCCTCTTCCTATCAAACAAAACACTCCCTCCCCACAACATAAGGAGCATCTCAGCCAAGTCCATGTATCGAACTCATACAGCTCACCAGGTGCCTCTAGCCTTCATCCAGCATTCCTTCAGCTGTCGCCGAGGTGACCACAGGCAAGGGCACACTGTCCGTCTCCGATCTCTCTGCACCCGAATGTTCATCCCCTTTGTCCAATCCCACCTCGTCCTGCGACAGAGATTCCCGCTGGCCTGTCAGAGCGTCCATCGCCTCCAAGACTCCCTGCCGCTCCGCTGTCGTCTCCAGGAGGGACGGCTTCTTTAGACCCCTTCGCCGGTTACGGATTCACCGCGCTGTCCGCCGTGGCAATCCCGTTGATTCCAGCCACGGCTGGGGCTCCAGGACATCTATGCCGGATTTATACAGTTCAAGCCAGGTGCAGACATCATCAGGAGTGTCGAAGAACTTGGTGGTGTCGTCTACAATGACGCGCAGCCGGGCTGGGAAGAGTAAGGAGTATTGGAGTCCCTCCGCCCTCAATTCCCGTTTAACAGCTAGGAAAGAGGTTCATCGCCGCTGCGTCTCGTAGGTGTAATCTGGGAAGATGTTGACTTTGCTGTTCTCTACCTGGTATGGGCCATTATCTCGAGCATTCTGAAGCAACAGATCCCTGTCCCGGTAGTGCAGCAATCTAGCCACCACTGGATGCGGGGGCCGACCCTGCTGCGGCGGCCTGGCCGGCACTCTATGTGCCCGTTCCAGCGTATAGAAAGAGGATAGTCGTTCCGGCGCCACCACCGTTCGAAGCCACTCTTCAAGGTACCGAACCATGTCTCGCCTTTCCACTTTTTCCGGCAAGCCCACGATCCGGATGTTGTTCCGGCGGTAACGCCCTTCTGCCTCCTCAGCTCTCCGCTCCAGCGCGGCCACGCAATCCAGCACGTCAGTAATTGTGGACTTGAGCTCTTTTTGTGTCGGCTCCAGGGTCTGGAGCGAGGACTCTACTAGCTTGACCCTGTCCGATAGCTTGCCATGGTCGGCCCGCAGAAGTCCCAGTCCTGTAGCTACCTGCGCGATGTCCTGCTGCAGCGCCGAGCGGGTGTCCGCTATTGCTGTGAGGATCTTGTCGAGTTGCTGGTGCAGTTGGGGGTCCCGCGAGTGGCCGGGGTCATTAGTATCTCCTTTATCCGATGCCTCGGTGTCTGACGTGGATGGAGCAGCGCCCTTGCTTCCTTTGGGTTTACCCATGGTGGTTTTGTGCCGGCCAGAGCCTCCGCAGCGAGCCGTAATGTATTGCCTAGGGCTCGGGCACCTCCCGCAACCAGTTCACTTTGGTCCGTGTAATAGCAACCGTTCCCAGCGCTATTCGATTTCGCCACACTCCCTCGTCTCCTGAAGTAATGGTATGAAGTGTCCTCTGTTGGTGGCAGGAAAATCCCGGTCTCCCTCGGCTGCAGTCCCTGTGGAGCAACACAAGCCACTTCTCAGCAGTCCCGACGGACCGTCCAGCTCCGCACCCAGGGGCACCAGGTGGCCAGTCGTGGACGCAGCGCCCAACCCGGATTAGCCCCTCCGTGGGACAAGTCGATCTCGCCTCTCAGTGGCAGCACAGCAGGTCGCAGTCTCCCGCTGCAGTGGTCAATAGGGGTCCGCCCCCTCGTGTCGCGCGGTGCTCACGCCGCCAGGAGGCCCAAGAGGGGGTCAACCGCTGCCTGTCCAGAGAGGTGGCAGCAAGGAGGCCTCTGCAAGCACGGGCCGGCGTCAAGAAAGCCGAGGACCAGCACTCACCAGGAAGGATCCACTGTGATCTAGTCCATGTGCATCCCTCCAGTACACCTCTTCACAGGAGCAGGCGCTCAGGGGCCTCCGTCGCGTCCCATGCCGCTGTGCCGCCCCAGCCGAGGTCCCAGGGCGCCACTCGGAAACCCACCTCCTGCGTCCAGGCGACCTCAGCGAATTCACTCTCTTTGGCCCAGTAGTCGCCGCCGCCGCTACACTCAGCTTCGGTGCATGGCCCTTGCGAGGATAGCACCGTGATCCCGGAGGCGGGTCTCCGCAGGAGCGCCGTCTACAGCCCGGTCCCAGAGTCCCAGGCGCCGCCCTCGCTTCAAGCGTCGCACTCTCCACTGGAAGACTCACCGCTGTCGCAGGCGGCAGCCTCTCCTGTGCGTCACCGCACTCCTCAAGCGCTGCCCCCAAGCAAGCCTCGGCAAAGTAGCGTCGAATCCGGGGAACGTCCCTCTTTAGGCCTCCTGCGGCAGTTCTCAACCCTGAATTCCCGGACAGCAGTTCCTGGGTCTCAGCTGGAGCCCCGACCCGCCAATCTCGACACCAAGAAGGGGCCCGGAAGGGAGGGGAGGACCCAGAGGGATACGGCTCCTTAACAGAGCCTCCGCCCCACACCCAGGATCCCGAGTGGAGCTGGCACCAGGGAAGGGGTCCCCCGCCGATGTCCCCTGTGCTCCGCATAAGGAGGAAGTCAGGTCTCCGCTGAATTATAGTCCCGGCAGGAGGGGTCCGGCCGCGCCGCACCTCGGGTGAAACTTGCTCCGCCCCCTCGACCGGGTTACAAATACGGGGCCGTCTGGTTAGCCCCCCGCTCCTCCGGGCACCGGACCGCACTCAGTCTGCGCCTATCCGCCTCCGTTCCGCTCCGCAGGTCTAGGAGCAAAGCACTTCAGGCGGCGCTAAGTGTTTTCCGGCCGCAGTCAGACCGGAATGCAGTTCTCCCCCGCGGCCGCCATCTTGGATTCCGCCGTCAGAGCCCCCGGGAGCCGCGCCGACGGCCCGTCCCTGGCCTGTGGGGACATCCGATCGCTGCTTGAACAATCCGCTTTGGAGGAACCCCTTCCCACAAGTGGCAAAGTGGAGAGGGGGTCGCCAGAATCGACTTATAAAGAGAAAATAAGGCTCGATCTCGGAGCTCGGCGCCTAGGCGACCTCCACCATCGGCGCCCAAGCCACGCCCCCCCTGGACATTTACATTTACATATTTATTTTGGATTTTGTGAAAATATGAATTTGAAATTAGTATATTTCCACATTTATGTAACCAATAAATGTGCATTCATGCTTGAAAGCCTGATATGAACAGATGATAAATCAATGCACGTATATGAAAATATGAACATTTTAGTATCACGGTTGTGCATATCTACTGTTGTTTAAGCCTCTTTCCTAAAACTCCTTTCTTTTTTTTATCCCCTTACCTGTCAATCTGCACAGCTACTGACCAAGCAGTCATGACTGACAGCATCTAGAATCACAAAAAAAAATCCAATTTCTGTTGTTACCCACATTTAGAAATGAGCATGTACACAAAAATAAATGGTTTTCTGTCTGCATTTATTCGTAAAAATCAGTAAAAACGAAAAACTGGGTGTCTTATTTATTATTAAGTAAGTCCTTAGTAAATGTGGCAGGGACTAGTCCTTTTGTTAGGCTGAGTTGTAGGTATGTCTACCGATGCAGTGAGTGCAGCCTTGAAAGTCAGGCACATGATGTTTGCAGGATTCCACAAGACAGAATTAGTGGCTGAGCTAATAAGTTAAATAGACATCCATCACAAGACCACTGCTGAGATGTCATTTGCGTGGTCCCATTAAAAGATGACACCTTAGCTGCCTACTCAGACCACTATAAAATGCATGATGTAATGGTAGAAGAGATGTGGGTGGGTGTAGGGCTCAGCGAGATTGATGGAGTATTTGGCACTTTGTTGCTGTCAGTCAGATAGTAAAATGTCCACATACTCAGTCATCGGGTATAGTAGCACACGGAGTGGAAATTAAGTAAGCATGCACTGCATGCCAGGGCGCCTGTGGTGTCCAAAAACAAGTCAGTTCTGGGGTGGCCTGTACTAGTTAACGTTGTTTCATCGTCTGGAGGGCGCTCAAGGACAAGAAATAGTAGATTTACTATTCCAACACCTTCCCTACTGTACGTAGGCTGGTGTTGGAATAGTAAATTTAACTATTCTAAGTCCAGCACCCCTACAGCGCAAGTCGTGGTAACGACTTGCGTTGTAAAAAACGCGTTGTAACCGTACGCGTGGTAAAACCACGCGTTGTACCGTCGTACATCCGGGAATGACAGCACTTGTGCTCAGACTAGGTCCTTCTTGCACGAAAACCAGGGCATGGGCATGACCGTGTTGAGCATGTCACTGTTTAGGACCGGGTTCTCTTGTGCACCTGACTCTGGGTAATAAGGTCCTTTTTAAGGACGTTTGGAAGCATCAATAATACTGTGCCAATTTGTTATGATTTACAGGAATGCTGGGGCGCCACTGTTTGTTTTCTCTTTAGTGCATCTAACTGCCCACAGCACAGATTGTTGTGTAGTTACTTAAGCGAAATAACTGTAAAGATCTATAAAGTGCACAGGCCATGCAGGACCTGATAATAAAAGACTCGATCGGTGTTTCTGCAGTTTTTATCTGATGAGCTCATTCTTTTTAAAGTAGTTTATTTTTAAGGGCGTCAATGAGCTAGAGATATTCTAGGCTTGATTAAGTCTGCAATAGCTGATTAATGATTGTTTATTCATATTTTTATGGTGTCCTGTTTTGTAGGGCTGTAATGGTTGTCATCATTTCAGTGTAATATGAACTTATTCATTTTTTATATTATTGTATATTTATGTGGTATATTGATTGTTTTGTTTACTTTTACGGTTGTGATTATAACCGATTAAAGCTTTTTTATGGGACTCTACTTACTTTCTGCTCACATGGATCACGCCAGACTCGGATACGACCTGTGTTTTTATGCTTCTTTTCTGAAAAGGGTACCATGTGTAATGATCCACGGTTTGCATATGCAGACTTCCATTTAAAGCCCAACGAACAAGAGCCACATTTTAAGACCACCCTCAAGGTTAAAAGGGCAGCTTTTCCATGAAGGGCAGAAATGGGCACCTCAAAGAGAGCTGTACTCATGCCCCTCACAAGTCCACTTCATCCTAGTGACTATGCTCACACCAACAGTTGACTGAAACCCTTGAGGTTGTGGACAAGTAACAAACTTAGGGCTTGATTTGCAGTTTGACAGACCTGTTACTGGTCACAAACTTGGCAGATATCCCGACCGTCTAATTGCAAGTGCCTTATATTAATAAGTGCCTTAAATCCTATGGCACTTGTAATAGGGTGAATATTCGTCACGTTTGAGACAGACTACCTATCTGCCAAACTCTAAATCAGGCCCTTAATAAGTCCACAGATGAAATGCAGTTGTACATTTGCAAATGGTAAATTTGTGCAATTGAAGTGTTTACGTCCTCAATAGACATACACAATATTGTATCATTCCACAACATCCCCATATTAATATACAGCCTTCCATTTCTCCCATGGTAATTTTATAAATACGCCAATTTAAAGATGCGTAAAAATACTGCACAAAATATTCAAGACAATTGACCACCTCATGCTACCTCATTACTGCGTATAAAATTGAGATTCACAATTTTTAATTATGAAAAAAAATGTACACTAAAATTGTCTCATTAAATTGTTTTGTAATTTCTAGCCTAGGTAAGAGCTTTCATAGAACTGTAGGTGGTAGGTTGAATTGGCTCTTGAGATACAAATAATTCAATTTAGGAAAAAGAACATTGTTTCTAAGGCAGTGAGGTCACACGAAGCAAGACCAAAATATTTACAGGATGACTTCTCTTGTTACAGCCACACCAGGAATCATCCCTCCTCTGACGTTGAGCTACGCTGGTGCCAAGATTCAGTTGCACCTCTTTGGGTGGCCAGACTATTTCCGAGGTCGAAGAATCTGGAAATGTCTTGTGATGTCCCATGCCTGCGTTCCTGCCTGTGTGACAACACATTCTATCCCTGATTACCCGCTCAAGCATTCTCTCCCACACACTCATGTTTGCCTGTCTGCTTTAGCTTTGGGTTTAGGCTGGGGGCCCTACCTTCAAAATGGCTGCCATGCATTCTGGGCCTGCTGCTAAAGTGTATGTCCTTGAGAGTTCCATGCTTGGATCAGTTTCAGATGCTTTGAGTAAAGTGCTTTGTCCACAAGACTTCAAAGCACTGGCAGAGGAAGAGAATATTATGGAATCTCAGGGTGGGGCACTGAATTATAATACAATGAGCTAATAGAAAAGGTGGCCTAGTCGTTCACACTCTGAGGTCTTTCAATGACAAACCATTTATACATTATTAGTAGTGCCTTTTGATTTGATTTATGGTTTTGTAAAGCGCACGTATGCCCGTGGGCGTCTTAGCGCTGGAAGATACGGGTAGACTAGGGCACAGTGAGATCCCAGCTAACCAGATGTGAATAAGCCAGGTTTTTACCAGCTTCCTGAATGAAAGCAGGGAAGTGCTGTTTTTAATTGTAAGTGGGAGCAGGTTCCAGTCTTTAGCTGCATGTAGCAGGGAGCTTCTTCCCCCCGACCTAACCTGTTTGAAACGGGTTATCTGAATCAGTTTTGCCTGACTGGATCGTAGCTTTCTGGATGGCTCATAAAGTTTGAGATGCGTTCTTAGGAACTGAGAGCCAGATCGATGAAGGGCTTTGTATGCTATTTTCCGTCAGCAGCGCGGGTGAGTCTCTGCCTTTGGTCTCCCTCTTGGCGTTCTGCATCCGTGCGTTTTGTTAGTCGAAGGGCGCCTGTCTAAGTGTGCTCTCTCCGTGTCTCTACAGATGGTGACACGCGGCATTTAAATACCGACGAGGCTTTCCCTGATTTGGTCTTAAAGAAAAAAAGAAAAAAGAGAAATACCGGTTTGGCCCTTCCATCAACATTGCGGGTGAGTCTCCCCTCTGGCTGGGAGCAGCCATGCGTTTTTGGTAATGCTAGGCTGCTTCCTAAGCTGCCTTTCACCTTGTGTATTGCAGATTTGTACACTGCAGATGCTTTTCTGACAACGCGCGCCACTGAAAAAGATTTGGCCTTTTGGAATAAGGCCGGTCGGCCCTTCTAACCATACCGCGGGTGAGTCTTCCCCCTGGTTGGGAGTAGCGAGGCGTATCTCTAAAACGCTGGGCGGTTTCCTAAGATGTCTATCAATGTTTTTGCAGAGGGATACTGTGGAGGCAAGCTTGACAACGAACGTCACTTAAATTAATTTGTGGATAAGGAGCCGGTTTAGCACGGTGTACAACCCACACTGGTGAGTTTTGAGCTGTATTGAGTCTTCACTGATTAATTTGTGAGAGCGACTGCGCTACTGACACGCTGTTCACCGTTGTTTTCAGATGTAGCCGGCAATCGCTTTGACCCATGACTTAACCCTCGGTTTTTACAACAAGGTAGGGCCTCTTATCTATACAGTTTTACCTCGGTCTGAACACCCCACTTGGGATCTGCTTACAAATGTGGTTTTGATTTCATACGGCAGATCTTGACTCCACACGTGGCAGCCCCCCTTCTTGCATAACCGCCTGACGAGACCCTCCCGGTGTGCCAGGTATTTAATGTTCTGTCGTGTAAGAGTCTTTCCAGTTAATCCTACCTGTCTCAATGGGTCACATTGGTTATAAGGTTTTCAGACACATATGGTAGTCTCTTGGTTTTTCCGTGGTATGAGATAACTATTTGGCTTCTAGCCCACCCAGTATTTCTCAGTATTTTTCATTCGTTATGAACCTCCTACTCCTTCCTCTTTTTTGATTTTTTTTAATAAATGGACTCTTTTGTCCTTAATTCTGTAGTTGTGTCGGGACTCATTTGAGACCGGTTGAGTAACAATTTTTACATTTTTTCATTATTTTTTGCGCAGAGTTAAACGCCCCATCCTCCCCCCCTTCACCCATCACGTCCTGACGAAGACCCACGCAGTAAGGATCCACTGTCCTACACCATCGGGGTCGAAACGTAGACATCTACACCTTACAACCAGGAACTCCTAACCCCAGTTTGATATATTAATCATTATAGGAGTATCCCCTTGGGAATTTTTTGCTATGATATATGTCATGTTCCATGGTTTTTCATGTATGTGGAATCACGTTTTGAACTATGTATTATGTTGTTGTTCTTGAATGTTAACTAGTGATGTAAAATCCAGTGAAATACATCCCCCTCCCTGCACTTCCCCCCTCCCCCTCTCTTTGTGGGCGCATTGAATCATGTATATTTTATGTCTGATTTCTCAATATTGATTGTTTGCCTGGTACAGTGGATTAAAAACACTGGTCACCTTCATTTAGTGTGTGTTTCCTAAATTCATTTAAATAGTGTGTGTTTAAGAACAGGAATTGTTTTCTTGGTCTGGGACCCCCTATATATAACGCCACTGATCACCCAGGTCCCACTGACCATATGGGTACAACCCCCCTTGTATAACCAACACGGGCTTTGTATGCTAGACATACAGATTTAAATTTGATTCTTTTTACCATAGGGAGCCAATGTAGGACACCTAGATGATGTGCAAAAGGCTCAGACCTGGGAATGTCCAGTACCAGCTTTGCTGCTGCATTTTGCAGGCGACGGGACGTTGTAGTTTAGCTAAGTGCTGGACTTGCATCCCGGCGTACAGAGCATTCCCGTAGTCTAGCCTTGACAGGGCCAACGTCGCTACTACCGTTTTACGGGAGTCAAAGGGAATGAATGGCAGGAGCTTCCTAATCATTTTCAGGATATACCACATGGTGGATATTAGTTTGTTAGTCTGAGCGTTAAACGTTAGTCTCGCAGCGCTTAGAAGACCAAGGCCCGCATTAAGCTTACTACGCTAATCTTGACTTGGATGGAGACAGTTTCCACTCAAATCGAGTGTACAAGATATGTGGTAATACAGCACCTACAGGATTTTCTGTAGACATATTTTGCCTGACAAAACCTGGCGAAATATGTCAGAGGAGAATTATACAGAATATGAGGAAACCCTTTGGAAGTGAGTATGCAAACACCATTTTCTGTGATAGTTCTCTGCCTCCCAAAAGTGAAACTTCGGACATACCAAAGGTGCAGCCATGCCTATCACTTGATAGAACACTTGCAATACTGTATCCCGCTCATCAGGCAGAAGACATCCGGTTTTACATGTATGTTTAATTGTAACTCTTAGGGTCCTAACTGTAGGGCCATAATTCGTTTGCATAAACACACCAACTTTTCCCGAGAGAAGCGAGCTACTTATGCAGTGGGTGTTAGAACAAACAGGCACACTGTTCTACTTTAGTCTACTTTTTGGACTCAGTACAATTAACCTCTCTTTGAAAGCAAATAGTTCCTAAACGATTTCACATTTGTAACAGAAGCGTATTAATGCATTTCTGGCTACAATCCATTACTTAATAAAAAGCCCTCCTTTGGAGGCTATTTTTCAGGCGTTTGTAACACAGTCACTTTCTGTTTGAGTATTTTTATTGAGTTTGCATTTAGACAAAAATACATTCAGCACATGTATCAAACTTTAAGAAAATATGTCATGCTATCTTGTAAGGGGCACTTAAATAGAAAGAAGAGAAATTAAAATAAGGTGAAAGGAAGCAAAAGAGAAAGAAAACATTCTATATAAAACCTCTACAGCAAACCGTCGTTGCCAATTTAGGCTAGCAGAAGACTATCAGCTGAGTCCCTTTATAATATCATAACTAACAACAGGTAATTAAAAAGTATCTATTGAATATTATTAATTCTGTTTATTCTAGGTTGCTGTTTCAATCTGACCAATGGCAGCTGCGGTTTTATAGAGATCCAAATCAGAGAGAATTAGCACACCTGATTTATATCCTGATAAACAAACACTTTATCGGATTCACGGAATCTATATTGGTGGAGTTATGGTTACATTCCACACTTATGAATTGTGACATTCTGGTAGTATGGCGGGTTTGACCCAATTACAATTATAAAGGGTTAGGACCTAAGTTCTGAGCAAAGCAACCATGAAAAGTAGGTGAACATCAACACACTCAAGCCATTGAGGGCAGTCACATACCTCTTGCACATAAAAGTGCTCCTGTCAAAAGCACTAGTGTCAATATGTAGTGCTTCCCGCACAGACACTATCCATTGAGTCTTAACATTGAGGTTTGAGGGTTGAAGAACCCGGGCTTCAACTTTCAAAACAATGGTGCTTGACTCGCCTGTGGAAAAACTTGTTGATTTCTATTAGAACTTCTGCCATTAATGATGAGGTCAAAGATGGAAGGTATATAGGGACATATAGTGATATATACATAGCAGCACTTCTCGACAGGAACTCTTAAGAGCAGCTAGTTTTCAATGAGATCTTTGTAGTCGGTCTACTGGGCCACTAAATCGACATCTGGCTTCTGTTTGGATCAGATCCTGTTTTGTTCTGTTTCAATGATTAAGAGAAATGAAGTTGACGCTAAAGTGGACAGGGTCACCTTCATCTAAATATATGCCAAATATATTAGAGACCCTGAGCTTACATGCAGGTTCCTGATATATATGATGTATAGAAAATTAGAGACCTAACTTCTTCTATTATGCAATTTTGAGAGTTGAACAACAATATTTCTTCCATCTCTATTCCTGCCTCTTCCATGGAAGTTTACACTTACGCAAGAAAAATGTTTCAGGCTTAGATGTTAAAGACCTTCACAAATATACCAAGGTGAGACAACTGATATTAATCATCATCCTTATCATCACTTGTGTTTCTAATGTTGTGCTGCCTGGGGGGGGGGGTTGTAATAATTTCTGATTGCTTGCCCCCACCTCTGCCACCCACGTAGGCCCTGACTGCAAGGTGCCTGGATTTATATGGCTGGAAATAACGATTCTGGGGAGTACCCCTCCACATAATTCTGGATATTATGAATACTTGCCCCTGGAATGAGGAATAACATGCATACCCACATTTACCAGGTCCAAATGAGCATGTGATGCCCAAATTCTTGGGACAAGTGGGCTTCCATGTATTTCCTGAATACATGGTAAATAGAAGTGTGGAGGCCTGTTCAGGTCATTGGGCAGGAAGCTGAGGAGTGAGAAGGGTTTCCAGGAAACAGCAGAGGATCTGTGCTGTAGTGGGGTAGCATTCCATAAGCCCACCCCATCATGGAAGGGGTCAGATAGGGCTTTTGGCCGATACCAAGCTGCACTTGCAGCTTTATTGGACTAAAATCTAATCCAGTGTTAGTGCATCTGGTAAATCTGGATGCGGGAACACCGGGCCATTTATAATGAGGCTGAGCGATATCCCACCCAGGGATAGTGTTACAGTGATGTGCTGCCTTATTCTTGTACCACTGACCATGCTGTTTCTGGTCGTAGTCTCTTAGCATGAGCCATAGGGACTGGCATGGTCACTCACCCGTGGCTAGTGGGGAGAGAAATGGGCAAGGCATAGGGGTCAGCCTGCTTTTCATATGGCATTATGTCAAGCAAGCAGAAGTGATGTGTTTCAATGGTGCAAGTAAAACCAGAATAAGAGTGTGCTTGCTCTGACCACATTTTCACTTGGTCATAGGCCTCAACTTCCTGCACCACCATTTGACAGTGCTGTCTTAACGCATGGGCAAGCTGGACAGTAGCCCGGGGGCCCCACGAGCTTAGGGGCCCAATGCAGACCAGAATTTAACACTAATTTCCTGTTAATCATTTTTATTTCTGTGAGTGGTTGTGTAGGCAGGGCCCAGCGCACGGCTTTGCCAGGGGCCTATAATGCTGTTAAGACGGCCCTGCCATGTGCAGGCACTGAGGACGGGATGCTACTGCACAAAATAGGGGACCCCTTTTAATGGAAATACTTAAAGACTAGGGAGAAAAGGGGAAAGAAACAACACACTACTAGATATCCTCCCTCATAGTCAATCAATACTTTACATTAAGACGTAGTTCTCCTCAATTATTAATATGTAAACATTCACAACAGTGACTTAAGCAGAGATTTTTCATTATCTTTATTTTCTCACATAACTTCATTATTTCATTTCTTTCTTTTTCTTTTTACTATATATTGTCTCTTTTTTTGTTATTTCCAAGTCAGCAATTTAACAAGTACAAAAGATAAATACAATCATTACAATCAGTATTATTTAAACAAGCCTATATAAAATTAAATACAACACTATCCCTGGACTGTATTCAATAAACGTGAGAAAAGTAAACAAAAGTCCCTGGTGTCTAGTTTTATGACTTGTCTAAAAAAGGGGCATATTCTCAAAATTTGCTGCCATATATGCAAAAACACACAATAGACCAGATATTCCAAGTATTATGCATACAAAGTATGTTAACAAAAGGTCAATCCAACAACAGATCATAATAAAAGCAAATTTACTAAAAATTAAAAATTTAGGACACATTTTATTATATCATTTCATTGAGAACAATATCACAAGGTGGTAATAGTTTAAAAAATGTTTTTCTGTATATAAAAGTTACACATAAAAAAGCATATACAGATCACACAATCATAAAGTAAATACAATTCTTAAGAAAACATTAGTCGACGCTGCGTTTCGGTGTTTTTTCTACAATGTTCACCTTCTTCAGGACTGTTTTCTATCTTGGCTTATGTAGCCAGACGTAGAATCAGCTTGCAAAAATTAAAATACCAATTCTTTGAAATTGAATTGTTTTTGTGAGTCCAAAGAATGGATACCCTATAATGAGGGGATGAAGTGAAAAGACCGTCTGTGGGTGCCACCGACGTATGTTAAAATCAACAAAGACACTCTGATATCGGATAAGAGCCACACTGTAAAATTAGTCTGCTGGCACTTCGCTGGAAATGGCGAATTGACCTTTTTCAACCCCAATCACGATTCTGTTCACGTTCTTGGGAAAATAGGACGGCCTCCCTGCACCCACGCGGCTTTTGTTATTCAATAAATACACACATATCATACCCATTCAAACACATCCACACTCACAAAACTTTATACATCTTCCATCTGTACATGGTCGATGTTTACAAATGACCAACGGAACCTCTGCGTAACACAGCTGTAAACGTTTAGAGCACACGGCTCAACAAAGTGTCGAAGCGCGTTTCGGTGGTATAAAGGGAATTAAACCACCTTCATCAGGACCTTGTCAGATATCAACATACAGTACACAGCTCCCAGGGACCAGCAAAGACTAGATGACTGCAATATTCCTGAAGTATTCCTGAAGTCTGACTGATTAATTGAGTTGTCCTTAGACCTCTGGAAGAACTCTTCCGAGTCAGAATCAATTAGCCAACATTAAGATTATCCTGATTAATACCCTTGTCATATTCACATATAAAGGACCCAGTCTGGCCTACATAGTATCCATACACAGGTTACTGGCCAAATCTCTGCATATCTTCACAAGAATGTTCCTGTCAGTGATCCTGCCGCCAGGGTTGGAGTGGGATTGAAAATCGGCCCGGGCACGCAAAAAAAAAAAATCGGCCCACATTTGCATAACGACTCCTCAAATCACTGTTTTGGCGTAATCTTATTAAAAAAAACTTTTGGAGGGGGTAAAAAAAATGAGGCGTTAGTTTACAGTGGTGAAACAAGTTAGGCCACTTCTACTCAGGCCCCTGCCCCCACTAAGTATGGGCACACATTAATGGGCCGGCCAGCAAGACAAAGGGAGTGACACCTCTTGCTAAACTGAGGTAATGAGCGCCCACCTGCCTATAGAAAGGCCACTCAGACACCTGCTGGGCCGCTGGCTGTATTCGAACAATAGAGACAGCGCCCAAATGGCCCCCCAGACTGCTCAAAAAAGAGGCCCACAGCAGCACTCGGACACCGGCCCCTCGGCATTGCCCGAATCCCCACGTTACCGATCCAACGCTGCCTGCCGCCTCTCTGGTTTGGCGTTTCCCTTAGTTGATTCTCAATCTCCACTGTATTCTTCAATAACGCTTCCACAGTATAGCGGGTCCTGGCTCCACTCAGTATCCGGTATAAAGTATCATTACTTTATGTGGCTGTCCTGGTCGTCTTCGTTATAACCTGTTTTTTATACAACACATCCTACTGAATTTCTGTCATTTCTAAGCACTGTAAATGATTACGCTATTATCCAAATCGTTGGTGCTCAATTTATCAACCTCGGACGAGCATAGGACGGTGTCAACCTTGTCTTTCTTTCAAAGAGCGACCTTCAAATCGCGGCACGTTACCTCTCCAAGACATCTTGTGGGAAACCTAACGTTGCTGAAAGAACATGTGACCTCAGGCCGCAATGAGCTCACTGCATACACGGAGGCTGAGGTGGGCGATGAATGGAATCTTTAATAGAAGTATCTGTTTTCACATATTAATAATTTCTGTCATGTAAATATAAGATTTATAACGACGGAGTCTGTCTTCGCTCTCGACTCAAGCTGACACTTTCACCACGTACAGCAGACGACACAGCTTTAAAATGAAAGCTAAAAGCCCCATGACAGACAGCCAAGTGACAGCATTAACTCCCCTCGTAAATGCGCCGTGGCGCTGACTGGAATTCTGTCTCGGAGGCTCCCACCGCTGGCACTGGTCGATGAGATGCACTGCATGCATGGAGGCTCCAGTCATAAAATGTGACGACTGAAATGCTACCTCACCTGGCTGGAAATAGACGAAATACTGCCGTCAAGGCGCCTTCTTCGCCTTTGACTCATATAGCAAGTCTCTGGAGTTGTTTTCTGGTCACTTTCAATTGCTTACGTCTTTAAGGCACCTTGGCACACCAAAGGGTCAGATCTAACGGCCTGATTCACAAAGGTAATTTACCCTTTTGAGTAGGATTACACCATGTAAAGTAAAGTTTATTAATCATGATCTAGTTAATTAAAACCATTACGTGATATAAAAACACAGAATTAGCCAATACACAATCAGTTAAAAGGATAAGCACATGCTAAAACTAAGGTCACTTCAGTAGATGTCCTGAGTAATTCAAGTATACACAAGGTAAAGTGCTAGTGCGTGAGCTCCTTGATAATTAACCTTAATGCTATTAAGAAGCTACTTAGAAGCTAATGCTGCTAAAACTGAGGCACGGGTCGCATTTTGCCAGAATAAGGTCACTTAGTAAAATGGCCTGATTAATTCAAGTATACACCTGCTAAAAGTGCTAGACAGGATGTATGCGTTTCTGTCTCTTGTGTCTCAATTCTTCCAATATCTTAAGTAAATCATAAACTCGCTCTTTGATATCTATTAGCTCCATTTCTTCCTTTTTCCTTTTAAGCAAATTAAAAAAACTAATGCACAGCAGGTAAAACTGAGGAAGGGGGTCGCGTTTTACCAGAATAAGGTAACTTACATTTTTTGGGGAATAAGCCATGCGGAAATATGGGTTCACTTCAGTAAATGTCCTGATTAATTCAGGTACACACAAGGTAAAGTGCTAGTGCGTGAGCTCTTCGATAGTTAACCTTAATGCTACTTAAAAAGCTATTGCACAGCTGATAAAACTGAAGAAAGGGTCGCATTTTACCAGAATAATTTCACTTCAGTAAATGTCCTGAGTAATTCAAGTATACACACGGTAAAGTGCTAGTGCGTACGCTCTTCAATAATTTACCTTAATACTATCTAGAGAACGTATGCACAGCAAGTGAAACTGAAGAAAGGATTGCATTTTAACAGAATAGCGTAAATTAAAAGTGCAATATGCATGCTAATCGCTAAAGGACTCATCATTAAGTCTCCTTAGTCAAGACGAACGAACACACAGTAAAGTGCCGGTGCAGGTAAAGTGCAGATGAAGCGGGGAAAGCCTTTAGGACATAGCATCCTCCAAATTGTTATTCCACAGAGGTAATACATTTTACTAAACATGCTATTACTTGGGGGTTCAAGCGGCATGTTCTTACTCCATTAGCATTAAAGAGATTGCGCAAGAACTTTCAGCGTTCCAGTTGCAAAATTGCCCAATCTCAGTAGTTATTCTTAAGGCTCTTTTTCTGTTGATTACATATGTTCATGTGACAGCTGCTCTGACATGCAATCCATAAAAATAGAGCTGCAGGAAAACAAAACCAAAAAGAGTTTTTCATGAATTCAATATATCTATGAGATGAAGGATTTAATGTGTGATATACCAGAAGACTTTTGAGATGTACAATAATCCATTATGCATTGCAATACTAGCATTCTACAGGAGGTGGATTGATACAACAGTAAGCCACTAGCATGTGGTGAGAGGGAAGTACTCATCTGAAAGGAGCCAAAGCCCACTCTGAATATTTTAAAGAATTGGTAACAATAGGTTACGAAAACAGCTGAGCTGCCAAGCCAGGCCTAAAAAAACTGGCGCAGAATAAGGAAAAACCCTTGGAAGTAATTGAGAGTTCTGGAAGACATTCAGGGGTGGGTAGTAAGGTCAGTTCCAAATCCAGTTAGTGTTTTGTTGCACGCCGCCTGCTTCGCGACCTCCCCTTCATTTTGCCCTTTGACTGATGCATTAATCAGTCACAGTGCAAAATTTGCATTTACAGGTGATTACAAAAACTTCAACCTCATTAATATGTATGAAGTATAAGCCATTGTGGACATCCTGTGAGTAGTTATAGATTCAGAGGTGAAGGCCTGTGAAAGCAGGCACTTTTCTTTTTAGGGAACACAGACTGCGCCTAATATCCGATTTCAGCTATTACCTCTGAATTCTTAAGTATCTGGTGTTAGCAGGTAATTAGTGGAGTGCTAGAGACTAAATACAGACTTCAGACAAGAAGACACATCCAGTCTTCAGAAGGCAATATGCACATTCCAAGCAAGAAAGAAGACAGAATGACTTGACCGTAGGGTTTATTCCCTTTCTATGGGAATTTTTTGTCTTCTCACTTAAACTTGACCTCTATCTAAGAAGATCCTTCCCTTTATTCATATCCTTGATTCTATATTTGTATCCTTTCTTAGAACTTTATGGTAGGAGCATTACAAAACAGGCTCATGCATGGCCAAGGTC
This sequence comes from Lissotriton helveticus, assembly GCF_964261635.1. NCBI lineage: Eukaryota > Metazoa > Chordata > Amphibia > Caudata > Salamandridae > Lissotriton > Lissotriton helveticus. Next base: position 422,020,230 of record NC_136069.1, on the reverse strand, counting down.
CTTTTAACTTAATTTGGCACTCCCTTGTATGCAAGGCCCTCAGTTCCAATTCCTTCCCTGAGCTATTCACCATCTGAATGCATTCTGATTCCCCGAGCCCTGAAGAGGAAGGTCCTGTGCCTCAACATTTCCCAAACCATGGGCCTCTGTGTTGCCCAAGATAAGAAGACGCAAATCTAAGGGCAAGGCTACTAGTCAAATCACTGAGCCAATTGGCAGGTGGCACATTTGGAGATGGGACTTGTAACTTCTGGTTCAAGCAAGAAGTGTATGTGGAGTGGCCTCTGTGCTGGTGAGCAACACTAGGAGCACTGGCTTCTCTAAAGGGTGGCCAGATAGAGTCTGTTCCCCAGGTCTATCTGTCCCAGCTCCCAACCCACTTGCTTGGGCCCCACCACAACAGAGTTTGTTCCAGAAGAACTAACAGACATTGCAATTTGCCACACACATTACTTTGCCCAAATATCTTAGACCTGTCAGATCTGTTAGGGTCGTGTGAGGGATTCGCCCCGACCCAACCCAAGATGGCCGCCAGGCTGGACCCAACCGGAAGTGGAGTTGGCGTTCCAGTCGTCCACCAACAATCAGGCCGTGCAACGTCCGCTTTGTGTACACAAATGACCGAGGATGCAGAGCCGTTGCGAGAGGAGCAGGAGCGGGAGACGGACGACCGAGAGGAGAAGAGTGAGGAGGCCCCGAGGAGGAGAGACCGAGGAGAAGACGCCGACAAGAGCGAGGAGAACAGCGAAGACGCCACGAGAAAGAGCGACCAAGCCGAAGATGCCGAAAAGACCCCAGAGAACGCAAGCGAGACCGGCCCCCTGAGGGAACCAGAGGCGGCGGGATCTCACGATACCACGGTCACCGGGGACCGTGGCAACAGGTGAGTGACGGGGGAGACTGGGTATTTGTTTAAAGGGTGGTGGACGGGCCACCTGAGCACCTCACTGCATCGCTAGCACGATACTCCCCCACTTAGACACTCCACTGTTAGGGACCGGTATAAGGTGTGCACACATCACCTTCCCTGAGTGTACAGAGTGAATCCAGAGACCCTGACGCTTGTGTTTTCTTTCCTTTCATTTTCTCCCCCCCCCCCCTTGGTGCTGGAGGCCGGTCCACATCCTCAACTCCGTGAAGCCAAGCCCAACCCGAAGAAGGGATCAAGAACCAAGACCTTGTTTGGGACACCTATTTCATTTGCACCTGACTTCCCATGTAGTACATGGACTTTTAGTTTGTTTCCTTTCTGATGCAGTGACTGTACAACTGAACCCTTCGTGCTTGTGTGAAGGGTGTTACTTTGTTCATGAGCCAACCAGAGCACTTAAAACCAAAAAGAAGCAATAAAGCTGGTAAACCCTACCCCCAGACTCGCTCATATCTCCATTTACCTAGGGACCGGGACGGAATCCCCGACAGTGGTGTCAGAAGTGTGATTTCGACCGCGATATCGCTGTCGGACCCTAACAATAGGGAGACCATAGTCAACCAACTGGCGGAAGGGCAGCGCCCCCTACAATTGATGGTGGAAGAGCAGGGAAAACAAGCCCAGAAGGACCGAGAGGAGCTACACACAGCTCTCAGGGATCAGGCTTCCTTACTGGTTAACAATCAATAAGTACAGGATATGGCCATACTACGTTTATCGGATGTCGTGGCAATGCAAGGGTCCATCCCAACGTACCCAGTACAGTACTACTAAAGAATCAAACAGGCGATGATCCTGATTTTTTTTTTGTAAACTTTGAAAGGGTGGCCACCACTGCTGCCTGGCCTCCCGAGCGATGGGGACAGTATGTTGCCCCCTTACTGTCCGGGGAATTGCAGGCGGCCTACCAGGCAGCTAACCCTGATGGAAGCACGCCCTATTCGGATATCAAAAGAACAATCCTGGAAAGATTGGGATATGACACCGAATATTACAGAACACGCTTCCGGAAAGAAAAGTGGTCAACGGGCGACAACCCTAGACCTCTTTACTATCGCATTCGCGATCTTGGGTGTCGTTGGCTGCAGCCTTCTACCGCATCTGTAGAGAACTTAACAGAGAAAGTTGTTTTAGAACAATATCTGGAGGCTCTGCCCGGCAACACCCGGGCCTGGATACGACAACATCCTAATCTCTCAGTGGCTTTAGCGGTGGATCTAGCTTGTGCCTTTCATCGTTCCCCTGATTTCCGTCCCCTGGGACAACGCGCTCCCCTCACACCGGTCCGCCCTCCTGTACGCCCAACTACCCCTCTACCCGATCCCCGGAGTACCCCTCTTTCTGGCAAACCAGCCCTTAGGTTTCAGTCCCCCGTCACTCCACACCAAGGTCCCCAATGCTTTCATTGCGCCGAGTGGGGTCACATCGCATGCGACTGCCCAACTAGAGCCCCTGCGCCTGAACCTATGGATGTGGGGTATACCAAGGGGAAAATCTATAGTACAGGGGACACCACTAATCCATACAATATGAAGGTACATGTGAATGGGAAACCAGTGATAGCCGTACTTGACACGGGCTGCCAACAAACCGTAGTGGCCGCTGACTTAGTGCCCAAGGCTCTTTTGATACCAAACACCCAGGTTAAGGTTACTTGTGTGCATGGGGACCATAAGCTGTACCCTCTTGCCGAGGTGGCATTAGAGATCCAAAAAGAGGTCCAGCTGCATAAAGTAGGGGTGATCCGTGAGCTACCCGAACGTGTCCTCCTAGGAACTGACTTACCTCGTTTCTCTGACTACCTACAGTCGTTTACAGGGTCTCCCTCAACAACAGAGTGGTTGATGAATGCCCCTTTTTCCAACACTTCCATAGCACAACCAGCAGACCGAAAGATAAAAAGTAAAAAGGAGAAAAGGGAGGAAAGGCTTCTTTATTCCCAACAACAGTATAACCCCACAGTGCATGCTCTTTCCTCCTCAGAACAGACTCCGAGCAACTATCGCAACTTTAGGGCCGACCAACGAGAAGCCAGCTCGCTACAGAATGCATGGACACAGGCTGAGGACGAGCAAGAGGGAAAGGTAGGACCCTATTTCGTGATAAAAAGGGGTTTGTTGTACCGTCTGACTCATACGGCTAGAGGAAAAAGGGAACAGCTCTTACTGCCCGGTCCGTTCCCCCCTCAGGTCTTGTTACTGGCCCATTGCCAAGCAGGGGGAGGTCATTGTGGAAAGGAAAAGACCCTAGATTATTTGTTGGATCGTTTTTATTGGCCAGGGGTGTATCGTGAGGTTGCCAGGTTTTATGCTGCTTGTGTGCGCTGTCAACTAGTCAATAACCCCACCCTACCTAGAGCCACCCTTCAACCCTTGCCCGTTATTGATATTCCCTTTACCAGGGTAGGCATGGACTTGGTGGGACCCCTGATTCCTTCTGCCCGTGGACACCGCTTTATCCTGGTTATCGTGGACTATTCCACTCGCTATCCCGAGGCTTTCCCCCTTACCACCGCAACCTCTAAAGCAGTGGCACAGGCTATGGTGACCCTGTTTTCGAGGGTGGGCTTCCCCAACGAAATCCTCAGTGACCAGGGGACTCCTTTCATGTCACGCCTTATGAAGCAAGTCTGTGACATCCTCCAGATTAAACAGCTAAGGACATCTGTGTATCATCCCCAGACCGATGGTCTGGTGGAACAATACAATAAGACCATCAAAACCTTGTTGAGGAAACACATTGATAAAACAGGCAGAGACTGGGATCGTCAGCTACCCCTGGTCCTTTACGCAATCCGCACCCATGAACAGAGGTCAACGGGGTTCTCTCCCTTTGAACTGGTGTTTGGAAGGAAGCCCCGTACTCTTCTGGACATGGCCGCGGAACAGTGGGTGGAAACGGAGGAGGAAGGAAAACCCCTCCTCCAATATAGTGAAAACCTCAGAGATACCCTATCTTCTGTATGGGAAGAAGCACACACGCACTTAGAAAACGCACAAACACAGCAAAAACTTTGTAGATAGGAATACCCGATTAAGGGAGCTGGAGGTGGGAGATAAGGTACTTATTCTGTTACCATCTTCAGACAAGAAACTGTTAGCCACCTGGCAAGGTCCCTTTCCCGTGCTAGCCAAAATCACACCGGTCACTTATAAGGTGGCTGTCCCACACCACCTTAAGGCTTCCCAGATTTACCATATTATTCTCCTGAAGGCCTGGGAAGAGCCAGACTTGCACCCTTCTGGTTCCAAGACAAACGTGAGGTTGGTGGTTACAAACAAACCCTTAGAAGTGTCACATTACACCCACGAAAGCACTGAAAATCCCTCATGGGGTTCCCAAACCACGAAGGAACAAAAGAAGCAACTAGAGACCCTCTGTGCTTCTTTTCCCACAGTGGTCTCCGGAAAACCGGGGAAAACGACGCTAGTGGAACATGCTATCATCACCCACACGTCCCAACCCATTAAACAGGCACCTTACCGTATCCCAGCAGCCAAGCGAATAGCAATAGAAGAAGAAGTCAAAACAATGTTGGAGGCAGGGATTATCGAACCATAAAGAGTCCATGGTCCTCGCCCATCGTCTTAGTGCCAAAGCCAGATGGAAGCATCCGCTTCTGCGTCGAGTTTCGGAAAGTAAATGCAGTATCCCAATTCGATGCATATCCGATGCCAACGGTAGATGAATTGGTTGAGACGCTAGGTCAGGCAAGGGTCATGTCCTGTATAGATCTAACCAAAGGATATTGGCAGATCCCACTACACCCAGGAAGTAGAGACAGGCCTTTACGACACCCCTGGGTCTCTTTCAGTTCAAAGTGATGCCCTTCGGCCTCCATGGAGCACCAGCGACTTTTCAGCGGCTAATGGACATTATTCTGGGGCCCCATAGAGATTACGCAAGGGCATATCTAGATGATATCGTAGTGTATAGTCCGGATTGGGCCACCCACATGCACCATTTATATCAGGTCTTTAGAGCCCTTCAGGAAGCAGGCTTGACTCTCAATCCCCGGAAAACTACACTAGGTGCTAACCACATAGAATACCTGGGATATGATATTCGGGAGGGACAAGTCCGCCCACAGGTAAACAAAGTAGCCGCTATATCCCACATTCCTCGCCCCACAACGCGAAAAGAGGTCCGATCCTTTTTAGGCCTAGTGGGTTATTACCGGCGCTTTGTTCCCCATTTCTCCTCCTTGGCCAGTCCGTTAACAGACCTACTTACCAAACCACTTGCAAGAGATGTAATGCCCTGGAACTCCGACCAAGAACAGAGCTTCACTGACCTGAAAACAGCCCTGTGTACATATCCCGTTTTGTCCTGTCCCGATTTCCGAAAAACCTTTGTGCTCCAGACTGACGCCTCAGACAGGGGTTTAGGTGCCATTCTGTCCCAGCCCAACGAGAAGGGCCTACTCCACCCGATCTTGTATATCAGCCGCAAACTATTCCCCAGGGAGGTGTCATATGCAACGATTGAAAAAGAATGCCTTGCGATTAAATGGGCAGTCGAAGCACTGCAATATTACCTCTTAGGCCGTCATTTTATACTGTTGACCGACCATGCACCTTTGACCTGGCTAGCCCTGCATAAGGATACTAACCCCAAGGTTTTACGGTGGTTTCTTGCCCTCCAGCCTTTTTCCTACAGCACCTTCCACTTGCCGGGGAGTATGCAGAACAACGTGGACTTCCTCTCACGATGTCCTTTGTCCGAATGGCCCGATCGTCCATTCGCGGGGGAAAGGCAGTGTGAGGGATTCGCCCCGACCCAACCCAAGATGGCCAACGGGCTGGACCCAACCGGAAGTGGAGTTGGCGTTCCAGTCGTCCACAAACAATCAGGCCGTGCAACGTCCGCTTTGTGGACACAAATGGCCGAGGATGCAGAGCCGATGCGAGAGGAGCAGGAGCGGGAGACGGACGACCGAGAGGAGAACAGTGAGGACGCCCCGAGGAGGAGAGACCGAGGAGAAGACGCCGACAAGAGCGAGGAGAACAGCGAGGACGCCACGAGAAAGAGCGACCAAGCGGAAGACGCCGAAAAGACCCCAGAGAACGCGAGCGAGACCGGCCCCCTGAGGGAACCAGAGGCGGCGGGATCTCACGATACCACGGTCACCGGGGACCGTGGCAACAGGCAAGTGACAGGGGAGACTGGGTATTTGTTTAAAGGGTGGTGGACAGGCCGCCTGAGCACCTCACTGCGTCGCTAGCACGATACTCCCCCACTTAGACACTCCACTGTTAGGGACCGGTATAAGGTGTGCACACATCCCCTTCCCTGAGTGTGCAGAGTGAATCCAGAGACCCTGACACTTGTGTTTTCTTTCCTTTCCTTTTCTCCCCCCCTTGGTGCTGGAGGCCGGTCGACATCCTCAACTCCGTGAAGCCAAGCCCAACCCGAAGAAGGGATCAAGAACCAAGACCTTGTTTGGGACACCTATTTCATTTGCACCTGACTTCCCATGTAGTACATGGACTTTTAGTTGGTTTCCTTTCTGATGCAGTGACTGTACAACTGAACCCTTCGTGCTTGTGTGAAGGGTGTTACTTTGTTCATGAGCCAACCAGAGCACGTAAAACCAAAAGGAAACAATAAAGCTGATAAACCCTACCCCCAGACTTGCTCATATCTCCATTTACCTAGGGACCGGGACGGAATCCCCGACAGGTCAGTTTCCCCAACATTTTTTGGCTGTTTCCCTCCATTGTTTTGCTGAAATTCGTTTTTGTTGCCCAAAGGACTGTGCACTTTACCACTGCTAACCAGTGCTAAAGTGCTTGTGCTCACACCCCTAAAAATGGTTAAATTGGTTTAAACCTGATTGTCTTTTTTAATTTACTTATATATTCCTTGTAGAGTGGCATACCATATAACCAGGGCATGTAAATTAAATCCTACCAGTGTGCCTGAAGCACATATTTTATCACCCACTTAAGTAGCCCCTTAAAACATGTCCCAGGTCTGCCACTGCAGTCTGAATGCAGTTTTAAACTGCCTGTTTGACTTGTCAATATAACACCCTTGCCAAACCTTAAACTCTCCTTTTATTGCATATACGTTCCCCCAGGGTAGGTTCTACTAAGCATTTAGGGCAGTGTGCATTGTAATGAAAAGGTTGGACATATACTTTTAAGTTTTAATCGTCCTGGCAATGAAACACTCTTAAATGTGTTTTTCTCTACTGTGAGGCCTATCTGTCCTACAGAATAGTATTGGGTTGACTTATTACATTTGATAAGTGCTAACGTTTGATTGGGAACATATACGCATTTTATATTTGGTATCTATGAAACTGTAAGTAAAGTTCCTTCTTAATGGTAAAGTCAGATTATAAATTAAAATGTTGAAAATGCTACTTTTAGAATGTTGGCATTCTCCTGCCCATAGTCATTAGGTGCCTGCAGCGTCCCCTGGGTCGCATGACTGGGTGTAGTTGGAAGTTAAACTTTATGAACTTCTCCTAGACAGTCACACAATAGAGGGGTTAGGTGTGCCTGACTGAGCCATCTGCTGGCAGGCTGGGGGGGTGGAGGAGCAGAGATGGGCACAACCCCACTGGCAACTGAATAGGCTGTACTCTGCTTTCCAGAAAGGGCTTGTCACCACTATATTGTTCCAGCAACCAGCGTGGAGCCAGAGCAGCAGAGTTAGGAAATTACAAGCACTTCAAAGAGAAACCTCTAGAACCTTCTCCTAACTTCAAAAAGGCACCAGATATAAAAATAGGGCCCTCAGACACACTCCTCAGTTCACTTTCTAGATCTGCGGAAGGTCTCTCAGAGGACTGCCTGCTGCTGTGGCTTGCTGTGTACTCCACAATACTGCTTTGTTGCACCTGGAATAATTACTTTGCTGCCTCGAGCCTGCTTGAATGCTCGTGGCTTATCCTACTGTTGAGCCTTACCTCTCCACCGACAGGGACATAACAGGCTCCCACCATCTGGATCGGGCACCTGGACCCAGCCTGGGTGAATCCTAGCCCCCCCCCCCCCCAAGTGGTGCCCCTCCAGTCCTGAATTTTTGGTGGTGATACTAAAGGTGCCCATATAACCAAAATCCAAAATTTGGGGCTTAAAACTTTTTCAGCTGTCCTTTGCTCAAGGGTTATCTGGCCTCCTGGAACTCTTGTTGGCTACAGCCTCCTGTCTCATCCTGCTGGATATTTTCAAATTCCATAAAAGTGACTATGTCCAGACGTAGAAATTTTCACCATGACTTTGTCCAGTGGCTGCCTGAAGATGACACTCCCTCCTCGGACACCGTCTGGAGCCTTGCCCCGCGGAACCTAACCGTCTCAGAACTTTTTCCCCAGAGTTTCTTCTAAGTACGAAGGTAAGCTCTGACCGGACCCAATCCCCTTCTTGTATCCAACCAGTACTCATTTGCTGTTGGCCATATTTATCCACTTTGACCCAGTCTCCCCCGACTAGATGTCTACGGTTGTCGCTCTGATATATTAGATTTTACTCAAATTTACAAAAAATCATAACTCCTGTTCTATTGACTGGATTTTTGTAATTTGGCTGTCAAATAAATTATCAAAATGTACTCTATTTTTCTAAATTAGTGAGGTATTTCTCTTGTGTTGTATTTTTACTTTATTACTGTTTGCGTGCTACATAAATACTTTACACATTGCCTCTAAGTTATGCCTGACAGCTTTATGTGCCAAGCTACCTAGGGTTAAGCACCGGTTAATTTAGTGACTATTTATGGTTCACCCTGCCAAGGATTGTGGCTGTTGCTTGACCAGGGCTCGCACCCCAGTCAACCAACAATCCAGTTTCTCACACTACCTAGCAGTGTTGTTTGTCTAAAATATTTAATCTGGATATACACATAAAGATATTAATACATACACAAACACACCATGTCCGATTTAGACATTTTAAGCAAATCTATATTTATATGTATATATTTGTGTGTACATAGATCTGTATGTTTAAGGGTCGTTATAGTTAGGAATCGAATTAATAGTTTACATTATATTAAAGAAGACCTTAGAAATTCACTGAGAAAACCAAAGGTTAAAGCGACGTTATAGTTCGTTGAAAATGTCAGTTAAAACAAACCATTTTAAACTAACAAAACCACTGAAATTCACTACTTATAGTTATTTCAAGTAACCATACCCTGTGCCCTAAAGTGACTAGCTTCCGGCCTGCCATGAACAGTGTTATTATCAATTTTGTCATTTCAAATGTTGCAGTGATGCTATCAATGATATCATAGAACATGTCATGAATGATATATTATGTGAGCTATTTGGCAGTGCATGGCCAGGGTGTGAGCTATAGTTTATTTGGGTCATTAGTGGAGGGGGTGAATGCAATATATGCCCCTCCATAAAATTCATTTCTAGAGACGCCATTGGCTATGGGTGTGGTAAGGGCGGGCACCTGGTGGAATGTGTGTGAGGAACCACTAGCAAAGCAGAGCGTAGGGCTGGGAGTCTGTATGGGGAAATGTGAATGTCACAGCCATGAGTGATGCTGCCACCGGGGCTACACCCTGTGGAACTTTGGATAGAAGAGAAGCCAGCACCGTCTGACAGTCTGAAACGAGATCTGCCATAATTGACAATTTATTTGTTTTGAACATCAAGATGGCAGCCCTAGAAGAATAACAAGTTGTTGAACTAATCAGAGTATAGCTCTACGTTTTAGTTAATTTACAGACACATGCATCAAAGCTTTTTGCGATCGCAAACAGTGCGAATCGCACAAATCGGCCGTGTGCGATCGCAAAATCAGCTTTTGGGATGCATGAAGGGTGAAGGCCCTCGCAATTTGAGAATTCGCAAATATTTGCGAATTCTCAATTTGCGATTGCATTTAAGGAATCGCATTTTGCGATTCCTTAAATGCAATGCATGAAAGTTTAAAAAATAGCGATTTCGCAATTAGGGGGAGCAAATTACCATGAGGTTGAACCTCATGGTAATTTGCGAAAACTTTGAAAAATGCACTTTTGTGCATTTTTCAAAGTTTTATGTAGTGCACACACATGCCCTTTGGGCATGTGTGAGCACAACATATGTGCACAGATTGATTTCAGGGGTGCAACAGGGTGTCCTTTGGACACCCCTGCACTCTTGAAATCGCATTCTCAATTTGCGATTCACTAATTGCTAATCGCAAATTGAGAATGTCTTCCCATTCATTCCTATGGGCCTTTAAGCCCATAGGAAGGAATGGGGAGGTATTCCTTAATTTGCGAGTCGCAATTAAGGAATGTTTAGAAATCACAAAATTTTCAGCGATTTCTTCATGCATAGCCTTTTGCGATTTCTTAAGTGCGATTTCTTTAAAAATGCAATTAAGAAATCGCAAAAGCCAACAATGATGCATGTGCCTGATAGTGTTTGTTTTTATGTACGCTTGCTGAGGAAACTCGGGGGCATATTACCAAGCAATAGCGATAATTATCGCTATTGCTTGGTTAGAGACACTTTTTACCGCTGAGCTGCGGCGATTTTTATCGCAGATAAACCTTGGTATTACCAAGGTTTATCACAAATGCGATAAAAAACGTCCGCAATGCATGAATATCGCTGAAAAGTCAGCGATATTCATGCATTACCGAGCTAGTGCTCTTAGCCATGTAATCCACCTCCCATTGGATAACATGGCTAAGAACTGCTCAGGGCTGGTGTTAGCTTATGGAGATATTTGCGCTTAGCGCGAATATCTCCAAAAGTTGGTAATAGGAGATAGCGATGTTAGCGACTGTTTCCAGTCGCTAACATCTTGGCACGCCCACTTTGCATGTCATTAGTGATAAATATCACTGACATGCAAAGTGGGGCCCAAGATGGTCGCTATCTCCTACTAGCTGTAGCTAACTGGTGTTAGCGACTGCTAGGTAATAGGGAGCTAATTTTATCTCCGCTTTCTTGGCTTTTAAAGCCAAAAAAGCGGAGATAAACCCCCTTGATAATATGCCCCTCAGTCCCATGGGTTAACAGAGAATTCTGCGGTAATCTATTTACCCCACATTTCTCTGCAGATGTACAGCACTTCAGGATTGCCACATCTGTGATGCAGTATTTCTGCATGACATCACGGAAATGTTGTGAATGGTTTACACCTGCCTTGGAATGTTAGAAAGCTGGAAAAAACGTGGTAACATTTTCTCTGCAACATATCCCGCGGTAACATCGCTCAATAACGTTATTACCACGTGTTTTAAGATTTTAAGGTGGCCTGGTTGTATTTTTGAGCTTTCACGTTTAGTAAACATTGTAAAATGTTCCTAAGATGTAATTTTTTTAGGACGTACAGCTGGGTGAATATCAACTCCAATGAGTTGGAATCACACAGAATAAGCCATTTAATTTCCCCTCGCATTCGTTTAGTTTGTGAAATATGTCGGAGACTGCAGGAATGGAACAGGCAGCATTCGGAACATAAAGCTTTCCTGTGTTTTCCAGCGACTACAAGAACGTCTTTCCTGCTCTGCCCTGCCTGTGACCTCATTTCTGACCCGGTGGAAGATCTCAGTCACACTGCATGAATAGGGCATTATTCATTCATCAAAGTATCCCAGAGCCCCTTCGAGCACAGAATGCCACTCACGTCGCGTTTGCCTAATTCCTCCTGCGACCTCATGAATACTCTTTATACACATACTGGAGGGCAGAGCTAAACAAAAAAAAAACGAGCAGTTCAAAGGACTTGGAAGGAAAACCTTCACCCAAAAAAAGTTCGATTATGATGCTGTTCTGGAGACAATGCTCCTTAAGAAGTTCCCTCTTTTTTAATCATTTCCACTTACGATCCACATTGACACGTTTGTCCCATCACAGCCAATTTGAAAAACAATGTCTACTCTCAGATCCTGCTGGCCCATTCCAGCCTTAGCCTAACACCTCAAACTAAGGGGCATATTATCAAGCATGGCGTTACCATTATTGCCGCTTTAGCGGCAGAAAACTGCAGCGAAAGCGGCGATAATGGGCTTGATAATACGCCGTACAGAATTTCCATAGAAGCCCATGTTCACACCAGAACATGGGCTTCTATGGGAATTCACAAGGGCATATTATCAAGCCCATTATCGCCGCTTTCGCGGCAGTTTTCTGCCGCTAAAGCGGCGTTAATGTTAACGCCGGTTCTTGATAATATGCCCCTGGGAATGTTAAGATGCTTTCTGCGGTTAAAATGAGACACTGAGGGGGAGATTTACAAAACAATTCACGCAGTGCAGCCCCCCGTGAGGCTGCGCTGCATTGTGCAACAGGGAGGGAGCAGGAGAGCGCCATATCTTCAGAGATATAGCTCTCTCCTCCCCTTTCCCTTGTGCCAGCGCTGATTACAGCTGCCGTGCGCCACACACCACAGCGCTAGGGTGTGTGCATTAGTCTAGAATAGGTTTTGTACAGGAAGGATAACCTTCCTGTACAAAATACAATGCTCAGACACAATGCAAAGTTTTTCCGACTTTGTATGTGTGCTGCACAGTGCAATACGCATGCAAAGTCGGAAAAGGAAGGAGAAATGAAAGCATTTCTCCTTCTGTGTGCCCAGGGCCGGACTGGGAACCAAAACTGGCCCCGGCAAAGTGCTCGTTCAGCCCCCCCCCGCGAAGCTTGGGGGTGCCGCCGTGCACTTTGCCAGGGCCGGTATTCGTCCGATTTTGTTGCAGGGCCGATTTTACAGCTATATGCTGCAAAACGGCTCTATAACAAAAATGGCCCCCAGGAGCCCAACCCCCCCCCCCACCCGTGCGACGCACCGTGGGTTTGCCCGGTGCCCGCTACGGCCAGCCGGCCCTGTGTGCGCCTACTTGAAAAGGGCGCAGTTTTATCCAGCTAAACCCGATCTACTTTATTTAGCAAATTGGATTTTGCGTTACAAACCTTTGGTGGTTGCATGAGAACAACCATGCTCCACCCTTGGTACGCCTCAATGGCACAAAGTAATGCAAAGCATTACTTTTCCGTTATTTCCAGTGCAAAACAAATTTAGCGCTGGAAAGTAAATAGGGAAAAAAAGCTTTTGCGCTGATTTACGGCATTTTTGTGACGCAAACACGGCACAAAATCTTAGTAAATCTCCCCCTGGGTTTCAGCCAGCCCTTTGGAAAGGTTGTCAGGAGAAAGAAAAACGTGTTTCTCCAACCACCTTAGACTTCCGTTCTCTTTATCTCATTTTTACAGGTTCTTTTTCATCTCTGCTTTCTTTCTTTGTAACTGTTTTCCTATCTTTGTCATCCTTCTTCTTTCTCACCTTTCTCTCTCTTGTTTTGAGGATTAAAATTAAGACCCGACCCTCCAAACCGGGAAACACGTTTACGGTGTGCTTTCTGTATGCACACACAGTGGTGTAGTGTGGGTGCGGCCATAGGGGAGGTTGTCGCAGGCACAACATTCTTAGGGGTGCAAATTTGGGGGTGCACATTGTACCGCGCAATACTTGCCTTGCCTCGGGGGCTGGTGGCCCACGCTACGCCACTGTGCACACAGTCTAACATATTATATATAGCCATAATGCGGCAGTATCAGTGCAGCAAATAGGAACGGCAGAACAGCTCTGAGGAGCAGCCACTGCAGGGACTTCCACTGTAGACTCATCAACTGAGGAGACGTTTTGGCGAGGAAGAGTCCTAAAACTGAGCAGATAACCAGCAACTGGATTTTATCAAACTTCTGACAGACATGTCCCTAAACGACTGTGAATGCACAGTTCCAATCCTGTGTTTGAGTAGAAGGAAAAACCTGTCAAAACCCAATTGCAGATGTTGAAGGCCCAATATTGAGAACTAAAAATATCAAAGGTGAGTGATGAATGCAACAACAAAATAGGGCACCCAAAAGTGTTGCAGCTCATCTTTCTCAGAGGCAAACCCTATAATATTTGAGTTGAACAGGAAAATGTTCAAATGCCTACTGGGACCGGGGCGCTCTGACAACACAAACTGGAAAGACAATCATCTTGATTAGGGATGAATGTAACCCTAAACACACCAACCGTGTGAAAATAGTGGCAGTGGCAGCTGGCATGCCCCGATGGTGGTGGATTGGGGGGACACATAACAAAATAAAAAATAAAAGGTTCTTACCCTTTCCGTGAGCGTGACGTCCTCCTCGATACGTCCTCCTCGATCCTTCTCTCCTCGATGCAGACAGGCTCCCAACTCCCAAGCCAATCCTGGCGCTGCTCTCATTCAGCATGAAAGCAGCACTAGGAGTGGTGGTAACGGTCTCTATCAATACTCTCAAAAGCACTGGAGTCCTTAGCTTTCTCTAGCCCAGTGTGGTATTGTCATGTCACGCCTGGAATCGGGAACTCTGCAGGGTTCCAGATTCCAGGAGAGACAGTTTAGACCCAGGCTCGTTAGATATACCTTATCTCTCTTTCTGTGAATAAATATACTTTATTCAAATATATCCATTGTCAAAGCGATATCATTTCACTGGCGACGTCTGGAGAAAGAACTTATCGAGCCTGGAGTCCCTACCTGCAACCTTGGTGAAGGCGCTGCATGTTGAGGATCACGAGTTGTCTTCCGTTTCATGTAGGGAAGCTATTCGAAGCCACGGACTGGAGCAGAATGGTACTGGTGAAACTTCCGATGTTTGGAACCCATCCGTGAGTGAAATAGATAATTTAGTCCAAATTGGGCATTTCTAAGGCCACTAGCGCGTGAGAGCGCGAGAGGGGGTCGGCGCATCTTCAGCGCGAGTGTCTGGCAGCTGGAGAGCTAGTGCGCATGCGCATGATGTTTTAGCGCGTCATCACGCATCTCGACGCGCGGCGGCCATCTTTTGGGCTAGTTTTAATTATACATCACTGCAAACGCGTGATATTGGAAAAACAACAGCCCAGCATAACGAAAGAAGTATCAAAAACCCTGTAAAAGACTGTAAAATCATCAATAGAAATATCTGGACAATTTTACAAGGTGTTAGAAATGTATTAGCTGATTGTTTGTCCAGATTACCTGTGCCTGATGACAATGTAGTTGAGGTGGACAATGATGATGACAATGTTGTGTCAATTTGTGAAATTTCTAAAGGTTGTATACGTGAGGACACGTGGAAATTGGCATGTGCTGATGACTCTATTTTGAATGAGATTAGTTGTTTTGTAAAAACTCAATGGCCACGCAAAGACTTGTTGACTGATGGTGTTCAACCTTTCTATCATGTTGCCCAAGAGTTATCTGTGGTTGAGGGGATTTTGTTCAGAGGTCTTCAATTGGTAGTGCCTGTTGAATTGCAGTCCAAGATTTTGGAGATGGCTCATGAGGGTCACCCTGGAATGACATCCATGAAAAGAAGAATTAGAAGCGAATTTTGGTGGCCAGGGATGGATAAGTGTATAGAAAGGTATGTCAGGAACTGTATGGATTGTTGTTTGAGTGACAAGTCTCAGAAGCATGTTGCATATGAACGTCTCCCTGTTTCTAGACCTTCACGGGTTTGGGAGAGTGTATCTTTAGATATTGCAGGGCCTATGTCATTCAATAAGAGTATGATGTATGCCATTATTTTGGTTGACCAATTGTCCCAATGGCCAGAGGTAAAGACGGTCTCTAGCATTACATCAGGGTCTGTGATCAAGTTTTTAAATGATATATTTGAAAGAGAAGGTTTCCCTGAATCTATTACAACTGATAATGGGGTACAGTTTGTTTCTCTGGAGATGAAGGAGTTTTTAGCGTGTCATGGTATTAGACACAAACGTGTTTCAGTCTATTATCCTAATAGTAATGGCATTGTAGAGAGATGGATCAGGGTGTTTAAGGAGGGTCTCCAGTTAGCGTTACGAAGTGGTGGTAATTGTAAGCAAACCATAAGTGAGATTCTGTGGTGTTATAGAAATACACCTAGAAGCATGGGTGATCTCTCTCCTTTTGAAAAGATGAGAGGGAGGAGATGTGGCTCCAACATGAGCCAACCATGGATGAGATTACTTGACTCAGAAGAAGTTATAGATAGTGATTCAAAAGGTGGCAATTCTTCCCTGTTTAGTGTCAATGATTGGGTTCGAGTCAAAAAAGGCAGATTAGTCAGGTCAGGAGAGTCACGTTATTCAGATCCCTTGATGGTCAAACGTGTTGGTCGGCAAGTTCTAGAACTTTCTGATGGTAATGTGTGGAGCATGTCCAAGGTAGTAAAAATCCCGATGTGGTTGTGGCCTAAGAATACTGTTCCACAGTCTAGTATTCCATCCAACTCTAAGTCCTCCAACAGTGCTAGTAATTGGAGGAAGTTCTCTGGTTCAACGTCACTTCACAATGTTCCTGAAAGTAAGATTGCCGCTTGTCCTGCCTCTAATACTGTTCAACGTTCACAGAGGAAATGTCTCACTCCAGTGCGGTTTAATGATTATCATCTTTATAGATAACCTGATTTATTTCATTTACAGTGGTTCATCTCATTATTGTAGTTGTTGTTTTCGTTATCTGAATCAAATGTATTTTGTTTATCAATTGCTGTATTTTCATGATTCTGTTAAGTTGCTTTCTTATTTCTCTTTACAAAGGGGAATGTGTGGTATTGTCATGTCACGCCTGGAATCGGGAACTCTGCAGGGTTCCAGATTCCAGGAGAGACAGTTTAGACCCAGGCTCGTTAGATATACCTTATCTCTCTTTCTGTGAATAAATATACTTTATTCAAATATATCCATTGTCAAAGCGACATCATTTCACCCAGCTGTCTTAAGACAGCTGGGTTAGAGAGGTTTAAAATGTGCACGCCTGGCTGGCCAATGCAAGACGTCCGGTCAATGTGACATGCGCATTTTATACACTTGAGGGCACAAAGCTCCCTGCTGCCACTCAGCAGCGATGCCTCCCCCCCACTTCCTCACGTCCTGACGCTCAGTTCATGATGAGTCGGTTGCTGAAAAATAAAGTGGTAATAAATAAACTTTATTATCATTTTATATTTTTTGATCTGGCCTGGGAGTTTGTTTGTGGGGCGACGCTCTTCCGCTCAAACAGAGGTGCCACCCCTAGATAGTGGCATGGTCCTTGTGAGGCTAGTGCAAGAACAGAGATTGAATGCCAGGCACCCTGCCCTTATTCATGTGGCATCTCTGATCCTCCCTACCACACCTTACTCCAAACTCTGAGCCTCACATCCTGGATCGTGTACAAACAGAGCAGCCCACTCTCAGCGGAAACCCTTCATGCCTACCGAAAGCACACACACTGGCTCTGGCTTGTGGCCTTGGGTAAAGCAGAACGGAGCATTCTTCCCTCACACCAAGCGCGCCGCCTCATCTGAACTAATGTCGGTGTCTGGTGAATTCTGTCTGCAGGTGTAAAGCCTATCTGGATTTGGAGTGGATTACTGCATGCCAGTGGCTTTTTTCCAAAGGACTTGTCCCCATCTTACCCACTCCTTCCTTTGAAACCCACATATCGCAATGAAGGAGTTAGAATCTTTTATGCATAAAGGAGTATAAGAATGAATGTCCTTACAAGACCGAGGAAAAGTCTGCTACTCAAGTTACTTCTTGATTCCAGAAAAATGTGGAGGCTTACATCCCACAACAGATCTGAGTTTCTGAACAAATAAGAAGTAAATAATGTAACCCTCCCATGAGTCCTTAAGGTACAGGGCTGGGTCATTTCCTTTACCTTACAGAAGAGTTATTTTATTAACCCATCTGGGAATCGGATCTGAACTTCTAACACTTCATGCAATGGGGTGAATACTAATAATGCGTAGATGTCCCTTTTTTACTTTCATCTGTTCCAAGAGCGTTCACAACAGTGCCCGTCATGGTGATAGTCCACCATCACCTAATACATGTTTGATAATATGTGTACAATTGGCTATTTAAGGCTAAGGTACATCAGCTAATTTCAGATACCTACCTAGTGCAAATACACTTTAGCACAGATATGCGTCGTCAGTCATTGAGACTAAATCAACCTTGACACCACAAAGGTAGAATGAGTTGACTAGGGTGATTGTGGACAATCTAAAGGAGTTGACCTTTCAGCCAACAAAAAGGGTATAGACTGTTCAACAAATAATTTTCCAGTTCTCAACCGACTCACTTCTTTTTTATTTCAAAATATTTTATTGAAAAAGGTATAATACAATACAGTACAGTAACTATTCGGGCACTTACAGACGGTAAAAGGGTTACGCGTTGTATACAATGACATTTGGTTTGCTTGCTGTACTTCATCGCCGGCGGGTCTGTTTGCCCCGGCGGTCTCGCTCAACCGACTCACCTCAACCACCCAAATATGTGCTACGTTTCATGAACTTCTGTTCTTTTCCTCATCAAGCTTGACAGTGAATGAGGCCTTGCAGGATAATTTTCAACTCCTACTGGATCTGTTTGTTATGAAATTTGACAGACAAAGTGAGGATGCCTCTCAAACTGGTTACCAATTTACTGCGGTTGGACCATTCAGCAAAGCTTCAAAAAAAGAGGGGTGGTTCAGATCGCATTGGCTCAAATGTTTGATGGTTACAGATACAGAGATTCAGGACAATAGCCCCATCAGTAGCCTATGGATATTTTCAGGAGAAGATTCTCTTTATGTACTTGCCGTAACCGAGAGCCCTGTGATGGCCCTCAAAGCATTTCTTCCTGTCATGGTGGGGGCATCTGTTGCAAGTCTATCTGGACATTTCAAGCACCATGTTTTACGTCAACAATGAAGTAATGGTTGGTCCAAGAACGCTTTACAATGAAGTCATGCTCATGTAGCAATGTGCAAAAGTTGAAGGAATTGGAGTGTCAGCAGGACATCTGAGTTTGGAAGCATACTTTCCCAGCAGAGAGATAACAAACCGCAAATGTGAGATGGTATCATGTGTACAGGGATTAAGATGCCACATGCTTGAGGCTAATTAAGGTCAAACCAAGGTCAACCGTTATGAAGGACTGCTCCAAATGGGGTTCTCTCTGTATAAAAAAGTGTTATGAAGTAGGAGGAAGAGATCCTCTAGAAAGGGTTAGAGTCACTGTCATAGGAAAAGCTGCAACTTTAGTTTGCCCATAGGGTACAATCAAGTAGCAAAGCTTCCACTGGAATCTCTCTCCACTGACTTACAAAACATTACTGCTTTAGATCTGAGGTCAGATTGGAGTCCAATGTGGCAGGGTAACTCTTGAAAGCTCTTTAGCATAATAATTAATACTTGGTACGCCGCCTGACTTCCTGATGAGATACTGAGTTCGAAGAAGTTCATATGAGGATGTTGCTGGAGGCAGTATGCGCTAGGGGGCATATTTATCAAAGGGTTGCATCACTTTTGCACCAAGGAAAACGGTGAAAGAGCGATGCCACACTTTAGAAAAAGTGTGAAAGTGGCCAGGTCCCGAAAGGGCGGCCTGGGCTCACACGAGCACAATGGGAGAGGGGGTTTATACTAATGTGATTACAAACAGTACACAATATTCATAGCAATATTCAATAGAAAAGTGTAACAATCTTTTCATACAATTTTAATCATTGCATGATGTACTGTATTCTCAATTTACTGAACATATTAAAAAAAAAGCAAGCATTATGTATGTATTAAGATTTCCATTTCCATGAATACAGTCAAAGTCATTCAAAGTTATATAAAACAAAAAGCCCAATGCATTTCGGGACGCCTGTCTCTTCGTCAGGGGCGAATCTGAAAGAATATAAAAACGTGAATCAATTATACATTTTCGAAGCATAGAGGAAAACCATGAACAACATCAGAAAAACTCATTAAGACATTGTGCATCTCATGTTCAACCAATACCAGAGACGTAGCGCATGCCCGGAGACAGATGTACCCGTGCGCAGGACGGCCGCACCCTGTGTTCCAGCGTACCAGGCACAATAGCGTAACCAACACTCGTGAAACTACCTTCACCAATGCACCAATCATGTGTGACTAACAGATACTTCTCTAAAGATGCAAGAGCAAGCGCAAACTCCATAAACAAATGAATCCAGCAGTGAATAAAAAACCAAGTCATAACAATGAAAGATAATGTATGGACTCAAAATTGCAAAAGCGTACCTTGATGAACGTACAGCGCGAGATAGCTCAAGGCACCTGAACTACACAGATACTCTAAAAGTACAAGGAAAGTATGTATGAAAAGATGTGCCCTGGTTAAATGCAAAGAATTCTGTGCATAACGCACTGCACTAAGCAAAGTGTGGGAGCGGGGTTCTTACCTACATGTATATGAATATCCCCAGAATTCATGTGGATCGACCTCTGTGTTCAAAACCTATAAACAACAGAGGCGCTAATCGTTTCGCGTTTTGGAGTTCATCCAATAAGAGTCAGCTCGTCCTCAGTGATTCATCTGAAGAGTGGCGTTTTCCGCCACAGTAGGTGAGAACCAGGGGCTTTCTCGTATTTTAAGTTGTCTGTCCATCACCTACGGCACGGAGTTCTTATTAGAGCCTCTGTTGTTTATAGGTTTTGAACACAGAGGTGTATCGTTGTAGTTCAGGTGCCTTGAGCTATCTCGCGCTGTACGTTCATCAAGGTACGCTTTTGCAATTTTGAGTCCACACATTATCTTTCATTGTTATGACTTGGTTTTTTATTCACTGCTGGATTCATTTGTTTATGGAGTTTGCGCTTGCTCTTGCATCTTTAGAGAAGTATCCGTTAGTCACACACGATTGGTGCTTTGGTGAAGGTAGTTTCACGAGTGTTGGTTACGCTATTGTGCTTGGTACGCTGGAACACAGGGTGCGGCCGTCCTGCGCACGGGTACATCTGTCTCCGGGCATGCGCTACGTCTCTGGTATTGGTTGAATATGAGATGCACAATGTCTTAATGAGTTTTTCTGATGTTGTTCATGGTTTTCCTCTATGCTTCGAAAATGTATAATTGATTCACGTTTTTATATTCTTTCAGATTCGCCCCTGACGAAGAGACAGGCGTCCCGAAATGCATTTGGCTTGTTGTTTTATATAACTTTGAATGACATTGACTGTATTAATGGAAATGGAAATCTCAATACATACATAATGTTTGATTTTTTGAATATGTTAAGTGAATTGAGAATACAGTACATCATGCAATGATTAAAATTGTATGAAAAGATTGTTACACTTTTTTATTGAATATTGCTATGAATATTGTGTACTGTTTGTAATCACATTAGTATTAACCCCCTCTCCCACTGTTCTTGTGTGAGTCCAGGCCGCCTGTCGGGACCTGGCCACTTTCACAGAGTTTACATACATGTTAGGCTAACATGATTCACACGATGCACGTAAAACTTAGTAAATAACAGAATACTGAGAATTTTTTTGCGTTATATAGGTGTGCATAATCCACATTCGTTTTTTAGTACACTTTAAAAAGAACACGTTATCAATATTTTCTTATAGTTACATCTTAAATCATAACTGGTGTATCATGTGATGACATTATATACAGAGAAGTTACTTCACAGTCTGTGCATTACATCTTACATTCAGAGCATGTTGGTATAGTTACATTACATTTTCTTCCTGAGAGAAAGGAGCACACGAGAGAAAAATATGATGCATTGGCAACAAACTTGTTTGTTAAACATATCATAGTTATCTTATATAAAAGGTCAACACTTTGTACAGTTGTTATAGATGCATAATATCCGTATGAAGCAACCTGTGCCATAATCGAACAGTAACCCAGGTCCTCTTTGTCTACTCTTACTAAGTCCAGGCTGGACTCAACTTCCACATTGGCCCCGCAGAATATTGGTCTGCCTGTACTCTGTGTTGTGTCCAGTACTGTCTCTCCATCTCCTGCTTCTCTGAAGATTCTAGTATGGTTTCTGGAATGGAGAAAAGATAGGTTTTAAGGGGCTCCCATATGTCTTTGGGTTTTGACGAGGGTGGAAGCAATTCTGCATATATAAGGGCTTGTTCTTGCCATGTTGTCATGTCTAAAAGCTACTCTTTGAATTTAGGGGCTCAACCCCTGCCCCATTTGCAGGCAACTTTGCGTTTCGTGATCAGTAGACCCAGTGCTATAGAAGCTTCTTGTGTGGAGTGTCAGCCCCGTCTGAGTATCCCAGTATGGCTGTGATCAGGGAGGCATGTAGGGGAGAGCCCACCATTTGTTTTAGGGCCCCAAACACCTTTTGCCAATATTCATTGACGGGTGTGCATTCCCAGGCCAGGTGAAGAAATCCCACCCCTTCCTGCCTGCAGCACACGCAACTATTATCGTCCCTCAAATGGAGGCCGTACAGCCTAGCGGGCGTGTAATATAATCGGTGTAGAAACTTATAATGTATACATTTTAGCCTACTATTCGCAGAGATATGTCCTGTTTGTTCACAACAACAAAAATCCCACTGCCTAATCCCCTCCATGCGGTGAGTCACTCCGTCCACACTCCCCCTGCCCCTCTCAACAATTGCGCGCTTTTCCCTTAAATCACCACTGACAACTTTCTTGGGTGCCTGAAAAGGTTGCAGTTTATTCGTCAAACATAACATTGTACATTTCAATAGATCATTTCATGGTCATATACGCATTTATTGTCCATGTTATTTATTTACTTTGCTTCTAATGCTCCTTAAACTTTTCGTGCATTCTGGACCCAGGCGGTCAATAACCTGGGAGGGGCCCCCTTTTTCTTGGCTTCCTTTTCACGGGTCTAGGCTTCAGCTTGCTACCGATTTGGAGGGTGTCCATCTGGACCTGCCCGGGCCGCAAGTGCCGTCCCACTCGCCCTGTAACCCTTTAGTGGGCCCTCCCTTCTCCCGGGGGTCCCTGCCGTCCAAGGCATCTCAAGGACCTTACTTGAGCATCTACTCCACCTTTCTTGAGGCTGAGTCCTTGCGATCTTGTCCCTCTGTACCCCTGCCATGAGGCATCCCAAGGGTCCTGCGGGAGCATCACATCTACTGTTTCTATGGTGGCACGTCGCCCCTTGGTTCCCTCAATGCCCCTGCCGTGATGCATCCCAGGGACACTGTGAGAGCCTTCCATCTACCTTCTTGTAAGTTCTATCTTTTAAATAATGTTGTTGAGATTGCTCCACTAACCCCTACCCTTGCAGCTGTGACTCCCGTATCTTGGGTGTGGGTGGGTGGGATTCTTCCCCTTCCTAGTGCGAGGGGGGAATGAATGTGCCT